>NC_141854.1:17135123-18521288 GCF_024713525.1 Acromyrmex echinatior | reverse complement strand
TTATCCA
Organism: Acromyrmex echinatior; assembly: GCF_024713525.1. Lineage (NCBI taxonomy): Eukaryota > Metazoa > Arthropoda > Insecta > Hymenoptera > Formicidae > Acromyrmex > Acromyrmex echinatior. The sequence continues at coordinate 18,521,281 of NC_141854.1, read as the reverse complement.
TAAAATGACTTATAAAAATATAACAAATAAATAAAAGATATTTGAGAAATATTAAAAGTGTGGAAAATTTTATTATATATATATATATGTATACGTATATTTAATTGGTCGCATGTACTGCATTGTGCGTGTTACAAAATAACATTCTTGAAACAGCCGATACAGTATCACTGATCGCGTATACGGCACGAAAAGAATTTACTTTCTATCGACGCAAATACGAACGGTCTGTGAAAAATTAAAGTTGATATTTTGATTACGAAACCTACGTCACTTAGTTCTAACATATAAACTTACCACTTCTGTACCTTCATGTAAAAAAAAACGCAACCACAAATATTTGTCTTCATAAAACTGTTCAACTTGTAACAAGCATTAAGGCTTCGTTCGAAGGAAATTTGCTCGGTTTCCACGTGCTATTTGCTGTTAGCAAGTATCTCGGATATATAGGAGAAGTCGTAACCGAGTGAGTCGTTTTGCACTTACCGTGGTATTACCGTAGAACTGAATGGAACAAATGAATCGTCAGATGTCTCGGAGCGATGGTAATTCATGCACTACAATCATCGAACTTTCCTTGATACTGATCTTTCCTCGATCCTCTTATGGTGCTTCCATTCATTCATGATAAATGTGTATAAGAGAACGATTATTATTAATAATAAAATTTTGTTTTTTTTTTCGTAGAAAAAAATGTATGTAAATATGTTAATAAAAAATATATAAATAAGTTATAAATATTTATAATATCTTGAAATGTGTAAAAAATAAAAATACTAATTAATTTGAATCATACTTTGTGCTCAATATCCAATGTAGAAATTTCTCGTTAAATAACATTTTAAATAGAGACTCAATAATTTTTACATAATTTAAAATTTTTTTTTATGATATAACAAATTTGACATAACGAGAATCTCTCCTTTCTTTTTTTTTTATCGAATACACTTTTTTTCGAATACACTTTTGTGCAATTTTTTATGCAACACAAAAACTTACAGCAACAGTACTGCAACGTTTGCAATGTTACTTGCGATATTGCTGAACGTTACAATATTGCTGTAATATTTCTAGAATGATTTGTGCTATATGAGATTTAAAAGTTAGTGAACCAGAATGTTTGTAACGAGGGAGGGACAGTATCGCCTGCGCTGCTTCGAAAATAACAGCGCAGTAGGTAGAAACTCACAACCGGCAAGAGTAAAAGTTAATTTGAGCAACGCAGGCAATGCCGCCTTACGTTTAATTCATATATGTATCGACCCAAGTACACTCGGTGTGCACATTGGAAAGCTCATTTTCAATTCATATTAAAATCAAAAGTTTGAACTAATTTGGTATAAATCACGATGTAACAAAATATCACGTCATCTTTGTAAATAAAGTGACGGTTTATTTATTTTTATAAACGTAACATTATAACGACTATTAAAAAAATTAATTGGAATTATATTATTTTTATCATTAGTTTTTATTTATTAATTCAGTAATCTTCTTAAAAACAGAATCGATTTAGTTATATCTTATTGAAGTTACATCTGGAATAGTTATATAAAAATTTACATAACAATTGATGAATTTACACAATTATTTCTTAAGATATTAGGCATTTAGACTTAAAAATATAACAGTCGAAAGAAATGATAAATACAAACATAATAATGTAGTCTCGAATGTAGCCAGAATATTTATAATAATTATAATTCTCAAATCGATACATCGGCAATTAATACGTTCCTAATACGACAAATTTTCATTAAAAACATATTAATATTTAATTTTCTGTAAATATATGCGAATTCTATTACATATAAAATTTTGTTTTTTTTTTTTTCATAAAAAAAAAGTATGTAAATACATTAATAAAATGTATATAAATAAGTCATAAATATTTATAATATCTCGAAATGTATAAAAAAAATATATATATAAAAAATAAAAATACTAATTAATTTGAACCATACTTTGTGCTCAATATTCAATGTAGAAATTTCACGTTAAACAACATTTTAAATAAAGACTCAATAATTTTTACATAGTTTAAAATAAAATTTATAATGTCAAATTGTAGTTATTTTTAATCAAGTGAGTTATCTTTAATTTCTCAGCCAGGTCGCCATCACTTCTATTCAACATACCGTTAATTTAATTAAAACAATGGAGTTATACAATTTAACTCAGTAAATGTATTACTTTGATCCAAATTTAGTTTATTATTTATTAAGTACATTAAATTGAACGTTGTTAAATTGCACTTGAAACTTGAAACTAATTACAAAAATAGATTAAATAGATTACATTTTGACATACATGGAAGTTAAAAATAATAAAATGTTATTTAACTAAAGGGATTTGATTACCATCGCTCCTTTAATATCTAACGGTGTAATTAGAATTTTCTAATATTTTCAAAAATTCTAAAAAGATATTTCTTGATATTTTTCAGAATGGCAAGGACATTTTTATTGAGCTTAATAGTGGCGTTACTGCTGGTCTTCGCTTTTACCGAAGCTTCTCGCGGACAGACTAATCAGGTAATTTATTATCAAAATATGTAACTATAATTCATATATAAACGATGATACACATAAAAGATATAAAAAATTTATCTTTTTAATTTAACACATGTAATAAATAACTGTTTCAGAATTATATAATGACTTTCAGAATTACATAATATAAATATATTGTTATTTACAGGGTACTTTTTTATTAAAAGATTAATAATTTTAGATTTCAAAGCTAAATTTTAGAATTATTCAGAAAGGAAAAAGTTATTTATGCGTATACATTCATTATTAGATTCAAAAGGCGAATAAATGGTAATTTTTAATATAATACATCATTCTCTACAAAGAATATAATATATGAACTTCAATTTCCAACTCTGCGTTACATGAAATACGTTATGTAAAGTAAAGCATACATGACGCAAAGACAGGGATTTAAAAAAGCATAATCATCTATAAATTAATGCATACAAAATACACGTATGAAGAGACCGGTAAAATCCGCGTTCGCACGTGTTTTGTGTCAAGGATGCGCGTTTGATATCGAGCGTTTACGACATTACAGCGTGCGCGCATTGTTTTTTTTTCTTTTTTTTCACGAAGGCCGTCGACCCAGCGGAACGAGTCGATTCGTATTATTCGACTAAATCGCACGAGTGCAGTTGCACGCGGTGCACGATGCTCGGTAATTAGAAGCCGAGAAAGGAAGCAGTTTCTTTATTAGATGCGATTATTCGTATATAACAACGAAAAAGAAAATCTTTGCGAATGATTCACGACGACATTTCGTTTCTTATTCGATTAAATCGCATATCACGATTTAATTTAAACATAACGTCGTCTTATATTGTTTCAATTACAGGATATTCCAAGATTTCACTTTGATGACAAATTCCTTGATTGATTTGTAATTTCCTTAATCAAAAAGAGATCTTAAGCTTCCGTGTTATTAAAGATTCAGGTCGAAACTTCCAAGAAGTTTAATTAAAAAATCGAAACTTATTATTTAAATACAAAATTTATTTCCTTTAAATTTTAATTTGCAATGAAATTCTCCGATTTGACAATAAACAGACACATCAACGAGTTGCGTCAAATAACATCGTCCTCTTAACATTTTTTTAAAACTCGATACTACATTCGTGTCAATGAATTCGTTGAATTGAAATTAAGTTCAAGTGTAATCATCTAAAACAAGTTGCTATAGGATAAGAATCATTTTTTAAAACTCTACAATAACATTCCTTTGAAATTTACATTGAATAATTATAATTTATACATTTAGAACGTGACGATAATGAAAGCAACGATGTCACGTAAAAGAGAAATTAGAAATAGTTTGTGACTTGTCAACATCAATGAATCATTCGTCTTTCCCTCTCGTATACTTGGATGTCCAGATTCCAGCTATTCGTTTTGCATTCGCCTATAATAATACGATTGCCAGGAAGATCTCGGACGCTTTCGCCGGCTCTTTCACTGTAAAAGTTGTTGAAGCGAGTTTGTGGCGTACAAGAATATATAAGTATAATCATTCTTCCGATCAAATAATCTATTAAAAGAATTCAGATTAGCATATATTTTTGATCATATTATGAAGCTTGATCGTAAATATTAACACGTACATCGGAAATTACTAGCAAGACTCAAAGCCGTGAAGAGAACTTTCCCAACATATAAGCTCGCGTGTTACTATAATATAACTTTTGTTAAATAATCTGGAAGAATGTAAGATCATTATCGTTTAATTTTTAATTTAAACGGAACATTAAAAATACTTAGAATATAAAAAAGATATAGCGCTGCTCTATACAATGTATAATAATGATTGCGTAAGATATAATAATATTAATTATTATTAATCTTTCGTAACTTGAGGATATTATTTAATCATAAAAATATTATAAAACTATAATAATTTTATGAGATCAAATTTAATTCGAGAGTTAAGAACATAACTTCACGAATTCTCTCTCTATCGCTCTTTAAATGTTTTATTTGAAAAAGATGAACATAAAGTACATATTTTCATCAAAGTGAATATAAAACTGTGAAATCAACAATTTTTATCATCTTTTTTAGTCTTTTCATTATTGAATTATATCTATCGTATGTACATTAACTTCCTCATTTAATTGACTTTCGCATTAAGATGATCATTTATTATCATTATCTATCAATCAATAGACATACGTAAACTGCCACGATAATGCAGTTAAAATAATGCAGTTGAAGCTTAAGCGAATGGATTCGACACGCATGAACTTCTTGCTTATTCCTTCATCCTCAGTTTTATGCAACAATATTTGCGACAGAAATATATGTGTGTATATACGATAGAGGGAAGCTTTTAGAAATTTTTGAAACAAATTTAATACAATTTTTTATAATATAATAATAATAAACTTATCAAAAAGATAATAATGAATAAGACTTAACATAAATATTCCAATCTTCAGACTACTGTTCGTTATATTCTGATTCTGATAGAAATTGATCCTATTCTGTGCATTATCGTCGTCAGTAATATGATTGCAGTTCTTATGTTTATCAAATGTACAAGCATTTCACGCACCATTCTAGATATCGAGGCGGCGTAGATATAGCGTAGAGTATATATAAATGGAGTGAGAGGATAAGAAGGAAAAAAGAGATCGCAAGTTTGCATGGACCACGCCTAGTCGTGCGCCGTTCGCTTAGAGAACGATATATACCGCGTGATCAAAAATATCTGTCTCCCATGTGTTTGTCCTATTTTCATAATGTTACAGTTTGATATAGTAATAAAATTATAATGGAATATTATAAATAGAAAGTAGAATATAGTTGAATATAATCGATTATAGAATGAAAATCATAGCTCTATGTCATTAATTGTTAAGAAGGTATTAATCACGATTTTAATTTAATGACCTATTTAATAATCAAATTATTTAAAAATACTTTTCTCTTATTCGTTATATTTGCTATTATAGGCGAATATAACTATTATTGAATATAATAACTACAAAGTAAAATATAATTAAATACAATGTTGTTAATTAATTATTTATCAATTGTATCAAGTAGATTGTACTGATCACAATCTATTTAATTATTTACTTAATAATTTACTTAATAATTATTCAAAAATATCTTTTCTCTTTATTTGCTTGTTTATAATTAAATATAGTAAATAAAAATAAAAGAATATAGTTGAATACAATTCATCAGTTCTTTTCTGACAATCGTCAAGTAGATTGTATTAATCATGATCTCCTTAATCATCTCTTTAATAGTCTAATTAATCAAGAAGTGAACAAAATGAATTCCGAAGAGAATTAATATTGTCGATGCTACCTGATCGTTAAGTTCTAGATTGGACAATTTCGTTTTCATTAGTATTCGCAATTACCTGCGCCTAGCGAGGCAACTCGTATTCCTTCGGTGAACGTAAGCGCGATGTTGATAATTATTCCGCTGTGTGCACCGATGATCATAATCTAATAGAAGCGAGAGCGAGATGATTTTCTTATAGATTTAATAACGCATTACGTAAGACAAACATTTCTTATTCCAGAATAATTTTTTTTTATCATTGTGTAAGTGGCTTCTTACAAAGTATCGTCAACATCTTTCGTTTCATCATAATAATGGATAATTTATGTAACGATATGAAGATCTCGCGATTTGTAAATCGTCCCGATGGAAATTGACGCACAGTTCAAGGCGGACGCCTCTTACCACGTCATATATAACGTCCTTAATTGTTAATGTCTTCAGGAATGTAGTTTAATAGATTATTCCTGAATTAAACACGGAGATGTATTCGGAATAATTAAGATAGCGCTAAGATATCGAAACAGATTCTTTGCATATTCGTTATAGTTTAATATTACAATGAGACTATACTTTCATCAAGTAGTTACACTCAAATAGAATTATCGTAACCTTATTTGTTACTTTTAAAGTTCATTTTTAAATGATAAATAATGACATCCTATAATATTATTATGATTTAATTACGATTTTGTACTTTACTTGGGTATTATTTTTTTATTTATCTATCTGATATTTTATGATTTATTATAACTAAAAAATTAAAAAATATATTACACTGAGTTTGCACATCTTTTATACATGAGCGAAAGTATTTAATATAAATTTTAAATTATCAGTGAGAGTCAGTTCAATTTTGTTCGATTTCTCTAGTTTATTTCTTGATCCGCCACTTCCGAATGAAGTGTCAGAGCCACTGATTAACATCGCAATCAATTCTACAAATGGATATAAATCGTGAGGCCTACTCGCCTTCGTTTCTTTTTTGATAGACGGTTGGTGCGAGGCCTTTAATTAGAAAAGCAAATTACACAATATAGTAAAACGTTGCGATCGATATCTAACAAACGTTCATTACGTGTGTCGTAGTACCCTTTGGCCAAAGGAACGCTTTATAATTTAGCTCTACGATTAACAATCGACATTTCAGCACTGCTTTCGTTCAATCTCGAAATGTGCTCGCGTACATGCGCACGCGGTTGCGTATATCATATCATGCTAAATGCGCGCCTATAATGCTTTATTGCGCGTACAAGTACACAAACACGCCGACAAGTGTACGTCGCAGACGGATGTAGCACATTGCACAAGCGTGCACGAGTGCGATCTAAATCGAGTTTTCCATCGGAGAAAGCGCTTCTTCTGCATGGTTTACCTCAGCAGACTTCCTGATTTATTTGCCATATCTCGTGCTCCCTGACTCGTCTTTATTTACTCGAACAGTTTCGTCTAGTGCGAAGAGATTAGGATGTGTACATCATTAATATATATATATATTGCAATCGAACTTTATCTGATAGTGTTACATGGTATTATACTAATTGGATGATACTGTTACGATATATTAATTACGCTAAGAACACAAGAGAAGCGAGAAAAAATGCGATTAATTATATTCTACAAAATTAATGGTATGTTAGAAGTAACGTAAAACTTACTTAATTTTTCTATGAAAGAAAATGGGAACGGAATTTTATATTAAAGATACCAAGAATATCTGCACGATATATAATATTTTAAGAATAAAACTGAGTATTTCTTTTTATTTATGTATAGATAAAATTATGGATTAAATGATAATGTAGTATATTTTTTTTGGTATTTTCTTAATTGTGCCAGCAATAATATATCGCATTGTTACGCGCGCATTAAACTCATTGTAATAACTCATTTACACGAAATTTCTGGAAACCTGCAATCACAATTATAATGCGAAATAATTGGAACGGTAAAATCATTCTCTTACACATTCTACCTGTAACATTCGAATAATGATACAATGTGATTCGAGCTGTCTTAATTAATTATGAGAACTGTAATGTGTTTACTTATTGTTCGCGGTATCAATTATCTGAGAAATAACACGAGAGAAACGAAAACTATTTCCTCATGATATGATGCTTGGATTTATCTACAATATACGAATACGCGGTAGTAAATGTGCAAATGTCTATTAAATCTTTTATTGAGAAATTTCTTTTGTTCCCCTTCCTTCCATGAATAACTTGCTGAAAGCGGCAAATGTAAAAATGCAACTTCATCGAAATTTGACCTTTGATAGATTTTTTCTTTGTGGCGATTACACAATATAAATCTTTTACGCAATGCGTTATAAATAGAAAAAATTACAGGTTCAATTTTAACTTAACGAGATCCAATTTTTTCTTTCATGTCAATATGACTTATTACAAGATTAACTGAATTTAAACTGAATGGAAAGTGCAGTCAGGTAAAACGAAAGCAAAAAAGTAATAGCAAAAGCTGACATAATTTTGTTAGAAAAGATGTTTTGTGATAATATAAGACGATATATATCATGAAATAATTTTGATTGTCATATCACGAGAAAGTACTCTTCATTCCTGAACAAGCGCAGTTTCTTTTGCATCATTTCTCAAACAATTAAACCACGAACAATAAAAGCTCGTTCTCACAAATCATTAAAATCGCTGATATTGCGTTGAATTATTATTCGAATTTTTATCATAAAAGTTCAATTTTTTGGTGTCATGAATTTATAATCCATGACAAAAAATTTTTATGTATGCAATATGTTATATTTTGATTAAATAAATTATTACACAAGATGCTTATTGTTTTTGAAAGTTATATAATATTTTACAGCTCTCTCTTTTTCTCGTGTTCTTTTTTCTTTTTCAATACCACTAAAAACATAAATGCTAAATCGATTCTTGTATTAAAAATTAATATTTTTGCATTTGCGACTACTTAGTTTAATTAAAACTACTTAGTTAAATATATGGAACTATCCATAAAATAAATTATACACAGAATAAGTTGAAACTTTTGATGGCTTCTTGTCAGGTCCATAACAAAAAAAAATTATTATCATATTTCGTAAATGTTTTTTGAAGTATCTTAATATATTTTTTTTTAAGATTGGATATCGATAAAGAATGTAGTTTCTCTTTTTTTCAGATTTCCGATATTGTGATTTCCGTATTTCATAGAGGAATGCATAAAATTTATATTAATTTTTAAAGAGAGCTTTAAAGAGCAGGACGCATAAATTAATTTAATCATATGAATTCAAAACACATAATTATCCCGAAAGGTCAAAAGTCGAAAGTATAGCATTAACCACCTATTCACGTAGTAACCTATTCACGTCGTTTACGTTGCACTCAACTTTGTGATGTTTGTATATATGCTCGAGTGTCCTTCAGCTATCGTTCGATTTCACTTGTTAACGGGAAAAGTTGCTTTATATTGCATGCAACGTTTAAACTCTTAGTCAAGATTATTGCATTCAAGTGATTCATTTGCTTGCAGGTGCAAAAAGCTCTTTGATATCATTTAATCAAGTATCATTCAAGTGTAAACATTTCTCCATATTAACATTTATTTAATATCACGTTAATTATTAATATTATTGATCTTATAATATCTTTTGTTTATTAATTTATTAAAGCTATATATAAATGCAGGAAACTGTCTATTTTCAGATTTAAAATACATTTTCACGTTACATCGCTCCATTAATAGAAATGTGACACATGTAAAAAATTATCATTTAAATTGCAGTGTTTGAAAGCGATCGTGGTTTAAAACGATAGTTTTAAGAATTCATGACACTTTAAAGTATACATTATAATTGAATGTATAACGTGAACAGAAATGAAATTATACATATTTATTATTTTAATTAAAACATTGTTTAAATTTAGAATTTAAAAAATTTTCTACTAAAAAGATGCTAATTTTGATATGTGTTACTTTTTTTATCAATAGAGCGACGTGATGTAAAACATTTCAGTATCATCGAAAACTTAATTTTAAGAACATAAATTAGAAAAGTTAATGCTTCTAGAAAAATTTTAGGTAAAGATTATAATTTGCTATAATCAAATAATAGTTAGTATTAAATATCTTATATTAATTGTATTTTTAATTGTACAAAGAATACAATGTTCATCCAAGTTTAAATAAAAAATAAGATTTCATAACTTAATTGGGTTTTTTGTAGGCTGCGAAAATTCTATCATTTATTTTTACGCTTAAATATACTGATTGTTCTAGATAAGAACAAATTAAATATAAATTGCATTATAAATTTTTTGCCTTTCATTTTTTTATATTGTATAAAATAAAATATCATGTATATCTCTTTTTATAATAAATAATTTTTATAATATTATAATCTTTAAAATGTTGACGTTTTTAAATATATTTTTATTCAGTATATTTTATATAGTATAAAATATATATCCAAGAAAGAATAAAAGTTTGGGTGAAAGTAACGATTCTTAAGTAAACTCTGTTATATTGCTTGAGTTGGGTCCGGCGCCGAGACCACACCCTGAAAATTGGTCCATTCGGACCAGTTTTTTTTAGGTCGCGCTTATATATATTCTCATTACATATACGTGATATAAATACAATAAATAAGATAATGATTTGCAAAGCCTTCAAAAGCGATATCTAAAAACTTTCTATATTTGTCACCCAAAAATGCTAAGCAGTTTAACTTTTTTTTAAATTATATAATTAAATATCTCATCAAAACTTTTAATTTTTTTTTATCCTTGAAATATATTTTATTGTGGATATTGATGATCTTCATACATATTAACAATTAAAAAAGGTTTCTATAAGCATTTGATGTAAAATTAAACAATTAAAAAAGATTTCTATAAACATTTGATGTAAAATCTAACTATATATTTATGTATAATTATTAATATTATTATAATAACAATTTTATATATATATATATATATATATATATATATAATTTTGATAATTACATAAAAAATGGAACATAAAACAAATTTATTAAATTAAAATAATTATTTGTACAAATCAAATTTATAAATTATTCCTTATCATTACTCTTTATTGTTTTAATTGTAGATAATAAATCCATTTAAAGCTAACTACGTGTGAAGTTAATGATAAGGAAACTATAAATTATATATCTCATAAACGGAAAAAAATATATGCAAGTACATATACAAACAAAGACTGAATAAAAGCAGAGCAAGTAACAACTTCGCAATATAATTCTGTGAATTTTCGCAAGAAGACAATACGTCAAAAGATATGGAAGGTCATTTTATATGGAACTTGTTTGAATTAAACTTGGTTAAATATAATATTATCGATATAAATTCCATCGGGCTATAAGACAAGGACAATGGCGCCCAGACGTAGACGACCCTTTTGATCCGACGATGTGGAAGCAGTCCACCTTCGCAGAGCGAAGCCGAGCCTCTCACCTGTCCAAAGAACTTTTCCAATATCCGCACGGTGTGTTACAAGCACCTATTTCGTAATAATCGTCAGGCAGTCAGGCGATCCGAAAATTTTCTGGATTTCTACGCGTTAGAACTATATTAATTCGACTTTCTTTCGCGATTTGCATTACTTCCTTTTTACTTGAATCGTCCCGGAACTCTCTACTCACTATTCTTTTCTTTTCTTTATAATTTGTCGGCAACACGTGCGTTTCTTTTCGAACAAATTAGTTAATTGCGCGTTATAATCATAAAAAATTTATATTTCTCATTTTTAATATTTTAATATTTAGCATGAAAATCTTACAATTCTTGGTCATCACTTCCCCTTAAAAATGTCTACATCATAAAAGCTTTTTGCAGAAAAAGAAACATATTTGAGACACTGTTCTTTTACTGTTCTTTAATCCTTTCATTCCTGAATATAAATTTTTTTCGCTAAATCGAAGATGTCTAATACACAGATCTGCTGTTTAATATCAAATTGATATTTTTTAGTGAAAAAAATAATGAAATTAGTTGGTGGGAGTGGTTTGAAGAAGGGATAGTGGAACATATGTATATGTATCATTAGGATTTTTATTTGATACCAAGGTAAGAAACGACAAGTTTTTTTTTGGTAGCTAAATGGCTTGATAATCCTCTTATCTTTCATTTACGTCCATTAGCCATTTATTTTGAAGCCATCATATCAATTTGCATACTGATTTCCGAATTGGTTCTTCAATTTTCTTTGTTTTGATTACGCGCAAATCTGATCGACTAGATTCGCGACAGTTCGTTTTTAACAGCATGCCTTGCGGAATACCGTGGCATGACGTGATACACCGACTTTTACTTTCAATATCGATAGCACGACGACTAAAAGACTTAGATAGTAATGAAACTAGAACGCATATTCACGTATCATGAATCGCACATAACGATCGCAGCTGTTGTTCTAAAGGATCATATTCTTCATTTTATATGTAGAAATATGAAATGTATTGAAATATTTCTGTCCATATGAATGATAAAAAAGAATTTTCTTAAGATTTAGGAACTATTGATTACTATTGTGAAAAATGAAGATCCGGAAATGAATATTGTTAGCAATTTTTTTGACATTAAAGAATTTAATATTTCATTTAAATCATTTAATATTTATACACAGTAAATACAAAAAATTTTATTATATTTTATAAAAATATATTGTTATTAAAGCTTCTTATGTATTGTATTATATTTGATATTTTGAATAATTAAACAATATAAGAATTAAGATTTTTAATAATTGTTTAATATGTTTATTTTAAATATCAGGTTGGGTCTCATCCTGGTAAAGTGAATTACAATTTTACATTGGCATTTAGCGAAAACACAAAAATAAGCTGCAAATCGCATAGTTTCTTTGAAAAAAATATCCATGAATGCTTCAAAAGTTTTATTTTTAATTCTCTACTATTATGATATACTTACAAATTTGGTAAATCTACAAATTTATCGTTGAACGTCTGATTTTTTATATCCAGATTAATCGATTAACTGAGAACTTGGAATATTTAAATCGTTAGAATTTTCTGAATTTGTAATTCTTTTCTACATTTTTTATTATTTATAATTAGATCTTTGAAATATATATCATCAAAAGCGATATCTCTGCACACGCTAAATTTTTATGTATATTGTTGAGCCAATATTAGTAGAGTATATTGTTGGGTTGTTAGTTAGATTTTCCATAAATCAATTACGGTTTTATCGATTCACTATGAATTAATTTGATACGAAAAATTACAATAATTGCTTCATAAAATTCGACGGATTAAACGATATTGTCATCTTATTTGCATCTTGTGCAAACGTCCAATATGGAAAACAAGTTTGTTGCAATTGCGAAGAAGAAGAAGAAAAATTTCAAATAAGGAGTGGGCACGCTAGAGCCGTTTTCCTTTAAGCATCGACAGGTCAATGTAGTCACGAGGATTTTAATGCCGCTTATTAACGCTAACGGTGAAGGTATAATCTGTGACGAATACGACCTATTTGCTGTAACAACTGGAAATGCAATTAATTGCGTTTGTCAGGCATTATTGTCAACGATAACTGATTGATTGGATCCGTCGAAACCGGTTATTATTATTTGCGTTAATCCCAATTTCAGAGGATTCTCTTAATTACATAATTGGTACTTTCTTGCAATTTCATTGGATATCTTTGCAATCGGGTTGCCGTATCTCTAACGTTTCTTTCTCTCGAAGTATACTTTTGATTAACGATACATTTCATCTTTTTCGTATTAAAGCGCAGCTATCATAATCGTCTAACTATACATACGTTAATCGAATTATTATATAGCTTTTAATTATTATATAGCTTGATCGATTATCGATCATATAAACGATATTTCTAAAATGCCTTCGGGCAGCTATTTATGTACTTTCGAAGTATTTAGCACATGCAGTAATCCGTTCTCATGAAAGTTCTTATGCCTTTTACTTCGCATTTATAATTACGCTATTACCGTCAATTATTTAACTGACATAAAAAAGCATCTTGATAATTAGAGCATCTTCAGTAATTGTATAATAATTGTACGGATTTTAATCGGGTTAATGTTTTGAAATAATCATTAAAAACGTTCTGTTCCAGAAATTAACAAAATCTCTTTTTTTTCAGGAACAAAAATTTGTAACATAAAAATAATGCAGTTAATTAATTAATAGTAATTTGACCCACTAACAAAACGATGATAAAATTACTATAAATATGTAACTGCACATTTTCAGACGGATGGACAGAAAATAACAAATCGCGGTACTGCGCGATACAACTTTAAATCAACAACGGAATCGAGTAGTCTTTCTACACCGGAAACCAGGTTGCTTCGCGATAAGAGTTCCCGTTCAGAAACAGTTGCCAACTTAGAAAAGCATGAAACGCATTTCGCGAGAGAAGGTTCGATTAGATCGCGATCAAAATTAAAGCAATCACAAGCGTCAGATGATTCCACTACTACATCACGGACAAGTTCGAGGCATTTGAATACTAGTGTCGATAATTCACGAAATCGTCAAAAATCGCACGCCACACAGATTCTTAAAGAAGAAATAACGAGAAATGACAATAAAGAGAACACGCCTGAGTCACGAACGCCGAAACGATTGACAGCTTCTCGAAGGACGTCTTCGGACGAATCCCTCATCTGGGTGGACAATGTAAAGTTGGATTCCGAAGTGTTCACCAAGTCGAATCATTTAAGATCAAGAACAGGAAGAAAGATTTCTGTGAATCACGGGAGAGAATCGAAAGGTGAAATAATCTCAACCAGAAAATTTCCGGAAAATGAAAATGTGGAGAAAGCTAAAAGTCCAAGCAAGGAATCGGAAAAGGAAGAAGTACAATTGGAACATTCAAAAATCGAGAACGTTACTCCGAAAGCGAACATATCAAAGAAAATAGATACGAAAAGTACGAACAATTCTGGCAGTCATAAAGATCAAGCAAAAGATATTCTGTTGTCGGGTTCCGAGAGTGTAAGAGTGGACGTTCCTCTGACAGATGGAAATGATGAAGACGTCAATCTTTTAACGTCCGCCACGGCTTCGTCCGTCAGTGTGTCCCCGAGACAAGCTTCAAGGTCGGACAGGGAAAAGGTAGAGAGCAACGATATTGCAAGATCAAACACAAAGAAAAGTAGACAGTCTAGTCGATCAAAATCTCGTAACAGATCCAAAACAAGGGATCCTAATCTCGAGACCGTGAATTCCGGAAATACTTCCCGCCGAGGTTCTTCCAGATCCAGCAGTACTGTAACTGAGGAGATGAATAGACGATCCTCCAATTCTAGACACAGATCTAGCTCAAAGAACGTCAATTCGAGAGGCCGTTCCACACATCAGTCGAGAGATCCGGTCACGGCGGAAGCAAGAAATAACGATAGACAGAGGAATATAGACACCGATTCTGAAACGAATACAAACAGACGAACGGATACACGACGTAACGACAGACGAACGTCCGAGGGAAAGAGAAGGTCCAAGGACAACAGATCAAAAGCGGAAATCAAGGTAGACGAGCAAGATATCCGGGTGCAATCCAGAAGTCGGTCACGCGCAGCTACGAGCAACCTTGGTAATTTACAATTCAATCCTGAAACATTAATTAATATAGCATTAATAAATTAACACTCTGTCTCAAGGAAGCAATAAACCGTCTCGAGAAGACATTATCTCCATTTATATAAAGATCACTTCAATTGCTTTTGATTATATTATTAGCGATCATTTAATAATAAGAAACTCCGAAACAATATTTCAATTAATTATGTAGTTTTTCACAAAAACTTCTCTACATAATTCAAATATTGTTTTAGAGAATCCATTCTTGAATTCATAACTGATAACTGATAACGAGGAACGCAATATTTCTATATTATCATAATTTAAAAAATAATCACGTTTTTTTTTTCAGAAGTTACTACTACTTACGTTCCGAAAGCGACAATCGCCGAAACGACTGTTTCTTCTGTGAACGCCGAGATTACGACATCCAGTTCTACAACAACGATCAGACCATCGACAACGATTCGAATGTCCACTTCGACTGAGCGAGTTTCACGCAATAGAGGAAGAGATAGAGGAGAAAGTTCTCGAGCGATTAAACCCCCGAAGGAAGATTTTTTCAATTACGGTTTAGGTTTTCGTGGTCGAAAGACCTCAACAGAGGCATCGTCCTCAATTGTAACAGAATCAAAAACCACTACGCCTAAAAGCGAAACGCAATTACGTGGTAATCCCGGATGGACTCTCAGACGTCGACCTGGTCATGTCAATCAAGATGCTCCTTCTTCAACTGCATCTTCAACTACGCCAAGTAATCGAGATCAGACCAACGAAATTGTCTTGTCCACTGATTCGCCGAAGAGCACCGAAACACTGTCAACTAATGTCGGACGAAGAGGTACCAAAAGACCAAAAGTAAAGGACGAGAGCGATATCGCATCGGGAGTTGCGGCGAAGAGCACGACAAGAGGCAGTAAAACCTTCAACAAATCCGAAAGCTTTGGTCTACCCAAGGGAACAGAACCCGAAAGCGACAATTACCCTCCCGCATTTCGAGCTAGACTATCTCAATTGGTGAGTTTGAATTTATTTATATACAAAGAATTACTTTCACTTCATTTTAACAAATTGTTTGCCTATTATGTTTATATTATTGTGATTCTTTCCAATGTTAGAAACATAAAATACAGTTTATTTTGAATCTTGATTAAAATGACAGATAATGATTAAAGTTTGCCTATTCGGAATACCTAAAAAAGTGCATAATATAAAAATAGGTAGATATATTTTTTACATATTTATTTATTTGTTAAATTATCTCATCAGTTTGATTTCTACTTATAATTGTTAAAATTATTATACTTTGTAAAGTTACAGTGTTTATATTTAATATATATGTACCTGTTTATTTAAAATTATTCTAATACGAGATAAATGTATTAAACGCATTTCAAAACCTTTTTTTCAAATATTCACAATTCTATTCTATTCTTTATTTCACAATTCTATTTCGCAATGTTTTGAATTTTTATTGTAAATATTTATAATCTTTATTGTTAATAACATTGCTGAAGAAATTAACAATAAAACAAGCACACTCAGTCAAAGAATACTTTCAGAAAAATTCTAATTCGAAATCTACTGAAGGAAAAAGTACAACTAGGACCAATTTGCAGGTAAGAGGCATGCAGATCTCTCGACATATTTGCTAAATTAACTATTAATTTACTTTAACTCTTAACATATTAACAATTTATAACATATTCTATTAATGTGCATCTTATTTCTCTCAATTTAAGCCATTTGTAGGCAGTTAAATCTATGGACGTTAAAAATGTTGCATCTTTAGCATGAAATAGCTAATCTTTTGAATCTTTATCAAATAATTAGCATGTACACCTATATCAATACACGCGTAAAGGGAGAGTAATACGGTAGAAGTAAAATTAATTAATATGGTGGTGACTTTCCTCGTCGACGTGTATAATTCTTATACATTTATAATTGTATAAAGCTATAAAAATGCCCCACGTAGGAACATTCAAAGGAACACACATTACGACGGCATATACGATCCAGCACGAAAACGATGCATGTATCAGAAAAAAACGAAACTGTGGAAAATGTGCTTGCGACAGACGTAGTCTTGCACGTCTCTTCTCCCACGAACCCCTTAACTTCGATACTCGACCCAGATACGCGACAAGTAAGAACATAGCGGTAGTTTGATCAGAACTTTAATGGCAATTTGGGATTGCGCACTAATCCGGCTGAGAAATCGCTTTATCATTCCCATCCACGCTCCGGAGATTTTCGCTCCCTTCAATTTTTTAAACACCACTCGACATCAACTAAAAATAATATCAACGTTGTAATTTTGTATTCAACAATATAAATGTAATACATGATGTTACATATTCTCTAGATTATTTGGAGTGAAATCTCAATCTAAAGAGTGATAATTGGGTTAGTTTTGAAAAAGAGTTCAATGGTTCGATTTTCAATCTTTATAAGAGTCAGATTTCACTCTTTAGAGTAAAATTTACACTAAAAGTTTTAAAAAGTAACAATTATAATGTTTACGAAATTATAATATCGATATTAAATTATTTTTGGTTGATATCAATTGAGCAGGTATTTATTTATAGGAAAAATATCAACTTTAGAATATATTTCCTTACCACGTGTCTATTTCCAGTTTTTGGATACAAAGATTGAAATTTTGGTCTGATTTTATTTTTTATCAAGGTGTATTGCGAAAAGAGATCCGTTTCTTACGATCGTCAATCGTTGAACGCGACTGTTTTTCGAGATCACTACAACCGGGGTATTAAATCTCAACAAAAATTATAGTTTGAAATGAGGAATGGTGTATTGGTTGCTACAAACGTAAACTTACGTTAAATGCATCATTAAGAACCAATCAGAACTGGACAATGATGCATTATTAACATTATAACTGGCGTTGCCAGTGAAGCTTACTTGGTGATCGGTGGTGGTAAAACGTGACAGAAACAGTTACGATTTTGAAGAATCTAAGATTCTGGCTTTCGCCAGAAAGCTTTTGAGATGCGTTTTGCAAAAGCTTTAAGAAGGCTTTAAACGTGGCGACAATGAACATCCAAATAAGACTGGATTTGAACGCTATCGTGACGCAAGGAGTGGCGAATCCTCGACAAGAAGTTCTCTCAAGCTACATTAATTGCAAAAAGGTCACAGAATAGCCTCAAATCTTTCATTATAATCTTTCGCTGATCTTTTCGATTGCGATCCTAGTTTTACTTTCAAGTACCTTTGATGAAACGACCGGGAATGAAAGATGAATAGATGTCTATTATTGACGAGTAATGAATGAATTGGTTTCGAGATTTTGCAAACTGACTTTGATATAATCAACCTGTCTCTTTCGTCTTACGTTGTCAGTTTGTCGAGGAGAGAAAGTATATTTATAGGTAGCTCATTGCAGCAAATCAAGTAATGACTACGTTATTATTCAAACAGATAATTGATTTTAATTTGATGCTTCTCGATATGCCGTGAAAGTTTATTATTAGGTTTGTTAATTGAAGTACTAAATAGGATGCTAAATAGAGTATCAGTTATCTTCAGTTGTCTTTTGCGAAATGAAAAAGTATTTAAAGCAACGTCGTAATGCTTTAGCAACGTAAATAAAATTTTAAACGTATCACGGTATATAACATTTTTTTAATCTCCTTTGTCTTATACTCAGCTTTTTATAAGAATATTTTGATTTACTGTCTAATGGAAAAAAGTGAAGGAGACCGACACTGGTAATAGAAAAAAAAAAGAAATAGAAAGGCAATTTAATGATTGTGCCCTATGAACTGTGTATCTATTATTTGCTAGAAGTACGGAAGCAAATAGTTTAAAAAATGATACATAATTGCAGTATAATTGCTTATTAGAAGGATATATTCAATTAAAGATAAGTGAAAGAGCACAATTGCTCACTTATAAATAACAGTTTGAAATATCAATTATTTATTGTAATACGAATCGAATTGTTGTAATACGTAATTATAAGCTTATTATATAGAACTAAATTTTTTCTTGAATTATATGCTAAAAAAATCTGATTTAATATAAATATTTGTAAATACTGTATATATAGAGTAGATAGAAATATAATGTAGAAAGATGGCTTATATTTTTCCAAAAAATTATATAATTATATAATTTTTAATTATATTATGCAGAAGTATGCTTTACAAATGATATGTTGATAGCAATAGTATTCAATAATTCGCTAAACTTCATGCACTTAACGTATATTTGTGTTTCCTCAAATGTTTTCTTTTATTGCATACTTTCGTAGACGGTTTCGCTTACTTATTACATTATACACATTATATTATCTTGCTTTGCAAGGTGTAAAGTATTCTTATTTAGGTTGTAGTTTTGACGAGAACGATTAAAATTTCAGTCCACGCCAACGAAATCTTGGTTCGGGTTCTTTAGCCAACTGGTTGCATGGATCGTCTTCCTTCTTCAGTTCATCAGACTTCTATTCCTCCTTTAAAAAATAAAGGATGGATGTAACTCTCCTTAGATGATCTATATATTAGCTTTTTTGTAATCATATAAAAAGAGAATAATACGTTTCCACGAGTGAATTTTGCAAACAGTCTTGAGAACGTTGCTTCGAGTCGAGGAAGACGAACGCCTTGTACGAGATCGCCGTACTAACAGAATTTACTTCTGAGCTTTCGGCAGGTTGCTTACGAACGCTTGACGATTTTCGTCACGCCCTTAAAATGGAGCTCTTTAAACGACCTTTTCAGGCCACAAAACCAAGCTTGACGAGTCTGTTCTCCGAAAGATCCAAGCTGAAACTGGAGTTAGCTAGAAGATTAATCAAACCCGAACTGAATGTTGACGAGAACGATTTTGATGTAACAACGGCTGCTTATTCCAATAAATCAAAAGCGAAAGAAGTTTCGACGGTCAGCGAAAGCAGAAATATAGAGAAAACAACAAAAGCGACCAGCAAGCTCATTGGTACTCGTGCCACACATGGAAGTTCGACAATTGCGAGTGCGCCGAAAGAAAAATCAATCGTAAGAGGAAGATGGAAGATCTTAGAGACCAGAAAATCAGCAAAAGATCGAAATATTAAATCTTCACTTAGATCACCCACCGGTACTAAAAAGATCCGAGTGACTTCTGAAAGAGCATCTTCGTTCATCGAAAAAACATCGTCGAGGAACGTTACAGAACTTAACGCTATACCACGTTTAATTACGGTTTCACATCGCGGTGCTGTTCCCGTAGAAGGAACGGCCGCCACGACAAAAGTCCAATCTCCGACGAGCACCATGGCATCGCAGGATGAAGTGTCAACGTTGACGAATACAGTGGAAGCTATAGAGGAAAACACCATCATTACAACAGTCGAACCGCTGAAGCCAGATAAAACATTCATTGAAACTATTACTGCAACATCAGGTGCTGTCACTGATGCACCAACAACAGAATCTAAAGTCCTCACGGAATTCCCTCAAGAAGTTACACTACCACCGACCGTTACCACGGTAAATGATATACTTTCATCGTCCACATTATCAACATTAGAAAAAGTATATCCTGTTTATATTGCGAATGCGAATGACTTGTTAAGTGATAAAGAAAAGACGACAATCCTAAACGATTCGAATAAGGGCAGCGTTCGATCTCGTTATACAAGTCAGGGGCAACCGAACAAGGTAACAGTTTCTATGGTGACATCGAGAACCGTTGGACCCACTAGTAGATACATCCGGAAGAAATCCGGCGTTTTCACGCCTTACGACTCCATTCCCAAGACATCCAATACGGAAGCGACGCTTACGCAGACGAAACGACGAGAATTCCGTCCGCGAACATCGACTTACAGGAGGCATTCCGAGGTGCCAACCAGCCAGCTGGTGATTCAGCCGCCGACGACGGTCGAGCAGACGACCGCTGGCGTAACTATCACCCCAAAGCCGACCAAGTATCACGCTCAAGTTGAACCGAGCACTCGATCTTTACCCTTTTCACGATCTTCACCCGATCCGTTAGTCAGCGTGAGGATTGATACCTCAAACGATACCACTTCGCGAGTGTCCGGTATCGCCGGAAGCAGCAATGGTAATAGCGGCAATTCCAACATCTTCAACCCCACTAGGAGCACGTATCTCACTACGAATACCACCACGCTACTGGAGCAACTACGGAGCACCGTGGCACCGCTCTTGAACAACTTAGGTGACAAGACCCCCATCTTCTCCGGAGCCTATTCTAATGTGAATACAGGGGTGAGTGATTAAATGATTTTCGGAAAATCTTTTATTTTCTGATCTGATATAAAATTAAATTAATACGTGGATCTTAATTTTGTATCTATAATTGGAAAAATAATTTTAATACATCTTATATTTTTATATATTTAAGCAGAAAAGTGTTCACTTCTAAGGAAATATTTCTGTTTTATTTTGAAAATATGTTGTAACTTTTATACCTTAAGGAAAAATATACTACAATATATAATTTTTTCTACATATAGAATTCAGCTCCCAGGATAACACCTAACGGTTCCCCGCCCAGATTCAGTGCGAGATACAAAGGAGCAGAATTGCTTGTAAGAAAACCGTCCGTTGGTCAAGCTGTAATACCATCGATCACAACGTCATCGACTACGGCTTCAACATTAATAGAGGTAAGACTTTTGAGGATTTTGGAAAAAATTTTGTAAGGGAACGTTGTCGTCATTGAGGAGAGACGAACCTTTTTTTTGTTTAACTAATGCACATTGTATAATCACCTTTCAATTACATGTTGTGTACTCAGTCGAATAGAAAGCGATAATTCGTAAACTTGTTAGCTTTAATTTTACGTTTTAATAGATTTGCGTCGACAACATTCTTATTTCTCAACATTCTTCTTTGATATAGTATTTCTTGTTATTTTATGATAAATATATATATATATATATGTTTATCATAAATATTTCGTGTTACACATGTTTTTTGTGAATATCTCGCGTTATACATGTGATGTATTTGTAGAAAAAAAACTCTTTTACTTTTAAAAACAATAACGACGATACTGCGAATTTACAGTAATATATTTACAGTAGTATATTATATGTTTTTTATACATGTATGACTGAATATTACATTTGACTTTGTTATTATTTCAAGACAAACTTCTAGTATTTTATATATATATATATATACATATATGTATATAATACTATATACATATAGTATTATATACATATATGTATATATGTATATAAAATGCTACGCTACTCTACTGTATGTGAAGTGTATTTTTCACATATAGTCTTAAAATAAGTTTTAATAAATCATAATACAAAAAAAATCGCGGAAGAAAGATCCAGGTAAGGCAGTATGCAAGCCGTACGCATTAATGGTTCCCTTCAGGAGAAATTACGTGAGGTAATTTTCTGTGCTTAAAAGGTGTTCCCTACGAAGGTACCAGAGGATTCTGAAGCAGTTGCACCGCCATCGTGGACCAACTCTATCACCTCAACCCCATCAAGCAATTTCGTACTTATTCATATCGATGCAAACCACCTGCGTTAATTTGACCACCCTTTAATAAGAAATCGTTTCAATTCGTCACATTCTTTTTATTTTTTTTATCTCTTTTAGCGAATAGCCGAAGTATAACAACTGTCGTACGAGTTACAGATGCATTTTTTAAATCGTATTAACAATAGCCTTAATTGATTTAGTTTATGTTCATTTGTGAATATCAACGCACTAAAAAGGGCACATTTCTTTCGCTTCGAAAGAGCACATTAGCACAAACATAATCATTGCATAAACGATCTGGGATTAAGGTCGATTTATAAAGATCATTAAATATCACGTTCTAACACTTAGGAGAAGGATTCGTCTCGAAAGATTAGAAGGATGACTTATTAACTTCGAGGAAGATTAATACACGGTCATCGATTCATGTCACGTTATCTCATAGCACTCACGAATCATACACTATATACATATGTGCAAATATTGTACCATACAATTTTATATTTTTTAATAATAAATGTATTAATTTTTTAGCATTGCACGCGATAAGCAATTGTTTGTCCTTACTTAACCATGTAAAGTTAAAATTTGCAAATATATATATTGTTATGAAAAAAGTATAAATTTTTTTAAAGAAAAAAGAAAACAATAAATATATTAATATAATTTTTAATTTAATTTTTATCGTACTTATGTTAATGTATTTACAAACATAACAGAATTGTGAACAAACATGACTGAATTAGAAAAGTAGTTGAGTCGTTTTGGGCAAACACATACATGATATTTTTCTATAACACTCCTTAGCTTACATCGACTGTAAAAATAAATTTGTTTAAATATACAATATATACAATATATACAATGCAAAAAGGTAAACAATTTACGGACTCCAATAATAACTGCAAGAATCGCAAGAACCATTTATAATCAAAAAACTTATATAATAATTGGATTATTTAGATATAATTATAGAAGTGCAAAATATTTTTTATTATTTTTAATAAAATATCGAAAACATATCACAACCTTTCGATAACATTGAAAGTACATACACCTCTGTGTTTCTTCAGTTATTTTCGATTACATCGATTTTTTATAATGTAAATAAATTTTATAACATAAATAAATTTTTGTACTTTACTATATCATCAAAGAATTGTCAACGTATTTATAATAAATCCAGATATTCGTTTCACTGTTCGTTTCAACATTTATCATGCATCTGTCAGATTGCATCTCTATCCGTAATATTTTATCTCGCTATTGTATCTTAAATTCAAGAGTCATCGAATGCACATACAATCTATCCTGATTCTATAAAGACATTTTGCATGCTCCATCTCATTAAGAAAAATATCGCTCTTGGACAGCGAGAAGTGAAAGTATATATTTATGCATATAGAGATATATGTATAGTGAGCATTCTATATTTTCTATCTCTCATTGTAGCACATAATAAAATAAGAACGATACAAAATATAAATGGAAGAAGAATATGTTGCCATTAATTATCCTTTACTATCAATATATTTCACTTTTCTATTAATTTATTTCGGAATTATTCTATT
Organism: Acromyrmex echinatior; assembly: GCF_024713525.1. Classification (NCBI taxonomy): domain Eukaryota; kingdom Metazoa; phylum Arthropoda; class Insecta; order Hymenoptera; family Formicidae; genus Acromyrmex; species Acromyrmex echinatior. Next base: position 18,496,824 of record NC_141854.1, on the reverse strand, counting down.
TTAATATATATTTTTACATAAATTTTTTTCTTATAAAGTATTTTAAAATATCGAAGCAATTATTCAGAATCGGATTAATTTTACGTGATAATTTTCACAACTCTAGCACTTCGCACGTGCCACAAACATTTGTTTTTGAGGCTTCCATCAGGCAATCGTGCGAGAAATTGTTAATGCAACACTTCCGTAATAATGTAATAGCGAAAGTTCGTCAGTGGAGGTCTCTGTAGATACAAGGTAAGAGCTGGTAATATCCTAAAGAAGAGAAAAAAGTATCGGAGACGAGAGAGGAAACTGGTCTCCGCTATTAATATTTTTAATCTTAAGAACAAGTTCCAAGTCACAGTTGTTACATCAAGACTTTATTCGGCGACAATTCTCCTTCCTCTTGCCTTAGTTCGTACGTGTACTTAAAGATGATATATGCTCATGTATTTTCTCAAACTGATCCTACATTAGTCCCAATCGATCGCAAGCTTGTTGCGATAGTTAATCTAATAAGCATTCATTTTTAAATTGACGCTTTAGATTCGCTGTCAAAAGTTTGCGATCGATTTGTGACTGATGCCACATATAACGTCCACTTGTATAATTGTATGTACTTGTCATAAAAATGTTTAGCTATATATTAGGCCATAAAAATATTTTCATCAAATAACACGCTAATCGCTAATATGAGATATTGTATATATTACAATAATTGCGTTGTATTCATTTGAGTGCACATCTGTAAATGCATATCTGTAAATAGAACAACTAAAACGTATTAACTCTTAAACGCGCAAACTACTATTGTTATTCATGCTGTGATTAGCATTTCTGTAAGCTTGAACTAAGCTCACGCCAAAGCTAGACGCGCTTAAGGGTTGAAACGCCGCCCTCAACATGTAGATTACGCGTGTTACAAAAAGCCTTCTGTTAACCGACTTCCGTTTGTATTCGACTACTTTGTCACCGTAATTGCACCAAAGTGTGTACAGCACTCGCACGCACCGAATTTCTGATTGCAGAATTCCGGTTCGGCACCACCCGTTGCCATCAACAGCCCCGGCGAGCCGAGATTCATCACTTTTTATCAGGCATTAGAGTCGGCTAGCATAAGAAATGAAAATTTGGGCGCGGAAGACGTGTCTCAGCGGCAAAGACTAACTGGCGTGGTAACGAAGGTAGACCCTAACGCTACTGTACCTAACGGCGCCAGTAACGATATTGCTAACAACAATGACACCATCGCTCCATCAATCGCGACTACTACTACTACATCCTCCCCAGATATCACTATCGTAGACACTACCATTGCCGTACAGTCGGCAAACAATTCGCTCGCTTTGATATTAGGTGCCGAGAGTAGTACCGATGGTAGTCCGGAAACCACCACGACAGTACAAACCCCCGCAAATCCGGACACAAATGGAGGAGAAACGACTCCAGTCCCCACCTCGGAAACGCCCGGGACCACCGTCCCTGTTAACACGATAACGAACACTCCACCATCCACCACTACTGAAACTGCCACGTCGACAAGCATCACCGATATAACTTTGGCAGCAGAATCCTCCACAGAATCCATTCCTAACGACGTTCAATCCACTGAACTGAGCACCAAAACCACGGAAGTAGCAACGCTACCCATCACTGAAACGGTGAACACAAGAGTATCCATGTCAGTTTCTCAAAATCTGCAAACGGCGAATGATACATCGGATACAACAATATCACCCCCAATCACCAATAGCGTTACCGTGATGCACGTTCCACCGGAAGCGACGACTATACTCGCGATGAACGACACGTCGGAGAATATTGAGACGAATATCATGCAACAATCTGAGGAAACGACGCCTCGCCTAACAGAAACGACCATCATAATCGAGAATATAGAAACAAATACCATACAGCAGTCTGATACGACGAATCCGTCTCAAACAACGGAAATTACGAGCACTGCTGAGCCAACCACGACCGAAGAAATTTCGAATGACGTAATCGAAATTCGTACGACAGCGATACCTGCTTTCTCAACTACATACCGCACACGATTAGTCGATTACGCGCAAGATATTCTATCACTTTTATCGCAAAAGGGAGTTACGACGATTAACACACCAATCCAAAGACCTATCGCTATGACGACCGTGTCTCCCGAGCTGTCCAATGTGATACCGGATTCGTCGTCAACAAATACAGAGAACCCGGCGCAACCGGAAGAGACAACTACCATACAGATAGCTGGACCGGGTATCGATGAAACGACGGAGTCATTTGATGTAGAGTTCGTGTCGATCACGACGGATGGATCAGAAGAGATCAATCGAAATACAGTAGATGTAAATATTATGCTTCAGGGTCAATCTAACGACCAAGGGATAAACGCACAGAATACATTGGATTCGAATACAGCAACGGAACAAACATTTTCGAGTACCGTAGGCAACGAGCGCAACACGGCATCAGATCCCGAATCGACAACGACAACTCAGGATGCGCGAGCTCCAATGACAGATGGAGAAATTGTGACCACCACGATGACACCGACCTCGCAACTCGTTGAGTCCGTTACGGAGAACGATTCCCGATCGTCTAATGATACGTTACTCGCTGAGCTAATGACTATCGCGAAGACTCTCTTCACGGAAGCGATGAACGACACACGACAGTTGGGTCAAACTGACGGCACGGTAGGAAACGATAGAAATCGAACCGTGTTGAATGTCACGTCAGAAGCTACCACTGCACCTTCCGAACTTTCGGAACCTTTAGAAAACACTACCGAACGTATAGACGTCACAACACTCATTGATTTATTTGGAAATGAAAGAGGAGATAATTCTACCCGCGGCCCTGTTGTAGGATCGAATATTTTGTTAGTGGAATCTAATGCGCGATCCACCAATGTAGATGATGTTACCACAATGTCCCTTTCGCAGATGAAGACCGGAATATCAAACATCACTACGGTTACGGCCAGCATGAGTTCTGAACTAACTACTAATACGCCTGACTCACAATTATCTAATCCAATTGAATCATCCAGTAACAATACTGAACAACAAACTATTACGACAGTTTCAAATAACGAGACTCAGTTGTTGAATCGGTTATTAGAATTCGCTACCAATAATCCTTTAGCGAGCTCTGTTATCGCGAATACAGAGGGAATGCTGTCCACGTTCGACGTAAACAATTCCACGACGTCGGACATGGTAACAGAATTAACTACTAGTGTAGCTATGACGGAAATGAACGTTGTACAAACGAATGCCATAGATACCACTAATCAAACACCGATACCCACCACGATAATGTCTGCATCTGACCTGCAGGTTACAAACGATCAATCCCTCATAGCAAATGCATCGGATATCACTACAACACTTCCAATGGTATCCGATACGAGCGATACTCAGCCATTTGATACAGAACCTCCCATCACGGAATCAGTTCGTAACTTAGTAGGCTCCACCGACACTACCACTAATCAACTCAACGATATAACAACAAACGCCCCTCAAATGCTAACCGATCTCGTAAGCGAGATGCCAAATTTTATTGCCCGTTTACAGGATACAACGTCAACAACAACCGCCCAAGGGACGGCTGGTTCGAGAATCATCCAACCCGAGCAAACGACCGAAACCATCATCACTATCACCACCACCATTCCTAACATCACAACATCTTTAACATCAACAATCGATTCCACCACATCCCCCGTATCCTCTACCAACGCATCAACCATCCCATCCTCATCAGTTGAATCAACCATAGCAACTACGACAACGGAGACCACGACGACGACAACATCGACAACTTCCCAAACGACATCAACGGAAGCGTTACCGCGATCCGAGTTCACTACCACTGTCGAATCGACGTCTGAAATGACGACTACGACTGCCGACATAAACGATAATCTTGTTTCCACTGAGACAACGACTGATACCTCGACTACGCAAGGCACAACAGTCGTCCCGACTGAATCGGAGGATCTGAACATGATATCGAGAATAAACGACGGAGAAGAAATGATGACAACAACGACAACAAGTGTCGCACCACCCACAAATGGCATAAATAATACGTCAACCACAACAACCACGTCGACGACCGCACGGACTACTGTGCTAAATCGAGTATCATCATTTCCGGCATCTACACTTTTCCAACCAGGACCCTATCTGGGACGTTTCGGTGGCAGCCAAATGACTCCACTTCCGAGACCCAGCTCCTCTAAGGCTCCTGTTCGTGACTACTTGATTTATGGTATTTATCCTAACAAGACCATTGTGCGGAAGCGACCGGAGGACAATGTGATCGACGGCAGAAATGTAGACAGCCCGTACGTGATATTCGGCATCTTTCCGGACGGCAGACTAGTTCGGAAGTTTCCCAACGGAACGATAATACCAGATTCACCCAGGAACCCGGTCGAGGTTGTGTTCACACTTAGAACTACCACTACTACTAACCGACCAGCACCCAGGCCATATTATAACCAGGCTAACCAAGCAGGCGTTTATAACAACCAGTATCAAGTCCCGGTGTACTATAGTAACGGTAGACCCATGGATGACCTGACGAGAGGCGCCCAGAGCCCCGGATCTTTTGATTTTGGACTTATTGGTAATGCGATCGGCGTTACCCCTGGAGGCCCTAATTTCACGGGACCATTTGGTCCCCCTGCTAGCGTCCCAAGCACAAACAAAATGGTATCTTTATCTCATCTCTTCATCAAAATCATACTTTATACGTGCAATGAATTTGATCAAGAATCAAATCGCGATTGAGAAACGAGTCACGTTTCCTGGCTCTTTAGACATTTAGAAATCGTTGCCATACGAAAATAACTTAAAGTGATTTAATATTAATAGAAATCAGAATTTTATTAGAATAACTATCTAAATTTTATTTATAATTTTTATACTTTTCAAAAAATTGCAAATTTATCTTCAATTTTTAAAAGCTGTCGTTATTTTAGTACACATATTTTATAAAATATAAATATTCATCCAGTTTGCGGTTACAGCCTAAAATTTTTAAAAAATATATTTAAATATAAAATTATATTAATATTAATAAGAAAAATTATATTAATATTAATAAAAAGCAAATAATCTCATGCTTAGCGAAATGCGGATATTCATGTAACGATCAGTACTTCTAATTCTTTTTATTCCTATTGAACGTAAAGTTAAGTTTCATAACACACTCTCTTTCTGTCTCTCGCTGGATTATGTAATATTGATAGATTAACAATTCAGTTTCTTGGTATAACTTTATAACTTGTTTTCGTAGCTTCTTTTTGACAGACTTTTTTCTCATAATATACATGCTTTACATTTTCGTAATTTTAATGAAACGCAATTTAATACTTTTTTCCAGGTCAAAAATATCGAATGCTGTACAACGGCTGTACATAGAGTATCGTTGTAAATTTTGTAAATAGTTGTGACAATTTATAGCACTCTTGTTCGCCCATTTGCACTTTAAATATTTTTTTACGCACTGTATCTTTTGTTAGATGTAGCATACACAATCTGACATTTCACTTGTATTAAATATTATTAATATATTTCATAATACATACATAAAAAATATTTTATAAAAATTTATTATTTTACAGATTTTGTCATCTAATGAGCACGACATGTGTTATACCACGGTTAAAAAGAAATTACTTTTATTATTCTATTGAATTTCTTTTATTAGAGCTGTGTTCAAATATTTTTATATTTTGCGTTAAAATAAATTGTGTAGATGAATATACATTTTTACCGTTACGGAATTTATTACAGTCTCTAATCTCAGATAAATTTATTGAAAACAATACTTTGTTCTTAAAAATCACAAAATACATTTTAAATCTTTATTATATCATTATAAATTTATATAATTAGGTATTTAAATAAAATAAAATTTTATGATATTAAAAATTAAAAGAATTGGAGGTATTATGAAAATATTTATTAAAAAGTATTAAAAGGCATAAAAGTTATATATTTTTATTTCATAGCAAATGATACGATCGCACTAATCTTGTTCCCTTCGTAATATTGCAAGTTTATGAGCTCTATTTCTATTCACTATATATAAAGTTTTTGTAGCAACATTATTAAATGCGGCATGTAAATATTTCAGAGCGATATTTTATTAAATTCTCAAATGGATACGTTGCCGAACTCATTCGGTAATCAGAGGCCAAGTAGCAGTCAAGTACAAGGCCCTCCAAGGATCATCCAGGATCACGAAAGAAACGAAGCTTCTCGGACAAGAGTGACGTCTGGTCAAAACAGTGCTGTATATATCGGACAGGTAGTACATAAAATCACATTATGTAATTATTTACTAAAGGAGAAAACACTTGAAAGCGCAATCATAAATATTTCAGGATAAATTTATTAATTATCAGATTGATGGTGCACCTGATATCAATCCAAAAGTCGTTGATGTAAGAATAAATTCAGTGGCTGTAAGTAATCGAATGATAATTTGATATTTCTTAATGTTGGATTTCTTTTTATTAATAAATTTTCTTGCTTCTGTTTGTTAACAATTTGAAAATTAAAAATTACTCATGCTTTTCTTTATTGCTTATTGAAATAAGAATATTTCATATTGAATATAGTCTACTATATAAGATGTCATGATACGAGTATCGTATTTTTTAATGACTTACTAAACTAATAAATATTGCCAAAAAAAAAATGTATAAACAATAACTACTGTGGATAGTCGAAATATAGAAATACAAAATAGAATTATAAAGTTACTAAAATATTTGTTGTCAGACTTCTGTGAACGAAGGCACGGCATCATCTACAGCGTCGAACCCGTCTTTTGAAAATTTACTGAACAATCAATCGGGTGGTAATATAATAACAGCACCTCCTGGTTTTCCTTGGAGAGATCCTCTTGATCAGATATTTGGTATCACTACCAACTCACCTATGCAAACAGCATCTGTGGCATCAAATCAACTAGTGCGTATTACATAAAAATAACAAATATTTTAAAAAATTAAACAATAATATTTAAATATTGTTAAAATATGGTTAAATATATATTAGAAGTTTCTATTAAATAATAGATTTCCCAAAATTGTTACATTTATTTTAAAAAACACTGAACAATAAATGACATTTAAATATTTGTTACACTTTCTGTTTTTTCGTTATATTTTTTATTTATAAATATATTTTCTTTAGGACGAGCCAATCGGAAACAATGCACCGATTGTGTCACGTGTAAATTCCATGGTGGAAGTTTTCACACCAATCGTGAGCACTGCAGTAACATCTCCATCCCCAATTACTGTAACTACAACACCTACTACTACTACTACTGTCAGTACCACCACTCCTACTACTACCAGCACTACCACCCCTACTACTACTAGTACTACTACACCTACTACTACTACTACTGTTAGTACCACCATTCCTACTACTACTACTACTAGCACGACCACTCCTACTACTACTACTACTACTACTAGTACTACTACAACACCGGCACCAACAACAACCGCAACGACGACTACTGCCGCTACTACCACTACCACCACCACTACAACTACCACAACTACTACTTCAACAACGACTCCTTCAACAACGACCACAAGTCAAACAACAACGCCAGGTATATTTATTATTCTTTTCCTGCTGGAAAAATTTCGCTAAAATTATTCCACGTTTTGAAACACTTTTCAGAAAAATTTTAATTTAATTTTAATGATTTTTAGCTGAAAAATTCATTTTTAGCAAAATTTCAAAGAAATTTCAGGAAATTTTCAATAATTTCACTTAAATGTTTCAAAACATGAAATAATCTCAACGAAATTTTTTCATCAGGGCTAGCTAGCAAAAGCCGCTTCTTTCATAAACTTCTTTTATATACTTACACTATACCGTATACAACAGCAAGTATAGGATCAGTTCCACCATCAACTACCGCATCGACAATATCTACGAATAACATATTAAGCAGATTACAAGCGAATACAGTGGAGAATCCCTTTGGTAGCACGTACGGGGATTTGGCTTTCCTGAATTCATTGGTAAATTTCGTTTGTTTTCAATTTATATTAGAGATCTTTTAATGTTCTCAAATAGCAAATAGACGTTTTGTCGTCATTTTGATGTTAAAATAATAATAAATGATGTTAGCTTGTTATCTAAATTATTTCTGTATTTAAATATCGAGAAATATTGTAAAATACTTGTGTAATGTAATGAACTATATAAATTAATATAACAAATAATTTTTTATTTTTTATAGTTACAAAACAACAATGTTAAGTCCACTACGCCGAAAACGTTAAGTGAAATAGAGCAATTATTAGCAAACAGGGTGAGCAAAATGAACATTAACATTTATAATAAGCACAAGTACGGAAAAGAAAAAATAATAATATTTTTCATGATCACAGTTATTATCCTCCAAATTAATACATAAAATGAACAAGATATTAAATTCGACTAATATTATGTTTCAAGTCCAAATCGGAGCGCATTTTACTGAAACATATATATATTAAAAAATTTACATTATTATTAAGTACCAAAATCCGTTTTGACCAAAAATATTAGGTGTTGGAATTAATTCGTAGCGTTTTACAAGTGATGGGAAGTACTTTCATTAATGTATTTTTTAATGCTCATGTGAAATAAATAACATTCTTTCATTAAAAACGCTACGAATTAATTCCAACACCTAATAGAATTCTTTCTTTTATTTGATTAATTCATATTTTTATAATAAATTCTTTCATCTTATATATTTTTTGTAGATTTTGTCGCTTGCACTGGCTAATCCTGGGCCAACGAGATCGCCAAAAGCTATTCAAACTGCGAATTCGAATGCGAATGTGAATGTAATTAAGAATCCATCAAAGAGCACGTCATTCGGATTGTCTTCCGAACCAATAATAATTGACTTATTACCACTTACGCCAAGCGTATCCAGCAGCACATCATCTACGAAGAAGTACACTGAAACAGCCGCGCCGACTAAAGCACCAGTCGTTATCACTGCCAAGCCTAAGACGACAGCCAGACCTAAAACTACCACCCCTCGAGCGCCTGTAGGATTTGGTTCGGGTTTATGGCGAGCATTGTTTGGCAATAACTTTTTCGACGCAACCACTGCAGCGAGCGCTGTAAAAAGGAAACCCACGATTAAGGCGACTCAAAAACCTGCCAGCTCCACCCAAGCACCAGCGCAGATCATCAAGTCGACGCTTACGAATCACGTAATGACCTCGATCAAATCGCCAACGACGCCAAGAAATGTAGATATTTCGGACATTCATGTATCTTCGAGCACATCGCTCGCAGACAATATCATTTCCGCGTCAACGCCAAGTACGATTTCAACTACGCTCTTAAATAATCCTAGATTGAGAGACGTCTCTACGTCTAAGTATTCATCCGAGGATGACGCGAAATTCTTGGCTGCGCTCCTGCAAGCAGTACAAACGGGTAAATCGTTTCCCTCTTTTATTCTTTTTTAATAAGATATTTTAATAAAATATACAATTACATTTATTTAATTGAAAATTAAAAAACAAAATATCTCACTAATTAAACGTTAATTATCTAAAAATGTGTCTTCTTATATCTTTTTGAAATTGATTTATAATTATTTTTACTGATTGTAAAAATAAGATAAGATTTCAAATGAAGAATAATAATCAATTTTTATATATAGTTAGTAATGATTTTTTCTTATTGTTAAATTTTGAAAATAGATTAATCGCAATTTTAAAATTGTAAATTCAATAAAGTTTTTTCAAGAATAGAAAGACCATTTTTAAATCCAAGAATAATTTCTATATTTTCCTAAATCGCTGATTTTGACTTTAGATTCCGATTATTAGTTTTTATTAATCCGTAATAAATAATATCTTATAGCAGAAACGAGAACAAGTACTTCGGCGACAACACGATTAAGTGAGGATGATGAAGCCTTTTTGAGAGCGATTTTAAATAATCAGGCTAGCATTTCTACCACAACATCGTCATCTACCGAAGTGAATCCTGCTGCTTTGCTGGCTCTACTCTTAAAACAACAAGGAATAGAACCCACAACACCAGCAACAAAACTTAGGGAACAATTACAATTATCAGTGAGTAATATTTCTTTCACGATTCTCTGAAATTCTTTATATAATTTATTGAAAAATATCGATAGACATACATGTAATGTATATCTTCTCGATCAGAGTCAAGGTCTGCTTACGCCAGATGCGACTTCGACCACGACTCGACCAACAACCACTAGACCGAGCACCATAGCGAAGCAAGTAGTGACATCGAGACCTTCTGCGAGACCAAGACCAACAGAGAATAGACTACAGACTACGACATGGGCTCCAAGTTCAACATATCCGCCTCCTCTCTTCGGAGGAAGTGGCTCGGGTAATGGATTGGTTACCGCTACTAGAGCCATAGGCAGATTCCTTGGCGCTGCCATTTCGGTAAACATTTTTTTTCAAATTTTACTTTCTCAACTAATAAGAAAATTTATTCTATTTCGTTCTGTGTATAACGAAAATAAATACACAAATAAAGTTTTGCAGAGAGTTTGTGCGTAGATTCAAAAGTTATTTTATAAAAAAAAAATATTATTTAAAAGCAAAAAAAATGTTATTTAGATAATAAATTATAATTAAAAATAAATTATTATGAAAACAAATTAAAAATTTTTTTAACCATTTTATCTTCTATCTTATATTCTCAAGTTTCTACATTTTTATGCTATACGTATTAACTATTACGAATTAATCATTTTAAAAAGATCATCTCATTGTATTAGTCATTAACATTTTTATTTTGGCTTTTAGGGTGCAGCTCAACAGTTACAATCTTTACTAAGAAATAGTACCAGAAGCGCAGCCGGATAACATTAGAATGGAAAAGGATAATATACATCAATTTTCAATCAACCTGAGAACAAATATCAGGATTGAGATAGTTATTAATTAATATCGTGCTTGCTGTTGAAAGTGCATATAATGGCAACATGGAAGTCGACAAAACGCTAGGAAAGTTCAATCAAGACAACAGGAAACTTGCTCAATTATTATGAGGACTATTATGAATAATAGATGAATAATAGATGAATAAGTCTCAAAATCATATTTTAAAAAATTTCTTCCTAAAAAAAATCATTTTCGGAATAAACAAATAAAAAAATATTAAATGTTGAATAAAAAATTCTCAATATAAAGAGTACTTAAATAAGTTTAAATCGACTAGTACAACGTACAAAGGTGTACTCGATGTCTTGACCGAACATTTCTTGTCGATTCCTCATCTAAGAAATGAATATTTCGTTCATTGTTGTTAATTATCACTAAATTTAATACCGATACAATTCTCATTGAAATTCGAAAAAGAAAGTTGAAAAATATATTAATTCATTTCATTTTCTTTACATTTAGAAACTCATTTTTAATTCAAAAGAATTCGATCCGACAGGAAGCCGAAGATATCGTTGAATAAATTTTTCTTTCTCGATATTTCTTGAGATAATCTTGTGACAAGATGTTCCGTGATAATTCGCAACGACGATTTCGAACGTCGAAACAATCCTAAAACTTTGCAAACATTTCCAAAGTAAGCCTATCGACTTTCCTCCGGGTGTACTTATGGAGATATTTGTAACGATCATTATAATTAAGATAATATACTAGCGCGACGCTTTTCATATCGTTACTTGTGTGCTCTATCAATGTGTCTTGTCTCTACGGTTTTTCTTCTTATTTTTCTACTGTCCTTTCGGTGAATGTGCTCAGTGGATTGTTAACGTCTTAATACTTTGCATGCGAATGACTCTGTAAAATATGGTATTTAGCAAGTTAATTTCGTGATAATTAAAATTTTTTAAGTCTAACTTGTGAGAAGTTAAATAATTGTAATAGACACTGAACTGTATGCAAATTGTATGCGCATCATCTGTATGCAAAGTTTTAAATGAAAAATTGTATGTTTCGATCAATACTTTTGCAATTTAGAAGAGAGTTCTTACTTCTTCAACATCTCGCCTTGCATCCGCGTATCAATATATATATATATCATACGCAAATTGTACATTATTAAATTAAATTGTTTTTAGAGAAAAAGGGAGCGTAACATAATTACGATTTTTTAATGTAAGGAGGGAGTGCAACGTAATAGTATTTTTTAATGTATGTAAATAATGTTATAGAGCGATTGAGAGAGAAAGATTAAGAATGGGGCAAAACTACTTGAGCAATTTTTTTTAAGCAACCAAAAAATTTAAATAACATCATAAATATTGAAAAATTTTTAGAAATATTCATTTAGAGATATTCTTCATATGACTTTTAGATGTCACGTTTATTCAAAAAGAGAAAGTTATCTTGATGTCGTCCCCATTCTGACAGTTCGGTATGTTTCGTAATTGATAAGGTATAAACAAAACTTAATATTTTTTAATATAGACTCTCTACTCAAAATAATGCAATTATTTAGATGTTTTTAATGTAAGTAGATATTAAAAATTTTATTTAATAAATTTTTAATTTCCAATTCTCAGTTTTACAGCAATTGAACTGTAAAATGTTCTTTTTTTATATAGGTATGTATAGAAAACTCGACATATGCGTCAAAATAATGTATGACATTACTTTATAATATTTTAACTAGTAGCCTCGTTAGCATGAAATAATTGTCATTCCTTGTAATACTACATTACATTAATGTACATATTTGAGTGATGAGCTCGGTTCAAAATTAATCTACAATTTCAATTCAACATGTTAGTATATTATATTAAAACTGTACGATAATTATAATTCGATGCTGTTCTGAAAAATCAAGCGAAACATTTTTTCTATGCTTATTGAAATCTGCAAATATAAAACTGTGGATTTACGGAGCTGTGAATGCATGGACCTATTATGTACATATAGGCAAAAAAATACATAAATAAAATATAGACATAATGCAAACACAATAATAAAAATTTCCAATAATTAAAAAAAAAAAAATAATTAAATTAAAAGGAATATTCGAAGTCAGCGCGATAAACAGTATGCAGTTCTATAATGAAAAAATTCTTTAATAATAAGTTGATATTGACAATTAAAGTTATAAAAGTTAACAAACCGGATTTGCGGCTTACTAATTTTTAAAACTTGAATTATTAATGTCGTTGACTTATTAAATTATTAAAGGTTTTTATTATAGAACTGCACACCATTTATCGCGCAACGTTTTTCCCTTTTAATTTTATTATTATTTTAAAATATAGAACTTCTGCGGAGAGAGGTAAATTATTGTCTTCTAATTAGAATGAACAAGATAAGCAAGCAATTTCCAATAACAAAACGCAGCGGTGGGTAATAAAATGCTGCATACTAAAAATGGTTGTGAAGATATTAAAATAAATAATTTTCTATATATATATATATATATATATATATATATATATATATATACATATATATATACATATATATATATAATTATCTACTCATATCTACTATATATAAACAATACAATTTATCGAAATGGTTTGTTATAAAATTTGTTTAATTGGCTGCGTAAGTAAAATGCCATACATCGCGATATAATTTGACTCATAATTTATTTACTTATACTATGTACCGGAAGTTCGTAAGAAAATCAAATAATATTTATGAGCAATAATTATCTTTTTTTCTTATTTAAATCGCATATATATAATTCAGTCCGTTTATATGTTATGATATAGTTACACACCCAGTGTAAGTCTGTACATATGTATAATCGGTTATTCCTATATATCTCATATAGTAATAAACGTAATAAGTTGTATCTTCCTACTATTAGTTAACATTACGGCGCCAATTGTATTACAGTTATAAAGTATCTTGATATATAGATGATGCCTTTCTCGCAGTTGCTGTAATATTTATTCAAAATACGCATCGAATGCCTTGTAATTATAATGTACATTTGCATATTAAACAACTTCTCACATTAAACAGATATTACTTTATCAACCCACGATTTAATTGTATATGTGATGCGTAATTGCAAAAGTATTTATTAAAAATGTATGTATCGAACGTTCTTTAATTGTGATATACTTGCACATTAAACAACTTCCCCATATTAAACGTATGTTACTTTATTTACATTTGAGCGACGGATACAGAGTAACTTCTATCGAATTGCAGTAATACTAATTGCTATCATTACTAATAAAAAATAAACGTCATAATCATAATGACATGACAGATAATCAATATCGATACGTAATATAATTAAAAATATTTAAGAGAAGTATGACACAATGCAATGCGTATTTCTTAACTTTGTTAAGTTAACGAGCCGGGGCGATAACATGTTAAATCATACAAAATTTTACAGAGACAATAACAGAAAAAGATTTATCAGATCTATTCCTTCAGATACTGTTTCTAAAAAAAAAAATACATATAATTGATTTGCAATATATGATAGAGCAAATAATTATAATGCTTAAGTTCTGATACGTCTTTACATTGCGATTTAGCATATTATTGCCTCAAAATTCTTTAATTATTTAAAATCCTTATACCGCCGTAATCACAGATTTCTAGAAAGAAGATTTATAGAAATCCGTGATCGTAACAATGACAAGTGAAGGTTTGACAGGTTTGTATGTACACAGAGAGGGAGATGAGATAGAATGAATATAATGATAAATGTACATAAAATGTATTATAATGCTGCAACTGCACACCGTGATCTCATTAATCCCAGTCTTCACATTTTCTATTGTCTCATTCTTTCTTTACTCCTATAGTAAATTTTTTATAGTAAATTCCTATAGTAATTTTCTAATAACATAAAATACAAACATTATACATTCAGATATACGCATTGTATGTATTTACTGTGCACTAGCACAAAAAATAACTTGGTAAAAGATGAGTGCTGGTTAAAAGTTGCAATATATTAAATCTTTTAAAGAAAATGAAATACTGAATTCATCAGACACAAATTTTATGCACAATTCTTACAATAAACTAGTGTTTTGGTAATCAATTATTACAAATTACTATTATTATATTTAAATTATATACTATACTTTCGACAAGATGAAAGAACATAATAATTCTTCCATTTTGTCGAAAGTATTTCCGATAAAAAATATCACTTTTTATCAATTTTGTCACTTTTTCTATTATTAAATGCGCCAATTCCAAATATATAAAAAATTTACTAGAAAATTTGATAAATCATCAGTTCAAATTTCTAGTATTAATTATTAAATCTCAAATTAAATTTAAAAAAAATCATTTTAAATGAATGCCATAAGATAATTTCATTATCTATTTGCATTCTTAAACTTATTTCATTATATAAATTACTTCTTTGTTACAAGGTTTTAGAATTATTTACGATGTATATTTTGATCTTAACATTGGAATAGCTGTCGCTCTTCTTAAATATACAATATCTGAATTTATGCGTACTTAGTTACAAATAATGATGTTCGCAAATAATATCCAGTTGTCGATCAATTTGTTGATTAATCTGACACAAGGAATAAATGTACCTTAATATATATATATATATATATATATATATATATGAGATAAAAAAAGAGAAATGGGTACAACTAAAGTTGACTATGCATTTCATGCATCTATCAGCAACATTCAGGTGTACAGTTATAGCATTGAATACAATGTATATATACATTCCAATTCAAGTTAGGAGTCCAAGATACTAATCACTCTAAGACTGTCAAAAACGATATTTTCAAATGATCCTAAAAGGATCATTACTGCATTATTTGTACTGCACAGAATATTTCTAGATATACTACAGAGCATACATAGATAAAATTATGTTAATGATCTTCGCAATTTCTCAATAAATCATTCCTCGGTATAACTAACAACATTAGGGAATAATCGTAACAAAGTGGGAGATAAAATCGAACGATACAGGCTACATATGTATATCTATGTTAGAGAATTATGAATATTCAGTTATTCCTCTTATTATTTGCAATAAACCATTAATCTTAATCAATTATTCATTCTCATGATATATTACTGCTGCTGTACACAATGTCGGATAATATTAGTTTGACATACAACATGTATTAATACATGTGCAAAAGGTAATCTGAACTACATTAAAACTTGAAGAGTAGATCATCCTATATTCCAAAGGAATGATTAAAAGAGAGCATGTACAAAGGATTCGTCATTTAGCTTCGAGATCAACATGTACAGGAATATATGCAGCTATAATAAAAATAAATTCGTGTGTTAATAAATAAATAACAAACATACATATTATAGAGTGTGATGTTTAGTGGAAGACTGTATTAAGGGTCGATATATAAGAGATTAAACTTTTTATCTTAAACTTTTTAGAAGCAAGGGTCTCAAGAATACAGTTGAAATATTGGAATTAGAAATTAGAGTTACATTATTACATTGCTTTAATAAATGAAAATGATATTGTCAATAAATAAGATGACTATGAATGAAGTAATTATATTTTTCATAATAATCATATAAAATGGCAATGGTTATATAATAAAAAATACAAAAACTATAAAAAAAATTACCATCAATAAATAGCATAATAAATAAATGTAGAAAGAATATACAGGTGTATGTATAAAACAGACTAGAGTTTGATGATTTAAAAAAAGATAAACATTGCGCGAAGTATCTTCACAGAACTTTTTTGTATATCTATTCATCGAATATTGAATATTAACAAATTTTCTGTTTGCATATTTTAATAAAAATGTATAGCAGAAGTATTGATAATATATAAATTAACACAGTAATAAAGCATTTAAGACACTGTCAAAGAAGCAATAAAATTCCAATTAATTATTCAATGATTAATCTTTTTATGTATCAATTCTAAATAACTATGCAAGTATTGCTACGCTTATAATACGAACTGTCTTAACATAATTTCGCATAAGAAGTCTATTAATTTTATTTCGCATAGAAGTCTATTAATTTTATTATAAATATTAGTAATTCATTATAGATACTCATCAATTTGTAATAAAAAATAATGGACAAAATAACAGAATAAGATGATCCGTAATTATTTTTTTATCTGATGTATAATGTAGCGTTGAATCTTGCAATACTCACAACTGTATCCTTCATTACCCTTAATCTGCAAATACTTCCGTTTACATAAGAGTGCTGGGCAATATTTTATAATTTTCAAATTAAATAATTTTACATGAATACACTACAGTGTTAATTTTTACTATAACAAACTGCTAAAATTAGTTTTACTATTTTCTACTTTGGAATACTAAATTCACAAGGCATTTCTAACATATGAGCACTTCTAATATACAAATAATCAGTTACACGAAAAAATAAATTTTTATTTATTTATGACAATAATAATCCAAAGCAATAGAAAATTTTAAAAATTTAGGAAAAGAATGACATGACAAAATTTATAAAATTTATATATTTTTCATTTTACAATATAAATTTTCATACTTTTTGTAAAGAAAATTTACTCAAGTTAATTTGTAAGCTAATTATTTAAAATCATTGTATTACGACAAAATCTATTCCTCTTCTAAATATACAATATATTAAGAAAATAAAAAATCATAGAATATATAAGAGCTTATAAATTAAATCTATCTTTTATTATTTTTTAGTTTCGATCCCACAAAAGAAATTAAAATAAATTATTTTGGCAATTAAAAACATTTATTTCATTCTTTTAATTGAACGGATAAAATAAAACTTGACGTTCGTATTAATGTATAGTACGACTAAAAGTTCCAAGTATATTTATTAATAAACATTTATTAATAAATAAAATTAAATAAAAATTGTAATGCAATACTTATACAAAATGACATATTAGCAAACGCTGATCACGGTATTTAATCAATAATTGCAGAAATGTTATGTAGAAGATGTTCGAACTTTTTGATTACCTTGTGATAACTTTATAGTATATTACATTGTATGTATGTATGTATGTATATATGCATACGTACAGGGAATAAGCAAAATAATGTAAATATTTAGGAAATACTTATTTTATTAATAAAATGTTGATTTACCATTTGTTTTAATAGATTCTATCTTTGTTAGAGAGTTATGTTTAAATAGCATAAGAATTGCTACAATGCAATATTATATTATTTATCTAGAATATTTTTTGTTTAGAAAATATTGGAGGAAAAAATCTTATTCTCACTTTACTCTTTAAATAAAAAGAAATACGAATGATTTGATGATATATAAATGAAGCAATTACTTGGCTAGAAAAAATATTAAAGTTTTAGAGAAGATAATTTTGGAAAATAGTGAGAAATAAATTTCCTCCTCTAATATAATTTATATGAGCAAGCAATTGAAAGATCTTCTGCTAAAGGATTACATTGGCAACAATTCAGGCATTGTGTGACTCTATTCCAAAACATGTATTAAAAGCAAATAATGGGCTAATTTCTTATTAATAAACAGTGTATTTCTCAGGTGTTTATATTATTTTGTTTATCCTTTATATATCATATTATATACGTGTGTCTTTGTGTATGTACATATATAAATTCATACGATAACATGTTTGATATTTCCCGTTTACTAATTTGGATGCTCAGCACTCTTATCTTATAACGGATTTAATTTTATACACAAACAGTTGAAGATGAATTAACGTATGAGGCAGGTAGCACAGATACGTTGAGGCCCGATGCAGTCATCGTGGCAGAAGGCACCACACTGCCGACAAATTACCATGGCTCCTCGCATATTACATTCACACGGAGGTGGCGGATCGCCGCCAATTATCATGCCGGGTGCACCAGGTTCCGCTCCGCCTGTCACTCTGCTATCCGCGCCTCTTGCTTTCAGGGTGACAGCCTGATGAGAACCCTCCCCGGCGCTGGCCGGTCTTCCTCGAACTAAATGAACCCCAACGCCCATTCCTGCGATCTGTGGCGGTAATGGAGGCGCGGATGATGCTCTCGGTGCACTGTCTCCAACTCCCGTCCTTTGTACAAGTATATATTGCCCGAGACCATTGCTGGTGGTAGAACCAAGCTGCGCTATGGGAGTGCTTTCTGTAACCTATAAGGCATTGAAAATTTAATTAAGAAAATCATTACAAATATTTTACGCAACTTGAACTGATATATTGCACGTTCAAGCTATTTTTAATCGACAATAGAAATATATTAAACAAATAACATTTCAATTAGCATTCTAGTCTGCTTGCGTAAGTACGTTTGTTCATCATCTTTGTTGTCAGACTTGTATAAATAAATTTTTGTAGCATTGTACAAAATCATTGCTGCGTCATTGCATCTGATAATTACAGTCACACTATCTCTACTGTGTTTAGAAACCCAAAACTAATGTAAAGATTTGTTTTTTAGGTACCTGTATGATACCGAGATCATCACAAGAGACCCGCGAGATTAGCACTGTACACACAAAAAAGGATAAAATAGTATGCGTGTACGTCAAAATATTCAGTACATATATTTCATATGATAAGAGAAATATTAAAGGATAAAAAATCAAATGAAAGATATTTATAGTAAAGTATATGTTTTTATAGTTATTTACTGTGATGTATTTCCTTGTTAAGTTGTTTTCGTAATTTATTATAATTTTAGTAGAATTTCATCAGGTCTCATTTGTTATAAGTTTGTCATATTAAGAATTTTTTTTATTTGTTTCACGACAATGTTAGATTCACAAAAAGAGAGAGAAATTTGATATTAATATACTTTACCCTTGATATGACAAGTAATACTGTGCAGAAAACAGTACAGGTAAATATCTAAATGGCTATATTAATAATTAATATATAATAAATGCTAATACCTCTGTTGATGCAGCTTGACGCGCTGATGCAAATACATGTCTCAGCATAACTGCTTGCGTCTTATTTTGAGCTTGTTTATTGTGTTGTATCGCTTGCTGCGTTTTTTGGGGTTTGACCGTCGTCAGGGTGCGACCACCAGATTTGCTGGTTGTGAATGCACCATCTCCTCTAGCAAGTAAACTTGGCGGTGGTTTTAAATGGGCCTTCAGTTGATCTCTATTCGGTGAACTTTGTATGACCTAAAATAATATCAGTATTCCTACATTTATCAATGTAATAGCGCATCGTATTTCCGATAAATTCATATCTTTATTACATTCGCATATAATTCTAAATGGGATACTAAATTAATTTACCGCTTGACATATCTGATAGCTGCGCTCCAAATTGACAGCACCCGGAGGCTCTTTGGTGGAGCTTCTCGATCTACCTCCTTGTTCTTTATTACTATTCCTAGAACCTCTGTGGTTGCTTTGATTAGACGCACGCGAAGGTCGTGATGATCGGTCGGTGACAGTTAGTGATGGTCCAGGATATTGCTGTTGTGTCTGCTGCTGTTGCGTCTGCTGCTGTTGTGTCTGCTGCTGTTGTGTCTGTTGCTGTTGTGTTTGTTGTTGTGCTTGTTGTTGTTGCTGCTGCTGTTGTTGATGCACAGCCGCAATTTGTCGAGGTTGAACAGAAGTAGCAGTCTGATGTTGAATAACAATTGAATTTTGTGCACGATTCTGAGATTGTACTCCCACCGTAGTCGGGAGAGTATTTTGTACTTGACTTTGCGTTGCAATGGTGTTCTGATTCACGTTATTACGTGCATTGTTATTTTGAGTATTTATTTGAGTAATAGTATCTTGCGTTTGTATCATGTTAACTTGTGTAGTGTTACTCTGCTGAGGCTGTAGTTGGGCCGAGATCGTAGAATTACTCGTCAGTGAAGATGACTCTTGTTCCGGATTAAAACTCGTTTGCACATATCTAATAGATTGCAATTGCGGGAATGTAATGATCGGTGGACTTTGTGATTGCAAATTCTTCATAACGCAACTGCTGCCCGGTGTGTTGATAGCTAAGTCTGATTGAAATGTGGTTCCTTGAACAACCGGTAATTGAATACAATTAACAGATTCCACATTGGCATCCGCATTAATAAACTGTTGCGAAGAAGTTGTAGAATCGGTCGTTGTGGAAGTTTCGCTGCATTCATCTTGCGTCGTTACCGTGATATTAGCCGCTACAGATCCATCGAGAGCAGCCGCCACTAAAGGCCAAGGTACCTGCAGCTCCTCTTGTGTCTTTGCAACAAAAAATATAAATTAATATAAAACTTTGTTAATGTTGGATTTTTGAAAATAAACAAAATTTATCAAATTAATTTGTACTTTATACTTATATTAAATCTCTCTTTAAACTTCAAGATCTATATTCTATTATATTACAATTTTATTTAATATAAATATATTGTAGTATTCTAAAATTATTTTAATGGAATTATTTTCTTTAATCGAGAAAAAATCAATTATGACCAATCATCTTTAGAATTTCTTATTTGTTATTACATGCTGAATTCTAATTTTTCTTATTTTGATCTTTAAACATTCCGATTTACTCTAACTACCTATACTCGACCCGGTTATTTTGCATTCAAATCTTCACTAGAATCCATCCATATTTTTCATTTATTCAAAATGATTCAAAAAAATTTCTAAAAATTTACCAACATACTTTCAACTTTCTAGAATAAATATTGAAACTTCATTTTGGAAAATAATGTAGTATAATTTATAATTACCGATAAACTCAAAGAAACTTACATGAACAAGAATCGCTCAAATACTAGTAATCCGACTTTGTACAGTAAAGGTTAAAAACTATTTGTATATTTACCCTGTTATTATTAATGTTATTAACGGTTGGATCCACTGTCCAACTACATTCTAACATTTCAGAACAGACGTAATTATTTGCTTCTCGTAAAGCTTCGTCCTCATTACCAACATTTACATCCGTTCCCGTGGTATCTTCAGTTTGTCCAGTTACTACTTGAGGCTCGGTTACTTCTGAATTAGTTGAAGCCATTTCCATTCCCTCAAGAATAGGATATATTATCTCTTCTGGACATCCCGAAATTTCTTCATACATTTCTCGCATTTCTCCTCGTACCTAAATCATAATTAAATTTTTGACAACGGAGACAATATAATAATAGTTTTTTATTTTCATGAATATTACAGTCAATCGAGATTGTGCTAATGACATATCTACAATCTCTTAATAGCGCGTTTGTAATGGGAATTAAAATTCTTACCTCAAGTTCATGAATACGCTGTAAAGTCTCGCTATCGATTTCCATTCCTTCTGGAATTTGTGATTCGCTGTCCGCTGTATTTTCATGGGAAGTCTGCGTTACTTCAGTTTGATCACTGTTAATTAAACTGGCATCCTCTATAACGATATCCGTGGGCCTAATTTGATCCTGTGGTGATGAACTTTCAAGGATACTCGTGGTTTCACAATCCGATATTTGATAAATCTGATCGCTAGATATTTGTGAAATTTGTTCTTTTGACATCTGAGAAATTTGATCTATGGATGCTTGTGATATATATTCACTGGAAAGCTGCGAAATTGATTCCCCGGACGTGTGCGATGCACGTTCTATCTGTTCACTCGATCTGGGTGATGAATTATCATCGGGTAATAGCACAGTATCTTCTTCTGATGCTTCGATTACGTTATTTTCTACAGGTGGCAAATTTTTCTCGCTAGTGGAAAAATTTGTTTCTTCTTCGTACACGTTTGAGATGGCTCCTTGACATAATTGTCTCGCAATATCACTAGCCTCAACCAATTCTTGTTTCTCGCAAATATCTGTAATCTTGTCAGCTTCTTCTATTTTACCTTCATGCATTTGAATATCTTCTGTTACTTCCATGGAATTTACTTGCATGGAGTTATCTAAATGTTTCTCATCAGTCACATTATCTGATAATGTATTATAATCCAAAGATATTAAATTTTGTTGTACTTCTTCGGAACTAACTAGATCATCAGTACTCTTTATGCTTATTTCGGTCTTGCAGCTAGTATCGACTTTATCATCTGTCATTACAATGGAACAGACAGCATGCTCCGATGAAGGAATATCCACGTTAGGAATATCCACACTAGGAATATCCACGCTAGGAATATCTACGGTAGGAATATCCACGGCAGGAATATCCACGGTAGGAATATCCACGGTAGGAATATCCACGCTAGATTCCAAACGAAGTCTTAAACTTGACCGTGTTACTGCACCACTAGAACGTGAATCGTTAATATAATGGAGATTCGATTTAAGTTTAGGCTCTCGCTTTTCTCCCCATATTGGTTCAAAATGTTTCACTTTCCATGGATCTAACTTATTTTTATCTCGTTCCGCTTCCATTTTCAGGCGTTGCTGATTTTCTGGAGTAAATTCCCCTTCTGCTAAACGTTTCCGCCATTCCAGGCAAGCTCTCGCAAAAAATTCATTGTTCAATCCAGAGATAGCAGCATCCTAGGAATAAAGATAGCATAACATAAATTAAATTTCATCAATTAGAATGAAAATGCTCGTATATTTCCAAAACAAATTAAACAGAGTCGTGACTTATTTATAATTAGACTGATTTAAATTAATACAATTATCGTTAGAATGTAAGAGTCTAATATAAGCTCGAAATAAGCCATAACTCTGTTTAATTAAATTTCATCAAATAATTCATTGGTATATATTATTGAGAAATTATATTTAGTACCTGTCTATCCACAGCAGGCAGGAGTTGTGCAAGCTTCCGTTGATACAGTGGAGGCAAGCCTTGAAATGTATGCCTATTTAATAGCGCGCGTAAGCTCGTACTTGCTAATATACTCGCTGGAGATTCCAAATCCACAAGACCAGCTTCTAATTGCGCGGTTGCAGACAGTCTCTTTGTAGATCGTCTGCGACTTGACTTTAAGCTAAATCCAGGTAAACTAGCCAAAACTTCTCTCATTGTGGCAGCAGGTTCTTCTGCTGCTATATTCATACAAAATATGAATTATTTCAGATGATGTGAGTTACTACCACATTAATAAATAAAAATGAAACTGTTCATTATAATCTTTATTTTGCATGATTTGAAGAAAATAAAATAAACTTTGGGAATTAAATATTTGTTCAAATTATAATAGTATGAATATTATGTTATTGTTATATTAATCTGTCTATTTGCAACAAATGTTATGTATTTGTCAAACACTAATCAAAGTTTTCTCACTACTTAAAAAATCTATTGCAGTCTTTCATAAACATATCACAAGAATAAAATATAATGTTAAATATGATAAATATTGAGACATAATTTACACATAATTTATCATATCAAAGTAATACATAAATAAAAAGATATAAATATATGTACATATATATGTATATATATATATATATATATATATATATAAACATTACTTTATGTTTTTCCTTTTTTAATTTTTCATTTAAATATGGAAACAAATCTTGTCTTTATTTGTAATTTTCTAATATTACTGACAAAATATTAATAAATTGCAATTTGTTAATGTTCTATCGAATTATAGGTATACGTTGAAAATTAATATATGTCAGAGTTTACAACACATATATAGTTGTAATATTAAATAAATCGTATAAAGGAAGTCAAGTAAAATTAAATACTTTTTTGCATATTGTACCTAAAGTTCTCTATTTAGAAATCATCGAATTCCATTGTCTTCTTCTGTATGAACAAAAAGCAAAGTAGATATAAAACAAATAACGTATATCAAAGGGCTTGAGATTACCGGTGTTAACGTGTTGCATATTATTAACTGGAGATGGTGGATCGTTTGGAGGTGGTGGCGGTAGCGGTTTGACAACGATCCTGGGCAACGTACGGGAATTACCCGCCGCTATCGTTGTGTTCTTCCTACGCCGTTTGGCTTGCTGTCGTAAAGCATGCTTAATGACCTTCTTACTATGCACCATGCTAGAGTAGCCAGAGCAACCCGGGATAGTCTCGCACCCTTCACCCTTGCTGAGATCCACATCCGTGTCCATGGCAGCGCCTATGGCTTTGACATCGTCGACGAGCGGAATGTCAGGGCACGCGGTGTAAGCCTGCCGCGGCATTGCATTAAAACATGTATTGACGTCTCCGTTCGTTGCATTCCATTCTCCCGCGAGAATTTAGAATTCACGAATGTGTCCTCCTACTTCACCGAAATATAAACATAACATCTCTTTCTTTCCCTCTCACTCTCTCTGTCTCTCTTTCTTACCAGTGGCGACCGAGTGACATTCTTGTCGGACTAGTCGAAATATGCTGTGAAAGATCACGGCGGTACTATTTATGTCATTTCGTTCCGAGAATTCGTAAATCCACGAAATTACATTGAACAACAAAACGTTACAACTTCCTCAATCGCATAACGAAATGCCATCCGGAAAAGTAGAGAAGCTTCCGCTTCTTTCGGCCATACTGTATTTACATATTTATGCCACGGAAACATCATCGAGATAGATGCACGACTCGTTTTGCATCAACGTGTATTCATGTGTATTACGTTTACAACAGTTTACACAGCTCGATTTACATCGAAGTTATAACATCGATGTATGAAACCAATCATAGCTATTCCTCTGAAGAATGGAATGACTGTGATTAGCCAGTTTCCTAATATCGAGAGTATAACTTTGACGTAAATCGAATGTAAACGTAGTCTTTTTTGCTAAAATGTACTAAACGCAATGCATTATGTGTTACGCGTTAAGCCGGTTCTACATCAGTTGCAAGCTGATTGCAAGTTTGTTGCGACAGCTAATCTGAAGCTTGTATTTTGAAATCAACGCTTCATATTGGCTGTCGCAACAAACTTGCGATCGGCTTGCAACTAATGTAGAACCGGCTGAATATGCTTTAAAATAAAAACCAACTTTAAATATCGGCCTAAAATCTCAACTTATCAAAGGTCAGTATTCAGTTCTTATATTCAAGATCGTCTTAAGGTTCTGTCTTCAGGTCATGAAAGAGCCGCATTAGTGTTTTAAATCACTACGGTCTTGAAATAAGAACTGAATACCGGCAAAAAACTAAAGACATAGAGAATGAACTGCAATCCCTATCTAAGTAATATTTAAATGTGGTCGACAATAATGAGAGAGAGGGACCGTGGAAGACGGTCAATCTCCCTTTCATTCTCTTTCTCATTACGCCATTGAATGGAAAGAGACAGAGATGGCCGTCTTCCACGGTCCCTCTCTCTTACTTTTATCGACTATTTTGACACATGAGCACTCTTGCAGTCCATTTTCTATGTTTTTGCAAAAAACTGTTTACATCAGAATACATGGTTTCTGATGTGTTAAAGCCTAAACACAATGGGAGAAATATTAGAAATAGAAATAAATATTAAGAAATAGAATTATAAATTCCAAACCATCAAAAACCATGTATTTTAATGTAAGTAGATCCTGATAAGTCGAAATCATAATATTTATTCCTATTAATTGCTAATATTTCAGCCGTGCGCACAATAGAAAGAATAAGAAATTAAGAATAAAGAATAAATGATTTCAACCTATCAGAAATCGTGTATTCCGATGGATCCGATTTCTCTTCACAAGGCTTTATTCCTTTTGTTTGCGTGAGTGTGAGTTCACAAATTAAAGATGAACTGTGCAAATTGTTGGTCATATAAATCGAGCTTAATGTCAGTTAAGAAGATGACAAGTGATAAGTGATTTTTAGAGCAAGTAAGGTTAAGTTGTGCCGACACTGTTTCTTTTACTAAATAAAGATATATTCAATATCTATCTGCGAAACATTTGTTCTTCTGCTGTCAATCATGACGCTCACAAATAAAGTAAGGAAAATGTTTAATATTTTTATTACTATACCAGTGATTGAAAATATTTTTCCTACCTGTAACTGAACATTCTGAAATTTTTCAGATGGATATCGACGAGAAGAATGCTAAAGGTGAAGGCTTTAAACCATATTACATTACGAAGATTGAGGAATTACAATTAATTGTTGCTGAAAAAAGTCAAAATTTAAGGAGATTGCAAGCGCAGCGTAATGAACTCAATGCGAAAGGTGATTATTTTGCTTTGATGATACAAGTATTATTGTTGTATGAAGCTATAAAAGCCTAATATGACTCTTTGATTAGTTTATGACATCTTAAGATTATATTTAAGATTCTTAAATATAAGAATTGACTATGAATATCGACCATATTCTCTCTTAATTATACAAGACAATTCCTTTAAAAAGTCATAGGCTGATGACGGTGCCAACGATTAAAGACTCTTAGTGGCCCTGTATAGATTGTTTATTTTTATTTTTTATTTTTAAGATTTTGAGTCTGTACAATTTGATACAATTTCTTTGTTTTTTTTTAGTGCGCATGCTACGGGAAGAATTACAACTTCTACAAGAACAGGGTTCCTATGTAGGAGAAGTAGTTAAACCCATGGATAAGAAGAAAGTCTTAGTCAAAGTACATCCAGAAGGCAAATTTGTAGTAGACATAGACAAGAACATCGACATCAATGATGTGACTCCAAACTCGCGTGTCGCTCTGCGTAATGAAAGTTATACTCTGCATAAAATACTACCGAACAAAGTCGATCCGCTCGTCTCTCTTATGATGGTAGAGAAAGTTCCAGATTCTACATATGAAATGGTTGGAGGTTTGGATAAACAGATAAAGGAGATAAAAGAGGTCATAGAATTGCCTGTCAAGCATCCAGAATTGTTTGACGCTCTTGGAATTGCGCAGCCTAAAGGTGTACTGCTATATGGACCACCAGGTAACAAATTTATTACAAATGTTTTTTTTAGTTGAACTTACATAGTTCATCTTTCCTCTTTTTCTCTCTAGTGCGAAAAGAAAGAGGAAAGAGATGAACTGTTCAAAAAGTTTAACTAAAAAAAACAGTATTATAACATATATATATATGTATATATATATATTGAAACATATATATATATATATATATTATATATATATATATATGAAATCTTTATATTTTATTATAATTATTTTAATTGTCTGTCATAATCTTTGATAGTAATGACAACATAAAATTTTTCAGGTACCGGCAAGACTTTACTTGCAAGAGCAGTCGCGCATCATACCGAGTGTACTTTCATTCGTGTATCTGGATCCGAGTTAGTTCAAAAATTTATTGGAGAAGGTTCGCGTATGGTTCGTGAGCTTTTCGTCATGGCAAGAGAACACGCACCGTCTATAATATTCATGGATGAAATCGATTCCATTGGAAGTTCCCGGATTGAATCTGGATCTGGTGGTGATAGTGAAGTATGTATGGAATATGGTATGAATGTAATTAATTTTAATTTTTTTAATTATATCGTAAATTATACTTTCAGGTACAACGTACCATGTTAGAATTGCTTAATCAATTAGATGGTTTTGAAGCAACGAAAAACATAAAGGTTATTATGGCTACAAACAGAATTGATATCTTAGATCCAGCATTATTGCGACCCGGACGTATCGATCGTAAGATAGAATTTCCACCTCCAAATGAAGAGGCTAGATTGGACATCTTAAAGATTCATTCTAGAAAAATGAATTTGACACGTGGTATAAATCTCAGAAAGATAGCTGAACTTATGCCAGGTGCATCAGGAGCAGAAGTCAAGGTAATGAAAATAATTGTATACAAATATATACATATATCTTTACATTACAATTTCATCATATAATTATCATAGAATAAATATCAAACGAAATCCGATTCTCTGCTCTTAATAAATTTTACTCCAAAAATTTAAATCTTAAAATATATATAGATTAAAATATAAGGATCTTATGTTATTCCTCTTAAATTTTAATAGAGAATTTTAGAAAGTTATTCTCATATTTCATCTTTATAATAAAAAAGTCGAAGTTTATCAAATTTTTTATAAGCAATTACTAATTTCTCGCGTTGCGAGATACAGATTACTGAAGCCATCTATTGAAAAAATAATGGATTTCTTTTTACTACACTTAATATATTATTTATATTATAGGGTGTTTGCACGGAAGCTGGAATGTATGCTCTTAGAGAACGTCGAGTTCACGTAACTCAAGAAGATTTTGAGATGGCTGTAGCGAAGGTGATGCAAAAGGATTCTGAGAAGAACATGTCGATCAAGAAATTATGGAAATAATCAACTTTGCAATTTTTTCAAAGTCATACTGATAATATATTATTGTACTCTTTCATAAGCGAATTTTAACCAAATAGCGAAAGCAATGTATTTAACATATATATACAAACATAAAAATTTCATTCATAAGATTAAACAATAAAACTTTATTATTAAAATTAAAACATTGAATTTTATTATATGAAATTTTATTATTATCAATTACGATATTAAAAATGTTATACCATTATTAAATTATAATTTAATTTAGAACAAATTCTTGCTTATACATATCTTATACGAGTAATGTCGTTTTTTAACAATTTTTTAATAATCGTCTATTGTTTTACAGTGAATTGTTTCATTGCAGTATCTCCTCATAAAATATAAGCATCTGTCCGCTGAAAAATCTGACAATTATATACCTGTATAACGTTAATGGAAATATAAAGAAACCGTCAACCATGTGTTTTAATCTAAAAATATATAAAATAAATAGTTTTCTATGATACCCTTTGAATCTAAATATACAACGAAATCTATATGAAATTCAAGTAAAATTGTATATCTGCTGCAAAAGATTACTGACTGCTCTGTCAATAGTACTGATTGTGCAATCAATAATACTCCCATTTAATTTCCAAAATATCGCAATTAACTTTAGCAAACTGCTTCATAAAGATTAGCCCCAAGTGTTTTAAGATCATTATTGAATATCAGACGCTGAAGCCAATTCTCTGCTATATCGTCCGAAATTGGATTATCTGGAACCTGTCCATTCATAATAGGGATAATTTTGGCTAAAGCAATAGTGGTTTTGTTAAGATCTACAAATCCACTGAAATCACTTATGTTTTCTTTCCTTGTTAAAATTGAATTTTCAGCATTTGATTCTTCCGAAAACGATGCTTTGTTCTGAACACTGTTAGTTTTGGAAGGTTCACTGAAGTATACAGATATATGATCCATTAATAAAACAAATCCAGTTCTGATATTTTTCTGCATTAAATCCTGTACTTCTTCGCTCTCCGATACGTCTAGCATCTGATCTCTTAGCTTTGAATAGACAGATGTATCACTGTTTTCAATGTCATGTTGCAATGTGTAGTAAATGAAATTTTTTACAGGATCTTTCGAGCTGTCGGCAGATACAGAAGATGTAATTGCCCAATAAATTTGTTCTAAATCTCTTAACGTTAATTGCTCCGTTAGAGACAATGAAGCAGTGACTTCACTAACTTTATTTTGTATGAATTCGCTCAAATCTTTAATGCCTTCATCTATAAAATATTTGGAAAGAGCCATGTATCTCTTTTGTACTTCTGTGCCAATAATCCCATTGTTCGTATTCTGTGCGTGTTTATACATATGTCCGCTAATCAAATTGAGCTGAATTCTAAGAAATATAACTAGCATCGTATAAGAATAAATTATTACGGCCGGTCGTGCAATTGCTAATATCTTCAATTGAACCCAAGATGTTATCTTATCAGCAGAGCCATCTTTAAGTTGTTTTATAATGATTTCTGTATCATTTTCTTTGACCACAGAGTTTCTCAAAGTCACCGCAAGCTTCGATATCATTTGATTACACGATCTCTCTGTACTCTCATAGTATTGTCGTTTCTTTGTCCTTTCCATCAGCATCCTTATCTCATTTTCTTGCCATTCTCGCAGCTTACGCTGTGTGTAACGCGTCAAAAAAATGACACTACTAACAATGACACTCCCAAATATAAACTTACGCCTGTGGCGACTTAAAAATCCTCGAATACTTGAAAACATGTCCAATTGTTTATGTAAATCTAATATACGTACAAGTATATTACAGAGTTTTTTTTAAATATATGCATAACAAACTTTGACACATAATCCTTGAGAATCTTCACTCCATATTATCTGACTCGGACTGCATATTTGAGGCAACTCGTTCTATTCTGTTTGTGATATAATTAGTAGTATCAATGAATCTCTCCACGCAATTTACGAGACACTTATGAACTTTAGGCTCCAGGCGCAATGATGGTTTATCCATACAAATCTCCCAGCAGAGACCAGTTAATTCATGTACCAATCCCTGAAAATATTATTTGGTTATATAATTCATTCATTGTTCCACAGTCATAGTATAAAGCGCATAATAATTTTAAAAAAATAATAAAGATAAAATAAATAACTACATTTACATTCTCAAGTATATGAATAGATTTGAAATTGAATAAAATAAAGTTGCACATGATAAAAATATTACTGATAAATATTTATATATTAATACCCATATTTTTTATATTACAAAGTACAAAGTATAAATAAAAAATATCAATAAATTTATTTATGCGATTGACCAAGAAACTAACCTGGAACTGTTGCTTTTTCGTCTCAGCCTCAATAAAATGCTGTAACTGATCATCTAGAACAACCTGCGTGTTCTGGTTTTCCATAAGACTCATACTTCGAATCTTCGCGTTTGTATATTTATATACATTAATGCAAATTATTGACCTCTAAAATATTACGTATGTACTTTTATTAGTAACGTAAGATGCAATGATACGCAGAAGTCAAAACCGGTTTATAGGTATCTTTCACTAATCAATTAACGCTAATCGATGGCTAACGCAATAGAGACTAGGGAGTTCTTGCAATACCATGTATTGTATTGGGTCATCTAAAAAGTATCCGCGGTTTTTTGTCACTAGATGTGTGTTGATGGTCATATATCTAGTGACAAAGTACCGCGGATACTTTTTAGATGATCCAATACATATGTCCATATCCAGAAACTGTGTATTCCACAATACATGATTTCTGATAGATTGAATAGGTTCTGAAATTCTTATTCCCTATTCCTTTTATTGTACGGAGCCTCTAAACGCTAAAGTCCATGATAAAAGGATTAGCTTGGATTTTTAAGCCTTAAGCCATAAGGAATAGACGAATCATAGTCAATTATTCTCTTGTATTCAATTGTAATTGGTCAATTTCTTACGACTTAGGCTTAAAACACCTATTGTAGAGCCAGAGTAATTGGTCAGTTTCTTATAGCTTAAGACTTAAAACTACAATAAATTCAATACAATCGCTCACTGAGCGTTTAGTGAGCTCTCTCACCTGTGTGGATTATATTTTTGGATCTATTGGAATATGCCAATTAGATGCAAGAGCTCACTAAACGCTCAATGGACAGTTGTAATAAATGCATCCATGCAGTTCGACCAAATCACGCCTACTTTGGGACTGCGCACAATGAAAGGAATAGGGAACAGAAAACAGAGAATAATGGTCATTCCACACAACTTGCATAGCTGCTAAACACATATGCAAAAAGAAAATCATCCAATCGTATTCTACGTTTATCTTTACAAAAATGTAATTGGATAATTTTCTTTACGCATATGGTTATGCAAAATGGCTATGCAAGTGTGAAATGGCCTTAAGAATTTCAACCTATCAGACTGCGTATTTCACAATACATGATTTCTGATAAGTTGAAATTCTTAGGGTGAAGAAATTACACAGAAAAGGACTGCGGAATAGAGAATTCATTAAACCAACCAATCAGTGCTATTCCGAACACAGCCATTGGGCGTATTCAGCGGACTCACTGAGTGAGCGCTCGCTGTTATTGGTGTATTCTTTTAGATTACTCAATCAGCATTTTAGATCTGAAAGAATACGTCAATAGCAGCGAGCGCTCAATCAACTATCGAGTCCGTTAAACGCAGCCAATGAGAATCAACAATTCCCTAGAGATTAAATACCTTTTGCGATTTGAGTGCAATGAGCGCGGGAGAGTGCAGTTGAAGCGACACGTTGCCTCATTCATCTACGTGTGCCACCACTGCCACCAGCCAGTATTTTGTCATTGTCGCGTACTGGTCGATTGGTTCCGGGAGTGCGGTTCGTTGAGTGTCGTTACGTGCGCGTGACACGGTTTTCATTTTTTCGGACATTTCTTATCAGCCCTTACGTCGATATGGCTTGGCTGTCTGGTCTTGCTGATAAGGCAGAAAATTTGTTGAATAAAATTGACAAAAACACTGCGGCCGTGTTAAATAAAGACAAATACGAGATGCCACAGGGTCATTTATCAGAAGTTACATGGCTCTCTCCGGAATCTGGGTAATTGCGTTCATATCAATCTCAGGTTATTACCGTTGAATATTTAGATTAATTAATCACTTCGCGAAATGTAATTTTCTCATTTCGCTTTATTTGTATACAACGTAAATATTATGTATAAATAATATAAATTTATTTTATTCAAATGTTACTACAGCTTTTAACAGATTTTAACATCCTTATGGAAAAACAACTAATAAAAAAAATATATGAAATATAAAAAAAATTATTAATGAAAATATTTTTCTTTTAATTTAGATTAAATGATATGTCCAAGACACCTTTATTGGGATCATCAGGTCATATTCCTTATGTTGCTCCTACTTCAGGTTTGACATCGGTGAATCTGTTAAATGTAACGACGCCTAAAGAAGACGCATTATTTACATATTTAAATACGCCTGACCCGAGTCCAAAGAGGATAGTGGAATCCTTTAAATCACTATCAACTACTTCATCGTTATTGGTAGAACATCCTACAGATGACACAGATTCAGATCTATCTATTCAGAGTGATCGGATTAGTCCAACTCCGTCTCATGTTTCAATTGAAATGATTCCCAATATTTTGGATGATAAAGATGCTGAAATAAATATGGAAAATTCAAATTTGTATCCAAGTAATGAAATGCAGACCTTAGATTGTGAAAATATAGATAATACAACAATCGAAACTATACAGAATGGTACATCTTAATTTTTATATCATATATTTATAATGTATCATTTTCTACAGATTATTGCATATTTGCATTTTTATATTACAGAACACAATGATGCAGAGGAACATTTAGATGTATTCTATCCTCAGCCCAGATATAAAATAAAGTCAAACAATGTGAAAACAGATAATTTAGATAATCCAATTGATTTAGTAAATAAACGAAAATATACAAGAGAATTGGAAAGACACTTGGAGAAGCAAAATGAATTCCTTGGGAAACAAACGGACTTTCAAAAAGAAATTGTAGTTCTAAATGAAAAGTTGAAAGCCTTGGAAGTGGAAAAGTTAGAGCAGTCAAAACAAGTAGTAGATTTACAATCCATCATTGACAGAAACAGACAAGAGTTAAACTCAATTAGATCTGAATTGGAACAGCATAAAGCTAGGGCATTGAAAACTTTACAAGAAAAGGAAAAACTTATAGCAGAACTGAAAAGCAATGCACCAACAGCCATGGATGAAGCCACTATCATGGAATTGAATCAATTAAAGTTAGTACAATTAACATCAATATTTTATAAGTAATATTCTATAATGTTAATATGTGGCATCTATGAACATAATTTATTGTATTAAATTACAGACAGGAACGTGATATTGTTAGGGAGGAAAATCAGCAAATGTGTCAGCAGCTGAAAATGTTGAGAGAAGAGCTGATGAATGCAGATCTGAACTTGGAAAAGATAAGACAAAAATTAGCCGAGACAAATCTACAAAATCAAGAGATTCTTGCTAGTGAAAGACGTCGAAGAGTAGAAACAGAAGAAGACATGAGATTACATTCTGAAGTAAATTACATTTTTTTGTTTGGATTTTTACACAAATTACATCTCTAGTTATTGTATTAATAAATTAAAAAGGTTAAAAATAAAATATTGTTTTAGGAATTAAGATCCTTGAAAGATGAATTAATTAGTCAACGTAATGGATTTAGTTTACAGTTACAAAAGCAGAATTCAGAGATTTCTAGGCTTAAGTTGCAGCTGTCTGTGTCGGCAACGCCGAGTAATGAAATGGATTCAAGAATAACATCTCTTACTCAAACTCTGGTTTTAAAACAGCAAGCATTGGAATGTTTGACGACAGAAAGAAATGCATTACGTCTCCAACTTGAGAAAATCGAAGTAAATATAATAACTTACAAATTTTTGTTAGAGAATATTTTCTGCGACATTGTTAACAAATAAAATTTATTATATTAAATTTTGATAATTTTATTAATAAAATTTAGCATTATAAAATATTTTCTTCTAAAAATTATTTTTTAGGCTCTATGTATATATACTAATAATAGTCTTCTTAATTTAAACAGCATGAATATAGAAATGCTGCAGGCAATTTACGAAGAAACATATCGTATAACAATATAAACGATACGGATGATGCAAAAGCTCAAGTTCCTACATTTTTAATAGAAACACCGTTTGATACCAGCGTTACTAGAAGAGTAAAAAGAGCTTATTCTTCATTGGATGCCATAAGCATTCGAACGGGAGTATTCTTAAGGAGATATCCATTAGCTAGGATTTTAGTATTGATTTATATGGTAAGTACATATGTGTTAATTGTCGATTATATTTAAAATACTGCTACGAAATGTATATGTTTTTGTAGGCACTGCTCCAATTGTGGGTCTTTGTAGTTCTCTTTTCCCAATCACCGGAAGCTCATTAATAAAAATTACAATAGCAGATAGCACCTTAAAACAAAAAAAAGAAATATATTTATAAAAAATAAAACTTTTTGTGAATATCGGAAAGCAATATTTACAGGAAGCAGATTTAGATCTTATACAGTTTAATATATCTTAATCTATATGTTATTGTTAAATAAAAATTTTAAATAAAATATATAGTGATAAATCAGTGATAATTACAAAATATTACGATTGTAAAATTCTTTATTTTTTTACTACATAAAATGGTATAATGTTACAAGACTACAAATATGGGCAGCATTAACATAAGTGACGAAGAAAGGTGTAAATAAGTTATATATGTATAATACTACTTTGTTTTTGTAATATAATCATCAATTATATAAATTTATAATTTAAAATTGTTTAAAATTATGTTCTTCTATTAGAGATTTGGAGAATACAATAAATATACTAAATATATACTCTCTCTGTTATCTTTAAGTCACGCGAGCTATACAAAATATATTGCAATACGATATAATTATGAATATTGCTCTCTTAAATACTAATTTCTTATTACAATATTTGATTCCGTTTTTTTACGATAGCGATATTAAAAATAATTAAGCACAATGATATGACAAGACATTATTTGTAAATATTTTCTTTTAATAATAGATTTATTCTCACGCACACATGCACACACGCACACACACATGTCCATCGGTATGTAAGATTAGATTCATAAAATACTTTGTAATCATGGCGACAATAAAGTAGTCTTATTGTAAATACATACAGTAAATATTACGACAACCATTAAGTATAATCTACTACGATAAAACTACGATGAATCGATCTATTATCTAATCGTCGCCTATTATATACATATAATATATATGTGTATATATGTATATTCACACAGACAATATATTTGTATTGCTCCAGTGATTGGAAAGTAGCGCGTATATGCACCTTAGGCACAAATTCTCTCTATTTGCGTACAGTTTGATTGAATAATGCTAAAAGGATATTTATCACATGACTTTCAGTATGAAATTTATTAATTATATCCCTGAAATATATATGTATATGTAACTATGATTATATCACATAATTCTAAAGTAGATTAAATGCGGTATTAACATTGCTTTCTCAATTTTTGTTAGTTATATAGATGTCTCAAAATACACGATTCGTAAAATAAATATAAGGATTTGTTACTTGTAAAAGATATTGTAGCGGCTAGACGAGTTAAAGCGCATTCCTGTTGATGCGGAAATCCGATCATTATTTTCGGATGAACGTCATATATCAGAACTCTGCGAAATTCGCACTACGGTGACGAGTCAAATTAGTAATAAAAATTTGACGCTCACCAGTATGTAGCGAGGCAAGAGACTACGTTATTATTTTATTAGCCTGTATATAGGAGAAGTACGTCTCTTTATGAAGATATATATTCTCCTCATCTAGAAGATGCACAAGATGAACCTCTACAGAAAGATATATCTCTCCCATAATATAACACCAAAAATATTTGTTCTTTTGTAAGTATACTATTCTCACATCATTGTCTCTAATATTTAAATTTGTGAAATAATCATCAAATTGAAATTAATCAAATGAAAATTTCCAATAATTTTCCCTACTTTGTATGTCAAACTGGATCAAGTTAGGATATCACATGCAAATTATTGACCAAGCTTCTTAAACATATTCGACAATTTCCTAAATACGCTGCATAATTGGATGATTCTGACTTATATTTCTCATAAAACACAAAAAGTAGTCGAGCTGAAAAATAATGAACTATTTATAAATATCGGAGATTATGCGATTGGACTTTAACTCTATATATATATATATATATATATATATATATATATATATATATCTGATGTTAATTTCTGTAAATATCAATTTTATTAATCTTTTCTTTAAAAAAAAAAAATTAATATTTTTCGACAAATTAATAATTAAATGGCATTATCTGTGATGACTGTCACGTAAGCTGGCATGTAAGTGCGTAATATATTAATTGAACTAAAATTTTTGCGCATTATAATATAGCTGCAAAACTGTTCTGCAGCTGTCTATTCGATGAAATAGCAACGCAAGTTAGATAAAATATTGCGAAAATGCGAAGATGCGGGTGCAAATACAGACTTCACAGCCATATTACAGTAATAGGGAACGTTCGATTGATATTTAATTAAATTGTTAGATCGATATTTTCCATCAAGAAATCCGAGAGAATTTTTTTTCAACTGACTTTAACTCCTATTATAGTGATTATACATTATCAAAGCATATACAACGATTGTACGTATAATGTTATGAGGATCTGTAAACGTTACGAGAATTGTAGATCATTATCGCTTCTGATTTTAAAATACTAGTCATTTAAGAGAGATTTCTAATTTAAACAGCAAGTTTTTAATTTATTTTTTAGAATTTTTGTCTATAAAGTGAAAGGCGTAGCCAGTTAAATTTTCCATTCAACGAATTCTTTAATTTGATACCGTCATATGTTAATTATTTTTCTAATGTTTTATATTGACTTTCCTTAAGAGTTTCAAAAATATTTTGGTAACAAAATGTAATAAATATCAAATGATATAAATACAAAAATGGAGCGGCTCGCAAACGTAATAATAAATAATAATATAACGTTTTTACAACTTTTCTATTTTATTTGGATAAGCGGATTATTAAAAATCAATACGCAAAGTATTTTACGCAAGTATTAGCCAAAGTATTTTCATTATTCAAAAGTTTTTTATATTTAACATCCCAAGTAGAACACAGCGCTTAAAAAGCGCTAAAAAAGCACATATAAGTGCTGTGCTACTTGGGATCAAAGTTCTTTTGAATATTCGACTTATAAATTGAGACGCTTCTGAATTGAGTATCATATTGTAATTTCCGCAACTTTTCTATTATATTCTAATGAACGAAAATTATTAAAAGTCAATACACAAATAAACATCCAACGTATTTTAATTATCCAAAATTTTTCTATGTTTAATTTCTAAATTGACATTTCCGAATTGCGTATCATATTATAATATTATTTGTTTTTTACTTCGTCATCAGATAGCAGATTGATTTTATAACATCTGTTCTACTTTTTAATGATTGAGTGTGATTACTAATAAAATATCATGTAAGGATAGCTTAATTGCCGAGATCCTAATAAACTAGATTAATTATGGCATTCTTTTGACGTATTACATTACTTGAAGCGATTATACTAATAGCTTTTTTTAATGTTTATACCATCTAAACGTTTAGTAAGTATCTGACGTTTAATCAAAGATTACTTGCAGTGGCAAACTTGACACTTAACATACTTCATTTCTTTTAATCACCATCCAGCTAGTTTTTCGAAATTCAAGAGTAACAATTTTATTTGTTTCGATATCTCAGCAAAAGTTTAACTTCTGCGTTAGAAAAAAATCGAATCTTATCATATCCTATACATATTAATGTCCAAGAATAATTCTTTTCATTAGATCAGAATATTTTTAGAATAAGCGATTACTTTGGAATCTCCTTTATATTTTATATAATCGAAAATGTATCTCACATAATTGCAGTGCACAGCGAAATTGCTCTTTTAGTCTACAGTTTTGAATCGAACTTGTTAAACAAATAATTTATTTGTTTAGACAGGTCTTGCGATGCAAATAGTCTCTAAATAGCGTATTGTAAATACCTGAATACGAAGGCAGAGAAAGAGAGAGCGAGAGAGAGAGAGAGAGAGAGAGAGAGAGAGAGAGAGAGAGAGAGAGAGAGAGAGAGAGAGTACCAGAATAGATAAAAACTGGATATATTTATAGTATTGTTTCCTTCATAAAATTGGAAGTAACAGAAAATCACTTTTTCTTTATATCGAGGAATGTCATCGTTCTCAATTCCTCACATTGTATTTCCCGCAAAAATAACAATATAACATTACATCAATATTACTATAATTAAATATTATATTTAACAATGTAAGTACAATATCTAATATTTTTTGCACGTAACATTGTTGAGTAGAAAATTATAACATTCATGTAATGTTATATATTGTTACTTTGTATTTACTCAGTTTGACATCTTCATAATCGAGCCTCAAATAAAAATTCTGTTAAATTTATTTGACTAATGCGATAAATATAATTATTAATTAATTTTATTGCAAATCCCATCACTCATTAACTTTTAAAACTTAATTTTCGAGAGAAGTTCTTAATTTTTAATTTGTAATTCGGAAATGAATAATGCTCATTTCTTCAAACTCAAATTTTTTACAAGAAAATGTTGCAAGTTCATTTTCCGTTAATTCTGGAATACCTATTCATACTCTAAATAACTCATGAAAGTTAATGATACTTGAGTCTTAGACACTCGGGACTTTGCAGAGTAACATTATCAGAAATGCAATTAATTATCAGTTTTTTATATATTATTTTTATATATTATGTAGAACAGAAGAAAAATATATGTATTCTCTCGAAGAGAGGTATATTAAAATATATTTAAAGTTAAATTTCTTTGTCTACATACATAAAATAGGTGTGAATGCCTAAATGACTCACCGCCTATTTACATGCCAGTTGAAAAGTTATCAATATCCCGGTATTAAAAAATCAACATTCATTCCGGCTCGCTTCGGATTTATCAGACGAACTTGATTCGTCATTGGGATAGTCACGATTACCGCAACTAGTGATTTGAAATGAATTTTTTGTTGGATCGGCAGGAAGTAGAGGTGATAACGTCGAGACGATTTCCTCCGTAGATGATGAATCCTCCAAATGTAATGACATTTGCGACCTACGTTGTTGATTTTCTGGATTATTTAATACAGAACGGAGAAACCTTCGTGTTTCCGCCCGCAACGCATTCAAACGCCTCTGAAGGATACGGTTGCGCCGTACGAGTATTATCGTACGCATGACAATGCTCAAGAGATCTGCGAGAAAGATTGAGTATTAAAAACGCGTCGAAAATAACGTGCGAAATAAATCCTTCGAACGAATGCGAGAGATTTATGAGAATTATACGAGGATCTTATTCCGCGTGAGAAAAGAACCTCGTCTATTGTAAGCTTTGTTTTAGAAAGGTGAAATACGAATTTTTTTTATAATTAAAAACTGTGTGATGGATCACAGTCCATTCATTCCTGATGAAATTTAAAAATATCACAAAAATTTGATTAATTTTTTCAAAAATTATAAAAATTTAATATAAAAAATTTGTTTAATGTTTCCCGAGAAAAAAATATATACAGATAAAAAAAAATTGATAAGGGGGACACTCAAAAGCTTTGATACCATCAGTAGGGATAGAAATTACATAACATCGTTACTTCTACTGTTTTATAATAATAATTTGATAACATTACAATTTTTTATGACGGTAACGATAACTAACTAAACGCTAAAGTTGAGAAAATCATTTTTAAAAAGTAATTAAATTACCATTACGCGTTATTTATTGAAAAATGTATTTACAAATAAAAAGGAACGCATTACAAGTAATGAGTTATTTTTTTCAATAAATAACGCGTAATGGGAAGTGACTAGTTATTTTTCAAAAGTAACTTTTCCAAAATCCTGG
Source organism: Acromyrmex echinatior (assembly GCF_024713525.1). NCBI lineage: Eukaryota > Metazoa > Arthropoda > Insecta > Hymenoptera > Formicidae > Acromyrmex > Acromyrmex echinatior. The sequence goes on along the minus strand of NC_141854.1, from coordinate 18,455,688 downwards.
CGTTAACATTAATCCTAAAAATACAATAGATGTAGTAAGCCTTAAAAAATTAATTAATCATAATCGAGTATTCTTTTCACATTCGATTGTAATTGATTAATTCCTTAAGGCTTAAGGCTTAATACACTTATTGCATTTCAGGACTTACTATAATAAAAAATTCGCAATGTCATCACTTTGACTTATTATATAACAAAGTAAAGATAAAAATCGGTATTTTAAGTAACACGTTATTTCCATTCCCTGGCTATCAGGCAATTAAAGTAAAGTTTGTTATGACGCAGGTCTAAAGTTAAACCTACCAATTATTGCAATATACAATAGTTCATAGAAATGCCTAATTATTTAATATTTTTGTTTATATATCTATTATACTTAGTCATAATCTTATTGAATTCTTTATAATCATTTCTTTTTCTTCTTTCTCTTTGTCTATTTTAAGTCAAGATTACAAATAGAAGCTATCAAAGCGCGAATAAAATTTAAAAATCACATAAACTTTTTAAGTTATTTCTTCATCGTTTGCTTTTGAGCAAAAGCAATATATTCTCTTGTTTTACACTTTAGATATATCCATAAAATATGTTATAGCTCAAAATAAGATATACATAAAACTTTAAAATAGATATATGTGCGAAAAAACAATCTATGGTAATTTTTCGCGTCGCGTCGAGTCGCATGTGGCAAGTATTCTTTTATTATATGAATATAAATATATATAAGTATATTCTTTTATATTCATTTTGTTAAAAAATTGATACGTTAATCATTTTCAAGTGCACCTTTCTCCCTAAAGTATATATTTGCTAACTATATTTGTCTTCCAGTTTTGCTCTTTCAGTTTCGAGCTAATTTACGAAAATACTTGCCATGCGTGACCCGACGCGACGCGAAAAATTACCACAAAGGAAATCACTTGATTCGATGACTCGTATTAACAGTATGTTTAGCAAGAATCGTAGTCAAATTGTGAGGATTCGAGAAAAAGTTTAAATAACCGTCTAAAGTAGTTGAGAGATGAAACATGTATCCATATAACATCTCGCAATTTCGAATTTTTAGCAATTTTTTTTACCTCTTCTTCTTTCCGCAACGAGTCTCTTGTAATCCTCATCAACATTTGTCGCGTATTCTGCATTTCTATCCACGACAGAACAGTCTGATATCGTGTCCGGATAGTCGAGTCTTCGCGATTCACAATTCTCATGAGGCGGTAAGAACGTCTCGACGATCGTCCCGGTTCGCAGCATCTGTTCCAGCGCGAATCTCCGCCGTTTTATGCTGCTTTGAGATCCTCGTCGGTAGCGGATGCGCAAGCTAACAGTGGTTCCCATGGCCATAGGAAACTCAGCTATGCAAACAGTCGGCGCCATCCTCGGTGCGAAAATTCTGAAACATGAATTCCGCATTACCGGTTTACTATGAATAACATGTTTTGTTGGCAAGTATGATGACATTTACCACAACAGTAAATATCGTTTTACGATATTGACTACTGCAGTAGACATCTCATAGTAAAGATTGTAGTAAAGATTGCAATAAAGACATATCGTAAAACAGTATAATAAAAGCAAGAATAACAGCCCGTCCATAACATAGAAACGATTTAAAACTTCGACAAATATTATGACAGTGCTGTTTTAATATTCATTTATACAATCGGAATGATATATTTGCATATAGCAAAAAGATGAGAGACGCTAGCATTTCTTAATTACCATTTCTTACTAAAAGCTATTTAAAAAATTCGCTATTAAAAAAAAGCAAATTTTTGTCAACAAATTTCGTAATAGAATGTTATAAAACATATAATATTTTCACACAAAAAATATAACATTTATTATAATATATTTATTATAAATATCATTTATTATAAAATTTATTATAAAATAAGTATGACCGTAACTAATTTCTCGATGTGCAAATATCTTTTAGAACCTGTTCAATCATTTCATAGAACCGTATGAATGATATGAGTATATTTCTTCTCTTGTCACTTAGATATTTATATTGTAAATATATTCGGAATTTTCTCTTTTTTTCTCTGTTTTCAGCAATCAAATGCGTTTTAGAATAAATTTACATCGAGAAAGAGATAATATCATTACATCGCCCCGGGAAAAAATATTCCATATATAATTATATAAAATTATATATAATTATATAAAAAATTATATTAAAAAATTGACATATTTTATATATAATTACATATAATTATATATAAAATATGTCCATTTATATAACATTTTTTTCCCGGGCCATTATTTCATATATTGCATTGCTTTTTCTTTCATTCTCTTTAAAAAAAATTCATCTTTTTTAGGTAGAAATAATAAAAGTAATTTTTCTAAACTCTTATTACACAAAATATAATAATTATAAAAATGTAACAGTTTAACAAAATTTTTGCTACAACTTAATTTTATAAACAACAACATGGTGTAATCGCACCTTATAAATGCATGTAGTAAAAACATTACATATTTGTAAAATGAGCAAAACATATTATTCGGACAATTATCTTAATTTTATTCATGCATATCCAATGCATATTTAACAATATAAAAGTGTTCAAAATATATCTTCAAGTTATTGACTGAAGACTTGTCAATTTACAGAGAATTATTCATGATTATATATGAATATGTATTGCGTTGGTTATGGACGATCATCGCAGTCTTCTGAGAGTACGATTGTAAAAAATGATAATAAGAGATCTGTCATTATTATTATAACTTCCGCAAAACACGCAAATGATGTCATTAGTGAGTTGACATGTCTCTTAATATCCCTATTGATTTCGGAATAACATCCGGTATTTTGATGATGACCTATGTGTCCTGCACGTGGGATATCCTTCCGCCGCCGCCGCCGCCGCCGCCGCCGCCACCGCCCCCGCGCGTGCAGCAGCCCCCCCCCCCTGTCCCTCCCCCACCCCCTCCTCTAACGCGATCGATGCAGGCGATGACCTGATTACCGCTAACGTCACTACACGTGCCTGCACCGAAATAATGCCAAAGCCTCACAACTCCCATTCGTGGCGCGGCGCGTATATATTTGAGATTGTTTTGACCTCGAATCCTCCACGTGCGAGGCGTGACGTGGGCGCGCGCGCGCGTAACCGAGACCGTATATGACATGTGATAAATAAATACAAGGAGTCCTTGACACATAGATACGTGAAAAGAGCAGGTAAAGAGCATCTGCATTTCACTCTCAATTATTTATGCTGCTGTAGATTTTCCGAGATTTTCGTGTTCATTTTTACAACCTCTCCGCATAATCATGTATTTGTTACACGCGTGCTTATTTATTACGTTTATATATATACATACTTTATTTTTTTATTTGTTACGTTTTTTTTATTTCTTACGTGTTTATAAAATTATATATTAGATGTACAAATAAGTTTCCGCCGTTTGAACAAAAGACGGTGCCACTAGCAAGCTATGGTTAAAATTGTCTGATGTAAAACATTATATCGTAAGGTTGAACATCTGTCAACAACATAATCTTAAAATACTAGCGATTTTGTATCAGCATCATATATTTTTTTTTGTGCGAAAATGCTGAGTTTTGAGCCGAATAAGCGTCATTTGCGGGAACTTTCAATTTACTTCTTTAATTTGAAGAAATCTGCAGCTGAGGCTCATCGATTGCTTGTAGAAGCATATGATGAGGCTGCCTTGAGAGAAGTTGTGAATGATTTCAAAAATTTAAGAACGGTGAATTTGACGTCGAAGACAAAGAACGTAGCGGAAGGCCGAAAGTGTACGAAGACGCGGAATTGGAAGCATTATTGAATGAAGATTCGTGCCAAACGCAAAAAGAACTTGCACTTACATTTTGATTTACATCAATAAAACATTATGTATCGTTCTTTCACAATAAATGCTTAATTTTTGATAAAAAACGGCGGAAATTTATTTGTACACCTAATATAAAAATAATATATTATAAATATTTTTCAAATATATATATATATATAATGTGATAAATATATTAGGTCATTTAAAAAGTATCCGCGGTTTTTTGTTCAATTTTTGAATAAAAAAACCGCGAATACTTTTTAAATGACCCAATATATTATACATATTTAATTATATATATATATATATATATATATAAAATTATATATGTAATATTTGAAACTTATATATAGATACATATATTTTATATATAAATATATTTATATATTTAATTATACATATACATTTTATTATATATAATACATTTTTAATTTAATACATAAAATGAAATATATATTTAATACATATAATTTATTATATATATTTAATTATACATACATATATTATTATATAAAATACATTTTTAATTTAATACATAAAATAAAATATATTTTATATACACACATATATATATATATATATATATATATATATATAATATATTTCGAAGAATAACTAGTTCTCGAAATGTATGGTCTTTGAGCATACACGTCCAAGGAACATACACTTTAAAAATTATTCTTCAAGATACTAGAATGGAAGACGTTAAAAATAGCTCTTTATTCATCATTCTCACTGTCTTAAAATCGAAAAATTAATAGATAGAGAATGAATTTCATAATTATGTATATAAATCTATTTTATATAATATCGTGAAATATAATTTCAACTATTTTTTTGCATATTAAAACATTTCCCAAAACAATTTTCAAAGATTTATTTCTAAAAGTCTGCATTCTATTTCAAATCTGCTATCGTAGATATATCTCTACGAATCTCTCAGAGTCTATAATAGCACTTTGTTATAAAATCGTAGTTTATCGAACCAGATATATCCATCCATCCATATATGATGACGAAAGCGAATTTCCTTGTATCACCCCCTCCCTTCCCCCTCATCATAACAGATAAATAGTCGAGCCAGTCATCTGCCGCATACGTAATCTCTTTTACGATCTTTCAGAAACGCATACCGACGCGTCAGCATAAACGATTCTTTTTTCAAGCTTTGGCACGTGTCGGTGATTAACGAGCACACACGCGCACGCCTGCGCGCGCGCGCACGCCAGCCAGTCAGCCAACATTCAGAGTCTTCTATTTTGCACTTTCCGCCGACGGTGCTGAAAATCACGCTGCATGACGTACGATATAACGTATGCGATAATTCTGGTACATTTACGGAAAAAACTTGTGATTAAAGCGTTAAGGTTACACGGAGAGCGATACACGCGCGGACTCGTCACAACGACACGACGCGACGCGACGAGAGCGGGCACGTGGAAGGCCGTCTTACGTCATTCTGCTCCGTACGCTCGTTCTATTAGAGAGAGATATAGGGACGAATGCCTCCGTGCCCGGCAATACACGGCACACACGCGTATATTGGCCGTACACGCGCCGTCGACCTGTATAGACGGTCGGTGTGCGACACGTGCGCGCACTGACATCATTCCGACGCCGCGACACGTGTTAATGAGGAAATAAGTCTATGCGTGCGACGTACGCTTCGCTGTGTGAAAGCTGTCGCCAATTTTTTACAGCCGAAGGGAACGACCCTAGGGCGTGCAGCCCGCTCCCATCAAGGACGAGGCACCCGATATCTGATAGAACGTGCCTACGAATCTCCCTGAATACGTTATTCTAGACACGGAATATTAGGACGATGCAATGGGAAAAAGGTAGAGAGAGAGAAAAACGTTTTATCGCAAAATCGAAGTGATAATCGATATTAGTTCGGAACGTTTTTACGAACGAAATTTTATCATGTCTGATGTCATGCTTTTTTAATCTGCGAATTCTTTTGAGTGCTTTCTGATTGGATACTCTATCAGATTTCTATTCTTTCTATTCCTTTGTATTTTTCTATATATTAGGTCATTTAAAAAGTATCCGCGGTTTTTTGTTCAATTTTTGAATGAAAAAACCGCAGATACTTTTTAAATGACCCAATATTTTATAAATATTTTGAATTTCCGTGAACTGATAATAATTATAATTTTTTTTTAATTCTAAGATGTTAAATTTCTTTTACTCTTTTGTACTTTTCTATATTATTTTATTATTCATTTTATAAATATTTTATAAATATAGTTGTTAATTTCATCTGACTTGTATGTTTGCAAGATTTTTAAAAACAAATTAATTAAAATTTAATTTTTTAATCTAATTTAAATTTAAAAAAATCCGTCTCTCATCTCACAATGTGCTCTTTCAAGTGCTTTCGAACTTGATTAAATCTTAATGTGCATCATTATGAGCACGTATTAAGTATGTATTAACTTCTCAAAACTTTCTACGTAAACAATTACGGTAGACGTCTCGAAATCACTGGCTATTCTTTCGAATGCCTTGAGACCAAGTTAGAATCAATTTTTTTCTTCAAATGTCGAAATATTCCTAATTCTTATGCAACTAATTGTTAAAAAGAAGACTTTTTATGACGCAAGCAAATATTGATTAAGAATACTCTAACAGAATTTTAATTGGAGTTTAGTACTCACATATTAAGTGCCTGGGTTTGCATGTATAAACTAAGCATGTGTATGTAAGAGCTGCGCAGTTTACAGTCTTATATTATGAAAGGTCTTGCGCCACTTTGAAAAATAAATACTTATCGATAATTATTAATATACTTATATTATTAATAATTTATTTTTAATTATAGAGATGGGAACAGTAAAATAAAATCGAAAATGATAACCATGCCTAATGTCTATTCTAACCCACTTAAATTATTTTTGTTTTTGTTTCCAGTTCTTTTAATATTTTTAAATTTATTTTCGTGTTATCTGTTTTTAACTTCATACTTATTTATCTTCATATTTTTCCTTGATGTGTTACGTTATACTTACAATTTAAGTCTTTATAATGATCTGACTAAAATGGAAAAAACATTGGAAGAAGGAAGAACGAAAAATTTTATGCTATTTCATTTCACGAAACAAGAATTAAAATATAATTCTGTCAAATAAAAAATTGTTTAATTTCATATAAAAATAAAAGGCTAAAAATAATTTTTAATTAACTGTAAACCAAATAAAATCAAAATTTTTTGATGACTCAGCGGATACAAATTTTATTTTTTTTAATTAAATTTCAGGCTTTATACTTTAATAGAACTTTTATTTATGAAGAGGCTTACAAAAATATGTAACATCCAAAATTAAACAAATAATGCTTTAATATTTTCGTCGAGAAAGAAAGAATTCCAAATTGATTAACAAATTTATCATTATGATTAAAAACGAGAATTGTAGAACCATATATATAATTTTCATTTTCTAAATGAATCATTACTTTCCTACGTAATCCTAATATTTTTCAAGGAAAGAGCATTTATGACAATATTGATAAAAGCTAAAGACAATATAGTTCTTTTATGGTAGATTAAACAGCAAACTAAATTGACTGAAAAGAAGTAAATCACTAGAAGTCTTACAATTAAGTTAGATGATTCAAAAAAAAATTTACTTTACGTAAAATTATTATGTTTACAGATTCCATCGATGTATGAAATATCTAAAAATTAATATACAAGGAATAAATTTCGGGATTATATGTGTGTGTGTGTGTGTGTGTGTGTGTGTGTGTGTGTGTGTGTGTGTGTGTGTGTGTGTGTGTGTGTGTGTGCGCGCGCGCGCGCGTGTATGTGTATAGTCTATTCTGGCACACATTAAATCGTAAACTATAATATCGGATTATTTTAAAACTTTTACTCAACACTGTATTTATTTCTGAAATAATTTTATTAAAAAAAATTTTTTCATCCATCCTCACATTCTATTACGAAATCGTAATTTGTTAGACTGATAGAGAGAGAGAGAGAGAGAGAGAGAGAGAGAGAGAGAGAGAGAGAGAGAGAGAGAGAGAGAGAGAGAGAGAGAGAGAGAGAGAGAGAGAGAGAGAGAGAGAATGACAGATTATATAATTACAATTCAGCTTCTTACAATTGCTTCGTAAGCTACAATTTTATGATTTATTCATACATATGCTTAAAATTATATTATGCATATCTATTCATTCATCACACTTGAACTGATTGGTCACGTGTATGATCAAATTGCAACTGTAATAAATATGTTTCCCTTTTATACACATTTTATATTCATATATATATTCTTTAGATGTCATTTATATCTTTTTAAATATCATTTGTATTCTTGTATATATCATTCAAGGAGAATCGCGGAAAATATAAGCCAGCTGCAAACTGTAAGATATAAAATAAGAAATGAACAAATGTTCAAGTCACGAGAATTTTCTTAAATAAACTTTAATTAAGAGTTAAATTTAAAATTATCATAAATTGTAACAAAATAAATATTGTAAATATGTATTTTTTGATAGTGAATAATATTACTGATTGTATGAAAAAAAAAAATTGAATTCATTCAAGTTGAATCAAATTTAAATTCGAGCACGAATGTGTCATAGTTCCTAGATTATTCAAAGATTCAATTACGCAAAGCTTTACGAAATACGTCTCTAATTTTATAATTGTATTGTAAGTCCGTATTAGACTACGCATTGGAGATTAAGGATTGCAAATTGGAGAGTAGAATTCAACAAATTAGAAAGAAACATTTAATTTAATTTTTTAATTAAAATTATCCAAATTCTAATCTTTAATTTGCAATTCAGTCTCCAATGCGTACTTTGAGACGGGTCTAACAATTCCTAATATTTTTTATTGATTTTTAATACACTGAGAAAAACAAACTTAAAAATATTGGTGTGAAAACAAATATATTTATTTCGCTGAAATAAATCTTTATTTATATATGGTGAAATAAAATTGTATTCCTAGCAAATAAGTCATCTATTTTTTTTTACAATTAAGTATTTCACAGAATTGTATATTTCACAATCAAATCTTTTCATAACTAATAAATCGAAAAAAATATGTACGTAACATTTCTTTCGCAATAACTTTGATATTTTTCTCTCGGTGTATTTGAACAGGTAATCGTGTCTTTACATTTATATAATTTTCGCATATGTTTTATAGTTTCAACAAAATTATAATTTTTATGAATTATAAATTAACAACGTATGTTTGATCCGTATATAAAAAACGATTTTGAATTATCTTAATCGTATTTCATAATTAATTATTATAAAATTATTCCGAAATATTGTTTTACTATTCCGAAATATTGTTTTGGATAAGTTTTTTTTTAAATATATAGCGTGTTCAATAACTGACATACAATTGAAAAGAGAATAATTCTACATAAAAAAATAATTTGGACGTAGAATAGAATATAGAATAAAATTTTTTCGTACTTCGTAGCTTTGTAATGAAGCTTTTCCAGAAAACAAACTTTAAAAATCGGATACACTTACTACGTCTCGACTTAATAGATCTCGTTGTGAATTAATATTTTTTTCTTCACCATATGTTTGCTATAAATACTCTCAATGTTCTGAATTGCTTTGTATCAGTTCTACTACCTTAGAACCAACCTCTTCTCATTATGAACACTCAGTGCCTATCAATCAGTACCGATATAGTCAGTATAATTGAACTGATATAGCAATATATAGTCAAGAGTATAATTGAATATAATTCTTGCCTTAAGATGCATATAATATGATAGAAACGTTTTTTGCAGGGAATAGAATCGACGCGTATACTTGTAACGCCATTATTTTTATCGTTACTTTGTTATAATAACGAATTGATAATAACACAACGTTACAAATTAATTATGTAAAGATAATGCCAGAGTTGGAGATGTTATTTTTAAAAAGTAATTTTACAATGCCACCATTATGTTTTATTATCCATTTTTTAAAAAGTAATTCGTTATTTGTGACGTGACGCATAGACATCTTATTTTCATTCGTAATTTTAACTTATTATATGTAACGAGTTACTTTTTTTAAATAAATAATGCGTAATGGTATAAGCGAGTTACTTTTTAAAAGTGATTTTATCAATCTTAACGCTTAATTAGTTACCGTTTATACCATTAAAAAAAATTGCAATATCATTACCAAAACGTTATTATAAAAAGTAACGGTAAAAGTAACGGCGTTACATACTTCCCATCGTTGCGCTTCTGCCGTAGCTAATTATTATTCAGACAACAAAAAGTGTCTAAAATCGGGTCATAGGATATTTTTTGCGACTTAAAAGCGTCTTATGTCACAATTTTAGACTTTGTGTTGTTTGGGTATATATATAATATATAGAAATCGATAAATTAAAGCATCAGAATATGATAGAAAAGCTTCACAGAAATTTACTTCGAAGAGCAGAATTATATATTCGATAGGCTAGTCAATATTTTCAACAATTTGAAATAGATAATCAAATTCATGCATGAAACATTCTGTTATATACTCTTAATTATTCAATAAACACAATTATGGACAGAGATAGTAATTTACAGTGAGATTTATTAAATCGAGGTTAAATAAGAGGTGTGTCCGGTGAATTTTTAAAGTCGATTTTTTTCGAAAATAAAACCTCATGTAAAAAAATTTTATTGTACGTTTTTAACTTTTTTTCTTATGTCAAATCATCCTTTTTTTGATTGTATTATCAAACTTTTTACAAAAAAATTGATAATCAGATTGCTTATTTTTTAATCGATTAGAATCATGCGAATTGACCAACATTTTCTAGTTAGTTTAATAGATATATATTAATCGAATGATTATTTAGTACAAGAATTATTCGAATTATTTATTTCCGATAAAAAAAAATTCCAATTCGATTTAATTCAGATTTTAGAAATATCTATATGTTTTTCCATTTACAAAATCTTTAGGTTAATGGAAAAATACAACCGGAAGGAATAACAGTATATTATAATCGATTATACGTCTCTTCTTTTCTTTTCTTTTTCTCACATTCCGCGAATTTACTGTAGATACTAAATTCCCGTTTTTTTTCTGCACACGGAGAAGCCCGTGGAGTACACACGTGGCGGCTGCAAAGTTCAACGACTCGAGCTTATGTCTGCACGTATTCTCTTAGTCAACACACATCAGAGATTGGACACGCGCAATTCTCTCTGCTCTCATATAACTCATTCTCTAGGACCCATTCCCCTCCTTTTTCTCAGCTCGCAGTCAAGATTATATTTCACAGACATGCGCGAATTTATGGACCCCGCACACGAACAACGATATTGCATTTGTGACGTAAGAGAGAAGATAAACGAAATTATCGATGTATACAAGGATATCAATATGTTCTTGCAGACAAACACGGAAAACTCAATGTCAAAATATCTCATAAATATTTTGGCAATGAGTTTTTATTTTCGTCCATCTTCATTTTCGTATTGCGATTTTGGCTATTAGAAATTCGTATATAATATTTTTTTATGCAGAAATAAATATTTACACTTCCCATCTTTGTCAAAATTGTTAATATTTTGAATAAGATTATCTATACATTGTATTTTTAAAAGATTTGCACTGAAATACTTCAGAAATTATATCCAATAAAGTCAATAAAGCACATTTTTATGTTTCTAATTTAAGGATTAAGTAATATTCTGATGCAAGATATCACGCTGTGGAAGAAAAATAGATAGTTTACAAACATAAAATATTGGAATCTCATGAAATTGCAATCCCGTGTTTGTAAAATAATTTATGAATCTAGAATTGCAATATAATTTTAAACTTAACGAATAATACTAAATATATGGAACTATACATACACAATACAAAGACCGTATTCTCGAAAAATATCTCGTATAAAAATACTATAGTATATACTGTAGAAAATAAAATGTTAATTTTAACTTAAAGACGTATAGACCTCCTGAGACATCCAAAAATATTAACATTAATATTTTGTGTTAATTTACGTCTTTAAATTAAAACTAGCATTTTATTTGTTACAATATACGTTACATATATTTTAGATTTCCTAAGTATTTTCGTACGATTTCTTCGAGTATAGGATCTCAAAAGGATCACAAAATATACTATTGCCGACGTATAAAAAAAATATAATTTATTTTGCATATTTACTGATATCGTGTAACCTCGAAATTTTTCACAGCTCATTGAATTGGACAACCATTCTCTCCGTAGATAAAAAAAATTACGGTTCCCCGTCGAAAAACACGAAAAAGCAGTTGACATTATATTTCAAAGCCTGTCGCAAATTTCGATTATTCACACTGGTTAGATTTAATATTTTCCGCGCGGAAAATATCGAAGTTCTCTCCTGTTGCATTTGCGTCATTGACGAGAGAAAAACACGGGATAGTGGAACATGAGCGAGCCCTCGACGTATCGCGGAACTCGACCTGCGCTGTGATCCCCTTGTCGTGTTCGATCTTTTCGAATACAAAACCGGCTTACGGAGGCGCGTGCAATTTCCGGTTGCGAGATAAAGAGAAAAAAAACGCACGTGTCAAGCGACATGCTTATTCGGCCGTGAAAACGACACGTGGATGAAGATTGAGAATTCACGAACCGTGCATTCTTCTTGAGAGGCTAAATATATATTATAATATACGTAAATATGTAATACACGTAAATATGTAATAACAAAAAATATATAAATATAAAAACATACTTGTCTTTTGATTTATTAGAGTATTTGTTCTAACAATAAGTGATTTTTTGTTTTACGCGATTGAGAATCGCATAATGTAAATGGAGTCTGCCAATACAAAAAAAGGATCGTAAAAGAAAAGCTGACGTATTATCATAAAAATATTTATTTTACATATTTACGTAAAAAAAGTAATAACAGTTTAGAAAAAAAATACCGAGTACGTATAGGAATTATATTTAATATGTAAAAAGACCGCACAAAAAATATCTACAATGTACCATATAATTAAGGGGTTTTATATATATATATATATATATATATATATATATATATATGTATATATATATATACACATATATGCACACTTACGCAGTAAGCAGTAGAAGAACTGTCACTCAACGTCGTCGTTCCTCTCTCATTGATCTACACGCGCCGATGGTCGCAAATCGACTAAACCACGCCGGAGCAGTCGCCATATTACTTCGGCCCGTAGTGGGCCGTGGTGTCGAGGGCACACCGTGTTGGTCACGCACGCGCGCGCTATATCTGTGAAGTATATACGAAGCGAAGGCTCGAATTGACTTGGATGTGTTATATCACAATGACAAAGGGACGACACGTGCGTCCTCAGTGTCCCCCACCATAACGTCGCCGTCGCCGCCGCCGCCGCCGCCGCCGCCGTCGCCGCCGCCACCGCCGCCGTCGTCGTGTCGGTCGTTGAGACATTTCGCGGTAATGTTATCGCAGATGGGATAATTCTAGGGGTCTATGATTAAGGAGGTTCATAAATAGACATATACAGCATAAATGTATATTAATGTTCATACTTTAAATTTAAATAAATTATATGTACATATAAAAGTTATAATATTATTCTAATTTTATTGAATACATTTTTATAGCTTACTTTACTTTCTTTGTAGATATTTTTATTGTTATAAACTAAAATTTAAAAAATAGTAACCTAAGGCAAAATCTAAGGCACAGTTGCATCAATGTCACTTTGACTTTAAGCGAGATTTAAAATTCTATCTGTCTCGTTTTAAAAAAAAGAGACAGAGACAGAAAGAGTTTTAAGTCTTGCTTAAAATCAAAAAGTAATATTGGTGCAACCAGACCTAAATGTTTATATAAGTATGCAAAGTTCATTACGATTTAGCGACTACAATTTCAAGCGATTACAATTTAAAAACAAATAAGTATTTTATTTATCTAATGAACAACTAATTTCTGCATTACAATGTGAAACTTTATAAATTATTTTAAATATTCATTACTTTAAATACGCCACTACGGTCTGAATGTTAAAATGTTAAATTATTATATATATTAATTTAAATGAATTAATTTCAGAAGTTATTGCGTGCCGATATGGTTGTCGGACTTTCAACGCAATCAATCTGAAATATTAATAATCCCCCCAAATTTCACAAATTTAATCTTAAAAAATTGTAATAAACTTATTGCGAAAAATATTGCCTCGGCCGAAAGTCGAACTTGGATCATTATAATTATAATTATAATGTCTGAAATTAATTCATTTAAATGAATATATATAATAGTTCAACATCTTAGCATTCAGACCGTAGTGACGCTTCGTATTTAAAATAATGTATCTAATGGTCTTATTTCCAATCTTATTATTATTTAAATTCATATAAAATAACTAAAATTTTATTATTTTACAATACATTTCTATATGTCTCTATTAGAGCAAAGGTTTTTTAAATACAATACTATTTCTTAAAATAATTTTTGATTCAGATGATAAACCGTCATTAAAAATTTTTTGTATTCTTTTATATGAAATCTAGAATAATTTGTAATATCTTCATAATTTTTTTATTATTTTGAAATATCTATTGTACCTCCTTAAGCCAACTTCGACCTGGATTTAAGGGCTTGATCCTTGAAAAGTATATCTCATATGAAAACCAAGAAAGTTTATAATATACGAAATACTATTATGTACTTCCGTATATTTTCGTCTGTAATACTTTTCAGGAATCTAGACTCTGGAGTGAATGGTTTCATACGAAAAGAAAAGAGATTGTCTTCTCGAGGCAGAACAAAAGTTTTTCCTGGGAGAAAGCCATTTCCCCCAAGCGGAAATAAACCCAGCGAAATATAGTAATCGTAATTTATAATAAATATAAGCAATGTCGACATTAAAGTGGTAGAACTTTTTGAAACTTCTTCGAAAAATATTTTTAAAGATATGTACGTCTTGTTTTTAAAAATTGAATTCCTGGTAAAATCGGATAAAGATTCGTATCTATCGCATAAGCAATCCTTTTCGATATATCCATAAAAAAAAAGAATTATTCTTAATAAAATATAAAGGGATGATTTATTGTTATAAATAAAAAAATTTATTATTTTCAAAATATTTTTAAGATCGATACATACTACAAAATATTTTTTGATTTATCTTTTAAAAATGTCTCAATTTTTCTGAGGAATTCAGAACGTCCTTCAAAGCATGAAGGGTCTACCTACGATGCAAAAGAGTTTACTATTAAAATATATGAAAATGTATGCAGAAGAAATCCGCGAGAAATATCCATCTATCTTTACAATCATTATAATATATTATAATACACGCATGAAGAGAATAACATAATTTGCAATTCTAAACAAAAATTAACAAGCGTGATAATATACAATGTTTTCGATTTCGATAAACATTGTAATATTTATAATTTTGAACAAAGTTATCTAAAAACTTGCGATTTTACGAAACTCGATTACATGAGATAAGCATGAATATGACGTCTTAATATGATTTGAACCATCAAAGTCCAAATTTTTTGATACGGCTATTTGCTTCTTTGCTTTTCTAATTTAATTATTAATTTTGATGACTTTAGATTCCGAATTATCAGAACCATGCCAGGAACCAGTTAAAAAACGTGGATTCGACGCGTCTTACATTTTATGAGTATATTCGCACATCCTCGCTAATTATGTTTGATTGCATCAGCA
Source organism: Acromyrmex echinatior (assembly GCF_024713525.1). Classification (NCBI taxonomy): domain Eukaryota; kingdom Metazoa; phylum Arthropoda; class Insecta; order Hymenoptera; family Formicidae; genus Acromyrmex; species Acromyrmex echinatior. The sequence goes on along the minus strand of NC_141854.1, from coordinate 18,440,202 downwards.
ACCGTCTGAATTAAATGTCCGAACAGATCAAAGGTTACATTAAATCAAAATGAATGTGACTCTGATAAATCGAAAAATGATTTTTAATTATCATTTTGACTATTTTAATATCATCAAGAGCTTTCAATTGTTCTGCTTATGTAAACTTAACTTTGTGATCCATTGTTTTTTCGCTTATTTTGTAGCGTTTTCTCTTGGCTGCATTATAGTGTATACTGATAATGAATGCATGTTAAAGCCGTCGTACATAAATTGTAAAGATGTATATTTAATGTAAGTATAAAACGAATTAAATCATGAAATCCTCAATTTTATTGTGCTGTTAAAATCTGTATTTTATAATTCGAAATATATGAATTTTACTTCTACACAATTTAAATCAGTGTACAACAGCTTTAATATGCACTCAGTGGTGCACTAAACCAACCAAAAGAAAACGGTATTAATTATTCATCTGCGATTCTTTCTTTTCTCAAAAAAAGAAAAATTCAGCTAAACAAAATCGGATCTTAATAATATTTATTAAAAGCTATCTTTTGCAAATGCTCGAATGAACGTTCACATTAATTCAACACCTCCTGCGTAATTTCATGCAATTATGCATTATGCGTCCACGCACATTTAATGATATTCGATGGAAATAAATATTCAAGGATGACTTTTTTTGACTTTAAGATTCCACAAACAAAACACAAGTTTTTATGATGTTAAAATGATATCGAAATAACTCTAAAATGATCACTAAAAAGATATTTTTTCATTCATAATTTATTTCAACATCTGACATTATCATGACTTGATGATTCTGCAATGTTTTTGAGTCCTGCATACTCGCCCCATACAGAAAAAATTCTTGTAAACTATATTAAAATGTATTTTTTAATAAATATTTCATAAAACAGTCAACAAAATAGATTTGTAAAATTTATCGAAAATTTCTCCTTGTGTTCCGGTAATTAATAAATGACCATATATTTGAAATTAAATTATATCTATAAATGAAAAACGAAACAAGGTATATGACAGCTGTTGAATTGAGATAAATATGATTTTATTCCATTCCGAAATAAAGAGTTTTCAATATATTTTATAATTTTACAAATATATTCTATTCAATACAAATATTATGTTAATAAAGATATATTATTTCAATATATTTTACCAGAATTTTCGTTACGTGTATTTCTCACTTCTGACATCATCAATCCGAAGATCCACGATAAATAGTCAAAAACCTTAATGAATGAGCTCACTCGGTTACAAAAATCCTACGATCAACATTTCATTCTCAGAAATCAACAGATTATCATAAGCTCAGATTTTCCAAATCAATATGTTCTTGTTCTGGAGGATCTTCCGATGCCGCTTCGTTCGACGATTAATATCAGTTAGTGCAGCTAAAACCTAGCCATTTCAAGAGACGCATGAGCGCAAAAATGTAATTGAATAAATAATTTATTTTTTTATTTTATCTCCATTATTAACAAACCGTTTTTATGTGTTTGATTGGTGTACGAGCCTTGAATGTTCTTTCACTCTCTTCTTACAATGATATCGATTCTTTTTACACAAAAATCATTTATTATTACGTACATCAACTATCTTACCGATATAAATAGTTTTTATATAGTTATGTATTCTTGTATTTACTGTTCGTTTATTAGATTTTTTTTTTGATTTTTTGATAATAGTTCTTTGACATAAAATCTCTCACGCACCTTCCTCTTCACAACTTCTTGAATTAAATCTTTAAATCAGTTCTTATGGGTTTTCAAACTACAAAAATTGAAGCAGAATTTTTCAATAACTGTTTTTTCAATAATTGTCTCTGTTGTTATTAACGGCTGTTGATTAACAGATATAATATCTCTCGTTTGTTATTCGTAAATTAATGGTTTCTTATCATAATGTTGTATTTTCATAAACACACATCACTAGAAATTTGGAGATTAAAAAATGTTAAAATTTCTTAATAATTTCTTGCGTCAGTCATTTTTTGATATGGAATTAAAAAAAGTCAGAAAATACACGCAACGTTTTTACAAGAGTTACATTTATATTATATAAATGACTTTTCGATGATAAAATCGTTAATTGATGTAATAGATTAAATTTTTATGTAAAAAATTATAACAATTATAATGTTATAACGGTAACAATTTTCTTTGAATTTTTATTAACATACAAACAGAAAAATTAATTTATAATACGTTTCACACACGAACAATGATAAATGAAAATCAACAAAAATTGATAAGAATTACATACGAAGTCTCAACTTCATATGTAATTCTTATCAATTTTTGTTGATTTTCATTTATCATTGTTACGCAATAGATTTAAAAATTAATTAAATTTAGAATTTTATATCATTTATGGAAAATCACTCAAAAATTACTAATTTTATTGTTATCTAACATAATCTCCCTTCCTTTCTTTTTATCTGAAGGACGAAAGGGCGGTGAAATAAGACATGGATGCCTGCATCATCTTAAAATTCAAAATAATTACATGTATCCACACAGTACTATATAATGTTGTATCTACAAACAATTTGTTGAATTGAAAATAGCTATTCTTACCGAAGCATAATTCGCCATCGATAACACGTACATTTTGCCAGCCGTTAATGTACAAGGCACAAAACCTCTGTAAAGTAATATACTCAACAGCCGTGTCGTTCTTCGTGACGTTTTGTACCACAACATGTTGTATCTACAAACAGTAACGCAACGCATTACTTTCTACAATAATCAGCTGTTTTCTTTTAAATAATTGAACTGTTTAAAATAAATTTAGAAAGAACGAACGACTTAAAGAAATAGATAATAAAATAATTTTAAGGACACTTAAATAAGCTGAGAAATAAATAGAACAGTTATTCTTCTACGCTGCTGAAGTTCAGAAAGCAAGAAATTTTAGATACTTTTTCCCGAAAAATCTATCTGCATTTTACCACAGTTTTGTTTTATTTTTCCACATCGCGCGAATAACTTTGGTGCGACATATTTACGCTTTGTGGAATATATCTGCACTATGGTCCATTATTTTTTGGCCAGGATAACTCAAAACGAAAAGATGTATGAAAGCACCTATTACCATCGCTACGTATCTGACCATCTCTTCTTTATGATTCATTAAGGAAATTATCTGCAAAACAATTAAATTCAATCAATGCTATCTAAGATTTGTCATTTTGGCTTGACACTCGGCGTTCCTATTACTTTCTTTTTTGTTCATTATGACAAAGAAAATAATAATCTAAGTAGAATGCACAGTCATAATATCATAAGACGTCATCATATCCGGTAAAAAATTGTTCATGCATGAGTATGTATAAATATGTACAAACATACGTAAATATTCATAAGCATGTACGATTATATATAAAATATGTCTATACATGTTCATACATTCCTCTCTCTCTCTTTCTTTTGTAAAATTACTTTTTAGTATAATAGAAATAATAATAATAATGTGAAAACATAAAAAATAATTAAAGGAATAATTTTCGCATTGTTCGTGTAAAAAAAAACAAGTTTGTAAAAAAATTGCTCATACACAATTATGCATAATTTTACATATAATTATACGTAAGTAATTTTTTTACATTTCTTCAAACTTGATCTTTTCTAAAACAAATAGTGTGAAAATTACCCTTTTAATTATTTTTAATTATATTTTCACATTACTATTATTATTTCTATTGTACTAAAAAGTAATTTTACAAAAGAGGGATGTATAAACATATATGATATTTCATATATGATTATACGCATGTTTATGAATATTTATGTATGTTTATACATATTAATGCATTTTAAAAATTGTTTACCGGGTAACGTCATTTGATACTAAAAATGAACTTATGATTTACATGACGTCAGTAAAGTCATTAATATAATATCCTTATGATAATATTATGACTTCTGTGTTCTACTTGGAAGGCGCGAATGCTGTCAAGCTTAGAATTAAATTTTAGGCTAGCTCTGTTCAAGAATGATTGGTGACATAAAACAATTTCTAATTGACAACGTATACTATAGCTATTAGCTCACTTGAATTCCCAAGAGACTCATAATAAGGATAGTAATGAAGAGTAACATAAATGAATACATTTCAAATAAAGAATTCAATAAACGGGCATATCTGAAAGACACACAAACAAATGAATCAAATGCAAAACATTTTGCGGTATCCGAAAAGAATGCAAACCAAAAAGAATGCAAAACTAACTGAATACTCAGCTGGTGTTTCCGCAAGAGAAGTACCAGTTCGTGATAAGTCTGGTCTTCATAATCTCGTGAGTTGCTCTTATCACAAATTACATCCTTTACATCCTCAACAAAATAATTGTTTTTCTTTGAATTACTTTCCGGGACTAGATTTTCTAGTCGGTGCCTTTGAAACATGATTAAAATTTTATCTACGATATGCGAATATTTAAGAAAGAAAACAAATTTTTCTTTTACATTAAAGATTCTCAGAAAATGAATGGTATACATATACGATACCCAACAGCGGCGAACAGACTGCACGCATGTTGCGCGAGCGACATGTAGCTCGTATCGGTTATTACCATGAGGCTCATAGTCAGTACAGTTGTCAGATATGAATGGAGTAATACAGGATAATAATACACCTCTCTGTCGAAGCTGTAGTCGATATCGAACAGGTATTTGTAAGAGCGCGATTTATTAAGAGGAATAAAGAGATCCAATAATTGCGGTGTTACTGGGATCAGCATGTAAAGACTCATCAACGAATAAATCATAACTGCAACTCGCATTATTATTACGATGTAAAAACGTACAAATAAACAATCAAGCCGTATTATTTAGATTCAGGTACAATGTACAGTGTGCAATTTAGAATGATATATGAATAGTGAGTGAGAAACGTTAACATGAATCATGATGAGTCGGCGTTAAAAGCCGCACGACATGCGTGTAATTTGTTTCATCATTACCGGCGTAACTTATCGTCATTTTTCTTCCTACGATAGCGTATTCGTGCATAATTTGTATCTCCAAAGAATGCGTAAAAATTCGCCAATGATAATCGATGAGTGACAACAGGTGTTCTAGCTGAGAAACAATGCAAAACGAAGGATACAATCCGCGTCTTGTGATTTTTAAGGGCTTAGGCAAAAGAAGAAAAAATCTTACATTCTTATTTTTAAAAACTATGGTAAACAATTTACAGTAAGCGCCAAATGTAATTAACATTACAATGAAGCATTCACAGTCCTCGGTTATGGTTTGCCATGTTTCAGACAGTCTTACAAACTGAAAATCGATGATAATAATTGTGAACATCTTTGCACGTCTCTAGAATTTCCACCTACCTGCATTAACAATAAGTTATCGATATGCAGAATGGAAAACGTTAATTTTTTGTTACTTTTCCGTTACTTTTTATAATAAACATGATGTTGCAATTTTTTACAATTAAACCCTAAGATAGTTTAAACCCTAAAATTGGAAAGATGCTCTCTCAAAAAAATTATTTAAAAAGTTTTATTTAAAGTCGTCTTTCAAGTTTTCGTTTTAGTAATTACACGTGTGATATGTTAAAAAGTGATAATTTAAAATTTGCGAGACAGTTAGAGGTCAGCCGCATAATTTTATTGATTGAATTGCTTTAGTATGTTTAATTGATATGAAGTAACACACACACATTCAAGTTTTTTTTTGCAAAAAAGTGAATATTTAAAATATTTTAAAATTTTTTGTGTTAAAAAATTTAGAAAGGCGGCTTCGAAATTAATGATATATGTTTCTTTAATCACGTCTAAAATATATTATACATATGCTAACCATATGGAGATACTCTTTCTCTCTTTTCTTCTCTCTCTCTCTCTCTCTCCCCCACCCCTCTCTCTCTTTTTCTCTTCCTTTTGCAAATTTTATTCACGCCACGGTTTTTACACTGACACACACAGTTTTACACCGACAATATAAAGAACGGCAGGAATTTACCTGGAGAAAACCGATGCTGAAAACAAAAGACGTTATTATAGTCGGCAACAATATTTTCATGAATTTACTTTGCGTTGGCCAACCGCCAAGTTTCGACAAGAATATCTTGTTAATATTGTAATAATGTTTCATCGCCGATTGCATCTCCCCGACTTGGTTGTTGCACGGCTGTCGATTCTCCCTCAAGATTCAGACATTTTCCAGACATCCCCTATAACATAAGTACTACATTGCGCGTATTCACTATAATAACGTGTTACGGTATTGCGAAGTAACGTTGTCTGTTTGATAATCACGGGTTGTCGAGAAATACATGTCGCGCTCCTTTATTTCTTATTCCGCTCATTGTCGGAGCGATAAAAAAAAAAATTATACTTCGCGAAATGTCAATCGCCGTGGTGACAGACACAATACTTGTCTACATATCTCCTCTCCCAAATTCGCAATGCGTTAAAAATATTATATTTTTTGCTTTTCTCCTCGTAATATCATACGATTTTGAATGTGAGCTGTGTCACGCTGATAAGTACATGATAAGCATAGCAGGAAAGTTGAACGACATGAAAAACCGCACGATATGAGTCAAATAAATGCTTTCACGAAGGGACTGGGGTTCGCTTAAAACACGAGGAGACACATGCTGTCGTATAAAAATCTGATTGATGAATAATTTATTTTTTTTACTTTCAAGTGTTTTATCCCGAATGCTATTACAATTCGATCTGCGCATTTATCGTGATCTATTGTAATAGATTGTATCACGGCACGTGTCAATTCGTGAGTAGCAGAACAAATTGAAAATCTTATTAAAGGAGTAAAATATAAATACAAGATAAAACATTTCCACCGAGAAGGAAGATGAGCGCCTACTTTTTAAAAATAAATAAATAATATTCAGGCGCCTATTTTTTAAAAATAAAAAAGGTATGTGATGTAATGTAATGAAGAAAATATCTACATTTGAAAAGAAATATAATTATTATTAATATAAATAAGATATATTGAGAAATAACACTGAGAGATTAATGTGTAGTCTTAGTTGTAAAAATTTTTTAAATTTACGTATAAATTTTTTGAATTGACATTATTTAAATTTTATTACTTCGGATGACTAAGAACCATGCAGACATCTATTTAATATATTGAACCTAAAAATAATATAAAAATAATGTAACATAAATATTACGCATTTTTTAAATATCTTTTAATTAAATAAACACATCTTTTGACATTCAGAATATGTTTATTCTGTTTATTATTATTTTTTTATTATGATATCTATCTCAATTAGCAGAATAATGATAGAGTGATATCTACCCAGACAACACAAAATACTAAAAGATAATGAAAAGAGACAACTTTTTTAAGTTGTCTTTCTGATAAAGCGAAAAGGTATATAAAAGATGACGAAAAGATATTGTTTTTAGATTGTCTTTTCAGCAAAAGATATCTATAAGACGTCTTTTAGTTTTGTCGAAAAGACAACTTAAAAAAGACTTCTTTCTATGGTTGTCATTTTCGCAAAACAAAGGTCGACTAAAAGATATCTTTTCGTATTGCCGAAAAGACAACATGAAAAAGATTCCGTTATTTTGGTACTTTTTATCACTCATTCGCGAGCAGGACGCGAGATCGCCATCAAATAGACGTGATGAAGTTCAGTTTCTCGTGTTTGAAAGTTATATAGGACAGAATAAAAGATCCAGCATTATGAGAAATTTTATTCGTGTTCTAATGAACACTAATAAAATATTTTTTTTGTAATCGAGTCCCCAAAGGGGATTATGATGAAAGATAATGCTTCTTGTACATAGGACACGGTAAACATTATAGGAAATGGGACGTATATTGTCGCAGTCATGCAATTTTTTATTTCGTTTTGTATAAAAATTAATTTAGGAATTCGATGTATTAAATCTAATTATTTATATTATTATATGTATCAAAATCTAAAAATCAAAAGAAGTTAAAGATAACTAAAAGATCCATCCAAAGAAATCATCCTTTAGTTATATGGATAAGATGACTAGCAGTGCGACATCTATCGTCTTTTAGTCATCTTTTCGTCGACTATATTCTTTCATTAAAAGTATCTTTATAACAATTTAGTTGTCTTTTAGTCATCTTTTAGACGGTTTTGTGCTCTCTGGGTATATATAGTGACATTTAATAAAGCAAAATAGACATCATTATGAAGTTTTTCACATCACTCTGCTAAATTATTATTGAATTTTGCATTTAGACATTATTATCCAACTGATGATAATTCAACTAATATATTTTGAACATTATCTATAAGTTTTATTCTTATTATCTATTAATTTGCTCAAAATCTAATCATCGTCCATTTATAATATAAAAAATTTGAAGTTTTATTATTGTTTATTATTTTAGAGTATAATGTCCACGTTTTCGTGATGCTTTTACATGAATTAGACAAGAACGAACAATTAAAGTTGATTATTCATGTTATTATATGATTATTCATTGTTTAATCTATATAATAGTATGGAAAAGAATCACAAAAACATGGATTACTTTACGAGATTTGATACACGAAAAAGACTGGGATGTCTTTCAGATTTCTGTCCGATATAAGTAAGAATCTTTTTTGAAGAAATTTACACTTACGTTTTGTATGTCAGATAAACAGTCGGTAACAATGATACCTCATGGTCGGTAAATATTCAATAACGACCGCGTTCCAGAATTTATTGAAGAAGAAACGTTTTGTTTGCAGTATCTATTTTTTGATTGATCAAACTCCAATTAATTTAATCAATGATTAATTTAAGAAATAGAATTGTTTACACATCCATAATTACGACAAACAAAATTGACGATTACAACTGACTTGCTGCATTGTGATTGGCTGAAATAGAGAACCAATCAGTCGCGAAATCGTCAATCCACAATCTGATACGAGCATAAGGCAATATTTCGAAATACAAATTTGTTGTCCCTAATCTCTAAATTTAAACTGATTTTGTTTTAATTGTTTATATAATAATTGTTAAAACATGAAAATATATTTTGTTTTTAATTGAAATCATTGAGATAATTAGTATGCAATACAGCAATATAAATAAATTAGATAACTTATTTGAGTATTACATTTAAATTGTAAATTTATATTAAGAATAAGCACATTGCATGTTAAACATACAATTTCTTGAAATGTTAAAGCGATTAGAACTCTCGATTGTCACTAATTAACCAATTTAATGGAGGATCTTCTGATTGGATGAGTCAATAGGCGCAAATTGGCAAAGTGGCAAGCATGCTCGCCGAGCAAATGAATATAATTGGTTACTTATAGATCATCCAATCAATCATATTCAATCGCTCGATTCATACGCATTCTTAGCCGCTTTGCTATCTTGAACTCCAATGGCTGTGTTCAGCAGACTCAACAGTTGAGTAAGCGCTCGCTGCTATTTTATGTATTTTTCCACATCTAAAATGCTGATTGGATGATCTAAAAAAATACACCAATAAGCGAGCGCTCACTCAATTGTTGAGTCCACTGAATGCAACCGAATGTAATGAATCCAAGGGAAAGGGAAGGACAAAAAATTTATCTTTACATAAAATTAAAATACTTATATCAAGGGTAATTTTCAAGAATCTTGAGCGAACTTTCTTACAAATAATGCATTGGCCAATGAGAATTTAACTTTTTGTCATAAAAATGATTTTCATAATTTAATTATTTTTTCTTGTCAAAATTTAGGAAAGAAGGCAAACACTTACCTCTGTTTCCCTTGCTTACGCCCATGTCAATAAATAAACTTCAATCGACTATTGTTGTGAATGATCAATTGTGCAACGTGGTTAATTGGAATCTTCCCATTTTGTGTTTGGCCGTACAGACTCTTCATGATGTGATGTTATCACATTGCCAATTGAACAATTTATACTCCGATCTTCTGATTTGTTAAGCCAGCAGAAAAATTCCGAGCACTGGATAGTTGTGACAGCTGTGGCCAATCGCAACGTCGTCAAACGGGCTCCCCTCTCCACAAGAAATCAGCTGCCAGATCAGCCGGATTACTTTCCTTTTCTGGGGGAATCAAAGTAGATTCGCAGGCACGTACTTGTGCGTGTAAAATATCGAAGATTTTGCTTTCGATATAATTTGTATAGAAAAAAAAAATCAAGAAACAGTATTTCGATTCGTTGCGTCGTTTATATTTCGCGAAAATACAGAGTTGATTTGGTGAGAAATCTGAGAAATACTATTACTTGCATTCAGCTTAACAGGATTTGAACAATTAGCACGATTAGCACCATCCAACGCGCCCCAAAATTTTCCCAGGCGGATAATTTAGTTACAGAATGGCCGGGAATTTTTGGCAGAGCTCGCATCAGTAAGTTTGAAAATCGTAATAAAATTTCAACAAACGAATTTCAATTTTTACGAGGTTTCCTGTTTTCGATAGCCAACAATGGTTACTGGATAAACAGGACTTAATCAGAGAACGTCAACATGATTTGTCGGTACTAACGGAAGAGGAGTATCAAAAAATATTTATTTTCTTTTCTAGCAGTAAGTTGAAATGATCTTTTCACATCTGATGGAGATTTACAAATTTGTTCTAAAGTATATCTGTTAATCGATAGAGCGCATCTTGTGTCTCTTTCTATTAGCATTGTTGATAGATTGTCAATTCTCACAAATTATAAAATCTGATATTAAATAAAATACACATTTAATATATAAATAATTACAAGATATATAAAAAGTGCACAGTTTCATCTGGAAAAACTCTGCTTTGTTCTTTGTATCTGTTAACGGAAAGTATTAAATAGTTCAATATATTTATTTCAATCGTCAATTATTAAATTCATTAAAGCAAAGATTTAACATTTACTAAGCTGTAATTGACTGTTAAATACAGAAGTTTGTACATTTTGTCACACCATTACTATGTACGAACATATTTTATATGTAATATAATCTGTAATTACATCTGTATATAAATCCTGTCACTAGTGATACAGATGATAGGTGAACAATTAAAATTGAGGCAACAAGTGGTAGCTACTGCGACAGTATATTTTAAAAGATTTTATGCTCGCAATAGCTTAAAATGTATAGACCCTCTATTATTAGCTCCTACTACTGTCTTTCTGGCATCGAAAGTAGAAGAGTTTGGAGTAATTTCTAATAGTAGACTGATATCAACAATGGGAAATGTAAGTAAGTTCCATGATATATTATATCTATTGTTACAGTTCATTGAGGGATCAATATGCATGTAATTAAATAATTCTTTAATTAATGTTATTTTTTTTTTATAGTTAAGAACAAATTTAGTTACGCGTATTCGCAAGAATTTCCATATCGCACAAATCATATCTTGGAGTGCGAGTTTTATCTTTTGGAACATTTGGACTGTTGTTTAATAGTATATCAACCATACCGTCCCTTGTTAACATTAATTCAAGATGTAGGACCAGATGATCAGCTACTTATGCTTGCGTGGCGTATTATTAATGATAGTCTAAGAACAGACGTGTGTTTGTTATATCCACCTTATCAAATAGCTATTGGTAAGACAAAAATAATTGTTTTGTTAGTCTAGCATTACAAAAGAATTTAATGACAATTTATATATTTTTTTACAGGCTGTCTGCAAATAGCTTGCGTGATATTACAAAAAGATCTCAAATCGTGGTTCGCAGAATTAAATGCAGATATGGAAAAAATTCAAGAAATAGCACGGTATATAATAAATTTATATGAATTGTGGAAAAAGTATGACGAGAAAAACGAGATGCCAGCAATATTAGCTAAAATGCCAAAACCAAAAGCAGCGCCACAACGTTGACAGCAAGCTCTTGATTCGCCGAATGTTTGGGATTCATGCTAATGCAGTGAAATGCTTCAACTAAAAATCTGTCCTTTTTCCCGATATATGCACACTATCCGAGATACATATACAGTTGACAATGAATATCATTCTGCACTTATATCTGCATGAAAGTTTTGATCCATATGTAAAACTACGTTTTAAAATGTCTAAATGATAATAATGCAGTATCATTTAATATTTCTATATTTGATACTCAATATAACGAGAATGCTACAATTAAATAATTATAATTTGATTTAATGTTTATTATCATATAAGTACAATGATCTATTAATTTATATTTTTATCTACATGTTTCATTTGTATACAATATTAATATTGATTTAAAATATCAATATGTATATTATTTATAAAATATACATATTAAAAATCATTTTTAAAAATTCGAATCATGCTATATCGAGATTTATATATTAAATTTGCTTCAGAAAAATAATGTTCAGAAGATATTGGATTGACAACTGTATTCCGATGGAAAATTTATTTATTGTATGCTATAAGAAATTGTAACAGATTTTAGTGTGATGAACCGAATTGAAGAATTCTGAATAATTCCTTCCTCATTGTATAAATTTTATAATTGGGGTAGAATAAAATAGACAACAAATTGAATATCTAAAAACTTATTTAATTAAATCAGTATCACATTTGTTGCATTATCAAAACATAGTCCAATCTGAAAATTTAATTAGCATCGATTAAAAAGAAAAACTTATTGCTTCCATATATGTGAATAAAGAGTGTAGAACATCTTGAATTCTTCGATATTTTCATTTATATAATTGAATAATTAATTTGGTTTTTTATTACTAATGTGTTTTATATGCTTGAACGATGCTCGGTTGGTAATAGAGAAAACTGAATGTTTTTTTTCATTTCATTCCTTTTTTTAATAGTTGTTTCAGGCAAATAATTATTTATTACGCAGTTATTTTAATATTGCCGATTGTTTTTATGAAAAATGTAATAATTTATTTTTGTACTTACTCATTCGCGCGATGAATCCCTTATTATCTTCCTGTTGCATAACAATCTTCTGGAATTTTGTTAACTTTTTTCACGTCTTGGTTGTTTCAATTATTCTTTATGTATTTTCTGAGTATGAGGATTGAAGTACAATTTCTCACACATCATACACGCAGTATCTATTTTCGTCTTCTCATTTCGTTTATGTTGTCATTAACCGTTGTTAATTAATAAATAGCTCTTGTTTATTATTTATACAAATTAATTTTTTTTATCATTATCTCTGTTATTATTAAATTCGTAAATTAAACTTAGAAAAAAACATTAAAAAATTCTTAATTTCTGTTTTCTTAAGCTGTGAAATCAGAGACAGGAAAATTGTCAAGAAATACATATGAATTTTTCTATAATTACATCCATACAACTTAATAATTTTTTAACGATGAAATCATTTTGGTTTAACAGATCGGACTTCAGTAAAAAAAAGTGGTGTGTATAAGAAATTAACACATTATAATAGTAACAACTAACTTTGAATTTTTATTAACTTATAGACAAAAAAATAAATCTACAATATATTTCTTCATACCCAACTTTTCAATTTTTATTGATTTTCATTTATCATTTTTACGCAATAAAATTATTTTTATACGCTTACCATTAAAAATTTCTTAAATTTTAAGTAATTTTTCATGGTAAACATAAATTACATAAGTAATTTTATTGCGTAACAATGATATTTTTAAACCTAATTTTGTCGTTCAATCCAACACAATCGCTATCTTTTTCTTTTAACTAACTACTTGAACGACGAAAGAGTGGTGAAATAAGATAGAGTTGCTTGCAACACCTTAAAATTCAAACTGATTAAGTATTTCTATTATATTGTAAATGTTGTAGAATCGTTCTTACCGAAGCATAATTCTGCAACGACATCACGTACATATTGCCAGCCGTTAATGTACAAGGCACAAAACTCCTATGAAGTAATATACTCAATAGCTGTGTCATTCTTCGCGATGTTCTGTACCACAGCATGTTGTATCTAAAAATAATTAATTCAATATATAATATTTTATTTCTATAAATAAATTATTTTTTAATATCTATTCACTCTAGATTTCTTGCAGTGAAATCTCATTCCAAAAAAGTGAAAATACAATGATCCTTCACTTCTTGAAAAACAGTGATAATTTTCACTCTTTTTAAAGTGAATTTTCACTTTAAAAGAGTGAAATGTTATTTTTTTGGAGATTTTACTGCAAGAAATCCTCCTTTAAAACGAAAATTCTTGTCACTCTTTTTCAAGAAGTGAAATATTTTTTTTTTTCAAGGGTATATTTTCATTCTCTTGGAGGGAAATTTCATTGTAAGAAATTTAATGTTGAAATATAATATTTAAAATTTGAAGAGAACAAAAAACGATAATAAATAAAATGTTATTAAAGAAAACTACAAAATATCAAGAAATAAAGAGAACAAGTTTATTCTCTTCTGCATTACAGCTTCATAAAGAAGAAAGTTTTAGACACTTTTTTCCGGAAAATCTGTGTGTTCTGTTTTTTTCTGTTTTGCTACATCGCGTGAATAACTTTGGTATGATATATTTACGCTTTATAAAATATATCTGCGCTATGGTCCATTACTTCTTGGCCGGGGTAACTCAAAACGAAAAGGTGTATGAAGCCACCTATTAACATTGCTATGTATGTCAACAGCTCTGTTTTTTTATTCATAAAAATAATTATCTGCAAAATGATTAAATTACAGATTGATTGAAAAAAATATAAGACGATTTCTAATCGCCAGCGTGTATCGTCTTAAGGACGTTCTGCGATTGCAGTTGTGCACAATCTAATGAGCACATTTTTTTTTAGTGCTCATCATTATGAAAATTTTTATGAAAATTTATTTCACTTTTATATAGTATAAGATAATTCCATAAGTGTTAATGTTTATACAAGTTCAAAGCAATTTACTGTTTCGTCAAACATTTGCGAACATTCACCTGTATTTCGGAAACTAAGCTGTTTAGAACACATGTTTATATGGACTTTTTTACTTGAAATAAACCAAAGAATCACTCTATTGGCAACATACTTAACTAACACCCTGTATACATATATGTGCGTGTGTGTACACAGGATGTCCCGAAAGTTTTTGCCAATCGCTTTTATGTAGATAGAGCGGACTAAACTGAGTCGAAAAGTCCTCTATCATTTTGCAATTTTCGCAATAATTAACAAGATATTAATTACTAAAAATTGCCAAATATTAGTCTTGAATAATTTTGTACTCAAATACTATCAACTTTACAGAAAAACTGCAGACAAAAATCATTTATTTTCTTCTCATAAAACTCTAAGAATTTTTTCAGAATTTTTTAGTACTGCATTTTCTTATTTTTACCAACATGAGAAAATATGGTATTAAACAATTTTGAAAAAATTCTGAAAAAATTCTCAGAACTTTATGAGAAGAAAATAAATGATTTTTGTCTCGTGCAGCTTTTCTATAAAGTTGATAATATTTGAGTAAAAAATTCAAGATTAATATTTAGCAATTTTTAGTAATTAATATCTTGTTAACTATTGCGAAAATTGTAAAATGGTAGAGGACTTTTCGACTCAGTTTAATTCACTTTATTCACTCTGTATATATGTATATATATTTTAAACGCTTCAACTTTAAAGTAAAATATCTCGATTTTTAATTCCATTTTGAATATTGAGATTTAAAGCACATATATTCAGGACACTAAAACAAGTTTCTGTAAGTTTCAGAAAAATCTAAAGAAAATGGAATTTCCGGAGAACGTCCTTAATATCAACGTCTTATCATAATACCAAGCGCGCTTACTTGAAATCCAAGGAGACTCATACCGATAAAATTCATGATAATCATTATAAGCAAATATATTTTGAAAAAAGATTCTATTAAATCGACATATCTGAAAGATATACGATCAGATACATTGACGTAAAACACATTGCAATATAAGTGAAAATTTCAAAACTCACTCAAGGCTCAGTTGATGTTTCCATAAGAGAAGTACCATTTCGTGATAGATAATGTCATTATTCGATTCGCAATTATTGTAAGTTACCTTTACATCCTTAACGAAAGAATTTTTTTTTAAATTTATCGTCAAGGTCAGATTTTCTAGTCGATACCTTTGAAATACGATTAAAATTTTATCTACGGTACACGAATACTTAAGGGACAAAATAAATTTTTCTTTTATATTAACATAGTCCTCAGATAATTCCTGCTTTACTGTTTTAAATACTGAATCGTAACTCGGGTCCTAATCAAAATTTTTAGCAAATGATGAGTGGATAAAAAGAGTTATTTTTTTCGAAAATCTAATTTGCGATAGAGACATCTAAAAAAAGGTAAAAGGATTAGAAATAAAGACAAAAAAGTAAATGATCCTTTTTGACAAATCACCTAATAAATGATTTTATCAGAGTTGGGAATATTACCTTAAAAAGTAACGTGTTACCGTTACCGTTATTTTTTCATTACTTTTCGGGAAATTGTTGAATTCGCTCCCTCCAAGGTTGGCAGTAATACTTGTAACACTGTTACTTTGTTGATCATTACTTTATTATAATAACGATTTGATAATGACATTGTCAATTTTTTATAACGATAATTGTAACATCAGAGTTAGAAAAATCGATCATTACTTGTAACGGGTTAAAAAAGTCATTCATTATTAAAAAAAAAAAAAATTTCTTTTTCCATTAATTTGTAACGCGTTACTTTTTTACTCACGTTACGCGTTACTCATTACTTATTACGTTTTTTAGTAAGTAACGCGTAATGATAACAAAAAAAATACTTTTCAAAGTGACTTTTCTAATCTTAGCGTTTAGTTAGTTAGCATTATCGTCATAAAAAATTGCAATATCGTAATCAAATTATTTACTACAGAAAGTAACAAAGTAACTGAAAAGTAATGTTTGTCAACCCTGGTTTGCTCCCTCATATACGATTTTGATAAAATTAGGCTCATTCGATGCATTTTTGCACGAAAAACGACCGAATCTGGAAAAAAACAATTATCAGAAGCTAAACTCAACAATTACCGAATTTAAATTAAATATTATTTTTGAATTTTAATATCATTATTAAGAATGTATTTCAAGATTCACTTTCCAGTGAAAATCCGTAGTATGCATGTAAAGTGAATTACAGATTTTCAACAATGATAATAATTACCGGAATGCAGTCTGAGATATAAAATATATAAAACATTTTTTAAGAAATAAAAATGAGAAAGTAAACATTTTATAATTATATATTTATTATAAGTAATAACCTTTTATTAATAGATTGTTAAATATACATTCGTATACTTACACAAGCATTAAAAAAAATTTTAGGTATTTCATTCATTTGTTATATCGACACAATGTGGGTAACTAGAAGTATATTTCTAGAGACAAAAGCAAAACATCTTTTAGCGCCAACAATATCAAAATATGATTCCAATCCAATCCAATCCATTCAATAAAAAGTTAAAGTAAATAAAGTAACTGAATCGTTATTGTTATTACAAAAATATAATGACATTACCGTTACCGTTAAAAACAAAAAAAAAAGAACGATCATTACCGTAAAAAATAATTCATGCAGATTCATGCAGAAGATTTTACATAGTTTATCCCTAAATACAAATTATGATCTAAAAATTTTGATTACCCGAGTTATAAAGAATTTAAATCAGGAAAGTGTGTAAGAGTCACCTGGAGAGTCATTTAATGAGTTAAATCAAAACTTTTTAGAAAATAAGTGCTATAAGTACGATACCCAATAGCTGCGAACAGACCGCACGCGTGCTGCGTGAGTGATATGTAACTCGTATCGTTTATTACCATTGAAGTCACACCCAATATAGTCACAATATATGAATGGACTAATACAGGATAGTAATATATCTCTCTATCGAAGCTATAGTCGACATCGAACAAATATATGTAAGGGCGTGATGTATTGAGAGGCTTAAGGAAATTCAATATAGGCACTATTAGTGGAACCATCAAGTAAAGGCTCATCAACGAAAACATTATAACTGCAATTCACATTATTACTATAATATAAAAATTCATCAACGAATACGGAATCAAGCTACATTACTTGAATCAGACGCAATGTGCAATTCACAATCACGCAAATAGTGAGAGCAATATACATATGTTAAGAGTGATGAGTTGACGTTAAAAGTCAAAAGACACGTAAGTGTCCATTCATTACCGGCATAACTTAACGACATTTTTCTTCCTAGGAGAGCATACTCGTGCATAATTTTTACCTCCGAGAAATGCGTGAAAACGCGCCAGTGATAGTCGATCAGCGACAATAGATGTACTATCTGAGGAACAATGAACAAAACGAAGGTTACAATCTATATGTATATCCAACTTTTTTAAGGAGTCAAGTGAAAAATCACATCTCATGAAATCTTACATTTTTATTTTTTATGATTAGGAGGAAGAGTTTAACGTGAGCGCCGACTGCAAGCAGAAAAATGAATAAGGATTCGCAGTCCTCGGTCAGGTTTTTCCATACTTCCGATAATTTTATAAACTGAAAATCGCCGATAATAATTGCGAACATCTCTGCGCATCTTTAACGTTCCACCTACCTACATTAAGAGCAAAGTAAGTAAGTTAGTATGTAAGAGTATTGTCGAGAATAAAAATAATTTTAGACACAATAAAACAATATCACAAATAGTAGAATGACATTAAAAGACATAATGACATTTATTTTGATTTATTAAATGTACATCACTTAATCGTCACTTTGTGCTTTCTCCATTTAGGCTGTTATTTTTTATAATTTTCTTATATATAATATAAGACACACACACATTCACACGCACGCAGAAAGAGAGAGAGAGAGAGAGAGAGAGAGAGAGAGGTGTATATGTGTGTGTGTGTGTGTGTGTGTGTGTGTATAGAGGAAAGCCCCCTAATATGAGATAGCGGCATTTCTACTAAATTAACGCTATCTATTGGTTCCATGAATTTATTGCTCTTGAATTGAAAACTGTTTAGTAGAAAATTCATTATTATCAGATCATGCCTGTAGTCAGCATAAAAAAAAATTTTAGAATTTTAGAATATCTTCAAGTTTCATTGAGATGAGCCTTTAAATATTGTTTATTATTTAATAAATAAATATTTGGCAATAAATTCTTCATGCAGTAAGATAGAGTAAGGTCATACTAATAGAGAAATACGGGATATATTGAATTGCTACAGAAGTTAGATTTGATGATTGCAAAATCGTAAGGCGTGGAAATCGTAATATGAAATGCCCAAAGTATTTCTAATATGAAATAACTCATGCATAGTGAAAATCATTGCTAAAGTATAAATGTTACTGTACAATAATAAAAAGGAAAACCGGAATGAACGTTGAGTGCCTATTTCTGCAAAGCTTAATTTCAACTACCTGAAGACGAGTTCTGGATATAATGTATCGCATACTCATTTTTCGCGCACTCTGACTGTGTTTGTTTATATTTAAGAAACATTAAATAAAATTTTTTAGTTGCAAACTGATATACTTTGCGTTTTACTATCGATTTCTCAAGGCATCTCATATTAGGAGCACAATTTTTTGACTTTGCGATTTGCTCACTTTTTATATTTCTTTAATTTAAAAAAAAATGAAATTTGAATTAAATTTTATATAACATTACCTTAAAGCTTATTAAATTCCCTTCAAAATGACCTATTATTTTTTTAAATTCTGCCCATAGATTTCTAGTATTTACTCAAAATAAACTCGGTATCTCATAATAGGGACCTTTCCTCTATATATAGGTAAAATTTAATATAGAATACATATGTATACGTTTAAATTATATTTTTTTTGTATGTGTTATAATAAATATTTAACATATCTTCGGTACCTTAAAAAATTTGGAAGACTACTTCGCGAAAGTCATACTTATGCTTGTTCACAAGGTTACATACTACTATAAAAAATAATGGAAATTTACCTCAAGAAAACCGATGCTGGCAACAAATATTATAAATATGGCCGGTAACATTGTCTTCTCGAATATACTTTGCGTCGGCCAAGTACCGAGTTTCGACATGAGGATCTTGTTAATATCGTAATAATATTTCACGGCCGACTGCATCTTTCCGCCGTGATTTTGCATCGTGGACGTCGAGTCTCCCTCAAGATCCAGCTGATATTTTCCGAACAGTCTCCTATATTCAGATACTATATTGCGCGTATCCGCTAATAATGTACTACGTCTACGCTAACAATGTCCAGATAATCATAGGCTGTCGGAAACGCATGCCAATCGTTCCTTCATTTCCTATTCATCATTGGTGGAGAGAAGAAAAAGAAGACATTGTACGTAGAAATTGTACTTCGCGAAACGTCAATCACTACGGCGACACAAGCGATATTCATCCACATATGTCCCACCCATAACTCACGTTGCATTAGGAGTATTATATTATTTTCTTCTTTTCTTTCTTGCAATACCATATAATTTTTCATGCGTATAGTGTCACATCGATAAGTACAAGATAAACGTGACAGGAAAATCGAGCGATACGAAGAATCAAGCGAAACAAATTACGTGTACGAAGGTACGTAACACAAACGGACATGTATCGTCATAAAAATTTAACTAATAGATAATTCATTTTTAATTATTGAGTATTATTATAACTTAATGGTTTCTGCAACTACCGCGATTTAAACGTGTTAAGAGACACGTTTGTATCTTGTGTCAAGTGTACGGCAAAATAGGCAGTGCATCTACACATTATATTAAAAAAAGTGCTTTTACTTTTCGTTTACATGTCTTGTGAACGGAGATATTGCCACGCAAAGTATAAAATGGTAAATTTCATTTCAATTAAGATATGTCATCGTCGTCAACATCAGAAAATGTTGACCTTTTCAAATTTTGGACTATATCAGCATTGTTCCGTAAGATTAACTGAAATCAAGAATCTGATTAAAGATAGGTTCTAGTTAAAACAAGATAAAAACAAGACAAATTTTCACCGAGAAAAAAAATAATTCAGTTGCTTCCTAAAAAAAAAAAGATATAAGCCACGTGATGAAAAATTTCATACAATAGAGAAGAAGAATAACGCTGGAAAGAAAAACAGATTCTTTGGGCTTTTGGTGGCCCAACAAACATTTTCGCAAGAAACCGGAAGGAAAAGAGGGACCCTTTGGGTGACTTGAAATACTTTTTCGCAAGAAACTGCGGTTATTATAAAATTGAATAATATATACAAAATTGAATAATTTTCTTTTTATAAATATGTTGTACTTGTAGAATGAGTAGATCCAAGATTATAATATTCCAATTTATTGCTATAAAATAAGTTGTGTCAATTTTTGAAATTAAGATCATCTTCGCTTCAGATGACTAAAAAAATCCTATTATCATATCCTATTATCAAAAAATAATATAGTGTAACATATTTTTTTACATGTTATATGTCTCATAAAATATTCCAACACGAATATTATTTATGACTTTTGATTTACATCCAATATATAAATACCATGATACACATAAAATAAAATAATGTAACACATTTTTTTATATAAAATCATATATGTCTGATAAAATATTCCAACACGAATATTATTTATAATTTTTGGTTTACATCCAATATATAAGTATCATGGTATACATAAAATCTTAAGCAATAAAACGTAGCAGCAAGCGAATTAGCCAATCACAATAGAGACCGTAAAGCCGTAACGTAAACAGTAGTAACATGTTAATTTTCTTACAGCTTACGTTTTAATACTTATATTTTTTGTATACCATAGCCTTAATAATAAACAGTCAATGACAATGAGATATCAAACAGTCGGCAAATATTCGATAGCGACTGCATCTCAAATTCATCAAAAAAAGAATTTTCCCGGGTTTATTTTTTATTAAATTACATTTAATTTAATCCATAATTAATTCAACCAGTATAACTATTGAAAGCAAAATTTCTAATATAATTCATGACATCAAATTTTTTTTCTGCGTGATAAAAAATAATAATTTTATTAATGTCAACAAAATAATACAAATATTGTTTGATAAAATAATCGGTTTAGAAAGTCACATCTTAGTCCAATTTCACTAGTTGGTAAATATGAACTATTAATTTATATTTTCATTTACACATCTAGGTTCATCATCTATATAAATTAACTGTCGATTTAAATTAGAAATATGTTATTTGTATATGGGCGTGCGTATATGCAACAAAAATGTTGATTCAAAATGCAAATATCAATATTCTGCCAATTTATTAAATCATATAATTCAGAAACATGTTCAGAAGATATTGAAATGACGATTGTATTCTGGTAGAAAATTTATTTATTATATAAAAAATTGCAACAGATTTTATTATGATAAATCAAATTGATGAATTCTGAATAATTCTTTCGTCGTATGAATTTTATTATTGGAGTAAAAATAAAACAAATAACATTAAATATATAAAAACTTACTTCATTAATTGAATATCACACTTGCATTATCAAAACCTAGTCCCACCTGAGAAAGCTTTGGCATCGATTAAAAAGAAAACACTATTTCTCCAATCTGTCAAGGATGCTTCTCCAGTTTTGCTAGGCACTTTTTTGGAACAATATTTTTTTTATGTCACATAGAAAACACAACAATATACATTTAATGCTTATAATTAAATCTTGTTAATCGAATATTAACTTGAGCCTTTCGAATATCGTTTCCAAAACTTTTTTACATCATCGTGGCCAGCTTTGGTAACCACCATCATTCTTTTTCTACGAGATGAAGATATAATATTTTGTTAAATGCAGCACTTATAAAATTTTTCTCTCAACAATTATTACATATGTAATATATTGTATAAACTATTTATATTTTAAAATAATAATTACCTTTCACTTTGCCAAATTAATACTCCGGTTGAGACTGCATGATCTCTGAGAACTTCGAAGTCAGTTTGTGAAAGAAATTGACTATATAGAACTCCTTCGCTGAACAAAAATCTATTTCTTTCATTTTCCCATAATTTAATTTGATCTACAATTGTAGGCGGTAATATAGGTGGTCCTGCTTCTATCATCTTACTATGTGCATGTTGTCGCAAATAGCTGTTGATATAAAATAATATTTACAATTTATAATTTTGTACTATTTAAGCCAAGGCCTAATGTAATACATACCCTACTATTTGAGAAGCAGTTATTCCACTCTTCAATGCTTGTCTTACCGAATCTCTTGTTAATATCGAAACAACTACATTTGGAAACCTAGACAGAAAATAATATAATTGTTTAAATTTTTTATCTTGTACAAGATAGGTTTCATATTATGTACAGGGTGTTTGCACTTACCTATATAACATTTCACAGAAGAGTCCAAGCAATGCAACTTGCAAGTTCGAATTTGTATAAGCATAAACTCGATAATTTGTTTCCACAATTATATATCCTTCTTTGTCTGTATCTCTGGTTAAAGGTTTAGTTTCACCAGTAGCGATGTTTAATGCTAATCGAGTTGGATAAAACCTTGCAACATAAATTAATGGAAATATAAGTAGATTTGGATTATTTATTAACACGCATTATATATATTTTATCTATATATTTACCTTCCTGCTTTTCGTTTTCGTTGATATACAAGTCCGAATTCTCTTAAATGTTGTAAAAATGTTAAGAGTCCTTCGGACATGCCTTCGGTACTGTAATCTTTACCGAGGGTGGAAAAATTTAATTGAAACAGAAAGGTAAGGCATTCTACCAAATCAAGACCACGTGCTTCAATTGTGTCAAGATATTGTAGAATAAAATACCATACCTACATAAAGAGATTTAAAACAATATCACACTTTCAGACACACATAAAAAGAAATTATTCATTATATAAGTATGTAACAATTAAATACAATTTAAACATGAAAATATATCTCTGAGACAAAAAAGAACTGATAATTACCTGCGAAGCTGTGTCTAAGAGCAAAAACTGAAAACCAGCTTGCGTTATAATTGGGCTTCCATCAGCTTCGTCTCTCTTCATTAAACCGGCATGTAAAAGAATCCTTACAGCATCGGCAGATATGCCTATTATAATATTTTGAAGTATGTTAGAAATATTTATAATTTCTTGTAAATTTTATATACAAAATATGATTAAATTACAAAATAATGCAGAACAAGAATGTATCTCAGAAACAAATTGTGTTTGAAAAATATTTTAAATATAATTATATGTATATATTTTTTACATGCAGCACAAAATTTCAAAATTGTTAATAAAAATTCCTAGCGTAATGCAAGCAACTGAATTCATTAAAATACAGTCACGATACATTTTTAAAGTCTTAAGAAAATCTTACCCTCCTGCTGCTGAGAACCAACCATGTAGTGTAAGACACACTCCCACCTTTCCAACGCATAAGAATCCAAAAAGGCTACGTCTCTCGGCTTACTATCGGTTTCTAGTTGATTAGACATGGTCCATGGTTTGCCGCCACCCAGCAACACAATCTTTAAGTTCTTCTTGAAGGTACTATTCAAGGTCCAGCCTGGTAGTCCACCAGGTATGGACGCTTCCTTCCACACATATAGCTCGTTCAAGACTTGTACCACCTTCTGATGCTCCTCGAAATAGAGCTTGGAGCACCAGGATGCTATAACTGCCTGTGGTACTGGTTGCTCAACAAACAACAGCCTCATAACATAATGCTTAGCAATAACAGGCAATTCGCAGAATACAGCTAGACATATAGGCGGCTTGTGATACAATTTGTTCAGAGTGTCAGGACTACGAGATTTTAAATATTCCTGTAGATTCGTGCATTGTAGACTGTTCGGCCGTAACAGATTCTTGCCGGTTATTGTGCTAGACATGTTACTAATGTTCCGTCGTTCAATTGGGTGAACTATC
The DNA here is from genome assembly GCF_024713525.1 of Acromyrmex echinatior. Lineage (NCBI taxonomy): Eukaryota > Metazoa > Arthropoda > Insecta > Hymenoptera > Formicidae > Acromyrmex > Acromyrmex echinatior. The sequence goes on along the minus strand of NC_141854.1, from coordinate 18,415,426 downwards.
TACTAACTTAGATCTAAATCCAGTTGTGACAACAAAGATGCCTCTTGAGCTTTTATATCTATTATAAATTGCAAGACCGTGTTCTTCCAAGACCATTATCTGCATCTGTAATCACAGATGTATAAAATACAGAATAAAATTTTCTGTTTGCTGCATTTGGATCGTAAAATAAATAATACTTACTTATAAAGCATGATTAAGTTTGTATAAATACTTTTATACATAACTCTGACATATTTTTAACACTGTCATGACACTCATGACTCCTTTGACGACAGATTCAATCGCGTGATTTCTTTCTTTCTTTTTGCGTTTCGCAAATCACTGTGCAATTTATGGTATTTCAACATGCGAACAATTCTCCGACAATGTAATCACGTTACGATTTTATTTTTTTTTATAATAAACGCGTTAGTCGTGTGTTTAATACGTAGCAGAAGTATTGTGCTGTTTCGAAAAAAATTTGTGGCAAATATTGTTTTCATCATGAATAAACAGCTTCGGGTTTATTTTGTATTCGATTCTTCGAACACTTCACTTGACATGATATTATTTATCACAGAATTTTTTGTCATTGCACGCCGCGGTCATTACACTTCCATTACATTTATGCCGGAATAAATACACTTGTAAAAAAAAAAGTGATATAGAAAGAAAAGTGAGTAGAGAAGAGACTGACATGAATGACGTGTAGTGTCCTCTATTGCATGCGACTGTAATAACATTTAAACGTTGGGTAAGATTTTATGATCATAAATGAATCTCAGGGTAATGAAAAAATCGTCATTATCGATCGTTTTTTTACCGATCACTTACAATGACTTATCGTTAATGGCAACGTTATTCGTAATAACTTTCACTCAATTGGTTGCCAGTTAAACGAGGACACAGCTTTTATGTCACAAATTACGTAAACGTCAACATTTCTTGCGTATAAATTAACCGTCTCGATGACGTACATTGACTTTCTGTTGCATAAGGATGACTTTAATTAAACTCGATCTTTTTAATTTAATCGATGATTATTAATTTAGCAAATGATATCTGTATTTACTAATTTTATTTTGTTTAATACAGTTAATATAATTAATTAAAAATCTTTTGTTATTTAATACATCGAAGTGTAAATTATCGAAACGATCAATTAATAGCTATATTAACTAATTAAGTTAACCACAGTTTGATTAAAGTATCGCTCAATCATAAAAATTAATTACAACATCGAGTTAAGATTCTTTTTCCGGTTTCAAGAATTAGAAAAAAATAGAGTTAATAAAAGTTTGATCGAAGTATCGCTCCATTTTTATGTAGATCAACTTTATAGTCTCATTTTAATATTCTACTTTTCCTAAGAATTAGAAAAATCTCGATTAATCTACATTTATGAAAATGATCATAATAAGAATAATATTTCAACTAAACTTTTATTAATTTATTTAATTAAACTGATAGAATATTTGCCTATTACAAAATTTTTAATTTAATTTGTCATTCGTAATTTAATCTTTTCTTCGTGTGTTAAATAATGAAATATTAATTATTCTATCTATATTAGTAAAATAGTGTAGATATTGCTTGATAAATTAATTGCTGACTAAATTAATTGTAATTTGATCAAAGCTACCCTGAGAACTTCTTATCAGTGTTTCATTATACATAACGAAAATTATACATATTACATGAATAAGAAATATTAATCTTATCAAACTCACACGTACAATTATTAGTTAAAAATTAGCAACAATAAAGATATTTCGGAATGTTAGTTGCGTGTATATATTTTTAAATATTCTCCGCGTCCCACATCACGTCATTAATATGCAATCTTACATCGTTTGGAAACATTATAAATAATATTTTTCACAATATATTTGCATGATTTGTGCATCTCAGTAAACACTAATGATAACATTGTATCGATATTATAATTTTCTACTCAGCAATGTAATTATTATATGTACAATGTGTATTTTAATTTATATTATACTTGTATTGTTGAATAAGAAATTATAATATTAATGTAATATATGTCACTGTTGATGTTTACGTTCCTCCGAGATACATTTCGACCTCCATCCAGTTCCATTAACGGCTAAAAACATCAACGGAATCTGAAACTGACATTCTCGTACTCCTAGTTCGTATTCGTCACCCTGGTTTCACAGTCAATGACTTCACCGTTCGCATTACGACGTTGGAGAACGGCAGAGGACGATGTGCCTCGAGTGTACTATCGTCGTGTACTTCGTCGAGAATGGAAGAGAGAGAATGAGAGAAAGAGAATGAGAGGAGAGAAGGAAAGAGAAGAAAGAGGAAAGGAGGAGAAGGGAGAGAGAAAGAGTAGGAGAGAGCTTTTCCTACGTGAACGCTCGCAACGACGTATGTAAGCGCGTATCGAAAGAGGAAAGGAGGAGAAGAGAGAAAAGAAAGAAGCAAAAGAGTAAAAGAGAGAGACATGTGCCAGCTATTCCTGTACGCAACGAGTCGCAAGCGGCATAATAACGCCATGTTGTTGCTTAGCACAGTGAACTCTCTCGACGCGAACGAGTAAATTCATGGTAAGATGTGTCTACGCGAGATCTGAAATAGTCCTAATATTTTCGAGGACTATATATCTTTCTTCTTCACATCTTTCTTATACTCGATTCCACAAATGTAAGATTAACTTTAATCTCGGTTCAATTTAATCTTTATCTAAGTCTAAGAATTAAAAAAAGATAAAAAATAAATTGAACCGAGATTAGAATTAATTTTACATTTATGGAACCGAATCTTAATTTTTCGGAGTTGGTGGATTTATTGGATTTACTCCATTATAAAGTTTTTTCTCAAAAATGTCAACTGATTCAATTTTCTTTATGTTACAACTGCTTTGGATTATTCTTTATCTATTAAAATATACTTGTTAACTTGTTAGTATTCATTCTTTTTTTTATATAAATTATATGAGTTATTGTAGTTTTCATTTTCTTTTTTGTTAGTTTGAGTCTTTAAAATTAATTAGTGCCTTTTAATTAGAATAAATTAAATGGATCTTTTAGGACCATTACTTAACTGTGTTACAAATTTTTCAGCTCTTGAGGATTAAACGTTCTCCGATTTCTGAGATACATAATCGTGACATAGATAATCTTAGTTGTACTCTTTTATCAGAAGAGAAGAGAGATTGATTTAGGATATTTGAGCACATAGAGGACACACGTATTTGTCGATGCTATCAAAAGGTGCCATTAGACAATATAATTGACTCGACAAGAGCGATACAGTCAGTTGTAAATGTTATTATTACGATATCCGCTACGTATATATCATTGCTATCGTTACGTTTCTCGGAATACCGTGTGAGCGACGTTAAGTTTACGACTCACAATCTAAAATCGACCTTTTTCTCAACTAAAGGAAATCGAGGCGGGAATAACTTTTCGATTATAAAAATTGTCACCAAATCAAGGATTTAATAAAATTCGGATTATTTTTCCGAGTTCTAACTCGAATAAATTAATTCGCATCATCGGATTATTTTCGATCTTTTTGCTTTCGATGAGAATTGTATTTGTGAAAGAAAAGAACGATTCTTTCTATCCAAAATGAAGTTTTTCTCCTGCCGTTATTACGCGTGACCCTCCGTATAATCATATTTCTAAGAAATACATATAATAGATATATTATATCAAGCAAAATTTTTTTCGAAGAAGAAGTTTTGGAATGCAGTCCTATATTGTAAATGTGTAAAAAATGATTTCAAAAATGTGTGTTATTTATATAGTTGTCGTGTAAAAATGACACTATACATATTTTAATGAGTAAATCCATATTTGTATGCAGAGGATGCGTTATTTTTACACGGAAAACTAGTCACACACGTGTAAAGACATTTTTTATATTTTTTTATTTGAATTTGCAGTGTAGGCACTTTGCAAGCTCTCACTCTCTCTTCTTTCTCCAATAGTCATATAATAAAATAATGTCACATATAAATTAATAAATTATCAATTATTATCTATTTGTTAATGTTTATTTAATTCTAATGTCCTTCTTTAATAAAAAAAAAATCTTTATTAAAAAACAAAAGTTTTTTTTAGCAATTACATTAAAAAAGAGTATATCAGCATTATTTTAATTGAAAATAATCTGTTGATTTAATAACAATATTAATAACAACATTAATAAAATTTTATTAGAACGAAAGTATGACATATTTGTTTTGATAATATTACGTATGAATTAACAACATTATTTTTAATTAAAATAATGCAGTTGATACAACAACTTTCTTTTAATGCACCATTCATGGCAGGATATCGAAATCTAAATGAATTCTCGAACTAAATTAATTCGTACTATCGTTATATACTGAATTTTATACTGAACTCTTTCTATCGGAAGAATAATAGAACCTAAAGTAAAGAACGACGCGCGCTTTTGGAAATGTTCCTCCGCGGCTAACTACGCAGAGTTCTCCACAATTCTGTTTCTAGGCACTTGGCGAGTTCTCACTCCCTCTTTTATTCCTCCGGTGGTGTCGTCGTTTCCCCCTCTCTCTACCGAAGGGCTTTTGTATCGCCTCTCTGTCTCCAGCACTTCCTGTGTTCCGCCAACACGTTCACCTGTCCACCGTCACCTGCCTCCGCGGTTACCTAGGCGTACACCGCGTATGCCCCGCCGTCGAGCGGTGATATCCTGAGGGACCTTAGTTTTGCCTAGAACGCGGTGGGGCCGCGGTCTTGCCGTCTTGCGTCGTATACAGACTTCGCACGTACATAAGCGGTAATGCGACCGCACGCGATTGTGCAGTCGACTTTACGCTGTCGCGCGACTGCGTACGTACGCGAACGAGTCTCTCTTGTTCTGTTGTACCAATAAGCAGGGACATTTGCCGGACGAGGTCCGGACGATAGATAGATCCAGGTTCGACGAACTCCAGGCGACGCGCGACACATCGCTTCCTCGAACAGTCCCGTGGCTGTTTCGTAAGAAACGAAGCTCCAGTCTTGACGCGTGTCACGCAGTGCGTTCATATTAGATCTGCCGCTTCAGATCTATATCGTTCGAGAGGGGGAGAGAGAGAGAGAGAGAGAGAGAGAGAGAGAGAGAGAGAGAGAAGAATATCGTGATTATACAATATTCGATTGTGTAAACACTTTTTCGATTCATTCACATCGTCCGATCCATTGAGTCTCGGAACTAAGCATTGATATTTTGATAGAAAGTTCGAAATAAATACATACAAGTTAGAGACAAAGGGACTAATCTAAGGGGAAAAATGAGTTTGAGGTAAACTTGTTTTTAATTAACCGAAGGTGATTGAAAGGAATTGCCTTGGAGGCAAGTTCAAGGTTCATTCCAATCCGGTGGTCACCGCAGGAACATCATTACGCTTGACGATTTGCGCGATACCACCTGTCGACGCTATTAAATTGTTGAAGGGCAGTGGTGTTCTCGACGCCGCCTACTTTTGATTCCTGGACGTGGACAGTTCACTTATAATGTCAACCAGATATCTGAAACGGTAAGTTCGCAAACAATATGACTATTCGATGACTGAAGATGCTGTATAATAAAGTATTAGGTATTATAAAAGTATATTATAAACTCTTGTAGAAATTTAATACCGGAAAATAGTAATTATTCATTATAAATAATAATGTTTTAATTTAAAATGATTAATTAATTATTATCTTTCAGTATTGAATTGGATTTCTTTGTAAGGGAAGTATATATTTATAAAGTATATTATAAATTTATGAAATGTATTATTTAATGATGGTCAGAAAAAAAAACGGTTTATTAATTTTTACATGTAAAAAACTATATGTTTTTTTTATTTGTTAATCAGGAACCACGTTAAATGTTTAATTTAAGAGTAATAACGAAATTTAGCACTAGAATTGCCGATGATATCCCGCTAGAACTTCCGAAAAAGTATCAATTTGATAATTTCCTATATAATCCTTGTTGTCGGTTAGTGAAAAATTATATTTTGATATTATCTATATATTGGGTCATTTAAAAAGTATCCGTTGACCATCAACACCATCTAATGACAAAAAACCGCGGATACTTTTTAGATGACCCAATGTATCGTTAGAATTATTTGTATTGTATTCACAAATTTTCAATGTATTGTATATCTAATATAAAAAAAGAAAACATTAAAATGATTAGAGAGGAAAATTGTACCATCGGTGGTCCTAACGTTAAGAGTTTAGTACGATCGTCCTTCCACCTCAATAACGTTTTTAGTTCATTTAATATTTTCTATCATTTTCCTCATGAATTCAATAAATGTACGTACAACAAAGAGTTGCGATATCGGCATTTTCGCGCGGTCGACTTCGTGAAGTTTTAACTTTCCCTTATCTGCGTATCACAGCATACGCAGTGTCGTGCGTACATACATATAGTAGAAATGTTTCTTACCGCTTCTCTGCTCGATAAGAGCTTCATTCGTGGCGCCTTGAAAGATGACCCTAAAGTTTATCAAACTAGAGAGTGATAGCGAATTCAATTAAATGCATTCAGTGCGCACTGGTACATATTAAAGCCATCGTACAAATTAATGTAAAGATGTGTGTTTTATATGAATATAGAAACGGGTTAAACCGTGAAGTCCTCGATATATTTTAGTATGTTGTCAAGTAAATTATATATTTTATAATTCGAGAGAAATACTTACATTTCATTCAGATTAAATCAGTGTACAACGGCTTTAATATACACCAGTATTAAGGCCTGTTCTTTTCGACTGAATTTTTTCATCTTTCTTCCTTTTCTCTTCAGGAGGACGGAAGAGGAAAAAAGATAAAACTGGTGCAAAAATTCAGCCAAAAAGAACAAGCCTTTATTATACGTTCAATCAAATTCATTATAAGAGATTTATTCGCGTTGCTTGCACCTTTTGCATTCACCATTATTTTCTCTTTCTTTTTCTTCATCTCCTAAATATCTACTTACCTCATTTTGAAAAGTTTTTGGAGACTTCAAGGGTTTCAATACAAATAAATCTCTTATATAGACCTAAGGTTGAGAGTAAGATTGAAATTATTCAATCAGGAGAAAGAAAACCAATATAAAAGTAACCCTAGCTTTGATTGGTCAAATTCAATCTCAATCTTAATCTATAGTCTGATACGGGCTTCAGCGATCCTGATTACACAATTAATCGATTTATTCGTGCCTGCGAGGAACCAGGTGATTCGTCAGCATCACTTCGAAGTATCCTCGCGAATGTGGGCTTCGTGATCCGGGCACCGTTTTAATACACTCGACTGTACCGCCTCGTCTGCGCCACGACACACGCATGTATGTAGGCATCTACGTAGGCACACTCGATATAAGCATTCGATATAAGCATTCTGTCGATCGAATTGGGCGGTAATGCGCCGTGCTTCGGTGCAGCTGCCGTCGTTCAACATGTTCTGAAAGTTGTCGACAGCTGCGCCGATTGCTGTGCGGCTGCTCCAATTTCCTGGCTTTAGAATGGTTCGATTAGAAAAGAAGAAGAGACGAAGATATTCTAACCGATGTTAGAAGTGCCGGGACAAAACACACACACAAAAAAAAAGGAAAGCCAATAAGCTGTCATGCAAAAAAAAATGTAATTTGTCTTATAATCAGAATAATTGACATTACGTTTTTTATCTCTAGTTCTTCTCGATTAATTTTAACTCCAGAAGATAATTGATAATTTATTTAGAAAAAAAGGAAATTGTTTTTATAGATATAGGTGATGTTATTTACAATTTTAACGTGATTTATTTGTACAAATATATATAAAATCTAATTTTTAATTTCTTAATCTCTCTCTCTCTCTCTCTCTCTCTCTCTTTGTTTCTTCATTGTGTATAATAACAACTGAAACTTCTTTGAAAATGATATCGAGATTGAAATGAAAAGAAATCTTCAATTCAAGGTCTGAGATAAGCGAATAATACATCGAAGATCCAACATTCTGAAGAGTCCACTAACTTATCTAGTATGAAACGCTGCGAAACTTTCCTTTCACCTGGCTGTTTTGCGACACGAGTCTTCCATTGCGCTTCCACGCTAGCTATACTAATGTCGATTACGCAAGCGTAAATAATCGCAAGTGACCGTGTAAAGGTCTATATGCAGATATAGGACAGGAATACAATTTATTCTCTCAATTTGTTTACTACTCGAGAGAAGATAAAATTATTTCAAATCTATCATAAGTTATACGTATCAGTAAAAAACTTAAATGATAAAATCAGATAAAACTATTCGTTTTAAACGAATCGACTGTATGATTATTTAGCATTAGTGAACAGTGATACAATATCTAAAATTGAACTTGTTTGAACGATACATATGCATTATAACAAAAGTAAAATTGAAATATCAAAATTGAAATAACGCTAAGAAGAAACAAACGTCATATCGCAAGTAAATGTGAATGCGAAATATAAAAAAATTGAGGTTTAGAGATTAGTGAATGTATTACCGCTTCATTTATTCTTATTGTTGAGATACGTCACACAACATCCATTACGGATGTGTCATAAGAGAGCAGCGAGCAGATGTGTGGGCAGGGGTAGGAAGTTTAGTTTTACAAGAGGCAGCTGAAGCGAACACAGATGTAGCCAGATCTCTTCGTCTTGGAAAGCAGCAAGGATGTTTCTTTTCTCGCGATGATGATAGTTGGTTTTAAAATTGAGTTAAAGATGCGGGCTTCTCTATGTTATAAAGTAAATTATCACAATCACCGATTATTCGAAGAGCACATTAAAATAAAACGTTAATGTAATATATTAATTATGTCACAAAGGAAATATAAAATATAATTGAATTGGAAAATCTATTTTATATTATTATTATTTTTTACTTAGGAGGGATGAATGTTTTATATGATTAAATTGGAGGCGAAATTTGTGAATTTGTTTTAGAGAAAGGAATAAATGGACATAGTTCTTTGTAGATGTTACATTTAAAGTTTAGTAAGTTATTTTGCTATATTTAGGATTTAGAAAATTATTAGTATTAGGTGTTGGAATTAATTCGTAGCGTTTTTTAATGAAAGAATGTTATTTATTTCACAGCATTAAAAAATACATTAATGAAACTACTTCCCATCACTTATAAAACGCTACGAATTAATTCCAACACCTAATAATATAAAATTTGTTAAAAATATCGGAGCTTTTTATCATTGAAGATAGAAAAATTTCAAATTTTGCTATTTTTTAGTTTTCCTTAAGATACTTTGTTCTACATATTGAACCTGACATTTAAAAAATGTCAATATTAGGTTCAATATGTAGAGTAAAGTATCTTAAGGAAAACTAAAAAATAGCAAAATTTGAAATTTTTGAAACTATCTTCAATGATAAAAAGCTTCGATATTTTTAACAAATTTTAATAACAATATTACAAAATGGTAACAAATTAGTATGATATCAATATTAATTAAAAAATTAGAATTTTATGTTTATGTTCTTATTATTTTGTAAAAACATTTTTCTAACGATTTATTATAAATAGCATTTAACTTGATCGAAACTGATCAAGAATCTGCAAATCACATAGTTTCTGTGAAGAAAATTGTCTTGGAAGCCAAAAGTATAATTTATACATCTCAAATATAGTATAGTAGTGTAGTAGTATAATAAAACAACTGTATTTATTTATTTCTTTCCTTTAAAATAAATTCACGTTTAATTTGATCCTACAAACCTCCTCGCTCTCTAAAATAAAATCAATCAATTTTATATTAAAAGTATCACGAAATCAATTAAATACAAAATCGTAATATAATATTATGGCGAAAGTAAAAGGATTAGCCTACTTAGAAGCTTATAAACACATTGAACAATAATAAACAATCATTGCATTTATATATACAATAAAAGTACGTGCTTACTAAAACATTCCAATTATTCCAATAAACTGTGAGACAACGCAGAGGTACGGCATTTGAAGTATGCATGTTTAAAAGATGTAAAGTCGATTAAAGGACATTCTAATCCCTGATACGTGCTCTAAAGCATCTTTTAGTTTTCCATTGCTGTGCCAGTATGGTTTCCAGCTGCATTAAAGAATTTACTACGACGAAGGAGAATAAAAATCCGTAAAAGAATCAGTATGCCGAGGCAGGAATTAGGCGACGTGCAGCCGATGTGAGGCAAAAGGCGCAGGAGGCGCCGGAGGAAAGCTGTCGGTCATCGGGCAAGAAAGAAAGAGAAAGAGAGAGATGGAAGAAGGTTCGCAGCTGCTATGACAGCTGCACACTTCCCAACATTACTCCCCGGACGATGCGCCATGTACGTTCCGTTCCTATCCTCCGCATGTGCTCGATCCCTCCCATCATCTTGCCAGGTGCTCCTCGTATCGCCTGGTATCGCCGACGCGCTTCGACAAGGCACCACCTTTGTATCCTGTGCCCCGTCTGGCCACGGGACGTGTACGAAACCCTTTCGTCGACGAAAATCCGTACCTCAAAAGAGAAAACTCCGATCTGGTTGCGATCGCGCAGCAGATTGCTCGTTCATGTTTCACCTGCGTGAAAGACAGATCGAAAGACAGATGCACGTGGCGCGAAGTACAATTAATTGCCGTATAATCGGCAAACGATTGAATAATATATTAGGTCATTTAAAAAGTATCCGCGGTTTTTTGTTCAATTTTTGAATGAAAAAACCGCGGATACTTTTTAAATGACCTAATATATATAATATATAATGTCATTAAATAATCTATTGATTAAAAAAACACTACTTTTGTCGTTTGAAATATTATGTATTATAAAATAATATCGGAGATTGTTGTTTTTATATTAGTAGTTGTTAACTCGAAATAATTTCGTTAGACACAAAGAGTCGAATTGGGATATTGACATCTTTTGACGTTTAAAAATTCATTATAGACAGTAATTTGTTTTACATCAAGTAATATATAACTCTTCTATAAGTATAATAAAAACACATCATTTTTTGATAATGTCGTAAACTTAAATGTTCCACAGATAATTAATGGGATACAAAAAGATTTTAACTCGTCCAAAAAAATTTCACATCACCCATGGATATATTTCACTATTTCTTTGTTTCATTCTTGTCATCTGTCAAATATATCACGATATTATGAAAATTCACTCCTAGAGATTAACGTTTACAAAATACTGATAAATATCTTATTAATTATTTTATTTGTGCAATTATCAATTATTTTATTCTCAATTAAATGTTACTCATTATTAATTATTTTATTTATCTTTATACGAAAGATTTCTTAAATTCGCAAACGGCAAAAGAAGTAAAAAGCTGAAGAAACAAAAATGTTAACGATAGAGGACTATAATAGCGGTACCTAATATTAATTGTTATGCTCCCAAAATGATTCGAAGAGCAACGATGGCGAACGCTCGGCGAGCGAGACGGGTGTACGATATGCCTAGATATTTATTCGATCACCGAATGGCTTATTCGGCTTCGTGGTCGGTAATCCACACGAACCCGGTGATCCACGAGCGGGATCGCTTTCTCGATTGTCAGGAGAAGATTTGGAATGGCCGGTGGCCGGCCAAGAGAGCCGCGACTTCTTCCCTTCATCGATTATCGGTGGGGGGAAGGTCGAAGAAGGCCGCAGCTGGGTTAGATCCGGTCCGCGCACAGTTGAATGCAGTTGAATGCACGGTGTGCATACCGGGCGGCGATATAGGTCCGGCGATGTCGTTATCCCCCCCCCTTATCTTCCCCTCCCCTCCTTATCCCTCCTCCTTTCCCGTTCTCCCCCTCCACCTCCGCAGTCCGCTCGTTACTCCACAAATCTGCAGTTGGCAACACGTGTATCTCTCTCTCCTTTCTGATCATCGTCGATAGAGTTCTTTGTCTCCGAAAGGAAAACATTCCGGTATCGAAACGGAAATCAAAGGCTCTTTTTTAAAGGTTCTTTTCGCACGGAGATCAGTTTCTTTATGGGTCGGTTTTTTTATCGCTATACTAAACTGCTTTATTAGAACTCTCTCTTTCTTGCTTTTGCCAAATATCAAACGTACCTATCTCACTTTGAAAAGTGTGTACTTTTTGATAATGTCATAACTTATAAAAAAACTTATACACTAGTTCAGCCACAAAAAATAGATTTTTTATATTAGGAAATCGTGTAGTTTCTCGCGATTCTTGTCGATCGGGAGAAAAGAGGAGGGATGATGTACTTTGACAATTTAGGGTTGTCATAGAAAATGAATTTTAAAATTCCCTGACTTTTTCAGGTTTTTCAGATGAAAATGGAAAATTTTCCACGAATAAAATATATAAATTTTTACATTTAGACTCAAGGATTGTAGGAAAACTAGTCTATATTAAAAACAATGGAAAAAAATTTATAGTAGCATAGAATTTTGGATTCAAATTCAAGCCAGCAAAAAATAAATTAGTTTTGAAAAAAAGAATGTTATGTCGAAAAAGAGAGATCAAATAAAAATACTGAATAAAATATGAATTTTAATTATTTTATTAAAATCGTTTAAAGTGCACAAGTTTTGAACGTATTTGACTATAATATGAACATATGTCAGATATAATATTTAAAAAATTAATGATTATTTGGAATAGAAGTAATTTTAGGGAATTGTGAGCAAATTTCGAAATTCTAGACTTTTATTACATTTTCCTCTGACTTCTCCTGATTTTCCAGGTCTGTGGTAACCCTGCAATTATATTTTTTAATGAAATTTAAAAAAAAACGATGTCTTAATTATTATAGAATGATCTAAGCAAACATTTTGAAAGCTACTCTCTGCAAGTTTATACAGGATCGTACCTGTTCGCCGTCTAGAAGAAAAGAGAGAGAAGGAGAAAGAGAGAGGGCATTCCTGTTTTACATGCACATGTTCCTTCATTCACGACCTGACTCTCCCTCCTTTCCACTTCTCGACGGTATTCTTCTCTCAGTTATCATGTTTTCCCCGGTTATCTTCTCTCAAAACAAAAGTCTATTCTTACAGGGGCGGATTAGTTCAAAGATCGGTTTTGTCAACATCTTGTAGCCTTAATCAACTGATCCCTTTCATCTTTTTCTATTTCTGATCCTACAGATAAGATTCTAAACTAACTATATCCAATTTATCAACGTTAATCTAACACCGTACTACAAATCTAGATTTATTGAATTACAATTTACGAAACAGGTCGCTCATTCTTTCTTGTACAGGACGTGCGCGCGATCACCTTCGTTATTGATTGAAGTCATTCATCGTTTTAAGTTCCCACACTCTTTTAGAAGAGATATCAGGAAGTTACAGGGGATAATGACTGCGGGTAGACCGAGAAACTGGGAAATTACATTCGCATGATCGCATCATGCACCATCCTTCGCGAAGCCAATCTCCCGGTCGCTCCAACGGCTCTTCTGGCTCGCGACCGATTCTTCCCCCTTCTCCTCCATCTTCTCCTTCGCTGCCTCTTCCTCTTCCTCCTCCACCATCGGTATAACCACCACTACTACTACCGTCCTCGTCGTCCCCATCGACACCATGATGGGGTCCAGAGGAGTTGCAGAACTAGTCACAGCCTGCGTGTCAGTCCATCAGTAAACTCGGTCTTGTGCGTTACCGAGCCGAGAGGAGTACTATCGTTAACTTTACTTAAGCAGGTTCACATTTGGCAAGAGATTCTTGAGATTTACTTGAAGTCGAGTCGAATTGTATGCGAGTATACAACTTCCTGTCGAGTGTCACGACCGCGACACTCGAAACGGCCTGAGTCACGAGATTTCTCGGGAAATAAAAAGTGCGAATTACTTGAGACCGTGGGAACGCGATTTAAATATAGGAAACAGGGACAAGCTATGTCCCTCTTTCGCGAGTCGCGAAACTGAATGGTTCCAGTGGTGAACCCGAGTCATCTCGGTTGCGCGAGTGACGTTAGTGCCTTTAACATTGAAGATGGTGCGCGGTCTGTCGCAGTGGACCAAGACCCTGAGCTTCCCGGCGAGGGTGTCACCTCAGAGACCCGCCAAGGAGTCCAAGGTTTTCCACGTAAGCCCCAGTGCTAGCCCCACGTCACCGCCCAGCCCGATCAACGACACCATGGACAAAGCGCCTATAATTACCGATGAGGTTTGATACATTTCTTTTTATTTTTTATTTTTTTTTTTTTAATTTTGTTATCATATTTTTCCTTCTTTTTTGGCTTTTCATTAATCACGTAAAGTGTTATTAATAGGACAATAACAAAAATGCTTTCTTAGTCCGAAATACCTAACATATTTCTAGACAATTGCTTGATTATAATAAAAACGACACATTTATAATAATTTGTGTGAATATTGTTTGATAATCATAAATTTGTCTTCATTTCGTTGAATTTTCTATATTCTTTCTATTATGGTCATTTTCGTAATGTAATCTCCATAAATGTAATGTAAACTACGCACAGAAAAAAAAAGAGATCCGTTAGAGATTAAGTTGCGGTTAAATCAACGGAAACGTTGGTTTCCTATATATATATCAACGTCGTTTCCGGCGAAGACATCGGGAATGTATAAAGTTTACGGTGATCACGTCGAGACCGTTGACTCCAAGATTGCGTTGCAAGAATCCTGTGCAGGAGAACGGTTCTTCTTGATAGTCGCGTTTCGGTATTGTCGCCAGATGTTGCGCCAACGACGATGACGACGACGGGGATTTTTCTTCGCGCTCCTATATGATTCGTAGAATTTCGTGCATGAGCACCCGGTGCTATCTCACTGGAATAAAATATTAGCTGTAAGGCACGACCGGCGGGCAGCGGAAGCGTGGGAACCAAGCGTAACAGATGGCCTCGACCGCTTCCGAAGTCATTCGACCTCTCCTCCCGTTGTTTCTTCTCGCTCGATCCGATGAACGGCGATGACGCGAAGTATTCGGTTAAAAGAACCCGAGTGTATTTCATAATTGACTTACTTACCGCAATTTCCGGATCCCGGATTCGGAAAAGAATATATATATTAAATTGGAGTTAATCGATGTTAGCAAATACAGCACCTTTACAAAGTGAATGAGAAATTCTCTATGACTCTCAGAATTTTAAGAGCTTTAACTTCGAACTTTTGTCCGTGTAAAAAAACTAATAAATAATTAAAAGTATTAGTTTCAAAGCATCAATTTTTTTCTCTCATCTTCGTCGAAAAAAATTCTCTGAGCCTTCAGAGTTTGAACTTCATCTTTAAATTCTTGTTATAAAAAATTAATGAATGATTAAAAATGTTAATTTCGAGGCAAATATCTTTCCTCTGATCTTTGTCTAAAAAAATTTCTCTGAGGTCTCAGAATTTGAACTTCAAACTGTGGTTCGCGTTAAAAATTAATAATATTTTTCATAATTGATTTTTTCATCTAAGCCGTTTCTTTATATTGTTAATTTTAACGATATTAATTTCAATACCATAATCTTTTCTCTATTTTGTATTTAAAAAGTTGAAAAATAAAAAAATTGAGAAAAGATTATTTATCATCGATTCTTCAGTTAAAGACTGAGTCTAACATGCAAGTCAAATTCAAAGTTATATTTTCTATGACTATATAGATGAATATTAAATTTCAAATTATGTCTGCAGATCTTCACAGGAAAAAATCTTATTCGGAATTATTTCTAAGTTCTAAATACATTGTTCTTTCTCTTCTATTATGCTGAAATGTATGAGCAGTAAGATACAATCGTTGTATAACGCAGATTAGCGAATTTAATAAGACTTTAGAAAGTGGGAAGATGTATCTTTTTGCATTCTATGGAGAAGTTTCTTAGACCCCTGATATGCTTGATGGTGTACCAGTCTTCACTCTTCAGCTGCGAACGTGCGTTTCAAACCCAAGAGAGAGCGCGCACATCCGCAATCGTCGCAACCTTTTGTGGTTCCCTGTCATCCTCCGCTGCTCAGGAATGCGAGAATGTGAGATAACGCTGAACGGTTACGTTTAGTCCAACGAGCAGTATAATTACGGTGTGTTATATTAAAAGCTCTCGGCTATTCTTTGTCTCTCGTCCCCGCTCTTCCCACGACGACGACAACGACGACAACGACGACGACGACGACGACGACAATGACGACGGTGGCATTCTCCGGTTGGTCTACGCCGGAAGTGGCGCGGCTTCGCGTTCTCCTCCTCTTCCTCGCGCATTGTTCCTCGCCGCGCATTCCACGACGATGAACTCCATCGTTCGAGTGAACGAGAACGTTACGCTCCGTGGCAACTCGCTCCACGAGGGGAAACCATGAACCTCCATCCGTTTGCGAGCATCCTATATCGCACTCAGAACTTGCTAAAGCTAACGTAAACAATCACCAACTTTAGCGACGCAAATGAACACGTCTCTTGCCTTGATATTCTCCATTTACACCTTTTTCTGAAACAGTTCTGCATACAATTGTCCATAGATTCCGCATGCACGCGTGGAAAAAATATTGGAATAAAAAATTATTCTGATTTTTCTTCACGAATTGACCTACACTGAGAGGAATGTTTTTGGTATTTGTGATAACTTGTTATAATTACATAATATCACAATTATGATGGTTATTATTGCTATAATATTAGTATAAATAATAATTATATTTACAACAGCTTTATCATAAAATATATAGTTGGTATCGAAAGTGACTTAACTTACAATTAAATTATGGTAATTGTAACCATTTTTATAATATAGTATAGTCATTTATGTATAGTCATTTTCAGTCAACCGTATATATTTTTTTATAGAACTATAAATAAAATTGTTATTACTAACATTATAACAGTAATAACATTATAACAGTAATAACTGTAATTATGATCACAATATGTAATTATAATCACAAATACTAAAAATTACTTTTCTCTCACAATTAGTGTAGTTTATATAAATTGTGTCGTTAAGAGCACGAGTCTGTCCTTCCTGTATATATTGAAGGATGGATGTAGAGATTTTATACAGCATATACTTTATAAGAAATTTTCTCAGGACATTTGTATGTTCTCTGAAACATCTTCAGGATGTCCCTGGGAAATTTGCGTATGTATGGGATTGTATCTCTTTTAGAAGAAAAAAAAGAAGCCGAATAACAAAAATATAGAATATATAAAGAATACAGGATAATATAAGATTATGTGAGATACAGGAATTTGAGAAGTATATTTCTGAGAAGTATAAAAATTCAGAAAGTGTCATAAATTATGTAATTGTTTACATCACCTGTTTACATCACATTAAACTCTTTTTATATCAATATTTAATTCTATCTATGAACAACGTATGCATTTTAAAGCTAATAAAAATAAGATTGAAAATATTAATTTATTAACAATTATAATCTGTAAAGTAACGATTTGTCGAGCAACAAAAATTAAATAAAATTCCTATGCATGTTCAGAACGGAAAGAAATTGAAAGGTTTTGCGTCATAATTAATGCGCTTTGAATAATTAAATGGACCCATTTTTTTATCACCTCGATACTATTCGATTTAAGATTCGACCGTTTTTGGAAACGAGAAGGCGAAGATCAAATGCACATCGTGTCGTATGTTAATTTTTGACCATTTACCAAGGTCGGATCCGAAAAGAGATGGACGGTTATTCGAATGAAGTGCGAGTTCGCAACAGTCGATTCGTGGGAATATCTTGATGTCTTCAAGGAGAATGTAAGGTATAATTTTTATACCATTTACGTCATCGAATCCATTTTGCAGTGGAGTCACATCAAAGACAGACGATAAACAGAATACCTGAGAATGTTGCCAATCAAAATAATACAAATAGCAATCGGATTTTTAATTTTTCAAAAATAGAATAATACAAATAAATGTCATTACGCAACTCTAAACATGAAACAATCATGAATATTACATGAAGATGCGCTTATTATTCTATAGATTCTATATACGGATCTTGATCTAAAATACGTTTGGTTCGTCGAGGTCAGACAAGAGACAAATCATGCTGCGTAAATTACGCTTACGATTGATCGTTTATGATGGCAATGACAGTGAATATTGAACATCGAACATATTCGACGCTGCAAGGCATGAAGAATAAGTAGAACATGCGAAGATCGATTGTCCGTTACTTTACCGTCATGCTTACCTGCTGCGGTGCCCAGTATTCTAATATCGGAAACCTAATACGATGCAAAAAGAGCTCCATCCAAGGAGGGAACAATGGACGAGTTAGTAGAGCAGAAACTTTAGAATTATATTTATTATTATTATTATTATTGTATTAATAACTTTATCTTCTTTTTTAATATGAAGTCTTCTTGGTTTCTTTAATATGATTTCATAGGCCGACATGAAGATCTTCACATTATATGATGTATTCGAAATGCTATGATTTATTCTTCGCTTCGTGTCGATTTACTTTGTAAGTATGACAAGTATCTCAAGTTCTCCGATTTCTTCATATATCATGTCTCCGATTCTTCTTTTTTCTAAAGGGTTCCAAGTACCAATTTCGAAGCGTTCGATATAAAATATTCGAGAGCGATCTTGAAAGGGAGAAGGTAGGTTTGTCCCTTTCATTTCTTTTCTGTTTATATCTCACCGCTAGGCTGGTTGCGTTAGGTTCCTCGACCTTGCCGGTCATGCAGGTTTCAACTTCCAAGCACCTTCGAGCGTGTTCGCACACATATTTATATACACCGGATGCATTTATATACGAATGGTTGATCGGATCTTACAATTCCTTTTCCTGAAGTAACGTGCTATTCAAGAAAATAATTTTGACAAATAAGTCTAATAGAAAGATAGACAAAAGACAGAGAGAGAGAGAGAACTGTTAAAGTTTTTAGTAATGTACGTATATCAATGTTTTGTTAATTATTTTTCACAATTGTCTATCAATCTGACATAATCAAAATATTTTTGGCAATTTTCTATGTATCTTTTTAAAACTGAAAAATAAATAATTAACGAACGATTTATATTGAATTATACTTGTTGTATGGCAAATTATAAATTTCCAAATTTTTACGTATTGTTCTAAACAAATTATGTTACAATCCATGCATACATACTTTATCTCAAAGATATTCGTGCGAATGTTCTTGGTACTTTGGGATATTTTCAGGATGTTCTTCAGAAAGTCCCTTGAACATCTGTGCTGTGTATATGGGAATCTTATGATATTAAAAATAAAATATATTTTTACATTAGTCTATTTGCGAAAATAAATTTGAAAACACGGATTATGTACATCAATGATGCAATCGCTTGAACAACACAACAATTAAAGTATTCCTGGCTTGCATCTCCCACGTGGTTCTCTGCACGAGACAATATCTCCCAGGGCGCTACACCCTGTGTTATCACTTTAATATTTCGAAAAGTAGCCCAGCCGGTGACATCCTGAAAAATAATTTTCCGGTTATCATAGGTCAAATAAACTGCAATTTACACAAATTGTACGAACGATTCAAAATAAAGAGCTTCCGGTTTGCAATTCAAGTGGAATCGTCCTTAAATCACTAATAAATAATTCACGTTAGTTTGTGGCAATGATTTACTCAAATTTATTTATAAACAATATTATGTATTATGTTATGTGTCTTTTATTGAATGGAAAAACTTCAAGTAATTAAATTATAAGTTAATTAAAATTACACTTTAACTTTTTTATAAGTTTTAACATATTTTAAGAATAAAAAGTAAAATATTATTCAAGTATTTTGAGGAAAAAGATCAAAAGATCCTGAGGTAATGGAATTTTGTTAAAAAGATTTTCTGAAAAGAATCTGCATGAATTTTTATCTATTAATAAAAATCCAGACGTTTAAATTTCGAGTTACGGTATACGAGCACCAACAGTTTTACGTTTTATGTTTCAGCAAACAGCAAACAGACGAAGGTAAATAACATTTTTGTCTCGGTCTTTTTCAGAACTTCCAAGACACGGAGGCAGAAAAGGCAATAATGGGCTCCATCGTATACTGCATACATCACAAGGACGGTTGCAAATGGTCGGACGAGCTGAGGAAGTTGAAGGTAAAGTCATCGTAAAAGAGTGCTTGGTATTACAGAATGAGAATTGTGTCTCGATGGACCAACTAAATTTAAATATTGCTCTTATCACAGGCGCACCTGAACACGTGTAAACACGATGCGATTCCTTGCGGTAATAAATGCGGGGCGATGATACCTCGCGTACTCATGGAGGATCATTTGAAGTATACCTGCGCTCAGCGTAGAGCCCGTTGCGACTTTTGTGCCAAAGAATTTACCGGACACACTTTAGAGGTATATTCATTCAAAATAATAATTATATAATGAAATTATGTCAATATATCATTATTTTGAATATTTAATTGAATATTATTTGCTTATATGTTTTGCTTATATGTTTTACCTCTTTTATTTGATATTTCATTCGCTTAAATACGCACAAGTCTCATTTCAGTTGTTTGTTTCTGTAATTTCAAATATTTGTAACTTCGATAAATTTAATTAATTTTATTAAATAAACCGAACTCTTTTTTTTTTTAATTTGTTACTTCTATTAGACATTTCTTCAAGAATTATTGATTCCAGAAGGTAATTGTAAAAACACAATGTTTGCAGAAACACACGGGGACATGTGGTTACGAGCCTCTTTATTGCGAAAACAAGTGTGGCATGAAGGTGCAAAGGCGACACCTCGGCCAACACAAGCTGGGAGAGTGTGCCAAGAGACTAGTCGCCTGTCGTTATTGTAACAAAGAATTCGTTTTCGATACGCTCGGCGCTCATCACGCGAAATGCGGTCGATTCCCGGTAGCATGTCCTCATCGTTGCGAAACCGCGGTGCTACCCCGAGAGGATCTCGAGGTTCACCTGAAGGATCATTGCACTACGCATCTGCTTTCCTGCACGTTCAAGGACGCCGGTTGCCGCTTTAAGGTATTATTTTTTCGCACGTCATAATTTATGTCCGCTTATGATAAAAAGATAAATAAATTAAAAAATATTTCTTAGAAGTTTATTTCTACGAAATACAATACTCGATGTTTAGAATGAGAAATTGATACGAAGAGATTCGAGTCTTCTTTTTGTCATCCTTTTAGATATCACATAAATATCATTAAATATAATTAAATATTTAATAAGAAATAAAAGAATATTTACTTCACATACTATTTTTTCTGTATATGACTTTAAATTTTTCTTCGGAAAAATTTGCGCTTTTCTCTTTTCCGAGAAAAAATAATAATAAGAATGAATAATAAAAAATAAAGAATGAATAATAAAAAAACAAATTAATTGATCGATTGATTCGATGAAGTAAATTCAAATTTTCCTAACTTTGGGAATTTAAAACCAAAAGTGAAATTTAACAGGATAAATGAGAGTACAGTGCAATTATCAGTACGAAAAACAATAAAGTAATAATTTTAGTCTTTTATTCTCAAATTTACGATTATCCAAATAAATTATATTTTTCGATTTACTTTGGAGTTCTTATCAACTCTTACAAATTAATTAAATTTACAATTTGTTGGTGCTTAATTTGACATGTAGAGGATGTACACACACTAATTTTGTAATTCAATGCTGAGGACTCCAAAGTGAATCGAAACGTACAATTTATTTGAATGACATTGTAAATTTTAGAATAAAAGAGTAAAAATATTACTTTATTATTTTGTATACAAATAACTGCACTGTACTCTCATTCGCCCTGTTGGGTTCTACCTTTAATTTTAGTATCAACAGTAACGACGTTATAATTGGAGTGACTTGGAAATTTAAAATATTTATAATTTATTAATTTGCTTAAAAGAGACTTATTCTCTCATTTAATATTTTAATTCTAGTCCAAAAAGTGTTACATCATGATTTTTCTGCAACAGGGAAACAGATTCTCGTTAGACAAACATCTGGAGGAATCCGCAAAAATGCATCTAAGTCTCATGTGCAGTTTGGTGACGAAACAACAACATCAAATTACCAGCTTGAAATCAGCGATTAGCAAGCTATCGTTAAATTACACGGGCACACTTATATGGAAAATTACGGATTATGCGGTCAAGATGTCGGAAGCAAAAGCGAAGGAAGGGATGGAGCTTGTCAGTCCACCTTTTTATACTAGTCAATATGGATACAAGTTACAGGTGCGTTACATATATATGTAAATATATCAATAGTCAATTTTCGGTTCGATTTTCGTTTTGACGTCTACTCTCTTGTTGCTGCGTCTTAAAAGCGTAATAAAAATTGTATGATACTCTGCTTCAAGATGATCCTACACGATCAATAATACTGAACAGTAATACTGATAGTATGCATTAATATTTTTAGTATTTTTACAATCTTATACGATCAATATTATTAACAATATATTTCACTTTAGTTTTACGTACATTATTTATTGTGACATACTGTGACATGAATTCTAATAAAGCGATACTGATGCACGAAAATAAAAATCCAGTTTTCCATCAGTATTCTACATCAATTCATTAATCACACATAATTAGTAATTTTGCCAGTATATTTGTTAATATTGATAGTATTATTTACCATGTAGGAGTCACCTTCAGAATTGTAATGTCATAGTTATAATAATATATAATACATATAGTATATAATATATAATACATAGTTATAATAATATATAATACATATATGTAATAATATGCACGAGTTCCTTGCGCAATTAATTGTATTATTCTTTCCTCCTTCTATATATAATATATTATAAAAGTAAATTACATCATCAAATTTATATCATTGCAATTAATGACACAAAGTTTTAAATGAAGTATTAAAAGAAAACTTATAAAAATTATTATACAAGATTCTCTCATATATTATATTTTTCAGAGTAATTAAAAGCATAAATAAATAAGCATATAGAATAGAATTTCGTTTCCTTAAGATTGAATATCTTGCGGATTTTCTGTGTCGGACATTTTAAAAATATATTTATGTTGTCTGGTTAGTTAGCATTAAAAGATTAAATGTTAAATTAATTCACTAAAAAGATTTTTCGATTTTATAGGCTTCCATCTTCTTAAACGGAAACGGAACCGGAGAGGGCAGTCATATATCGATATACATAAAAATCCTACCTGGCGAGTATGATGCGCTTCTGCGATGGCCGTTCTCGCACAGCGTGTCGTTCACGATGTTCGATCAGACAGTCATCGCGGAAAAGGCTTGCAACATCGTGGAAAGCTTCATACCAGACCCGACATGGAAGAACTTTCAACGGCCGAGTCGTGAACCAGACTCTCTTGGTTTCGGTTTCCCAAGATTCGTTTCTCATGAGATGGTGAAGAAACGACACTTCGTCAAAGACGATACCATGTTTATTCGGGTTAAAGTGGATCCTAGTAAAATCGTAGCGGTCTAAGAAAATGCATTAACAATTTTGAAGAAACGTTAATGTTTCTACAAACGGACATCATGTGATATTTCTGAGTACTCGCTTGACGGGACATATGGTACTTACGTCGTTTTAAATAATGCACAATAGTTTATTTTAAATCGACTAAAAACGCAAATTATATTGCTGCCTGTCTGCGTCATAATAGATTTCATTTATTCATTCGTGTTATACTTGCCGATAATTCTAATAATAATTAATTTATTAACACTGCCAAATGCGCAATGCGCCGAAATGCATTAATTTTTTTCAATTTCCTAATTATATATATATATATTTTATCTCTTGAAAAATTTTATTATTATCTAATCTTTTTTTTATGGTCGATTATAATCGAAGCACGCAAAAACTTAATATTAATTAATACTTATTATTATGCGATATTTTGCGAGTATTTTCGTTGTCTTTCTAATAATTTTTTACACAAAATTATATATTTTTAAAAAAATCTAACAAATGAGAGTAGGATGCCTCGATTTTTTTAAAGAGTGGCCTTACGATCGCGCAATTATTTTTAAGGAGAAAAAATCAAAGATTGTTAAGGGACTGTGTGTACTATAAGTTTAGCAAATGTAAATATAAATGCGGAATGCCATAGGATAAAGGACAATGAATAAGAATAATCGAGCAATCACCGATGTAAATATGCACTTATTATATATAGCGAGAAAATGTGATCGAGATATGCTAGTGAATGTATGTAACAGTATGAAAATAAGCTAGCTAATAAAAGCGTTATATAATATTCACATGTCAAATATATCGTGTATTTTATTTCCTATATCTATATTATATTATATACGGTTGAAATATTAGGTAATATCAAGAAATATATATAATATATACAATTGAGTACAAAAAATAAATTATTAAATATAACAATTTTTTGAGATATAAGTAAACATAAAAATTATAAAAATATTCTCTTTCTCTCTCTCTCTCTCTCTCTCTCTCTCTCTCTCTCTCTCTATTTATTATGTCACACAACAGCATTAATATAAATAATTAGATATTATTCTTACATACTTAAACTTCCACTTCCACTACTCTGCTGGGAATTTGCTTCATCTGAATTTGCCTATAAAGAAGCCATGCAAACAAGCTCATATATAAAATAACTTGCAAAATAATAAAAATTACAATAATAAGGATAGATGATAATAATAAAATTGACAGAATTCTTGCATTGTAAGGAAAATAGATATATCAATTTGAAAGTTTACAGCCATATATACTTACAGATTGTATCCGCAATATTTGATCTAATGCATGTGGCAGCAGTGGACGTATACCATTAATCTCCATTGCAGTGAGATGATCCAGTCTTGCATGCACCCCTTCGCTCTTCACAAAAGCATCCACGGATGTTCGTAATTTAGACATTCTTATGTCCCATATGTCCTAAAATATAAACAATTATATACATATAAATTCTACCTTTGTAAAAATATTTCTTGTATAAGAGCTAATTGATCTTACTCACCTTTACGGCAATTCTTATTCCATCTGTATCAGGAATATCATCATTTGCCACATTCAACAGAATTTGACTTTCGTCCATATAATGACTGCTCGGCATTTCTGTAAACAACCTGGTACATTGGAATTTTCATGAATAGGCGTTTCTATATGGAATAAGTCAAATTACTATAAAATTTAATTGAATGATTGCGTTCAACTGTTTGAAGTTATCTTTGTACTAATAGGATTGTATTTTTAGGTCTAGAGAAATTGTACTATTTTAAAGAAGAAAATTTCCAAAAGTTGCAAAACTAATATTCAGCAGGATTACTATTCTGGGAAAAAAAAATGTACTAAATTTTAATAAATGATTTGAGTAGCACTTATATAACATTTATTTACGGAAAATACATATTTGCTAAACAAAAAATAATAATCAAATCAAATTAATGATTCTTGTACCAAATAAATATATGTTTACACTTAGTAAATATACAATTGGCTATTCAAATATTAAAATTTAATTACATTTTTCTCTGTAACAGTTGCAAACATTTTGTTGAATGGAGTTTATATTAAAATGCTCAGAGATTGACACAAAACAAGATGTCAATGGACAAGATAGCAGCTGACAATGAGAAGAAACTCTGGGCTTACTTGGACATCTTCTCCATCTCTTTCCTCTCGTTCAGACCCTCGATGTCCATCCATTCTTGGCTGACGATACGGCACTTCTGCTTCTGCTTCAAGCACACGGCGAGCCAGATCGGCACCCTGACGGGCAAACCGGCACGAAATGGACCCACTGAACCCGAGATCAGGTAAATTATGTCGGAGTTGAAATTCGGTACAATACTGACCAGCTGTTTCTCGCCGAGGAATTCAACCTCGCTCGGATTCATGTTTCGTTTCAAGCATCAAATCGATCGTTTCTCGATATCCACGTGTCTAGAGCTATATCTCGGCGTTTCTCGACGCATTCCGAGCGATATTCGATCCGTCATCCGCTTGATCACTTGATTCCAACGTGCTCCTCGACACTGCTCCGGCTGACTCCGGCAATCCGGCTGCCGGAACAGTAAATCGAAAAAGGCGGGAACGTGCGTTGTTGTGGCCGCCGCCATATTTTCCCGCCACTGGTTGCGTTACGAACTATCAACCGCATCAGTAGGTTATGCACATTTATTTCTTATCACTTTTTCGCGATAAGATTTTATTATTTATGATGATAGGATAGAGTAAGGCTTTTTCATCTATTTATTGCAATAATATTTATATTTCTGAACTAAAATAAAAATCAGAGCGTAATCAAATGTAAGGAAAAACAAAAATGTGAACGAAACTTCTGGGAAATGTAAATTGAAAAAAAAAATAAATAAGTAGAAAAGGAAAACAGATAATGTCCATTTCTGCTCTAATAGATATAGATTAATTTATTTAATCTCGATTTAACTTATTTTATATTTTTTCTAATTTTAAGAATTATGATCAATTACAGAGATAAGAACTTTGATGTTGATTAGGCACAGATCAAATATTTCGATAAGAACAAAATGCTGCAAAGACGCAACAATACGATATCGCGTATGCGTCAAGATGACTGGAAAGAAATTGATTAAAGTATATCAAAATTAAAAGATTTTCCTAATATAATATTTTTAAGAATTTTGTAGATTTTAGATTTGTGAAGATTTCCGAAGGTCAATACCTTAAATTTAATAAATACTTATATCCAGATGTAATAAGCTGATATTATTTGTCATCATTTAGTGTCAAAAGAATATTAAAGATGTCATTTTTATGTCAAAATGACAACAAAAAATATTAGCTTGCTACTGAGAGTGCTTTCTTTAGATTTTATAAATCTTTTTTTTTGGAAATTTTAGAATGAAAAATCTTAAAAATATAAAGATTATGCGTTTCGCGGGTTTCCTCCGTGTCCAGATCCATTTTTGGAATGCCATTCCAAAAATGGATCTGAGTAATCCAAGAATGGATGAGCATTCCAAGAACTCCATGGATCTGGACACGGAAGAAACTCGTGAAACGCATAATCTTTATATAGAAAGCACCTATGGAAGTCTCAAGAATATTATCTTAAAAATAGAATCTTTTAGAATCATATTTGTAAAAAATTGTAAAAGAAAATATATAGACCAAAATTTCTTAAAAGTATCTCAATTCATATTAAAAAAAATTTTTTTAAGTCTTTTAAAAAGTTATAGAATTATACAAAAATTCTGAAAAATTATATAAAAAACTTTAAAAAAAATTTTCGCCAACTAGAAAAACTTGGGTGGCAATGAAGCATCGAATGCACACATGGATTACACGTACGAAGCTTTAATAACATCGATTTCGTTCGTTCGCAATGTCGCATTACACAATTTAAAATGCTTATCGCTAAAAATTCATGAGTAACATACATATACATATCCTTTTCAATCAATTTTATTTTCTTATTTAATAAAGTAATCGTCACAATATTTCCAAGATTTCAAAATCTTCCAAGATTTCAAAATCTCAATAAAAATTGTCTAAATTTGAAACTAGGATTCTTATATAATCCCAAATTCTAAATAAAAAATAACACAGATAATTTTCTGAGATTTAATATAGTCAACGCAAAAATAAATAGCTACGAAGGTCGAGAGAGAGAGAGAGAGAGAGAGAGAGAATGAGTATTAAAATAATTAAATTTATCGATCCATTCACATAATATCCATCGCATGATGTTGATTAATTTAACATTTCTCGCAGTTTTAATTAACAATAAACGTGTTTGTATTTTGATAAAAAAGATGTGCATTTGGTAAGATATATTTGATAAAAATTTTTAGTTAAAAATGTTTTTACTAAAATATTTTTTGTTAAAGTTTGCCTCAGACCGATGTTTTGTTAAACCAAAGTTCAATTAAAATTGGCTAATGATTAAAGTCTCGTTATCTATGAATTATTATCTTTAGAGAGCAGTTCACCAAACTTTATTAACTTTTAATAACGGGCACGGCTGATAATTATTTAATAGTATCGCGATCGATACTCTTGTCGATTAAAATATCATTTTAACGACTTTAGAAAATTATATTGATATACATGTATGGGCATATAATTTAGTAAATATCACGCATAAGAGTAAATGGGAGGAATGGCGCATGTTGATCGTCTAGTTATGCCAATTACAATATGCAGAATATTGCACAAGCATCGTGCAAACGTTCTACGGGAATACGTGGATACATAATCACAATATGCACTGTTCTATTGTACAACATTAAGTATATTTTCCCCTCTGCGTATATTTATCACTCTTGGCAATCCTGCATGAATCCCACACACGGCATTTTATCCTCGCCAACTATTCGAAAACACGTTCCTTTTTCCTTAAATGTCTTGGAATTTTCTCTTATCTACTTAGGTTTTATCCTACTTAGGTTTTATTTACAATATATAATAAAAAATGGAAGTCGCTGACGTATCACGCTCCGTTGTCACTTGTCTTTTTGTTCGAAGCTTCAAATAGAGTATTATTATCGCTCCATTTTAATGTTCAATTCATTGAAGTTTACACTAAAACACGTGTGATATCAACTATATGGCACACTCGATAAGTAATTAATTAATAAAATAAATCGGCACATCGAGGAATTTTGGAGAGAAAAAAAGTTCAAATGTCTTAGTTCCGTTTAAAGAATGTTCCAGTTCTTTTTTTTTTCGCAATTACTCTACTAACCACCCGCTACGTCGATTCTGTCCCGAGATTCTTCCACAACCAGGAGATGATCAGGAGAGGCATGATTCACTACGTCGGCTTCGATAACGAAGATCGAAGCAGGCGGCGTTTCCTCGATGCGGTCTTCCTCTGCAGGCAGAAGAGGTGCCAGTGACTTGTATGTTTGCAGTTCCATCGAGGAGGAAATTCCATGATCGGTCGCATCGTCGACGCGGTCAACGATGTCGCCGTCGCTGGCTAATTCCTTCTCAATCATCCGTTTGTTCATCGGCGCAGAGTTGCTCATTAGAATCGCACTTCCGACTGTAATGCTGATGTCCGTAATGTTTTGGTGCGTTTCTTTCTGTTGGATTAACGAGACACGCCTTTCGGAGTATGTACTGTCCAGTCTTCTGTTGTTATCAATAACCTGTGACAACCAATTAAATGAAGATAGATAATAATAATAAGACGAAAATATAAGTCGAATCAAGTGAAGTAACATCAAATAGGTCAAATATCACCGCACCTGGCGTAACAAGCTCGGCCTCTGACTCCTCGGTTGATCAAAGCCGCTGAATCGCCTTTGAAGTTGCCTCTGCGAACCGACGAGGGAACCCCGATCGTGGATCACACTGATTACGCTGGACTTGACATCGCTATGCGGGAAAAGCAGCCTCCAGACGAAGTTCTTAAGGGCGATGCGAAAGTCCTTGAGGTGGTAGGCGTAAAGGAGCGGATTGCCGACCGAATTGATGTGCGAAAGGATGATGCAGAACTTCATGAAGAAGTCGTCCACCTCGCAGCGCGGGCAGAAGGCCATCACGCAGTTTATCGTGTACAGTGGAAACCAGCAAACAATGAAGAAGACGACGATGCGGGAAAGATTCTGCGTGGCCTTGACTTCCCGTTTACGCGCAGCGCCTAGACAACGTAGCATTGTTCCCGTCGTCTGATGATGATTACCGCTCAAACGGCCGCCGAGACGAAGGACGCCGAGACGGCGAACGGTACCTCCACCCCCCGAACTGGGATCCATCGTGACGATTTGCTGTAGCTATAACCGTCGTATCCGTTACTCTCTTTGGTTATTTTCAGCTACTTTTTGTACGCGATGCCCCCACAAAAATTTAATTTAATTTGACCAATTTGATATTACCTTGGCAAAAATAAAAATCAGAGCGTAAATTGAATGTAAGGGAAGAGTAACAGAAGCGAAACTCCTAGGGGGTGAAAATTGAAGCAAAACGTAAAAGAAGCATTTATATGCTTCTTTTACGATTCGTTATTTCCATTTTCGCCCCCTAGAAGCTTCGTTTACTCTCATTCTGTTACTCTTCCCTTATATCTGATTTACACTCCGATTTTTATTTTTGCCAGAGTAAAGATAGTTAATTGATTAATATTTTAAATATTAAAAAAAAACTTTTAATACTCAAAATACACAATTAATGAATATCTTTCAGTATTAGTTCTCTTAGGAATGTTAAAGAAATGATTCTTTGACTGTGAATTCTGAAAATAAATTTAGATTTGTGAAAAATAAGTAAAATACAACCCAACTTCTATAATATTAAAAAAAATCATTGTTAACATTTTCATACACTGTTAACTTCATAATAACAAATTATATTCAATTTAAATTATTTTTAATAAGATATTGCTTGTATTTAATATGTTCTTAATTTAATTGAAACTATGAAGTTAAAAATAAAAATAAACACTAAATTCAAGGCTAATTCGAGACAAGGCCGATAAAGGTGCCAAAGATTCCAATCCAAAGATTAATTTCCATAGTGTTTAATCTTCTTTATTGAACGTTTCGGCTCTCTTTGTAGTCATCATAAGTAATGATACATCTCTTAAATCGTAATCATTGCCTCCGTCAAAAGTGAGTCATTGGCCTACCCAGCAAACGAGAATGAAATGAACGAGGATTGAAATGAATTGAAATGGATTCAGAAATATTGATTCACGAATGTTAAAATGAATGTTTTTCAATCCTGAATGCATTTTTATTCATTTATAGGAATTACAGCAAATGGAGCATATCTTTATCCCTTTCAATCTAAAAATAATATTAGCTTTTTCTGTGCATAACACACACATTGTGAATACTGTTCAATTCAAAATTTTGAATAGGAAATGCAATTTTTTCAATTTAATTGAATCTAATTGAATCCAATTAAATCCAAAAAAAGTATTCGCTATTTATATATATAAAATACGGATAGAAAATTCGGATAGAAAAAAATTTCAATCCATTTTTAATCCATTTTTAATCTCGTTTGCTGGGTAGTTTCCACTGAGGGTTTATCCGGATCAAAATGTAAGAACCAACCAATTACAGTCAAGTATTCCCCTGTTACAGTCGAACGACAGGGGAATACTCGACTGTAGTTGGTTGGTTCTTATATTCTGATCCGGATTAAATCTTCGATGGAAACTAGGCCACTATCAGGTTCCCAACTACAGTAGAATCTGATTTGCAATATTATAAATTAATAACTAGTCAATATTAACAATGAAGTTAAATAAATTTAACTCAAGAGATATCAACAATCACATGTTTTGTATTAAAATAATACACTTTGACACATTTGGAAGTCAAACATAACAAAATGTTATTTAACTTAAAGAATTCATATAAATTTGATTTTTTTATTATTTCATATTGCATATAAGAATTTTTTTCAGATTTTTATACAATAATCCAAAACAATATAAAAATCTGCACTAAAGTTTGAAGATTTCAAATTGAGGACGAAGGATAAAAATTTCACATTGCCGATGGAGGATCAAATTTTTGTAAGGGCATCGCGCTATTGCCATCAGGGTTTCTCTTTCATGCGACTGACCTGTTTCACGATTACTCGATATATGTGAGCGTAGAAAGCCGCGATCAGCAGTGCGGGAAAGATGATCGTGGCGAAGTACAGGAACACAAGGTAGTCATAGTCCATGACGTTCGTGAAGATGCATCTGTGATCGTCCATCTCGCCGGCATTCCATCCGAAGAGCGGTAAGAAGCCTACCAGAGTGCCCGCTACCCAGCATGCGCATATTATACCTATAAACCGATCATCTTTTCCATTAATATCATTCCCTTCGGTCTCCATTGATCGCTTCAATCGTCAATGGGTCGACGCGCCATGTCGTCGTCACGTCGCGTCGTCGATAATTAGATGCGTACGCTCAAATGATTCCGATAATAACTTATTCGCGCATATCTGTTCATTACGCATCGGTCATTCATCGCGATTAACATCGATTTCTTACGCTTTACTCGGTTTCCACATTGATGAGGTAATTTTTGTATATATCTATCAGCGGATACGGATATATGTACAGTTTCTTATCGATTCGCTTGGTACATTCCTGGAAAGAGGCACTCCGTTGGGAAATGCGTTATCAGATGTAATATGTAGGAACTGACATTTCAGAATACTTTGAAGACTATGTATCAGTCTAATCAGTTTTGTATTTATCGTTTATCTTGAACGATTGAAAAATTCAAAGGAAAAAAAACAAACACTATATGCTGATAAATTTTATATTATATTTATTACTGGACTGGGTGATTCAAAAGATGGATCTTTTATCGCTGAATTAAAGTGAAAAATAATAAAAATATTTTCTATTCATTCTTAATTTCTTAAAATTTGCTTGGACAGTTTTTGAAAAATTTTGTAATACTTTTAGGATGTATCGATTAAATTTTTATAGACATTTACATAATTTATCACTTTTAGTGTCGCGTGCTCAATAAAAAGATTTAATTTGAGAGTTAAAGCCTTACCTTTAAAAGAAGTTCTATTTTATCAAAAACTCCGTACTGATCTTAGAATTAACGTTATCATTTATGTATAGAGAATAAATATTTACAAAATAAAGGATATATCTAAATGTAACTTTTTCGAAGAAATATTCAATGTTTAATATTATCACTGCTTACAAAACAATGTCTAAATATTGCTCTCTTACTTCAAAAGACACATCAAAATCAAAGTGATTATCAAAATCACAACGCAAAAAGGATAATTTTTTAAAAATCGTGAAATAAAAACTACAAAAATGACATTTGATCACATTCAGAATATATATATTTTTTTATTATTTGATTGGGCAATAATTTTGTCAAGTTGAAAAATAGTTTTTTCGAGAAACTTAATTTTCTAAGTTGTGTCACTTTTGAAGTAAGGGAACGATTCGCCGAGGTATCTCTTTTGATTTTTCGAACCAGGATCTGTAAGAATTTAGAATCACCCACTTCTAGTCTCGAAACAAAATTATGACTGGTTGATTTTTTTCTTTTCAGATCGTTTTGAAACATGCCTTCTTTCAAACTGTAAATCAAATTTGCCTATCAGTTCAAAAACTTCTCGTTCGTGCACGATACAAAATCGGGATCGGAGGGGCGGGGAAGGGGGGGAGGGACACGTGGAGATTTTACGATTACTTTAAGAAGTACGTGATGCAATTTCACAATTGTTTTGCATATTCGCGCTAATTGGCGTATGCATTCACGCTTAATAAACGCGACACGACGTCATGCGACGCGGCTTAAGACAGCAACGCGGTACAACAATCGCGAATTACGCGAACAATGCTATCGTAATTATATCAGCTCGTATATCTGTGTCCTCACGTTCATACGGGCACGTGCCGGAAATTGGGACT
Organism: Acromyrmex echinatior; assembly: GCF_024713525.1. Lineage (NCBI taxonomy): Eukaryota > Metazoa > Arthropoda > Insecta > Hymenoptera > Formicidae > Acromyrmex > Acromyrmex echinatior. The sequence continues at coordinate 18,382,239 of NC_141854.1, read as the reverse complement.
AGAATATTGCGCACGACTACCGGACTCTTTTGTTGTTCCTTTCGTTAACGACATCAACGTTAATAACACACCTAAAGACCTCCGAGCTTTCTTTGACCGGCCCTTGACTAAACAAGTCCGTAATTGAGCAACTAAGTGCCACATGTGTCTAACTCGTAATTTATATTACTTAAATGGCCCAAAGAGCCATACTTGCCAAGTACACGCTTTCATTGCATCAATAAAATACTAGAAATTATATATCTGTATGACATCTGCAAATCTAGGTAATATCGAATTGAATGCACTTAATACGCATATTAAAGCCGTCGTAAATTATTGTAAAAATGTTTAATATAAAAATAAAAGTGGATTAAATCTTCAATACATTTTATTATACTGTTAGGAAAAATGTATATTTTATAATTCGAAATATTTACATTTCACTTTTACAAATAAAATCAATTCAAATAAAATCAATATAAATATGAAAAATTTTAAATTGAAATGTGAATTTTAAATTAAAAAGTGAAATAAAAATACTAAATTTTAATAAATATTTGTTTGAATAATTTTAAGTATTTGATAATGATGAAACATTAATTTGATTTAATTAACATTTATCAAGTGAATATTTATTCACTGTAAGTAAATGTTTAGATACATTTTAAAGAAATATGTATTAAAAATCAGTAAATTTTTTTTTAATGTACACAACGACTTTAATATGCATCAGTGCGCACAAGTGCATCCAACCGAATTCGTTGGACGCATTAATGCGCATTGGTATATTAAAGTCGTTGTATATATCCATTGAAAAAAAAATTTAAATATTCAATAATCGTCTATATATATATAGAGAGACTTAATTTTCCATGTAAAAATAATACTATATTACACATTTTAATGTGTACGTACAGCTTTTCATGCGTGTATGTTATTTTTGCACGGAAAACTATAAATGTACACATACATATTTGCGGATTTGAGTGTGTAGAACTGATTGCACCAACGCTTGAAACTAATAATCTCGATTAAATAAATTTTTTCTCTTCATATATATGTACTTCAGACGCAACTACATTCTATACAACAATATAAATATGAAATCGCCAGAGCTGCGATTACTCAATTCAAATTATTGGCAATCTCAATTACACTCGAATACGGCTTGTTTAGCAAGAAAGCAGCAAAAAAAAAATGGTAAGAGATTAATTCGCCTAACTGCGTAATCGTTACGACGCGATCGAGTTTCCGTCGTTTCTCGCGGGAGTGGTGATCTCAGATCAATTTAGATCGACCGTTATTAATCTCGCGCTCGATATCACATATCAAATTAACGATGTCAGCGACAAAAAAACCGCGACAAGCAACGTCAACGACGAAGACGATGATGACGTTGATTGGTACGAAGGGTGGTGCCTCACCTATGGCAGTTTTAGTGCGTACAGTGCGCGAGTATCCCATGGGATACAGTATCGCCCAGTAACGATCGACGGACACCGCCACCAGGCAGAAGATGCTGATGGTGCAAAGAACCACAAGGACTGACACGGTGAAGAGACAAGCGTGAAGATTCTTCGGCAGGCCGATGCTCGCGAGAATCGCGAATGGGATCGCGAACAGTCCAACCAGCAGATCAGCTGTAGCCAGCGAAACGATGTAGTAGTTGGTGCGTCTTCGTAGCTTCCGCTCCTTACCGAAGACGATGATTACTAGGCCGTTGCCGAAGACGGCGCAAATCGCGACCAGGATCTCACAGACGGTGTATGGCAAGTTCAGTTCCGCGCCCATGGACGACGCGTTCGTCGGCCTGGTGTGGTCCAAGTAATCAAACGGTAGATCGGTCGCGTTCGATGGAAATCCCATCGCGATACCAATATGATCATCGAAGATACCAACGGTCTTATTGGCGCCGTCGGGGATGCGAGATGATTGTACGACGAATGATCCTCGTCATTCCTTCAAGATCAAGCATGGTATTATATTATGACACGAAATCGATCAGAACAATCGTGACGTCGCGATACAAACGACGGTCATTGCTTCTTCAAGGAAATCTGATATCTCTTAAATCTTATAGAGATTATTAATCGATCATGGCTGGGCGTGTTGACTCGTCACGTGTTCTAAAAGAGAGATAACTGTGAAAAAAGAGATAACCGTGAAAAGTTTCGTTTGATAAATGTCCACATCGTTATTTTTACATTCTATTCTTGTTCACGTCGGGCATTAAATTAGTTGGCTTGTCGGAAATCTCTCTCGCTTGTGAGATATTAAAGACCAATAATTGTCACCTATCGGTTCGCTCTCTGAGTTGTGTTCCTTAGCTATTATTATCGGATTTATTTACCGAAGAATATTTCGGTTTCCATCTCTACAGATCGGAACAGTCATGACATCGCGATACAAACGAAGAAGCAGTCATTGTTTTTTTTAAAGAAATTCAACATCTTTCTATAGCGATTATTAAAATCTCATAAATATTATCAATTAATATATCTTTGATCATCATCGAGAGTTTTCTCGGAACAAATTGAAATATTTCGTATTTCAATTTCGTGCGTCGAAACTTACGTGACGTCTCTGACCACATCTGATTCACATTTTTCTTTCCGAATCAATCTATCCTTTGTAATTTTCAAATTTTTTTTTATGATCTCAATTTCTGTTTCTACAGATCGCCACGACTCTTCAGAAATCTTTCACGTTTCAATTTTGATAACTTTTCATAAAACTTACATCACGTTTTAATTCGTTCTGGTTCGCACTTCATCTTTCCGTATCAGTCCATCTTTCCGATGCTTTTTAATCTTCTTTTTTTTACGATTATTCTTCCCGAATCGATTTTCCGGTTTGCGCACATACGACTCCGCTTCCGTTTGTCCGAAAGGACGAAGGAACGATCGATCGGCCGGTCGCTCACTCGTCGCGTGATACGTTAACGGCCGCCGCGTTTCCCGTCCATCACTCATGCGGAGTCCGAATTACGCGTAAGACAATTTCCGTGCGATATCATCTAATAAAGTCTGCGTGTCACGCGAGTTTCCCGTCGCCACGTAACAAGGCGAAGAAGATTACAACTTCGTCTCGCGCTTTGCGTTTGTGCTTCACATTCGCCCTATCCTTGCCGATATCCTTGCCATTATCCTTTACCGATTCATCAGTTCTTGATGGCCCGAAACGCGAACGAATGAAGAAACTCGACGTTCACTATCGATCGCTATTTAATATATCGAGAGAAAGAAATATCCATTCGTTTAATTTCAGTCGACATAGTTAATTAATATATTGCCGATTCCATCTCTCGTTACACGCGTCGTCGCGCGTCATTCTTCGCGTGTCGTGCGTCATCAAAAGGGCGGGAAAAGTCGCGTGGAGACGTCCAGGCCACTTCGACGATAGAAAGGAGCGATCGACGGTGGATCGACCGGCCCACGACGTCGCACCGGTAAATATTTGTTTCTTCGATTAATTGACCCGGGGAAGTGGGTGTGAAACGACGAGTGCGCGAAACAAAGGGGGGAGGGATTCCTTCCTCCACGGAGCGACGCACATCGGGACGCCGAAGCCGGAGCATGGAGTAAACGCGTCCGCCTTCTCAACCCCGTGGCGTATAACTGAGGTGCTCCTCGTTGACAGTAGGGCACACGACGGAGGTGGTGGTGGAATCTCCGGTCGGACCCGCTCTTCAGTCTTCGCACTCTTCCTTCCGCCTCCGGGAAGTCTTCTTCCTCTTTATCTCATGGCGTTCATCTTCTTTTTCTTCTTCTATCCGTAGAATTTCAGACTCAATTGAGTGTATCTTGGTATCGTACGAAAAACAACTTGAGGGGGTATACATCCAGAGTTATGGCTTACTTAATTCCCAGATAAGGATTCGATACGGCCGCAAAACATATTTATAGAGATTGATAGGAACGAGAGATGTTTCGAAGAGTCAATAAATTCTACGAAATACAGATATGAAGACGATACGCATGAGATACGAAGGGTGTGTTTGACTCTCGCAACTTTCGCAAGCATCGTTTGTCTTTAATAACGTTTAATAAACAAGGGTGAAATAATTCCAAAAGCGTTGGGAAAAAGCGGGATATGTAGCCGAAGTCGACGAAATCTCCCAAAATAAAAGTGATGCAATACTAAGACCGCGGCACAACCGTCCCGGTCGAGCCATATATGTATGTCATTCGAAATTTCCTCGGAAAGTCGAAACCAAGCCCCGAAAGGGGCTTGATTTCTTCACGTTCGACTCAACCGCGGTACGGTTTATGGATGACACGACGAATCGTGACAGCCGATGGATGCGACGAACGCGCCTCGCATTTGCGCGCCGTGCAAGCGCGATGGATCACACTGTACCACACAGTTGCTTTCACGTGCTCGACGTGTTTGACCTCGAGGGACCGCCTTCGCGCGGCTGTCAATATCGCAAGCTTCACGGACGAAAAATAGCATGAAATATTTCTAAAATTTTTCGTGAAGTATACATTTTTGAAATATAAAAAAAAAAATACATCCAAGAGAAATCAAAGTCGTTGAAATATTTTTGCGCTCACAATATATTTGTACAGTGCTCCTCAAATATTTTTGTAAAATATTTTAATACAAAATTTTTAATCGTTTCACAAATATCTACGAAATATTTCTGATATATTTTATTTTGAAAAATATTTTATTTTAAAAAATTATTCACATAAATATTTCATGTTGATATGGAGTATTCGTGTCACGTGTGTCTTGTCGCTTTTCCGCGCACTTCCCTTCTCGTACACCTTCACGTATAAGAGCCATACGTCGCTCGGTTGTTTTCCTAATTGTTTTTTCGTGTAAATGCAACCGAGCGTAAGGAGCACGTGACGGGCTCATTCACGACTGTCACGGCGATTCAATCCTAGTTCGAAGTCGCGATTATTCGTACGCCATTCACGAATTTCCTGCGAATATTATCGCGCGCGTCTCATACACATACACTCGGCACTAAATTAAACGGCTTGATCTCGAGTCTTAATATGGCAGTTACGTTTGGTACCGATGTAATACGAAATTCAGACAGTCACATCCGGTACTATAAACGTGAGGCGGCAACATGGCAGAGAAGAGTGGGGCGCAATCAGACATCCGTTCATTTATATAGTTATATCTTCGAGCGTTATGTAGCGAGAAAAACGCGGACCACCGCATCGATAATAGTCCCCTAATAGGGTACAATCAGCACAATGTAGTTTGCGAAACACTCTATAATCTAACGCGGACTATTATTCTCGCGTACAATCGCAAGTGCGGTTTATACAGAAGCACAACGACAACAATACAACGATAATAATGAAAATTAATGGAGAGGAAGTTTAAAAAAATGAGATTTGAAAAATAAAATTTTTATCTGATTGTGCTTTGTCTTCTTTATGGATAGGCGCGACGGGCGTCATCTTCAGATATTTGACTTGTATCTCTCAATGTGTTGTCGTAATACTTGTTGAAGTACGTAGTATTCTTTGATATATGTATATTAATTATTTAAAAAAAAAATAAAAATAATGCACTACATTTTTCATATTGAAAATGTATAGAGTCGCATTAGTTTGTTTTTGACACAATAGTTCTAGGCGATCGGTATAAAACAAGGCTTCATCTCGAAATATTTAACTTATTGTGTTTCTTATATCTGCTTGCATCAATGTAGATTAACTTTAATCTTGGTTTAACTTACTTTTTATTTTTTTATAGTTCTAAGAATTAAAAAAGGATAAAGAGTAAGTTAAGCCGAGATGAAAGTTAATGTACATTGGTTGAAATTGACATTAATTCATATTATTTGTCAGTATTAACAGTTAAGAAAGTAAAACTTTAAAAGAATACTATATTTTTTTTCATTTATTAAAAAAGTGTAGAGTCGCATTTAGTGCATAATACATTTTTGTTGCAATATTTTTGAACGATCGATGTAAAACAAGGCTTCATTTCGAGATGTTTGATTAATTATGGCATTCTTAATTTAAAAATAGGAAGTTTAATAATAACTCTCAAATTTTAAGAAAATTAAAAAAATGTTTGTTGTGGTGGTGTGCAAGGAAATCTTTATGTTTAATTTCTGGTATTTCGCTGAGGATAGCCCCAAATGTTTGGCCGAAACGTTTGAATTTTAACACAATTTGAATATATATTTTTGTGTCTAATTTTTTTTAATACATCTATGTAAGAATTTGTCATAATTTTTGTTTTATAATTGAATCTGCGCACCAATTACTGCGTCTTACTCTCATTTGCCTTGAAATTTTTAAAATATTCTTAATTTATTAGGTGTTGGAATTAATTCGTAGCGTTTTACAAGTGATGGGAAGTACTTTCATTAATGTATTTTTTAATGCTCATGTGAAATAAATAACATTCTTTCATTAAAAAACGCTACGAATTAATTCCAATACCTAATAATATTGCGTGATATTCTTCGATATACACATATTATTAAGAAAATAAAAATTAAAAATAATAGCTATATTTTTTTATTGTCAAAAATAATATACAATCGTATTAATTTTTATCATGCTGTTCTTGGGTAATCAACGATGGGTTTAACGAAAAAGAGACATCGCTGAATCGTTGTTATTACCATAAAAACAATTGCTGACAATCAAACAGGATTTATATTAGATCGAGTTAAGGCTATTCCTATATCAAAATTAAAGTTGTGACTAATACAATAAATAACCGTATAATTGATAGATATAATCGTAGATATGTGTCGTAACGAACAACATAACTTTTGACTCTGGACTTTTGCTCTGCATTTGTCTTCTAATGGTCAGATGGTCACAATTCAGATATTTGTTATCTGATATATAATATAATTGGATGTGGATAAGATGACAATGGAAATAGAATTACTGTCTAGGTTAAACCGTACATACGTTATATATTTGCACATTTTCACCCACAATATTTCTTCCTCTCTTTCGCGGATGCTGGGCTAACCAGTATACATGTGCGGACACGTGCATCTAGTTATAATATATTTGAAACATAATATCGCGTCTTCGTCGTAGTTGCAAAGAACGTCGTTCTTTGTAACCGCAAATGTCGGTTTGAATATTCTTCAGTTTTCGTTTCGTCATATTTTTCAATGAGTTTTTCATTGAATCACGTATAAAGAAATTTTCTGGCGATCTCGAATTTTCTTTATATTCTCTCATTTAATTTTTTAAATTTAAATTATAAAAATATAAAAATAATATTTATATCAATAATATTTGTATAATATAATAAAATTATATATTAGGTGTTGGAATTAATTCGTAGCGTTTTTAATGAAAGAATGTTATTTATTTCACATGAGCATTAAAAAATACATTAATGAAAGTACTTCCCATCACTTGTAAAACGCTACGAATTAATTCCAACACCTAATATATAAAATAATGGGTTTTATTCTAATGGAGTTCAATTTTATGTCACAATGAATGTGAAATTTCAGAAATAAAGAATGAAAAAAAGAAAAGAAGAATTCTAATTTTCTTGTTCACGTATTTGTACATATTATATCTCTAACAAAAGGTTCTTTAAAATATAATAATAATTATTTATTATAGTAAAAGAATTCTCAACTCTTCAACCTCATTGTAGATCACGAAACGTTTAAAGTGAAAAACATTTTGCTTTTGCATTCTTCAAACTGTCCACGCGAAAGTAATAAGAAGAAATTAATAAAAATCATTGATAATTAATCTTTTGAAAAAGAAGCGCAGCGAAGGGAAGTAATGCAGCCACCAGCTGACAAAGCAGCGTATAGGACTGCGACTCTATGAAGCACTTCACGCCGATGGCTTTAACGAACGGTGAACAAGTCTATTTGTGGTAATTCCTACGTACTCATTGTCCGTAACTGGCGCATAACGGAGCGCTTGGCATTGCATAAAGGATCTCTAATTGCGCCGCGGAGCTAAATGACTTCTTTCTCGCGCGCGCGGACGAACAGCCTCTCGATGAGCGCGCCAGTGATCGCGATCTAAATCGAAAATGGGTCGTGTTCGTGTTACACCGACTATGTAAACACACCCTGGAACATACCGCCGAGTATCTAATGGTTTAATACGACTAATGCATTGCCGGAAGGTAAGCTTAAATTCAGTGCCGTGCCTCCGGATCGTCAGATCCATCAGCAAGTGCCGATGTGTGTATGCATGAAAAGTCAGATGAAAGAACATACATAAAACTATATTCAGTAAGAAAATGTAATAATTTTTTTTTTTTATTAAAATAAGCTCGTTGGTGTATCTTCCTTTCAATGATTTTTAATAAACGTTTCTGTGCGACATTTTAATGTTGTCTTCTGATATAAGATTAACATTAAATAAAGTAGAAAAAATAAATAGAAAAATTATTCTATGATTAAATGTGTATTAGAGCAGTTCATGAAATATATTTGCTACGTAGTCATCGTATCAATTTAACCCTCCGGAACGGTGAACCTACTTAATTACAAATATTTTTGTCAAAAAATGTCAAATGACTTAATTTTATATTTATGTTACATTTGCAAATTTGGATTATTCTTATTAAAACATAATTAATATTCATTATGTTTTATACGAGTTATGTTGGTCTCTTGAAATTAATTAGTGCTTTTTAATTAGCATAAATTAACACTATTACTCGCGGCGTCTTTTTAACATAATTGGCATTGGTTCTGATACCCCAACATTATATCTCAATTTTCATTCCTCTCTTTGACGATTTACATTTAAATTTAATAAAATTTTATAATTCTTTAGATTTAAAGATAAATGCAAAAAATTTTGCAGTTATGGAAGAGAGTGCGCTGAATATATTGTGTACAGATATATGTATAACATTCATACATTTAGGGAATTTATAAGAAGTATGATTGTCATATCTGAATCACAAAGAAAAAGTACATGTATACAATTTTAAAAGAAAAATTATGATCCAGAGGCAGAAGAAGGGGGTACAACTTTTTTGTACATTATATATAAGTAATTTAATAAAATAAAATTTCTTATAGTAACATAATTAATTTTACAATTTTTATTAATAGAATTTTATAAGTATAAAGTTTTAATTAATGACCAGAAGTTTTATGACCTCAAAAAAAGTGTGTCTTAAAAGAATACTGATAATCCTACTTACGAGTAATGAAGGATTAAATGGATTTTATAGACCCAACGTCAGTAACTGTGTTACAAATTTTAATATCCATTCCGAAGGATTAAAGATATATAGAATATATTCTATTCTGTATAATATAAAATTTATATAATATAATATCAAGATATAAATTATATCTTTCTTATTCTATTTAAAAGTTTGTAAAAAGCAACGTATATTTAGATTATTACCTTGTAAATTAATATAATAAAATAATTTCCAATTACTCGTTAATTTTAATAAAACTATACATGGAGTATCGTTCCAATAACTCTATCATCAAAAAGAAAAAATGATCGAAATGTTATTTCTCGTTCGAGAACATTCCGATTGTTATTTGTCACGATGTCACAGCCGACCTTGACCTTCAAGATAACGTATATATGTTTTCGGAGGTTCTATATGATTATATACCATTTTACTTAATATCCTTATCCCCAAACATTAACACGCGTACAAGCACGATCGATGATTCCCCGACGACCTCAACACGAACGACTGACTTAAATATCGCCTGATATTATATCACTTCATCATATCGCATCGATTTAAAATGAAGGACAGATTGATGATGAAAAAAAAAACGAACTCCAAGCAATTCACGCTAAGCAAGCGTATCCTGAATTTGTGGGCGCGCCGAATTTATGTGCGGTTCGTATAATAAAAATGTGCCTTGAGGCTTAACGAAGCGAGGAAGGAGCGTAATGCGAGCTTTACTTATCGTAGAAATAATAAAGACCAGCCGGTTTTCCTCATCTCAGTAACAACGAGAAAAAGCCGTGATGGGATCATGAAAATAGGTAGAAAGAGACGCACGATTTTTAATGGGATCCAATTAAAAGCTCGCCCGTGTTCACGATGTGCACGCGACGTCACGTGCGGTGTTCACAACTCCGATGGTGTTTTACTTTTTTATTAAAAGCCGTGGACATATGACGTAAAACGCGTAAAACTTTACAAATTAATACATCACACGCGCACATCACCTCTGCCTTCCTGTCGTCCCATTAAAATAAAAGATAATTACGCTTCTCCGTGTGGAAGACAAATATTTACAAATGACAATAATCACGATCGCATTTGACATATCGTTACACGCGAGCAAAACTAATTAAGAGAACGACTGATGGATATACGTATATTCATTTAATATAGAAATTAGAAGACTGTAACTCTTAATAGTATTGTAATTGTAGTGTTATACAGGTGTCATTGCGCAGGTTTTATAAAAATAGTAAAAAAAAATTGCGCAACGACATTGTAATTATAGTGGTGAAGAAATACAGAATATGCAAAGATCGCTCTTCTGTTTTGTTATGATACGGCGAGACGTAAAAGTTTCTTTATTATTTGTATTTATATTTCGTAAATTTAAAAAATCAAGAATTTCTCTATTATTATTATTAGAATTTCTCTTAAATACAAATCGTCTTATACTTTCTTATGGGATTTTATTGCAAAGTATTCGTAAGAACTCTTAAAATATCAGTTAAAGTGTCAAATAACTAAAAAAGTTTGAAAAAATTCATAGAAATGCCTTCTACCTTTTTTTGTCATATAAATGAAAATCATATAAATTCTTTTAATTATCTGATTTTTTTTATTCATTTTAACGTTTAATAACAAGTCATTGGAAGAATGTCTAAAACAACCATTTATTTATTGCTTAAAACAAAGTTATGTGATTAAAATATATTTTAAAAATAAATTATACATACGTTTTTCTTATAATTAGATTATCTGAGATAGAAAATATTCATTTAAAATTATTGGAAACAAATTTTACAAAAAATGAATTATTAATATTTACTCCAAATACGTTAATCCATGTATAAAATTATTTAAAGAGATCTGAAAGCGTTTAGTTAGATTTTCGCTTTAAAACAATTTTTTATTTAAACAGCCAATAAGTATCCGCGGGTACCGATATAAGAGTTAATCCTTTTTGCGGGCGCTCATTGATCGATTCGCGTCAGTGCCCGAATTCAATTTATCTAATGAATGCGCGAGCTCATTTTTCCGTTGTGTGCATCACGTTGATTAAGTTTCGCGTTAGCGTCAGAAGAGAAGTGGATCGCGGCGTTCATCGTTCTTACGCTTGCTATTCTCGATTACACACGGGACGATGAATCAATAATTGTTAATGTTACTGTATGTGCGTTATAGTAGACTAATAATTGTAGACCGTGCCAAATATCATATAGCATATACCGCTCATTACGAATCGCGCGATGGATACAATTAAGCTTAACCTACATTATAATTAGACTTCTTTTTTCGCAAAAAAAGAAATCTTATTAATTTAACTGTATATATTACTATAATTAATGTAGTACATAATTAATGAGAAATATATAACTTCTTATATAGGAATAATCCAAAATCATTCAAAAATAATTTTGATATTTTATATATTAAAATTTAATATGCAAGTTTTTTAATATAAAATTATAAAAAATATTAATAAACAATTTAGAAAATAGATCAGTAAATTAATTTGCAGAGTCATTTTAAAACGCAAAGACCTTCGGTTATAAATAATTATAATGTAAATTTAATGCAATCACTTAGTGTAATTAATATAATAATTTTCAAACAGTAATATTAAATATATTTTTTATGTCATTTAATATACTTACAAATATGTAGGTATCCAAAATTGTTATTCTTTATTCTCAAAAAAGTTTCAAAATCGCTTACAAATAGTGAAATAGTCCATTATCTTAAAATTCGGAAACATCATCTATTAATGGAAGGTGCAATCGTGTTTTGTTTGAAAACACTTGTGATAGATGGGAAATAATGTTGCAATGTTGCACGTATGATTACATACATAGTCCACATTAAAAATAAAAATCCCAGGAACATAAAGGGACCATAACTGTAAGAAAAAAATATTCTGTGTATAATTTGAGACTTATTATATTATAACATAATTTCTCGACAGATCTTAGAAAGATTACGGAACTACGTACTTGATAAGCCACGCGATCAATACACCAAATGATATACTTATGAGAAAGCCGTAATTAGCTAAAGGTCGTAAACTTAATCGAGGAGGCAGTCGTTCCTCGGAGCCACTGCTAAATCCGTTTGATGTTCGTTTAGGTAATTTTACAATCGTGGTAGGCGGTGCAACTAATTGCCGACAAACACTACCAAGGAAGCTTCGTCTACTGTATAGTGCGATTATCTCATATCGATACTGCAAATGAATCGCAAGTTATTAAATTGAAAAACAACAATATGATTACATACAGTACCTTGAGATTGAGATAACAGCATAACTTGTAAAAGCTTCTAACGAGAAAAGCGCATTCGTTCGTTCGCACTGGTTGCAATTCTGGATCACCCATATATTCGATATATCGACATGTCTGTCTACCCTCTTGCAACGGTACGAAAGTACCCGGTCTACTCGAATCAAAGCTAGATTCCATCTAAAATCCATGTCTTTTAAGCTGTCAAAGAATTTTAGGAGAAATTTATTTCAATAATCCATACCTGCGATTGATGACAGAAAGAAGTCGACAGAATACTGTCGTGATATTCTTGATCCGCTACTATAGCAACTTGTGGAATGTCTTCGAGTTGTATCTGCAACAATCATGATTGTATATGCTATTCAAAATAGCAATACGCAATTAATTATCGACATAAAAGAAATTCAATTACTTGAAATATATCTATTAGTTGCTGTTGAGCAGTGGCCAACAGTACAGGAACGCGTCGTCGCTCTTCTATGCTGATGTCGTCCGAAGAGTATTCCTCGCAACTAAAGAATTCCCATAGAGAAAGCAGAAAGCGCTTTCCTCTTCTTCTGTCTTCCAGAGCTTCCACCAAACTGGTCGCTGTTAAATGTGCTTGTTTAATATTACTCAAAAACCATACGACCTGAAACGGAATATAATCACTTATTAATAAAGCTAACTTGACGTACATTTAGAAATCTTCAGAAAGTAAAAAATACCTGCAGGTTGATAGCTGTCGAAAACATGGGAACATATTGATACATTGGACCTTCCAGTTCAAGAATCTGTTGTCTAATAATTGATGTCCATTGATTTGTAGTTATTCGACCTTTGCTAAGGCCTGCATCATCCACACAATTCTCTACTTCACATATCATTTTTGCTAAGTATGGTTGTGAAAATACCTATATAAACATAGATAAGAAGTACATTTTTTTAATATAAGATAATATACTTATTTTAGCTGATAAAATTCGCGTACTTTTGTAACTCTAAATAACATTAATGCATTCTTAGGCGCTACTAGATCAGTTCTCATAAATCGTGGAAGCAACTGCTGAAACACAACCGTATATGCTAACAGATTATTAACAACGAAAGAGATCCATCTGCCAGGATCATGAATCTTGCCTCTTTCTTCTTCCTCCGCTTTACTAAAAATATTAAAGACAAAAAATATTAACAAGAACGACAACATTATCGGTGGTGTATTATATATACCCTTCTTTGGTATATGTTACCCCTGGTACATATCTCCATGGTTGAATAAAACTTAACCAAGCCTCCAGTATCAACCTAAATGAGCTATCTAGAGGCCAATGATATATTGCTTTCCTCAAAAATGTATATATCTTTCCTTGAACCGAGGGAAGAATTATTCTGCCAAATATAAATAAAACAAAATATAATGTTGAGTGTAACTATAACGTGTTATAGAATTTGTAAAATATATCTCACTACCTCTTCAATTCATCCATTGCACTCTTGTCACCCGTAGCGCTATTCGTAAACTCGTGCAATGTTTTTATGAACGCTCTTACAAGACGTATGTGTTCTCCAGAATGTATACTATGCTGAAATTAGAAATTATAATCAAGTTTTGAAGAGATGCAAGTTATTTTTATTCCGCAAATTATTTTTCCATGTAACATATAAGGCTTCATTTATTACACAGAAAACTTACTCGTCGCGGTATCGAAGACAAGTAAGATGTACTCAATTGGGAGGTCAATTGCGCGTCCTCCGTATATTCCAACCAAAAATCGAGAAAAACTTGTACTACAGTCTCGCTTCTCCAGACTTGCGGTAAGCATTGCTGTTGTTGCGGTATGCCTGTTCCAGGACTCGTTGATCCCGAGGATAATATAGATGCTCTTAGAAGTCTCAGAGTTTGCAATTTTTGACAATCTCTGATTAAAATTTAAAACATATAAATAAAGTGTACTTGCTATACTCGAATATGTACGTCTTATCTCTCTAGAAGCACAAAGTGTCTCCACACCTTCGGAATTCTGGTGACTGAGTTAATTTTCTTGGCGGTGTCTTCTTTACATATGGTCCAATTACCGGTAGAACCGGAGAATTATCTCTCGGAAGAAAATGGTATAGATAACAGTGCGCTAATTGAACATAAACCGTTTCCCAATTCATCCATACATTTTCTTGCTGTTGAAGTTGTAACCAAGGATTGGTCAAATGATAAGCAAAATGAAAGATATAGTACTCAAAGGGATATGTGGTTATGTTAAGAAAAATTTCATGTTAGTAAATCATAATGCAACAATAACCAAATATAACATTTAATAAAGGATACTCATAGATAAAGCTGAAGGAACACGTGTCCCTTGATCATCTCTAATTTTATCCAGATAAAATGGTGATATTATGGCTTCCTCCAACATGGAGCGTATTTTCGACTAGAATGAGAAACATTACGATACATTACAATAGTAAAAAAATATTTACATGTACTATAAATTTAATTTTTAAACGTACAGGAAGATATGACACTGGAAAATTATACTTGAGATAACAGTCTGGAAGCAGTTTATAACATAAAGAAAACATTGATCCTTGTGGACTAAGAAAGTGACACAGTGCCGAATATTCATGTGGATTTTTCTTAAGGGTAATATTGTGTAAACCCCATCCAATATTGTCTACTATTCCAAATAAGGAGTCTATCAGCAAAGGAAAGACTAACTGCAGTTCAGTGGTGCTTGACTCATCTATTAAAATAGACAAATCTCTGCATCTTTCAACCAAGGGCTCATTTAAATATCTCTGAGCTCTGATCTAAAAATTAATGGATATAACACAATAAAAATTTAACCAAAAGTATAAAATATATGTTAAAATATAAATATAAATATGTTAGAATTATAATTAATAAAAATGTAAAAATATAACCCATTATATTTTTTTCATTATAAAAAATACTTTTAAATTTTTTATCAATTTTTAGCAAACATATAATAGTTATTGTAAGTACTTGTTTGTTAATCAATACACACTTAAGATTACGTTCGAGTAATATTCGTATTTAAATCTTGGTGTTACTCCTCGTTACACGTTTACGTACTCTACATTGTTAGGTATTGTTTGATGTTTGTTTCTTACAATGTATCAATCAATAATACGTACTGTAGCAACATCGGTAGACGAAGCCATTGTTCACAATTTTCGAGTTTAGATAAATTATAAAATTAAAAAATTGCAATTAAATAATATCGTTTGTATGAAATTATCCTTTATGTCCTTTCTTTCAAAAACTCACACCAGTCAGTTACGCTACCCTATGAATTCTGTAATTCATATTTATCTAGTAGGAGGCACTGGAATATCTGGATAGGAGGCTACAGTAGCGCTACTAAAAAATGCGAGAACTCACTTATGAAAACAATTGCGCGATCGGTAGAATCGTGAGAGTGCCGTATAATTATAAAAGAAAGATTTGTTTTTTGCAACTGAATTTTTTATTTATATTTCTCATCTTTCCTCTTTCTTAAGTTCATATAATTTATATGTTACATACTATAATAAATTAAATATATAAATATATAATTTTAAAAAATTATATAAGTTATATATACATATATTGTATCATTTGAAATAAAAGAAATAAATATAGGTATTAGAAATTAATATATATCTATTATATTCAATAACAATAAATATTTACACAACTTTAATGTAAATAATTTTTAACAGATATAAGAGATAAACATAATCCTTATTGCAAAAGTGACATAATTAACTAAAAATATCAAATTAACTATTGTAAGTTGAAATAACTGATTTTTACATGATTGTTACATACACTTCAATATTTCTAAAGTTTCTAACTATTACTTATTTCTCGATTTAAAAAAAAAAGTGTAATATTAATACACATCTAGGTATCAATATGATTAATTTCTTTGTATAGTTATATTACAATTATAATATTTTATCTTTATATAAATTTTTATCTTTCTTGAAAGAGAGATAGAGAAGACCTTCATGCAAGAAATTGTTATTCATGATTTGACAAAGCAAATATGATATGGCTGAAATTAAGATTAGGAACAATAATTATGTGTTATAAAATTTTGTGTAACATTGTGGTGTCACATTTGTTGATTTTTTACATGTCACATTTTTCAATTTAAAGATCATATCTTACGATAGATCAAGTATATGCACATGAGACAGTTTTGTCATTTAATTTTAACGCACTTATAATTTTTGGTAAGTAGGTAAAAACGGTACATATGATGTCCATTTCCATCTGAAAAATATTAATTTAAATATTAACTGCACGTCATACATATATAGATAAAATCTATAATGTGTATTAATAACACCTTCTCAGCAGACTCATTCCGAACGGAAAATCAAAGGTATTCTGGACGTATTCAGCATCAGACGTTTCAGTTTTTTTGTCAATCGCGCCATCAATCAATTCCATTTCTTTTGCCCAAGCTTCCAAGCCGCGATCTTTTGCATTACCTTATAAATTTAAATATAAATAAATCAATAAGTAAATACCCCATTTATTATTAACCTTTATCAATAGTACCTGGGATAATGTTATCCAGTAAACAGCCTAATGCACCACCTACTAGAATAGTGGTGCTGAGTAATACGGTGACTACGCTGTCCACCACGGCATTTCCTGTTTGTATTGTGTCCGGATATTTAATCAGCCACTTCGACAGGACCTGAAATAGATCATAAAATCACATGCGTGCATTCACTCTTGCCTATAAATATATGTATATAGATATGTAATTTATATGAAAGTATTTATGCATTCTTAGCAGCATAATTCATCGGCGCAACATTGGCCCAATATATCCCCAATATATACCAACGTTTCTCCAATAAATTATGCTGCAGGGATGTAAATAGCAAAAATTAATGTAATTGAGTATATATTCGTATCCTGGGGAGTGTACTCACCAAAGGGAAAAACATGGACAAGCCTAAAATGAATAAGTTTCTCGAGGAATTGAGATTAACGTATTGTAATGCCGACAGACCTGAAAAAAAGAACTGCGGATTAAAAATAAAATAAAAATAATAAAGAAGAAAATATATAAAAGATGAAATAAGTAATAAAAAGAAAGAAAGAAAACAGTATTTTTAAATTAAAAACAGTTTTCTAATTTCTTATACATCTAAATTATAAGTACTACAAATAAATTTGCTATCTTTTCATAAAATCTTTCTAATATAAGTCTTACATATCTCTTTAATTAATATTAAAAAATATTAATAAATTTAATTAATATATAAAAATAAAAATAGATTTATGGCAGTGAGAATAAATCAAATATAGTAAAATATCAATATAAGCGATTTGATATTTAGTAATGCGTAAATAATATATTTTATTGCTTCATAAATTATTCACGCACCAACAACTGCGGAAGCTCATATTGACATTTTATTTATATTTGATTTATATTATATATATCTCGTTTAAGAGTATATATACTTTATTTATGGGACATCTGAATGCACCTTTTACTCTGAGGTTTAATATTCATAAATAAATTATTTTGCAATTAAGAACGTATCGTAGAACTAATTTATGCTCACCGAAAGCACAAATCATTCCAAACATTACGCAGAATATTCCACCAACTATCGGCTCGGGAATTATGATGAATACCGCACCAAATTTGCTGATTATACCCTGCAGGAGCATCAGGAAACACGCCCATTGTATGACTCTGCGGCTGCCGACTTTGGTGACCCCTAATTGTTTTCATTACGTTCAGATAATGCTGTTACACCAAAAATCTGCATTAAACTCGCGGTTAAAATGTATAATCGTTACCTATTGTGCCGACATTCTCGCCGAATGTATTTGTGCCATTGCCGCTACCCCAAAGTCCGGCCAGTATCGTACCCAGACCTTCTATACCGATACCACGGTTGATCGCATGAACCGGCGGCGGTGGAGCTCCTGAAAGTTTCTCAATAAATCATAAGCTCATTATTAACAAAAATTTTATTCTTAACAAGTTTTATTCTATTTAGGTCGTTTTTATTAATGATAAAAAATTCTTCCTAGAAAGATTCTTCCTTATCACTTCATTATTAGCACTCATAAATGAGAAATGGCTATAAAAGGAAAAAATGAAGAAATCATTTCTAAAATTAATATACCTACCACACATTCTCGCGGTGGTCGGATAGTAACTGATGGACTCGACAGTGCACGCTAATACTCCTGCTAGCATACCAAGTACTCCTGATAATGTTACGGTAGGTACACCCCACTGTCCAGGATACGGTACCCGAAACCAGGGTGAGTCGCTTATAATTCTCAATTTGCTATCCGATCTAGCGGGATGACCAAACGGTAGCGTATCAGTCACTGTTAGTATGGTGCAGATTATCCACATGACAACTATCGTCAGCAAAACCTAATACAACAAGTACTCTAAATATACGTGAGTAAATATTGACGATATTTTCATATATAAATTTTTTATTCTAAAATAACGATCTGCAATTTCGTAAATAGACACAAAATTTCTACGAATATAAATATCTTTAAGTAAAAAAAACATAAAAAGAAATGCTTAAGAATCACCATTTATTTCTACGGTTCGCATTATCATTACGAAATTTAGGATCTCTGTTAATCCTTACTGGAAAGAGTTTGAACAATTCGAACCAAATAACGTGGAGTCCGTGGCCCTTGCGATATATTAAAAACGGAAATGGAATGTTGACCATTATTTGAGAGCATGTCGTCAGTAATATTATTGTTCTAAAAATATACACGAGCATTCATTAAATCCTAAGATATATAATTTTATTAGATATTAATCGTAAGAATTAGAGGCTTTTAAAAATAAGCCTTTATCTGAGTTTAAAATTTTTTAAGCTACAAGAAATTGATCAATTATAGTCGCTTTTCACGAGCATTTCCCGAAGATGAAATGAAATGCTGGATGATAAAATGAGTATAAAGTTGGCTTGAGAATTGTTTTGTTATGTGTCAGAGAAGGATATACAAATGAAAGCGAACGCGGCGAACGTGGCAAAATATAGCTGGCCGTTCATGAAGCAGGTCTGGTCCTCGTCTGCTCGGCCAAGGTTCTTGAACGAAGGTTTATTCTAAAAAAACTGCAATTGAATAATCAATCAGCCAGACAGTATCATATATCAAAGAGCATGTCGAAATGAAATTTACAGACCGTTTATTGTTCTATTGAACATTCGACAGCTGTAATTGATCAATTTCTTACAATTTAAGATTTACGGCTTAGGTAATGGCTTATTGTAGAAAACCTTTTAGTCGTAATTATTATTATATATATTATTATATATACACGCATATATGTATATATCACTTATGCCGTACAAACATACCCAGCTGCGATGCCCCAATGCTGAGATGCGGCATCCGCTGCGTTTTCGAAGAGAGATAATCCAACTAGCGAAACCGTCGGCACAATTGTCAACGGAGTTATAAATTTTAACAAATATCCGATGATACCTGTAAATGCATTTTTAACATTTTAAAATAAAAAGATGAATTAAATAAAGAGAACAAAAATTATATTACGCGACAGATTTGATAATTAAAAGGCGCTTACCTCCAAATCCAATGATCACTTGAAACAAGGCGGAAACAGCGATGGCACCTGATAGTTCTCTCATTCGGATTTGCCAGAGCTCGGTGCGGTTTTCGTGGGACATTTGCTCGAGAACTTCCGGTGCAGGACACTGCCACTGTGGCAAATTCAATATCGCCAAAGTTGGCACCAAGAATGATATGGTACCACCCTGCACCAATGGCAACCTAATGCAAACACACATTTCTTTACGATTAAAATTTGTTATCAGTATTCCTACCAGCGTGATATTTGCAAGTGGAAATAGTCATTAGAACATATTATAAATGTTTCTCAGCGAACAAGATGGCTTAAAAAAAAACAGATATTTCTTTAGTAAGAATTTTTGGACAATGTAAAATAGATCTTTTTTTTAAGCGAAAACATAAAAAAATCATCATTTATAAAATAAAAAATTCTAATAAAATAAACTTCATTTAAAATTAACTATAAATAGATTCTTAATATTATTTAGTTAGTTTTTTAAATATAATACATAATTTTATTATTCTATTTAATTTATACTTATAAAGACATAATCACATTTTTTAATTTTTTTTTTAAAGTATTAGAGATAAGTGCCAAAAATTGATTTGGATATATTATATAATATATTATATAATAGTAGTTGTTTGTATGTATCTAACTTTTGTTGTACCAAAAAAATTCGTATGCAATAATTACTGTATATATAATAAACTTTATAAATATATTCTGTCTTATTATAGAATTTTATACACTTACCTACATCCTATAGTAGTTTGAATAAACGTCACTAAACCAGTAACAAAGATCATAGTAGAAATAATATGACTTCTTGCAGGGTCATCTTCGGCCATACAGAGGGCTGGCGTCAGAATGAAAGGAATAGAAACGATGGCGCCAATCATGGTTAAATAATGCTAGAAAAACATTTGTTTTATTTACATTGCACTTTCAATAATAAAAAAAATAATACTTGCACTAGATTCAGAAAATTATTTTTGAATTGTTTAATTATGTATGAGTACTGTATCTCTCTCTCTCTCTCTCTCTCTCTCTCTCTCTCTCTCTCTCTCTTCCTCTTTCTATTTTTCTGTCTCCTAATTCATTCAATAATGTGATTACTTGTTCAATGATATCAAGTTAAACAACTATATTAGATTATATATATATATATATATATATATATATATATATATATATATATGTGTGTGTATTATGTGTACATATTTTCAAAAATCATGTAAATAATGACATTTCCCACTATAAAATTTATAGCACAAGATAATACGTAAGATGTTGCAACATACTTTTAACATATACTTAACGTAGACGCGTCTCCATTCTTATCTCACAAAGTAAATGCCTCGCAATAAAAGATTCAAGTTTCCTATTTGTACGAAATCATATGACGCTTGCTTTGTACTTTTTACTCTCTTTTTTGGAATATTTGTTGCATTTTTATTCATATGAGGTCGATAACGTCGAGGTGTATATACATTTTAAATAATTCGTTTAATCAGTTCAAATAAAAATTAAATATGGAAATAAAACAAAAAAGTAGATATACAAAACCTGTAATGCCATGAATAAACACAAATACCATGGCGGAGCGTCATCAATACCATAAGTAAGTTCTGAATTTCTGTTCGTGTCATTTATTGCTTCCTTTGTTATTGGAATGGCCGTTGAATTGTCTCTATTCTAAAAGATCAAAAAATAAAAAAATGATGATTATATCTACACAATTAAAATGCTACAAAAATTAATATCAAATAGAAAATATATTATGAGGCAAACCGCTGTTAAAACATAATATTAATATTACAAAACTTTATCGAAAAATAAATTAATTTAAAACAAAATAACATCTTTATATTCAGCATTTTAAAATTTAATTGAATATATTAAGTAATTATCAATTATAAAATTCACGTACTGTGATTTACAATTATGAAAATTTATTATATGAAAATATTTATTGTGTATGAAAATATGAAAAACAGTAAGACGTGATTTTTTTATAAAACACATCTATTTTCATGTGATATATACACTTGTCTTAAAGTATAATATAATCGTGATTAAAAATAAATAAGATTCTAAAAATTCTAAAGAACTCACAAAATTGTAAAAAAATTAAAATGTATAAAGAACAAGAGCTAATGAGAGTCCAAGCGTAACAATTGGAGCGGTAATTAATTAATGTTCTTTAATTTTGTGAATAAATATTCTTTATTCAATTTACTTAATTGAACGTTGCGAATTCGCATCTTCAGCAACAAATTAAAAAATCAAAAGAGTTCCCAGTAGATCAGGAAAATTATTTTCCCAATTATATTCTTGATGCGTTGCATCGTTGGCATATATAGGATGAATCAAAGTCGTTGAATCAACTTTTTACCCTATGAGAAAATCAACTTCAATCAACTTCTAGAATCAACTTCTATTGGATTATAACGTGCATGCGGTCGATAATTTTCTCATAGGATAAAAAGCTGGTTAAACGACTTTGGTTCACCCTATATATGATGGTCAGTCAAGTAATCGCACCAGTGTCACTTAAGTACAAATTGAAAAATGATTGTGAGAGGTCTGTCTCAATATTCTATAAAATCTTAAATTCGGGAGCGTGAAATAAAAGCTTTTATACTAAATAAATTAAGATAATTTATTAGTTTAATTAAGAGAATTGTTAGATTAACAGGGCAACAAAAGTTGAATAAAAATATCAAATTTACAATAAATAATTAGAGAGTTACATGTATTAAGAAAAATTACGTATCATAGAAAGATGATAACCATAGCAAGATGACAAAAAGATATCTTTTTTAAAATATCTTTCCGACAAAACTAAAAGATGTCTTATAGACATTTTTTAGTCTTGCTAAAAAGACAATTTTAAAAATAATGTCTTTTCGTCTTTTAGATATCTTTTCGCTTTGTTGGAAAGACAACTTAAAAAAGATCTCTTTTCGTTATCTTTTAGTATTTTGTGCTTTTAGGTAACATGTATGGCGATTTGTGAGACATACCCATGACGATTATTGGGCAAACTGTTATGGCAGTATAGCGATAATTCGTACATTTGCGCCTTCTAATTTTTACGAAGAATTTTCTCAACAACGGCAATAGGTATAAGAATTTTAGAGTGACGTTTTATTCGTCATAAAAAATTGATTTAAAATAACCTAAAATAACTATCATTCATTTTTCAATCTAAAAAATATAAATTTTCAAAGTTAAACGTTTTTGGTTAACGTGACGATTATTGGGCAAACTGTTTTAACTCTCTAAGTATTCTAAATTTGATGTTTTTATTTTCTCTCTCTTATTGCCCTGTTAATCTCAATTCTACAGGGTGGGCCATCTATTGGTACGTTTTTGAATTTCGTCGTATGGCAACACCGAACGAGCTACAGACCCGAAATTTTGACAGTTTATTAGTCATACCGTCCGCGGCACGAAACAACATGTTTTCTCTTGAAGAGCGTTTTGAAATTTTAAAAACTTATTTTCAAAGTCAGTGCTGTGTCGCCGAAACTGTACGAATTTTGAAAAGAAATATGGGTCGTGATAGAGCACCCACCGAAGGAGCTATACGCAAATTGGTAAGGAAAGTTCGTGAGAAAGGGATGTTAGTGGATGACATTATATTACGACTGTTTTGAGTGAAATTGGCGCCGAGGTAGTCCAAAATGTCATTAATAATTGGGGTGACCGAATGGCATACTGTAAGGCCAGTAGAGGGAGCCACATGAACGAAATCGTTTTTCATTCTTGACGCGGATACTTTTAGCTTCACAACAAAAAAAAAATTAATAAAAAATATCAATGTATGCTCATTTGATCGCATTTTTAAAAACGTACCAATAGATGGCCCACCCTGTATTTAATAACAAGAGAGAATCCTATATTTTACTTAATTTAATTAAGAAAGTCTAAGAGAATTGTGTTATTGAAATTTTTATATTAAAATAATGCAATCTGCAAATTATATTAATGAGAAGTTATAATATAATATACATGTGCTATCATAATAAATCCCACGAAAAAGAACTACCAGTTTTTGTGAGGATCAAGCACTTCATTTCGATAATTATAAATTATAAATTATTTTCCAGCATTTCTCTCTATATGAAATATTCTAAAACATCTAAATCTACTATAATTATATGACATTACTTAAGAGAAAATAAAAATAAAAATTT
Organism: Acromyrmex echinatior; assembly: GCF_024713525.1. Lineage (NCBI taxonomy): Eukaryota > Metazoa > Arthropoda > Insecta > Hymenoptera > Formicidae > Acromyrmex > Acromyrmex echinatior. The sequence continues at coordinate 18,358,035 of NC_141854.1, read as the reverse complement.
TAATTCTCTTCCGCGAGTTATTATGTACACGTATCTTGGACGTGAACGTTTCTAGATCTTTTTTCAACACTTGTTACATAAACTTGCTTTAGCATTACATAAGCTTTATTGATAATATCTATCTCTTGTAAAAAATTTACTATTTCTGTGATGGTATGCGCCGACCGATACTAATTAGTATTAATGGAATAAGATCAATACAAAAAAAAACGAGAATTGTTAAAGCATTACATAATGATGCGTCTTTTTTATCCGAACAGTCATGCTTGAATGAAAATTCAGTTTCACGTTTGCTTCCAGAAAGGAAGATTTATCAGCAATTAACTTATTAACTTTATAGCATTCCACGTAAACATTAATCGTGGCTGTGATAATTAATATGATTACATTATTCGTGGCTGTAATGATAACCAAAACAAAATCAAATCTTAAAATATTTTATAGTCTCTGTTCTTGCGTTAGACGCGTTTATCTCACGAAGTGTATCTTTGTATATCTAAGTAATTCTCATCTCGTATTTTTATTGATTGCGATGCTCATACTAAGCAAACAAAGCTCCGACCGACATATTCTGACAAATGCATTAAATACTTGTCGATAATATCTGGAAACTTTCCGAGCTGGAACTTTCCTCAATGATGTCATGTTAGAAGGTTTATAGGGAAGATTCCATTGCTTACATGAAGCATTATAATTTAATTCAAAAATAAAATTATAAAAGATAATGTCTTTCTGTCAATAATTAATACAAGCACATATAAGCTAAACATACGTTTTAAGTACAAATATAATATAAGGATTATTAAATATAAAAAGACGAATTTAAAGATCGATTAACTATTTACTGAAAAATTGATTTTTGCAAGATGTAAGAGGAGTTGATAAAAAACCACTGAATTTATTTCTCCATGCACTTATAACATGAACTTTTGCATATAACAATAAAAGAGAAAAATTTTAAAGAGTTTAATTAAGTTTGAAGATTGAATATAAAATTTTTTGAAATATTATGTGCTAATGTAATTTATGACACGACTAAATTATCTTAAATGTCATTATAAACATATATGGCATTTATAATCATATTAATACTGAAGATGATTTAATCCGAAGTCAAAACGTCTCATTTCATGTACATATGAATTATTTCAATGACTTGTTGCATAGATAATTGCACTCTCTCTTTCTCACTCACTCAAGTAGCACAGCAGCACTTATAAAGCACTAATACAGCGCTTATATACTTTTTTAATGCCTTTTTAATGCTTTGCAGATATTGCATGTGCTACTTGAGTAGAACTTGTGTTTGATTTATATGCCCTGTATTTATTATTAATCCGAAAAATAATGTAATTGTATATGCAAGAAGATTACGAAATATAGATATGTATCGAAATAAATATTCGATATGTCATCGTATCGGAAATAGATCACAATGATGTAAAATTTATTTAGATTTTATAGGTTTTTATGTAAAGATAAATATAAAATTTAACAATGTCCGTGCTGTTTATTAGAGATATTTAGAATTTTTTTTCTATATATTATCCCAGCAAACGAGAATGGATTAAAATGAGTTGAAATGGATTCAGATATTTTCAGAAATATTGATTCACGAATGTTAAAATGAATGTTTTTCAATCCTGAATGCATTTGTATTCATTTATTGGGAATTGCATGGAGCATATCTCTATATCTTTCAATCTAAAAATAATATTAGCTTTTTCTATGCACAACACACACATTGTGAATACTGTTCAATTCAAAATTTTGAATAGGAAATGCAGTTTTTCAATCCAACTGCATCCAATTGAATCCAATTAAATCCAAAAAAAAGTATTCATATTTTTTAAAATTCGCATTCGAATAGAAAACAATTTCAATTCATTTTAATCCATTCTTGTTTACTAGGATATATATGTATATAAATATGTTATACAGTTCATATAGTTTACAATTTATTTATAATTAAAAGTAATTAAAAGGCTCTGTACTTATAAACAAAAGGTAGTATAAAAGAAGGGTAAAGAGCCAATAACGTATAAAAGAATTTTAATTTAAATAAGCAAAATTAATACAAAACAATTAAAATAAAATAAAACAAACGTTTCAACTCCAATCGAGTCATTTTCAATGCAATCTTACAATAATATAAACATCGTTCTAAATTAAAAATTCGTACATAATCTTACAATATTCTTACAATTCCTTAATATAAAATTTTTTCTTTCTGTGTAATACGCTGCGAGTCATTTTTATCAAGAATTAATTGTTAATTTATATATATATATATACATATTTATAGATAATATTATAGATATTAGATATACATGCAGATCTGATTGTACAGAAATAAAGAAAACCGAAATATTTGGAGTACGCATTTATTATAATGCTGAGAAGCATTAGAAAAATTGCTGATAACAATAAAACGTTTTATTGTTATCAGCACTTTGCACTTCTTAGCATTATAATATTAATTTTTTTTTTCATATATGTTAAAAAATACTATGGAAAAAATATTATTCGTTTTTTAAATTTTTGCTTGGAGAAAATTTTAGTAATTTTAAGATCTTTCTTTCTTTTACAATGAAAATGTGATGATATAAAGTTTCTTTTATAATATACAATTTTAAGACATAAAATACATAAAATTTATTGGTAATATCGAACGATTTTATTAATTTATAGCAAAAAATGAGATGGAAATCTATGCTAATTCAGACATTGAATCGATGTTGATTCAACATCGCTTTATTTCTAGCTGAGAAGATTTACTCAAATCTGAATGATAATTCTTATGTATTAGGTGTTGGAATTAATTCGTAGCGTTTTACAAGTGATGGGAAGTACTTTCATTAACGTATTTTTTAATGCTCATGTGAAATAAATAACATTCTTTCATTAAAAAACGCTACGAATTAATTCCAACACCTAATATTTATTCCATAAATAAAATAAAAGAAAAAAGTTGTAAATTATTTATACTTTTTGTCCAAAATAAAGTCCTCGATTATTTAAAATCTGTGAGCGATAGAATTTTTTAATCTTATATTCTTTTTTAGTAGCTGTAAATACATATAAATTTTCATAAAAATTAAGATATGGAGAAAAGAATTTTTACAGAATTTTTGTAAATCAGTATTGTTTAATTATGATATATTCTGCTTTGATCATACTTTTGATCTATTAATAATAATTAGATTGTCTAATGGTCATTTCGCAATTGTTTTTCTTTAGAAATTATTATATGGAGGAAGATTTGCAATTTTTAATTATTATTTATTTATTAGCAATCGTCAATATAACGCTTTTTAATATCAAGTTCTAAAGTGGAACTTTATTAGAATTGATTCATTGATATAATTATACCACAAAAAATTTACATTCTCTGATGCTCGATTCGTAAAGAAATGTAATTTACTTTTTAATCATAAGTAAAACAATCTTTCTTAATTTATCTTTATTAATTTATCAGACATTCTGTACATTTTTTTCATAAAAAAACGAAAAGGCGACACTAACAAAAGTGCTTTAATATTTGTCGATTTCTGCTCAAGAGTACACAAAAATTACTCACCAATTCGCACATTGACATCCTGATTTCTGACATTTTAGCAAAAAATACGGTCTCACAAACCCGATCGAGCAACCAATCTAATTCGAAAATCTAGCGAAAGTACGTTGATAGGTGTACATATATTTAAGCAGTTGCGCGAAGTTTCTTTCCACTCACATCTAAATATATCAGACGTATCGAAAAATATATCACACGATTTTCTGTTAAATGTACTGTTATGATCCGCAGCCTATGTCTGTCTCTATTAAGCGGCTGCTTCGCATTCTCCATAGCGCCTTCTATCCCCTCCGAGCAAAGCGCGAGACGTCGATAATGGATAATATAATTGCAGACGTTCAACCGTTTAATAACGAGATCGGTCAGCATCTTCGGAATGAGGGGGAAGTTGAGACAAAGACTTTTATATGAGGATAGCAAGGCGAAAAAAATTAAGTTCCATACAGCATAGAATATTGCTGCAACATATAATGTTGCTGCAACTTTTATGCAACTTTGTGCTGTTAGGAGTTCATTTCAGATTATAGGTAGTATGAGGTTGTGAGACTCACAAATCTCTAATTTTTATTTTATTTTCTCAAATTTCAAAACAAATGCCTACGTCTACCAAAAAATATTAATTACTCTTATATCATTCTATAATATTAGGTGTTGGAATTAATTCGTAGCGTTTTACAAGTGATGGGAAGTACTTTCATTAATGTATTTTTTAATGCTCATGTGAAATAAATAACATTCTTTCATTAAAAAACGCTACGAATTAATTCCAACACCTAATAATATAATAACATATATCACTTTTGTTTCGGCGCTTTCTTGCGTTGGCCATTTAAAAAATAAAGTTAATCACCGTATTATGTATCAGAGGGCTGTGAAACGGTCGACAATGAATAATAATCAATGGCGTACTTCTAAATTTCTTCTTATATATTATTACTTTTATATATTTATTACTTTTTTTATTAAGCATGATTATTCAAAACAAAAGTAATTTTGAGAAATTTATTTAATCAATCTTGATTTTTTTATTTAAATAATCATGCATACAATTTTTATCTTTTCAATGTTATTACAATATCTGATTGCAGAAAAGTGCTTTGCTATAATCTTGTAAATTTATATGAATTATCTTGATTTTATGTAACGCTTTTTGCTTGTTAATTCTAAACTCTATGTAATTTATTTACGATATCATCTTTTTACGATTTTATTGCTGCTTAAATTTAAATAAATTATTATATCAGTGACTCGATCATTTGCTGATCTTATAAAAGCGGATCAGAATAAAAGCGGACTTTTATTTATATAACACCTTTACCATATATAAAGTTATAGAATTTATTTAGTAATTATTTTTTTCTTTAAAGAATTAAAAGTGCGTAATAAATGTTTAACGAATTCGCATTAATAATTACATACTAAACACAGAAAAATCTAATCGTAAAAAAATATAAATTTACGAATTATCCAACTATAAAATACGCTTTATCTAAGCGTTAAAAATTTTATATATTATATATGGAGAGATCTAAAAGATGACTAAGAGACGACTAAATTGTTATAAAGATATCTTTTAGTGAAAGAATATAGTCGACGAAAAGATGACTAAAAAGACGACAGATGTCGCACTGCTAATCGCACATCTTATAGTCTTATCCATATGATAACTATAAAGGATGACTTCTTTGGATATCTTTAATCATCTTTAATACTTCTTTTAGCTTTTATATTTTGATACATGTAACATTTAATAACGTCGAAATTAATTCATCTTAAATTAATTTTTACACAAAACGAAATAAAATTGCATGACTGACAATATACGTCTGCTGCAATTTTTGTCGTGTCCTATGTACAAGTCATTATCTTTCAGCATAGTCCTCTTTGCGGATTTGATTACAAAAAAATATTTGATTAGTGTTCATTAGAACCATGATGTAAAAAGACAGGTGTATCATTTCCGTGAATGCGCAGTCGTCTAAAGTAAAGAGCCAATCAGAAATCGCCCAGGATGTCAGAATTCAATATGGCTGCAAAGTGATACATTGCACTGCTGTACATTTACTCCACTTCGCTCTGCACTTCTAGGCATTTTTTATTGGCCCACTACGATCGTTACGTCATGATACTTGACATCATATGGTACACTTATCTTTTTACATCATGATTAGAACACGAGTAGAATTTCTTATAATACCTTTTGTTCTGTCTCGTATGATTTTCAAACACGAGAAACTGAACTCACATCCATCTGGTGACGATCTCGCAAATGAGTGATAAAAAATATCAAAATAACGAAAAGATATCTTTTAGTCGACCTTTTGCTTTGAGAAAATGACAACCATAGAAAGATGACGAAAAGATGTCTTTTTTAAGTTGTTTTTAGTTTGTCTTTCCAACGAAACTAAGAGATTTCTTATAAACATCTTTTAATCTTGCTAAAAAGGTAATCTAAAAACAATGTCGATAATCCAAAGACTTCTCTATGCCTTTGGTATAATCATATCCAGTAGCGACACTGAACGTCGGCACCTTTGATGTAAGGAGCTTCGCACAATAAAAGGAACAGGGAACAGAGAACAGAGAATAAGAATTTCAACCTATCAGAAACTGTGTATTCCACAATACATGATTTTTGATAGGTTGAAATTCTTATTCTCTGTTCTCTGTTCCTTTATTATGCGGAATCCCTAAGTGTTCTTAGATCACATAATTCATCGCCATGTGAAATGTATACAGTAGAGTTTTGATAGGACAGGCTCTTAAATTTGAATTTCTAATACGTCCGCCATATTCCTAAGAGTATAAACCGATACATGCGCACTAAAAATTGCAGATTACAAAAAAGTTCACTGTCGCTACTGGGTATGATTATACCAGAGACTTTTCTATCTGATTATACTGTGATATCACTGCGCATGCTCTGACGCTTGAGACTTGATGCTCCCATGTAAATATACCCTAAAGGTGTCTTTTCATGCTGACGCTCAACTCAAGCATTAATTTTGATCACGTGACCAGTATAAAAAACATCTTTATACGAAAAAGGACAGTGTGACCGCTTTCAGATTTCTCTCTGATTCAATCGTTGTATTTACTTAACGTACCGATTATATCCAAGAGGTGATTGGTTACGCGTCATTTCTTGGCAAATCGTATAACTCACAATCAGTTACAAATAGAACAGACTTATTGATGTTATCGTGGTGATTTATCATTGTCCATCATCATCCCAGCTGTAGCTATAGCAGGCCAGCCTGTCTACACCTGGGTAGCAGATATATCTGCCGTGTTATGATTAAGTTATATTTGTAAACTATAAACTTATTACTTCCATTTAATGGTAGAAGCCGTTATTCACAGAACGATCGGATTGTCTGTGAAATTAGTGATACCTATCGATTTTTCCTAGCGATATTTAAGCGTTTAACGCATTTGTATCGTATTTATACAATGGACGAATACGACGAACCTTCAGACGTCGAGATGGTGCCTTTCAATGAAATAGAGAGATCCGAAGCAATATTACAGCCAGAATTACAGGTAACAGAAATGAATGATTTTAATTGATATATATGTTGTTTATATTTCAGGTGTGCTTCAAATTATACTTCTAAATTGTTTTAGATACAGACATTAGAGAGTAATTCTGAAAAATCAATAGACACGTCAGGCATAGATATATTTAGCAAAGAGGAAAGATTGAAGTTAGAGGAACGAGCAAAACGTTTTGGCTTGACGGAAAAATGCAAGGAATTATCACTAGAAGACGATCTGTATAGCAGGTATAAGATACTTAATTGATTCGATAAATTGATTTAGTTTGAAATTGAAAAGCTATTGCTGCTATTTCATATACTTATGTAATGATTGCAGCATGGGTATTGTGGATGATGAGAACGCAAAGAACATTAGACTGAATGTAATTCACATGAGAGGAACTGAAGATATGAGTACCAAAGATGTATTCAAATATTTCCAAGATTATAATCCAATGTCAATTGAATGGATCAACGATGTATCATGTATGCTTAAAAAATTTGATTTTATTTGAAATAAAATGACACCATATCATTCGACTGATATTTTGATATATAATTTGTAATATTACAGGCAATGTAGTCTGGTTTGATAAAGAAACAGCAGCTAGAGCTATGATGGGATTATCTAGGAGAATTTTAGGCAGTATTGTAAAATATTCGGATCGAGAGAACGATTCTGAGAATATGAAAGATGACACAGCGAAAGCAGATGAAGAAAACGAATCTATCAATGCAGATAAGAATGGAAAGGAGGACAATTGCATTAGCATTAAAGATATTGATTATCCATTACCTCCTGGTACATGGAGAAAAGGTATCGATTATCCAAAATCTAAAGGAATCTACTTGAGATTCGCTACCAAGGCAGACAAAAAACAGGTCAATGCAGAGAAAAGAAGTGAATACTATAAAAAGTATGGAAATCCCAACTTTGGAGGTAAATGCAATTATGTGTAGCAAAATTAAATTAGAATTAAAAATTATGAGGATAGATGATAAAATGGTTTTTTATTTCTATGTAAATATGTAGGTCTCAAAGGAATTTTAACGGAATCTCGTAAGCGTATGTACAAGCAAATAAAACAAAAACGTAAATCATTGGACGAGGATCAAACAAATCAGGATCAAACAAAAAATCCATGGGGTGCGTTGTCCGAAACGTGGGGCTTGAACGATGTTGTAGAGGATGATTTTCTTCCAAGGAATGGTGTTAAAGATCAAGGACGTAGCATAAAGGAAAGATTGGGTCTCAAATACCCGGAAAAGGATATGGTGAAAACTGAAGAATCGGGTGAGGCCAGTTTGAGCGATAGCGACAGTGATGAGAGTTGGTGTAAACGGAGTAAAATTCCTCGTATGCGAATGCACGCCGATGATGAGGAGGAAAAAGTACAGAAGCGTCGGGCGAAACTTCGAGTCCAAGTTAGTTTTTTATCTTTTTAAAATTTTTCTTAATGTGTTCCATAAGTTATATCTAAGATGTATCTTTTTCTTTTAGATGATTCTGAATAACTTAAATAACAGCGGTGACTTACGATCAAAGCTGGGAAAACCGAAAGCGAAAATGCAATACCGCGAGCCCATTCAAGTAGTGGTCACAAATACGAACGCAATAAATTCAAAACGCGATAATTCTGGGATAATTCGGCAGCAGAGCCATCAGAACGTGAAAGAAATACACTCGATGGAAAGAGAAGAAGGAGAATGGCAGGAATCGGAAGAGGATGGACATGAAGAAGAAGACAAGGAGGAACAGAGGCTTGGCCAGATGAACTCAGAGGAAGAGCGAGAAGAAGGAGAAGAGCAAGAAGATGAAGAAGGTGAACACAATGAAGATGAAGAGGACAGCAGCGAAGAAGATGTGCTTGCAAAGGAGATTCAGGGCCCTAAAGGCAGTGTGATAAAAGTAGTCCCACCCAAACCGCGTATTGCGTCCACTGTATGGGCAAGATTAAATCATGCAAAAAGCGAAGCTAGTGACAGCTATTTAAAAAGCAGGTAAGGAAATAATTTAGTTAATGTTATCTACTTAATATACGACAAATAACATAATTTTTTTTAATCATATATTTTTATTTCCAACTATAAGTTGGCAAAAAACGGAGGCAGTATGTGTTTCACCGAAGTCACTTGGTTATCAAAAATCTCTACAATTGCAATGTATTTTTTTGTCAATTTTTGTTGGAATAAATATTTCATATATTCTAATCAATTTTTAAAATTAAATGTTCCGACAATATTCTTTATCTTGCTGATTTTGTTAAAAAAGTGTAGATGAATACATGTAGAGCGTATATAATACTTTGTGTTATATAAATTGTGATATACAATAATGTTTTTAATGTATGCCCTCCAGTATCTTTGAAAAAATGCGCATCTTTTTTAAACGTATGCGTACTTATTATTATATGTATATATCTGCAAGCGAATTCACGAATTCTGTTTTTTTTAAAGGTCATCAAACAGCCGCGATTTGAGGAATACCCTAAAAGGCGGTGACCTGCGATCACGTATCGGAAATCACACCAGAGGACGTTCTCCGTTGAGAATAGAAGTAAAAAACGACAAATACACAAAAGACAATAGTGGCGGAGATTGATTCCTGTATGAACAATCTAATTGTTTAAAAGTTCGAAAATTGTAAAAAGCGCAGATGTATTGTTTTAAGACTTTTTCGTAACATTTTATATCGGCTACGGTGGAATATAGTTGTAAATTAGCATGTGGGTATATATGTATTCAAGTTTACATAATTTACGGACTTAATGTGAATTTTTCTTTTTTCATCATTGAAAAGATTGCAATTTTTTTTACACACATGCATATATCATGAGAAGAGGAAAATATTGATATATAAAAAATTTTTATTTTATACTATACGTTAATGATTGATCTTCCAGAATAATCATTATTGTTTTTATTATTAGACAGATAATGAATGCTTCCGATAATATCGCGTATAAATTTGATGATGATAATTTGATATAATATAACATAGATGATGTATCTACAAACTAATGTTACATTTCTGCGAACAGAAAAGAAAAACGGAGTACTTTGAACAACTAACTTTGACCGAAATATTTGTGCAATTATGGGAAAAGAAAAATTTCGAAGAAATTTCTCATATTGCTTCGAAGTTATAATATAAAACAATGTACTTTTTGCACGAAGAATATCATACGAAAGTATAGTTTCGTAAGCTCTCAGAACAGCATCGCGTTTTTCAGAATTGATGAATTGAGATATTTTGTAAAAGCATTTCTGATGATTCAGGATAATATATCACTGCAAAAAAAAAGTGATGAAAGAAATAAATAATAAATAATGATAATCTATGCTGTGTTATATTCATACCATTTCTCTGATACATTCTTTTATCGTCGAATTTTCCGGTTGATAAATTTTGACGATGTGATCCGATAAATTGTGAAAAATTATGCGAAAAGCGCATTAAACTTTATTATTCTTCAACATGATATAACCAAAAACGAAACTTACAGAAATTATTGCTTCGTAAAAATTAAAAACTTTACAGGGACAAATAACACAGTGAAGATAATTGGCCAATAGTCTCTTTTTATATTAGCACAATAATAACTGGAATAGCTATTTAAAATACAATAATCGATAATGATTAATTAACATGAATTATGACGGTTCGTTACGGATAACAATCATTTGGAACAGCAATCGAGGTAATAAAGAAATCGGGTAAAGAACACAGTAAGTACATTTATTTCTTAAATGACTGCTTAGCTACATTCATAGATTCTCGTTTATAAATTTCAATATTATATTTTTGAAAAAATAATTCCAAATCGAAGTGATTTTATTCGATTCGATTATAAATATCGAAACGATCCATTCACCGCTTTTGCGGCTAATTTTTTATCTCTTATACTATCATGTTTCATATTTATCGAATAAACAACGCATTAAAAATTACGTATTTAATTTTATCCGCATATTCGATTATCCCTTCGCCCACACGATGATTTTACATCAAACATAAAATTATGTTCGTTATAAGTAGAATTAAAATTTAATCTATTTTAATTTTGGCTTTCTGATTACTTAATTTATTGTATTCATTGAATCGTTCTATTTTTAATGAAATTTCCCTGAATATTATAAATTTAGCATATTTGAGAAGCAAATCCGATTAATGTGATCGATCCAACGCGGCAGAATAATCCACCCTGATTAAAAGCATTACGGTTTCAGCTCTACAATCTTGTTAGTTAAATAATAAGATAATATTTACCGTCGTTTTATAAACGCTATGAATGCAGCTTCGGCGACAAAAAACTATCAATGATTCACAGCGACACAATTGAAACGGACAAGATATCTTTCACGGTATTGCCATTCGAGGATTCGATATGATTAGAATTGGAACGACAAGAAACCGAGGGATAGAAACAATCTCGGGAGACGAAATGCTGGGCTTTTTATTTAATCGAAAAGCTAAAAGGGCCACTCAGTTGAACCGCAGCTTTATAGGCTTTTGCGTCCCAAATTGTTTCAAGTTGATTGCGATGGTATAAATACATCTTCCCGCGATGGAATTCTTGCCGCACATATCTGCATACGTTTGCTGCGCACAATGTGAAAAATCCGATCTTGCCCGTTGTTGAAGAGGCGGTCGTACGGCCCTTTCTCTTCAAAGGCTTCTTTTTCCTCCCCTCCTTCACTTCTATTCTACGTAAAAACGCTAAATAATTTAGTCAACCATTCGTTAACTCAAAAATTAACAACTGTCATTCTACAATTAGTTGAGGAAACGGCATATTACTCCTCCATCTCGCTCCGCTGCCTCTCTTTCTACTCTTCTTTACAAATTCAATGATATAACCGTCGAAATAACATCGAAAATCGACAGACGAAAATATTCCGTGAATGCACCGGATATACAAGAATCGGCAACAACAACAAGTACACATACATAACTTTAAGTATATTAGGCCAGATGATATCGACGATGTCTCATCGATATATTACGCGTAACGTTCTACGTTCATCATCTCAGCATTTTCCCCAAAACACTTGTTTTTCACCTTATATCACAACCCAAGTAACACAGCGCTTACAAAGCATTAAGAAAGCGCTAAAGTTTACATAAGCGCTTTTTTAGCGCTTTGCAAGCGCTGTTGTGTTATTTAGGAATCTATGTGTATGTACTACGTATCCAATTATCATTGACAGCGAGAGCTTCGATTTCTCGTCGGCTTACAATTTCGCTGAGCGCACGATTTTATCATCGCTTGCCCATGATCTACGATATTATACGAACTGTTTAAAAGGCCTCGGACGTGAGAGAGCATTCTTCAAAAGGACTCGATATACGGATCGCATCCGTTGATGTAACAGGTGTCTTATTTAACTCTGCAGTAGTGACATAAGGTCATAAAAGACTTCGTCTGCGGAGTCAGCGTTTTACAGGGAGAAAATAGCTGAATATTGTGTATTAAATTCTAACATATTACCGTGAACTGGTATGAACTGGTTTTCTGTCAAGACGAATTAAATTCTTCATAAAGAGATCACACTCACTATACATTATTAGTATACGGTTTTCAGAAATTTCAAATGCAAGATTTATTATATCAATTTAATTTAAATTTTTAATTCAACTCTATCACGGGAAGAGAAACTTGTAAGAAATAGAAGCACATATGTATGTATCTATCGAAAGTAGTTCTTTGTATCCGCATGTGAAATACTCAAATAACGACTAAGATCCATCCGTGGATCATTGGAAGATTGATATACATTTACTTTACTTTGAGTTACACGTACAACTAAAATCATCCGAATTCATTATCCAATAGCATCAACTAACGTGAAATGACCACTAATTTAGAATCTGTCGTTATAAAGGATTTACTTGGTAATTTTATTTTGGAAGAGATTATGCCTGTGTGTACGTCGTGAGATAATCGAACTACTTGCCATCTAAGTGTAATTTATTCGCGTTTTGTAATCGAGACTTTTGTACCGCGCAAGAAAACTGTAAACCGCGAGAGATTCTTTAACTCTTTTGCTCACGACAATTTGCCAAACGAACAACGGATAAACATTGAAGGAAGATAAATATGTATTAAATCGAAGATGCGGAGATTGAAATCATGACATTATGGTAATGATAGAACATTATTCACTGTTATGTCCCTCGTATTCTTAGGAAGGAGCATCAGCATGAATCAGCCTCAACGAGAATCCGTAATCACTAGAAATGCATCTTAGACCTAGATAAGAATCTTATGAACAACGAATTTTTATTATTAATTTATTTTTTAATTATTATTATTAGATTATCGAAGAAAGTGAAGATCGGTAACAGTTAATAGAGGAAGTAAATACTTTGTCCCTGTTTTAGTATTTTTTGCCCTTCACTTCTTTTTTTCTTAATTTTCACCTCGTCTCTCACAACCTATAGTTTTCTTGAGAATAGGATTAAAAAAATTCTCTATATTCACAGTAAGGCCGAATGGAGCTATTGATATCTGTCAGCGAATTCGACTTCTATAGCAATTCAAATTAATTTTATCGTAAATAGATTTTGGATTGCGATTAATTTATTAATTTTGGGAGGCTCTACGAGCAGATGAGAAGTTCAAACGATGTAATAACATTTTGTAAAATTTCCGAAATACTAACTTGGGACTTTCTTCTACATGTTATTCAAATTTTCACTTTAGTTTTCATGATTCGGGCACCGTCGTTACTATCACACGCTCAGAAAGAAGATCACGATTCTCTTTTTATCATAAATTATATACTAATATTTTCGTGAACGCGCCGATTATTGCACGTCGCGTATTCGCTATAACGTTGACTATTATAAACAGATTAAATACCAAAAGAAATTCTGCCACACACGTACGTACATACGCACGCAAACACAGTCATACGTACACACATAAGACGAAAAACATCATACGAAATGAATTATACGAGTGCGCTACAAGTGTTCGAATCTCGTAGACGTAGAGTGAATGAGTTTAGTGTCGATATTCTCGATATCTATGATATTTCCGATATCGGAAAATATCGAGGCACGATAAGCCGAATATATTGCCTTAGTTACGCCACATAATTATGCGTTGTAATTTCAGCCATTTCACTTTCAGAAGGTAAAAGAAATAATTCGAAAAGAAACGATGAAATGAAGATAAAGTGTTTCGCGTGTCACGCCTCGTCACGCTCGCAATTAAATCACAGACAGACGGTATGGTACGATACGGTACGACGATGATAAATTAAAAATACATGTTGTACCAATTGATATTATGCTATGTTCGGTATAACATAAGAAACACTATATTTGCTTTCTCCGAGTAAGGACATGCGAATGTACAAGCGTATGCGCGGCATTGCGACTGTTTCACTCACCCGATTAATCGGCTTGATTAATCGTTCGTTGATCGCTGAACTAAATCTTTCATCAATATCCTAGTATTTTTGTATCATCGGCAATTCGAGCGGCGATGAAGTGGCGATGATTTTTAAAAGCACTCTTCATACCAATCCTGATATTGTTCGTTTTCCGTTCCATTCTATTCTTTTTTCAGTTCATCACGCGTATCCACTATTGCAATTCTGGCAACAGCATGCCTGACGAAAAGAAAGGGAAGTAACATTTAATTGTCAGCGCATCAAGAGATTGGCGATACGATAAAAGACGAATTTAACAATTACCAGTCGACTACATAGCGTTCTCTTGATGATTTTTTTGGAACAATAGAGTCTCCTCAAAAATATATTGTTTTAATACTTCTTTTGGAAGATCATCCAACTCCATGTCAAACTTAAATGGCTCCTCTGCCACAGGCTAAAATTTACGAATAACAACATTACTTGTAATTACAATTAACATTCGTGATTGCAATTTTACTGCATATAGAAATATACCTCATCGCCAGGGTCATAATATTGCTCCAAGTAGGGATGCGCCAACGCATCTTCCACCACGATACGCTTATTAGGATTGAACGTCAACATTTTGTCTAGGAGGTCCAAGGCTCTTGGATCGGCATTGGGGAAAAGACTCGTCCACGGTACCTTTGGCTTATATGGCAACGATTGGAGATAATTCCGTGCCTAAAATCAGAATGATCATCAGATCCTTTCTACATATAGTACTATGACCCAATCATAGGGTCAGAAATCCATACAGGACTAACTAGAAGAAGAAAATCAGAATGCTTTGATATCATTATATTATAAATGTAAAATGCGAGTCAACGAGCCATAAAGTGCAATGCAAGATGCATATATATTCTTGGATTAGATTCTATGAGATGCAAAAACAGAGGTAGATGTAAGCATCCAGTACTTTCTCATTTATGATGCACTCGAGATCCTCCGGCGAGGGCGATCCGAGAACACCGAGAATATGATTCAACTGATCTAAATAGTGTTTGCCGGGGAATATCGCTCGTCTCGAGAGCATCTCCGCCAGGATGCAGCCTACCGACCAAATGTCTATGGATTTGGTATAACCCTGTGTTAAGAGAACTATGTTAGAGCCACGTAGACGCGTGAAATGTGCATGGTTCTCATTCCTTGAATGAGTTTTCACTTGTGAAACGAATACCTTGGAGTTAAGCATAATTTCCGGAGCTCTGTACCACCTCGTCGCTACGTATTCCGTGAGGAAACCCGCATGATTGTGCTCTGGATCCGCGACTCTCGCTAGACCGAAATCGCAGATTTTAAGGTCACAGGTGGTATTCAACAGCAGATTACTCGGCTTCAGATCTCTATGTAACACATTCGCCGAGTGTATATACTTCAACCCCCGCAATATTTGGTACAGAAAATAACATATGTGATCGTTACTAATAGCCTGCAAAACGAGAATTTTATTTGGACGTTTCCTTAAATTTGCAGTGTTTTTTTTTCCTCTTTCGTCTTTAACGCAGATCTACAGAATGCATGCCAATACTTACTTGTGTCTTTAGTAATTTATAGAGATCAGTTTCCATCAGACATTGAACGATATATACGTCTTTCATTTGCTCCATAGTCGGCGCTCTTAATATATCCCTTATATCTATTATCTATTGTAAGAGAGAACGCAATATATTAATAACGATACTTTGTAAAAGGTACGCTTAGCGCAAACTGTTGGGACGTCCAACTTACGTTCTCGTGCTTAAACCTTGTGAGAATTTTTATTTCTCTTAAGGTTCTCTGACTATACGTTTGATGTTCGAAAGGTGAGATTTTTTTTATGGCTACTTTCGTTTTGGTGAGGTTGTCGTAGGCGGACCTGCAAGAAAATATTATAAAGGTAAACCTAGCCACATTTATTATTCCGCGGAGACCTCTTTAGCGCGCGTTGCTACTCCAAGCGCCTCATAATTCTCCAATTATCTCACAGTACATCTCGGGTCATATGAATAAAAGAAAGTCTTTTTCAACAAACAATAAAAGTAGAAGAGCAAATATTTGTTTTAAAATAAAAATGCAGGATAAAAACAACGCAATTTGTACGAGTAATCCTTTGCTAGAAAAGCAATAGAGACTCCACACTCCTGACATCTTTTATTCGCAATATATTTCATACATTCATGATTTAATAATTGTAACAATCTTTTCACGTACTTATGAATCCAAAATTTTATCTTGAAAGACAGATTAATAAAAATAATAAACTAACAGATAAAAAGAAAAAAGAAAAAGAATTCTTTTGTAAGTATAAAAAAATATCTTTAAAATAAGAAATCTAGCCTTGCGATTTATTTATTTTAAAATGAAATAAAGTGAAAAAAATTTTGATAAATAAGAAGACGGTTTTTATTTCGTCATACATATTCTTCTGTTTTTAAACTTTTTTTATATGTATATTTATTTCGTATTTTATTCGCGATCGATAGTATAAGCGTAAAAAAATATATACTATATATATAATTGATATATTTACAAATAATATATCATTTATAAATAGTTATACATAATATAAATTATCCGTATATATATTATTGAAGAATGAAACGAATACATTCGATGACAAGGAAATAAAGTTTTCAAACGCGTCAATCTTTATATTTCAAAATATACATTTTCCTAAGTAGAAAATTAAATTAAATTTAAATTAAATTACATATAAATGAAATTTTCTTCTATTCATATATTTCCACAAACTTGCTTCACAAAAGCAAGTGCCTTTGGCTGCGTTCAGCAGAAAAAGCAGCTTTGAAACTGTTATAAAATTCTTTAATATAATTGGTCTTGCCCTTAATTCCTCACTTGATCTAAATGTATAAACCAATATTCAAGAATTTTACAACAGTTATAAAGCTGCTTTTTATGCTGAACGCAGCCATTATCTGTCTGCTCAGAGCGCAAGCACAATAATCTAATATCTTTATTCATGTTTTTCAGAACGCATTACTTTTCGGTGACTAAAGACTGGAGACTGGAGCAGTCGCTTTATTCATTCAGCGCATTTGTTTATCTTTTCTGCTATCGTCTGGAAAGCTTGACCTAACTTAGTGTGAGTTTATCCATAGAGAAACTTGTGTCTTTGTCGGTATCGCGGTGATAGGATGTGGTTCGCGCGCGATACAGGATTCTTAGCGATAAATCAAATTCGCTCAATGTGTCCAGATGTATTACATCAGAAGCCGTGACTAAGGATGCGTTCCGAGTTACGCATGAAACTGATGATTTATTGTTTTATCCTTCTTTATTATTTGGTAAACAACAAGGACAAATGATGCATCATACGCTTCATGCGACTCGGAACGCATCTTAAGAGTTCCGGCTGATCGATTACATCGATTAGATATCAAAGGAACAATGGTAATTCAATTCCTTGAATTAAATAACATTTTATTATTTTTAATTTCATGCGTGTAAAAATATAAATCAATCCATTTCCGCGATTAGTTTCGAAGTAAACATCATCCATATTTACGTACACATTTAGAAAATAACATTTTATTTACTTTTAACTTTACGTATATCAAAATATAAATCAATCCATTTCTGTACTTTAAAAATAAACATCGCCCATATTAACGTGCATATCCTATATTTAGTAAATAATAAATTAAATTTGATTTAAATTTAATTTATTATTTACTAAATATAGGATATGCACGTTAATATGGGCGATGTTTATATTTTTTTTTTAGTTAAATTGTTTAACTTCATTATTTTAATCAAAATAACGGATATATCGAATAACGGATATATCGAATAACGGATATATCGAATATGAGCAGTGGCTATCTAAAGAAAATTATTAAAAATAACACAAATTAGGTATATCTGAGAGAAAGACTCGATATACATTTGAAATCTATTAAAACTCTAATCTTTATTTAATCTTATCTATTGGGATAGATAACCGAATATGGAGATGTGAAGATGTAAAAGTAATGAAATAAGTGAAAAATGCAATAAATAATTTTCTTTGTTATAAATACTGTTAAATTCATAACCCAAATTACACCCAATTTGAATTATTTTTAATAATTTCTATAAATCATTATTGATTCAATATGTCGTTAATTTAACTAAAACAAAGGAGTTGAATTGTTTAATTCAAATATTAAATTTGTACAATGTATTAAATAAACTCAAAGGATTAAATTTGATATAAGATAATTTATTATTTACCAAGTATATATATATATGTCAATATGAATGTTGTTTATATTTAAATTAATCATTAGAGAAAAGATCAGAAATAGATTTACATTTTGACACACATAAAAGTTAAAAACAATATTATTTATATAGCTTAAGAAATCAGATTGTAATTATTTTTTTGATCCAATAATGTCCAATAATGAAGTAGCTTTATCTTTTTAGAAAGATTTTATTACCGATAAATAATATTAAAATTATAAATAGATTATTAAAATGGTGCCCTGCAATTTATGTTCGTTTCATTAAAACAAGATCTAGAAGATTAAAGTGAGAGATTAAGGTAAGAAAAGCTAGTAGGATCAGGATACATCAAAGGCAACGCGATTAGAGGAAATCTCTTTTTAATCGCGCATAAGTCGGAGCTCCGATATTTTTATTCGACATCAATATTATCAACGCAACATCGTAATTATAGAAAAATCAATTCCGAATTTCTCAAAGAATCTACCGTCAGAATCCAAGAGCGTCGGGATTATTTAATTCGCGAAACGGAATTCTCTCCGAAATATCTTTTGGCGCGCAAAGATATTTCGTCACTTTTTAACATAAATTCGTCGCGATATAATTCATGCTAGATCATAATCATGTTAAATATAATAGCAATAGATGATAAAAACGATAAGATAAGATTAGTAAATCTCAAAGTGAGAAAGAATTTTCATCTGATTAGCATGACGTATGGATGAATGCAAGAAGATAAAACGAGAGGAGACAGACAAAAAAAAAGGAAGAGAGAAAGAAAGGGAAAATAAGGAAATGTAGAAAAGATATGAATGGGAAAAATACGGTGAAAGGGGCGTGACGTGCATTTGAAAGTGATGTAGACGGTAGAACGTGTAAGAGAACCATGATGCGTGCGTGTGTGCGTACGTCATGCGTACATACTATCATACGAGATACGAGCGTCGAGCGCGAGCGGAGCGGCGCGCGGACGTCGACGCGTACAGCCGACAGCGTACACCGATCGGCGGCTTTTGTCCGGAAGGGGGCTTTTGTCTTCGGACGTGATTCGAGGACACGGCTCTCTCATCTTGACGAGTGTCGGCGATCGCCGTGGATCACCGCTAGTCCGCTCGTCGCCGTCGCGTCTCCGTTCGCGTCGCCGCTCTCAAATGTTTATTGTCAGTCGATCTGTCAAATCAGAAGATCGGCCGGCCGCCGCAAGCGGCGATCGAGCTGCCGATCGAGCGAGCGGTCGTGACACGACCGATGAACACTTACACGACCATGCCGTAAGCGCCTTCGCCCATATATGACAGATTCGTGTAGCGCGGCCCGACCTCGAACGTTTGCCCGCGCACCACCTCGCAATTAGGATTCACGCTCGCGGAACCCTCGCACGCCGCCATTTTGACAACTACTTTGCGTCCCGGAGTCGGAACTGTCGGGAGTAGTGTGGCTCGGCGAAACGCTCCTTGTACGCTACCCGCGCGATAAACTCTCGTCGAGAGAGCGACGCGCAACGACGCCGCGTCACTGACGCCGCCGCGCTCTTCAGTCTTCGCCTTCGGTCTTCCACCTTCCACCTTCCACCAGCCACAGCTATCCCTTATCCGCGCCCCGCAGCCCGCAGCCCGCAGCCCGCGCCTTCGCCCTTCGCCTTGGGTTTCAGTTTGGGTGGGCGCGGCGTGGGAAATGTAAAAGGCGGATAAAAACGAACGCTCGCAACGCCCCTGTCGTGCGAAGGTGTAAGCAGCGATTAATCCCGCGGCACCCGAACCATCCGGACACGATGACGACTGATGACGACCGAGTCGAGTTCAATTTGCGAGTCCAATGCTCGAAAGAGAGAGACAAAGACACGGAATCTGTACACGTTCAAACTTAAGAAAGAGAGAGAAAGCGCGTGATTTCTTTGAAATGAAGTTTCCTTTCTTTCTCTCTCTCTCTCTCTCTCTCTCTCTCTCTCTCTCTCTTCCCCTCCCTCTCCTCTCACTCTTTTATTCTTTATTATTCATTCATTCATTCTCTCTCTCTCTCTCTCTCTCTCTCTTTCTCTCTCCTTCTTTTCCACCTCTTTGTCTCAATAATAAACACATTAGGATATATTCCACTCTTCCTAGAAAATTGAAACAAGTTTTCCTTGATAAAAACATATGTTGTTATTATTATTGAATAAGTAAACTTGTAAGAAATAACTAAAATATTACGCCTACTATTACTCCTGCCGTTCTTATTACGTTTCCATTTGCCTTTTTCGATTACAGGTATTAAAGTATCAAAAACATCGATAAAGAGACGAAGCCATTGACAAATATTTGAACTCGTTCGAATGACGTCATGGCAAATTTGTCTGCTATCGAATCGTCGTATCGATTTGTCGCAATCGATTGTCAACTCGCAGTAACAGCTGTAGACGCAACATGCAACAGACGCATGGTCATCAACAGTAATTACGATTACGACAGTTCGTCAACCGGTGATTCACTATCGATATTTCAATAGCAATTAGTTTTGAAGTGTTGTTAATAATTGACCAAGCGAGATGAACGCACCTCCGACCTTTGAGTCATTCTTATTATATGAGGGAGAAAAAAAGTATGCTGATCTTTGATATTTATCGAGATCTAACCACGTTTAGGTTCTAGAAACACATTAATATTTGCGTTTTTTGTAGGATTATAAAGGAACAGGACACCAAAGTACCAAATGCTGCGATTTTTACGATTAACAAGGAAGATCACACGTTGGGAAATATGATCCGCAAGTGAGTAAACGTACGAGCATGTTGTACTTTGATTCTTTTTTAGGTAGCTAGCTAATTTTGTGAATTTCTTTCAATTCTTCAGTCAGTTATTGAAGGATCCTCAAGTATTATTCGCTGGCTACAAAGTTCCTCATCCCCTGGAACACAAATTTGTTATTAGAATACAGACAACTTCTGATTATACTCCACACGAAGCGTTTATGCATGCCATCACTGATTTGATCGCAGAACTCTCGTTGTTCGAAGAACGTTTTAAGGTATACTCATATATAAGATATAAAGTTAATATATGTATAGATATATATATATATATATATATATATATATATATGCATAACTGAAAGTACTTCTTTTTTAAGGAAGCAATAAAAGAGAAGAAAGAAGGCTTGGATTAAGCAGCTGAGTCTATATTTTATAGTTATATTTTTTTATATTTAGATCTTAATTTAGGCTATTAAAGTGTATTGAATATCACAGACACATAACAAATACAATCGTGTAAATAATTACATTATGAAGGATTTGATTGAATCCAAGCAGAATGTTAAAGAGGCTGGGAATAATTAGTTTAAACATGCTCGATTATTCTGTCTTGTATTTGCATATTCCATTCTTGTAAATATATTTAAACTTTATTATTAACTGTGAATAAATTTGTGTATCAAATTGCATTCTTTAATTAATTATATTTGTATGTATATCTTATAAACACAAGTTTATGTGGATATGAAATTGGTTTTATTAAGAAAAATATTTATATATTTCATCAATAAGGGAAATTAAATCCTGAGGAAGGTATGTTCCATCTTCAACATCTAATACTGTTAATAAAAAGATTTGTCTCTGCTGATGCTGTGTAATATTGTTAGATACTGCATATATGATACAAATATACAAATTTAATTCGAATAATGACATTTTTTATTATCACACTTTAATATACAAAAAAAATACAAATAAAATAATTGCATTGATCACGATTACCATTTATTTATAATTATCATATCACAATATATTTACGGTTATAATCAAAAAATACAAATAAAATAATTGCATTGATCACAATTACCATTTATTTATAATTATCATATCACAATATATTTACGGTTATAATCATACAATATCATATTTATGGTTATAATTTTGATATTGAAATACTGAGTACGAAATGAATAAACTGCGTTTTATAATTAAAATTGTATGAAGTTGAATAATTCATTTTATTTCTTCCATAAATTGTGGATCTTGACTAAAATCTATCAACCATCTAGCTGCGGTATAAGTAGTCGGTAAAGTAATCAGTTTCTTCAAAATTTTATATACTTTAGGACTATGATGATATGTAGCTGCGGCAAATTGCCTCATATATTCACTATAAGTTTTCTTACTAGAACCAGTCTCATTATTCGCAAATTCATGCAAAAATAATTCTTTTCTTTCCTCGCAGATATACTTGTTAACAGCATCTTTTATCATTTTCATGCTATCATTTTTTTCTTCAGTTTCTTTCTTTTTCAGACGTTCCTCCAAGTTCTTAATTTTTTCATCACGTTGTTTCAAGCGTTTTGTCAAACTCTGTATAATTTTTTCTGATTCATCAAAATTCCGTTTTAATGTTTGCACACCAATTTCTCTTTTTAAAATATATGATAAATTGGGTTTTTCCTGTATAAGATAATTATTTTTTTTATATGATTAAATTATATTATAATTATATTTTAAAAATCTAATTTTAATTTATAGCATAATAAATCTTGATTACATAATTACCATTTTACAATTTTCATTACTAATGTCTAGCGGATCAACTTCGATGTTTAATATATTTGGCAAGATCTCTTTTCCCTAATAAAAATTCAATTCTTTTTTGTAAATAATTTATATTACATAAACTTATTATTAAAATAGATTTAACATGATAAATTTATAAGATTTACTTACTAATTCAACTAACTGATACTGGGACTCTTGGCACTCTTCAAATATTGTTGGAATAGCATTCTTATTTAACATATTTCGTAGAGATTTAAATGAAGTAGATTCAGCAAAACATTCTGCTGTAAAATGTTTACTACATAATCTAGAATGTTGGTTAATATCTGTAGTTCTTAAAATATTAGATGGAATTGCTGAAATCCATTGTTTGCGTAAACGTTCATCTTTAGGAAAACTAAAAATAAAGTTTGTACATGAAAGAATAAAATAAACATTTTACATTTTTTTATAACATTTCTTATATCTTATAATTATATATTTTTTTTAACTTAATAACTATGTACACATATTATATATATATATTTTAGTTATATTTACCAATGAAAAGTAATAATGTCGCCTCTTATCCATAAACTTTTACAGTTACCAATACAGCAAGTAACTACCATTTTTTATTTTTATTTTTTTTTAATATCAAGCAATATAATATTTATAATAGAGATAATTTTTTTTTTCCTTCGATTGGAGGAAACATAAGGTGTCTTCTACTGTTTTAGCTATTTCAACACAGTTTCTTCTTTTTTAAATTAAAATTGACATCAAGACCCAGTTGCACTATTGTAATTAACTTTAATTTTGGGAAAATTATTTAGAATCGGTCATCACCTCCGATTTTGATGAAATTAGGCTTATTCGACGCGTTTTTGCACAAAACGAAAGAATTTGTAAGAAAAAACGTTAGGACGACTCCGCGAACTGAAATATTAAGCGTTAAAGTTGACGACTAGAGATTAGAAAATTCGTTTTATCGACGAGATGCAGCGACATGTACGAACAAATTTTTTGCTTGACAAATTGTCTGCTTTAAAAATAAATTCTCTGCTTTACAAACACAAATGTGTATTTGTAATGCTGATTCTACAATGAGTCGATAGTCGGAAGTCTTAATCTTAATCGGTGAAGTTGGCCAATCAGCCTTAGTCGTATAAGTTGGCTATTGGTCAACTTCATCAATAAGATTTATGATTACCGATCATTGTAGAACCAGCGTAAAGCAGATAATTTGTTTGTCAAGCAGAGAATATAATTGTGAATGAGTAATTATAAAATATTGATATTAAAGAAAATTACTTTTTTATATGGATTAAAGTTTAGATCTAACATTTCTTTAAATGTGCAGAAAATTTCCGAAATAGCATTTACGTATGCGAAGTTCACTACAATCATTCGATATCTCTAACGTAGTTACTAAAACGCACGACCACAGCGCATGCAAAAAGTCGATTGTGCATCTTGAAATGAAATGAAAATTACAAACTCACTAGAATATTCATAATTTAATTGGTCAATACCTAGTAATCATTGCTCACTTTTGTAATTTTTACCTCATTTCAAAATACACAATCGAGTCTCAGATGTAACCAAAATGTTCGTACATGTCGTTGTATCTTGTCGACGGATTTCCTAACCTCTATAGTCGTCAAATATAACGCTTAATATCTTGGTTCGTGGGACTATCCTAATGTTTTTTTCTTACAGATTCTTTCGTTCTGTACAAAAACACATCAAATAAACCTAATTTCATCAAAATCGGAAGTGATGGTCGTATTCTAAATAATTATCAATTTTACATTACTGTTTACGTTTTGCTAATTCTTAGAATTAGAAAAAGAAAACGAGTGAATTGAACAGGGATTAAAATTATTCTTACATCAGTGGAACCAGGCTAAAATCGTGAAAACAACTAGGGTGCTTTGCACTTAATGTTCACATGCTCGCGAGCACCATTTCATCCTCATCGTTTTCAAATACAATATTTAATAAACAAAGATAATATATTCGCGAGCATTGCGAACGTTAAGGGGCTCCGCACGATAAAAGGAACAGGGAACAGAGAATAAGAGTTTCAACCTATCAAAAACTGTGTATTTCACAATATATTTCTGTGATAGGTTGAAATTCTTATTCTCTATTCTCTATTCCCTGTTCCTTTTACTACATGGAGCTTTTAGTAGACAAACAATTAATTTGTCGGCGCTTGTAAAGCCGGTTCTACATTAATTGCAAGCTAACATGAAACTTGCATTTTGAAATCAACGCTTTGTATTGGCTGTCGCACAACAAACTTGCGATCAGTTTGCAACTAATGTAGAATTGGCTTTACAAGCGCCGACAGATTGTTTGTTTATCTAAGGGGCTCTGCACAATAAAAGGAACAGGGAATAGAGAATAAGAATTTTAACCTATCAGAAATCATGTATTGTGGAACAAACTTGTGATAGGCTTGCAACCTATCAATGTAGAACCGGCTTTACAAGCAATTCACAGTTTTGTCTAATGGACCGAAATTCGTGGACATAGCGAAGAATACAATCAAAAAATCGTGGGCATTACCGACCGGATCATGGACATGGCTACTTAGTTCAATGTTCACATATTGTGGACATAGAGGCGCTTCAAAATAAAGTATAACAGTAGAGTTGCTCTAATGCCCGTTTCCACCAATGGCCTAGTTTCCACCGAGGGTTTAATCCGGATCTGAATGTAAGAACCAACCAACTACAGTCGAGTATTTCCCTGTCAGGTCGGGTCCAATTGGAACTCGCAGTTGTAGTAGACGGTACATTTCGCTCTCTGCTTCTGTCTTTCCACGAATTCTGATTGGCTTCCGCTTTTCCGCTTTCCTCTTTTCCGTCAAGGTATGAACACGGTCTTACAGTCGACAGGAGAAGTTCGAGTAGTTGGTTGGTTCTTACATTCTGATCTGGATTAAACCCTCAGTGAAAAGTAGACCAATGTTTCCTCGAACACACCATATTCTAATAAAATGCTGTTTGTACGAGAAGCTTTAGGAACGCCAAAATACGTAATGCCATCTGGATTCCGAATAAATCATTTTTTTACGTATTTGTGCCTTTATGCACACTTGCCTAAAGAGGAAGAGGAAGCACACTTGCCTAGTTACATCGGTGGATGTTAATGGAAGTGAGTAGAAACAAATCGAAGAACGTTAAAAAACGTGACTGTGACCTGGATTTTGAAAATCTTAGAACGCTGCGAATTTATGATTTAACTATTTGTGTTGGACATAGTTACGATTTGTGAAAACATGGAGAATTTAGAAAAATCAGTCGAAGATACTAAAGATAACGTCGAAAAAATCACATGGAAAGATTTGGTAAGTACTCAACAATTGTAGTGATATCAATTATAACCTCAAAATTGCGCACATTGTTAGTACTTGATTAGTACTTATGAAAATTTATATGAAAGATTATTATGGTATTAAATTATAATATGTATGTGTTTATACTGTTTCCGAAACAAGTTACGTATCCTAATTCTCTTCTGTGGCATTTTATAATTATGAAATTATAAGAAAAAGATTTATAAAGTGTAAGAATAATAACAAATGGATTATTTATATTAGAGTGTTTACTGAAAGGTATTTTCTAGCAACATACATAGACGACACTGTAAGCTCTATTGGAGCTTATTGGAGCACACAATGCGAACAAACCATATGTAACACTGTGTAGTGCTTTCCAACTATAGCACAAGTCGACACAATCATACACAGCTTAAATGATGTGTTTGACTGTGTCATCATTTCATATCACTTCATGAATATCAACAAATTTTTACATTTTATTACCGTAAATTTTTATGATCTTGGGAATTGTTAATTTATCAAAGTAATTAAGAAATTAAAGAAAGAGAAAAAGAGGAATATATAATATAATAATAATTATCTTTTAAATATTAGCGATAAGAGACAAATAGAGAGGGATATGGAAGGGAGAAGGAAAGAGCAAGAGAAAGATAAAGAGAAGAAGCATATATATTCAAACACTCTGGAATATATCTTAAGATCATAATTCGTCAATTTTATAAAAATTATTGACGGTTGAAAAAGTTTTTTAAAAATGTTTTAAAAATATATATGAATCAAACACATTATAACAAACAAATCTTTAAATTTTATAATGAACAAAATGTATGAATAATATTTAGCATAAAAGGAATTGCATTTCATATAATATTTATTTACTATATTAAGCTATATTACATAATTAAAATAACTTATAAAAATATAAATTGTAAATATTTTTATGAACCTTTTTTGGTAGAACATTTTAAATGATTAACAAAGGAATAATCATTATAGGGACTTGTGGATACACTCTGCAAAACATGTTTAGATTTAAAATGGAAGGAACCTACCAGGATTCAACAAGAAGCTATTCCTTTGACGCTTCAAGGTAATTTAAACAATGATTTAATTATAATCAAGTTCTAAAAAAGTAACAACGATTTTTTACTGTTAGGCAAGGATGTGATTGGATTAGCAGAAACTGGATCGGGAAAAACTGCTGCTTTTGCATTACCTATATTACAAGCATTATTAGAGAATCCTCAGAGATACTTTGCGCTGATACTAACACCTACAAGAGAATTGGCATTTCAAATTTCAGAGCAATTTGATGCATTAGGTAAGAACTGCTTATTTTGTCTGTTAAATATTTTGTTTTATTTTACATCACAATTATTTTAGGTTCCAGTATTGGCGTAAAAACTGTAGTGCTAGTAGGGGGGATGGACATGCATGCGCAGGGAATGATACTGGAGAAGAAACCTCATATCATCATTGCTACACCTGGTAGATTAGTTGATCACTTGGAGAATACAAAAGGCTTCAATTTACGACAGTTAAAGTTTCTGGTAATTATATAACAGAGACTCTTTATTTTGATAGTTATCACGTTAATTTTTTTATTACTTGTTTTATTCGCAAGGTTATGGACGAGGCAGATCGTATCTTGAACATGGATTTCGAGGTAGAGGTTGATAAAATTCTCAGAGTAATACCACGGGAAAGGAGGACGTTATTATTTTCGGCGACGATGACTAAGAAAGTCCAGAAGTTACAACGTGCATCTTTACGAAATCCTGTAAAAGTTGAAGTGTCCACCAAATATCAGACTGTAGAAAAACTGCAACAATATTACATATTTATTCCCGTGAAATTCAAGGTACGAAATATAAACGACGTAACTATTAAATCGCAAAATAAAATATCAATTACCACATATAATATTTGTAAAATATTTATCAAAATAGTTGTATATAAAACAATCGTTGCAGGATGTATATCTTGTACATATCTTGAATGAACTGGCGGGTAATAGTTTCATGATATTTTGCGGAACCTGTAATAACACAGTAAGGACTGCCCTATTGTTACGAAACTTGGGATTCACAGCGGTTCCTTTGCATGGGCAAATGACGCAAAATAAGAGAATCGCCGCACTTACGAAATTTAAAGCAAAAAACAGGTCTATTTTAATTTCAACGGATGTTGCTAGCAGGTTAGTTCGTAATCTGAATCAAAGAGATATCATATTAAAATGTTTTGTATTAAAAATAAATTTTTAAACATTTTTGCATTATTCTTGTAGAGGTCTTGATATTCCGCATGTAGATATCGTCATCAATTTTGATATCCCTACACATAGTAAAGATTATATACACAGAGTAGGTCGAACTGCACGTGCAGGTCGATCAGGCCGTTCCATCACATTTGTTACACAGTACGACGTGGAGTTATATCAACGAATAGAACAGTTGATATCGAAACAATTGCCATTATTTCCTACGGAAGAGGAAGAAGTAATGTTGCTGCAAGAGAGAGTAAGCGAAGCGCAGCGAATAGTAAAAATGGTAAAAACAATTTTATAATGTACAATTTGATAACTGAAATAGACAATTACATATAAATGTTATTACAACATTCTAGGACATGAAAAACATGGAAGATAACAAAAAGTCAGGCAAACGGAAAAAACGCGGTGGTGATGAGGATGACGATACAGAACAATCTATTGGAGTGAGGAAAAGAATAAAAGTAAAAACCAAAAGAAAATAAGGATGAAGTTAGATAAGATGGTTGTTAATATTAATTGCAATTAATTTGGATGTAATAAAATGTTTTTTTACGACTTTCATTCTTTAAAAATGACTTCCGTACTGCTGGAGTATTATTAGAAAACTTTATTACGAATATTTTAATATTACCTGGCTGGACTCGCAGTGTTTTAGTAGAAGTTGATATTTCACTATCATATCAAAATATACATATTTTACATGATAAAGTTTACATGCTTCGTATGTTGCGAGCTAAACTTTGAATTAAGTTACGCGAATATGAATTGTACGATTGTAGCAAAATATTGTAGATCGCATAACTGCACATAAGATTTAATAAGTTCGAAATTTTATTCGATAATATATGATTTAATAGAAAACAAAAATTCAACGACCTTGCACATCTTATTTGCAAAGTAAAAAATATTTTTTTTCATAAATCATTCATTAAACATTATATATTTTCTCATATTTTCTTGTATATTGTATATTTTTATATTAGAGATTCTGAATTCATACTAAAATTCATGTCATTCTAAAAGTAATATCAGAATATGCATGATTCACAGTTCGTTATTATTTAAAGTTTTCGTTATTCGTAAATGTAGGCTTTCATACACTGTAATTTATGATTTCTTATATTTTGATGATAATTTTCGATTTTTATAATTTTTAATCTTTGAATTTTATAATTACATGAGTATTCTTTTATATTTTCTTTAAGCACACTGTAAGTATGCGATCAGCTATCATCATCACTTAAATCACATTATGGAAAGTCGATTATTGCTATAATGGAAAATCCATCATAGTAATCTAATCGATTTTCCAATCGATTATATTGATTACTCTAATCAGCTCTTTTATAGTACTAAGGCAAATATGAATCTTAATGTATAGCATTATGCACGAATTAATATGAACCGATTTTCGGGATAATTTATGTCTTTTGAATTTGTTGTAAAATCCCACTCCGTTGGCGAATTGAAGTTTGATGAGCAACAAATTTGACAAATTTGCTCATTCACGAATATCATACGAATAACGAAAACTGCGAATCAAGAATTAGGAATCGTGCATAGTTTAGTAGCGCAAGCTTGACTAGATTACCGGATGAATGATGATGGGACGGAAACTTGTATGAAGATGCTCCTGTAAGACTTGAAATATAATTAACTCAAGCAATAAGGTAAACATTGTTATACTGAAGAAATTAGTACTGTATTTTAACGACTTGAAGTCTTTGCACAAAGCAGTATGGTATTTAAATATCACTCAAATAATCACAATAAAATATATTATTAAGTAAAATCACAATTTCTTCATCATTTGTAGTGAACGCGTTAAGGAAAATTAATTAGAAGCATTGAAGACAAAATTTGTTATTATATAACAAACGAAGGTCTTCTTTCTCTTGCACGCTTCTATTTGAGTTTTATCACATAAGCAGAAATCCCGTTTACAAGAAGAAATGCAGACAAAGGAAAGCACGTTCGTCCCTACAGCAGAAAAGTGTTATAACGATCGTTATGTACAGCTTTTACACTACTGTAAAATCGATAATTGATTTGTTTTCATCAAACTTCTATAGAAAATCAGTAATCCATTGTACAAGTTTTTGTAGTACAAAATACGGTACAAGAAACACTGTAAGTATTTCTTCGAATTTACAACTACGATGCATCTAATCGCTAGGAGATTATTAATTGTATAAAGTGGCAACAGATCCTCATTATTTTTCGTGATCGTTTGAAACTGCTTAGCGGCGCACATAATCACATATCGCGCTGATCAACAAATATAAACGTGCTTGGAGAATATTTTTCGGTGTTTTATCATTGTCATTTTGTTCTTGCAAAAAGCATTAATTAAAAATGCTGCAATTTTTAACTGCGATATCCATCACGCATTTAATTCGGTTATCAATTAGATGCAAGCTGGTTAACAAACACATTTTATGTGCAAGCAAGTACTCAATAAAATTGTCAGCATCAAACATAAAGTTTTGAACGTGGTCGGAATCGCGGCCGATCTCATGCCCAAATTAATCGTTAAGTCTTAAGAGAATCTTACTGTTTTAAAACCTTGTAAACTTAGATTTTATTTAACATTTTTAGACAGTTGGTATTTAGGTGTAAAAAGAGTTGCTTTTTAGAAAATCGGCAATGGGAGAGAATGTTAAAAAAAAAGATATGAAAATGAAAATAAAAAAATAAATGATGATCTGACTTTTTACTGATGAATATTCAACTAATAATAAATGATTTCGTCTATCTTTTTTATTACAATAAATCGATATAATTATTTAAGTGACCTGTAATAATTATATCGATATGTTCTAAAAAAAAAAAATGAAATCGTTTATTAATCGAATACCTATCAAACCTAAAAAAGCATGGAGTTCACTTCTCCCAATGTTTATATCTTTTTCTCAGACATTTCATCCCATTACCAACTAGATTATCGGAAAAAGCAATTCTTTTATATCTAAATATCAATTAGGATCTAAAAATTTTAATTAAAACCCGATGTATAACAGGATTTAAAATAGAAAATCGCATAGAGATCTTCTGGGACTTAATGTGTCAACCCTTTGCGGCATACAGTTTTCTATCAGCCCAATTTCAACAAAACTTCATTGATGGGAGATTTTTGGGGAGACCAAGATGTGACATCTTACAGGAGACTCATATATTACAAAAAAATAAAAAACGTAAAAAAAATATGTAATTTGTAAAAATTGCAAAAACTGATAGTGAAAGACAACATATGTCACTATGCCGCAAAGAGTTAAAAAAATTCTTATAATCGTATGCTGTAAATTTCGTAAACATTTGCCGCGACGTATTTTTACCGCTGTTCTTTTACATATGTTATATATCTTTTATAATAATGTTTAAAATCTCTCTCGATAAATTAAAATAAATTTGAAAAAAAATGTGATCGTGCGATTCCGTTATGCAAATAATATCGATTGCCGAAATCTCTCTGCAACAAGAGTATCTGCTTAGAGTACATGTATACGCTACGCTTTATTCAATAATTTCATCTTTATCCCGTTAAATAATTGTATGAGAATCTCAACTTAGTTTTTATTACTAGGGAAAGGGGATGTATATTTAATCTCGTTGTCGAAGGTTCTTGTGATAATGAATAACGCATTCATAAAAAGGAGTCGTTATGATGTGACGATGCTGTGCGAAATTATTTATTTTAAATGCTGATACTATTCTTATAACATGGTCAACAATGCCTAATACAATTAAAGAATTGTAAATATATGTACAAAATATTTTAATATAAAAAATGGTAACAATTATTACATTTCTGTAACGTGTTAATATAACACTGGATAATAGATATTTTTTCTTTCTTTTTTTTTCGAAACAATTATGATGTACTTGATCTTGTTTTATAATTATGTTTCATAGTATCAGCAATTTATTCAGATATTAATGCATTTACGATAGGTTAACATTATTGCGGTAATACTGAGTTTATAATAAATAAATTCGCACAGTATGACTCCTCTTTGCAATTCTCGATTAAACAGATATGCACATGCATATTGACCGCGATTAACGTCACTCGACGAATTAGTAAAGTTGAAATGCTTATAAAGTATAATAATCTGAGGAAATATCTTGCAAAGTCTGTAGCATGAAAAGCTTAGCCTATCACGCTACTGTTAACAATACGCGTACAATCTCAAACTTCGACGACGAGCCCCGGCCTTATCAATCGTTAGAACGCATATAAGTAACCTATTTCAAAAGCGGATTCTAATCACGATGGATGGAATGTTTTCCAAACATAGGTTGAGATGATGTGCTAGTGCGTCAACAAAAATCGAAACAACTTAGGTTTCATTCAAATGAGAAATAAAATATATTCCATAATATTATTATTCACTATTTCTACACATTCTGTACATTAATTCAATTTAAGGGTTTTATACCTCGATACACTTTATACAAAAAGGCTACTTATAATCTAACATTAAGACGTACCATAGCATGAGCGCCCTCCGCCAGACAGCAGACGGGCCGCACGCATGTTTGTACTGGTATTACAGAGTCAGTCGCCAGCAAGTATATCATCCTTTCTCTCCCTCTCTCACGCTCTCTTCTTTCATTCTTCCCGTTATCACACAGCATACTGAATCATTCCAAGTGTTTCTGCAATGCTTCTTTCTTCATTGTCTCTCCAATCTCCCTCTTTGCTTCCTTGGTATCATTTACAATAATTATTTCCCATACAATCTTTCTGCTTGTATCTTTTTTCATTCTTTTTTTTTCGTTTGATCTATCCTTCATCGAAAAAAAAGGATTAAGAAAGATTTTGTCATCGCGACATCGAAATATAATGAAATGCTTTCATTGCTTTCTATGCACAAATTTGTTCTTTTTATAAACTGATTTTTTTTCTCTTATGTTGGACTCTACCGATTTTATACCGAACAGAATTATCTTCTAAAGTTCAGATAACACAATACCGGTACAGAAACGGCGTATTTCGAAGACTCAACGAGCGACAGAACTGTTAATTCAGATCTCTGTCCTCTAAGTACTTGTATTCAAAAGTAAATCCTTCTTTTTTCCTCTGCCCCCATTTTTCGTAGTCAAAATAGATGTACGTGCCCTGAAACGCAAGCGATTCTTATAGAACATCACTAAACATGTCTAAGATGATGTGCTATCAAATCATGATCAGCTTATTCTTATCTCATCCGACGATTCCTTTAAATTACTCATTTTAGACGATTTTTAGAAGAGTTAAAAAAAAGATACACTAACCTGCTCGTATTCTTCATTAATAATTTTCGGTTCCTCGTGCCTCTGGAACCACATCATATACTTGGTGTGAAACCTCCAACTTTGTTTCTTCAAAGCCTTTGCTGCTAAATACTGCCCCTTAGACCCCTCCATATAATAAAATATGAAAAACAAAGTTTCTGTAGAAAGACGTTGGAAGAACTCCACAGTATCCGAATGGGGAAGCTGAACCTAAACGGAGCATATGTGTGCATTAGTAGTTGTTCGCTACGCGGAGAGTGAATTAATGGCTGCGTTCAGCAGAAAAAGCAGCTTTGCAACTGTTGTAAAATTTTTCAATATGATTGGTTTATACATTTAAATCCAGCGAGGAACTAAGGGCAAGACCAATTATATTAAAAAATTTTCTTTTTCTGTTGAACATAGCCACTGCTTTAGTATCGGACTAAAGAAATGTACCTGCTGATAATAAGGTGGCGTGGTACATGTATTTCTCGGCAAATATGAACGTAATCTTTCCGAGTCAGACGGATGCGGCATGTGATAGTAGGCGGCTTCCATCATTTGGAACTGCAACTGGTGCTCCTTCTGTAATGGTACAGGCCCCAAGGGCGCGACCCCAAGCAGCGGAGGAATGTGTGCTTCCGACGTGGCATTGTTGTTGCTACTGTTGCTCGTCTTGGCACTGTCAAAGATGTTTCTATTCGGCTCGGAAGGTGGTATCTCGAGACCTGCTCGGACAATTACTTGTTGGGCAATGGATTTTAAAGAGGACATGCTTCCATCAGGAAGCTTAGGGATGAGACCATTGGCAGTGGACGGTGCTGGCGAGCAGGAGTTTGCGGGCATCGGCGAGGATCTACTGCTGACCGACGACTGCGGCGACGAAGATGGCGGTACCGGTGTAGTCATTTCCGTTTCACTATTGTGATTCTGACTCTGTTGACTGTGCAGTACGTGCGTCGTCTGTGCCGGCGCCGGATTATTATTGTGCTGTTGCGTAACCGTTTGCGGCACATTCGACGTAACGCTGGACGTAGATGATGATGATAAGATATTATTCTCACTGTTGTGAGCTACAAAAAAAAAAGAGATTTAATATTATCTACTGAGAAATATGTGCAAAAGCGCAAATTGATCTTTCATAATATTCCACGAACATGAATTGTTAGTTGTGTAAGAAAAAAACGAAATGTCTTACTAGATGTTTTATTGGAGGTAGAATGGATGGCTTGCGAATTGCTGTGCGAGGCAGCTACGGTGGCGAAATTGCCGGCATTAGTCGTGGCAATGTGATTGCTCGTAGAACTAGGCGAGCTATGGCTAGGTGTCATGGGAATGGTTTTGCTTGGAGTGCTGCTCGATAACATGTTCGATTTTATGGTGGCAGTGCTTCCCGTGGTTGGAATGCTCGCTTGCGTATTCAGTAGCGGCCTGACTGCTGTTGGTTTCACAGGCTGAAATCAAAGACATTGAAAGCGATGCTCCATATATCCGTATCAAGTAGATCTCGACAAGGCTTATCGATCTGTACTTCTCAATTCTGTATGGCTTGATTCCTTCGAAAATGAGGTATCGATCCCCTTTTCGACTTTCTCGAATAAAAATGGAGAATGAAAGGACCCACACCTTGGTTTTCTTGTCATTATCTGTAGAACTATCGCTCGAATGGTTATGCATAGTGGAGCTCAACGACGGCGATGGTATAGGCGAAGTACAGGAATTAGTTGAGGTTGGCGTTCCTCCGGTTTCATTGCTGTTGTTACTATCTGTTGTTGCTGACGAGGGGATACCAACTCCTGACAACTCAACTTCATCAAGGCCGATAATATCATCGTAAATATATTCGTTTTCCTCAAAATCAGGATCTTGCGAAGATTCGATATAATACTCAACATCGTCCTTTATCCTCTTGATCTGTTAAGAATTTCATAGAGAAATTAATAGAATTATCTAATATAACTTGTTATATGATCGCTTCATATTATGCCAATCTGAAAACGCTTACTGTATTGACTTCGACAGACATATTATCAAGCATACGTAATAATGTCTCCAATTTACGGATATGGTAGCGGTGTTTGTCGAGCTTTGCCTTCAATTCATCCACCCTATCTTGCTTATCTTTGTCTATCCTTTTCTTCTTTCCCGCTTGTAACGATTCTATTTCCGATTCAAATGTATCCATCTACATCAAAAGTAATGATAAATGTGTTACAGCAACTTATATTCAATCATTATCAAAATTTATCCAAAACATCATCAATACGAAGATTGGTACCTGCAGATTGAGAGCGTCTATGGAATTGGCAAGCCAATTAGTAACCTCATCTTTCTCCTTCTGAGCTGGGTCCAATTTCTGAGCAGCGCCTAAACCTTCTTTAGAATAAGCTTTTGTTTTTGTCTCTCTTTCTACAACTTTAAATCTTTCCATTTGCTATAAAGCATAAAAACATTTACTATATAATTTACTTACAATTTATTTATTCTAATATATTTTGCTCTAACTCAATCGTTAGAAATACATGTTACATGCAAATATACTAACAGTCTCAATCAACTTCCGATAGTCCAGAAGCGTACTCTTATCCTTTATTTCACCCGACGCGATCCAGCTCTTAATTTGATCGCGTAACCTTTGAAGTTTCTTGATTTCCTTTTTGAGATCAGCCTCGTACTTTTCTTTCTGATTGCTGTTCGTGGCATTATGAACTTTTTGCCAAATATCTTCAAAGGTTTCCACACCTTCCGTTACTTTTTTAAGGCACCGATCTATTTCACCTGAAATGATACACATACATGAATTATTATTGTTTTATATTTAGTCCCTTGATATAAACTGCTTAATTTCACTTAAAAGTTACTTAAAATAGAACATTAATATAGAAATTTTAATACAAAAAAAAACAAATTTATTTATCAGCTTTCTTTATTTCTCAATACTTATTTTGATTCATAAATAAATTGTATAAATTATTTCCAAAGTTTAAATTAATTTGTTTTTTTTTGGCCAAAAATGACAAATTGAAGTTTCACTTAATATTATAATTAATTAATTTATTCTTCACATAAAATAAAAATTATAAATAATAATTCGTATAAATAATAATTCATATTGATATTTGTATCACACAATTTTTAGAAAAAAAGATGATAACATATATTATAAATAGAATCGTTATAAAAGCAAAATCTTCACATAGCACAGACTTTTCAAGGGACATTCCAAGGATGTTCCCAGAATCCCTTGATAAACTGTTGCTTGATGGACGAAGAAAAAAGAAAACAAAGACTAAGTTTTGTTATGTATTCACTACAAGTTCTTTTGCTGACACAAGTCAACACAAGCATCATTCTACTTTTCTTGACTGAATGTCAAGACAGATAGATTGATATTTGTGTCGATTTACCAAATGGAAAGTATCCTACAAGTACTGAAAATATATAGTATATAATAACGTGAACTATAGATTTTTAATACTCGCAGTGAATAACAGAACGCAACCAAAATATATACATTCAATGATCACAAAAAATACAATAGAAAACAAATTTTCATTTTTACATAATTATCTTGGGATAAAGAACATTCACATTCTACATCTAAAAACATAAATAACTTGTAGCAAGAAATCTGTTCTTTGTAACCGAACTAGTATGCACTGTACGTAAAAGAAACAAATATATGAAGTTTGGCGAAAGTCAAAGGAATAGGAAGTTTTAATGCAATCCAGTGTAATGACAAAGGACAGCTTAAGTATGATGAAACAGATTTCAAGGTACACAGCGTATGGCTCACATTATTGCAGTTAATTAAAAAAGTTGAAGTTTAAAATCTTTAAAGGTTATGCTGACAAAATAAAAAGCCGTCATGTTCCGCACAATGGAAGACCCATCGCTACTGTAGGAGGTAAGCGAGACAAAGCGAATTAGAGTCCATGAACCCAGGTCGTTCGCGTCATCGTAAGCCGTTATAGCCATTTGGGCTATGACGCTGGATTGGCGCCTCGCGATATGTTGTATGCCGGAAATCGTGCCGTTCATGATCGCGCCGAGTCGGCGGGACGACTTGGCGCGATTCGCAAAAGCGCCTATGGCGGAATCGCGGGAGACCGGCGACAAAGGATGAGAGCACGCGACGACCCGGACGACTCGTCCAGTCCGATGCAGCGGCGACCGCGGCAAGAAACAGGAACGAACAATATATCCAAATGTAAACACGCTGGTAACACTTTCTCCTCACCTTGCAACTTTCTTGTCGCAGCCATGGCTATGTGAACGTGTGATAAAATGGTTCATGCATAGTCTAGACGTATTTGGTGAGATACAAAGCAATTTATCGAAACAAATAGCTGTGGAACTATTATTTCCCGTGTGATATGGGAGCCTCGGCCACAAGATGGCTTCCGTTTTCAAATGACAACGTCCGACCGTCCGTGTGTCGCGCACAGGCACAGAGACCCTCCGCGATTCTGCCCCTAGAGATTTCCTAAGACGCGTAATCACGAGCCCGTTTAACGTCG
This sequence comes from Acromyrmex echinatior, assembly GCF_024713525.1. NCBI lineage: Eukaryota > Metazoa > Arthropoda > Insecta > Hymenoptera > Formicidae > Acromyrmex > Acromyrmex echinatior. The sequence continues at coordinate 18,319,381 of NC_141854.1, read as the reverse complement.
TTCGCGTATGTGAGGAACTTTCTGCCGAGATGCCGGCGTGTCTTGCTTTTGCCGCCCGTAAAAGAATCGCGAGAGAGGCGAGTAGCATCAACAAACGTGATATACACGAGATACGAAGAGCGAGATAACGTGATACGCGTCGACGCACTCGCACACATTCTATTCGTATATACACTCTAGGGTATGTTCGTAAATGCGAAATATTGCATGACGTGTATCTCGACTGATCTTGACTCTAGACGCGGTCTAGATGTAATTTCCCTATGATATCTCTGAAATTGGCTGCATTCAGCGTATAGCTTTAAAGAGTGTTTATATTTGCCGTAACCGTATTCTGTAATCTGTAAGAATTGATTAATCACAGTCGAGTCCTTTTCCATTCGACTGTAAGAAAGGAATACTCAAAGGTGATTGGTGAATTTTTACGGATTATGGCATACGATTACGGCTAATATAAACGCTTTCTAAGAATGAGAACATCGGTAAAACTATACTCTCATTGGATATCACATGTCGCGTGCGACTAACATCGCGCTGGTCTGCAGACGGCATAAAGAATTAGGAATAAAGAATAAACGATTTTAACTTATTAGAAATCGGATACATCGGAATACACGGTTTCTGATAGGTTGAAATCGTTTATTTTTTATTCCTAATTCCTTATTCCTTCTATTATGCTCAGGGCCTTATCTTTGTTGTTCACGCAATGTTAAACAAGGATAAGTGATATAGACATGATATAGGCTATGGTTCATTTGATACTACATGCTTCGAAGCATTTTTTGATTGGTCAGTTAATAAAGTTCTTCTTTTTGATCAATCAAAAGTTTTGAAGCATTTATAGCGTCAAGTGGACCGCATCCATAAAGCCGGTTCTACATTAGTTGCAAGCTGATCGCAAATTTGCTGTGACAGCCAATATGAAGTGTTGATTTCAAAATGCATGCTTCAGATTGGCTGTTGCAACAAATTTGCGATTGGCTTGCAACTAATGTAGAACCATCTTAAAGGCTGTATCAGACTACTGACTTTGGCTGGGTAGAAGTTTCGCTACAAATGCTTTGAAGGACCAATGCAATTGATGTTATCAACCAGTTAGAAGAAAGAATTTTACAAACTGACTAGTTACAAAACGGTTCAAAGCGTTTGCAGCATCACGTACCCTCTGAGTCGCTGACGATGCTGACTCGAAAAATAAACTCGAATCTAAACGCAAGTTGACCGATCCAATCAGTCAGCGTCTCGCTATGATTGGTTCGCTATGAGGATCAGCAGTCAGAATCGGTAGTCTGATACGGCCTTAAAAAGAAGGAAATGCTCATGATATAACGACAAGGATATGCTCGTGCATGTCCATTGGCCAATCAGAATTGTTAACAAGCTGGTCATAGAAAGATTGCAATATTTTTTTTTTCGATGGATTTCAGAATGCAGTTGGTCAATTCTTTCTTCATCTGAGGTCTCGGATCGATTTTTATCATCGTGGACATACGGCTTTAGGCCGGAATCAGTGTGTCGTAGACATAAGGGCTGCGTTCAGCGAACAGTTAAGTGAGCGCTCTTATTGGTGCATTCTTTTAGAATCAGCATTTCATTCAATTAGCATTTTAGATATAAAAAAATACATCAATAGCAGCGAATATCACTTAACTGTTGAGTTCGCTGAACGCAGTCAATGGGTGCATTCAGTATTACGAGCGCTTACTGAGCGCTCAGTCAGGTCTTTTATCTGATTGGTTTATATTTTAGGATCTAATGGAATATGCCAATCAGACAAAAGAGCTCATTGAGCGATTGTCGTTTTAAATGTACCGAATGCTTAATATCGTATTCATGTCCTACGTTTTGATTGTCCACACAAGTCATTCACAATGGGTGCATTCAGCAAATACAACAATGGTAAGAATCAATTAACTACTGTTGAGCATTCCCTTGTCGTTCGACTGTAATAGGGGAATACTCAACTATAGTTGATTGGTCCTTACACTCTGATCCGGTTTAAACCTTCGGTGAAAACTAGACCACTATCAACAGTTGAGTAAGCATTCGCTATTAATGTATTTTTCTAAATCTAAAATTCTGATTGGCTGAACTAAAAGAATACATCAATAACAGTGAGCGCTCACTTAACTGTTGAGTCCGCTAAATGCACTTAATGATTGTCCAATGAAAAATTCTAAGCACTGGTTGAATGGCTAAAGTAGTTAAATAATACGTTTCTTTTTGCAGCCATACAAAATCCATCTGGACAACACTAGAGACGCGTTTATTGGCACATTTATAAACAGGGCTGTTCGCGCGCGAACAAAGTGTCGAAAGATATCAAGAGTTTCGTTGATCAGAGAATTTACGTTCGACGGTTTTGAGTTTCGAGTCGCCGTCGCTGCCGGTTCGCTGATCGCTCGCCGGTCGTGTTTACCGGTCGCATGTCATCGTTGGAGTAAGGGATCAAGGGATGGGGGGTATCGCGGGCATCACGTTGGATGTACGCGTGTGCATCTTCGAGAGATGTCACCGTATCATTGTACGACGGCCCTGAGCATTGGTGACTGGAGCAAGCGACATTCGTATTCATTGTCATTCCGCGTCTGCACCTCGGTTCTGTCTCTGTCGCTGCTCGTATACATATCCAAGTCTACGACGGATGTCACGTCATTGTCAGCAGCAGCCAGCAGTAATCTCAGTACCGCCCATTGGACTCGGGCTTAACCTCTGCACGCGGCTCTCAGCAGCTCTCAGGGCGAGCGCGCGTACGGTCGCTATGACAAAGGGTGGCATCACTGGGAATGTGTTGGAAGCACGGACAGTGCGGCGCTCATTGATATGACGCCATTTTACTAACCTTTTCGTCGCGTACAACTACCAGTTTCTCCAAGTCGTTCGCGGTCGCCGAAACGTTTCGTACCGTGTGCCGCGCAAGGCTGATCTCATCGTCGTACGAACTACGCTCGGCCGCGACGGCCGACTCGTGTTCTGCTAAAGTAAGTAAGTTTCTTGGAAGTTCGCTTCGGTCGACCGTATGATCGTAGAAAACTCGCGCGCGCCCCGCTCTCTCGTTCACCCGTTCTCCCCCGCGAGTCATCCTCGCGTACGGTGCACATTTCCGTCGTCTTTGTCCACGCCACGCGTCGTCCAGCTTCCGCCAGAAATCATCACGAGGCTCGTGCGAACGAAGGAGAAAGTACGATAGAGCCAACCGCTATGCAATCCGTTGATCTCGTTCCGGGATCGGCGTGCCTTCCTCGGACGCCGCTTCTCCTTCTCCGCCGTTTCTTCGAAAAGTGACGGATCCCGTGCGATCTGCAAGCCTGAAATCACAGCGAGAGCCTCGTGTTTCTCCGGACGTGACATGTGACTGTGAATCCGAGTCCGAATTTTGTTTTTTCGCCTTTCCTTTACGCTAGCAAAGGTGTGAAATCCTCTGAGAATAGAATCGTGACGAGTGATCGTCGTCTACGTGACGAGTCATCAACGTGCGTAGTGTGACGCAATAAGACTGTCTTGTTTTTATTACCACTGAGAAATCGTTAACGAAATGATGTGTCGATGTGTTTTTTCTGCAATGTTGCATTGAAACATCGTCTGTGTTCTAGAAGGCTCTGATAATTCCGAGTTTAATCGCTGAGATTAACAATATTTTTTTTAATTGTAAATAAATATACTCGGTGCATGTTTAGTTTTAAATCGTAATTGTAACTAATCGATGAATATATTATTTTGAATAATTTACATGTAGTTATGAATCATTACATGTGTATTTTATATTTAAATATATACTATATATGCATATGCAGATGCAATATATAATTATGTGTTTTAGGTAGATCGCTGTAACAGTTTGCACTATTATGGAAGATGAGGATGGAGAAAGTAAAATAGATATGTGGAACATATTGGACAAGCAGCGACTCAATGATTCCACATTGGATAACCCATTGAAACATTCCATCGACGATGTATACACTGCTGTAATCGAGGAGGAGAAGCAGTTAATACGCTACAACTCGATCTTAACGAATGATTCGTCAGGTAAAAATATCGTTGCGGGGCCAAATTTTGTATTTAAGGGTTTTAAGAAGCATATTTTGGCCGAGGCTCGAGAAGTTCCTACCGTTGCGTCAAAGAACAGTACATCAGAGCTGCGACAATTGAAGCATTTCAATGCAAGGACTGGCAAAGACAAGAAGGTGGAGAGGAAGCGAAAGCGTAAGATAACGGAATACGCTCAATATCTGGGTCTTCGACCATCCTCGAAGTACAAGTGTTTCAAGTGTCACGCATGGTCTGGTTATGGTCCCAATTCAAGACAGAACTCGTGTGCTTGTAATCCTAATATGACACCGATGCCCAGTACCTCTGAATCGAATGCCTCGGTGTCGCACGCGAGCAATTTTAAAATCACGAGGAAGGTCTATCTATGCTCGGCGTGTGGCACATATTTCGAAAATTGGAACTTATTCTTACACATGAGAGATACACACAAGCGTCACATATGCCTCTACTGCCTGGGTATGTTCGGCCAAGCGGAGAGGCTGTCATATCATCTGATGAAGAAGCACAGTGTTCCAGAGATGGCGTTTTCCTCGGTAGAGGATTTCTACAACTCCTTCAAGGGTTCATGTTACCTTATCTGTTGCAGCTGCGAAAAGGTATTCTCAGAGACCGACAACTTCTTTAACCACTTTTGCTCTCCAGTATTGGAGCAGGATCCAACTGTTACTGTTGCGTCAATATGCACTATATGTAGACAAAGCGGAACACACGCGAGTACCTGTAATTTTACGCTGTCATTGGATACAGATAAGGAAGTGTGTAGCACATCAACGCCACTGGCAGTCGCTGATGCAACGTATACGGACAATTCATCGCCGACGATGGTCCCTTCATCGGAAATAGTTACAAATCTCGGGGGTAAGGGACTGCCAAGAAAAGCGATAAAGTACAACAGGAGGAAACGTGAAAGAGACAGTATGCAAAATTCTCGCCAACAAAAATCAAGTACACTAATGAAAAAGCTCAGTGCGAAAGTTCAGTGTAACGAAACTCAACTCGATTGCGATCTCGATGTCCAAAAAGAAATTGCAAATAACTTACCCCGAGATACAGTTACCGAGACGATAATGGAAGTGTCCAGGTACACGGGCGGCAATTCATCTGATGAAAATGATGAGAATGATGAACAGGCAGTGAATAAAGATGTGCACAACAATCGTGATAAAGGGTCGGGAGGAAAATCTCCGGTTCAAAATTGTCAGCTTGATTTCAGTGAACCTTACGATAGCGTAACCGAGACCATCATGGAAGTATCACGCTACACAGGTGAAGAAGTTAAAAATGAGAAAGAAGACGTAACGTATATTCCAAACGCATGTGCGTCACATACTATTGAAAAAGTGAATACCGAAGACGAGGGAATATGTGACAAAAGCGATGTTGATCCGACACGCTCGGCCAGTTCGAGAACACCTAGTCCAGCACAATTTGATACCGAGGAAATTACGACAGTGGATACAAAAGCGAATAATATGTGCGAGACTGGAACTAAATACGACAGTCCACAGGATGCACGAAGTTGTAGTCCCTTCAGTAGATCGTTATTTAGTCCACAACACGAATCGCACATATCGGACCCGCAGTCTAAAGAGATAGAAAGTTTCGAGGATAACGACAAGAAGGTGAAGAAACCTGTTGCGACAAATGCCACTGAATCTCAAGCCTCGGTCTCGTTTAACGCCGTTGCTTCTTCCGATAGGAGTTTGGTTATTAAGATTTGCAACAGGAACTCGCAGTTCAGTGTCGCAACAACCACTGTTACGAGTAGGGAGTCCGAGGAAAACAACAACGCTGAAGGGTCGACATCGAAGGAGAGAATGCCAAACGGTTCGGAAATTGGGAGGGACATCATTGATAATGATCAAGCAAACGAGCTGGACGATAGTGATTCTGACAGCGATAAATTGGCGGTAGTAGACAGCAATCCCGAAGAAGACGAGGAAGCAGAAGATGGCGAGGAAGGCGAAGCTGATGAAACTGAAGAAAGGCACAACGAAATGGAAGACAAGAGTCAAAGGAATCAAGAAGAAAATGAAGTTAAAACTGGGACATATACTGATGAATTATTCTCTGTCGCGGAAACGATGCCGATTAGCAACACCAATGAAACATCCGTCAACAACGCAGTTGTAAGTGTTGCGAACGAGCACACGAAAAGTCATACGATTGACAACGGTATCGTGTTAGCTGGCGAGAATGTTCCATGTATTGATTTAAATGTCGAGGGCACTCTGGACAGCATGGAGTTGGAGGATTTGTTAAAACGTTGCATAGAGGCAGCCAGTCCCATCTGCGTGTACTGCAATCACTCACGGTACATCGCGGTTAACGGCAGACAACTGGGTCTGCACATGCTAGCAGAGCACAAGTTTCAACCACAGCATCCCGCGATAATCATACACGCGGAGCAGTTCATTGCACGGGTGAAGAGATCCCTTGACGAGCTCGAGTCTCGTTACTTCAATTTAGATACGTATAACAGCGCGGATGGCACGTATAATGTGCCGAATGTATTGATATACGAGTGTTTTCATTGTAGATTTCATTCGACAGTGCACAAGGAGCTTTATTTGCATAATCGAAAGATGCATCAGAAGACCATACTGATTTGCATAATGTGCAAATCGACATTCTACAGTTATAGCGAGTTAGTGTGCCACTTATGTCCTGGAGTTTATTCGCCAAATGTTAATCTACGATATCGATGTTGCCTCTGCTCTGTAGCGAATTTGCCGTCGGCATTCCGACTGATGGTTCACGTGCGCAAACGTCACCATGCCTGCGACGTCTGTCTGGAGTCTACAGGCAATCAGCAGCGTCTTTCGAATCACGTATGGAAGCACAAGCTACATCATTTGTGTTACAGATGCGGCATCGCGTATCGTAATAAACCGGATATCACGAAACATCTATTTTGGAAACACGGCACGGAGAGCGTTCTGTGTCGAAAATGCCTGCAGAAGAAATGGCCGCACATATATCATTTCTGTATACCGCCTACAGCGTTCGTTTGCGAGGAATGCGGCTTGAGTTTTGGACGCGCGGTAGCGCTCAAGGTGCATAAAAGACTGCACTCCGGCGATTCACCATATGGCTGTGACGAGTGCGAACAGCGTTTCATATCACGAAAGCTCCTAGCTAAGCATCAAGCGGCTCACAGAGAACCTGAACCTGAGGATGTCCATGTGAATGTGACGGATGTAGTTAACACTTCACTAACGGACAAGGATGAGAAATCAGATAAGAATACATCCGTAACCATAACCGATGGAGACCTGACAGGAGTTGAGACTACATCAAAGAACGTGAAAGAGGCTGTGAAAAAAGTAGTCGATGTTTACGATCTACCGCCGCTCAATCTATCGTCCGAAAGTGATACTGATAGCGAGGAGGAAAAACCCGCTTCCACGGAAAAACCACCGGAGAAAGAGAATATCGATGAAGATGCAGCAAAGAAGAATGAAACTACTGAAACAATCGCTGCCGATGACGATGACAGTGTTGTGTTGAACAATGATATAGTTGAAGTGGAACGAAACGAGGAGGAAAAAAAACAGGAAGCGCGTATTATGGATGGCATTTGGGACAATTTTAAAACGTACGCTGCCAGTTTGGACGTAGAGGAATCCGCCAAGAATGTCGCGTTGAAAGAGAGCGTACCTGAAACCGACGCGGCATATTTGAGGAGTATCGTTTTTTCTGATCATGATTATTGTGTAGTAAATACATCCGACAAAGAAAAGAATGAAGATCAAGTTATTTCTAAGGACAATGACACGAAAGCGAACGATACCAAATCTGAAAGAAGTCCGTCACCCGGTACTCCGAGTCGCAATACTGGAGGCGACAGTGACGCGAACAAACGGAAAGTAAAGACTCCTAAGAAGAAGAAACGGAGTGGCAGCACATCATCCACGAGCGACTCCTCGAGCGATACCGACTCGAGCAGTTGCTCGTGTGGCACCAACTGTAGCTGCAGCAGCTCTTCGTCTGGCAGCTCCTCCAGTTCTAGTAGCAGTTCCGATTCCGACAGCTCCGCGTCCGAGAGCTCACCCAGAAAGCAATCCAGCAATCGTAAGGACCGAAATAAAAAAGAAAGAGAAACTACACGAGAGAACAAATCACAGTCCGTTGAGCCGGAGAACAAGCCAGAGGATAAGCTGGAAGACAAGAAGATTGCAATAGAGAATGGTCCTGTGGTCCTCCCCGAGATAACAAGCGAGCCTTCTCCAGCGAAGCTTCTCTTGCGGGAATCTGATTTGGAAACCGAGGAAACCGAAACAGATGAGGATTTCTATGATGAGTACCCGCAGTTGCTCGCTAATAAGTTGATGGCGGAGAAGCGCAATCAGTTGCTGCTTCTGGCTACTGTAGCGCCGGCATCAACACCGACCTCGACGCCAACCTCGACACCAACTTCGACATTGATGCCGATGATGGACCAATCATCGATGCCATTGAATAATGGCGTTCTAGTCGCGGAAACGACACCAGATCCGGTTACAATGACTATCGAGAATCAACAACAGTATCAACAGCAGCAGCAACAGCAGCAACAGCAGCAGCAAAAGAAGAAAACGAAAACGAAGAAACGACGAAAGGGTGAGAGGGGCGGTAAGCGTAACGCGATTACAACAGCCACCGTGGAATCAATCAAACTGAACATTCCCAAGGCACTTTACCAAAAGAATCCGGGATTCGTTGCATCGTCACAGTCAACGCTGGTAATGCATCCTAATAGTAGATCCTCGACGCCGAATCTATTGCCAGCTGCAACATGCAACGACTTCCACAGCGGCAATGTTACGAGCATTGCGATAGAAATGCAACAGCAGCAAGCATCGACTACCGCTGTCATTGGTGCATCGAATCAAAATGTCGGTGGCAACGGAGTCGGTGGCATGGAGACGGAGAACAAGAGAGTTTCGAAGAGAAAACGCGTGCCGAAGCGTTTTTACGGTGACTCGAGCGACGATGAACCACAAGAAAAACAGTCGTTCAGCCGATGGCGGAAAATCGAAACAACCACTTCCACAATCGCCACTACTATCCCAGCTTTCACACCGCTGCCACCCATGACGACGATAACGCCAACGAATCCGAAACCGCTGGTGTCGAGATTGTCCTTGAGCGGAAAGACTATACAGACATATAGTAACAGGTCTGCTCAGGTGGAGCAGGCAGCGAGTCAGCAGCAAACGGCTCTACCCGAGGCATCGCCAATCGTCGCAGCGACATCCGCCACCGAGTCCGAGGGTCCCGCGGAGAGTAGCAGTGATAGCAGCGAATCTGAGCCGGAGAATATTGTAAATCAGTCAAAGATCAACCAACCAACGATACTACCTGTTAGCGCACCAACGACGGAGCGACCTGGCAAGATCTATTGTTACTGTCAATGTCCGTATGATGAGGTATCAGAGATGATAGCCTGTGACGGTGAGGATTGCCGCATCGAGTGGTTTCATTTCGAATGTGTTGGTATAATGGTGCCGCCCAAGGGCAGGTGGTACTGCCCGGACTGCAGAAAGAAACACGGTATTGTGCAAAATGATGAGTACTGCGATTGATAGTTGCCACGCGGGATATTAACGACAACGGCATGTTATTACCAAATTTGAGCGATCGTTGCTTTTTAGGCGTAATACTAGAATTTTCCTCCTTTCTTTTTCACGAGCGTATGAAAAGAAAAAAAAATTGCTACACTGTTCCATGTTGATATTTTTCTTAAGCCAATACACAGAGTGTTTGTATATATACTATGTAAATACGTCTTAGAATTATAAGAATGAAATGAGGTTTTTTGTGTACATTTCTTTGTACTTCTTTTAATGACAGCGTTATGTATAAATATATAGCATTGATAGATAGATGAATAAGTAGATAGGTAGATAATATCACCGACAAGGTATCATTATCAACAAAATTTTTTTTTAACTATATCTGAATTAGCGTATAATAATATTAATTGATGATTTTTAATTATTATACAGATGCTTCATATAAATAAGCACATATTTACAGCAACAATATATATTGCTGAAAACTACATTTTTTCCAACTATTATTTACAGGGATGAACGCGGATGGAAATACGATATCGTAATAAACATTGTCAGATATCTATATAATAATAAAATTAATAATAAACGACATTAGACCGCATATAATTACACAACTAAATAATAAAGTCTTATCGGTCTGAGATAGATTTTATTTATCAATTAATGTTTAAATAATATTTCGATGTGAAATATATATATATATATATATAATATATATATATTATTTCAGCAGAATTAGATATATATTTAAAAAATTTGAAAAACGAAAGGGCTGAGTGCTAATGTTAATTATTCTTTGCGCAAATTCTTTTATAATAACGTTTATTATTAAATCATAACAAATTAACATTAGACATTTTGACCCCTATCGAATCATTATCTATGATAACATTAACTGTGAATTTTTAAATTCGTTGAAATATACATACTAAGTAATAAAGTTAAAAAATTGATCGTCAGAATTCTTGCAACTATTTTTTCTACCCGCTGTGATGTCAGTTTTAATTCGTGCTGAGTTTCTTATGTTGTTCACAATGTGTCTATGTTCAGGAACACTACATAGATATATATTAATATTATTATAGATATATATTAATATTATTTAGGCATTGACATCCAGCTCAAACTGATAAGTCTGAATCTTCTCGTTATTTAGTTGAATAAAATTAATATGGTATAAGCTAATAAGAATCCTGCAAATTTCTATAAGTTGGTGTTTAATGGTACCTTGTTGATGATAGTATAGGTAACGATGCGAAATCGTACATGAGCCTAATAATGGCAGGGTTGCACCTCACGAATCTTAGGATCTTCACTTGAATCGCCTGATTGCAATTCGACTCGAAATTAGTATTTCTGGCGGTATCTGTATCACAGTCTTTTTAATTTTTCTAAAACCGCAGGTACGGAAATTATGATTGTCTTCTTTTTTTATTGATATCAAACTATTCTAAATTTTTTAATGGCTATATACGCTAAATGTCATTGATTGGTTTCTTTAATGATGACGGTGCGGTGTAGTAAATATTGTTGTATAGCGCTTCCTTAAAGCAATGTACTTCTCGGAAGGCGAATCTTTCCTTGCTTCTAGTCTATCGTATAGGTATTGTCTTGGAATAAAATCTTATTCTTTCAGAAATCAAAACATCTCTTCCACTGACAATTCAACCACGTAAAAAAAGCCGGTCTATGGTAATTGTCTGTGGTTGTATTAATTTTATTGTATGGATTTACAAATATCGGTGAATAGTAGATAGACGTTTTTTGGCTATAAACTTGATTGATAAAATAACGTAATCACAAGTACTGTAATATTAGAAATAATGATGAATTACAAAATGTTTATTGAAAATTTTGCTAAACAGTATTACAGTAAGTATGAGGAAACGAATCTACGTCATGCTCTTTTACATTATTCTTCGAGTTTCATATGCTGTATAGTTTAAATATTTTTATGCGAACCGAAGAAGCAAACGACGAACAAATGCCGGCGACGATTCTGCCAGTGTTTTCTTCTAGCGCTTCTTTTAATCTTAATTTTAATTTTAAAAGAAAGAAATAGTCGCGCGCGCAGTTTTTGTCTTTGGTTTATCAATCTCTTTTTAACGAACCTTGTCACAGCGGTACATAGCTGTAAAAAATTTCCTCTTAGAATACTTCAAGTAACCGTCGTGCTGATTTTTTCAATTGTCAGCCATAGTTTCCTCCAACGATTCAACACCCACGATGTCCATGGTAAAATCTTTGTAAGATATCCTCTGTATCATAACGTAATAATACATTACTCTCGGGAAGCCTAACTACTAGTTTATCTTATTTATGGCCTATTTAATGTTTTTAAACATATGAGGAAGATAGTTACCTCCGGAAGGAAATGGAAATTGAAGGATATGGATTTTGGAGGCAGACTTAGTTGAGTCTCAACCATTTCCTCTTTGGGAAACACGAGTGTCTTGAGATTTGTATATGCTTCTTGCAAAGTCAACGGTTCACCTACGGCAAATAACAATATAAAAAATAATAAGAAATTATTTTGAAAGTAGTGCAAGTTCAATTTCAGTTATTTTACATACACACATATACATTGTTTATCCAGATTTTTATAATGTCTCTGTTTTGTTTATTTGAAATAATTTGTTGCATTTATTAATGTGCATTTAATTTAAAATACAATAAATAATTTTAATAGAAGCAGGGCTAATAAAGTAAATAAGGAGATAATAGTATCTACTTTATTAGCTTTTTTTAGATTAAAGTTTGATATTATATAGTTTTGGCAAAATCAATAAACCAATCAATCAACTTTCCAAAGTTAATGGTAAATCTATTAGGCTCATTCTTAAATATAAATCTGTGAAAAATAATTTAACTTTCTTTGTGTTACATTTGCAAATTTGAATTATTCTGATTAATATTTATTTTCTAAAGGATATGAATCTAAATTCATTTTTTAATGCGAATTACATTTTGGTTTCTTTCTGAAATTAATTAGTACCTTTTAATAAATATAAATTAAATATAAATATAAATTAAATATGTAATAGCTTTATCTACTTTACAGATTTTAATATCAGTTCCAGAGTTAGTGGTAAATAATAATAGTAAATAAAAGGTCATAATAATAGTAAATTCACATTAATTAATAATTAATTCACCAATAGATTCATCTTCTTTCAGTAAAGTTTTCAATACCGTTCCTCCTAATAAAATATCCACAAGCTGCTTTCGCGTTAAAGTAGGATTTTTTATACTGTCGGAATTTTCTTTGATGAGCATACGAAAAGCTTCCTTTATGTGACGCATGCAAATTTCAAACACCGGTCGGTGATTCACATACAGTCGTACGAATTCTTCAAAAGTGATCTCTTGGACAAGTTTATCGGTTTTAACGTAACGTTTGTAGCATATTTCTGTCATAATATTCTCTATCTTCAAAACAGATATTTTGTCTTAGCAAATCTTAACGAAAAGATATTCGTAATATCTTAAAGCAAATGAATTTTTTATTATAATTTTCGTGCAATTAATGAAAAACAATTGTTTTACTTGTTGCTTATTTTGACATAAACAATTTTATATTTGAAAATTTTTAATTTGTGGCAGAAGAAAGATGTTTAGTATGTTTAAAAAAAAATGTAAATATTACTTCAATCATAAAAGTAATTTAAATATTTTAAAAAGTAAAAAAGATGTTTTCGGAGTTTGTTAAAGAGGTCGACATTTAAAATTAAAATTTTGACTTATGAAACATTGCGTATATATATTGTATATATATATATATATATATATTGCTTTGTGATACTTCTTTGTCGGTCAGAAAATATCCAATAGCTCGCATAAGATTTGAAATTTGATCGACAACCACAGTATCGGAGATGATTCTAGCAGCGGTCGTATTCTCGCCTTGATGTAATATCTGCGCATAATAGAACAGAGCCTTCATCTCATTTACTAACCATCCTTTTTTCCCACCTTTGATGAGGCAATAAAACGGCGATAATCCTTCTCCGCCTAATCGTGCCATTATGTCAACAGATCTGGAAAAATTGTTTTTTTTTTAATAATAAAATTCATTATGTTCATTAAAGTCATTAAACGATGATGTCAGAATCAAGAAATTTAGCTTTATATACAATCAAAGTAAATGAATTTTTCGTTCGCATATTCATATTTAATAGAACGAGCTTGTATTATATAATAACCAGTGATTTTTTTTAGTATAAGAAAAAATGTGTGTGATTTTTTAATTTTTACGTAAAATTTAACACGATTGAGACAACTAACTTCAGTTTGATTTTCCACATTAACACACATGGATCGTTATAACCTGCGGTAAAAAGTATTTTTTTATTGTAGCTGACAGAGATACCTATTATCTGTAAATAAAAATGGATCATAATAGTCTTTCGTGTATGCCAGTTGTTAACATAAATATATAGAGTATCTAACTTTTTGAGGATGGCCAGTTATGCCGACAATCTTGTATGGATTACCATCAAAAGGCATTAACTGAAGACCAATTTCTCTATCGGTCGCAAATACCACATAGCCATTGTCAATAACTTTATCAGTTAAGATCTAACGACATTGATTTTTAATATAATAATTGATTAATTACGAAGGGGAGGGGGACATTTCTCTAATAAATAAATCAAGAAAAAGAGAAAGTTTGAATTAAATATAAATTCTAGAAATAAGTTCTTTGTTCTTTAACAATATACTTTATACCGTGTTTATAAAATATTTGACGGATATTTCTGGGGAAAAAAAAAAGAACAATTATCTACTTATATTAATATGATTAAAATTTAATCATATCTATTAGAATATATTTTCAATGTTTCTATTATAATTTATGTTTTCTATTTATAGTTATATAAGCATTTAAATAAACTGTTATATCTTATATATTTCTCGTATTACTTGAATATATTTTACTGGCTTTGCGAACGTGGGTCCTAAATAAGTACCGCAAATTACCTTGGTAGCATCACTGAAGATCTTATATTTGTACTGCAATTGTGAATTAAAATATTACGTTTTGCTGACGTGATCTAGAAGAATCGCAGGACTATTACTTCAGAATTTGAGATCATAAAAAATTTTTCAATGCTGGACACAGGATACCACGCGAGGCAAAGAGGAATGGCATTTTGTTCGATCTGATCGATACGCAAGATTTTAAGTCCTGGTACTGGATATGGTCCGCTGCAATGTAATTATAAAACGTAAAACATTATCCTCTCTAAAAGGAAAATTATTACCTACTTCAAATATTTATAGTTATTTAACTACAGAATCTAAATCGCTACGTTAATCGCGATTCAAGGTTGTAATATTGTAGTACTCTTTTTTTTAATAATATAATCATAAAACAATAATTTTTATAAATTTTAGAAATACAATACATCTCTGATTCAAATCCAGAAAATCATAAAAATCAAATGTTATTAAAATTGTGTTTCGTATTTCTCTTATCATGACTCAGAAATAAATATTTGTTTTATTACCTTACATAATATCGCATTCATATTATTCTACACGTTTATAATTCTATTATATTAATCTCATTCACAACATCATTTTTAACATGATATTTACGCTTATAAATATTTCAATCAAATCGCTTAAACTATTTTCCACAAATAACACAATGAAACATTTACGATACAACCTGTGCGCGAGATCGTATTCGACGAGCTCTCGATCCTCTCCCAAAGAGAAAAACCGCGGTACATCGGAATCGGATGCGGCCGGGCCGAAAAGTATATCTTTGATAGGTAAATAATGCGAATGATATTTTCCGATCAAGTTCCACATATTGTATTCTGAAGCGACGGCCGTATTATTTCTCTTAAATACTACTACAGTCAACGCGTTATCCTACAAATAAAATTTTTATTTACCTTTAGAGTCGGTTAATTAATTTAATTAATAATATTATTGCCACAATGTGCAATATTATTCGCGAATTATTATGGAATGCGGGATTTCTTACTGCATAAGCCATGTATTCGGCACACCGTGTGAAAGTAATTTTATTAATGGCTGCCGAAGAATGCTTATATGGTATTTCATCTATAGGATCTAAGGTGATATGATGTAGAATCCAGATCGCCCCGTTCTCCAAACCACACACTAACATATCGCCTAAAAAAAATAAATATTCTTTTCGTGAATTTCCTTTTCTTCCTTTATAATAATAAAAAGACATTGAAGATCCATTAATATACATCATTTATGTATATACATCTTGGCGAGAATTTCAGAGCCGTAACGGCCTTCAGGGTCTCGTGGCTTTGCGGACAGGTGACATAAATAATATTTTCTTTAATCTTCTGTTTTTCGAGAATCGGTCGATAGTTTGGAAGAGGTGGCGTGTTCTTCGATGTTATCAGAACGCATTTTTCATGATTATATAAACGTATGGTTCCCTGAGCGTCGCCCACAACCATGTAATTGCTGTCATTGAAACATTACTATTATTATTAAGTTATTATACTATATTTATTTCAACAGAATCTTGCTAAGCTAATTTGAAATTTGTCCACCTTTCTGGGTGACTATCTATACTAGTCACGATTGCAACCGGGTGACGAGACACAAAGTAACATTTCTGCTTTGGAATTTTCATTATTGCTATTATTCCTGCAGGAGAGCCTAAAGCGAATGCAGATAAAAAAAGAATATGATGATATAGCGAGTAATATGTTTTATACATATATTGTGATGTTTTAACGTTATATAATTCATATAATACGGTAATTTTACAAAAGTTTAGTTCTTACACACAAGAAAATTTCGGACATCAAATGGAGAACAATATAGAGTAGCAGACGTTAATATAGAACTCAATATTTTATTAGCCGGCTTGACGTCTTTACTAATCTTGTGATTTTGTGAAATATGTTTTCCATTTACAGTGAATTTTGGTATCTCCACTTTGCTGGTAAGTCTCCCTTAAAATTCATTTATAGTTTTTCAAACTATATAAACAATAATAATGATCTATATAGATTTCCGAATTTTTTAAAACTTCTAAATAAACTTCGATATATAAATATTTTTTTATCAGGCTTTCAAAATAAAGCTTACTTTTTACATCGACGGCAAATATCGGAGCTAACAAATTAGATTGAAGATCGAAACTTAGCCATCGAATGGAATCAAGATCACAAGTTTCACACCAATATAAAAGTCTCAATTGGTAATCATAGAAAGTAACACGACCATTTGAATTTCCCGTAACAAGCATACTTCAAAATTAAATTACATTAAGAATACTACCACTAGATTTACTAAAGTAATTTTAGGCTTTAAATTCATATACCCTTCGTTATCAATAATAACAGTAATACTGCTTTTCTGTAAGTTAAGAGTCTTTCTATGTTTTTTCTTTTTATAAATATTATCATCATGCTTGTCTTCGTAGGAAATATTGTCCCATACTAAAATATAGCCTAAATAATAACAATATAAGAAAAATATTATTTAATAGGTAATTAAGTCATTAATAAACTATTAATATATATAAATATAGACGATACCATTTGTACTTGCTGTAAATACTTGTTGTATTTTTGAAACGTAGCATGATGCATTAAAGACACCAGTATGTTGAACTTTTGTCATAACTTTGGGACAATCGTAAATCAAAGCGTGACCATTCTTATTTATGAAATTAAGAAGAAACACGTTATATTATTTTATTTTATACTTTATGGTTTTCATTCTTATTATAATTTCTAATGATATTTATTATATCAATGATTCTCTCAAACTATCTATTTTAATGTACTATTATGAGTTTTATATGTGTTATTTAAGTATGTGTATATCAAGAGTCATAAAAGCAGCATCATATAGCTATCATCTATGAGCTAGGTGCTGCTTTCTATTATTTTGTTCATGTATGTATATCATATAAAATACATTTCTTGTCTTTTATACGTATAAATAAAGTTATTATTATTATTATTACTATTATTATTATTATTATTGTTGTTATTATACACAAGAAATGTGTATTTTTGTAATTGAAGTCGTATGTCATACCTTCAGAATTAAATCAAATGTTAGATGAAATAGTTTTAAGTAAAGTATTTTTCTTTCAACATTTCTCTTTTAATTTTAATAAAAAAAGATGTTTATGTTATCCTTTTTGCACAATCAATACAAAATCTAACTATATTTGTAACATCTAATTTTTAAAGAACAAAACTTGAAATTTTATGTAAAAATAAAAATAGTAATTTTGCATGAAATCTTTTTTATCTTTGTTATTTTTATTATCTCGAAACTCTATTTTACTTATTTATATTATTATTTCGTTATTTCATTCCAATTAAGATATAACATGATTATATACAAATATATATAATATTTTTCACTAACCCAAGTTAGGAATAAAACGTGATAATCGGTCGTCAATGCAAATTGTTCCGGACATTCGTCGTTGAAAGTTATTCCCTTGACACGTTCAGTAATGTTGATTAACGAAGTCGATGCTAAAAATATTTTAAATTAGCTAATTCTGGATTATTCAACAATTATAAATATTCTTAAAAATTTTAGTTATAAAGATCGTATTTTTTGTGTAAATAAATAGTAATTATATAATAATAATATAAAAGGATATAATCCTTGACAATAATTAATATAAAAATACATATTGATGTTTCATATCGTATTTCATATTAAATTTTTTAAGACGAGGAAATAATTAATGAACAGAAGACAACAAACCATCTGGTTTGTCTCTTCTATAAGTCCATAACCAGAAATGCACATTCTGATATCTTCCACCGCCAACGGTGACTATTTGTTTAGCATCAGGACTAATAGCAGCAATTGTGATATCTTCACTATTATGTGGATTAAATAAAGTGCAAACGGAAATCCTAAGAATATTAATAATTCTGTTAACTTAATACATGAATCTCAAAGTAATACTCGACATAACTTTACAATTTCGGAAAAAATAATATAGTTACCCCTTTTCTGTATCCCAAATTATTACTACACTGTTCTTTCCGGAATCCGCTGTTAGTAACCACTTGCCGTCACGCGAGGTTGACAACATTTTAATAGGATTTTGCTAAAAAGGATTATAAGATTCTTCAATATTATTTGTAATTAAGTGTTGTTTCGCGACAAACTCAAAAGTATACCAACGTGACCTAGGAGTGGTAACATTTTCTTTGAAATATAGTTGTAAATTATTGCTATGTGCGAACAGGCGTACGCCAATAACGTACGATTTTCAGTAGTTAGATTTATGACCGGTACTTCCGGATTTAATCCGAAGGACCACTGTAATGTCTGAAGAAAAGCAACAATTTTTGTTAAATAAAAAAATGCTAGATTCGTCAATGATACACTATTTTTTTATATGTTTTTTTTACTCACGAATGGACAGAGATCGTCCTCTGTGAATCCTTGTTCGAGACATTTTTTCTTTACAGTTATTTCAATGTTTTCCGTATCTTTGATAATTTCGGCTTGAGATCGACCGGCAATCGACGGAAAAATGGAAGAATATCTCGCCATTTTATAACAAATATCAAATATCAAGTTTAAGTTTAAATAGCTAATTTCAGGTAAAATCATCGCATGCTATGTATATATACACACTAGCGTTTTGTAAAACAATTTAGTTAACAAAATGAAATTTCTAAAATTTTGTATATTGGAAATATAAATATAATTTTTTTTACGAATGTTAAACCGATATTGACGACTAAATGTCATGTCAAAGCATTAGCAAGCAAAGTTGAACCAATCATATGTCAAAAATATTAGTCTCTTACATTTTCTTCATTAATTTGAAATTCTATTAACATTGCATTGTTTCTTATTAATTACCGACATTATATGTGAATTTAAAAACTTTCTTGAAACAAAGAATAATTCATAGCAAATGCCATAAAACAATTTTTTAACTAAATTAAACGTTAAATAATGGTTAATAAGATGTCTAATATTTTTGATCAGGTTGTATATCAAAATTTTTATATATGTATATATATTCTGTTTTTCTATATTTTTTATTTATTTAATACAATTTTATTCAAAACCTATTCGAAAAAACGACAATATCTAAATATATGTATACATATACATATACAATATGTACAATATACAATATACAATATAAAGACTACGATTATTTTAAAATCGTAATTAATGAGTCAAAAATGTTATGAAAAAATTTTGATTTTTCAAAAAATTTTACTAAAAAATTTATCATTCTCATCAATAATTTCATAATGTCTCCTTTTTAAAAAAAAGTTTATTTACATCAACATTTTGCATATATTGTTTTTAATTTTAATGTATTCGCTATAGTTACGTCTATTACTTTTATTTCTTTTTAATTTTTATATTTTATTACTAATGATAAAGTATGCTTTAAAGATCTAATAAACCCCACTCATCATATAGTGGGAGTCTTTTTATCATTAACTGTTTAAAACTCTCGTTTTTTGAATATATAAAAGTACCAGTGCTTATTATCTCATTCAAATCTGTTTTAGTCTGACAGCGCAGCATATATGGTAAAACCGTGAAGGATATTAGCATTTCCAAGCTAGCCCTTCGCTTTAGGATAGCTTTCAGTTCCTTCATGGTGGGCGGCTCCGTTTTGCAATTTAATTGCTTCATAGTCGTTGTCAACATATCAAGGTATTCACTTAATAGAACATCTTTCTTGTATTCAATGACATCGAAGGAAGTACTTGAATTGAGAAAACAGAGAAGATCGAATGCGGGCGATGTATAAACGCACATTTGAAAGTCTACCTGTAATCAACGAATGTTTTCGATCGATCAATCTTTTGAGTCAATTAGATTGGAAATGAAATTCACCGCAAAAGAAGTGGAACGTCATTCAATGTCATTCAATAATATAAGTTAGATTTTTTGCAAGTGCAAATTGGATATCACAAATTTTTATGTTTAATCTTAATTGCATCATAAAACTGCGATTACAATAAATCAATGAGTACCTACTCGTGTTCAAAGGAAATACATAATTTTTTAATAAGGTGATAGTACTTACTAAAATATAATCGATCGGTTTTCCATTGTTGTTATATTTGAACAATATATTATTCATTTGAAAATCACCGTGATTAATAACATTAAATTCATCCTCGAACAGCTTGCTTGCATTTATACCTATTTGATATATGTGATCGGAAAGTTTAGCAATTTTTTCCGAATATCTAGCAATAAAAGTCACATAAAGTTGCATAAAATTATGTATAAACTATACAAATATCTGCTCTAAACAGTATAATTTATACTTATATTTGCAATTTTCTAGTTAGCATATTTCTTCATGTTAAACGCTTATCTTAAATCATAAAACATTATTATGAATATTAAAGAATAGAGCAATGAATACTGTCATTTATGGAAATCTTACTTTTTTACTTCTGGCCAATTTGCAATCTCGTCTGCTAAAGCTTTAGTACTCTTAATGAAAATATTTTTCATTTCTGGTGGATGCTGTTTATGGAATATTCCTTTCAAATACATCTCTTTCTGTTTTGGTTCCTAAATATTAAAAACATTTTTATTAGAAGATATGCAATTCGGGCAATATGCGATATTATCACTATTGAACGCGACGGAATTTTATTTTTCATAAACAAAATCTATATAGGATGTAATAAAAGGCGCAGCATTTTAAGTTTTAATATATAGTATTAAAATAGAATTTTTGTGTTTAATATTACAATTAAAAATTAAAAATTTTTTATAGGAGTTTTATAGGAATATATATAAGCTGTATTAAGTATACGTTATTCTAAAATCTAAAGCTTTACAAATTTTACTGAAAATTATTTCTTGGCAGTACTTTTTTTAACATATAAAATTTTTAATACGTTGTGCCACTTCAAGTTAATCTCTATTATATGTAACTTTTGAATATTTCTGATTACAATATATCATATTTTTAACAGATATTTCGAACAATACACAAAAAAGAATCTCATATCAGTGAGATGTTCATGCAATCAAAGTATTTTATATATAATTCTTATGTTTAGTATTGAGATCTTAAACAAAAATTTGAATTTTGGATATGGTCTTTGTATGGTCTTTGTGCTATTGACCTGAATTCTTAATAATTGTAACGAGACGTTACAACTGTTATAATTCATATGTGGAGATTTACCTTCTCGCATAGGGCTACGGAAGCTGCATGAAACCTGGCTAGTCCACGAAGTGCCAATACGGAATGGGCTAGATCAAAACCAGACGAACGATCGGCCAATCGAAAACCTAGAGGCGCAAGATCTTCGATTACTAAAAGCGTTGGATTTTCATTTTGTACGTAGAGAATTTTCCCACTCAAGCGATGATTTGGTCCTAACAACTTATTCATTTTATCCAAGGTGTCTGACATCATCAATGCTTCATTATGAAAGTAACCTGATTGTGTGACCTATAAATTTATTTAAAATCAATTAATGGAATCTTTTGTTTATGGGGAACATATATAATGGAATTCCTTTAATTTAACAATATTCAATTTTTTTTAATATGAAGACCTATATGAAAAATGTTTGTATAATAAAAAGTTGTATAATAAAAAGTTTCAGCTTTTCGAATGGCAAATAAATAATAACTTTATTCTACATATAAATTTATTTTCAAACAACTGAAAAATGTTTTCTTCAAATATGATCTGTATAAATCTATATGAAATAAAATCTGTCACAATTGAATTTCTCTTTTTTTTCTCTCTTTCCATATTAAAAATATTATATAAATTAAATACTCTTACAAGTTTCTTTCGATCATCTTCGAGTGTAGGTGAGATTTTAATGATGATTGATTTCTTCTTTGTATTCTTAAAGCCACCTTGATTACAAGAAAAGTCGGCAATTATCCTGATTATGTCACTAGTGTAGTTGTCACCCTTGCTTGTGGCTGGTTCCGAACATATATTAGTTACTTGGATCGAATTATCACTTTCCGAATTTCGCAGGATCTTCTCTACAAAGCATAAATTCAGCCATATCGATGTTTCTTGAGCCATTTCTGAAATTGGAATTGGATTTGAAATTTCTTCGATAAATTGTTGTTTCTCTCGTCGCGTAACAAAACGCGAAAACGACTCTTTACGATAGCTTATTGGTCGGCAAAAATCACGTTCTCATTCTCTCTTTCCAGCTGCAATTCCCTCCATTCATTCAAGTCTTATCATTAACTAAGATAAGATAATAACACTTCAGATTATAAGATTATTTTTATTTTGTAATTTGATGTGGGAACGTATTGGGAACGTATAATGCTGAGAATGTATACGTATAATGCTTTGCTCAATATAAGTAAGCGTGAAAACTAACGAAAGAAAACTAACGGCAAAGAACCTCAATAAAGAGGGGAACTTCTGTGAAAAAGGAGAAGAGGTATTATATAACAAACATGTAATAATGTTTAAGATAAGAAGGTATGTGCTTTTGATAATAATTCAGTTCTTTTTATAAGCCGTTTCTTTTTTCTTGTTTATTGTAAATTAACTCAGACAGTGCAGTAATAATTTTTACTCTAAAAGTAAGACTACGAAATTAGACTACACATTAAAAATTAAGATCGAAGATAAAAAATGAAAATTTAGCCAATAAGAGCAAAAAATTTTAGCTTCTCTTGTTTTGATTGGTCAAATTTCAATCTCTCAATCTTCAATCTCAATTTTCAATCTCAATACGCGTAGTCTGATACGGTAGTATTGGAAAGTTAAATTATTACTAGCCAGAAAAGCTGTGCAGCACTTGTCATAACTCAAATCAAATTCAATGAATTTAATATATAAAATTTTCTATCTGGAATTAACGTAATCAATATTAACCGATTATAATAATTATACGTAACGTTTGTAATAATCGTAATGATAATTGTAACATAATGCTTGCGAATAAAAACTCAAAATATGAATTTAATTGGTCAGTAAAAATGTTTAAGAATGTTTCCTCTTTTGAATATTTAAGCAATAATTTGCAATTTCAGACTCAGCAAAAAATTGAAAAAAATCATAAAAATTAGGTAGGCTATTATCTTATTATATTAACTATTACATAATATTTTTAAATTTATATTTTGTTCTTTTATTTATATTTGCATTTCCATTTTTATATTTTATCATTAAAGGTAAAATATACATTAGAGATCTAATAAACCCCATTTGTCATACAATGACAATCTTTTTATTATTAACTTTCTATAATTCTCGCTTTTGATACCTAGATTTATATCAGTGCTTAATAACTCATCCAAATCTTTCGCCTCAGTCTTAGAGCACAACACAAACAATAAAACGACAAGGAATTTCATAGCTTTTCGCTTTATAATAACCTTCAGTTCTATAGTGGACGGCTGTGTCTTGCAATTCAATTGTTTCATAGTTGCTGATAAGATGTCAAGGTATTCGTTCAATAAAATATTTTTCTTATTTTCCATGACATCCAAGGAAGGACTTGTATTGAGAAAATATATCAAATCAAGTGCCGGCGTTGAGTAAACGCACAGTTGAAAGTCTATCTGTAATCAAACGAATTCTTTCGATCGGAATATTCAGAAGGTCATATTCAGAAAGTTTCATAACAAGATTGATTGTTGGGAATATGAATTATAATATCGATCTGTAATTACATTAAATTAAACGCGAGCGATGGTATTATTTTTGAAAATTGCTCATCTGTTAAAAATTTTTAGACATCACTGTTGCTCTTCTCTTTTTTCTTTCGATCTTGGTACCAAGCGGTTGTGTCAATTGCGAGGCTTTGCAGCGGCGATATTTGATAATTTTCTCGTTTCAAATAAGTTTAGAATAAGCAATCTGTCACTGTACGAAGTACTAAAATTGATCTCTGCTTATTTGACTCGATATTAAGATTAATGTTACACTGTGATATTTTTTGGAACTTTTGTTCCTCTCTTGCTTTCTTTTCAATTGTAAGTTCTGTTTTAATTAAATGTGATTGGATTTAAATGAATCGTGTATTCATTTTATTTAGAAACTTTCAACAGACAGTTTGCGTGGACATGGATAAAAAAAAGACGAGTATGTATAGTTGAATGCGATTAAACAGCTGAGGTTATTGCATTATTCATAGCATATTGCATAGTTGCATTTTCAAGTATTTTTCTGTTATCGCCGCTTGTTTGCTTAAAGCCACTATTGCGCAGATAATTAAACAATGCGTTAGTACTATAATAATGTTTCTCTTTTAAACTATTATTTATTCATTTTGTTTATTTGTACTTAAATTTTTATTATTACACACAACTTATAAAAATTGTCATAAAAATTTAGAAATGTAGATTATTGAAATAAAGTGACTGAGGTATTACGTGTAAATTGTATTCATAACAAAATTTAAATCTTTTTAAATAAAAAAAATGTATTTTTAACATAAATCCATTGTTTCAATAATGTATATGTTCTATCACATGTAAGTATAAATTAAAAATTTCAAAAATTATTTTATGTAATTTTAAATTCTTAGCCGTAATAAAATCACGTTTATAATAAATTTATGAGTACTTACGTTTAGAGGAAGTACATGATTTTTTATGACGTGATGATACTTACAAACATAATGATCAATAAGTTTGCCATCATTGTCATATCTGAACAACATATTGTTCACCTGAAAATCATCAGTGAGTAATAACATTAAATTTTTTCCGAATATCTAGCAATACAAACGAAATAAATATAAAATTGTATGAAATAAAATTATGTGTAAAAGTCACATAGATATATGTAATGTGTATTTGCAATTTTCTGTTTAACATTCAATTTTTTTTATGAAACACATCTTGTATCATATAAAACGTTATCACGAACATTAAAAAATAGAGCAGTAGTACTGTCGTTCATACAAATCTTACTTTTTTACTTCTGGCCAGAGTGCAATCTCGTTTGCTAAATCTTTAGTACTCTTAATGAAAATATCTTTTATTCTTGACGATTGCTGCTTGTTAAATATTCCTAGCGAATACATCTCTTTTTGCTTTGGTTCCTAATAATTAAAATATTTTTATTAAAAAACATTTTGATGTATTTATCGTTTGAATATAAAGATAAATATAAATTTTATAAGTTTCTAGCACGGATGGGAAATTTATAGATCTAGACATACAAAAAAAATCTACACAATAAATGTAATATCATACAATTTTCTGACAAATTTAGAACAGATCTTTTTTTTTAGAGGAAGTTACGAGATAGCCTAGACAACAGAAATATCGAAAAGGCATTTAAAAAAAGAATAATCCTTGTATTCATGCCATTGATTTGAATTCATAATAATTGCAATAGGACGTTACGACTAATTGTGAGTACCGTGTGATGATTCATTTATCTTCTCACATAAAGCTACAGAAATAACATGAAACCTTGCTAGTCCACGACTTGCCAATATGGAATGATCTAAGTCAAGACTAGACAAACGATCGACCATTCGAAAACCGAAAGACACGAGATCTTCGATCGCCAGAAGCATTGGATCTTCATTTTGCATGTAGAAAGGCTTCTCGCTCAAGCGATACTCCGGCTTTAACAATTTATTCATTTTATTCAAAGTATTTGACACCATCAATATCTCAGTGTGAGAGACCTGATTCTATAGCCTGTAAGTTTAACAAATGGAGACTTTATCTAACAAACATACAATTATGTTTTATATAAAAGTATATTTGTGTAGTAAAAAATTTCAAATTTCAAATTTGTTTTTAAACAAATAAAGAACATTTTCTTTAAAAAAAATATATATATATTTTTTTTGTGTTAACCAAAAATAACTATCGCGAAACAATTATAAGTCCTATTCTTTATGTTTCGATTCTAAATGATTGAACAATATGAAATATCTGTATATAATTGTCACCTCGATCCATTTAGTCGATATTACAGGTTTTCATTTCCAATGTATAAGCTGCTTACGCCCTCTGAAGTTAATATGATCATGCAGGAAATTCGATCGATTAATTATCGATATTTTTATTCCGTTTCCTACATTACCATCTTAACAGGGACGTGTATTAGGGTCGGTCCCACAATGTAAGATTTATTTTGGAAAATTTTGTAAACACAAAAAAAACAAAAAAAAAAGGACAAGGAAAAAGGGAAGAAAACAGACAGGCTATGTATTAATTGTGCTGTTATTAAAAAAAAATTTATTATTTTGTAAAATATCTATCAAATATTTTGTTCCAGATTAATTTTACTTCATTATTATTGTATATTTTTTGTTTCATTTTATGAATCGTTTGATATTACTTAAGATGTACTTACTGTAAGATTGTATGCATTGGGGGATAGGGATTATCGCTGAAATCGAGAAAAGCAAATGCAACAATTCACTTGCGACAATTCAAATCGTATTCAATATTAAAATGAATTTAATATTAAAAATTTTCTGTTAATAATCAATTTAATCAATGACAATCACTTATATAATTGTAATGAAGTGCTTACACATAAGAGATTAGAACATGATTTTGGAATGTTTTCTATTTTAAAATTGACCAATAGCTTGCGATTCGAACTCGGCAAAAAAAATTAGAAAAAATCACATGCTTAGATAGGGTATATAGATTATTTTATTATCGTACAATCATATCCATTATATACAATATATATTATTTATTACTTTTCTTTCAATTTTTCTTATATCTATTATATATATATTAGGTTGAGAAAAAAATCCCTTTACAAATTGGTAAAAAATCTTTTAGTAACTCATTTATTCTATTTTTAAAAAATTGGCAACTACATCACTTGACAGAGCAACGTATTTTTAATACCGATACGATGATTTTTAACGGAGTTACAAGTAATAAAGTCAGAATGTTCCTTTTTAATTAATTCATGAATAACTCAGGAATAAAAAATTATAGGAATGTGTTAAAAAAACCATTTTGTAAGAAATGGTTCAAGCTTTCTGAATAGATAGTTGAAAATTTGCCTAAATTGTTTTTGGACACGCTACAAAGTGAAATGAAAATTTTTCATTTTTTTAAACCCATAATTTTCTATATATAAATATTACAAAATTCATATAAATTAAAAAAATACAGTAATCATTCGAAAGTAGAGATTCAAACTTATATTTCTTCTTGAAATGCTATCTCAGCGTATAGGCGCCTCTCTCTCATATAATCTTTGCGCGCACACTGATTGTACACAACGTATACAGGGATTTACAGTTTAAATGCCGATTTCGAATGGCAATTTTTGGTGATTTCCTAGGAGATTTCCTGGGCAAGTATATCACTCGATGGTTTGCTATTGCTTTCCGAGAGAAGCTACGAGTATACATATTTTTTGGTTCTGCTTGGGATTAATCCTTATACTCCATTAGTATTATACTCCTTTTTTTAAATTTAAATTTTGATCATTTTTAAAGAAAACATTAATGAGGAAAAATCTTTTTATCAAATTGTACAGGGACTTTTTCCCTAACGCAATATATTAATACAACTCAAAATACTTCATTTTGTATCTTAAATAATTTCTATAGTATTTTTGTAATAATATTATAAAATAATATTATGTACATCTCTTTTAATAACATTACTTATTTTATTAATATATATATATTAAATTAGATATATCTGTTATATACACAACAAAATAAATATATTTATACGAATGTCTATGTATATCATTATCTTTGTAATACAATAATATAATATATAAAAATCATCATTATTTTAAAACTTAAATAAATAAAAACAAAATATCATTATGAAAATGATTTTTGATTTCTCATATCAAAAGGTATGTCATTATTAATAATTCTATAGGACCTTTTAAAAAAAAGTCATGTATCAACATTCTTTGTCTATTGTTATAATTTTTTTGTATTTGCTATAAATATTAATATCTAATATTTTCATTTCTAATATTTTCATCTAGATTTATTTCTTTTCTATTTTTGTTTTTTATTACTGAAGATAAAGTATATATTAGAGATCCAATAAACCCCAATTGTCATACAATGGCAGTCTTTTTATCATTAACTTTTTATAAATCTCGCTCTTGATACCTGGATTTATACCAGTGCTCCATAATTCATCCAAATCTTTTGCCTCATTCTTAGAGCACAGCATAAATGGTAAAACGACGAAAAATATTATCATTCCATAGTCAGCTTTTCGCTTCATGGTAGCTTTCAGTTCCTCCATAGTAGGCGGCGGCGTCTTACAATTCAATTCCTTCATAGTTGCCAACAAGGTGCTAAAGTATTCATTTAATAGAATATTTTTCTTGTTTTCCATAACATCCAAGAAAGGACATGTATTGAGAAAAAATAATACATCGAGTACCGGTGATGCGTAAACGCACATTTGGAAGTCTACCTATAATCAAATGAATCTGTCCTATCGATCAATCTTTCGAGTTCTCGGCAAAATATTGGATTGAAAATGAAATCTATTCATTCCGGAAGTGAGACATCATGTTTAGAAATGTTATATTTAGAAATTTCAGCAACAAGGTTTATAATTTGTACAGACGATTTGGACAGAAAATAAATCGACGAGTATAGAATGCGATTAAACATTTGAGGTCATTGCATTATTCATACATATTGTATAATATTTCCAAGTTTCTTCTATTATCACACCGCCTATTTGATCGTTAAATCCCACATTTCAGATAATTAAAAAATGCATTTGTACTATAATTTTTGTTTTAAAATGTATTTATTTAGTTCATTTATTTAGTTTATTTTGTCTATTTCTATTTAAATTTGTTATTTTTGCACACAATTATAAAAATTATACCATAAAAATGTAGATCAATGGAATAAAATAAATAAACTTCGTTATATTTAATTGTATTTATGATAAAATTTTCATTGTCTAAATTGAAAAAATATATTTTTAACGTAAATATGATAATACTTACAAAAATATGATCAATAGGTTTGCCATCATTGTTATATCTGAACAACATATTGTTCACATGAAAATCACCATGAGTAATAACATTAAATTCTTCTGTACGAAGCTTTGTTGCATCTATTCCTATTTGATATATGTGATCGGAGAGTTTAGCTATTTTTTCCGAGTATCTAGCAATACAAATAAAATAAATGCAAAATTATATGAAATTATGTAATAGCCGTATAAATTCGCTATAAGCAGCTTAGTATAATATTTGTATTTATTTGTTGTTATTGTATAATATTTGTATTTGCCATTTTCTGCTTAATGTTCAGTTTTTTTATATTAAATATTTATCTTGTTATATAAAATGTTATCATAAACATTGAAAAATAGAGCAATGAATATTATTGTTTACGCAAATCTTACTGTTTTACTTCAGGCCAGTGTGCAATCTCTTCTGCTAAACCTTTAGTACACTTAATGAAAATATCCTTCATTTTTGGTGATTGTTGCTTGTTAAATTGTCCTTTCGAATACATTTCTTTTTGCTTTGGCTCCTAAATATTAAAATATTGTAATTAAAGAACATTTATACATTCGATTTTAAATTGTTAAACAATAATGCGGACTAAAAATTTGGAATGTATATTATATACACCAAAATATACAAAAAATCTACACAATAATTTTAATATTGCAATATTATAAGAATAGTCCTTGCATCTGTGCCATGATCTGAGTTATTAATGCAACGAGATGTTACGACTGATTGTTAGTATCGCTTAGTGATTTACTTTCTCGCATAGAGCTACGGAGGCTGCATGAAATCTGGCAAGATTGCGAAGCGCCAATATGGAATGATCTAGGTCAAGACCAGACAAACGATTGGCCATTCGAAAACCGAGAGACGCGAGATCTTCGATCGCCAAAAACATTGGATCTTCATTTTGCATATAGAGAATCTTCCCGCTCAAGCGATATTTGGGCTCTAACAACTTATTCATTTTATTCAATGTATTTGACATCATCAACATTTCGATGTGAAAAAGACCTGATTCTATAACCTATAACAAGTTTATTCAAAGTTAATAAATGGAATCTTTTAATCTTACAAACATTCAATTATTTTTTATATAAAGGCCTGTATAAGATTTGTGTACTATGAATTTTCAAATTTTAAATTTGTTTTTAAACAAATAAAAATGTTTTCTTTATATACATGCATGTGTATAAAACCGCTTCCTTAAAAATGATTTATATAAAAATAACTTCATTTTAATTACTGATTATACAAGAATAATTAATCTTAATGTTAAATAGAAATGTACTCCAAAACAATAAAACATATCACAAATTTATTCCTCTTTCTCTCTCTCTCTCTCTCTCTCTCTCTCTCTCTCTCTCTCTCTCTTTCTTTCTTTTTTCTCTCTAAATTCGAAATATTGTATATATTAAAGCAACTTACAAATTTTTGTCGGACACTTCCGAGTTCAGGCAAGATTTTAAGGATAATTGATATTTTCTCTTTATTACTACAACTGCCTTGATCGCGCGAATATTCAGCAGTAATCCTGATCATGTTGCTGGTGTAGTTGTCACCCTTGCTCGTGGCTGGTTCCAAACATATATCGATCATCTGAATCGAGTTGTCATTTTCCGATTTTCGCAGAATCTTCTCCACGAAGCTTAGAGTCAGCCATGTCTCTAGCGCCATTTCTGAAAATAGAATTGGAATTGGAGAATTTTTTGACAAATCATTGTCCTTGCCATCATACTAAAACAATAATATTTACAATAATTTACTTGAACAAAATTTATTATGTTTTTTTTCTCTTTTTTCAGCCGATTCTCAACAAACACTTGTTTCGATCTTTCCATTCTTTCCTTCATCTATTCTCACTATTTTTTGGATAATTTATTTTACTCGCTTTATCATTATTTCTTTCTTTGTGTCCGTCCATATTTCAGACGTATTTTCTTTTGAGATCAACGTGTCAATTAAGAATGTAAACCGATTTTTCTTTACTTTTTTTAGTTAACGTCATACATATATGTTGAGATCTAGTCGATTGTAATATTTGTAATATATATATACTTGTATATACGAAAAAGTTTCGACAAGTCTGGCGCATATTAGAGATTTCAATTAATTTTTTATTCTTTTTAATAAATCTTGTCAATTAAGTTAATATTCAATTTGTTGTTTATTGATTTATTATTTGGACTCTTGTACATTACTGTAATAACAAAATGTGATGTTCACTTAATCGATATGTAGAAAATTATATTATACTGATAATATTTTATATCCCTCTTCTTATTCCATGATCGCAATCTTTCTTTTCTGTTTAATTTTTTGTAAATTGTGAATAAAAAGGATGAAATTAGATCTTCTAGTAGTTAGCGTCTGTAATTAGTGTGCTAATTGTTCATTAACAAAAAATTATATTTAATCGTTGTTTTAAAAATTACTATTTGACATTTAGTCGTATAATAAAAAACGACTAAGTCATATGATAAAATGCATACATTTCGGCTATTTCTTAACTTTCATGAGCGCAGTAAAAACGTAGATACAAATTATTATAGTCTTCATCTCATAACTATTAGGTGTTGGAATTAATTCGTAGCGTTTTACAAGTGATGGGAAGTACTTTCATTAATATATTTTTTAATGCTCATGTGAAATAAATAACATTCTTTCATTAAAAAACGCTACGAATTAATTCCAACACCTAATAATTAGAAAGCTGGATGGTCTCAAATAAGAGTTGAAATAAATTCTATGAAGTCCTTGAAATTAATTCCATCGTGTAAAAGATCGGGATAATTGATCGGGATAAATTAAGGACGGGATTAATCAAGTATCAGAAACGCAGACGGCATTTAACAAAAAATATATCAAAAGAAAGATATGGTCCTCCTATTAAAAAAAAAAGAGCGCAATACAATAAAGAAGAACTGAATACGATAACTGAATACGGAACTGAAATTATAATATAACAATTTTGTGTGATACAGTAATTCGTAATCTAAAATCATCATTTAAATCAATGGTCAAAGAAAAAAATGTTATCAGAAAATATAAATAATTAGTGAACATATAACAATAAGCGACAATGATACACTATTCATTCTACTAGATGGGGTGAAAAGTAACCTCCTTGACCGCCAGAATGCGCCACTACTGCAAAAAAGTTTATGGTGCCTTGTAGTCCGTTCATATTTAGGCAGACATGCCAAGTGGCAGTGCGATACTGCCCTTAGTTTTGTTTTGAGAGCTGATTGTTGTTGACGTGTTTGCGAAAACGATTTTCGTTCTCTCATAAAACATTATTTTTTGAGAGGCAAAACGGCGAAGGAAACAAAAGAAAAGTTGGATAAATATTATGTGGCTAATACTCCGTCAGATTACACCGTCAAATATTGGTTTCGAGAGTTTCGTGGTGGCCGCAACTCCACTACCGATGAAGTCCGCAGCGGCAGGCCCTCCGATGCGGTTACCGAGGAAAATGTCAAAAAAATACATGAAATGGTGTTGGCTGACCGAAAAGTGAAGGTGCGCGAGCTAGCAGATGCTACAAAGATTAGTACTGAGCGAACACGCCATATTTTGGGCGAGATTCTGCATAAGAAAAAAATTTTTTTCATTCCCAAGGAGGTTACTTTTCACCTCACCTAGTATATGAATTGAAATTAATGAATTGCCATTCTTTTACCGCTTATTATTATGTAGTTATTTCTGAAATCAGTTCTCGTAATTTTGTTTAACATCTAAAATTTTAACATAATTCCATTTAAAATCATGACCATGATACAATCTGTGATAATTTTCTAACAACGAATGAGTAACTGTATTTCTTCTGATGTAAATTCTGATGTGTTCAGTAATTCTGGTCTTCAACTGCGTCTACTAGTTTGTCCGACATACAATGACTGTGTTCAAAGCAACACTATTAACGCTATTTGTGTCCTTTTATTTCATCGTCCATTAGACACATATAAGAATAGCATGATACAAATAGCACTGATAGTGCGTTCCCCGAATACACCTATTGCATCACAGTTTTTTCCAGAATATTTTATGAACGTTTTTTTTTAAATATGCAGGCGGTCTTTTAACAGTCTTCATGCAGCCAGGATCTCCATATCTGCGAATCTCTCGAAATAACTACATTAACTGAATGTTTGTCTTCCACAAAGCTTATGCTTGATATATGTTCAAATATTTTCAGTAGGATTTGCATCAGGCGGCTAATTAAATTGATTAATGCCAAATTTAAGATTATTATCATGTAGTCAATCAATTATTGATGTCTGAATGCATTATTAACATAATTGCATTAACATAATTTTAGCTCTAATCAAATATAACATATCTATATATCTTAAAATTTTATTAACTAAATTTTTCTATAAATTATAGGTGATCATGCTTTTATTAGCTTGCTTTATTGTATCATTGTAGTAATAATCTTATATTTTTGAAGTTCAATATATATCAAAGAATTCACTCGTAATATTTACGATGAAGAATTCATCATCGTAATATTTACGATGTTTAGATGACTTTATTTAAAATTTTCTTAAATAATCTCTGAATATCAGTGTCAAGAAAACAAAGGGTTGATAATGATGAAGGATTGATCAACATAATAAAGTAGCTAACCTGTAAGTTATTCGTCTTTGTCTTCAATCGTTTATTTCTCTTAAACACTTGTTTCACTGTGCCATTTTCTAAAGCCAGTCTCAAAATGATACATACAGAACAGAAGTGCTTTATATATAACTACTGGCTTTATATATAACTACATCCATTTATTCATTCATCACAGGCTTTGTACCTGCATTAAAGTCTTAGGTAACTGCAGAAGCTTCAATATTAAACTCATGGAGATTCATCTTTCAATCAAGCAATAAATCCAATGGAAATAAAGGAGCAATGATAAAACGAGCACCAATGTGATATTTTTTTTGTTCAACAAATAATTAGCGTCATCAAAAGAATCGTACAGTAACCGTTACGATATTCGTACAAGTTATCGTTACTCACATACTTTTGTAAAGTCTTTATTTTCATTGCGATGGATAAATTATGAAAAAATTCCACAATAATGGCAGCATGGACTGACGAAAAGTTTCGCAATTGCGCTAAGATGATTCGCTATAATGCAACAGTTTTGTCAGAATAAAATTCCTAAATGATATTGGTAAAAAATTAAATAAATCCAATTTGAGGTGTAAATATTTTAATAATTTATTTTCATCACCGTTCCGATATGCAACAAACGAAGTTTTTAACTGTAATTACGATAATGGATATTGTAACATAAAATCATAAGATTCTAATCAAATATAAAGTATCAACATTTCATAGTTTTTAGGTGCATTGAATTTTATATTCATTTTACTCTCTGAATCTGGTAAAGTGAATCTCACTCGAAGAGACTGAAAATTTAGCTTGAAAAAAAAAGAGAAAATACGGTTACTTTTGTTCAAGAGTGGCAGATTTTCATTCTTTTTAGTGTGAGATTTACTTTTTTGACATGATATTCACTCCGAAAAAGTGAAATCTCAATCCCTTTTTTGGAGTGTAATACCAGAGTAGAGGGAACCTCATAAAATCATCAAATTGATGTCGAATCGACGTCGAGATTGACATCGAGATTTGTTATTTCTCACTGAATATGATACAGTTCAAAGTATATAGCGAAAGTTATTATTCAAACGAAAGAAAAATTTCGTATTAATCAAAAATAATATATCGCAGAACAATTATGAATCCTATTCTTTATCATAATTCTAAACGACTGAACCATATGAAACGTCTGTAATATATGATTGTTATCTTGATCCATTTAAAGAATCAGCTAACAACCGTACCAACCAGTAATTGTGTACAGTGAACGATTGTGTAAAATATGACGTTTCGTATTATAAAGCACTTATCGCAATTGCGTTCTAAAAAAAAAAAAACCACTAAAGATGGAAGGAGCATTGACCTGTCAGAATAAGAGTTTAAAATTGAATGATAGCACACCGATAGTAAATACAATACGTAATAATAATATAATCATAAAAACAATGCGTCGCACAGAAACAAATACGAAGGCATGAGCTAATCGTTATTTCAAAAAATTTGTTGTTTTTTAAAATATCTATCAAATATTTTGTTTCAAATTAATTTCACTTAATTATTATTGTTCACTTAATTATTATTTTCTGTTTCATTTTATGACATTACTTAATATATATTTGCTGTAAAATTGTATACATTGGGGGATAGGATTATCACTGGCGAAAAAAGCAAGTGCGCAAGTGCGACAGTTCAAATCAAATTTAATATTAAAATGAATTTAATATTAAAAATTTGCTATTAATAGTCAACTTAATCAATGATAATCAATTACCATAATTGTAATGTAATATTTGCACATAAAAGATTAGAATATGAATTTAACCCATGGTCAGCAAAATTAAATGTATAGGAATGTTTTCAGTTTTAAAGTTGACCAATAGCATGCAATTTTTAACTAGACAAAAAATTAAAAAACCGCTCGCAGACAGTCTATATATTACTTTATTATTGTATATAGGTTATTTCATTATATACAATCATATTCAGTTTTATACATACACACATATATATATATATATATATATATAATTTATTACTTTGAATATTCTTATATCTATTTTATATATGTCAATAAAAATCAAAATACTTCATTTTGCATCTTAATTAATTTCTATATCATTTTCGCAATAGTATTATAAAATAATATTATGTACATATCTTTTAATAATATTACTTATTTTACTAATATATGTTAAATTAGATATATCTGTTATATACACAACAAAATAAATATATTTATACGTATGTCTATGTATATCATTATCTTTGTAATACAATAATATAATATATAAAAATCATAATTTATTTTAAAACTTAAATAAATAAAAATAAAATATCATTATGAAAATGATTTTTGATTTCTCATATCAAAAGGTATGTCATTATTAATAATTCTATAGGACCTTTTAAAAAAAAGTCATGTATCAACATTCTTTGTCTATTGTTATAATTTTTTTGTATTTGCTATAAATATTAATATCTAATATTTTCATTTCTAATATTTTCATCTAGATTTATTTCTTTTCTATTTTTGTTTTTTATTACTGAAGATAAAGTATATATTAGAGATCCAATAAACCCCAATCGTCATACAATGGCAGTCTTTTTATCATTAACTTTTTATAAATCTCGCTCTTGATACCTGGATTTATACCAGTGCTCCATAATTCATCCAAATCTTTTGCCTCATTCTTAGAGCACAGCATAAATGGTAAAACGACGAAAAATATTATCATTCCATAGTCAGCTTTTCGCTTCATGGTAGCTTTCAGTTCCTCCATAGTAGGCGGCGGCGTCTTACAATTCAATTCCTTCATAGTTGCCAACAAGGTGCTAAAGTATTCATTTAATAGAATATTTTTCTTGTTTTCCATAACATCCAAGGAAGGACATGTATTGAGAAAAAATAATACATCGAGTGCCGGTGATGCGTAAACGCACATTTGGAAGTCTACCTATAATCAAATGAATCTGTCCTATCGATCAATCTTTCGAGTTCTCGGCAAAATATTGGATTGAAAATGAAATCTATTCATTCCGGAAGTGAGACATCATGTTTAGAAATGTTATATTTAGAAATTTCAGCAACAAGGTTTATAATTTGTGCAGACGATTTGGACAGAAAATAAATCGACGAGTATAGAATGCGATTAAACATCTGAGGTCATTGCATTATTCATACATATTGTATAATATTTCCAAGTTTCTTCTATTATCACACCGCCTATTTGATCGTTAAATCCCACATTTCAGATAATTAAAAAATGCATTTGTACTATAATTTTTGTTTTAAAATGTATTTATTTAGTTCATTTATTTAGTTTATTTTGTTTATTTTTATTTAAATTTGTTATTATTATATAGCTATAAAAATTCAGAAATATAGATCAATGAAATAAATTAACTAAATTTCGTTACATTTAATTGTATTCATGATAAAATTTTCATTTGTCTAAATTGTGAAAAGTATATTTGTGAAAAAGTATATTTTCAATGTAAATATGACAATACTTACAAAAATATGATCAATAGGTTTGCCATCATTGTTATATCTGAACAACATATTGTTCACGTGAAAATCACCGTGAGTAATAACATTAAATTCTTCTTTGCAAAGCTTTGTTGCATCTATTCCTATTTGATATATGTGATCGGAGAGTTTAGCTATTTTTTCCGAGTATCTAGCAGTACAAATGAAATAAATGCAAAATTGTATAAAATTATGTAAAAGCTATATAAATTCGCTATAAGCAGCATAATATATATAATGTTTGCATTTGCCATTCTCTGCTTAATGTTCGCTTCTTTTATATTAAATATTTATCTTGTATCATATAAAATGTTATCATGAACATTAAAAAATAAAGCAATAAATATTATCGTTTATGCAAATCTTACTGTTTTACTTCAGGCCAGTATGCAATCTCTTTTGCTAAACCTTTAGTACATTTAATGAAAATATCCTTCATTTCTAATGATTGTTGCTCATTAAATTGTCCTTTCGAATACATTTCTTTTTGCTTTGGTTCCTAAATATTAAAATATTGTTATTAAAGAACATTTATATATTTGATTATAAATTGTTATAATAGTGTGAATTGGAAATTTGGAATGTTATATAGATCACAATATACAAAAAATCTACACAATAATTTTAATATTATTTTCTAACGAATTTAAAACAAATTTATTTTAAAAAAAATATTTTTTTAGAGAAAATTTTGAGATAGCCCAGGTAACACGTATGTTGAAAAGCCAAAGATAAACTAGTCCTCGCATCCGTGTTATAATCTGAATTATTATTAATTGCAACGATTAATGTTACGACTGGTTGTAAGTATCGCTTGATGATTTACCTTCTCGCATAGAGCTACGGAAGCTGCATGAAATCTAGCAAGTCCATGAAGCGCCAATATAGAATGATCCAGATCAAGACCAGATAAACGATCGGCCATTCGAAAGCCGATAGTCATGAGATCTTCAATCACTAGAAGCATTGGATCTTCATTTTGCACGTAGAGAGTCTTCCCGCTCAAGCGATACTTTGGCTCTAACAACTTATTCATTTTATTCAATGTATTTGACATCATCAACATTTCGGTGTGAAAAAGACCTGATTCTATAACCTGTAACATAGTTTATTCAAAGTTAATAAATGGATCTTTTTATCTAAATATATAAATCTGAATATTCAATTATTTTTTATATAAAGGCCTGTATAAGATTTGTGTACTAGGAATTTTCAAATTTTAAACTTGTTTTTAAACAAATAAAAAATATTTTTTTTATATTTACATGCACGTGTATCCGCTTCCTTAAAAATGATTTATAACAATAATTTAATTTTATTTACTTGATTATCCAAAAATAATTATTCTAATCTTTCTAATCTTTCTGAATATATAGAAATGTACTCGGAAATAATAAAACTTTGCTTTAGTTTTCTCTCTCTCTCTCTCTCTCTCTCTGTCTCTTTCTCTTTTTTTTCCTCTCTTTTTTCTCTCTAAATTATAAAAATTGTATTCACTAAATCAACTTACAAATTTTTGTCGGACACTTCCGAGTTCAGGTAAGATTTTAAGGATAATTGATTTTCTCTCTTTAATTCTATAGCTGTTTTGATCGCGCGAATATTCAGCAGTAATTCTGATCATGTCGCTGGTGTAATTGTCACCCTTGTTCGTGGCTGGTTTCGAAAATATATTCGTCACCTGAATCGAATTGTCATCTTCCGATTTTCGCAGAATGTTCTCCACGAAGCATTGATTCAGCCATTTCTTCGACGTTTCTAGGGCCATTTCTGAAAGTGGAATTGCAGAATATTGTCGACAGAGCATTGTTTTTTCATCGCATTAAAAATATGATTTTTGACAATAATTTACTCGCCACGAAATTTTTATTATGTTTTTTTCTTCTCTTTCCTGCTGATTTCCTTCACAAACTCATTCCGATATTTTTATTCTTTTCATCTTTCTTTACTATTTTTTTCAGTGTTTTTTTCATTTATTTTGTTGTATTTTTGTTTATATTTTTCCATATTTAAGACAGCTGTATTTTATTGCATTTGTTTTTTATTGATTCTGTTTGAATTAAGAGCCTAATGGAAAACCGATTTTTCTTTTCTTCTTTTGATATAGCATACATGTGTTCTATTAATGTATGCATTAAGACTTCGTCGAATATGATATTTATGATATATACGAAACATTTTTGACATGCATGGTGCATTGGGATGATGTATCGAGGATTGCAATTAATTGTTTATTTTTAAAAATAAATCTTGATATCAATGAAATTAATATTCGATTTATTGTTATTGTTTATTAGTTTATTATTTGGTCGATTTGGACGCTTACGCGATTTAAGCGTTTGTATCATTATCATTCATTACACACACACAAAATAAAAATAGAAGTACTGAAAAGCATTGAAAGCATCCAAATCGATCGCAGCCATTGTAACACCTTTACGATTAACGATAAATGTTAAGAAGAACCCACTCACCTCAAATTTTGATAAAAATACTCAATCGACGCGTTTTTGCATAAAAATAAAGATTTGACAAGAAAATAAGTATCGCTCTGTTTCATTAACAGAAATATTTTAAGTTGACGACTATTCAGGTTAAGAAATCTGTCACAGTCACGAAATACCGATGCAAGCACGCGCTGAAGTCACATTTTCATGGCCGTGAATGCGTTGTAAGTATTTCTCATTGCAATAGATATTATTCACTGCTTTACAAACATAAATTCACTGTTTTAAAAACAAATTATCTGTTCTGAAACACGAATTCATTGCTTTTTAACAGTAAATTTATTTATTGATTTAAAAAGAAAAATAATATAAAGAGATAATTTCTGTTTTAGAACAGATAATTTATTTTTAAAGTACTGAATTTGTGTTTTTAGAGGAATAAATTTATGTTTTAGAACAGATAATTTGTTTTTAAAGCAGTAAATTTTTGTTTTAGAACGAATAATTTGTTTTTAGAACATGTTACAACTTTCTCTTTTTGTTTCATTTTACTCCAAATCGGAACAAGATGTACTAATTCGAATTTTGATATTTTACTCATAAACAGCTTAAAAAATTACACATATCATAAAGTTAAATAGTTGTTGCATCATGTGCATTAAAAAGAATGCATATATGTTATAAATAAAGAAATATATAATATTTCTAAAAATTGTTTCAACTGTTCCCAGTCTCTCCTACCAGGCCTGTCTATTTTGAGTTTCGGAACCAAAATTCGGAAGCAAAACTATCGACGTAAAAAAGTTCAATGTGAGTAAGATTTTAGGAATATATAATATTTATAAAATATTTATAAGCGTCATTTAGATGCGTATTAACTTTCAAATCCTCGAAATCTTACCCACATTGAATTTTTTTACGTCAATGGATTTGCGTTTTGATTCCGGAGCACAAATTGGACAGGCCTGAAAATATATTATATAGTTGATAATATTTCATACCTCTCCTCTTATTCCATAATCGCAATCTTTCTTTTCTTCTCATATTTTTGTAAGTACAAATAAAAAAATGAAATTAGGATTACTATTTACAGGAAATTGGCCCTGTAATTAGTGCGTTAATTATTCGTTATAAAAAACCTATATTTAACCGATTTTCTGAAAACTAATATTTGATATTTAGTCAAACATATGTTAAATATTTTAAATAGGTTTTTATAGTAAATAATTAACTCACTATTTAAATAATGAAAAACAGTTTAGTATAATAAAATTATATAATAGGTCACGTACGTTGGTTACTTTCTAATCTTTACGAGCTCAATAAAAATGTAGAGTCAAATTGTTGCAGTCAGTTAATTTATTATGTTGTATAATCTATTAATGTAATCTCCTGTTTTCATGTTATTCACTCCAAAAAACGAAACGAAAAGCTTCTATCTCATAAACAAATAGAAGGCTGGGTGATCTCAAGTAAATGGAGTCTTTAAAATTAAATCCATCGTGTAAAAAAAGATTGATTGGAATAAATTAAGCGTAAAGCATGATCTTAAAAATGCAGATGAATGTACTTGACAAAAAATATATTAAAAGAATTTGCACGATCCACCTATTTAAAATAAAGGGCATTATACATAAGACAGATCCGAGATTATGTACGTGACCGTTACATGTCATAGAATAAATCGTCGAAAGATCAGAATAAAAAATATCATTAGAAAACATAAATAATTAATGAATATTTAAGTAACAATGATACATTATTAGTTAAGTAATTCCATGTATGAATTTAAATTAATGCCGTTCTTTTACCGTTTAATTATTACTATATAATTATTTCTGAAATCAATCATTTCTTGTAATTTCAACATTTAAAATTTCAACATGATCCCTTTTAAAATCA
Organism: Acromyrmex echinatior; assembly: GCF_024713525.1. Lineage (NCBI taxonomy): Eukaryota > Metazoa > Arthropoda > Insecta > Hymenoptera > Formicidae > Acromyrmex > Acromyrmex echinatior. The sequence goes on along the minus strand of NC_141854.1, from coordinate 18,277,336 downwards.
TGATCATGATACAACCTGTGATAATTCAGTAACAACCGAATGAGTAGCTGTATTTCTCCTGATGTAAATTCTGCTGTGTGTTCAGAAACTCTGGTCTTCAACTGCATCTATTAGTTCGTCCGACATACAATGGTTGCATTCCGGGTAACGTTATTAGAGCTATTTGTGGCATTTTATCTTTATCGTCCATTAGACGCAAGGATATACTATGACAGTAATGGCGCTGATACAGCTGATTTAGTTCATGTTTCCTCGAACACATCCATTGCGTCATAGTTTTTGCAGAATATTTTATGAACAACGTTTATTTTTTAAGAAAATGCAGGCAGAGTCTTTTTTAGAATACAGTTATAATTTTTAATGAGATGACGTTGAAACTTTATATGTTGTTAATTTAAATTAAAACGAAACAAAAAACGACAAATTTTAGAAATTATAAATATTGTATTTTATTGATATGTAAGATCGTTTAAAAGAAATTATTTGTAGAACATTATTTGTATTATTGTATTTATTGTATCTAAATTTGTTTATAAAACAAATGAAAATATGCTAAAAACTTTCCAGTAAATATCAACTAAAAGAAATAACATATAGCTTCAATATTAGAAAAAAAATAAATCAACTAATTGTATGTAAAAAAAACATCAATTACAGTTGAAGTTAAATGTAGAAATAATACATCTATAAGTAAATATTTTTAATAAATTTAAGTCAAGTATATGATGACTGCGCTGATTACTTTCGAACTTGCAACACAATCAAACTGAAATAGTAGTATTCCTTCTAAATTAAATTAGATCTTCGATTTAGTGTTTAGCATTAAAACCTGTAAAAAAAAATATTACGAAAAATGTTATTTCAACCAGGATTTTATTCTTTTAATTTAATGTTTTACAATGTAAATGTAATGTATTATAACTTATATAACTCATGTATCATAACAGTTACAGTTTGTTAAATTGTGAAATTATGAAATTATTAATATTAATAATGTGTGTTATTTCTAATACATGTTTAATGTATTATACTCGTTTATAATGTTTGTACGTTACGTATGCATAATAATGTTTATAATTTAAACTCTTTTTTTCTCAAGAACGCGATTCCTGCCGACGTTAAAATAGACTAACATTCAGACAATGAACAAAGAAGACATCTTTATGATACCTTATAGAAAACATTTTTATGATACCTTTTAGATTTATATCTCAAAAGACGTTTTAATGATGTGATTGTCTTTATGACATCTTTTAGACATACATACTATACATATAACCTGCAATATTTTTTTATTTTCTAAAGTGAAATTTACAATGAAAAGGAAGGGATTCGAAAATCTGCTATCAATTCAATATATTGAAGAGACAATCGAGGATAATTCAGAAAGAGGAACTTCATTAGACAATCGTTGTATAAGCGATGTAAACGTTGTTAGTGGAAATTGTATTGAATGCGATATTAATAAATATTCTTAATCTTTTATATGTATTTTTTATGTATCTTTTATATGTATTTTATATTCAATCTGGGAACATAATTATGACGTTATATATTAAAAATAATGTAAAATTATATATTAAAGAAATCATTATATATTAAACTTTTTTTATTTAATGTGTGTTTTACTCACACATAATCTAATAAAAACGTGATCAGGTAATTTATAGAAAAATTTAGCTAACAAAATTTTAAAATATAGAGATACTTTTTATTTGATTAAAGATAAAATTCAATTACATTAATAATGTCCAATCATCAGCGTCGAATGACATCTCTATACTTTACATTAATAGTGTATTTGCGTACCGCAAGCATCTCTGACTTAATATTAAAAATTTGCTATTAATAATCAACATAATCAATTACAGTTGTACGTTATACATAGTGATAGCACATAAAAAATCAGAATATGAATTAAACTGATAGTCAGCAAAATAAGATGTTTAGAAATGTTTCTTTTTGAAATTAATCACCAATCAATTTGCAATTTTGGACTTGATAAAAAAATCACAAAACTTGGATATATCATATAGGATCCGGTTATTTTATTACTTATTATTTTGTAATATTTTTTAAATTTTTCTTACATTTTATGTTAATACATAACTAAAATACTTTATTTGATATCTTAATTAATTTGTACATTATTTTTACATATAATAGAATAATATTATATACATCTCTTTCAATAGTATTTTTTTGTTAACATGTTGAATTAGATAGTATCTACATAACAAAACAAAATGTATGTACGTATGTGTATATATACTGTTATCATACATACTATATATATTATTATCACTAATTATATATACTATTATATTACTAATATATTATATATTTATTTTTAAATCTTAAGAATAAAAAATGAAATTACTATTATCACACAATAAATAATTTCAATTTTTTTTTACCAAAAGATAAGTCGATCATAACAATACTATTCCTCGTCTATATATTTTAAAAGTTTTTTTTTTTAAAGTACGTTAACATAATTCTGCTTCTATTAATTTTAATATACTTGTTATAACTATTTGCATCTAATATTTCTTAGATTTCTATTTCTTTTCTATTTTAATTTTTTATTATTAAATAGAAGTGTATACATTAAAGATCCAGTAAACCCCAATCGTCATACAATGGCAGTCTTCTTATCAATATTTTTTTATAATTCTCATTCTTTAAACCTGGATTTATATAAGTACCAGTGCCCAACATTTCATCCAAATCTTTCGCCTCAGCTTTATGGCATAGCATAAACTGTAAAGCGGTAAAAGATGTCATCATACCATAGCTAGCTTTTCGTCTTAGAGCAGCTTTTAGTTCTTTCATGGTGGGCGGTTGCGTCTTGCAGTTCAATTGCTTCATAGTCATTGACAAGGTGCTAAGATATTCATTTAATAGAATATCTCTCTTGTTTTCAATGACATCGAAAGAAATACTTGAATTACAAAAATAGAGAAGATCGAGTGCCGGCGATGCATAGACGCATAATTGAAAGTCTACCTACAATAAAATAAATTTTTCGATCGTCAATTTTTTATGTCTACAGCAATTGTTTGGAGATAAAACTTTCCTGTGTATCAGGAAAGAAGTGAGACATCATGTTTAGAAAGTCGCGAAGACAAAGACGGTAGTTTACATAGATGCCATGGGCAAACGAATATGCTTGCATGCGCAATTAAACTGGGTAAGTACATTGTATTTATTCAAAATATATTCCATATTCAAGTTCTCATATATTATTACTGTCTGTTTATCTCGATTGCTTAAACTGAATTGCGGATGATTAAATTGCGCTAAAATGTACTTACCGTAATAGTATTTCTCGAAACATTATTTATTTATTTAATATATTGTTATACAAATTTATATCTCTCTCTTTATACTTAATTATGAAAATTATAATAAACATTCAGAAATATAAATAATTAGACTGTAATGATTGAACTATGTTAAACTGTTTGTAATAAAATTCACATATATTGTCTAATTATAAATATAAAAGATACTTGTAAGTATAATAAATTTTTAAAGTAAATTTAATCTTTTAACAATATAAGTCATACCATATGAAAGTAAAGAAATAAATTAAAAATTTCATAAATTATTTGATCTTAGTTTTATTTAATCTTAGTCGCAAGATAAAGTCGTGAATAATAAATCAATGAGCATGTTTAGACGTATATCATTTTTATAATTTGATAGTATGTCATTTTTTTATAACTTGATGGTACTTACAAAAATCTGATCAGTAGGCTTGCCATTACTGTCATATCTGAACAACATATTATTCACGTGACTATCACCATGATTAATAACATTAAATTCGTCCTCACAGACCTTGAATGCATTCACTCCTATTTGATATATATGATCGGAGAGTTTAGCAATTTTTTCTGAGTATCTGTTAATAAAATCAAATAAATTTGAAATTATATGAAAGCATGTAAAAGTAATATAAATATTTGCTTTGAACAATGCAACTTGTACTTATTTGCAATTTTCTTTTTAATATATTTTCCCTTTTTATATTACTTTTCTTGTGTTACGTATCATTAAACATTAAAAAGTAGAGTAATAAACATTGTCTTAATTAAATGCAAATCTTACTTTTTCACTTCCGGCCAGTTCACAATCTCGTCTGCTAAAGCTTTAGTACTCTTAATGAAAATATCTTTTATTTCTGGTGGATGCTGGCCATTAATTATTCCTTTCAAATACATCTTTTTTTGCTTTGGTTCCTAAATATTAAAATATTTATATTAAAGAATTTATATTAAAGAAGATAAATAATTATGTTTGTTGAAGTGCGGACTAAAAAATTTTCAGTCATATATGTAGATCTAGATATACAAAAAATTTACGCAATAATTGTAATATCATAAAATTTTCTGTCAAATTTAAAACTGATCGTTTTTTAGAGAAAATTCGAGCCCAGATAATATGAATGTTGAAAAGACATTCTAAAGGAGAATAATTCTTGTATTCATTGATCTAAATTCTTAATAATGCAATGAGATTTTGCGATTGATACGCGTGGTGATTTACCTTTTCGCATAAGGCTACGGAGGCTGCGTGAAACCTGGCAAGACCACGAAGCGCCAATATGGAATGATCTAAGTCAAGACCAGACAAGCGATCAGCCATTCGAAAACCGAGAGCTGCAAGATCTTCGATCACCAGAAGCGTTGGATTTTCATTTTGCACGTAGAGAATCTTCGCGCTCAAACGGTGCTTTGGTTCTAACAACTTATTCATTTTATCCAGAGTATCTGACATCATCAACATTTCGATATGGAAGACATCCATTTCTACGATCTGTGTGTGATAAAAGTTTATTTAATATAAAGTGAAATTCTTTAATCTAACAAGCATGAAATTATTTGTGATAAAAACTTATACAAAAACCCATATAAAATTTTTGTGATAGTAGAAAGTTTTAAGATTTGTTTTGAAACATTTTCTTTAAATATATGTATGTATATATTCACTTTTTTAAACTTGACTCATAAAAATAATTTTATTTTGGAAGGTTTCTATTTCTTGGGCAAAAAAAGTTGATCCTATTGGAAATGTTTTTAACAAAAGTATAAAGTATTTGTTGTAAAGTATTTGAATTTTGGAATATTGTTTTAATATATTTAAATATTATTATAGTTATTTCTTTATTAAATTTTATTAAAAATTACGCCTGCTATCTCTCCTCAAACGTGGTGCTGCCTCCGTCACTAATTAACAAGCTATCTTTGCTTCAGATTATCTAAAATATTTTGAAATATAAAAGTTTGATGTATACTATTTGAATTTTATATATATACATATATTTATCATTTGATGAATAAGCAAAAAAGAATTGATGGTTAAGAAAATGGCGATTTGTCAAATGTAAATCATTAATTTTGCTCTAAAAATTGCCTTATTTATTTTACAATAAAAATAAAAATACGTATATAACGGATAGTTTTTTATCAAACGATAATTATATATATATATATATATATAATCAAATGCTATCAAATTTTTACATTTTAGATTATCTAGATGAAAAATATCTTGCAAACCAATAACAAAGGTGGCACTATATGTTTGAGAAAAGATAGCGGACATTTTTGATCAAAATTAATAAAAAAATTGTTACTTTAACTTACATTTAAGTATAACAAAACAACATTTTAGAATTTAAATGTTTTGTCTCATATTTACTTTTGTTAAAAAGAAAGTCTCAAAAGAATCGACTTTTTTTGCTTAAGAAATAGGAATCTCTACTTTAATTACTGATTACACAAAAATATTCTAATCTTTCTGTTAAACAAAAATGTATTTCAAAATAATAAAATTTGCCACAATTATAATTCTCTCTCTCTCTCTCTCTCTCTCTCTCTCTCTCTCTCTCTCTCTCTCTCCCTTTCTTTATTCTCTTTTTATTAAAAATATTATACATGTTATATTAACTTCTTTTCCTCTTTATATTAGAAACATTATACACATTAAATTAATTACCAGTTTCTGTCGAACACTTTTAAGTACAGGCGAAATTTTGATAACAATTGATTTTTTCTCTTTAATCATAGAGCTGCGCGAAAATTCGACAGTAATCCTAATCATGTCGCTGAGATAATTGTCGCCCTTCACTGTGGCCGGTTTTGAAAATATGTTAAACACCTGAATCGAATTATCATTTTCCGACTTTCGCAGAATCTTCTCCATGAAGTATTTGTTTAACCATGTCGATGTTTCAAGAGCCATTTCTAAAAGTGGAATTGGAATTGTAGAATTTTCTCGATAAATCATTGTTCTTTCTGTTGTGTCACAAAATGCAAAAATAATTTTTTACCATTTTTGAGTCATTCGCGACGAAATTTCACGTTTCCTTTTTTTCTTCCAACCGGCTTCCGCATTCATAAATTAAGTTAACAAATTTTTTCTCATAAATAATTTGAATGTTTAAATTTTTGTGTCTCCCTTATATAAGATACATAGTATTGTACTTCTTGTTAAGTTTAAAATAACGCAACAATTTTTACTGCATTGACAAGTTGAAACAATATATTCAGTTGAGGAAAAAGTTTTTCGTATTTTTTAATTTAAAATTGTATATACAATATCTTTGTCAAAAATGAACAAAATTTAAATTTAAAAAAAGGATTTTAAGCTTGAAATCTCTACTTTCGAAAGGTTATTATATTTTTTTAGTTTCTGTGAGTTTGGTAATTTTTACATTTAAAAAACTACGAGCTGAAAAAGATGAAAAATTTTCTTTTTGGGGATCTCTCACGTGTGCAAAAAAAAATTTATGAAAATTTTCGACTATCTATCGTGAAAGCTTGAAACTTTCCTACAAAATTATTATTTAAAAATGTTCCTATGATTTTTGTATCTAAATTCTTCGCGAATTAGTAAAAGAGCATTTTAACTTTGATTGCTCATAATTCATAAAAATCATTATACCGCAATTTAAAAAAAAAACAGATTTTTAAAGCTGAAACTTTGCTCTAGCGAATAATACAATTGTAACGTAAATTTTGCAACAAATGAAAAACTTTTGTATGCAAAAAATTTTTTTTAAATATGAAGAAACTTTTTCCCCGACCTAATATTTATTAAAGATCCTATAACCTTTAATTTAAGAGATACATAGGAATAGTCGTCATTTGCATTTGAATTTTATTAGATATTCGATTTTTGTATATAATATATACAGAACATATTACATTTTGTAATAATAATATTTTATATCAGAATATTTTATATGTAGAATTATTTAAAGAAAAAATTATTTATTGAAAATTATTTATTTGACTCTAAAGTTATTTCTAAAAATACTATCCTAAGTAAAATTATTCTAAATAAAATTGTTTAAAAACTTCTCATTACATAAACATTAATTTAAAAAAATATATATATAATATAACACGTATATTACATATCAATGTAAAATTATAACTATTGTTGAGGTTATTTTATTTTTAATTAATGTTTGCTGTTTTACACTTATTCGTAACGTTGAGTTACATATAATATATAATATTTGCAATTTAAACTCTTCTTTTTTTAAGAATACGATTCATGCTGACGACGAGCAATATCTAAAATGTTTTTATGATGCTTTCTAGATATTTTTTAGATATTTTTTTACATATATGTCCCAGAAGACATCTTTATAATGTCTGCATGCATGTCTTTTAGACGTGCATGTTGTCTAGAACATTTTTTATTTCTTAAATTGAAATTTACAATAAAAAAGGATGTAAAAACGTGTTATTGATCCAATGTACAGATGAAAGAATTAAGGGCGAGTCAGGAGAAGAGTTGTTTCGGATATTGGATTCGTTATACATTTAAGTGATGTAAATATTGGTCGGAAGAAGACTATATCAGAGATGGTGATAGATATTGGTGATAGATATGAATCAATATTTTCAATTCTTTATATATTTCTTTATGGTTTCCATCTGCAAATTTAGTTGTCACATTGAGTGTTATGTGTCATAGAATACATTAAAATTTTATATTCATATATTTTTCATACACATATCATTATGCATTATTTATCTCATATTTTTTGATGCAATATACACAGTGTCTCACAATCACTGTACAATACTTTTACACGGTACTCTATAAATAAAGTAAAGTAAAAATCCTACTACAAAAATATCGACGTTACAATAATTTTTTGAATTACAAGCTAACTTTAAATACTTATATGTCAGAAACTATTTTACTTTTATTGTCTTTATCATTATTTTTGAATTCTTTGTAACATCCTAAGACAAAAATCCTAATACAAAAATGTCAAGGCTATAATAGTTTTTGAATTACTAACTATCTTCGATCAATTATAGAATTCAAAAACTTGTAGCTTCGACATTTTCATATTAAGATTTTTTGCTTTACTTTTTAAAGTATTGTACACTTCTATTTCACACTTTAAAAGTATTGTACGATGGTTGTAAAACATCCATTTGTATATCAAAGAATTGATGTTTGAGGAAATATTTGAGATTTCACTTAAAATATTCCTTAATAAACTCCGACTAAATATCAGTATTAAAAGAAAAATGATCTGCTTTCTGCACACAGCTGAACTATACTTTTACTAGAACTTAAAGTGAAATAGATATATATATTTGGTATTTCACGGAAGTTCGAAAAAAAGTTCTATAGTCTAAATCTAATGAAGAAATAAAAAGCAGACATATAAAGTATTGATAATAAACAATACACTAAAGTGACTAACCTGAAGTTATTCGTCTTTGAATTCAGTCCTATATTTTTTTAAATGCTTATTATATTTCACTGTGCCGTTTCGTAAAGCCAGCCACAAAATGATACGTACAGAACAGAAGTGACAGGCTTTATATACATCGGTACATTCATTTATTCATTCATCATAGGCTTTGTACCCACAGAGTTTTAGATAACTGTAGAAGCTTGGTAAATATTATACACATGTAGATTTATCCTTCAATCAGACAATAAACATTAACGGAAATGAAACAATGATAAGACGAGCACTCTGTACTTTTTCTGATACTTTTTGTCCAAAAATAATTAACACTATAAAAAAAATCGTCGCACAGTAATGTCGTTTACGACATTCGTGCAAATCATATCATTACCTCTGTTTAGTCTTTATCGATAGAGAAATTATGAAAAAATTTTATTATAATAGCAGCGTAAACTGACAAAAAATTTCGCAATTACGATATGATGATTCGCTTTAATGCAATAGTTTTGTCAGAATAAAATTTCTAAACGATATTTGTAAAAAAAAAACTAAACAGCGATTCTAAATGATATTTGTAAAAAATTAAACAAATTCAATTCGATATGTAAATATTTTAATAATTTACTTTTATCATCCATCCGATGTACAACGAAGTTTTTCAGCAACGCAATTAGAATGATCAATACTATATACAAAATTATGTAAGATTCTAATTAAATATACGTTTGAAATAATTGACATGTTAGAAAATAATTTTTATTCACGCATTCAATTTTTTATTCATTATACAATTATTACTAGAGACTTTTGATTTATGTAGAATATACATTCTAAGACGTGTTCTGATTTCTACCTCGGTGCTTTTCAAATATCATGTCATTCTTATTTAACGTTTGATAAACAACAACGATGACATAACCGGGGAGTACTCAGGTGGAAATCTGAAGGCTCTTGTGATATTTTTGAGAATATAGAGTTTACTAGTAAAAAAAAGTACGTAAGAGAAAAAGATGTGTATGTTGTTAAAATATTTAATTCACATATTTGCACAAAAAACACAAATAATGAAAATTTCGAACAGTTACAAAGTATATTTATTAATTTTGTATTTATTAAATCACAATATTAAAGTGAAACTGGATTATAATCGATATAATATACATATAATAATATTAATATATAACAAATAAAAGTTAATATATAATGTATAATACATAACAATATTAATATATAAGTAATATATACATATATATATATATTTTTTTTAAATATAGTCACACAACTATAGTAAATTATTACATCATAGTGAATAATAAAAAAACAAATTATAAACTTAAATTATCAATGTGTATCGATAGGCGCAAGGCGGCCACAGATAGAAGATCAGTAGATAAGCAGCTGTTATTAAATAATACAGTGCAATAGGTTGAATTTGCGTTACTTGCACTTTTTGCACTCAGCATCTTCGTTTTCTCTCTTTTCACGCTCAAATATAAATTTATCTCATTTTCAATACAAAAATTTTTAGGAATTTTGTGCAACATGAATAGATATATCTAATAAAAATTATAAAAATCTTGCTTAAAAAAATCCATACGGACGCTCCTAAATGACTTTATAGGATAATTCCGCGGAAATCCGGACGAATGGCAGCTCTAGCTGTAACTATTTATTTTTATTTATTTTCCATTTTGATTTTCTACCACTAAATGTGAAGTAAACATTAGAGATCCAGTAAACCCCAATCGTCATAAAGTTGCAGTCTTTTTATCATTAACTTTTTATAACTCTCGCTCTTGAAACCTGAATTTATACCAGTGCTCAATAATTCATTCGCCTCAGTCCTACAGCACAGCATAAACGGTAAAATGGTAAAGAATATTATCATTCCATAGCTAGCTCTTCGTTTTAAAATATCCTTCAGTTCCTTCATGGTGGGCGGTTGCGTTTTGCAGTTTAATTGCTTCATAATTATTGAGTGCCAAGGTATTCATTTAATAAAATATCGTTATTTTCAATGACATCGAAAGAAAGACTTGAATTGAAAAAATAGAGAAGATCAAGTGCCGACGATGCGTAGACGCATATTTGAAAATCTACCTGCAGTAAAGTAAATTTTTTTGAATGTCACTCTTTTATGTCTACGACAATTGTGTTGGAGATAAAATCCGTGCATCAGAAAAGAAATGAAACATCATGTTCAGGAAGTCGCGAAGACAAAGACAGTAGTTTACATAGATGACATGGGCAAACGAATATGTCTGCATACGCAATTAAACTGGTTAGGTACATTCTATTTTCAAGCATCTCATATATTATCATTATCTGTTTATCTTGATTAATCAAGCTGAAATTGTAGACGATTAAATTGTGCTAACATTTACTATAATAGTGCATTTATTAATTTAATTTATCCTTATGCAAATGTATATCATTGCACTTAATTATAAAAATTGTGTGTAAACACTTAATAATAAAACACTTAATAATAAAAACTCAGAATTGTAGGTAATTGGAATAAAGTGACTAAGCTATGTTGAATTGTGTTTATAATAAAATTCACATTTGTCTAATTGTAAGTATAAAAAATATATTTTTAAAGTAAATTCGAAGTTGCAGCAATATAGTCGTATCACACAAAAGTATAATGTGCTAAAAATTTCACGAATGGTTTTGTTTAATCTTAGTTCTTAATCGCAAAATAAAGTCATAACTATAACAAATCAATGAGCATCCACGTTCAGAAGAAGTACACGATTTCTTATGCTGTGATGGTACTTACAAAAATCTGATCAATGGGTTTGCCATTGTTGTCATATTTAAATAACAAATTGTTGGCATGACAATCACCATGATTAATAACATTAAATTCGTCTTCACAAGCTTGGTTGCATTCAATCCTATTTGATATGATCGGCGAGTTTAACAATTTTTTCCGAGTATCTAGCAATAAAAGTTAAACTAATGTAAAATCATATGAAAGCATATAAAAATAATACGAATATTTGCTTTAAACTATAATTTGTATCCACTTATATTTGTATTTTCTCCTTAATATGTTCTGTTTCTTCATATTAAATTATTATTATCTTATATGTCATAATAAAATATCTTGAATATTAAAAAGTAAAGCAATAAATATTATTGTTTATGTAAATCTTACTTTTTCACTTCTGGCCAGTTGACAATCTCATTTGCTAAATCTTTAGTACTCTTAATAAAAACATCTCTTATTTCTGATGGAAGCTGATCATTAAATATTCCTTTCGAACACATCTCTTTTTGCTTTGGTTCCTGAATATTAAAATATTTTTATTAGAAAATATTTTGATATGTTTATCCATTTATTTTGGAGTAATATAATTAGTAAAGTTGCATCCAATATACAGGAAGAATTGCGGGAAGAATTTGATTTCTAGCAATATATCCGGCAGAAACTTTATATTGAAATGACGTATATGTATATAATGTAATAATATGTATATAATACGGATACTTTTTTTTATCACTAATATAATTTTTAGATATTTTAGTACCGAATATATGACAAATATTCGGCCCCAAATTTCGGACATTTACCAAATAAAAAATTTAAAAAATATATCAGTAATAATAAAGTTTTCAGATATTCGTTATCCATCTTGTTTCAATATAAAGTTTTGATTCGATATATTTCCAGGAATCAGATATCCAGCAATACTTTCTGCATATCCGGTGTATCCCTAATAATTAGATTTGTTGTAATACGAGTAGGAAATTTGGAATATCGTACAGATCAAGCTACACAAGAAATCTCCGTAGTAATTTTATATATAATATAATTTCTTTGCAAATTTAGAGCACATCTTTTTTCGGAGAAAGATACGAGTCAGCCTAAATATTTTTAAAATTTTACCAAAAAATGGTTTTAAGAAGAGCTTCTGAGCAGATGTGGCAAGTAGTGCACTGCAATGCGCAAAGGTACATTAACAAGAGAGTACCATTTATGGATATTTATTTGTGTCAAATTTAATTTGTTTTGAAACGAATACTGTATATTAATTAAAAGAATCCGTATTACAGAATTTGAAATTATTAATCGGATCAGATAGTTTTTTTTTTTATTTATTTCCCAGAGATACTATAATAAAATCTTTCAGTACGTTCAAAACTATAATATTCCGAGCAACATCAGAAACACAAATTGAAAAACTGCATCCTCTGTAAAAATATTTAAAACTTGTATTAAAAAGTATTTGATTTTAAAAGATTGTTAAATAAAAATGCATTATAGGAATTAGGCGATGAAATTTTCTTTGCATAATTACGCTTTATTCACTACAGCGACTCTGACCTTAAAGATGTTTTTTTTGAGATATGTAAGGCTTTCAGAAGTCAAACACATTAAAAAATGTATTTATAACACACTTTTAGCAATAAAACTGTTTACTCGCGAGCGATATTATCGCTAAATGAATGCAACGAAGTCTTTCTCGTAAATAAAAAAATCTTATACAATAAAAAGCGCAACATTTTAAGTTTAATACAGTATTCAAAATGGGATTCTTGTGTTTAATATTACAATTATAAATTATTTCTCTGTAGGATTATATAAGATGCGTTGATTCTATAATTTTACAAATTTTTTGCAATGCAGTGTTCATAAAATGTAACCAAAATAATGTTCCGTTAATTCCACATAAAATTCTTATATTTAATATTAAGAGTCTTTTATGTTTAATATCAACACGAAAATTTGAACTCTGAATGGTTCTTGCATTCGTATCATTGATCCGAATTCTTAATAATTATGACGAGAATAATTATTATGACTGATTGTGTGTCATACATGGTGATTTACCTTCTCACAAAGGGCTACGGAGGCAGCATGAAACCTGGCAATTCCGCGAAGTGCCAGTATGGAATGATTTAAATCAAGATCATACATACGATCGGCCATTCGAAAATCGAGAGACGCAAGATCTTCGATCACTAGAAGCATTGGATTTTCATTTTGCATGTGAAGAATCTTCCCGCTCAAGCGATGCTTTGATCCTAACAACTTATTCATTTTATCCAAAGTATCTGACATCATCAACATTTCGATGTGAAAGAGACCTGCTTGTGTATCCTATACCAAATTTATTTAAGATTAACAAGTGGAATTCTTTAATCTAATAAATTAATTATAATCTAATATGTTATTTGTATTATAATGGCTTATGTAAGATCTACATAAAATTTGTATGTAGAATGTTTGAAGATTTGAAAATATGAAGAATGTTTTCTTTAAATACAAAGTAATGCATATACATTCGCTTTCTTATAAGTAATTTATAAAAATTTTATTTTAAACATTTATTACCCAAAAATAATTATCCTAATATTTCTTGAAAAGAAATGTACTGCGAAATAATAAAATTTGTCACAATTTTCTCTCTCTCTCCCCTCTTCTCCTTCTTTTCTCTTTCTTTTTTTTTTATCTTCTTTTTTCTTTTGATAGAAACATTGAATATATTAAATTAACTTCTCCTCCTTTCTTTATTAAAAATCTTGTACATATTAAATTATCTTATCATTTTCTGTTGAACACCTTCACGCGAAAGTTTGATAATAATTGATTTTTTCTCTTTAATCTTAGAACCGCGCGAAAATTCGACAGTAATCCTAATCATATCGCTAGTGTTGTTGTCACCCTTCATCGTGGCCAGTTTCGAAAATATATCGATCACCTGAATCGAATTGTCATTTCCGACTTTCGCAGAATCTTCTCCACAAAGCATAGATTTAACCATGTCGGTGTTTTTACGGCCATTTCTGAAAGGAATTGGAAATGGAGAATTTTCTCAAAAAATCATGTCCTTCTCACCATGTTAGAAAAACAATTCTTTGCAGTAACTTAATAAAGATAAAATTTATTACATTTTCTTTCTCTTCTTCTGGCTTCCTCCACTCTTTTGATCTTTTGATTCTTGAGCTATAGATAAATAGATATACATATCAAATTTTGTAGTATTTAACTGTATTTCTTGTCTACATTCAAGAGTTTTATATGGGTTTTCCTATTCTATTAGTGTATTAGTTATAATTTATTGTATTCAATGATTATACTAAAAATGTATATGGTTAATTGAAGTTACTATTCAATCTTTGTCATTATTATTTTTTGAATAAACTATTATACTTTGTGTGGATGTTTGTTCCGAGTATAAAGCTTCTTAGATCATTTTTTACATATTAATTTAATTTTTCAAATATGAATTAATATTTATTAAATATTTTTAAATATACAAATATACTATAACTTTTAAAATATATAAAATCCTTAATTATAGTTTGAAAATTGAAATAATATTTCTTTAAACTCTCCCTCGAGAAACAGTCTCTATTACAAAAACATATTTACACTTCACTTATATGCAATGATCACGAGCTGTATTAAGCCAATATTTATTAATTCAAACAAATAACATGTTCTAAATTATAAGATTTTGATGATATGCCACATATCCATTTTAATTTAAGTATATAAATTTAAACTAGATAATCACTACCAATTATAATAAACGCACTTAATCTAGTTAACAACTAAACTTTTGCAGTGTGTAAACACTTTTCAATATTTAAATTTTAATGTTTTTTTGATTTAAGAGATACACAAAAATAGTCGTTATTTACACTCGAACTTTGTATTAGATATTTAATTTTTTAAATATTATATGTTAAAATGTAAGATTACTTAAAAAATTATTTATATATATAAAAAAAAAATTATTTATAAAAAATTATTTATATATATGGCTCTAAAGTTGTCTATAAAAATGCTATCCTAAGTAAAATTATTCTAAATAAATTTTTAAGAACTTTTCGGTAAACACAAACTAAAAATAACATAATTTCAATATTATAATTTTACATTTTACAATTTAAATACAACATAATACAATTATAATACTTATAACATAAGTTACATAACAGTTATATTGTTAATGTAAAATTATAATCATTATTTATTGATATTATGTTACTTTTAATTAATGTTTATTGCATGTTATGCCTCCTACATACTGGATGTGATGAGCGACGAGCTATATCCACCTTTGAAAACTCCGCCTTTTTGCACGTGACGATGAATAGCAGAATTCTCATTAAGTATCGCTCATCGCTCATCGCGTCCAGTGTGCAATAAGCACTACAATTGTTTGTGATGTTCGCGAGTTACGCAATATAATTTAAATTTTTTTTTCAGGATCTCATATTTTCGAAATGCAATGTATATCAAAGAATTCATTATAATGTTTCGATGTATATCAAAGAATTCACGATGTTTAGAACTTTATTTAAAATTTTTCTCAATAAACCCCGACTGAATATCAATGTCAAGAGAAAAAAAAGGACTATTTCTTGTGGATGAAATACATTACACTTTTAGAATTTAAAGTGAAATATATACATATATATATATATATATATATATATATATATATATATATGCTATTTCGTGAAAGCGAGAAAAATTTTCTAATGCGCTCTAATGCAGGTATAAAAAACAGATTTAAAGTATATATTGATAATAAGTAATACGCTAAAGTGACTAACCTGAAATTATTCGTTATCGACTTCAGTCGTTTATTTCTCTTACTATGCCGTTTCGTAATGCCAACTTCGAAATGATAACGTAGAACAGAATTTAAGTTTTATAACAGAATAGGCTTTATAACTAATATATATCGGTACCAGTCGGTACATTCACACACATTTATTCATTCATCACAGGCTTTATTTCGATAAATGTTAAGAATATTTAGTTACTTAAATTTTGATAAAAATATACTCACAATTGATGTATTTTTGCATAAAAATAAAGGTTTGACAAGAAAAAACGTCGACCTATGAATTGTTAAAGCTGCTTATGACGACTATTCAGGTTAGAAAATCTGTCACAGCCATATATACTGAATATGCGTCATAAGTATGCACTGTGATCACTTGTTCAGCATTAATTAATTTCTAAAAATAAATATTCTCTGCTTTTATTACACAAATTCTTAGCTTTAAAAACAAATTTTAAAAACACAAATTATTTTTTCATATAATTTTTGTTTTTATAATGGCGAATTTGTTTCTAACGCAGAGAACTTATGATTTAAAGCGGATTTGTGTTCTTAAAGTTTTTATAATAATCTATAATAGAGCAACGATAAGACGATAGCACGTGCGATATTTTCCGGTGCAGTAGAAAATAAATTGACGTCGTCGCACCATTAAAAAAATCGCACAGTAAACGTTATCGAGTTACGACATCCGTGCAAGTCATCATTATCTACGATTAGTTTCTATTTTTCCCGATAAATTATAAAATTCCAGAATGATGGCCACAAACTAATGAAAAATTGTAGTTACACTAAGATGATTCATCATATATAACGCGACAGTTTTGTCAACATAAAATTTCTAAACGATTTTTTTGTTTATAAAACAACATATTCAAAGTTCAAAATCAGAAAAGAATACATTTCTTTGCAAGATATCACTGAAAAAATTGTATTCTTAACTTAAGAATATCCCATTTATAATATAGTTTTCCTTTAAAATAATCGCCAAAACGATCCTCTTAATTTAAGAAGGAAATTATCTAAATTATCATATTCTTAATATAAAAACGTACAAGATGCTATTTAAACGACGATCTCAAATATCTTTTGAACAATACATTTTAGAGAAAAATGTTTCAGACAAAGATTGATTTTTAAGGAGGACATCATCAAAAAGCACGTGAAGCGCGCATGTATGACGATTGTCTTCGCAAATCAAGAATATATTATTAATTTAAGAGGAAATATTTTTATATCTGTTAAGAGATGAAATATTAAGTACATCTTTCAAGAATACAATTTTTTCAGTGATATAGTACGACTTTATTATACAAATAATATATTTTTTATCAGGCGACGCAGGGACAATTAGAAAACCATTATATAACATATATAGCTAACAATAAAGGACCAGTTGTAAATTTACGATATTCTTTTATTAAATTATTGACCAACAATTTACAATTTTAGATTTAGCAAAAAATTAGAATAAAATTTCAAATTTACGTACATCATATGCTCCGATTATTTTATTACTTATTACGTTTGTAACTTTTTTCAATTTTTCTTATTTCTCACATTCTATGTTAATACAATTTAAATACTTCAGTTCGAATTAATTTATATCACAATTTATATCACAATTTTTGGTATTGTAGGGGTAAAAGGTAATATTTTACATCTCTTTGATAACGTCATTTTCTTTGTTAACATATGTTGAATTAGACAATATCTACATAACAAAACAAAATATGTATGTACATATATATATATATATATATATGTATATATATATATATATACATATACCGTTATCTATGACAAATTGATAAAATATTTAAAAAATCACAATTTATTTTAAAATCTTAATGAATCAAAAATAAAATCGTCAAAAAATATAATTGCTTTTTTGCATCAAAAATAAATGTCATTACTCAATTCTACGTTTATTCATTGAAAAGAAAACTTTTTTGAAAATAGACATCAACATTTATTACAAATTAAAACATCCTCCGTCTATTATTATTAATTTTAATGTATTTATTAACTATTTACATCAAATACCCGATTTCCTAAACTTCTATTTTTGTCTACTTTAACTTTCTGTCACTAAATGTAAAGTACATTAAAGATCCAGCAAACCCCACTCGTCGTATAGTGGCAGTCTTTTTAATAATATTTTTTTATAACTCTCACTCCTTAAACCTGGATTCGTATAAGTATCAGTGCCCAATATTTCATCCCAACCTTTCGCTTCAGTTTTACTGCACAGCATAAGTGGTAAAATGTTGAAGGATGCCATCATTCCATAGCTAGCTTTTCGTTGAAGGGAAGCCTTCAGTTCCTTCATGGTGGGCGGCTGTGTTTTGCAATTCAATTGTTTCATAATCGTTGACAAGGTGTTAAGATATTCGTTTAATAAAATATCTGTCTTATGTTCAATAACATCAATGGAAATACTTGAATTGAACAAATAGAGAAGATCGAGTGCCGCTGACGCGTAGATACACATTTGAAAGTCTACCTGCAATATTAAATAAATATTTTCGATCTATGAATTTTTTAAGTCAATCGTATTAGAGATAAAATCTGTGCAACACACACATACAAACACACACACACACACACACACACACACACACACACACACACACAAAGGAAAAAAAAGTGAAGCATCGTATTTAGCAAATCACAACAACGTTTATAGCTCAGAAATGGATAACATCGGCATACGAATATGCCTACATGATTATACTGAATACAATGCACTTATTCAAAACATTCCATTTTCCAAACATCTTATACCGGTACCTTCTATTTGTTTTAATTGCTCCAGCTAAAATTGCAGATAATTAAATTATGCTAATACAATGTACCGTAACAATGTTTTTCAGAACAGTTTACTTATTTATTTAATTTATCGTTATTTAAAATTTATATCATTATATTTAATTATGAAAATTATGATAAAAATTCAGAAATGTGGATAATTGGAATAAAATGCTTAAACTATTAAATTATTTATGATAAAATTTACATTTGTTTAAGTATATAAGATGTATTTTTAAAGTATAAATTGTTTCAGCAATATAAATGATTGCACCCCCCCCCATGCAATTATAAATTAAAAATTTCACGAGTTTCGTTTAGTCTTAAGTTATAATATGAAGATGTGATTATAATAAATTAATGAACATTCTTATTTAGAAGAAATACATGATTTTTTTATAACGAAATGATACTTACAAAAATCTGTTCAGTAGGTTTGCCATTATTGTCATATTTGAATAACATATTGATCACGGAACAATCACCATGAGTAATAACATTAAATTCGTCATCACAGAGCTTCTGTGCATCTGTTCCTATTTGGTACATGTGATCGGAAAGTTTAGCAATTTTTTCTGAGTATCTAGAGTATATAGAATAAAAACATAGAATAAAAACTAAATAAAAGTAAAATTATATTTAAAAAAAACTTATGTAATATAAATATTTGCACTAAACAATGCAATTTGTATTTATATTTGCAATTTTCTTTTTAACATGATCTTCATATTAAATACTTATTTAGTGTCATGTATCATAGAATATCATAAACATTAATTAAAAAGTAAAACAATACATATTGTCATAAATGCAATTCTTACTTTTCCGCTTCTGGCCAGTTTGCAACCTCATCTGCTAAACCTTTAGTACCCCTAATAAAGAAAGATTTCATTTCTGGCGGATGCTGATTATGAAACATTCCTTTCGAATATATCTCTTTTTGTTTCGGATCCTAAGTAATAGAATATTTTTATTAAAGGATATAATGTTTCAATGTATTTATCCATTTGATTATAAAGTTGAATAATTATATAGATTTGTAGTGGGAACAAGAAATTCAGATTACTATAAAGATCAATAAGCTAAATTAAGTTTTAAAAATATATATTTTATTTCTGGCACTATTTACAGATATTTGTTTCTGTCAAATTTAAGTTATTTCAAAATAAATATTGTATAATATTTAAAAATGTTGGTATTATCAAATTTGAAATTATTATTTGGATTGTACATTTTCCCTTGAAAAAAATTTCACATATATAAAGATTACTATTTACAATTATATAAACATATTTAATATAATCTTTAAAGGAATGCTGGAGTGATCCAATTATTGACATTGCAATGAAATAAAATATCCTTTTACAGAATTAAAGTAAACGCAGAATCCTGATGTAGTGCAGTGAATTTTATACTAAAATAAAAACAGAGTTAAAAAAGTTTTTTACTTTTTTTTCGATTTTAGTATAACATCCACTCACCACATCAGGATTTTACGTTAATCCTATAAAAGAATTTTTTATTCCATTTAGTCAATTCAAAGATTTTTATTAAACTGCAATATTGAAAATTGAGTTACTCCAGCTTTCCTTTAAATAGGCGCATGGAATCAGAATCACTTAAGGGGATGCTGGAGTGTCCTGTTTTATCATTAAATTTTAAAAGCACCTTTCTCATAACTGTGTTTATGGACTGAAAAATCCTTCTCCACAATTAAAATATCGACAACAACGCAAAGCGCCAGCTACATTTGAATACGAAAAACGAAAAAAAATTAAAGACTTACAGTTTTGTTATCGGCTTCTGTAGTCAACACATCACAATATGTGTTGCATATAAGAGTTTCAGATCTTGCACGTTCATGAAAAGTAGCTAGCGTATTGTAGAAAACCTAAACGAACAATCCCATGCTTTTAGAAACGCGGTAGGAGTTTTAGTTTAAGAGAAAGGTGCATCCAAAAATTTCGTTTGTATATTACGAGTGAAATTGACGTGAAGCCATGAAACTGAGCAGTATTTTAGTTCCGCGATATTCCGACAGCGGCGCTGTCATGAAAAGTGCGTCGCTGAACCATAGAAAAGTTTAAATTTTTTGGTTTTTTTTTTTTTCTGAAATGCCAGTATTAGGCAAGGTCTGAAATTATTGTTTTACACCCCCATTTTGATCGGATGTCGTTTTAAGTAAAAGGGCCCCCCCCCTATCGGTCGGGGGGCAAAAAGTAGTAGGTTTTTAAATTTTAGAAATGGTTGGGGAAATTGAAAAAAACCCCCAAATTTTATTTCAGGGGAAAAAAGCCATAATAATATATTTTTTTTATATAGAAATTTATCAAGACGTTTTTTGGGGGAAGGGAAAATCATGCGTTCTGATGTAGGAGATGACCCCAGAACGATAGAAAAAATTTTCTTGAATTTTGCAGAACGAATATTGAAAAAAAAAGTGGGGCCCAGGTGAGACAAAAAAAAAAAAAAAAAGGGAAAAGGGGAAACTTTTTGTAAATCGGGGTGAGACCCCCATGCCGAGTGGGGGGAAAAAAAAAAAAGCGTTTTAACTTGGGGACCCCCTCCCCCCCTTCTCTCTCTCTCCTCCCCCCTCTTCCTCTCTTTTTTCTCTTTTCCTCTCAAATTTCCCCTCTCCTTCATCTTCCCTCATTCCCCCCCCCCCCCCCTTCTCGGTCGCTGTTTTAGCCCCCGAAAATGCTTTCGGAAAAAAATTCGGCCCGTCGGGGGTTTTTTTTTTTTAAAAAATTAAAAGGGGGGGAACATTATAGATAAAATAAAGGGGTTTAAAAATTAGGCTAATCCTATCCCCCAAAAAAATTTTTATGTAAAAACCCCAAAAATTTTTAAAAAAAAGGGAATTTTTGGGGGTTTTTTCATTTTTTTCCAGGAGCCTTAATACCATTTCATAGAAAATTTTTGCAAGAATCGGGTGGTCTCACGCGTAAGATCGAGATTGAATGTTAGAGCCCCCATGTAACCCCTTTTTTTTTTTCAAATTTTTTTTTTTTTAAAAAGTTTTTAAAGGACATTTTTAAACCCCAAACAATTTACAGGTAAATATATTTTTTTTAAAATTTATTGAAATTATATTTATTAAAAAATTTTTAATTTCCTTTTTGGGAAAAAAACCAAAAAAAATTTGTTTCTGTAAAATTTTGTAAGTCGATCTTTTAATTTTTGGGGGAAAAATTTTTTTTTTAAAAATTTATATCCAAAAAAAAAATTTGGGGAAATCAATCAAATCAAAAAAAGGCCCCCCTTTAATAAATTTTAAAAGGTTTTTAATATAATTATAAGGATGATTGTAATTTAAAATTTATAATTAAAAAATAAAAAGGGGTTTTTTTGTGTTTAAAAATGAACCCCTACAAATAATTTTTTTTTTTATTAAAGTGATTCGGTATTTTCCCCAAATTTTAAATTTTGGAAAAAATTTTTTTTTTGGGTGACTTTTGGGCACTTTTGGGCCCCCTTTTTTTTCCCCCCGCCCCCCCCGTAAGGCTCGACGGCGGAGCGAACCCCGGAAAAACGAGCGCGGGGGGTTGTTTTTTCAGGAGGTTGCACAAAAAAATTATCCCCCCGTATTTTAGCAATATCAACCTTTCCTTTCCTTTTAGTTTTTCTGTGATTTTCTTTTTCAAATGCCTTCTTTTTAAAATTTTTAAATAAAAGAAGACATCACCGGAGTTTATTGAAGGGGAATATTCCATTTAAAATTAAAAGCATTTTTTTGTATCGTTTAAAATTGGGTTTTAAAAATTATATTTCAGTATGTTTTAAAAGTTTTTAATTTTTGGTGGCAAAATAAGGGGGGTTCAGTGTCTTTGAAAGAAAACCGAAGTATCAATGTAATGTATAAAAATAAAAGTAAATTTTTAAAAAACTTTTACATAATTTTAAAAAAAAATTTTAAAAATTATTAATATGTTTTTTTCAAAAAAATTATTAAGAAAAAACAATTAGTAAGAAGGGGAAAAATTTTTATAATAAAAAATTTATGCTAAAATGTTGCATGATAATTTTCATGTGGAAGGTAGATAGCAGCATGTTTCTTATAAAAGGCGCTCCCCAGGTGCATGTCCCCCGCGATCCAGCGGGGAAAACCCCGGGGGGTTTGGCGGTTGTAAAAAGGGGGGGAAAAAGGCCAAAAACCCCCAGAAAAAATTTGGTTTTAAATTTTGGAACTAGTTCTGGCCACAAAGCACATAAATTTTTTAAAATTTTTTAAAAAAAAAATTGGGGTAAATGTTGGGGTTTTTAAAACGGGGGATTTTTTTTTTAAAAAAAAAATTTTAAAAAAAAAAAAAGGAAAAAACAAAAGGTTGAACATGGAATCAAAAAATTTGAT
This sequence comes from Acromyrmex echinatior, assembly GCF_024713525.1. Lineage (NCBI taxonomy): Eukaryota > Metazoa > Arthropoda > Insecta > Hymenoptera > Formicidae > Acromyrmex > Acromyrmex echinatior. The sequence continues at coordinate 18,253,845 of NC_141854.1, read as the reverse complement.
CTGACCCTATCGCCCCCGGCCCCCTTTTGTTTTTTAAAAAACCCCAAAAAGAACGGGTACCTAAAATACACCCCGGAAAAAAGTAAAAATTTTTTCGTTAAAAATACGTTTTGAAAAAAATTCATTATATTTTAAAGGGAAAAAGGATATGATTAAAACTTTCACTAATATCATTGAGACCCCGGTTTTAAAAATCGAAACCCCAAAAAATTTTAAAAATTGTTCCAGGCTATTAATAGGAACCGCCATCGTAAAAATTTAAAAGGGGGGGCCAAAAAGGAAAAATTAATTAATAAAAATTTTAAATTGTCTAGAAGGGGGTTTTTTTCCCCTTTTAAAAAAAAACCCCCCAAAAGGTCGAGATGTCGAAGAAAATATTTTCGGTCCTTAAAACAAAACCCCCAGGAAAAAGAAGGACCCGGGGGTGATCATTGTTTTTTTTAGGGGTCCAGGTTTGGGGTGTCGCCGGGAACCAAAATTTCCCTGGAGCTTCTATCCCTTTTTTTTTTTCTGTCCCCCCTATCGAAATAAAAAAAATTAAAGAATTTTTTAAAAAAAAGAACAAGGTTTCCGTTTTTCCGGTTTTTTTTTTGACAGACTTCGGGTTTTGGTTTCTTGGGGGAAAAATAAATCCGCCCCAAGGGGTTAAATCTCCAATTTTTTTGGCGAATTAAAATTTTTTTTTTTTTCTTTTTTTTAAATTTATTAATCAATATTTTTTCATTAAAACCAGCAAAAAATGCGAATGCCAAAAAAAAATTTCAAAAAAGGGGAAAAATTTTTGAGATATACAAAGTTTTGACTTTCCCCAACCCTAAGTATCGCGTTGGGGGAGGTGATCGCAAGAAAAACGGGGGCTGGGCGTTTTGGGGCAAGGGTTTTTGAATATTGGAGTCTATGTTCGATTCGCTTTTCCCCTTTTTTAAAAAATTTTTTTAAAATTTTTTAAAAAAAATTTTTTTTTAAAAAAAAAATTTTATTAATAAACATATTACTCCAAATATACTTTTTATAAAATTTCAAAAATTATATACGTATACTTCAATGTGCTCGAAATTAGTTGCGCATTTCGAGCCGATTTCTGAAATGCTGCCTACTTTTCCTTCACAATCGCTCGACGCTTGACGGCCGAACCGCTCACGCGTGGACGTGTATCTCAAAAGTGTCATAGTATAAGAAACATGCTGCGACCATACCTTCCAGCAAATTGTCATGAAAATATTTTCCTTCCTACATAATATTGTATTTTCTTAATAATGGTGATTGAACATCATATTAATAACTTAATGCATTTTACTAAATGTAATGTACTTTTAAAATATTACTTTATTATTTTTATGATACATTCAGTTTCAAAGAGTTACTGATCACGTTTTTATGCCACAGAATGTAATATAAAATTTTACTTTACCGCATCATACATCTGGTCATCTATTTGTATTTTTTTTTAGTGGAATAAACCTGGAGAATACATTTAAATGACGTATCAATAATAGAACTTCAAAGATAATAGAGAGTCTTTTTACAATAACGTGAATTTAGATACGGTGAACGCCTTTTCTTAATTAGTCGCTAAGGAAAAGATAATGTGATCATGATATCGATTATGTATCTTTTTTCTTAGAGTGATAAATAACAATTTTTTGTATGTATGTGTATTATATATATATATATATATATATATATATATATATATGCATACATATATCATTTTGCGTGACGCTGTATGTGTAGAAAACAACGGCATTATACGAGTCAATCAGCTGTAACCAGTATGACCCGCGTTCACAGTATCATTGCCGCAACAGTACTATCAATGTAGTGTAGTGTAGTAGTGTTCTACACATACCATATATATATATGTGTGTATGTGTGTGTGTGTATGTGTATGTATATATGTGTATATGTATATATATATATATATATATATATATTTATATAGTGTTTTTTGTTCACAAAATAGAAAAAATAGTAGCAGAATATTGTCTGCCTTTGATAAGAGAAGGTTATGGGTGCTTTATAACAAGCGACTCAGTACAATATCTCATCCTTGTATTATCGTAATATACAAGATTGTAATAATACACCGTGTCACACTGTCTTTTGTTGGAAAGCACTCTAGAAGACCAAAATTGGTTATTATGATGTGTGTTTTTTGTTGGCACCCTATAAAGCCAGAATGAGAAAGGTTAGCATCTTTATGTTATTCGTAAAAATATCACTTTTATTTATCATACAAGTGATATGATTAAATTTATTGTTATAACAATAAATTGCGCTTTGCCTAATTATGATCCAATGTCAGAGGCGTTCATCGTGGGCTGACTATTTTTAATTTACTGCCAGAGGCGTTAATCGTGAGCTGGCTAGCTGTAATAAAATGTCACAGCCATAAATCATATTTTGGCTAGTTATAGACAAATGTCAGAGGCGTTCATCGTGGGCTGACTATTTTTAATTTACTGCCAGAGGCGTTAATCGTGAGCTGGCTAGCTATAATAAAATGTCACAGCCATAAATCATATTTTGGCTAGTTATAGACAAATGTCAGAGGCGTTCATCGTGGGCTGACTATTTTTAATTTACTGCCAGAGGCATTAATTGTGAGCTGGCTAGTTATAACAAAATGCCACAGCCGTAAATCGTGCTTTGGCTAGTTACAAATAAATGTCAAAGGCGTTTATATATGTACTGACTATTTTTAATTTATTGGCAGAAGCATTTCGATTATTAAATTTGGTGAAATACAATTACGGAATCAATTTATAGAATTTTGCGTCTGCAATTAAAGAAATGCAAATAGATGCATTGTCATGATGGAATCAAAAGCTAATTGCTTGACATAACCGAAACAAAGAAACTAATGAAGAAAAAAAACTGAATATCAGTAAATAGTTTCTTTGAAACCTTACAACTTTTGTCTGAAACGTTTTTTCTAAAAACGTTATGTAATAGCCTTAGCACAAGGATTGTCGTAATTGAATCGTAGAACGTGAATCATAGGGCAACGCATTATATTTTGGCGTACTATGCATGCCGATACACGTTCACATTCCTTTACGATTAGTTATAGTCATCTTTATATTCAGCTCCTAAATCCGGAGTCTTTTTGGACACCCTATATAATATATATGTTATACATATATGTATGTATACATATTAGGTGTTGGAATTAATTCGTAGCGTTTTACAAGTGATGGGAAGTACTTTCATTAATGTATTTTTTAATGCTCATGTGAAATAAATAACATTCTTTCATTAAAAACGCTACGAATTAATTCCAACACCTAATATATATATATATGTATATATATATATACAACATACATTACACAGTCAATAGTCACATGCATAATTTTTGTACGATGCTGTACGTTTATGAAATGTATGTAAGTATATCATATTCAAAGTGTTTTAGCAAATATATACACTTACAGGTCAATGTACGTTGACTAACAGCAAGTTACAATAAGTATATTTTTACTAAATGAACACTCTGACTGTGACTTAGATATATTTTCGGATGCAACCATGTATTTGAAATACATGTATACACGTGTAATGTAATAGCACTTTTTCCTTTATTCCCAATGTCATTTTAACTTAGGATGTAACATGTCAGTACGTAAATACATTGCACATACATATGTAACTATTCCATCTCTTTTTATTATGTTTAATGGGCCTTTTACAATTATAAGCCATAAATCAGCCATAAATAAGAAGTCAAACGCTAAAAATTGGCTGTGATTGATCAATTTTTAGCTTCTGACTTCTGATTTGTAACTAATGTGTTATTGTAGAAGGCCCATAATAAAAAGAGATAGAAGTTACTCATACTTAGCTTTTCATGCAGATATAATATAGACACAGTCTATTAGTGAATATTAGAATTATATTTTATGTGCATTATGATGTGTACACACATTATAAAATATATTTCTAATTCATATTCACATATGTGTGTAGCTACTTCATCTCTTTTTGTTACGTATAACAAAAAGGTGTACTGATGTCTTCTTTTTTCTACGTTTAATAAAAAGAGATATATTTTTTTAGGATCAAATATTAGTGATATATACTTTTATATTTCAATATCAGAATATACAACGAACATCAGACGTAACATCTTAAAAAAATAATCAAATTACGAATCCTCTGATAAATCCTCATTTTATGTGTGTGTATGTATATATATATATATATATATATACATGCATTATATATATATATTTATATATGTATACAATTTTAATATTGCACATTTAAACACAGAGAATGCATAAACAGCTTAGCATTGATAATTTCTATCTGCAACGTATGTATATTCACACATTATAGTACATATATGCAATATTGTACAATATTGCCTATGTGTGTATTATATTTAAGTACATCACTAATATTTTAACATGATTAACTTCTACATATTTTTATTAAACATAGCAAAAAATGGTATAGCTATGTATATTATATGTGTAATATATCTATATATAGCTAATACATATCACATCCTGACCTAAAATGACATTGTACGACAGGAAAAATGCTATTATATAGGCCCATGTGTCAATGTACACTGTCAATACTGAAAATCTATAGTTACGTATTTTCAGTACTCGCAATGAATATCGAAATACAGTTGTAGTATCACTTTTTCCTATGATTTTTCCTATCATTTAGAGTTTAGTCAAGATGTAACATATATTACTGTCAATATATGGACACGTGTTTCATATATATATATATATATATATATAAATGAATACGACATTGCACATACATAATGTAACTCTTTTTACTCTGTCTAATAAAAAGAGATAGATACTTATAGTACTTATACATTACTAATATGTCGACTATATATCTAATATAGAAAATTGTATGTACATTATACTATGATAATTCTAACATTGTTGTAACATATAACAAAACATTATTAGTGAATATAAATTATAATTATATTTTATATGTATTATAATGTACATATACACAATAATGTACAAAATATAATTTTAATATTGCATATATCATTAATTCATTAACATGTTTATGTCTTCACTAATATGTCAATAATATTTTTTGTGTTATTGTGTATATACACATATATTATAATACACATAAAATGTAATTGTAATTCGTATTCATGAATGTCTTTTTATATACAACATTAGAATTACATTTTATATATCATTATACATATTATAATATAAAATTTTAATATTGCAAAAATGGACATAGAGAATATCTGCATGAATATCTATATATATATATATATATATATATATATATATATATATTATGATATTCATTTATGATAATATATTATCGTAACCTAAAATGGCATTGGATGTAAGAAAAAAGTGCTATTACGGTTTCGTATCGATATATCTAATTTAATTAAAAATCTGTATTTTATATATATTACAGACTTTTAGTACTGATGATATATATTAGAACACGGTCTACATTGCATGTGTATATAATACAACTAAATATGTATATAATGCAACTAAATTTCTAAGGTCCGATTCTACAAATATAAGATTAACTTCAATTATGTTTATTTTTTTTTCAATTCTAAAATTGGAAAATTTTCCAAAATAAATCTTACATTGTGGGACCGATCCTAATACACGTCCCTGTTAAGATGGTAATGTAGGAAACGGAATAAAAATATCGATAATTAATCGATCGAATTTCCTGCATGATCATATTAACTTCAGAGGGCGTAAGCAGATTATACATTGGAAATGAAAACCTGTAATATCGACCTTGATCAAGTTCGGCCTTCGCTCCAGCATCCCCTTAAGTAATTTGAATATATGTAAGATATCTATCTTTCTTAATAACCTTAAGAGAATTGATTTATTTCTTGTAAAAGTTGATTATCAATCGATAAATAAATGATGATTTTATCAAACTAACTAATTTATTTTTATTTTGCAATATCTCTCTTGGTTTACTTAAATTTAAAAAAAAAAGAAGTTGGAATCATTTCTGACTTCATGCATCTATTTGTGTGATTTTGTTCGTGCGCTTACTTAAGGATTAAAAGCTTTTTATATATAATATTAAGGCGTAAATTTGAATTTTGAATGATCATTGCATTCATTCCATTGATTCAAATTCTTTATAATTGCAATAAAATGTTGTAACTGATTATGAATAAAGCATGATGATTTACCATCTCACATAAGGCTACGGAGGCTGCATGAAATCTGGCAAGTCCGCGAAATGCCAATAGAGAATGATCTAAGTCGAGACCAGACGAACGATCAACCATTCGAAAACCGAGAGGCGCAAGATCTTCGATTGCCAAAAGTAATGGATTTTCATTTTGCATGTGGAGAATCTTCGCGCTCAAGCGATGTTTCGGTTCTAACAACTTATTCATTTTATCTAAAGTATCTGACATCATCGATGTTTCGATATGAAAAAAACCTGCTTGTGAGACCTGCGACAAATTTGTTTGTAGTAATCAAACGGAATTCTTTAATCTAACAAGCATGCAATTATTTATAAAGATCTATGTAAAGATTTATATATAAAATTTGAATAATAGAAAGTTTTGAGATTTATTTTGAAACAAATAAAGAATATCTTCTTTAAATACAATACATTTCTTTATATAAACTTGATTTATGAAGATGATTTCATTTTTAATCACTGATTATCCAAAAATAATTGTTCCAATCTTTCTGAATAGAAATATATCTTGAAATGATAAAATTTGTTTCAATTTTATCTCTTCCCTTCCTCCCTCCCTCCCTTTCTCCGTCCTCCCTCTCTCCGTCCCTTCCTTCTTCCTCTCTCTCTCTCTCTCTCTCTCTGTCTCTCTCTCTCCTCCCCTCTCTTTTAATATTAACAACATATTAAAATAACTTCTCGTTTATTAGAAACATTGTACACATTAAATTAACTTACGATTTTCTGTCGTATAATACCATGTATAGGAAAGATTTTGATAATAATTGATTTTTTCTCTTTAATCTTAAAACCGCGTGAATATTCAGCAGTAATCCTAATCATGTCGCTAGTGTAATTGTCACCTTTATCTGTGGCCGATTTCAAAAATATATCCATCACCTGAATCGAATTGTCGTTTTCTGATTTTCGCAGGATTTTCTCCACGAAACTTAAATTTAGCAATGTCGATGTTTCTAAGGCCATTTCTGAAAGTGAAATTGGAATTAGAGAAATTTCTCGAAAAATCATATCCTTTTCGCCGTGTTACAAAATACAAAAACAATTTAACTTAAAGAATTAATTGCAACAGCTTTAGTATGTAAAAACATTCAATTAAAATGTATTAGGAGTTGAAATGCAACGCTGGATGTTACTAAAATAAATTTTTAATATTTATAAACCACAAGAAAATTTTTCAGTAGCTACATGCTTAAACAATACAGAAATTATATATTTTTATAATTTAATAGTTTGATTATCTTTTTTGTTTATTAATGAAAAATATAAAGTGACACCTGTAACAATCAGGTGAGTCCAGGATTAGTTGTTACACTTAATACAATTAATAGAATCAATTATTACGCTGATTCGGTAAATGAGTCGATAGTTTTATCGGTAAAGCTGACCAGTAGCCAACTTATATAATTAACGCTGATTGGTCATCAATTTCATCAATTATGACTTATTGTTAGACTTCCGACTACAGATTCATTGTAGAATTAGCATTACAGATTCAAATTTCAAAATATATCGCAAATAACACAAGCACTTAATCTTATAGTTGAAGCGTCTAATTGGTAATTGACATATAATATTATATTTAATTACACACACAACTGTATCAACTCTCATTGGCATTATGTTCCTTTAATAAAGTGTCATGCACATTTTGTCATTTACGTAATTTTTAATGTCAAGTAAATAAGATATTAAAGCATAAAAAGCACTGAAAATAACTTTAAGGAAATATTCTTAAGATATTATAAGTACAGAGATGAATAAAAAAGTTTTATTCACTTTAAGGAGAAATAATAAAAATTATTATAACTCTTAACATTATTTATAATTTGTAACAAATATCAATCATGTTAATTTCCTTATTTGTTAATTTATATATTTTATTCTTCCGACGACAATTACTTACGCATATGAGCATGGATAGTGTACATAATCATGGAAGCGTTAATAATTATTTCTCGAAAATAATGTGTCGTAATGTAACTTCATCTTGATTGAATTTGTAAAAAAATAATCTTTAATTTGATAAAAAAAAATTTTTAATTTAAGAAAATTATGGGTGGTGAGGGTATTTTATTAAACAAAAAAAAATATAAAAATATTTTTTTCTTTATAACTTTAACGTTCTCTTGAAATCGTACAACTTTTGTTTAAAAACATTTTTCCAACAATTTTAAATCAAACATGTCTTTTGTATCAACTATCCTTTATATATTTGATATTTCATGAAAGTAAGAAAAAAAGTTTTAGTGCTGCAGTCTAACGCAGAAATAAAAAACGATTCTAAAGTAATTGACAAAAAGCAATACACTAAAAGAACTAACCTAAAATTATTCGTCTTCAGTCTTTATTTCTCTTAAATTACTTCACTGTTCCGTTCCGTAAGTCAGCTTCAAAATGATACACGCAGAACAGAATTTACAGGCTTTATATCTGACGTTAATATCATCCATTCATTCAACACGTGCATGGTATTTACATTAGAGTCTTGAGCAACTGAGGTTATTCTTAACTAGATCAACATTCAACTCATGCAGATTTATTCTTCAATCAATGCTAAATCTATAGAGCAATGATAAGACGATAACATGTACGATGTGCATATGTAGAAAATTAATTAACGTCACAGAGCAAAAAAAAATCGCACAGTAAACAATATGTATGCAAGTCATCATTACCTTTGTTTAGTCTTTGTTTCACCAATAGACAAATTGTGATAAAATTCCAAAATAGCAGTATGAACTGACAAAAAATTTCGCAATTGCGCTAAAATGATTTACCATAATGCAACAGTTTTATCAGAATAAGATTTCTAAATGATATTTGAAAAAAAAATTAATTAATACGAATTCTAAATAATATTTATAAAAAAATTAAACAAATCCAATTTGAGATGTAAATATTTTAATAATTTCATCACCGATCCGATGTGTAACAAATGTTTTTCAATCACACTGCAGTTACGATGATCAACACTGTAGCAAAAAATCAGAAGATTCTGATTAAATATACGCTCAAAATGACTATTATTTCGAAAGATAATTCTTACGCGCATTGCATTTTTTACTCATTTTACAATTAAATATTTATAAGAGGCAATTGTCTTTCGATTTACTTAGACTATATATTCTGAGTCGTGTTCTTATTCTCACTTGTATGCTCCTCGGATGACATGACATCCGGTGAGCAGATGAGAATTCGAACATACCCCTACGCGATATTTTTACAGGGTTGAGAATATAAAGTTTGTCAGTATATAAAAAAGTTCGTAACAGAAAAAAATATAAGTTGTAAAAATATTTATTTTACGTATTTGCGCAAAAAACAAAAATAATGAAAATTTCAAACAGATACAAAGTATATTAATTTTTTGTTTTATTTATTAAATCGTAATATTAAAGTGAAATTTGAATATACTCGATATAGTAAACATATAATAATATTATTATATATAATGTATTATATAATATATTAAGTGTTGGAATTAATTCGTAGCGTTTTTTAATGAAAGAATGTTATTTATTTCACATGAGCATTAAAAAATACATTAATGAAAGTACTTCCCATCACTTGTAAAACGCTACGAATTAATTCCAACACCTAATATAATACATATCAATATTAATAGATATATATAGTGCTATATAATAGATATATAGTGAAATATAGTCAGTATCAAACATAAATTAAATTATTATATTATAGTGATGAACAATATAAAAACAAATTATAAATTCAAATTATTAATGTACATCGACGGGCGGGAGATAGGAGATCAATCACGACAACGCTTGAGCAGCTGTTATTAAGTAATACAATACATATTTTTTAGCTCAAAACGTGAAATTTATATCTCAAAGTTAGACAAAGACAGAGACAGATATGAATTATAATAAATAATATTTTATTTTTAATTAATTACAATGCTTCAAAGAAATTTTATTGGAAAAATTCGCAAAAAATGATCACTTTGGATATAAAATTCTCAAATTTAATGTTCAAGCAAAAACCTATATTTTTAGTTGACTCTTTGGACTAACAAAAAAAAATAGTACAATATAAATCGCTCAAAAAAGTATAATTATTTGAACTATCAAAAATCGACATTTTTGAAAACTCTACATATTATAAGTTTACAATTAATACATAAAATGTATAAATAAAATTTTATTATTTGAACATATAAAATGGTAGATAAAAGATTGTACATGTATAAATATTATTATAGTATAATTAAATTTATTAGGATTTAGTTTAGAGAATGATACAATATTCGCTCTGAAATAATATATCCAACGGATCTCCGAAAGACGCGCGCGCGCGTGTGTGTGTGTGTGTGTGTGTGTGTGTGTGTGTGTGTGTGAATTTAGTTGACTATATACTGTAAATAATAACTTTTAAGTTATTCCTGAAGTTTAGTCACAATCTCGATTATTTAAAAAAATGGGAAATAATTCATCGTGTACAAGGGGGTGTTATACAATGAACCATGTTATTTTTAATACTACATGTTTTGTTGCGAATTGTTAGGATTATTTTCGTTTTAGCTATATTTTAAAATGTTTATTTATAAAATAAATTATAAAGTGGTAAGGATTCACAAGGCTGACCACCGCGTTTTTCTTTCGTTTTGAGTGAAAACGCGTCAAATGTATATTTTTATGAAGATTTTAGGAGGGAGCAGAGGGATCGCATTATAAATAATTACTACAATGAATTATTATTTTAAAGATTATCGTAAAAAAGATTATGTGATCTATAATATACCATGTTTCATTGTTCACTATATCAAAATGATTCATTGTGCCTAATCTTTTCTATGATAATCTCCTAAATAATGTGGTAAAATAATGTAACAGGAAAAGTTGCTTACAGAATAATAAAGCCAAATGTGCACAAAACTATTGCACAATGAAAAAAAAGATAAGTATAATAACAAAAACATAAAAAATACGTAAAACTTAAAAAAAATTTATACTTTAATGTACTTTGCCGGAATTCTTAAAATGTGACTAGAGAGTCGAGGAGGGATTCGCATTTACGAAATATCGCAATGATTCATAATGTACTATTGATTCTTGGATTACCTACCCTATACACATCTCTTTTAATATTTTTTTTTGTTAACATATGAGGAACAAAATGCGTTATTTGCTAAAAATATTAAACAAATATACATTGTTTGTTTCTAATTAAAGAACATAATGCATTTCGAATGTCAGCACATAAATTGATGGTGTAGAAATCTTTCAAAACATCATAGAGTAGTTCAAAATTTAAATCTCTGAACCTAAACACTGAACACTATGCCATCTTTAACTCAATAAATAAAATTTTGGACAAAAATCTGGAAGTCTGCTCCTCGTATGTTGAATTAAGTATTTACATGACAAAAAAAAATGTATCTACGTATATGTATATATCCCGTTATCGCTGATATGTTGGTAGAATATTTTTAAAAAATCACGATTTATTTTAAAATTTTAACGAGACAAAAGTGAAACTATCATAAAAGAATATTTTTTAATTTATCGAATCAAAAAAAATCATATACAATTTCACGTTCATTAGTTGAAAAAAAAACCCTTTTTGAAAACGTCAACATTCTTCGTCTATTGTTATTAATCTTAATGTATTCGTTATGTTTACATCTAATTATTATTTCCCAGACTTCTATTTTTTTTCAACTTTAATGTTCTATATCACTAAATGTGAATTATACATTAGAGATCCAGCAAACCCCACTCATCGTATAGTGGCAGTCTTTTTATCAATATTTCTTTAAAAGTCTCATTTTTGAAACCTGGATTCACAAAAGTATTATTGCATAGTACTTCATCCAAATCTTTTGCCTCAGACTTACAGCACAGCATGAATGGTAAAACGTTGAAAGATATCATCATTCCATAACTAGCTTTTCGTTTTATGGAAGCCTTCAGTTCTTCCATAGTGGGCGGTTGCGTCTTACAATTCAATTGGTTCATAGTTGTTGACAAAGTGTGAAGATATTCGTTTAATAAAATATCTGTCTTGTGTTCAATAACATCGAAGGAAATACTTGAATTGAGTAAATAGATAAGATCAAGTGCCGCTGATGCATAGGTACACAATTGAAAGTCTACCTGCAATATTAAAGAAATATTTTTAATGCATAAATTTTTTAAGTCAATCATATTGGAGATAAAATCTGTGCAACATACACACACACACACACACACACACACACACACACACACACACACAAAGGAAAAAAAAATGAAGCATCATATTTAGGAAGTTGCCATGACAACGTTGAAATGATAACATCAGCATACGAATATGCCTACACGATGTACTGAATACAATGCATTTATTCACTCATTCCATTTTCAAGTTTCTCATACCGTCACTATCTATTTGTTTTGATTGCTGCCTTAGTGAAAATTTTTCTCAGCATTTTTCACATAATTTTTCAGAATTTCTCCATAATTTTATAACTTTCTCACATTTTTTATATGAATTGGAACATTTCTCAGAAAATATATATCTTTTTTCAGAATTTTTCGTATATATTAATTATAAAATATCATAAGATTTTTAAGATTTTTTGTAAGTATAATTTCTGATGAAATGTTACAAAAAATTTAAAAATACCTTTTAATAATTGTGGGATGAGAAATTTCAGAATGTGACAAGTTCTGAGAGAAGATGTAAACTTTTCGAATATTTCTGAGTATTTTTGAAAAATGCTCCAATTCGTATAAAATTATAAAAAAAATTTTCACCATGGTGTAGCTAAAATTGCAGATAATTAAATTGTGCTAACATGTACCATAATAGTGTCTTTGGAAACAATATCGGTTAATTTATTGTTATGCAAATTTATATCATTGCATTTAACTATGAAAAATACAATAAAAATTCAGAAATGTAGATAATTGGAATAATGTAATTGACAATGAGCTATGTTAATTTGTGTTCATAATAAAATTTATATTTGTCTATATGTATAAAAGATATATTTTCAAAGTAAACCCCAAACACTCCAAACATTTATGTTGCATAAGATGAGCATCTTTCAGATATCTTATGTCTAAAAGATATTTTATGCAACATGTATGTTATCTGGAACTCATCTTATCATATGTAAATATATACTAAAAATTTCATGAATGGTTTTAATTAAAATTAGAGTTCTTATTTAACCTTAGTCCCAATATAAAGTTATGATTATAATAAAGTAATGAGCTATTTGAAGGAAGTACATGATTTTTTATGACGTAATAATACTTACAAAAATCTGATCAATAGGTTTCCCATTATAGTCATATTTGAATAACATATTATTCACATGACAATCACCATGAATAATAACATTAAATTCATCTTCACAGAGCTTATGTACATCTTGTCCTATTTGGTACATGTGATCGGAAAGTTTAGAAACTTTTTCCGAGTATCTAGCAACAAAAACCAACCAAATATAAAATTATATTTAAAAAACTTATGTGAAGGTAATATAAATATTTGCACTAAACAATGCAATTTGTATTTATATTTGCAATTTTCTTCTTAATATTATCTTTCTCTTCATATTAAATGCCTATCTAATGCCATGTATAATAGAATATCGTAAACGTTAATTAAAAAGTAAAGTAATAAATATATTGTCATAAATACAAATCTTACTTTTTTGCTTCTGGCCAGTTTGCAATCTCATCTGCTAAAGCTTTAATACCCATAATGAGGAACAATTTTATTTCTGGCATTTTATTATATATATTTTCTTTTAAATACATCTCTTTTTGCTTCGGGTTCTGAGTATCAGAATATTTTTATTAAAATATGTTTTAATATTTTCCATTGGATTATAGAGTTAAATAATTAGGTTTGCAGTGGGAACAGAAAATTCAAATTATTATGTAGATCAATAAGCTACACAAGAAATCAACACAGTAATATATATGTCTTCACGAATTTAAGGAATATCTTTTTTGAAGAAAGTTACGAGAGAGCCTAGTACGCATGTCGAAAAAATTTTACAAGGGACGTCTTCAAAAATTTTTAAGCAAATTTTTATCAGGTCTGCTGAGATGAGCGAGTGCAAGTTGTACTCTGCGCAAAAATGTACTTAAAAAAAATATGCCAAATTAAGTTTCAAAAATTTTTTTTTCTAGCTATTTATTATGAGTGTTCGTTTCTATTAAATTTAATTTGTTTCAAAATGAATACTGTACAATAATTTGAAATATTCGTATTACAAAAGTTTGAAATTCTTATTCGGATTAGATGATTGCCCGGGAAAATATATTTCATATATTATATAATTATATAATTATATTTAATATTAAGAGTTTTTTATGTATTAATGCGTAAATTTCATCTTTCAATGGTCCTTGCACTCATTCCATTGATCCGAATTCTTATTAACTGCATTGAGATGTTGCAATTGAATGTGTCACGCCTGGTGATTTACCTTCTCACATAAGACAGCGGAGGCTGCATGAAACCTGGCAAGTCCGCGAAATGCCAGTAGAGAATGATCTAAATCGAGACCAGATGAACGATCAGCCATTCGAAAATCGAGAGATGCGAGATCTTCGATCGCTAGAAGCATTGGATTTTCATTTTGCACATAGAGAATTTTAGGGCTCAAGCGGTGCTTCGACCCCAACAACTTATTCATTTTATCCAAAGTATCCGACATCATCGATATCTCTGTTTGAAAGAAACCTGCTTGTGTGACCTGTGACAAATTTATTTAAGATAAATAAGTAGAACCTTTAATTTAACATGCAATTATTTGTAATATAAAAGCTACGTAAAGATCTATATATAAAATTTATGTAGTATAAAGTTTCGAAATTTGTTTTGAAACAAATAAAGAATGTCTTCTTTGAATATAAAGTATTGTAATTTTACGAGATTTGCAATATAGATGCATTTGCTTTTGAACGCATCCATCACAATGGTTATATGCAAATAATAACATATTTTAATTATATATTTTTGAACAGTCCATCACACTTTAATAAACCAATTCGATTTTCTCGCATAACATCAGAGAGAAGCTACTTCCAAATTTTTTAATTTATTTACATCCCTATAAATACGTCCAAGCTTGTATTTCATATTTTTCAATTGCGTAGCATAAATTCAATGTTTATACATTAGTGATAGTTATAGATTAGAACCGCTTGACGTCTACATGCTAATTTGCGTGCTTTGAAAATATCACTTTATGTAATCAAATTTCTTTCGTGTTATTTTTCTATCGCAAGATAGTATAAAATACATGTCGCATGTGATTAACGGGAGTGCTATATTAAACGGCTTAGCTATTATCGTATTTTGGTAATTAGTGCAAGCACGTAATTAACAATGTTTTTGCAAATGTTGTATGGATGTCACAAGAAAATGAGAAGCAGTAGAGAAAATTAGAGAGATAAATTAGAGAGAAGAAAGGAGCTTGCAAGGTATCGAGCGGAACAACCTCAAGGCAAATAATTAATTACTTACATGTACTGAATTAATTCTCTTTTTATTTTAATGATCTAAATCAGAATGTAAGAAAGAGACTCATATTTACGGATTTTTATAAAAGTTTTTATAAAAGTTTATTTAAAAAAATTAATGCAATGTTCTCGAAAATTCTATAATTACTTTAATAAATATTAATTAAAAAAAACGAAAAAAATTCTGAACAGATAATATTCTTTCAAATATCAAATATCAGTCATATAATTTTTTATTTTAATTTTAGAAAATATAGGTAATTAATCTATGAATTACGTCTAGATTTAAAATTTCTTTATAAATCTGTTACCTCTCTCTCTCTCTCTCTCTCTCTCTCTCTCTCTCTCTCTCTATCAATTATCCTCTCTCTTTTGATATTAGAATTGTACATTAAAGCAATTTCTCTTCCTCTATTAAAAACATTGCACACATTAAATTAACTTACGATTTTTTGTCGAACACCATGTACAGGAGAGAGTTTGACAATAATGGATTTTTTTTCTTTAATCTTAGGGCCACGTGAATATTCGACAGTAATTCTAATTATGTCGCTAGTATAGTTATCACCCTTGCTTGTAGCCAATTTCAAAACTATATTCATCACTTTAATCGAATCGTCGTTTTCCGACTTTCGCAAGATCTTTTCCACAAAGCATTTATCCAGCCATGATGTTTCTAGCGTCATTTCTGAAAGTAGAATTGGAATTAAAGATATTTATCAAGAAGTCATGTCCTTTTTTATTGTATTACATTGTAACACAAAAACAATTTAACTAAAACAATTAATTACAACAGTTCCAATATGTAAAAATATCAATTAAAATGTATTAGGGGCTGAGAGCCAATATTGGATGTAAGTTGCAAAATTTTATATTTATATATACACATATATATATATATATATATATACACCGCAAGGAAATTTTTCAGTAGTCACATGCTTAAACGACACAGAAATTATTTTTATAATTTAATAGCATGATTAACTTTGTTATTTGTTAATAGAAAATATAAGATGAAGACGCCTATAATAACCGGCTCTAAGTGCCGGTTAGTTATTACACTTGTTACAGTTATTGGAATCAGTTGTTATGCTGATCCCGTAATAAATAGATAGTCGGTAGTCCTAAGTCTTATCCGTAGCAATAGCCAACTTGTACGATTAAAGCTGATTGGCCAACTTTACTGATTAAGACTTATAGCGAATTCGATTGGGCGCATTCAGTATGCATATTAAAAACATACATAAAATAACGTAAAAATATGTTTATATATAAACACAGAAATCGATTTAAATCTTGAAATACTCAATACATTTTATTGTACTTAGGTAAAATATGTATTTTATTATTTGAAATATTTGCATTTCATTTATATACTCAAATTAAATCAGTGTAGAACGCTAATAATATGCATTAGTGCGCATTAGTTCTTCCAATCGAATTCGCCATTAGACTTCCAACTACAGATTCATTGTAGAGTCATTACAGATCTAGATTTGAGAATATAACGCATATAATTAAAGAAAAATATTTAAAAATGTGCACAACATAAATTTATTAATAATTTTCGGATATCATATGTATAATATGTGATTATTATAAACATGTATAGATACATATTAATTATAATGTTATTTGATTATTTGTAATATAATAAAAGACAATATTTATATTTAATATCATATTTGAATTGTTACTGAAGCTTAAGTAAAAAATATATTTGTAAAAATAAATATATATATTTATATCTTCAAATATGTTAAACTGTAAATTATTATTCATAAAGTAAATTTTCTAAAGAAATAATTGAATTTATATGATATATAATAATATATGATATAGTAAACTGAGTAATAAATGCTACATTTAATGTTTTTGCAATTTCAAGTGTATATATCATCATATCCTATGTATCAACTATCTTTTATTTATTAGATAAATATTTCATAAAAGTAAAAAAAAAATTCTATTTCTGCAGTTTAATGCAGAAATAAAAGACGGATCTAAAGTATTGATAAAAAGCATTACATTAAAAGCATTACACTAACCTGATGACGTTTTTATTCTTCTTCGTCTTCAATCGTTAATTTTTCTTATATTATTTCACTGTTTCGTTCCGTAAGTCAGCTTTAAAATGATACAAGCAGGACTAAATTTACAGGCTTTATATCTTCATTGTTAAATTTATTCATCACATGTTTATCTACATTAGAATCTTCAATATAAGATTATTCTTGATTAGATCAATATCTAACTCATTTCTTCAATCAAGCAATAAGCACTAAACTTACAGGATATAATAAGCGATAACAAACGATAATTAGCGATAACACAGCGATTATATGATAAGACGATAACATGTATGAATTGCACAAAAAATTAATTAACGTATATCACAGAGCTATAAAAAAATTACGCAGTAAACAATATTATTATATATGTGCAAATCATCATTAGCTTTATTTAATTCTTATCTTCCCAAAAGACAAATTATGATAAAATTCCAAAATGACAATATATATGAATTGATGAAAACTTTCGCAATTGCGCTAAGATGATTCACTATATAATGCAAGTTTTGTCAGAATAAAATTTTTAATGATATTTCAAAAAATTAAACAATATTAATTATAAATAATATTTGTGAGAAACTAAATTAATTCAATTTGAGGTGTAAATATTTTAATAATTTATATTTAATCTTTGTTCCGATGTGTAACAAACAAAGTTTTTCGATGATCAATATTGTTGCATAAAATCATAAGATTTTAAGATTCAATATACTCTCGAAATAGTCAACGTTTCATAGTTCTTAGGGGCATTTTATAATCATTTTACAATTACATATTTATTAGATAAAAATAAAATTAAGTAAAAGGGCATATAAGAATAAAAAACAGTAAAACTTTAATAAACACATGTCAATTTTTTAATACTTATTCTCGATATCATTATTCTAAAAATTTTTTGATGGTATAACATATAAAATATCTTACAATAAAAATTACATGTTTCGTCTTCTTGATCGAGCCATCTTCAGATTTATTAAAATCGCAGTCGTAACTCATAATAAAGTGGAATAATAAATCAAATAAAAATAAAAATAAAGATAAGTTAACCATCTCCGATGGATTGTACGTTGACCGACGGAAATTGTTCCCAATCAGTTGCTCGACTGCTTAAAATTTCCATGGATCTTGTAGTATAAAAGTAATATCTAAGTAATGCTAAAAAAATTGAGAACCATCCAGACTATTTATTATAAACGTCAATTAAAATAAAACTCACCGGAGAAGTCACAAAGTATGAAAATGTTATAAATATGTATCCAGTGGTCAGTAACATTCTTAAAAAGAGTCAATCGCATAATTAACAAACAAGATGGTCGGACTAATATTATACATGTTAACGTTACAAGAAATTAGCTACGACTAAACAAAGGCTCGCAAAAATGAATCAATAACCGATGATGCAAAGTCATATACTGTTTATTATTAATAAATATGATTTATAAAGACCTATGGTATCAGTCTATAGATTTAAACTATTTTCCTGGTTTTTGTTATTAATCATTTTAGAAATTATATGTTTACTGTAGCACGGCTTTTCATCCATAATTAAAATGTTATCCCAATCAAAATCATGTTTGAATTATAATCTATGCATGGTTATTACTGAAAGATTGGAAGTTTTCCAATTAATATGGTTATGATGTTCCGCAATTCTCGTCTTAAGTTGTCTTCCTATTTGATTAACATAAGACGCAATTTCTACAGTTAATTTTATATACTACTATAATATTTTTATTGAATTTTGGGCACAGATCTTTTTAAGCTTTAATAAATTTTTTTAATTAATTTTTATTTATTTATTTTTTTTATTTATTTTTTTAATTTATTTATTTTTTATTTATTTGTGCTGTAAAAAGAAACTTTTGTGTCCTTACTATTAAATCTATTGAATTTTTCCGTGATTGATGGTATGAATGAAACCAAGCCAATCGTTCTATTGGATTCTCAATATGATTCTTGTATGTATATTTTTTTCCTCTTTAAATGGTATTGAATCCTATCATCCCTTAATCGAACCAAAAATAAAATCTAGCGGATAGTCATTTTTTAGCAAAATACTTATTACAGATTTTAGATTATTTATGTAGTACTTATCATCCGACAGCATCAAAATTCTATCCACTATTTCAATAATAATACCTCTTTTTTGCGATGTCGGGTGATTAGAAAAATAATTGAGAATCTGCCAGAATAATTTTGTTTATGATACCAATCAAACTCAAACGAATTATCTTTCTTTATGATTGTAATATCTAAAAAATTCAAAGTATTACCTACGATTTCTATTGTATGTTGTAATCTTGATGGAAAGAATTAAAACACTCTAACATAAGTTCTGTCTTCGTAATCGGAACCGTATTAAAGCGCTTCGTTCTAATCTTTTCATCATAAGGTCAGCAATGATGGGCGACAACAGATAACGCCAATGGATAACTATGAATACTCCAAAATTCTTTATACATGCTATTATCAAACATAAAATAGGTCGAATTTAAAATAAACTTTATTCCTAGTATAAATTCTTTTTTCGTATTTTCATTACTAAACAAAATTAAACAACAATGCTTTTGATACTCAAAATAAGTAATCAATCACTATCTATCAATATTTTTGTAAGGGATACATATCAAGTTACAATCCTAATTAATAATCATAATTATAATTATAATTAAATTTTCAGAAATTCATGTTGACTGTATAATTATTCATATTGTATCGATTTTTTCGGTAACGTGCATTTTTTAGTAATATGTAATCAATTATCATTAATACAATCTATTGTTATATCTATGGGGATGTTGGTAAAAAGTGATGTAACATCTAACGAAACTAACTTCTCTTCATCGTTAAACTTGATTTTTCTAAGTTTATCGATCAATTGGAAACTATTCTTAATATAGCTACTGGCTACGGGAATTGTTTCTATTATGATATTGTGTATGAAATTAGCTAAATTATAAAGAGAGCTACCAATTGTTGAAATGATGATTCTAAAAGGACATTCCGGTTTGTGTATATTTGGTAGCGCATACGCTCTCGGCAGCCCATCACTGCAGTATAAATGTCTATATTTCGCATTATCTATATGTCCGTGACTTTTCCACCTCGTCAACATATCTCTTAAAGATTTCGTAAATTTATTAGTAGGATCTTTTTCTATTAGTGTATATATATCACTGTCATTTAACATCTCTTTTACTTTTGAAATATATATATATGTCTTTATCCAACGTGATTGTGACAAAAATAAGATGTCGAAATCATAAATTGTGAAATCATAAATTCTTTAGTGTCGCCTGCTTAAAAATTTTGATAAAAAAACGGTAGAAATTTATAGAAATCTGATAGGAATCCTATATAATTTTTATCAAAATCTATCGTATCTATCGGACATTAAAATCACGACAGATGGAAAAGTTATAAGTTAGCGATACAATGTGTCACATAGATCATTGCATTGTCTGAAATAATAAGAAATAAATGAAAGAATATTTATATGAACCTATTATATAATTTAAGCTGAAAACGTCTTCTATATGTTTGAATAAGACAGATATTATAGAAAAATTATCGTACTCAATCGTTGGCAATATAATGTGTCACTTAGATCACTGCATTATCTAATTTAATAAAAAATAAACGAAAAGATGTTTATATGAATTTATACAATTTAATCCAAAAATGTTTCTATATGTTTGAGAAATGTTAAGACAGATGTTATAGAAAAATTATTGTATCCTAGCGTTGGCAATATAATATGATATTCTTCAGATCATTGAACAATTATTTTGCAGATTTCAGCAAACATAATAAAGCTGTACAGTTAATATATCGTTTTATATCTTATCTTATTTAAACGACAGAATAAGTAATTATATACACAAGCTTCTTTGTCACATTCTTTGATGTAACATAAAATAAATGACAGGATGATTTATGTGAATCTATACAATTTAATCCGAAAATGTCCCTATATGTTTAAATAGGTGTTATAAAAAAATTATTACCACCGTTGTTATATAATTAATTCATTTAAGTCATTGAGTAATTAATTATTTAATAATCTAAATGTCGCCAATTATAGAATACGATAATTTTTCCATAAAATCTATCTTATAAAATCTAACATATAGGGACATTCTAAATTAAATTATATCGTTATATCGTTTTTATTATATAGCTTAAATATCATTTTTAATAGTAAATTTCAAATTACTTACCTGCTATATTAAATAAATTTTTTATATATCGTTATATAATATTTGTCTATCGTTTTCGTCATATAGCTTAGATACCGTTTTGAATTTATTTCTATCTGGTCATGTTGTATTAAAATTAATAATATGCTATCATGTTTTTGAATCGTAAATTTCAGATAACTCGTTTAAAGTACGTAACATATGTTCTTTATTTCTGTATCGTTTGTATTATACAACTTAAAGTCAGTTTTAATCAATTATTTTAGTCGTGTGTTTTATTAAAATTAATAATATTCTATCATATCTTCAATCGTAAATTTCAGATTCCAAAATTGAAGATTAAATTTCAGATTCTAAAATTTACAAAACAAAAACACGAAAGAATATTATTAATTTTGATAGAACATGGTCAAATAGAAATTGATTGAAAACGATATCTGAACTGACGAAAATGATAGTGTATGATTTTTTCAGAATTTTTTATCCACTTTTTAGTACTGTATTTTCTTATTTTTTACCAATATAAGAAAATACGGTATTAAAAAATTCTGAAAAAATTATAAAAAAATTTTTAGAATTCTATGAAAGAAAATTAACAATTGTTGTCTTTTGCAGTTTTTTTGTGAAGTTGAATCTAATAGTATTTGAGTAAAAAATTATTAAAGGTCAATTTTCGACAATTTTTAGCAATTAATATCTTGTCAATTATTGCGAAAATGATAGAGGACTTTTTTTCTTAGTTTAGTCCATTCTGCCCCTATACAAAAGATTTCAGAGATCATTATTTTCCAAATACCCTGTATATATAAAGTTGTAAGTATACATGTGTATGTAAATACATTTATATACATGCATATATTCTGCAATACACTTTACTTTTTTGTTAATTTTATAACCAAATTACTATTTTCTAAACAAAAAACTAACTTTTTACAGTCTGTTCAATAAGAAAGTGTCTGCCATAATCAAAAAACTATAAACATTTAGAAGTTTTTTATTTTTTTTTTTGAAGTACACATTATTAGCTATTGCGTAATTACCTACCCTAGTATTTTGTCCAATCACCTCCATTACTGATTATTGCATGACACCTTTTTTCCATACTTTCGACGAGGTTATCTGCATATTTCTTTGGCAAAGATCGCCATATCTTCTTAATTTGAAATGACAGCTGCTCCACCGTGTACACTGGCTTTCCTTTGAGTTTCATCTTCATGTACGACCACACATTTTCAATGGGATTAGCATCTGGGGACATTGCCGGCCATTCCATTCACTAAAAACACTGCCTCGTACCGCTTCAAGAATTTGGCACTCATTGTAAAAATAATAAATTCGGTGACGTAAACTACACAATGTGCTGGTAGGATATATTGCGCAAAAGAGCACGAAATAAAGGTTCAAACGAGTTCAGGAAGATATCGCTACGGTTATGCATTGTTGCCACATTTTTATTAATAGGATCCTAATAAGTAATAAATTATCGTATAAATAATAAATATTTCGTAATTTTGAATTCAGAATTTATTCGACATCATTTTAATGACTGTAATTGTCAAGTTTTAAAGTTAAATATTCATTATTAACCAAATAAACCAAGTTATCGTGTAAAATGCAGACAGTGGAAAGTAACAAGTTATAGTTACTCGTTATCAAATAGAAAAAGTAACAAGTTACTAGTTATCGATTTTAAAAGTAACTCTTTACAGTTACCGTTGCTTGAGAAAGTAACTTTTCGTTACTTTTCCGTTACTTTTTTTTAAACGTTTTCTACAATCGCCATCACAGCGGATGGGCTTAGGGGCTTCCTCTAGTCTCAAGCATTATGCACTGTAAAAAATTGTTGTGAAAAATTACAACTATTATACAGGATAATTTTAAGGCCCATTGTAATAGTTGTAAATGTCCACACGTTGTAAATTTGCAATATGCAAATAAAAATAATTTCTCGATAACCAAGCAGATTGTGGAAGTACAATTACAACGTGTATGTATAGTTACAGGAACAATAATATGACGATATATTTCGCAATATATATTATATTTAACAACAACACGCGAAATATTTCTGTTATATTACGTAATATTACTAAAATTTGGATAATTAAACTTGTAACTGTAACTTCGTTACAAATAACAAGTTACTTTCATTCTCTGGTAAAATGTAACTGGAATACCTCCTCCTCTACTAAATAGTATTAAAAACACATTTAAAAAAAATAACATTTTAAACATTTGTTTTAAATTGTTTTAAAAAAAAGCGTGTTTAATTTGATCTGATGCTAAAAATATGTTTTAAACATTTGTTTAAAAAAAAAAGTTTTAACCAAAACAACCCTGCATATGAAGAACAACTTTTCAAAATGCGTTTTGTCCAAAATTAATTTTAAGAAAGTGAGAAAAGGAAGCCATAAGAAAATTGCGTGCCTTAAGAAAATAATAATTAATCAATTGGTAAGATGTGAAGTGTTCAACAAAATTGCTAAACAGTTACTAAAAATATTAAACAAAAATATATTTTCTAGTTAAAGGACACAATGCATTTCGAATGTCAAGATCTTTTGTAGCACATAAATTGATGGCATAGAAATCTTTCAGAACATTGTAGAGTAGTTTAAAATTTAAGTCTCTAAACACTCAATAAACAAAAAAAATTTTTGATAAAATGCATTTTGAAAGTTCGCTCCTCGTATGTTGAATTAAGAGGTATTTACATAACAAAACAAAATATTACTATATCTACATATATGTATATACATACCATTATCTCTGATATGTTGGTAGAATATTTAAAAAATCACGATTTATCTTGAAACTTTAAGGAGTCAATAATGAAACTACCTTAAAAATATATTTGTATATATATATTTTTTTTATTTTTTTCCAAAAATATCACCATATATAATTTCACGTTTATCAGTTAAAAAAAAATCCTTTTTTAAAACATTAATATTCTTCGTCTATTGTTATTAATTTTAATGTATTTGTTATATTTATAGTACATCTAATATCTTTATTTCCAAGATTTCTGTAATCACTAAAGTATACATTAAAGATCCAGCAAACCCCACTCATCATACAGTGGCAATTTTTTTATCAATATTTCTTTAAAAATCTCATTCTTTAAACCTGGATTCGTATAAGTACCACTGCACAATATTTCATCAAAATCTTTTGCCTCAGACTTATAGCCCACCAAAAGAGGTAAAAAGATGAAAGATGTCAGCATTCCATAGCTAGCTTTTCGTTTTATGGAAACCTTCAGTTCTGTCATAGTGGGCGGCTGCGTCTTGCAATTCAATTGGTTCATAGTCGTTGACAAGGTGTGAAGATATTCGTTTAATAAAATATCTGTCTTATGTTCAATAACATCGATGGAAATACTTGAATTGAACAAATAGAGAAGATCGAGTGTCGCCGACGCGTAGATACACATTTGAAAGTCTACCTGCAATATTAAATAAATATTTTCGATCCATGAATTTTTTAAGTCAATTGTATTGGAGATAAAAATCTGTACATCACTCACCCACACACATACACACACACGCGCGCGCGTGCATAGCGAGAATGTGGGGTAGAAGAGACAAGGGGAAATATCATATTTATGAAGTCGCGGCGACAATGTTGATGGTTTATATGGATAACATTGACAGATGAATATGTTTACACGACTAAACTGCATGCATTTATTCAAAACACATTTTCAAAATTTCTATGTTCAATTTTCCATTTTCAAGTTTCTCATACCATCACTATTTATTTGTTTTGATTGCTGTAGCTAAGATTGCAGATAATTAAATTATGCTAACATATACCGTAATAGTGTCTTTCGAAACAGTATTGATTTCTTTAATTCATTGTTATGCAAATTTATATCGTAGCATTTAACTGTGAAAATTACAATAAAAATTCAGAAATGTAGATAATTGGAATAAAGTAACTGACAATGAGCTATGTTAATTTGTGTTTACATAAATTTTAGATTTGTCTCAGCATAAAAGATATATTTTCAAAGTTAATTTGCTGTTTCAACACTCTAAATAACATTCATGTTGCATAAGATGAGTATCTTTTAAATGGTTTACGTCTAAAAGATATTTTATGTAACATACACGTTATCTCGTCTTATCACATATAAATAGTAGTAAACATACTAAAAGTTTCATAAATGTTTATTTAAACTTAGTTCTCATTTAATCTTAATTCCAATATAAAGTCATGATTATAATAAAGTAATGAGCTATTTGAAGGAAGTATATATTTTTTATGACGTAATAGTACTTACAAAAATCTGATCAGTAGGTTTCCCATTATAGTCATATTTGAATAATATATTCTTTATGTGACAATCACCATGATTAATAACATTAAATTCGTCTTCACAGAGCGTATGTGCATCTATTCCTATTTGGTATATGTGATCGGAAAGTTTAGCAATTTTTTTCGAGTATCTAGTAATAAAAACCAAATGTAAAATTATATTTAAAAAATTGGTGTAAAGGCAATATAAATATTTGCACTAAACAATGCAATTTGTATTTATATTTGCAATTTTCTTCTTAACATGATCTTTCTCTTCATATTAAATATTTACCTAATGCCATGTATCATAGAATATAATAAACATTAAATAAAGTTAATTAAAAAGTAAAATAAATATTGTCATAAATACAAGTAAAATAAATATTGTCATAATACAAATCTTACTTTTTCGCTTCTGGCCAGTTTGCAATCTCATCTGCTAAAGCTTTGACAGCCAGAATGAAGAAAGATTTCGTTTCTAGCGAGTGCTGATTACAAAACATTCCTTTTGTGTACATCTCTTTTTGCTTCGGGTTCTGAATATTAGAATATTGTTATTAAAGTATGTTTTAATGTATTTATTCATTTAATCATAAAGTTAAATAATAAAGTTTGTAGGGAACAGGAAATGCAGATTACTATATAAATCAATAAACTACACAAGAAATCTACTTATATAATATACATCTTCTTCACGACTTTAAAACATCTTTTTTGGAGAAAGTTACAAGAGAACCTAATACGCATATCAAAAAAATACGCATGTGAAAAAATTTTACATGGAACGTATTTAAAACTTTTTAAGCGAATTTTTATTAGATCTGCTGAGGTGAGCGTATACAAGTTGTACACTGCGCAAAAGTATATTTATAAAAAAGTACGCCAAATTAAGTTTTAAAAATATTTTTTTGTTCTTAGTACCGTTTATAAGTATTTGTTTCTGTTAAATTTAATTTATTTCAAAATGAATATTATATACTAATTAAAAGTATTCGTATTATAAAATTTGAAATTTTTATTCAGATTGGATGGTTGACCGAGAAAATATATTTCATATATAATTATGTAATTATATTTAATAAAGTCTTTTATTTTTAATATTAATGCTTAAATTTCATCTTTCATGGCCCTTGCACTTATTCCATTGATCCGAATTTTAATTGCATTGAAACGGTTTTTTACCTTTTCGCATAAGACAACGGAGGCTGCATGAAATCTGGCAAGTCCGCGAAATGCCAATAGAGAATGATCTAAATCGAGACCAGAAAAACGATCAGCCATTCGAAAACCGAGAGATGCGAGATCTTCGATCACTAGAAGCGTTGGATTTTCATTTTGCGCATAGAGAATTTTCGCACTCAAGCGATGCTTTGGCCCCAACAACTTATTCATTTTATCCAAAGTATCGGACATCATCGACATCTCTGTGTGAAAGAAACCTGCTTGTGTGACCTGTGACAAATTTATTTAAGATAAATAAGTAGAACCTTTAATCTAACATGCAAGTATTTGTAATACAAAGGCCTACGTAAAGATCTATATATAAAATTTATGTAGTGTAAAGTTTCGAGATTTGTTTTGAAACAAATAAAGAATGTCTTCCTTAAATACAAAGTAGTGTACTTTCGCTTATATAAAGTTGATTTAAATCACTGATTATCCAAAAATAATTGTCCTAATCTTCCTGTTGAACAGAAGTACTCCAAAATAATAAAATTTATCAATTCTCTCTCTCTCTCTCTCTCTCTCTCTCTCTCTCTCTATCATCCCCTCTCTTTTGATATTAGAAATATTATACATTATATATTAAAACAACTTCTTCTATTAAAAACATTGTACACATTAAATTAACTTACGATCTTCTGTCGAATACCATGTACAGGAGAGAGTTTGATAATAATGGATTTTTTTTCTTTAATCTTAGAGTCGCGTGTATATTCCGCATTAATCCTAATCATGTCGCTAGTGTAGTTGTCACCCTTGTTTGTAGCCGGTTTCGAAACTATATCGATCACCTGAATCGAATCGTCGTTTGCCGACTTTCGCAGGATCTTCTCCACAAAGCATAGATTTAACCATGTCGATGTTTCTAGCGTCATTTCTTGAAAGTGGAATTGGAATTAGAGATAGTTATTAATAAACCATCCTTTTCGCTGTGTTACAGAACACAAAAACAATTTAACTTAAACAATTAATTACAACAGTTCCAATATGTAAAAACATTCAATTAAAATGTATTAGGGACTGAGCCAATGCTATATGTAAGTTGCTTAATTCTATATTTAGAGCAAGGAAATTTTTCAGTAGTGACATGCTTAAACAACACAGAAAATATTTTTATAATTTAATAGCATGATTACCTTTGTTATTTGTTAATTGAAAATATAAGATGATAACATCTGTAATAACTGGCTCTAAGTGCCGAGTTAGTTGTTACACTTGTCACAGTTTGTTCGATAGTGCTCATTCAAATATCATACTGATCAAGGAGGAGGAATGAGACATACACTCGAAACAGAAAATTACTGTATTTGAATTCGGGAGAGATATAATAATCAATGAGATTAACCGAGTAAAATATTTAAAAAAATTAAACACACTATGAATACATTAGTACACTAGATGTAACAATATGCAAACATTATTATAATGATATTAATTATCATAGGAGAGTCAGACAGTGATGCGGTGTCGTGGGAATTATTCCCACACGGGAATATTGCGGATGCGTATCGCCGATACGATGTTCAAAAGCAGCCAATACGAAACTGTAACGGCAGCTTACGCATGCACACGAACATTCCCGTGTGGGAATAATTCCCACGACAGCGCATCATTGTCTGACTGTCCTATGATAATTAATATCATTATTATAATGTTTGCATATTCACTGGAGTCAGATCGAATAAATCTAAAATTAATCATAATAAAGATTTAAGTATTGAAAGGTTAGCATTGCTTATTAAATTAAGAATCGAAATAACGCGTCACGAAATATTAATAAAACGTAATCCAAAAAAGAAAGATATTTTCTGTTGTGAATAACAAATCAAGTATCGATATTTCACTTAGAGGGACTAATTGTTAATTCTCTGAATACGGATAGCTTCGATCTGACTCAACACAAGCACATTCATGAATAGCAGTATAATAAACGACAGTATGAGCATAAAATGAAATATCAATATAACATAAACATAAACATAAACATAGTCAAACATGCACAATGAACGGATGCAAGTATAATCAAGGGATTATTACTAATAATAATGATGATGTCGATATACAGTTAAGTTAATAATCATTCTCAACTCAATCATTCAATCATTGTAAGTCAGTGGCATGCGCCCGACGTAATAACATTTACATTAAATGAATGTAGCGAGATATCGCAAGTATTAGCAGTGTAAAGTCTCTATAGAGTATGTTATTGTAATGACAATTCCTTCGGGAATATCCTGAATTAGATTGTTTTATACAAATACGAGGGCAAGTCAATAAGTAGAAAATCTGTCAGAGGGCATTCACATCAGAGGGCAGTGTCACATTACTTTTTGACAAGTAGCATTTTTTAGCTGATTACTGTCAAATTTTGAGCGGAATTCATCGCGTGGTTTCATTTCTGTAGACTATTGAAGCGAACAACCTTTGTATTTTTTGCAAAATGGAAAAAAAACGAGTTTCGTGGAGTGATCGAACATCTACATATGAAAGATTTAACACTGAAAGAAATCAAAGATGAGTTGAATAATATTCATAGCACGTCTGCACCAGCGTTTACGACTGTATACAATTGAGTGAATGACCAATAAACATGGTCGTACATCCACATGTGATGCACCTCGTTCGGGACGTCCAATTGAGGCTGCTACGCCAGAAATCATCGATAAAATTCACGATATTGTTTTGACTGATCGAGTGAAAGTGCGCGAGCTTGTTGAGGCCATAGGCACATCACATGACATAGTGATTTCAATTTTGCACGAGCAATTGGGTACGAAAAAAACTATCGGCAAGATGGGTGCCGTGTTTGCTCATTGTGGACCATAAGCGCGATCGTGTGATGATTTCAAAACAATGTTTGGAGATGTTTCAACATAATCCAGATGAATTTCTGCGTCGATTCATTATTGTGGATAAAACATGGATCCATTTCTTCATACTCGAGACGAAGGAACAGTCAAAACAATGGACTTCACCGAGTGAACTAGCTCTGAAGAAAGCGAAGACCGTGAAGTCAGCCGGAAAGGTGATGGCCACAGTTTTTTGGGATGCACGCGGTATAATTCATATTACCTTCATCGAAGCAAACGATCAATGGCGATTACGCAGCCTTATTGGACCGTTTCAACAACATTTTAAGGAAAAAACGTTCCCATAAATTTGGCGAAGAAGAAAGTGCTCTTCCATCAAGACAATACACGGGTTCACGCGTGCCCGGCACTGATGACCAAATTCAACGAATTCCGCTACGAATTGCTTCCCCATCCAGCATATTCGCCAGATTTAGTCGCTCCCTGCGACTGTTTTCGGTTTCTAAACCTGAAGAAATGGTTCGGAGGAAAGAGATTCACCACCAGAGAGCAGTTCATCGCCGAAACAGAGGCTTATTTTGAAGGGGAGGACAAATCATATTATTCGGACGGCTTGAAAAAGTTAGAGAATCGTTGGATCAAGTGTATTGAGCTGAAAGGAGACTATGTTGAGAAATAAAAATGAATCGATAAAAAAAAATGTGTTTTACTATGTTTTTCTAAAAACTTATTGATTTGCCCTCGTATGTGTTGCTAAAAGTGCGAGTTCTTTGATACATATCGATGTCATGCATGTGAAATTGGATCCCAGCAGGTAAAGATGTTTCCTCATACGCGTTGATCCAGTCCTCGCATAGGCCTCGATCTCTTTGTAGATGTGGACGCAGTCAAGTTGGTGAGATCCTCTATATGAGTCAATACTCGTATAGAGAATCTCACCAACTTGACTGGCATTGGCCATACTCTATATTATGCAACTTACCCAAGAGAAGTATGCTATATTATGCAACTTACCCAAGAGAAGAATAAAATAATTAACGGTTACAAACATTCATCCAACGATTTTACAAACATTCATCCAGTGTTTATGTATGTTGGACCAGAGCTCTCTTACTATGCAGCAAATAAATAGCTTTTACATCCAGCAAGGCCGGCACGATGTACGCAATTAAAATTACGCAAGGTCAACGGGTACGTGGCTGATTCATGCATGCGGAACGAGATTCCTCGGATCGGAAAGCCTTATATTCCTGTGCCAGTCGACACAATTGATCCGAAACTGCACCCTGCCTTCCCGACCACTATCCAATGCAACTTTCTTTCGAAAGGACGTCTCCTTGTCGAACTTACCTTTTTGAACTTATTTATGTACGCCTATGTACTACGGACTTCCCAAACTACAACGTATTAATGGCGGAAAACGTCGCACGGACACGAAAGGAATCTACAGCGGCAACGCTGCTCTGGTTGCCAGTTAGTGTGACTGAATTACTGAAATACTGCGCTGATCGTCAGCACTAATCTAATCTTTTGTACGCACAGGTACACGCATTAGCACGCTCACACGCGAATTTTTAAAATAGTATTAATGCATAATATATTACTGGAATCAGTTGTCATGCTGATCATGTAATAAGTCGATATTCTTAAGTCTTATCGATGAAGTTGACTAATAGCCTTGTACGATTAAAGCTAATTGGTCAACTTTACTGATTAAGACTTATAGCGAATTCGATTGGGCGTACTCAGTATGCAAAATCATACACAAAATCATACATAAAATAACGTAAAAATATATTTATATATAAACATAGAAATCGATTAAATCCTGAAATATTCAATACATTTTATTGTACTATTAGGTAAAATATGTATTTTATTATTCGAAATATTTGCATTTCATTTATATGTATATATTACATGTATATTTATATTTAATCAAATTAAATCAGTACAATGCCTTTAATATGTACTAGTGCGGTCTAGTTCTTTCAATCGAATTCGCCATTAGACTTCCGACTATAGACTCATTGTAGAGTCAATATTACAGATCTAGATTTTATAAAATATAACGTATGTAATTAAAGAAAATATAAAAAAATATGCATAACATAAACTTTATTAATAATTTTCAGATATTATGTATATAGTGTCTGGAAATAATCGTCAAATATTTTATGAGCAAGTAGAGAGAACTAAACTGAGTCGAAAAGTCCTCTACCATTTTGCAATTTTCGCAATAGTTAACAAGATATTAATTACTAAAAATTGCCAAATATAGGCCTTGTATAATTGTTTACTAAAATACTATCAACTTTATAGAAAAACTGCGAGAAACAAAAATCATTTATTTTCTTCTCATAAAGTTATAAAAATTTTTTCAGAATTTTTTATCATACTTTAGTACTGCATTTTCTTTTTTTTTACCAATGTGAGAAAATATGATATTAAAAATTCTGAAAAAATTCTGAAAAAATTCTCAGAATTTTTTTATTAACTAGATATTTCGTGAAAGTAAGAAAAAAATTCTAATGCTGCAGTTTAATGCAGAGATAAAATACGGACTATTGATAAAAAGCATTAAAAGAATTGACTTGACGTTTTATTCGTCTTCGTCTTCAATCGTTAATTTCTCTTAAATTATTTCACTGTTCCGTTTCGTAAGCCAGCTTTAAAATGATGCAGGACTAAGTTTACAGACTTTATATCTGCATCGTTATATTCATTCATCACATACTTGATATCTACATTAGAGTCATGAATAACTGAAGTTATTCTTGATTAGATCAACATTTAACTCATGCACATTTGTTCTTCAATCAAGCAATAAATGCTAATTCTACAGAATGATGATAAAACGATAACACATACGATGTACAAAAAATTAATTAACGTACGTCACTATAAAAAAATCGCACAGTAAACGATATTACTAGTTATGTGCAAATCATTAGCTTTGTTCTTAATTCTGTAAAAATATTACGTAGAATATATATTCGACGATAAATCGAAAAACAAATGCCTCTAATAAATATGTAATTGTAAAATGATTATAAAATTCGATGCGCCTAAAGACTATGAACGTCGACTATTTCGATGGTATATGAATTAAAATCTATGCAACCATATCGATCATCGTAATTACGAAAAACTTCGTTTGTTACACATCGGAACAAAGATAAATATAAATCATTAAAATATTTACATCTTAAATTAAATTAATTTAATTTTTCAAATATTATTTACAATTACTATTATTTAATTTTTTAAAATATCATTAAAAATTTTATTCTGACAAAACTTATCACCAGTGCAACTAAACAAATTTAGAATAGGCAGAAAAGATAAACTTTTAATTATAATTTCTATAATATATGATTACGACATCAATCGAGATGGCTAGATATTAATAAGAATGAAAAATAATTTTTCGGTTTATTTCCGGTTTATTGTCATTGTCGGTAAACAATCATAAAATTCTGAAACGTTTAATTTTTATACGTTTTCATAGATATCGCGGAAGACGCACGAAAACGAAAAATTAGTTAAATTGTTATTAATTATGCATACTATATTAATTGTGGAATCACATAAATTGTGTTATTTGAGTAATGTTATTTATTAATGTTACTTTATTTCTAATTTATATGATACAGTTAAAAATGTATAGATATATGTGTATAGAGATTCCAACGGAAGAAATATTTTCTATTAAACAAAAATAACTATCGTCACGAAACAATTATGAATCCTATTTCATATTGTCTTTTATTTCTAAACAATTAAACTACATAAAACATCTGTGATATATAAATTATAATCTCGATTCATTTACGAAATCAGCTAACAAACATGCAAGTAATGTGTGAACGATTATGCAATATATACGACGTTTCGTATTATCTAACACTTATCGCGATTACGTTAAAAAAAATACTGAAGATATTCGGAATAACATTAACCTGCCAAAATAAGAGTTCAAATTTAAATGGCAGCACGCTATCAGTACATAAATACGCCGCACAGAAACAGATACTAAAGCCACGCGCCAATCGCCACGTGCTGTTATTTGAAAATGTAAAGTTTTGATAAAATATTTATCAAATATATTTCATTCCTACAGATTAATTGCATTTGATTATTATTACATATTTCTGTTTCATTTTATGAACTGATTGATTCATTTAAGATATTCTTATACGGCGATTCTACGCACTGAGGAATGGAGGAAAAGACTGTCATTCGAGAGAAGCAAGTGCAATAGTTCAAATCAAATTCAATATTAAAATAAATTTAATATTAAAAATTTGCTATTAATAATTAACTTAATCAATAATAATCAATTACAATAATTGTACATAAAGTAGTCTTGCACATAAGAAATCAGAATACGAATTAACTGATCGTCAGCAAAATTAAAGTTCAGGAATGTTACTTTTTTAAAATAGATTTGAATAATTTGCAATTTTAGATTCAACAAAAATTAGAAAAAAGATCTCAGAACATATAGATCCGGTTATTTTATTACATATTATTTTGTAATTTTTTTCAATTTTTCTTGTACGCATTCTAATATGTTAATTACCTAAAATACTTTATTTTATATTTTAATTAATTTATATATTATTTTTGGTACAATAAAATATTATATACATCTTTTTTTTTACGAAATTTGCATACACACACACACAGAGAGAGAGAGAGAGAGAGAGAGAGAGAGAGAGAGAGAGAGAGAGAGAGAGAGAGAGAGAGAGAGAGACACATACATACACACATCAGTTTTAACATCTTTTTTTTTTATCATATGAGGAACACTTTTTCAAAATGTGTTTTGTTCAAAACTTATAATTTTCAGAAAACGAAAAAAAAGCCATAAGAAAATAATAATTTATCAATTGATAAGATATGAAGTGTTCAACAAAATTGTTAAACAGTTGCTAAAAATATTAAACAAATATATATTGCTTGTCCCTAATTAAAGAACATAATGCATTTCGAATGTCAAGATGTTAATTTTGTAGCACATAAATTAATGGTGTAGAAATCTTTCAAAACATAGAGTAGTTCAAAATTTAAATCTTTGAATCTAAACACTGAACACTATGTCATCTTTAACTCAATAAATAAAATTTTGGACAAAATGCATTTTGGAAGTCTACTTCTCGTATGTTGAGCAGTATTTACATAACAAAACAAAATGTATCTACATGTACCATATGTATATACCCCGTTATCTCTGTTATCTATATCTTGATAGAATATTTTAAAAAATTTTAATTTTTTAATTTTTCGAACCAAAAATATCATTATATACAATTTCACATTTATTAATTTAAAAAAAAAAAATCTTTTTTAAAATGGCAACATTCTTCGTTTATTGTAATAATTTTAATGTATTCGTTACATTTACATCTAATTATTATTTCCTAAACTTCTATTTTTTTTCAACTTTAATGTTCTACTAATGTTTCACTAAATATGAAGACTAAATATGATCACTATACAGATCTAGCAAACCCCACTCGTCATACAGTGGCAGTCTTTTTATCAATATTTCTTTAAAAATCTCATTCTTTAAACCTGGATTCGTATAAGTACCACTGCACAGTATTTCATCCAAATCTGTTGCATCAGACTTACAGCACAGAAAGAACGGTAAAATGTTGAAAGATGTCATCATTCCATAGTTAGCTTTTCGTTTTATGGAAACCTTCAGTTCTTCCATAGTAGGCGGCTGCGTCTTGCAATTCAATTGTTTCATAGTCATTGACAAGGTGTGAAGATATTCGTTTAATAAAATATCTGTCTTGTGTTCAATAACATCGAAGGAAATACTTGAATTGAGTAAATAGATAAGATCGAGTGCCGCCGATGCATAGATACACATTTGAAAATCTACCTGCAATATTAAATAAACATTTTCGATTCATGAATTTTTTAAATCAACTGGAGATAAAATCTGTGCATCACACACACACACACACACGTGCGCGCGCGCGCGCACGCACTGGGATGAAACATCATATTTAGGAAATCGCGACGACAACGTTGATATAGCTTATATGAATAATATCGGCAGATGAAGTTTAAACTAAATACAAACATTTATTCAAAACACATTCTATGAAGTTTCTCATACTGTCATCATCTATTTGTTTTGATTGCGTAGTTAAAATTGCAGATAATTAAACTGTATTAAATTAACATGTATCATAATAGTGTTTTTCGATATAGTATCGGTTCATTTAATTTATTATTATGCAAACTTATGTCATTGCATTTATCTATGAAAATTAGAATAATAATTCAGAAATGTAAATAATTGAAATAATAACTGACAACGATTATGTTAATTTGTGTTTATAATAAAATTTATATTTGTCTCTGTATAAAAGATATATTTTCAAAGTAAATTCGCTGTTTCCACAACACCAAATAACATTTATGTTGCATAAGGTGAGCATCTTTTAGATGTTTTATGTCTAAAAGGTATTTTATGCAACATACACGTTATCTGGGACTCGTCTATCACATGTAAATACATACTAAATGATTTTAGTTAAACTTAATTTTCATTTAATTTTAGTTTCCCATATAAAATCATGATTATAATAAAGTAATGAGCACATATTTGGAAAAAGTACGTAATTTTTTATAATATTATACGTAATAGTACTTACAAAAATCTGATCAGTAGGTTTGCCATTATTGTCATATTTGAATAACATATTGATCACGGAACAATCACCATGAGTAATAACATTAAATTCGTCATCACAGAGCTTTTGTGCATCTATTCCTATTTGGTACATGTGATCGGAAAGTTTAGCAACTTTTTCCGAGTATCTAGAGTATAGAATAAAAATCAAGTAAAAATAAAATTATATTTAAAAAAAACTTATGTAATATAAATATTTGCACTAAATAATGCAATTTGTATTTGTATTTGCAATTTTCTTCTTATGATCTTTCTCTTCATATTAAATACTTATCTAATGCCATATATTATATCGTAAACATTAATTAAAAAGTAAAGTAATAAATATTGTCATAAATATAAATCTTACTTTTTTGCTTCAGACCAGTTTGCAATCTCATCTGCTAAAGCTTTGGTATTCTTAATGAAGAAAGATTTCATTTCTGGCGAGTGCTGATTACAAAACATTCCTTTTGAATACATCTCTTTTTGCTTCGGGTTCTGAATATTAGAATATTGTTATTAAAGTATGTTTTAATGTATTTATCCATTTGATGAAATTAAATAATTAAGTTTGTAGTGGGAACAGGAAATTCAGATTACTGTATAGATCAATAAGCTACACAAGAAATCTACACAGTAATACACATTTTCTTTACGAATTTAAGATATATCTTTTTGGAGAAAGTAACAAGAGAGTCGAGTACGCATGTCGAAAAAATTTTATAATACAAGAGACGTATTTACAAATCTTTAAGCAAATTTTTATTAGGTCTTTTGAGGTGAGCATGTGCAAGTTGTATACTGCGCAAAAGTATATTTATAAAAGAGTAAGCCAAATTACGTTTTAAAAGTTTTTTTTTCTAGCATTTATGGCTGCTCGTTCCTGTTAAATTTAATTTGTTTCGAAATAAATACTGTATATACCAATTAAAAATATTCATATTACAAAATTTTAAATTTTTATTCCGATTGGATGGTTGGCCGGGAAAATATATTTCATATGTAATTATATAATTATATTTAATATTAAGAATCTTTTATGTTTAATAGTAATAGTGTTCAAATGAAATTTCATCTTTCAATTGCACTCATTCCATTGATCCGAATTCTTAATAATTATATGGAAACGTTGCAATTGCTTGTGAGTCATGCGTGGTGATTTACCTTTTCGCATAAGACAACGGAGGCTGCATGAAATCTGGCAAGTCCGCGAAATGCCAATAGAGAATGATCTAAATCGAGACCAGAAAAACGATCAGCCATTCGAAAACCGAGAGATGCGAGATCTTCGATCACTAGAAGCGTTGGATTTTCATTTTGCGCATAGAGAATTTTCGCACTCAAGCGATGCTTTGGCCCCAACAACTTATTCATTTTATCCAAAGTATCGGACATCATCGACATCTCTGTGTGAAAGAAACCTGCTTGTGTGACCTGTGACAAATTTATTTAAGATAAATAAGTAGAATCTTTAATCTAACAGGCATGTAATTATTTGTAATAAAAAGGTCTACGGAAAGATATATAATAAAATATCATTATATAAAATATATAAATATATCAATATATAAAATTTATGTAGTATAAAGTTTTGAGATTTTGTTTTGAAATAAATAAAGAATACAAAGTAATATATTTTTGCTTATGTAAAGTTGATTTAAATCACCGATTATCCAAAAATAATTGTTCTAATCTTCTTGTTGAACAGAAGTACAATCTCTACTAAGTACATATACTCAAAATAATACAATTTGCCAATTCTCTCTCTCTCTCTCTCTCTCTCTCTCTCTTTCTCTCTCTCTCTTCTTTTTCTCTATCTCTATCATCCCTTTTCTTTTGATATTAGAAACATTATACATAATGCAACTTCTCTTCCCCTATTAAAAATATTGTACACATTAAATTTACTTACGATCTTCTGTCGAATACCGTGTACAGGAGAGAGTTTGATGATAATAGATTTTTTCTCTTTAATCTTAGAATCACGTGAATATTCGGCAGTAATTCTAATTATGTCGCTAGTGTAGTTGTCCCCCTTGTTTGTAGCCGGTTTCGAAACTATATCTATCACCTGAATCGAATCGTCATTTTCCGACTTTCGTAGAATCTTCTCCATGAAGCATAGATCTAGCCATGATGTTTCTAGCGCCATTTCTGAAAGTGGAATTGGAATTAGACATATTTCGAAAAATCGTGTCCTTCTCACTACGTTACAGAACACAAAAACAATTTATCTTAAACAATTAATTTAATTACGATAGTTCCAATATGTAAAAACATTCAATTAAAATTAAAGATTGAAAGCCAATGCTAGATGTAAGTTGCTTAATTCTATATTTATAAACGGCATTTTTCAGTATGCTTAAACAACACAGATAAACAACACAAATATTTTTATAATTTAATAGCATAATTATCTTTGTTATTTGTTAATAAGATGATGACGCCTCTGACGATAATAACCGACTCTAAATGCTGGCTTGTTACACTTGTTATTGGAATCAATTGTCATACTGATCCCGTAATAAGTCGGTAGTCGCTAGTCCTAAGTCTTCGGTAAAGCTGACCAATAGCCAACTTGTACAATTAACGCTGATTAGCCAACTTTACTAATTAAGACTTATAGCGAATTCAATTGAGGGCACTCAGTACGCACTGGTACACATTAAAACTGTCGTTACACAAAATAACATAAAAATATATTTATATATAGTTTTATATATATTTATATATAAACATAGAAATCGATTAAATCCTGAAATACTTAATTACATTTTACTGTATTATTAAAATATGTATTAGGTAAAATATATATTTCATAATACGAAATATTTGCACTTCACTTTTATACTCAAATTAAATCGGTGTACAACGCCTTTAATATGCACTAGTGCGGACTAGTTCTTTCAATCAAATTCGCCATTAGACTTCCGACTACAGACTCATTGTAAAGTCATTACAGATCTAGATTTGAGAATATAATGCATATAATTAAAGAAAATATTTTAAAATGTGCATAAATTTATTAATAATTTTCAAATATTATGTGTATAATATGCGAATATTATAGACATGTATAAACACATATTAATTATAGTGTTATTTGAATATTTATGATAATAAGAAACAATATTTACGTATATGAATTGTTGCGTAAGCTTAAACGAAAAATATATTTGAAAACATGAATACATATATTTATGTTTTCAAATATATGAAATTATAAGTTATTACTCGTAAAATAAATTTTCTAAAAAAATAGTTGAAATTATGATACATGATAATATATGATATAATAAACACAGTAATAAATACTATATTTAATGTTTTTGCAATTTTAAATGTATATATCATCATATCCCGTGTATCAACTATTCTTTATTTATTAGATATTTCGTGAAAGTAAAAAAAAAGTTCTATTGCTGCAGTTTAATGCAGAAATAAAAGATGGACCTAAAATATTGATAAAAAGAATTACACTAAAAGAACTGACCTGATGTTTTATTCGTTTTCGTCTTGAGTAGTTAATTTCTCTTAAATTATTTCACTGTTCCGTTTCGTAAGTTAGCTTTAAAATGATACATGCAGGACTAAATTTGCAGACTTTATATCTGCATCGTTATATTCATTCATCACATGCTTGATATCTACATTAGAGTAGTGAATAACTGAGGTTATTCTTAACTAGATCAACATTCAACTCAGATGCAGATTTGTTCTTCAATCAAGCAATAAATGCTAATTCTACAGAACGATGATAAGACGCACAATGTGCAGAAAATTTATTAACGTCATTGAGCTATAAAAAGGTCGCACAGTAAACGATATTAATATATATGTGCCAATCATCATTAGCTTTGTTTAGTCCTCACTTTCACCAATAGACAAATTGTGGTAAAATTCCAAAATGACAGTAGCAATTGATGAAAAATTTCGCAATTGAGCTAAGATGATTCACTATATAATGCAACAATTTTGTTAAAATGAAATTTTTAATGATAAATGATTTTTAATGATTTTTGAAAAAATTTAACAGTATCAATTATACATTATATTTGTGAAAAATTAATTCAATTTAAGTTAGAATAAAAAACTTGAAATAACAGAACTCTTAATGTTCAAAATCTGATAACGAGATATAAAAGGCTAATAATAAGAGGCTAATAATAAGATCAGAAAAAACTTAACAAATCTCCATTATTCGTTTAACATATAAGTATAATTAAAGATAGAAATAATAAATCAAAACTGTAGAAAGTACAAAAATTAAAATGTTAGAATACAATTACATACATGTTTTGGTCTTATATTGATTTGGGTCCTCTTCAAATGTACAAAAAAATTTTTTCGACGCAATAAAATACATTATTCAAAAATTAAGAAAGCGACTGTTTCGTTACATAATTCGATGAATTAAAATAAAGAAAACGAAAAATTGCTCGTGGCTCAAGTGATTGGTTGATCGATTGTGAAAATTTCTCGTTGTTCTAGAGAGAACATAAAGAAACATAGATAGTTATAAGTTACATAGATAGTTATAATTACATAGTTAGTTATAAGTTAGTTAAGTTAGATAGATATAGTTATAAGTTAAACTTAAAATTTTTTATTTAAAATAAGCATAATATCACAGTTATAAGTATGTAACGTCCAATGTATAAAATAAAATAGAAAGTAAAATAAAAAAAACGTCTAACGATCTCGACAGATTCGACTGTACTGCGATAAATCTTGGCAATGCAAAGTCAAACATTGTTTATTATCGGAATGTATGATTTATGAAGACCTTCTATGTCCGTCTGTAGATTAAGACTGTTACTCTGTTTTTTAATGTTAAGCATCTCTGAGACAAGGCATTTATTGTAAATCGGTTCTTCATCCAAGATTTAAATATTATTATGTAACGAAACAGTCGTTTTCTCAATTTGAATTGTAAATATTTTAATAATTTATATTTATCATCTTTCCGATATGTAACAAACAAAGTTTTTCGTAATTACGATATTATTGTACAAAATCATAAGATTTTAATTCAATACACCCTCGAAATAGTCAATATTTCATAGTTCTTAGGCGCATCGAATTTTATAATCATTTTACAATTACATATTTATTAGAGACATTTGTTTTTTAATTTATTGTGGAATATACATTCTACGTGATATTTTTGTAAAATTGAGAATAAAAAGTTTGTTAGTACAAAAAAGATACATAAGAGAAAAAAACGTCTATGTTGTAAAAATATTTATTTCACGTATTTGCGTAAAAAATGAAAATAATGACAATAACGAAAAAAATACTGTGTAAAGAAAATTATTTATTGCATATAAAAAATAGTATCACGTAAAAAAATTGAGAAATGAAGTAGAATATAATTATTTATATTTTTTGAAAAAAATCTCAGAAACAAAAATAAATTTTTATAAAATTTAGATGAATTTTTTTTAAATATTAATTTATCGAGATAAAAACAGTTTGAATAAATGAGAGAATGAGCTATTATTTATATATAGATAAAAAGTACTTCTAGGTCTTGTTCCGCCAGTACTTGATGCTTTTCCTTCTCTCAGGATTGGA
This sequence comes from Acromyrmex echinatior, assembly GCF_024713525.1. Taxonomy (NCBI): domain Eukaryota; kingdom Metazoa; phylum Arthropoda; class Insecta; order Hymenoptera; family Formicidae; genus Acromyrmex; species Acromyrmex echinatior. Next base: position 18,211,254 of record NC_141854.1, on the reverse strand, counting down.
TTATCATCGTCTTGCAAAAAAACACTCGCGGATAATAAATGAAATTGCGCGCGCATTAATTATTAATAAGTCTTTTTTGCAATATTGCAATACTCTTTGTTTATAAAATTCATGATAGGATTTCTAAGTCGGCTGATGGAATCAACAACGGCGAGCATTTAAGTCAATTCTTATATAATATTTAAGATCATATTAAGTACAATTGTAAGATGTTATCAATCACAGGACTTAACTTTTTAAAACATTTCTTAAGATAATTTTTTTAGAGTAAGAACTGTAAATATCTTAGAGTCGATAAATATAGTCAAGTATATACAAAACACACGATAAATACCGACGATGCAATTGTGACACTGGCCGCTACAACAATGCCTCTTTATAAGTCTTACTTGCCGTCAAAACATTGGAGCGATAAGATCCCATTTTGGATTAGTTTTCCACCAAGTATCGAGCCTTGAAAAATTCATAATTCGATAATTTCAAGAGCACTATCGAAGCAGACGCAAAGAACTGATTATGATTCGTTATTTAAACCAGCAATTTCTTCATCGTTAGACTTTTACATGAAGATTATGATTTTTCTCAAATATCTAAAAATTTAATTATATACTAAATAATTTAGATATATGTGAAAATTTTGAGGTATTAAGAAAGGTCATTCATATTATGTGTATATCCTTAAAACTTAAAGTACCGAACTCTCTCACTTCGTCAAAGTTGTACACTTGGGAGGGAAAATATCGTTTGAAATATAGTATGTATGATTCACTTGTAAAAATGAATGTCAAGTAAGCATTTGTCACCAGTGCAACTAAACAAATTTAGTATAAGTAGAAAAGATAAACTTTTTATTATAATTTCTGTAAGATGTGATTACGACATCAATCAAGTTGGCTAGATATTAATAAGAATGAAAAATAATTTTTTTATTTATTTCCGGTTTATTATCATTGTCGTAAACAATCATAAAATTCTCAAACGCTTAATTTTTATACATTTTTGTCGATATCGTGAACGATGCACGAAAACGAGAAATTAATTAAATTGTTATTAATTACATAAACTGTAATTATGTAACTGTTAATTATGGAATTACATAAATTGTGTTATTTGCGTAACATTATTTATTAACGTTACTTTATTTCTAATTTATATGATACAGTTAAAAATGTATAGAGATATGTATAAAAATTCAAACGGAAGAAAAACTTTGTATTAAACAAAAATAACTACCGTAAACCATCATGAAACAGTTATAAATCTTATTTTTTATCTTGTTTCAATTTTAAATGATTAAATTGCATGAAACATTTATGATACATGAATTGTCATTTCGATCCATTTACAAAATCAACTAACAACCGTGCAAGATAATATAATAATTGCGTGAACAATTGTGTAATATACGATGTTTAGTATTATCTATTACTTATCACAATTGCATTCCAAAAAAAAAAAATACTGAAGATATTCGGAGTGACACTGATCTGTCGGAACAGAATTTCAAAGTTGAATGACAGTACGTTGACAGTGCGTAAACATTACGCCGCACAAAAATCGATACTAAAGCGCGTTAATCGTGCTGTTATTTGAAAATGTAAAATTTTGTAAAATATCAATCAAATATATATATTCCTACACATTAATTGCATTTGATTATTATTGTATATTTCTGTTTCATTCTATGAACTGATTGATATTATGTTAGATATTCTTATTATAATATATGGCGATTGTATGCATTGAAGGATAGAAGGAAGAGGATTGTCATTGGCGAAAAAAATAAATGTAACACTTGCCTCAGTTCAAATCAAATTCAATATTAAAATAAATTTAATATTAAAAATTTACTATTATTATTAATTAACTTAATCAATAATAATGGATTACAATAATTGTACGTAATGTAGTCTTGCACATAAGAAATCAGAATATGAATTTAACTGATCGTTAGCAAAACTAAACGTTTAGGAACTTTTTTTTTAATTTTTTTAAATAATTTGCAACTTTAGAATCAGCAAAAGTTAGAAAAAAGATCTCAGAACTTACGTAGAACATATTATAGGATCCGATTATTTCATTACTTTGTAATCTTTTTTAATTTTTCTTGTGCGCATTGTAATATGTTAATATAACTTAAAATACTTTATTTTATATCTTTATTAATTTATATATAATTTTTGGTATCATAGAATAATATTATATATATATATATATATATATATATATATATATATATATATATATATTATATATATATATATATATATATCTTTTAACGTCATTTTCTTTGTTAACATATAAGGAATGGACTTTGAAAATGCGTTTTGTTCAAAATTTATAATTTTCAGAAAACCGCAAGAAAATAATATGCGTGCCTTAAATAATAATTTGTCAATTAGTAAGATCTGTTCAACAAAATTGCTAAATGAGCTAAATGAGCTAAAAATATTAAATAAATACATATTGTTTGCTTCTAGTTGAAGGACATAATGCATTTCGAATGTCAAGATTTTTTTAGCACATAAATTGATGGTGTAGAAATTTTTCAGAACATCATAAAATATCTTAAAATTTAAGTTTTTAAATACTAAACGCTATGCCATATTTAACTCTATAAATGAAATTTTGGACAAAATGCACTTTCGAAGTCTGCTCCTTGAATTAAATATATATTTACATAACAAAACAAAATATATCTACATATATGTATATACACTGTTATCTCTGATATGTTGATAAAATATTTTTAAAAATCACAAATTATTTTAAAACTTTAATGAATCAAAAGTGAAACTGAAATTATAAAAACTATCATAAAAAAATATTTTTTAATTTTTCGAACCAAAAATATCATTATATACAATTTCACGTTTATTTGTTTAAAAAAAAACCCTTTTTTAAAATAACGTCAACACTTTTCGTCTATTGTTATTAATTTTAATATATTTATTATATTTACATATAATATCTTTATTTCCTATACTTTTTTTTTCTATATTAATGTTTTATCTCTAAATATGAAGTATTCATTAGAAATCTAGCAAACCCCACTCATCGTATAGTGGCACTCTTTTTATCAATATATTTTTATAACTCTCACTTTTTAAACCTGCATTTATATAAGTACCAGTGCCCAATATTTCATCCAAATCTTTCGCTTCAGCTTTACTGCACAGCATGAACGGTAAAATAATGAAGGATGTTATCATTCCAAAACTAGCTCTTTGTTTTAGGGAAGCCTTTAGTTCTTTCATGGTGGGCGGCTGCGTCTTGCAGTTCAACAACTTCATAGTCGTTGTCAAGGTATCAAGGTATTCATTTAATAGAACATCTCTTTTGTGTTCAATGATATCGAAGGAAATACTTGAATTGAGAAAATAGAGAAGATCGAGTGCCGGCGATGCGTAGACACTTATTTGGAAATCTACCTGTAATAAAATTAATTTTTTCATTCCATCAATCTTTTAATTAAGTCTACGATTTTATTGGAGATAAATTCTATAAATTCTATTACACACACATACACACACACACACACACACAGAGTGACAGGGTGATAGAGGGAGAGGGGGGGGGGATAGGACGTCATATTTATGAAGTCGCGACGACAATGTTGATAGCTCATATGGATAACATCGACAGATGAATATGCCTGTATACGATGCATTTATTCAAAACATACTTCATTTTCAATAATTTTAAATATCTTACACTATCATCGTCTATTTGGTTTGTATTTTCGATTGTTCTAATTGAAATTATGGATAATTAAGTTGCATTGACATATACCGGAATAGTGTCTTTCGAAACAGGATTTGTTCATTTAATTTATTATTATGTAAATTTATATCATTACATTTAACTATGAAAATTATAATAAATATTCAGAAATGTAAATAATTGGAATAAAGTGACTGATAAGCTACGTTAATTTGTTTATAATAAAATTTATATTTGTCTAAATATATAAGATACATTTTCAAAGTAAATTCGCTATTTCAACACCCCAAATAATATTTATGTTGCATTAGGTGAGTAACTTTTAAATGTCTTATATCTAAAAGATGTCTGAAAAGTATCTAATGCAATATGCGTATTATTTAGGACATGTCTTATCACAAGTAAATACATATTAAATATTTCACGAATGGTTTTATTTAACTTAATTCTTATTTAATCTTCGTCGCAATATAAAGTCATGTTTATAATAAATTAATGAGCACATGTTTGGGAGTACATGATTTTTTTATGATATAATAGTACTTACAAATATCTGATCAATAGGTTTGCCATTATTGTCATATTTGAATAACATATTATTCACGTGACAATCACCATGATTAATAACATTAAATTCGTCTTCACAGAGCTGGGTTGCATTCAATCCTATTTGAAATATATGATCAGCGAGTTTAGCAATTTTTTCCGAATATCTAGCAATAAAAATCAAATAAATGTAAAGTTATATGGAAACATGTAAAAATAATATAAATATTAATCCCAACCGTGTAATTCGTACACATATTTGCAATTTTCTTAACATGTTCTGCCTTGTATAAGTATTATCATGTATAAGTATTATCATATATGTACAATAAAATACTCTGAATTTAAAAATAAAGCAATAAATGTTGTTATTTATATAAATTCTTACTTTTTCATTTCTGGCCAATTCACACTCTCGTCTGCAAGAGCTTTAATACTCTTAATGAAAATTTCTTTCATATCTGGCGGATGCTGATTAGAAAATATTCCTTTCGTATACATCTCTTTTTGCTTTGGTTCCTGATATTAAAACATTTTTATTAAAAAATATTTTGATGTATTTATCCATTTGATTATAAAGTTAGATTTGTAATGCGAAAATTTAAAATATCAAATAGATCAAGCTGTATAAGAAATCTACACAATAATTTTAATATATAATTTTAATATATAATTTCTTTACAAATTTATAGCAGACTTTTTTTTCAGAGAAAGTTAGAAGACAGCTTAATATGCATTTTAAAAAGACATTTTAAAAGAAACATCTTTAAAATTTTATCATAAAATGATTTTAAGATGACTTTTACTGAAGTCTTAAACAGGTTAAAGTTCCGAGCAGATATGCAAGTAGTGCACTGCATTACGTAGATGCATTAATAAAAGAGTACGCTAAATTAAATTTTAAAAACAAATATTTCATTCTCGACATCACATATAGACATTTATTTCTATGAAATTTAATATTTCGAAATAAATACTGTATACTAATGAAAAGAATACGTAGAGTACGTAACAAAATTTCAAATTATTAGTCAGATTGGATAGTTGTTCATTTCCCAGAGTTACTAAAATCTTTCAGTATGTACAAAACTATACTCAGAACCATTTCAGCACTAGAAATACAAATTAAAAAATTGCCAAAAAATGGTAGTTATGGTAGGACTCTTGAAATTGAAATAATATAGTATAATTAAAAAATTGTATCCTCTCTAATAATATTTAAAAGGTATAAAGTAAAAAGTATTTTATTTAAAAGATTGCTAAATAAAAATATATAAGAATGCGGCGAAATTTGCACAAAAGCGCTTTATATGCTATAAGGTCTTTTTAGTTTATTCTGTAATATTTCAACTAACGATCTTTCGATTATATGATTATGCTGTTGTTGTGCAGGTATTTTACACGATGAAAAAGCTTCGTAACGACAGCATAATCATATAATCGAAAGATCATTAGTTAAAATGTTACAGAATAAGCTAAAATGGAATTCTTGTATTTAATATTACAATTCCTCTCTGTAGAATTATATCAGATGTGTCGCACGTAATCCTAAAACACTACATATTCTTCGCAATCGAGTTTTATGAAATGCAAAGTGATGTTCCACTGATTCCATTGTATAATTTTTATATTTAATATTAAGAGCTCTTTATATTTAATATTATCGCATAAATTTGAACTTGAAATAGTCCTTGCATTCGTCAATGTCATTGATGTTCCGAATTCTTAATAATTGCAACAAAATGCTGCGACTGATTGTGAATCGCGAATGTGATTTACCTTCTCGCATAGGGCTACGGAGGCTGCGTGAAACTTGGCAAGTCTGTGAAGCGCCAATATGGAATGATCTAGATCAAGACCAGACAAACGATCAGCCATTTGAAAACCGAGAGACGCGAGATCTTCGATCACCAGAAGTACTGGATTTTCATTTTGCATGTGGAAAATCTTTGCGCTCAAGCGATTCTTTGTCCCTAACATCTTGTTCATTTTATCCAAAGTATCTGACATCATCAACATCTCGGTGTGAAAGAAACCTCCTTGTGTGACCTGTGACAAATTTATTTAAAATAATCAAGTGTAATCTTTTAATCTAACAAACATGCAATTATTTGTGATATATAGGTCTACGTAAAAATCTAAATAAAATTTGTTTAATGGAAAGTTTCAAGTTTTTGGTTTGAAACAAATGTCTTTAAATACAAAGTAATGTATATTCGCTTATGTAAACTTAACTTATAAAAATAATTTCATTTTAATCACTGATTATCCTAAAATAAGTATCCTAGAATCTTTTTGAATAGAAATATATGTACTTCAAAGTAATAAAATTTTCCTGTTCTCTCTCTCTCTCTCTCTCTCTCTATATATATATATATATATATATATATATATATCCTTTCTTTTTATATTAGAAACATTGTACGTATATATATATATATTAGATTAACTTACTAATTTCTGTCGAACACCTTCAAGGACAGGCGACAGTTTCACAATAATTGATTTTTTCTCTTTAATTTTAGAGCCGCGTGAATATTCGACAGTAATCCTAATCATATCGCTAGTATAGTTGTCACCCTTGACCGTAGCCGGTTTTGAAAATATATCGATCACCTGAATCGAATTGTCATTTTCCGACTTTCGTAGAATCTTCTCTACGAAGCACAGATTTAGCCATGTCGATGTTTCTAAGGCCATTTCTGAAAGTAGAATTGGAATTGGGGAATTTTTTCGAAAAGTCATGTCCTTCTCGTCGTATTACAAAACATAAAAACAATTTTTTGCAGTAATTAATTTATTCACGACGAAATTTATTACGTTTTTTCCCTTTTTCCGGTTCCTCGATTCTGGTATATAAGATATATTGTATTGCGTTTCTTGTTAGTCTAAAGTCTAAAATAATATATAATAATTATTATTGCATTAACAAATTGAAGTAATATTATATATTTATTAAGGAACTTATCTTATTTAAACATATAAAAAATAAGAGCATAAAAAACCACAGCACAAGTTATAGTTTGTGATATTTAATTATTATTACATTCATTAAAACATTAAACGTTTCGGCCACAATCTGGCCATCTTCAGTAATTCAATAATATTCTTGAAACGCAGAGTTACATCTAGTTGACATTAAATTCAACAGTCGAGAGTTGTAATTAAATAAACATGTTCTTTTGTATGTGAAGATGCTTCATGCAGTAATGTTACACGGTCAATTGTCATATCAAGAAAAGTGTAGAACAAGAATTTCCTGATTCTAAATAAAATTGTATATATTAAAATCTTCTAGTCAGAATATAAAGAAATAGAATCATTACCTGTTTTACAGCAAAAAAACCAAACGATGAATCTCGAATATTTCTTTTACACAGTTAGAATTTTGTCGTGACATTATGTGTTGTTATTTGTCCTATCATATATTTTACCACTATTTATATATCTGAGTCAAAATTTTTAGAAAGTTCTAGAATTGTTTATTAACAGAAAGAGACATCCTTTTTTAGAAGAGGAAAATAAACCTCAGGCAAACCTTCCGTGTCACTTTGCTTATTGATACCACTTGTTTGTCTTTTTATATGTATCATTTCCGAAATTCTTCTTTTCGCTAAAGATTGTTCTCTATCTAAAATTCTTATATTATCCCAATCTAATTCATGCATCTCATTCATACGGTGACGTGAGACCACAGAAATTTCGGAAGAAGGTTTTCTTATATCAGCCTTATGTTCTTTAATCCGAGTTTTTAATTTCCTTTTGGTTTGGCCAACATAAGAAGATTCACAGTTTAAGCAATTAATTTTATAAACTACTCCGCATTGGTCATCCTTAGGCAAAGCATCCTTTCCTGTCTTAATAAATGTATTCAATTTATTCATTGGTTTATAAGCTATATTAAAACCGTACATATGTGAAAGTTTTTTAAATTTTTCCGAAACTTTGCCCAAATATGGTAACGTGAAAAATTTTTTAGAAGTAACATTAGAGTCACATTCATTATTAATTTCTTTAAGATTTTTATCTAAATTAGTTCTGTTTTCCAACGTTTTAATTCTATTATTTATTGTAGAAAATATAAACTTTAAAGGATAACCATTACTTAGAAACGTGTGAATTAATTCAGAGATGTTTTTTTCATGAAATATAGGATGGGATAAGAATAGAATTCTATCAAATTGCCCAATAATAACTCCCCTTTTATGTTCTAACGGATGATTCGAAAAATAATTCAGATATCTCCCAGAATTGGTAGGTTTTTTATAAATATCGAAGATGATATTTCCTTCCTGTCTCATTAATTTAACATCTAGGAAATGTATGCCGTTATCATCGCCAAAGTCCACAGTAAATTTAAGCCTTTCGTGATATGAGTTATATTATTGGGCAATTTGATAGAATTCTATTCTTATCCCATCCTATATTTCATGAAAAAAACATCTCTAAATTAATTCACACGTTTCTAAGTAATGGTTATCCTTTAAAGTTTATATTTTCTACAATAAATAATAGAATTAAAACGTTGGAAAACAGAACTAATTTAGATAAAAATCTTAAAGAAATTAATAATGAATGTAACTCTAATGTTACTTCTAAAAAATTTTTCACGTTACCATATTTGGGCAAAGTTTCGGAAAAATTTAAAAAACTTTCACATATGTACGGTTTTAATATAGCTTATAAACCAATGAATAAATTGAATACATTTATTAAGACAGGAAAGGATGCTTTGCCTAAGGATGACCAATGCGGAGTAGTTTATAAAATTAATTGCTTAAACTGTGAATCTTCTTATGTTGGCCAAACCAAAAGGAAATTAAAAACTCGGATTAAAGAACATAAGGCTGATATAAGAAAACCTTCTTCCGAAATTTCTGTGGTCTCACGTCACCGTATGAATGAGATACATGAATTAGATTGGGATAATATAAGAATTTTAGATAGAGAATAATCTTTAGCGAAAAGAAGAATTTCGGAAATGATACATATAAAAAGACAAACAAGTGGTATCAATAAGCAAAGTGACATGGAAGGTTTGCCTGAGGTTTATTTTCCTCTTCTAAAAAAGGATGTCTCTTTCTGTTAATAAACAATTCTAGAACTTTCTAAAAATTTTGACTCAGATATATAAATAGTGGTAAAATATATGATAGGACAAATAACAACACATAATGTCACGACAAAATTCTAACTGTGTAAAAGAAATATTCGAGATTCATCGTTTGGTTTTTTTGCTGTAAAACAGGTAATGATTCTATTTCTTTATATTCTGACTAGAAGATTTTAATATATACAATTTTATTTAGAATCAGGAAATTCTTGTTCTACACTTTTCTTGATATGACAATTGACCGTGTAACATTACTGCATGAAGCATCTTCACATACAAAAGAACATGTTTATTTAATTACAACTCTCGACTGTTGAATTTAATGTCAATTAGATGTAACTCTGCGTTTTAAGAATATTATTGAATTACTGAAGATGGCCAGATTGTGGCCGAAACGTTTAATGTTTTAATGAATGTAATAATAATTAAATATCACAAACTATAACTTGTGCTGTGGTTTTTTATGCTCTTATTTTTTATATGTGTTAATATTAGAACCACGTTAGTTTCAAAATATTTATCTTATTTAATTTAAGAAATACACAAGAATAGTCGTTATTTGTACTAAAATTTTGTATTAAATATTCAATTTTTTAAATATTATGTGTTAAAATGTAAGATTATTTAAAGAAAAAGTTATTTATAAAAAATTATTTATATGTCTTTTAAAGTTGTCTGTAAAAATACTGTCTTAAGTAAAATTATCCTAAATGAAATTTTAAGATCTTCTTCTCAATAAACACCAATTAAAAGTAATATCTTCAATGTCACAGTATTACATTTGACATTTTAAATATAACTTATATAATACATATGTCACATAATAGTTTCTTGAGTCTAAAATTAGAACTGTTTTCTCGATGTTACTTTTAATTGACTTTAATTTACTGTGTTACATTTTGTAGCGTTTGCTAGTTACGTAATGTTGCAATTTAACTCTTCTAAGAATACAATTCATGCTGGTGCTAAATCACATTGGCATTCAGATAATGAGCAATGTACTCTAACAGATGTTTTTATGACATCTTTTAGATATTTTTTAGATGTGTATGTCTCAGAAGATATCTGAATCAATAATCAGGAAGGAAATTTGAAAAAGATGATTCGGAAGAAGTTTCCATATATGGACATTCGATTCGTTATATAATGATATAAATGTTAATCGAATAAGAATAGGAATTATATTGCAAAATGATAAATATTTAATAATTATTCTCAATTTTTTTATGTATTTTTTTATGGTTTCACTTTTAAAACTTATTGATTTTCAGTATATTAAATTTTATATCATAAAATTCATTAAGCTTCCTTTATTTGTATATGTTTCACATACATATCATTATGCATTATTTATAATCTTATATTTTTGAAATGTATTATAATGGGTCGAGAAAAAATCTTTTTACATATATGTAAAATCAAAGAATTCACTATGATATTTCAATGTTTGGAACTTTATTTAAAATTTTTCTCAATAAACTCCTACTGTGAATATCAATGTCAAGAGAATAAAAAAAAGTTTCCTGTTTTCTATGAACTACACTTTTAGAACTTAAAATGAAATAAATATATGTATATGTATAAATATATCATAGCGAGAAAAAATGTTCTAATGCAGTCTAGTGCAAAAAGTATATAAAGTATTAATAATAAACAATACACTAAAGTAACTAACCTGAAATTATTCGTCTTCGAATTCAATCGTTTATTTTTCTTAAATGCTTATTTCACTGTACAGTTTCCTAAAGCCAGTCTCGAAATGATACACAAAGAATAGAATTTACAAGCTTTATATCTACGTCGGTATATTCATCTATTCATTCATCATGGGCTTTGTGCCTCCATCAGAATCTTGAATAACTGAGTCTTAGTCAATTAAACTGCAAGTTTGTCCTTCAGTCAAGCAATAAACACTAATCTACAGAACAATAAGACGATAGCACGATGTTTTCCGATGCAGAAAATTAATTAACATCGCTGCATGCGTCATCAAAAAAAAAATCGCATTGTAAACATTACGACATTTATGCAAATCACGTCACCTGTAATTAGATTTTATCTTCCTCGACAAATTATTAAATAATTCCACAATAAAAGCATCACGAATTAATAAAAAATTGTAATTGGATTAAAATGATTCGCTATAACGCGACAGTTTTGTCAGAATAAAATTTCTAAATAATATTTTAGTTCAGAATACAATTTAATATATTCAAAGCTCACCAAAATCACTGGAGGATATTTGAATGCTTTTCTTTACAAGATTTAATACGACTTTAGTATACAGATATATATATAATAGTTAATATACAGAATAATGTATTTTTATCTGGTTACGCAGATTTAATCATAGAATCAGGAACCGACAAAAAATTCATTGTTTATTGCAAATTTACGATCTTCTTTTATTAATTAATTATAAAAATAATTAAATTGTTCTTCATCTTTCTTTCTTTTTTTTAACAGAATGTCATGATAATTAATTTCGTAGCACGCATAAGCGACATGATATAAAGCTGAAAAAAATTTGCATATATCTAATAATAGTTTTATTAAGTTTGCTTATTATTTAATTTTGATAAAACTATCCAAGTAGAATAATAAAAATACGACGTCAAAATGAATCGTTGTAGATTGGAAAGTGATATAATAATTTAATTATCACTTTGATGTTATAATAACTTGTGTTCAACTTGAATTATATGAGTACGTTATATTTTCGTCAGTAATATAATCTTTCTTACAAAATTCGTTCATTTATGCTAGCAAAATAATGATTTCCAACTGTTTATATGTTATGGACGTAAATAACCAAAATTACATTGTTCGATCATAATAAAGATTATGTAATTATTCGATATCATTTTGAGCGGAATCATTTGAGTGGACATTAATTATCCTTTATTTAAAATAAATTAAATCATATATAATATATATATATAAATAATCTTCATAAATCTTACACTAACATTGTATAGTTTATTTTAATCTTTAACAACAAAACCTATGTACTTTATTGTCTCTTAAACTAAAATCACGTAAACAAATTTTTAATAATTTTTTCCTTCCAAAAGTGTTTTTTTTTTTTATTAACAAATGTTTTATTTAAAATAATGCAATTAATTCCACATGAAAGATATGCACTGTAGTACGCGAGCTCAATAGCAATTTTGTTTCTACTTAATTGTTTTTCACATTTTGTTATTTATTTTCGTAAAATACCCAGTATACAGTGTCGCATGTATACAGTACAGTAGATATTCGAAACTAGAATTATTTTAAAAAATGTTATGTACATAAATTTATTTTAAATTTAAGTATATTTGACTATCTTGAAGATTTATGTGATAGTAGATAACAAGGCATCAGAAAAGCTAAATTTATAATTAATGTATTAAATATTCTAATGCAATATATAATTTATTCTTGTTATGTATTAACCAAAATCTAATTCTAATTAAATATCGATATATTCACATATATATTGTACATATATTAGGTGCGCAACTAAGTTCTCGCTGTTATTTTGATGAAAATGCAACTTTATTGTGAAAAAATGGTTATAAATGAATCATTGCCCATCGCTACTACTTTTTCCCATCTTTCTAGCAGAGCTCGTATAAATCATCACGATAAAACCAGCACTTACTGCTGGAGCCATCTGTTGACAAACAGCGAACTTAGTTGCGCACCTATATATATAGAATTATCCTAGTAAACCCCACTCGTCGTATAATGGAATTTTCTTTATCATTAATTTTTTATAACTTTCACTCTGTAAACCTGGATTTATAAAAGTACCCGTACTTATAATCTCATCCAAATCTTTCGATTCACTCTTACTACACAGCATGAGCGGTAAAATCGTGAAGGATATTATCATTCCATAGCTAGCACTTCGCTTTAGAATAGCTTTCAATTCTTCCATGGTGGGCGGCTGTGTCTTGCAGTTCAATTGTTTCATAGTCGCCGACAAGATGCCAAGGTATTCGTTTAATAAAGTATTTCTCTCATTTTCCACGACATCCATGGAAGGACTTGTATTGAGAAAATAATTAAGATCGACTGCCGGCGTCGTATAGATGCACATTTGGAAGTCTACCTATAATTATATTTAAATTTTCTTGATTAATCAATGTTTTGAGTTCTCTGCAAATAGATTGGAAATAAACTCTATTGTCGGAAGTAGGACGTTTAGAAATGTTACGTTTAGGAAGTTGCGATAAATAATTAATAATTTGCGCGATTGATAATGCGCGAAAAAACAGGCGATGAATGCAATAGCAGAATGCAATTAAACAAATGGATTTATTGTATTATTTATAGATTGCATTTTCTCCTATTATTACCACCTTTGTTTTGATAATTAAATTGCAGATAATTGAAATACGTTAATACCATAATAATATCTTTCGAAATTATCTATTTGTTTTGTTTATTCTTACGGAAACTTTTATCATTGCATTCAATTATAATAAAAATTTAGAAATATAGATAATTAGAATAAATAAGTGATTGAACTATGTTATTATATTTAAATTATGTTTATAATGATTTATATTTTTCTAAATTAAAGTAATATATTTTCAAGTAAATTCGTGTCAACAATAAATCATATCATATGCAAATATAAATTAAAAATTTTATGAATTATTTTATTTAAGTTTAATTCTTATAAAACAAGATTAATATTTTTATTCATAAAACAAGTGATAAACACGTATATATATATATATATATATATATATATACACACGTGTTCATCACTTGTTTATATATACATATATATATATATATATATATATATATATATATATAAACGTATAAAAACAGTTATTCCAACTTATAATAGAAATCAACAGACAGCAGATTCGATCCGGACTGTCTTCTCACATATATCTCATTTTATAAGAAAAGATTAATCAAAGAAGCATGATTAAAAAGATGCACATTCTAAATGAATCCTATAAGGACTTATATGAAGCTTAAGAATCTAAAGAAGATCCTGGAGCTGTATATTAGACTTGGAACTACATATTAATTCAAAACCTAGGGAAAGAAGATACAAATTTTATTGAACCTAAGATTTGAAGAAGAAGATTGAATTATAAGGTTGTAAACACATATATTGATATACAACGCTGGACTGGAACCAACAATCTGAAATACAAACGTGATGGTACTTACAAAAATCTGATCAATAGGTTTGCCATCATTATCGTATTTAAACAACATATTGTTTAGATGACAGTCACCATGATTAATAACTTTGAAATCATCCTTAGAAGTCTTGACTGCATCTTCTGCTATTTGATATATGTGATCGGAGAGTTTAGCAATTTTTTCCGAATATCTAGCGATACGAAAAATCACATAAACATAAAATTGTGTAAAATTATGTAAAACTCACACAAATATTACGCTTTAAATGATGCAATTTATACTTATATTTGCCATTTGCTGCTTACATTAACATGTTTAATTTTTTCGTATTAAATCCTCATTCTCTTGTGTCATATAAAATGTTATAATAAAGATTAAATAAGCAATAAAACAATAAATACTATTTAGGTATGCTAATCTTACTTTTTCACTTCTGGCCAGTTTGCAATCTCATCTGCTAAAGCTTTAGTACCCATAACGAAAAAAGCTTGCAGTTCTGGTGGATGTTGATGGTAAAACATTCCTTTCGAATACTCTTTTTGTTTTGGTTCCTAAATATATTAAAATATTTTTAATAAAGAATATTGATATTTATCCATTTGACTAAAATAATTAAGTTTATTATACGGATTATGTGAAAATTGAGAATGTTGTATAAATGAAATTGTACAGCAAATTATTTACGACAATAATTTTATTAACATACAATTTTTTATCAAATTTAGAAGATAGATCGTTTCTAGAAAAAATTATAAGGCAAGCTATTATTCATTATAATTTTTAATATTGAATATTTAATATTTTAATTTCAAATTAAGATTTTGCAAATGCAAAAGACTTATTGATTACAATTAAATAAATATGTATCCTTTTTTAAGCTAAAAGAGATACATATCTTTTTTTTCTAATTGTTTTTATTTTGAAAGTATTTAACATAGGCATGATATTTCAGTCAAGGAAAAGTTGATTATTTTTTGTAAAAAATAATTTTATACTAATTGTAAAAAATAATTTTATATATTTTTATGAGTAAATTATAGCTTTTTTCGTTAAAGATATGTTCCCAAATTATTTTCTTAATTAAATATGTCTCAATAAAGACAATATAATACGTTTGTAATAAATATTAAAATGGAACTCTCATATGATAATTAGAAATTATGCTATAGAATTATAAATAATTCTCTATACAATTATAAAATATATTAAATATTTGATCTCCTAAAGCGTTCTATAAGTTTTATTTAAAATTATCTCTTGATAAAATTTATAGCAATTAAAGTTATAATTATTTGCCACCTTAAAATAATGTTTCTTATATGAAGCTTTAAAATATCTCCGTGATTATCATATTATTTATCATATTTTTAACAAATACTTCAAATAATATAACACAAAAAAATTTCGTAGCAATGCAATATTCATGCGCAATCAAAGTAATATTCACATATATTTTCACATATAATATTAAATTGCTTATATTAATGCAAAAGATTTATTCCTGAGATTGTTCTGGCATTCATGCTATTGACTTAAATTCTTAACAATTGCAATATTATGACTGAATCACGCGTGATTTACCTTCTCACATACGGCGACAGAGGCTGCATGAAATCTGGCAAGTCCTTGTAACGCCAATACGGAATGAGTTAGGTCAAGACCAGACAAACGATCGGCCATTCGAAAACCAAGAAACATGAGATCTTCTATCACAAGAAACGTTGGATGTTCGTTTTGCACGTATAGGCTTTTTCCGCTTAAACGGTACTTAGGCTCTAACAACTTATTCATTTTATTTAAGGTATCTGACATCATTGATATTTCGGTGTGAAAAGAACCTGATTCTTTGATCTATAACAAGTTTAAAATTAATAAATGGAATCTTTTAATCTAACAAGCATGTAATTATTTTTTTTATATAAATTTAAGGTCTAAATAAAAATTTGTGTAGTAGAAATTTTTAGCTTCTTGATGTCAAATAAATAATAATTTTGTCTTACAAATTAAAATTAATTTTAAAACAAGTGAAAAACATTTTATTAAATACATGTATATTTGTTTTCTCTCTTTTTTTATATGTATATTCGAATTTAATTTATAAAAATAATTTTATTTTCAATCACTGATTTTATTTTTAACCACTAATTACTTAAATATAAATTATATCCTAATCTTTTCGTTACATGATAAAAATCTAATCCGATATAATAAAATCATTCATTATAAGTTTGATATTTCTCTCTCTTTCTCTCTCTCTCTCTCTCTCTCTCTCTCTCTCTCTCTCTCTCTCTCCCTCTCTCTGTCTATATATATATATATATATATAATCTTTGTATGTATTAAAAATGTATACATTAAATCAACTTACGAATTTTTGTCGAATACTTTCAATTATAGGTGAGAGTTTGATAATAATCGATTTTTTCTCTTTAATCTTATGACCGCCTTGATTACGTGAAAATTCAATCATAATTCTGATCATATCGCTAAAATAGTTGTCACCTTTCTTCGTGGCTGGTTTTATAGACATATCGATCATCTGAATCGAATCATCTTCTTCTGACTTTCGCAGGATGTTCTCCACAAAGCTTAAATTTAGCCATGTCAACGTCTCTAGGGCCATCACTGAAATTAAAATTAGGATTGGAGAATTTCCCCAACAAATCGTTTCTTTCCCGCCGTGTCACAAAATGCGATTCTTTATGATAATTTATTGTTTATGGCAAGAATTATTCACGTTTTCTCTCTCTGTTTTTTCGGCCGGTTTTCCTCACTCATTTCGGTCTTTTCCTTCACTGTTTTCCATCATTTCCTCTCTTTATTTTTTATCTACTTTATCATCGTTTCTTTCTTAAGTCATTCTGTATTCAATATAAATGCATTTCTTTGTTAAAGACGCTGCTTCAATTAAAAGTGTAATAATATGAGAAATCGCTTTTCTTTTTTTCTTTTTGATTAATTTATTTTGCGTTGAAGCTGTCTATTGCGAACCGCAATCATGTACTTCTATCTAAGATTCCAATTAATTTCTTATTTCTTTCTAATAAACTTTGATTCTCTCTATTTAAATAAATGTTTAATTTATTAATTAATTTTTTATTGTTTAAACAAATGTGTTACTTAAAACTGTTTAAATATGTTAAATATGTTAAATATATGTTATTATTATATATGTTGTTATTATCTATGTATAAATTATATAATGCTCATATTTAATTATTATTAATAAGATTGGAAACTAGACCGTTTATGTTAAATAACATTATTTTAAATAAGAAGCACTACTACGATCTGAGTGTTGAGATGTTGAACTAATATAAATATATATATATATATATATATATATATATATATATATTCATATAAATGAATTAATTTCAGAAATGATAATTATGTGCCGCACGGAATGCAAGAGATTCCCGGATTCGATTCCCGGCCGAGGCAATATTTTTCGCAATAAGCTTATTACAGTTTTTTAAAATTAATTTGGAAAATTTGGGGAGATTATTAATATTTCAGATTGATTGCGTTGAAAGTCCGATCCATATCGGCACGTAATTATCATTTCTGAAATTAATTCATTTATACGAATATGTATATTAGAGTTCAACATCTCAACACTCAGACCGTAATAGCGCTTCGTATTTAAAGTAATGTTATTTATTATGCTTATATATATATATATATATATATATATATATATTGCATATGCAATATATTCAGAGAATTATAATTGCAAAGTGTTATAACTAGTAAACAAATAAATTAGAAACACAAAACCTGTACGTAATTGAAGAGACAAAGTTAGGCATTTTTTACCGTGTAATGAGGATGTTAATATTCGGTGTGTTCAATCATTCAATATCACATATTATGTTGAATCCATCATGCCTATTTTTACTTACTCATTCCTGTTATTTTCTAAAATTGTACCAGTGAAAATATTATTAATTAAAACTGATAAAAAATAGCATTTTATTAAGAATCAATGAGTATTTCACTAATTTTTAGTATAAAACACTCACGCTGTCCTTATGAATCCTGTATCTCTCCAGCTAAATATTCCTGAAATATTCGCAAAAGGTTTCTAAAATTTAAAAAAAATAATCGTTTCAAGAGTATCCCGGAATATTCAAAAAATATTTACGGAATATAAACGCAACTGATATATAAATATAATATAAATGTAACATTCAAATATTGATTAAAAATTCCATTTATATGTATATCGTTATATATTCCAAGAATGTTCCATGTATGTTCTGCAAAATTTTAATTTTTTTCAGAAATTCCAGACTCAGTCATTCCTGAATCAATTTTTAAACACACTATATACACACTTTCACCTTCCCAATTTTAACTTCGCAGGCAAAATGCGCTGCGCTCCTTATATATTCTCTCCCACATAATTCTTATTAACAAGTGAATACTCTTCGACGCGGTCCTCTATCGGCGGAAATGTATACTATTTTTTCACAAATGATTTTCCTAATACAAAGAATATAATAATTCTTGCAATTCTATATTTATATTCTATATTCATATTCTACATTCATATTCTATATTCATATTCTATATTCATATTCTATATTCATATTCTATATTCATATTCTATATTCATATTCTATATTCATATTCTATATTCATATTCTATATTCATATTCTAAATATTTTATCGATATTTAAATTCTGTGTGATTTTTTTCACTGTATCGTGATATTCGGGTACGGTTGTGAATATAGAATTTAGCGTTTGCTAGGTCATTAATTATATAAATCAATGTAAATAAAATTTCACTGTAAAATTAGAAAGAAATCAATAAAAATTACTAAGAATTACGTATTACAGTATAGGTAAGATATATTTCTTTAGAAAATCAATTTTTATTAAAAATTAGATAATCATTGAGAAATAATTTTATTTTTGATTATGATCTTAATACTTAAATATTTCGATGTAAATTTACATATCTAGTATTGCAAATCAAATATAATATTGTAAAATAAAAATAGAATTATTTCTCAATTACCTAATCATTGATAATTCCATTTTCGGTTATGCTGATCTTTAATTACAATTTGCTATTTTTTTTTATTGCACTGATGTTCACTGATTTGAGTAGCTCATATTGCCCCCATAGCAAAGGGTTACATTCACGTCACAAGAGTCACAATAGTCAGGAAGAAAATATATCTCTGTCAGATTGTCATGACAAAATAATACATGTATCATTCGCACATGACCATGATATTGCTGTGACATCATATTGTAATAAAGCAGACATTTGTATGTTACTATGACGTAACTATAATTGTTATGTAACTGTGACATTTTTTGCTATGTATATTTTGTGCTAATTTTGCTGTTCATAATAACTACTTTTTACTTTCTAATATTATTTATTGAAAAAATTAATTTACTAATTAATTTTTTCAATGAAATCTTACTGATTTTAAGTGATATATTTATAATTATGATTATCAATGACTACTTACTTTCTATTTAATACTCTGATAATAAATATAAAATACAAAGAGCATTCAGTCACGCGCAGGATATTTTTTGCGAATGTCATATATTTAACATTCTTACGTTAAAGATGTTTTACAAATTATAGACGTTTTACAAATTATAGACGTTTCGGCTTATCGGGCCATCTCTCTCTCTCTCTCTCTCTCTCTCTCTCTCTCTCTCTCTCTCTCTCTCTCCTCTCTCTCTCTCCTCTCCTCTCCTCTCCTCTCCTCTCCTCTCCTCTCCTCTCCTCTCCTCTCCTCTCCTCTCTCTCTCTCTCTCTCTCTCTCTCTCTCTCTCTCTCTCTCTCTTCAGTATACAATATAAAAATAGTTCGCAGTCATAAGATTAAAGATTGTTGAAAGGAAATTAAAATAAAAAATCAATGATTCTTAATCATAAGATTAAAAAAATAAATTAACTATAAATTTTAGTTCAATCTACGCTTACATATGTTGTCGAAAAATTTTTGCTTCTATTCGTCTTAATGAGAGACTTTTATGTCACATTGTCTCACATGAAAAAGGATAATCTTAATTGATGGAGAATAATTTAATTTGTTGTGACAAGCACAGAATCTAGAAATCTGGCATTTCTCACGTTTCAATATAAAAATCTCTCATTAAGACAAATAGAAGCAAGAATTTTTCGACAACATACACAAGCATAGATTTGAATTAAAATTGAATCTTTTAATCTTATGACTGCGAACTATTTTTATATTATTTATATTGTATACTGAAGATGATTGGTATAGATCGAAACATTGATAACTTTGTATCTTTAATGTAAGATGAAGTATTTTAATATGATGTATTATATTTTAACATATGACGATATATATGTAAGAATTTTAAATATATGACATTCGCAAAAAATCCTGCGCGTAGCCGAATGCTCTTTGTATTTTATGTTTGTAATTTACGAGCCATTAGTGAATTTATAAATTTACTCTGATAATAATATATTTATCCTAATGTATAAATTAACATTAATCTCAATTACCATATTTTTTATCTCTCTTTTGTTATAAAAAGTAGGAAAAAAATATTTTAATCTCTCTCTTTAATTTAAATTAAATTTGCATTCACGGAAACAATATATAATATATAAGTCAGAAATGTATGGCCTTGAATAGTTGTACGAGCTATCAAATAATGTGTCCTGTCAACGTTACACAGTAAAAATTATTTAATTATTACCCTTCAATTACTTGCAAGTACAATTCGTGTTCTAAATTGTTTCCTTAAGTAAGTTATATTATTTTTATAAACGTATAAAAATTATTATTAGGAATTTAAATACATACATAATACATACATAAAATATAAACGTATAAAAATTATTAACAGGAGTTTAAATATATATTAGGTGTTGGAATTAATTCGTAGCGTTTTACAAGTGATGGGAAGTACTTTCATTAATGTATTTTTTAATGCTCATGTGAAATAAATAACATTCTTTCATTAAAAACGCTACGAATTAATTCCAACACCTAATACATATTATAATATCTCAGTTTTTCATTATGTATGTATTTAAACTCTTATTAATAATTTGTATACGTTTAGAAATATATATATAAACCAGTCAAGGACTCTTAAAGTTCAATAACAATATAACGATGAAAAAGGCATAATGAAAAACTGAGATATTATAATATGTATATATTTAAACTCCTGTTAATAATTTTTATACGTTTATATTTTAAAGAATCGACTCTTATTTGCCTTTTTTATTATTACTGAACTTTAAGAGTGACCTGGCTGGTTTATATATATATATTTTTTATATTACTTTCAAGTTCCATTATGATTTCATAGACATACCATGTACAGTGCCCGCCAAAAATTCCGGGCCGGCTAAATATCTCAGAAAGTATGCATTTTTGAGAAAAATGTTTTAGACAAAAATTGTAAGGTTTAAAAAGATCTATTCATTAATCTGGTCAGTTTAACCTTAGGTGGCGTCGCTAAAGTCAGGTCAAGGTCACATCGATTTTTTAAAATTGAACATCCTATTTTTGATTCTAGAATCTAATAGCCAATATCAAAAGCTTTTTGAAATACTATAATGAAGTTCATTTTCATCAAGTATTTTTCGAGTTAAAACATTTAAAAGTTGCAGTACCATCATTAGTATTACCCAAGATATCCGACCGACAATTACGACCTCTTGAATGTTATTCAGGATTATGCCCTGGATAACATTTGTTAAGATCAAGATCATTGGAGATTGTTTCTCTTATTTTCGTTTTTTGCACTGAAAATTCATTTTTAAAAATAAAAATAAGAGGAAAAAATCTCCAATAACCTTCATCTTGACAAATATTATCCGGAGCAACATTCAAGAGGTCGTAGTCGTCGATTGGATACCATGCGTAATGCTAATGCCAGCGGTATTGTAACTTTTAAGCCTTATAATTCAAAAAATTGAGTTAAGATTTTCTATAAATATTCTCGATATATAATTAGAGGAAAGGCCCCTATTATTAACCGAGTTCATTTTGGATAAATGCTAGAAATCTATGAGTAGAATTAAAAAAAGTAATGGGTCATTTTGAAGGGAATAATAAGCTTTAAGATAATGTTATATAAAATTTAATTCAAATCCCATTTTTTTTGAAAATTAAAGAAATGTAAAAAGTGAGCGAAAATCGCTAAGTCAAAAAATTGTATTCCTAATATGAGATGCGCCGAGAAATCGATAGTAAAACGCAAAGTATATTAGTATTACTACTAAAAAACGTTATTTAATGTTTCTTAAATACAAACAAACACAGCCAGCAAAAAATGAGTATACGATATATTATACCCAGAACTCGTTCAGGTAGTTGAAATCAAGATTGCAAAAATAGGCACTCGACGTTTATTCCGATTGTCCTTTTTATTATTGTACAATAACATTTATACTTTAGCAACTTTAGATTTTTATTATGACATGGGATTTTTATTATGGCATGGGTTATTTCATAGTATATAAATACCCTCATATTATGATTTCCACGCCTTACGGTTTAACGATCTTCAAATCTAATTTCTGTAATTAAACAAATATTTTCAACTTTTTGTGATGATATAAATAAATATTTTCAATTTTTTTTGTGAGTTTTTGATGGCTTCAGTCTGGAAATTTAATTGTCACACTATATATTAAGTTGTATATACATATCATAGAATTCATTAATTAAGATTATTTTTATTTATATGTTTTTTCACACATCTCATTCCATCATTGGCAAGATAATCCCATGTTTTCAATAATGTATCAAAAAATGTATTATAATGTAATTATAACGTTTGTTACGTTATGACTTTGCTCAAAATTTTCATCAACAAATCTCGAAAATTAGTATCAAAAGGATATAATATTGATAAAGAATAATTGAATACACTGACCTGTAAATTGCTCGTCTTCGACTTCAATCGTTTAAATGCTCACTTAAACAAACTGCACTATTTCGTAGTAAAGCTAGTTGTGAAATGATACACGTAGAAGTGACAAGCTTTATATATATTTACATCTATGCATTCATCTATTCATTCATCACAAACTTTATATATACATAGGATTCATAAGTAATTGAGGCTTGGTAAACTCTGATTTGTCTTTATAATAAAGTAATAGACATTAATTTAATTAAATAACAAAGCGATGATAAGAGAATAGCATATATGTTATTGTCAAATATCTTTTCAGGAAGTTATTTGATGCAATTATAAAATCACACAGTAAATGTTACATCATGCAAGATTACGACATCATGCAAATCATTATATTAATCTCCTATTATTAATTTCCATTTGTGTCATTTTTTTTAATGATTTTGCTGATGTAATTGATATGGCATTGAAATAATAAAAAAAATTTCATCATAATACAGTAATATAGATATTCAATTTATATCCGAGATTTTAACACGTGATAATAATAAAACATTTTATCGATACATTACTAACCAGGAACACAGTCAATACACGGGCGCATAAGATCGCCCTGTGTATGTAAAAAAAATTATTGTACTAAAAAATAAAAAATAAGAATTAAGTAATACTATGTTTAATTTTTATAAAATAAAACGTAAATGATACATATCTTTGTGTATTTCTACTGAAAAACTTTTCTATTCTAACTCAAGTATATAGTAGTGGCTTTACAATTCTTCTTAAAATATAATTATATAATTAAATTGCATATTATTCAAAAAGATAAAAAATTTTTTAATTCTGCCAATTAAAAGAAAAAAAGAGTAAAAAGAAAGTGTGTGTGTGTGTGTGTGTGTGTGTGTGTATCTCATATATATATATATATAAAATTTTCTTTTTCTGTATTATCCAAAATATTGATCATATTTTTTTCTTTATAACAGAAATAAGAAAATTGAAATATATATATATATATATATACAGAAAAAGAAAATTTTTGTTTGGCTCTCAAAATTAATTAATAATTAAGGCAAATTAGAATAGAACACAAATATTAGAATGTAATATATATATGTAATATAATATAATTTTTGCAAACTGTCAACTTCATTGCCACAACTTTCTAAACATGACATTCCTAAACATGACATCTCAATGTCGTGGTGAATTCATTTCCAATTCAATTATTGAAATTTCAAAAGATTGATATGCCTCTTGAAACGCCTCATGAATATACTTCTTCATTTAAAGTACTCCTAGACAGTTCTAAATTTAGACAGACATAGATTTTATTATATTACATTTTTTGTTAATATAATTTAAAATAAATTATTTCATAAATTATACATTTAAATTTACATTTAAATTTCAATAACAAAATTAAGACAAATGAAAGTAGAATATAGGTATTATAGTGTAATAAAATTTACAGTATAATTTTAGTACTTAGACTATACATATCGTTCGAATGTTCTGACTCTTCTAAAATTATATTGTAAACTTATTCCTTAATCAATTCTCCATAGATTGAAAAAAAAGTAAGTGAAATATGTTCTTTTACGAAATTTAAATTTAGATAATAAATATGAATCTCAGGAACCAGAGTGTGTATAAAAAGAAAGTATGTAAGTTAGGATTAAATAAATGCGTTAATACGTATCGTAATGGTGTTTTTAGGAATATTATCTATTTATAATATTTATTTTATTTTTTAAATGTAAATTTGTATCATTGCTGTGGAAATTATAAAAATTCAGAAATATAAATAATTAGAATAAGATGATGTTATATTTAAATAAAGTTTATAATAATTTACATTTTTGTAAATTAAAAAATATAAAAATATATTAAATAAATTTGCTGATTCAACAACATAAATCGTATTACATGCAAATACAAATTAGATTTCACGAATTATTTTATTTTTCTCCATTCTTAAACTTCCCAGCAAACGAGAATGAATTGAAATGGATTAAAATGGATTAAAATGGAGTTAGATTTTCAGAAATACAGATTCATGAATGTTAAAATGAATCCTTTTCAATCCTGAATGCATTTTTATTCATTTATATGAATGGCATGGAGTATATTTCTATGCTTTTCAATCTAAAAATATTATAGTATTTTGTGTGTTGTGTACATCATGAATAATTTGTTTAATTTAAAATTCTGGATAGGAAATGCAATTTTTTAATCCAATTAAATAAAAAAAATTTTTTCTTTTAAAATGAATCATGAATTTTATTCAATTCAAAATTGTGAGTAGAAAATCCATTGTTTCATTTAAAAATGCTATTTTATTCAAAAATATGAATAAGAAAGTTTTCGTTCTAATTCAACTTTAAAAAAAAAATTGTATCGTAAAAATATATCATGAATTCTCCTTCATTCAATTGTTAAGGAAACATAAAAAGAATTACATAAATATGGACAATAAATGTTACATATATAAATTCCTTATTTTTAATTAATAAATTAATTTAATCGCTTTTACGTATATTTTATATTTTATATTTTTTACGTATATTTTATATTAACATGTTCCCTTTATTATATATATAGCGTATATTTTTTGTATAAAAGTTTTAAAATAATAACTATAGAATTTCATATAATTACTACTTTAATTTATTTAAACTTTTACATATATAAAAATATTTATATGGAATCCAATCCATTTTTATGGATTTAAAATACGGATTCGGATGGATTAAAAATTTCCAATCCATTTCAATCCATTTTCGTTTGCTGGATTTGATATAAAGCCACGATTATAATAAATAATGAGCATTCCTATTTAGATGAAATATATGTAATTCTTTTTATAATGTGATAATACTTAATTACAAGAATGTGATCAGTAAGTTTTTTATCATTATCATATTGATTAACATATCATTTATATGAAAATCACTATCATTTAATAATCATGTTAAATTATTCGTTCTCAGAGTTTAATTCTAGTTCTATTAATTTAATATAAATATAAAAAATAAAAAAATTTAGCTTTTTTTCCTAATCTTCAATAATAAAAATCACAAACGTAAATTTCTATGAAATTATGTAAAAACCGTATAAATATTCGCTCTGAATAATTTGTACATATATTTGTCATTTTTTGTTTAACATTTTCAATCTTTTTTTTCATATTAAAATACTTTTTCATATTAAATACTTTATCTTGTTATTATGATATACATCAGAGAGAAACCTGATGAAAGCCGCGTATGTTCTGGCCTTTTTCGTGTATCAAATCTCGTAAGATAATCTCGTAAGATACATCTATTATATACATCTATTTTTGTGGTTCTCTTTCGTGCTATTACAAGGCTATCAAAGTTAATTATTCAACCCATGTAATAGCATGGAAGAGAATCACAAAAACATGAAAATTACTCTACGAGATTTGGTATATAAAAAGGTCGGTATAATCACTCTCATGTCTCTCTGGTTATATACACGTGAACCAGAATCGTTGAATCAGCTTTTTATCCTATAAGAAAATTATCGACTGCACGCACGTCCCCTAATCCAATTAGGTGAAGTCGATAATTTTCTCATAGGGTAAAAAGTTGATTCAACGAGTGATCACTCTGATTCATTCTGTATAAAAATTGTCTTGAACATAAAGAAAAACCGCCGTTTATGTATCTTATATATACATAATTTTGTTTAAATAGGAAATTTATTTTGATTATTACACGATCTATTTTTGTTCATAAAAGGAATTGTTTTAAGAGATACAGCTATCATGTTTAAATCTTCATCTATCATGTATACTTCAACATTTTATTAATAGTGATTTATTATTGCTATATATAAATAAGCATTACAATAATTTTTTGCGTCAATGACGCATATGACGTAAGGCGCATTCCTTAGAAAAATAATATGTATAAAAAGTGATATTATGTGACGCAACGAATTACAATCATCTGTTTCTCTCTTTTTCTGGCTTCTGTATCCTTTCATTATTTATTTTATGAAATACTGCGGTAATTCAGCACTTTTATACGTAAGAACGGAAAAACTGTTTTAGCCGAAAGATATTCAGCTGATCTCTGCCATAGGAATATGGGCCGCGTAGCTCCTAATCGGATAATCGATATAAATCTGTGATATAATCGAGATAAACACACATCGAGATGATGTTACGTGCATATCAATTTAACTGCAACAACTTTGCGGCTTAGGATCCAAGCCTGAACGTTTAGTAATATTTATGCGCGTAAACTCCTCCGCTACAGTTGGATGAATACCGACAGTAGACTTCAGTTTCGGCATTGTTAAGCCACATCTATAAAAATATTATGAAATATAAATTATGGAGTTCTGAAATCAAATTTTTGAAGAAATTATTGATGAATCATTTTTTGATAAAACTTACTTGATAGCAACCGCAAATCCTTGAATCACTTCGCCTGCATTGGGTCCAACAAAGTGCATTCCGAGTACCCTTTCATCACCGTGTCTAAGCGCGATAACCTTTACATAACAACGATCGACGTTCTTTTGGGGTACAAAGAATTCTGTTGGTTTGTAGTACGCATGAAAAATCTCTATCTCCTGTTCTCCGTGGAGCGCGATTGCCGCTTCTTCGCTCAACCCGACGCATCCATATTCCAAAGGAGTGAACACTGTCGTCGCTACATTTGTGTAATCCATTTTCTCAATCGAATTACCATACAATCTTCTGGCTAGCAGTTTACCCGCGTGTATAGCAACGGGCGTTAATTCAGGTTTTTTCTGCAAAAAATATACAAACAATAATCATGTTTTATATTACATTATAATTTTCTATTATATTTGTAATTTAACTCGACTAATATATAATTTAATATGAGAAATATTAAAATGATAAAAAATATCGAGAACTATCTAAACTAATCTATTTTCGAGATAAAATCGTTACAAAATGTTGAAAAAACTTACATGAAGTACGTCACCAACCGCATAAATATTTGGAACATTCGTTTGTTCGTTAACTGCGTCAATCTTGCCAGTTTCTGGAACAAGTTTCAATCCGGCGTTTTCCGGTTTCAATTCTTGAGTGAGCGATCGTCGGCCGATAGCAAATAGAATAGTATCATACACGTCTTGATGAATTTGGCCATCCTAAAAAAATTATATTATATTGCACTATAATGTAGATTTATTTTTTCATATGCACATATAAGTTTCTCAACAAATGCTTACCTTGTCGATCCAGTCGGCTAGAAGACGGCCATCCTCTTGTTTTGAAACTTTCTTAAGCTTTGCCTCATAATTAAACTTCACACCGCGTTGCTGCATCTCTTCGGCAACATGGATTGCCATTTGCCGATCAAATCCACGCAACACTAACGATCGAATTATTATCGTTGTATCGTAACCTAAACCATTAAGAAAGCCAGCACATTCCAGACCAATATCTATATTTCATCATTAAGGAAGAAAATCTTAATCTGCACATTTGCACAATTACAATAGAAAATCTAAAAACAAAATTGCGTAAATTGCCATTGAAGGATACATCCAGCACCGATAATAAGAGTTTTCCCTGGAGCGCGTTCCAAACTGAAGATGTCGTCGCTACTTATACCATATTCTATAGCACCAGGAATATCGGGGTACTTAGGTCTACCACCTACTGCAATTAATATATTTTTAGCTGTAAGAATTTTTTCTTCCCCCTTCTTGGTAATTCCAATTACTGTGTGTGCGTCCTTAAAATATCCAAGAGCATTGAAGTATTCAACTTTCCTATAAGTAAATATTTAATATAAATAAGTAGATACATACAAATAGATCAAATAAAGAATTAAATAATATAGATATGAATAACATGAATTGATACATAAAAATGAATAATATAGCCATTAATTAATACAGGGTGGGCCATCTATTGGTACGTTTTTGAATTTCGTCGTATGGCAACACCGAACGAGCTACAGACCCGAAATTTTGACAGTTTATTAGTCATACCGTCCGCGGCACGAAACAACATGTTTTCTCTTGAAGAGCGTTTTGAAATTTTAAAAACTTATTTTCAAAGTCAGTGCTGTGTCGCCGAAACTGTACGAATTTTGAAAAGAAATATGGGTCGTGATAGAGCACCCACCGAAGGAGCTATACGCAAATTGGTGAGGAAAGTTCGTGAGAAAGGGATGTTAGTGGATGACATTATATTACGACTGTTTTGAGTGAAATTGGCGCCGAGGTAGTCCAAAATGTCATTAATAATTGGGGTGACCGAATGGCATACTGTAAGGCCAGTAGAGGGAGCCACATGAACGAAATCGTTTTTCATTCTTGACGCGGATACTTTTAGCTTCACAACAAAAAAAAAATTAATAAAAAATATCAATGTATGCTCATTTGATCGCATTTTTAAAAACGTACCAATAGATGGCCCACCCTGTATTAGGTGTTGGAATTAATTCGTAGCGTTTTTTAATGAAAGAATGTTATTTATTTCACATGAGCATTAAAAAATACATTAATGAAAGTACTTCCCATCACTTGTAAAACGCTACGAATTAATTCCAACACCTAATATATAAACAGAAAAATTAGAAAATACTAATTATAAACAACTAACTTTGTCCTAAGCTCAACACGAGTGACCCAGTTTACAGACTTAACATGATTTTGTACAGCGGTTCTCAAAGCTTCCCAGTCGATTTTCACAGACTTGGGATCCAACTGCCAACCAAATGTTGCTGCTTCCTAAAAACGAGATGATTCATAGATTAAATATGAATCTTTTACATCATTTTAATCACAATAGCTTTCCATTTTTACTCAATGATACTAATATGAAATTAAAGTTATGTATTTTATATTCAAATAATGATGTCACTATTTTGGTGATAAAGTTATTGTATAAAAACACAGGTTTATAATCTCTCTTTTAACATGTTTTAATAAAATTCAATAAAACAGCAGTCCTAAGTTCATGCAGATTATAGGTAAAAACTCAGTTGACTTTCATTTGTCAGAAAAGAAACTTGCATTCAACGAGTTGAATAAACGAGTTACAACTTTAAATAAAAATTATCTGAGTTTTGATGTAAATTGAAAGCAAATAATAATTAGGAACGTTTGTATACATGAACAGCTTCACCAAGCAATGCAGCTTGATGCATGAGTTTTTTCGGTATACAGCCCACATTGACACAGGTACCACCCAAACCCCAAGTAGTTCCGATAGGAGAAGGAGTCACATAATCCAAAACTGCGACTTTCGCTCCTAATCCGACAGCTTCCTTAGCTGCTGCCAAACCACCGGATCCTCCACCAATGACCAAGAGATCATAATCGTAACCTTGATCCGCTGAAAGATAATTTCAACTGTATATCATCAAGAAAGATTTCTTAACGAGGTAAATTCTAAAAAAAAAAATTACGAAATTAACGTTACAAGAAAATAAAAAAGTTTTTCATAGACAACACGTAGAGGACACGTGAAAATCTGTTATCCTTGGACATAAATCGGAGTAAACAGTCGTGATTAACCTTCGAATTCGTGCGTCACCTGACTCCGCAAGTGGCGCAATTTTTACATAACGAAGCGCAATCGTAATTATTCACAATCATTCCTCTAAACACTCACTGCACATGCAGGCCATCGCGCTTCTGCCGTAGACGAGACCGGCGTCGCATCCGGCAAAGAGCGGCTGCCGACCCGTTAACCTGAGCAACTTGGCGTGCGCGCATTGAGATGACACGAGTCGCGCGAACACCGTCAGTGTCGCCATGATCATCGGCGACATACAATGCAATTCACGATTGTCGGAGCACGTGACGTCAGCCGTCAGTGACGCCCCGTGCTGCGCACCGACGAGAGTGAGGACTCCGATTTCCGAGGCGCGTAACTTAGCCGCACGTATACCCCCCGCATTCTCTTCATCCGCGGTTCACCACGACGCCAGTGGCTTGGTAGTCTTGGTAGTTTGGTATCCGGCAACCGAGCAACCGAGCGCGATGAGATCGATTCTTATAACCGGCTGCAATCGCGGTCTGGGTTTGGGTCTGGTGAGACATTTGATCGACTCGCCGAAACCGCCGAACTACATTTTCGCGACTTGCCGTGACGCGAGCAAGGCGACGGTAAGATCGCGGGATGAAACGGGGTACACGTTCCGTTTTGTTCCATTTTGTTCCGTTTTGTTCCGTTTGTTCGAATCGAAAAAGATTATCACTAATTATCACGCGTTACGCAACTTACTTTATGGGGAAAAAACTTACCGATCGGTGCCATCGCGACTTTTTTTGCTCCTTTCGTAAAAGACAAAATTTTTCCCTATTATTTTATCTTACGCGTCACTGGAATGTCAAAGTGTTTAAAGTCTGTTGTCGTTTGACCCTATTAAACTCGATGCGAACGACGGTTAAGTCACACTGACACCGCGAATCGCTACGTCACCGGTGAACGCGTCCTCGTAACTGTAAGTTTCCGTTACCGCCATCTATTATACGGTTCCTCATCACCTCCACGATTTTCCCCTCTCATCGTCGCGATTTCGCTATGAATCAGCGAATGCAATACTCCGTAATACTCAATATCGTTGCGCAAATCGACTGATGTCCATTTATGTACCAAGGTAGATTAATCTCGGTTTAACGTACTATTTATCCTTTTCTAATTTTTAGTATCAGAAAAAGAGATAAAGTAAATTAACTCAAGATTAAAGTTAATCTTATTGACAGAAACAGACATTAGAGAGATCTCGACACTCTAAAAAGTGAAATCTCATTCTTGAGGACTGAAAATTAAGTCACTCTTTTTCAAGAGTAAAATTAAAATTACTTTTATCACATATAAAGTTATCTTACTTAAAGTGAGATTCCACTCTAAAAAATGTAGAGACTACACTGATAGAAATTAATCTTCTTATAATTCTTATTCTTCTGATTCTACGAATTATGCCCGATTTATATCAATGCAGATTAACTTTAATCTTAATTTACTTCTTGTTTTTTTCTAGTTTTAGGAATTAAAAAAAAATAAAGTTATAAGCTAAAAATCGAGATTAAAGTTAATCAATGAAGTATTTTAAGATCGCAAATGTGAATACACAACTCAAAGTTAAGTTAAATTTAATCAACATTGATAGAAATAAACCCGATGCTCGTTTCTACCAATGTAGTTTAATTTTAATCTCAATTCTAATTCTTCATTTTTTTCTAATTCTAAAAATTAGAAAAAGATGAAGACTTAAGTTTAGTCGAGATTAAAATTAATCTACATTGATAGAAACGAGTACGAATCGGTTTTTCACGCTATCATATTATACGCGTCTGATTAAAATATTGTCGAGATAATCACGCGAACTTCGCCGTCCATGTTTGAATTGCGTTTAAATGAAAAGAGGAAAAAAATGAGCGAAATATCTTTACAGGAATTACGCGCGCTCGCGAACAAATCGTCGGCCGTACAGATCATCGAGATAGGTAAGCCAAAATTCTTGCTATTCTATTATATGTTATCGATTGCAGATTAAACTTAACGGTATAAATTAGGTCATTCGTTAAATTCACGCTGATTAGCACAGAGAAATTTGAATCGTCCGACGGGAAAAATTATCTTGTTTTTAATATTTTTATCGTGGCGAAAAAAATGTTTTGTAAAAAAAGAAATGAGATGACTTGCAATAATTATATCTGATGAAATCTCTCGAAATTTTGAAATTTTGATATTTCAATTGTACGATTAACTTTTGATTTTGTAAAGTGTACATAACGCTAAATGTATCGTTTTATCTTTGTTTATTATTTAATATTAGGAGGAATAGCAAGGATAAAATGATACATAATGCGTTTTACGGAATATAACTTAAGAATGTTGGGTTCTTTTAAATATCAAGGATAATAAAATCATTATAAAGTCAATATTATTTTCGTTGAAATTCCAACTCTTATTAGAATATTTAATGGTGAACATGATTTGTAAATTAACATTCTTAGATCTAATTTTTAAAAGCGTAAATAAGGGTTTAGTCTTATAATAATATTTCGTTTGTGAATCACTGTCATGAAGAACGGATATTACACTGTAATAACATTCTATTCAAATGTAATTGCAACAATTGTATAATTCTAAATTGAATTTTTTAATTTTCTTTTGTTCACCATAAACTTCGATGATTTGAATTAAGTGAAAATTGTTTAGATTTAAATTAAAAATCAAGCTAGATTGCAATTAGAAGAATTCGAATTGTATAATAAAAATTTCGTTTTTTTTCTGAATTTTATTAACTGTTTTAGTAACTGTTCTTCAAACCACGTTTGATCAAAATAACTAAAAAATACACATAAATTAAAAAATGTACAACTGGTTATACCAGTTATAACGCGATGATGAAATACCGTATACGACAATGACATAAAACAATGACATAAACAAAATTTCAACAGATTAATTTTAGGATAGGAACACGTTATGGTAATCGAATATTCATACAGAAGCATGTCTAAATTCCCGATAAAGAAAAATGCTAAGATCTTACTTGTATGTGACGTGAGAAGAATATTTTCCTGCTTTTCTTGATTATCCATTTTATTATCGACGTTGCTGTCTATCTCCACTTTGCTTTCCGCTTCGTTTTTTATTTCATTCTCGACATTGTCTTCCGTTTTGCTCCCCACTTTATTTTCTACCTGGTTCTCCATTTGATTCTTCATCTCAACATGATCCTTCGTTTTGGTCTCCAGTTTATTCTCTGTCTTGTCCATCTGATTCTCTACTTTATTTTCTATTTTATTCTCGATATCATCGTCCGTTTTATTTCCCGTTTTATTCTCTACTTCGTCTATTTGGTCTTCTACCTTGTTCTCCACTTTGTTCTTGACATCCTCCTCCGTGTTGGTCTCCAGTTTATTCTCTGTCTTGTCTATCCGGTTCTCCACTTTGTTTTCCATTTTATTCTCAACATCACCTTCCGTTGTGTTCCTCTCTTTATTCTCTACTTCGTCTGTCTGACTCTCTATTTTAACATCATCCTCTGTTTTGACCTCCAGTTTATTCTCTATCTTGCCTCTCTGGTTCTTCACTTTGTTCTCCACTTCGTTCTCAATATCACCCTGCATTTTGCTCCTCACTTTATCCTTCGTCTTGTCTACCTGATTTTCCACCGTATTCTCCACATCGCTCTCCATTTTATCCTTAGCTTTGTTCTCTTCTTTGTTATCCAGCTGCTTCTTCGTTCTATTTCGCGCTTTATACTCCTCGACTTCTCGATCGCTCGAATCAGAATCAACAATTTGCGATTTTTCGCAACATATCAACCATGCTTTCGCCTTATTCAGTTTACGCGCTTTCATATTCGCGACCGTGCACTAATAGATGTGAAATAAAGAAAAATAAAATTCGAATACAATCGAAACGTCTACAGCGAAACACGTTGCAAACATTCCTATCGTAGAAAAAAAGACGCCATTTTGCTGAGCTTGATCGATACTAATCAATGTGCTATCTGATACCATCTAGCTTTAAAATTTTCTACTTAAGAAACGTTAAAGATTAATTCTTTCTGGCACACGATAAGGAGATCAATTTTTTTTATTCTTTATCGAGGAGTGACATGTGACTTGTATTTGTTAAAATGTGATAATGAGAGTCACCGCATTACTGGGAAAATTATATATGACATACAGAAATATCTCTACGTCACATCTCATATAATGTAATAATTTCATCGATCAATATGAAACACTCAACGAGATAACAACATATATCACATGTTCTTCGTATTTCTTAAATAATTTAAATAAGAGCAGTGTATTGCGAAATTGAACGATTCTTTAAATTCTTTTAATTCACACGCTTCATTTGCCGTGGCCTTTTGTTTTATAATTAGCATTCCGCCAAAGTGAATGATTCTTGCAACATGACTAGCACTTTAACAGTCTAGAAATCTTTAAAAATAGATAAACTTGTTTTCGTCATTTATTCCTTTGTCTTTATAATTATTAGAGTGAAATAAGGATAATTAAATGGCTAAAACTTTTATATACATATATATTTTTTTAGAAATATAGTTTTAACACGTATTCATTAGAACGAGCAAATATATACTAATTTAAATACAATACGATGAATTTTTTCAAAAGTCTTTCTTTTTTCCAAAAGGATTATAAATTTTAATCAATGTGATATCAAACTTGTACTACTATCTATTTCATTATTTTATTGAAAATAAATTATGAATTTTAATCTTATCACGTACAATTGAAGCCAAATTTCTTTAATTTTATTACAGTCTAGTGAAAATATAAAAGACTAAT
This sequence comes from Acromyrmex echinatior, assembly GCF_024713525.1. Taxonomy (NCBI): domain Eukaryota; kingdom Metazoa; phylum Arthropoda; class Insecta; order Hymenoptera; family Formicidae; genus Acromyrmex; species Acromyrmex echinatior. The sequence goes on along the minus strand of NC_141854.1, from coordinate 18,175,506 downwards.
AAAAATAAAAAAGTATTGTATCACGCCATTGTTTAGTAAGCCTTCATTGACATATGCTATACACACATACTTTGACAAAACTTGTGTATAAGAGAATCAAATTTATCAAACATTTATCGCGCAAAACTGAACTTTCTTTTCACAAATACGTAATTTAGCGAGTTCTAGCATCGATCGTTCGCGAATAAGACTTTACATTACCTTTTTACAGATTTAATGGATACGGATAGCTACAAGAGAATCGTAGACACGGTGAATGAAAAGGTAAATGGCGTTGGTCTTAACGTTCTCTTTAACAACGCTGCTATTGGCAGTAAATTTACACGTCTTGGCCTCGTAAAGAAACAGCAGATTACCGACTCTTTTCTCATAAATACCGTGGCACCGATTATGCTAACAAAGGTACATCTACAGTCCTTTTACATTCATGAATGTTACATTGCGAATAACGTTGATTCATAACGGAATAATCGATTCAAGGCTTTCCTGCCGCTACTTAAAACAGCTGCGAAAAATTCCGAGGATAAAACGGGATTAAGTGTAAGAAGAGCAGCAGTTATTAACATGACATCTATCCTAGGCAGTATTGCCGAAAATGGCGATGGTGGTTTTTATCCTTACAGATGCAGCAAGGTAAAATTTTAACCTTCTGGAACTGATGATCTGTTGGACCCACTTAATTATAAATCTCTTTGTCAAAAATGTTAAGTCAATTTTCTTTATGTCACATCTACATTCGGTGAACATTATTCTTATTAAAATACATTTATATATTTTAATTTCATTCTCTTTTATACGTATTAATGCACTGTGGTATTATGTCATTTTAATTCCTTGAAATTAGTGTCACTTTAATTCCCTGAAATTAGTGTCTTTTAATTAATATAAATTAAATGAATCTTTCACAGACATTTTCGTATCAGTTCTGTAGAATTAAAATTTAAATATTGTATATTCTTATTGAAATGTAAAATTGAGTTTTGATAAAATTTGTACAGTACCTATATTACTGTATGTATAATTTATAAATTTTTAAGTTTTAAAATTAGAAACATTACACTTTGGAATTAATACGTATATCTTGTATCGTTAAACACTTAAGATAATTTTGCGAAATTTTATTTAATCTCACTTACAAAATAGGCGGCGCTTAACGCGGCAACAAAATCAATGAGCGTCGATTTAAAAGCAGATGGGATTTTGGTGGCGTGTTTACATCCAGGATGGGTGCGAACCGATCTGGGTGGCAGCAACGCTCCAATGGACGTCGACAACAGCGTCAGTTACATTCTGAATACCTTAAACTCGTTAACAGAAAAACAAACCGGTTGTTTCGTGCAGTATGATGGTAAAATATTATCCTGGTAATAGTAATCAAGTAAAATATTTAATAAATGAATTTTTTTATACATAATGTTTTATATGGATTTTTAAATATTTTAAATTAATATTAAATATACATCACTTTTGTAAAAAAAAATCATAAATATACATATATATTTTAATTAGAAAAAAATTCTAAAACAAAGAATATTCTTTATACTTTCGATAACTCGTTCCCTCAAATTTTGACTTAACGTTTCGTTAAACACAATTCAAGTGGAAATATTCTTACAAATTAAATATTTCCACAAATCACACGCACTTTTTTACATTTTGGAATACTCGCTATAACAATTAGTAAGAATATCTTTAAATATAAAGATATTCTTACTAACATTTATATCTTTATACAAACATACTACAAATGTTTTATAATATTTTCAAGAGATGTATAATATACTGATTAAGAGATCAACTATTTTATTCGTATGAGTTCAAGCTTATTTTGTACATGTCACGGTGCTATAACGCAGAGGAATGCAAGTTCTCCTATAGTATTAATGAAAAAAAAATGATATTCGAGATATATACAATGATTTTTAAGGACTATCAGAAATATGAACTGTATATAAAAGTATGTTTTTTAGCACTTGACTTTTTTGTTTTTGCAAAACTAATTATAATGCTATTCCAATAGTTTGCACGGATAATTCTTAATGTAGCAATAATTATAGCAAGAATATAGTTTCAAAAAAAAAATAATACTGCAGTATGTGTTACTAATCGCCGCGAATGTACAATCCGCTTTTATTATCAAGCATTTTTCAATGTTTGAAGTCACTTTTACAATCTCATACTCTAGAATCTTTAAGTTCTTAAGAGTGGAACATGTACATATATATTATTTTATTATTTTCGACGTGTTACAATCACCTCATTCTCTTTCACTGAAAAAATTTTCAATTTTTTAATCAACTTCTTATAAACTGAGATATGAAATGAAAATCGAGATTGAACTCAGAACCTATTGACGAATTAATGGCTTCTACTTGCAAGGAGAAACTACACTCTGCTCTTCATCGATTTTGATCAAACTTGCAGCGATGTTAGAGGAACCTATCAAATGAACATCTGTAAAGCCATTCCCGCTAATGGGCCTTAGCCGCGTAATGAGCATTTAAAAATATACCAAAAATCTGGAAACAGTCTAATATCTCGGAAAGTATGTATCACTTTTAGCGATTATATATATAGAAACAAGAATTTAATAAACCGATTGGGATGATATGTAATTCAAGAATGGTTAATTTGTCATTCAACAGATCTCAAGTTCAATTCCAATTGCATTCCATGCATTGTAATTGATTCAAGAATTAAATATTTAATAAAAACAATATACATACATAAACGGATTGAGCACTCGCCTGATGTTATTCTATTCAATAACAATTAACTGATCGTTGTTTCTAGTTTCTAAATTCAATGGGGAAGTTGTAATAAATTCATATGTGAAAAAATAAATTCCATTATACATAATTCAAAACGTTTCATAGGATCGATACTATTTGCACTTATATAAGTATATATGTATGTATACATATATATATATATATATAATATATATATATATATATATATATATATATATATATAATTTATATCTCACTAAATTCGAATGAAACAGAAAAGAGAAATTTCTCTTGTGATCCATTCATATTAAAAAGTATGTCTTAATAAAAAATTAACAAGTGCAAGTTCACGAAAGAGATAGATTCCTAAATGTCAATCCCTATACGACGTATTGGCGGTGATGTTGATTGTAGCTCAAACATTAGTCAGTCTTTAATCTCTTAGGTGCAGGTTCGCTGTTTTGTGAATTCGAATCTTCTGAAAAACCCAAATGTGCAGAGAAATCTGTCAGTCCTTGAGAATCACTAACAGTAGAGAAACCTAGTGTGTAAAAAAATCCATATTTTATGTTAATCAATAACAATAATTTTCACAAATAATTTTCACAAATTACCAAAATCAAACTCACACGTATTGGAATCTTCTGTAAGACCGAAATTGGAATTTGATGATTCTATTCCTCCTTTTCTTGGTAAACCGTTTTCCTTGTCGGATACTGTCTTTCCCTTTTTCTTCTATAAAATAAAACAATTTATTCTTAACTATTTGTTTCGGTTAATTTTAATCAGCATGTATCATATTTTTTGCGTGAAATACCTGATCGAGTGTCGAGATTGGAACCCATTTATATATTTTCATAGTTGTTTCTCCTATTGTAACCCACTTCTTTTCCCTGCAATCATATATGTGTATTCAGAATTTTATCCATTTATTTTTATATAAATAATGAATTTAATAGAATATAGGAACAAAAACATGTATTATTTAATAAAGAATAAAAGAAAGATCCTTCAGTTTTCATAGCTAAACTATGGCCGGTATTCATAGTCGGTTCTTATTTTAAGAGTAATGTCTTAAGTCCTTAATGCCGTCCTCCCTCTCTCTCTCTCTCTCTCTCTCTCTGATTAATTCATAACATCTTAAGACTATACTTAAGATGGTCTTAAATATAAGATCCAACTATGAATAGCGGCCTATGTATTACTAATTGTAAGTATACGTTTGTCCTTACTGCTATGACAAATTCTATCACTCTATCCAAAGCTCAGCTATGAAATCTTCAATTGAATTGATAATATTCTTATCTGAACATTCGTTTTTAGTAGATTAAAAGCTTTTGTCAAACAGAATTTCATATAATTTTTAATATTTTGATACTCGAAACGGGTATTTCAACTTCGAACATTAGCAACTGCCTCGCAGTCTTTCAATACGTACATCAGACATCACGCCCTTCTGATAATTAAACAAAACACAAGCACTTGTTTCGTACGATCCGTGAGTATCTTCCATAAAACAAGAAAAACGATAAATGACAAACGTAAGATCTTGCAATTTCCTTTATCCGCCTTTTTCTCTCCTTCTGAACACAACACAGGAAACTTACCAATGACGAACTTTATCAACTACTTGCATTACACGTTTAATGTCATCCTTGGCACGACTACGAGTCTCCGCCCGCACTGACCGCGACATCATGTTATTGTTCACGCGCGATTAAATCACCGATAATCAATTATTGTACCAGTTACACGATAACACCAAAGATACCGGGACATCCGTGGGGCGAAAGCAGTGAGAGGTTAGGAAAGATGACAGAAACCCAAGAAGTCCAAGAACCTCTAATAACATCCGCGATATTCTACTTTTTATCGCGACCAACAGTAGTTCAATCAGTTCAACCAACTTCAACGTCTTCGACTCAAATACACTTGTATTTTTCGATTTCCACAATTGTCACTCTGCTCGCACATTTAGGGAATTATTCTATGTATTCATGCCGAGCGAGCAGTTGTCGTTCCGAATGCGTGTCTAACGTGCATCATGCGTGTCTAACGTAATCTAATTTATATCTAACCTAAATATCGCTTTTAGTTGCGGTATTTATCAGTTAAGGTATATTGTGCTGTATGTTAAACATGTGTCCGGCGAGTAAATAGACAAATCTATTTTTTATGTGTGATCTAAAAGATATTGTTATATTTTAGCGAATATGAGCGAAGCAAAAAAAGAAGAGGAAACGCCACTCCGCTATGATGAGTGGATGGTATGCGATTACACCTTTATTCATATCATTTTCCATTGGATTTCAATTTGTATTCAATTTATATTTGCATATTTCCTTTAGATTAGACCGTGTATGGTGTATAAAGATGAGTATGATGATTGTAGCAGTATAAAGGCTCGTTTCCATCAATACTTTATATTCGGCGAAACAGTCGACTGCAACCAGTGGAAGACTGATTATCACAATTGCTATCAATGGAAAAAAAACAAATCGGAAGAGGCATATGTATGCAGGTTGCCATAAACGTTTTGACGATAACACGTCTGAATTTTTGGTGGACACTAAGAAAAAAACTTTGATATTTGTAACTATAAATACTTTAATATAATACTTTAATAATTATATATTATTATAATTATGATTATTACTTCTATAATGTTAATAATAATTTTTTATACTACAAAAAACATATATATAGTGAAAACTGAAAATTACTATAATTATACTTATTATTGTAATAATGGTTGCAGTTATTATAATTTATATTTAATAATCTTTTTGCTAAAAAATGATTTTTCCAAAAAATTACTATAAATTATAGTGATTGCAATATTTTTCATGATAATAAGTAATTTTAATCATATAGCATTTTCGACTGTAGTAAGTTTTGAACTGATTCGATTTGGATTAGTGCTGCAAGCTGTACTATTGATAGAATATATAATGTCAATCAATAACAAAGCATTAATCCAACCCAGGTCAATTAAAAACCTGCTACAGAAAACGCTAATAATTATTTTTCCAGTCAACTATATATATTTGTTGATAGAATTATACATGTTATTATTATTAACATTATAGCAGTTATAATCATAATTATAATAACATGTAATTACAATTACAAATATCAAAAATTTTTCTCAGTGAAGTAAAACAATACTGAAACAAAATCTTCGCAGGATGCGCTGATCAAGAGCGAGAAACAACGCCGATATAACCGATTGCATGCGCATTATCAGAACGACGTCTGGGAAAAGAGGACGAAACCCCCAGAGAACTGGAACACTCCTCTGCCCGAATGGATGCAAAAGGAGTTTGAGAACTCGTATCTGCATATACGAAGCAAAGAGATAAAGCAGGGTGCAGAGGTATCTCCTCTCGATACAAAATGTACTATATTGTAACAGCAGATTTCTTATGTTATCTTATGTTATCTTAAGATTAAACGTAGCTTGTACATACATGTATTTATTATTCAAAGTCACATGTGTACAATAATACATATGTAAAGTTTTGCAGTCTGCGAATAAATATACGATCATGGCATAGGATTATATACCTTACGTTTGCTGCAAACTATGCGTGATTCCTGATTTGTATTCCTTGATTTCATTGTGCTTCTCCATAGCCGAAGATGGATTCACTCAATTATAAATCTCTTTATCAAAAATGTCAATTCAATTTCCTTTGTGTTACATCTATAAAATTATTTTTATTATACTTAGAATTCATTCTTTTTTTATATGAGTTATGCTATTTCAGTTTCTTGAAATTACTGTCTTTAATCTAGGAACAGCCATACTTATTATTGTAAGTAAATATTTATTTAATGCTATTCAAAGAAATATGTATGAAGATTTAGTAAATATTTTTTCAGTGAATTTTATCATAGACAATCGAAAATAATTGGAAGATTATTGGATTGAATATCATACTCAAATTTTTTATTCGTTCCATTTTTTCAATTCAATAATATCATTCCCCACAAGGGAACGATAAAATTCACAGACATATTTCGATATAGATAATTCTTTCAGCTTTTCCGTTCATTCCCCGCGAAAGAGAAGAGCAACGTTTTTTGAACGCAACGAGGCGCGAGCTGCGCATGCGCGAAACTTGTTTTCACCTTGAACCGAACCACCAGCCCCAAGCAACGGCGCAGAATCTCTGAGCGGAACGACGCGGGATCATTGCGTCGGTAAGGTCGTGGATGTCGGACATGCGTGGTTGTCCGAGGACACGTCGCCTGGCGATCTTCCTAATCTCCTAACATCGTCTACATCGCCGAGGAGTCGATTCGTGCGCTGAATGAAAGAAGAAAAATCGCTGGATCGCGAGACGCGAGCGTCCAATATTTCGAACGTCGCGGTGCGCGACCCTTCCACTCTTGCTTCTACTCATGCTCTCTTTCTCTCTCTCTCTCTCTTTCCCTCTCCGTCCTTCCTCGTAATTACGCCGCTCTTTCCGTTCCACATACGTGCGCATACATAGATGCGTACGTGTATACACGTACGCCGTACGCGTCGGAGTCCCAACCGAATCATGTTCCGCGTTTGTACCTAAGTAGTGGTTGGCGAGTGTGTGCGACACGAGGACGTTCCGCTGAATGAATGACATAACTTATATATAGATATATAAATATTGCGTAGATCGGATCGCGTGGTTGGCGTGTCTTAACTCGGAGTAAGTCGGAGTCGGTGCGATCGGTGTCGAGGAGTATAATCGAACCCGCATTATTCCGTACGTTACGAGTTCGGCGCGTCGCGTCGAACGTGAAGCGTAGCGCGCGTGCGGCGGCGCGCACTACAAGCGGAGCGGAACGAGACACGTTATAGCGGGCCGGGGCGCATCGAGAGCTGGAAGCAAAGCGGAGCGGTGCCGGAGCAAAGCGTGCGTTGCCGTGGCGTGGCGTGGCGTAGCGTCGCGCGTCGCTTCTTCGCGGCACGTGCGTGTTTATACGAGCGTCTAACGAAGCGACAATGGCCGCGGACTGCGTGGCGGACGGCGATTACCTCGGCGAGTATTCGCGATTCTTTGCCGAATTCGTCGCCAGGGTGAACCCGGACGATCAGCTGCCGGTGAAGGTGAGCGTTTACGACGTCAACGAGAACGAGCTCGTCGGTGAGATCATCAGCGTGACTCTACAGTACCTCAATCGAATGTAAGCAAACTTGCCTTTTGTTGTTTGGATTGATCATCATGTAGAAGTGGTGTGATGCCCTGTCATGCATTTTTTTTTGCGTGCGTGTTTGTATGTACAAATTGTAGACGTACGTTTGTATTTGATATTCCGTACCGACATGCCGAAAGCTCGCATTGGCTCCGCGCCTGCGTTCGTCCGCGTGAAGCGCGAGATACGTCGCTTTCTAATCTCTTGTATTTGTAGAGACAATTTTATGTTTGGACAAAATACTCGGGATATCTAGAAAAAATAGAGAGACACATATTTGGTTGCCTCTGAATCATTTCTATAAACGTTAGATCTGATTAGGCTTGATTGATGATTCATCATTTCTGTTCATAAGACGATAAACACCAACTAATGTAACATCCATGTAATAATTTCACACTCAACAATATATAGATATTATAATATGTTTTATGTAACAATTCAACGTTGTTGAGTGTGAAATTATAACATTGATTTTGTATATTATACTTTGTGTTTACTGTAGAGTGGAAAAAGACGCAATAATTTAAACTCCAATCAATTTTTACTAATATTTATATAAATTCTTATAAGTGTTTGTTGTTGTATGCTGGTAGTCCTCTTGAGTATCCATTCCCAGATAACAAACTTAAAGACGTCTTACAATTTTAGAATTTGTGTTGTTTGGGTTTTCTATACTGAAAAAAAAATAAATTTTTATAAATATTTATTTAAATAGTTCTAACGTAAATAAATATTTACGAAATGTAAATATATTTTATTTGATACAAAAACGTTAATTTGGTTTAACTGTAATTTTTTATTGAGTAAATATTTACTTAGTACTATTTAAAGAAATATGTATTAAGAAATATGTATTTATGAAATATTTAGTGTGTGTATGTGTGTGTATATATATATATATATTGTTGCCCGAAAGAGTTGCTTTTATTAAATATTATCTGTAATTATCTAACTGATTTTGCATTATTTTACGATTCTTTCTAGAACTAATCAAATATTGTGATGTACAGATGCAATATTAAGAACAAGAAAATCAAATAATCTATTTATATAATATATATGAAGAAACAAAGAACAAACACTATTTTTCAATTTTGAATCTTTTAATTTTTCACTTCTTTTGACATACTCCAAACCTCCAAACTAGGTTTCTATGAAAATTATTTAACGATGGTTTATTTAGTTTTGATGTCATCACATTTTAAAATTATATTTGTTTCATTTTCAACAAATTTTCGCGTATTAAAATTAATATTTTAAATGTATAGATTTTCTTGTTTATCTCACATGTAATTTGTTGTTTTTTGAAAAATAAATAAACACAAATTCATTAACTATTGCATTAGTAAATGTAAACTTAAAGACTCTTATGAATCTAATAAACCGAAGTATTAAAGTAAGTATTTTTGAGACACCTTATATACATATATGTTATGAAGGTATTATTGCAATGGTCTATTTTTTTATACAAGAAGAAAGCCGAGAAAGTTACGAAATATTTTTTCTTGTAATTCTCAAGAAACGCGATTTTTATATTGCATCTATAGCACAAAGATACTCGAGCTGTTTCAAAGACGCGAGAATATTGTGTGCATCGTGGAAAAAAATCAACACGCAAAAAAGTTACGCATAGTTGCACGGTGCCTCACGCGAGCAGGAAACGTATGTAAGATTATGTAAGAAATTTGCCCTCTCGAACCGCGAGTTCTTCGAAGGCGCGAAATAACTGAATCGTCGCGAGATGAAAGTTACTTCCGCACTGCCGTTGCGTTTATCTATTTTAACTGAAACTCACAAGAGTCACGAGACTATCGCCGCCCATCGTTATCATGAACCAGGCGAAAAGGATAAACACTGCACACGATACATGATAAACGAGAGATAGCCAAAATATTTAAGCTCACTTCTTTTAGTTGCACTATATGAACATACTTCGTTACGTGTATGTGATTTTTTTTTCTTTTTCTTTTGTAAAAAAATTCTGAGTATTTATTAATTTTATTTTTAGTACGAAAAGTGTAAATAATACAACGAAAAAAGGATAGATTTTTTTATTAAAGGATAAAGATTAAGATATATATTTATATTAACTTTTTAAAATAATATTTTCTTTGTAAGTGTAGAAAAAATGCTCTTTCTTTCATTCTCGTTTAGAAGACTTGAATTGCGAATGTTTTATATTACATACTTAATTATTCTTAAGATATTAATTGTAACTGTTATAAAACTACCACTAACAATTAACATCTCGATATTTTTTAAAAAAAGAAACTGACTCCAACTGATCAAACCATACATATATAAAGTTTTAGTATTGCTTATTGGATATAAATTACAACTGCAGTTACAAAATCGTTAGAAGTTATTAATATCTTCATATTTTATTTTATTAAGAAAGTTAAAAATTGGTCAGTCTGTATTTTTGAAATTGATATCGTCTTGTAAATATTTCTTGGAAGTAAAAAATATGATAAAAGCCATGCGATTTGGTTTCAGATACTGTCCACCAAGCTTACAGTCCTATATCTCACGTCTCGTAATACAAGCGATCAAATCAACATGCAAGAAACAGCCGGAAATCTGCGGACTAAGGCAACAAGAAAAGAGTAAGTTTTTTTTTATAATTTCGTAATATCTTAATAAATATTCGCAAAAAAACGAAATACAAACTGCTTATTTAAAAAATGATGTAAGCATCTCTTCCAAATATTATAATTTTAATGTACAGTCAACGGATGCTATAAATGCTTTGAAGCGTTCTTTGGTTGGCCAATTAGTAAAATTTTTTCTTCCGATTGGTCATTCAAAGCATTCGTAGTGAGACTTTAACCGTGCCTTCAATAAAAATAATAATTTCTGGTAAATCAAAGATCTTTGAAAATGTATTTATATTTGAAATAAATGGCTCATGCAACGATCAAAATAATAATTTATAAACGATTAAAATAATAATTTATTATAATTCCATATAAATTATTATTTTGATCATTGCATGAATCATTTATTTCAAATATAAATGCATTTTCAGAGATTTTTTTATTTATCAGTGACTTTATTTATATTCTATATAAATTATTCGGCGGATTTTTTCGCAGCGTACGCGCCTTTGAAACTCATGCAAGCCGTGACAAACGAAGTAAACGAGATCTGCAGGCGGTATTTAGATAACAGCAGGCTAGCCCTCTTGCCACCGCCTTCATCGACGCCGCAAGTGACAGTGGGTGCTATCAGAAATGCCAGAAGAAAAATGGAAGACCGCCACATGATCTTGCATGATTTAAATACCATGTTTAATATTCAGGTAAAGATCTCATCAATCGTTTGCAATCATAATAATATATAATACTGAAATAATAAGTATTGATTTACGCGTTAAAATTTATTGACGATTATATTCAAAATTAGTTCTATTTGACATTATTAACGTATTAATATATGAGCTGATATGTTAATTTGTACTTTGCAGGATGACACTATCGTGGATTACTACGCTGTATTCGATGGCCACGGTGGACAAGACGCCGCGGCATATTGCGCAACACATTTGCATCAATATTTGGTCGAGAGTGTGCACTATCCTACAGATCCGGAACGTGCGTTGCGCGATGCCTTCCTGACGACTGATGCACAATTCATAGCGAAGTCGAGTACGCAGGTAAATGTTTCTTACGTGAAATGCTATATTTTATTTTGCATAATTTGCTACCAATAATTTTATTGATTCGTCATTTTGTTCCAGAAATTAAATGGTGGAACCACCGCGGTTTGCGCGTTGCTGATAAATAAAAAATTGTACATTGCTTGGGTTGGTGACTCCATGGCTTCGCTGGTTACATACGGCAACGTGAAACAATTGGTCAATCCTCATCGACCAACGAGAGAAGTAAGTAACCTAAATATTTTACTTTTTTTAATAGAATGGAATTTGAAATATAAGATAATCTCATTTTTGACAGAATATTTCTATGTTTAAATCGCGTATTCAGTTGTTTCAATCTTAATAAAATCTCAATCTTGCAATGAACTCCAATTCATTTATAGCCAAACGTTAATAATTCTTGATACGAAACTAATTTAGTCAATCGATTAAATCAATAGTTCACCAGTCTAATAATTTTTTTAAGCTTATTTGAGACTATATTTTTAACTTTTATTAAATCTTCCGCTATTGTACCTTCTTTCTTTGGAAGATAAAAACTATGAAGATTAATTTTAAATTATTTAAAAATTTTATTAGTAATAACGTTGAATATTGTCATCGTGGAACATCTCTAATTAATTTTAAATTATTTAAAAATTTTATTAGTAATAACGTTGAATATTATCATCGTTGAACATCTCTAATCGTCATATGTAATTTTGCTTCGAATCACATGATCGTACAATATTACGTGCTCATAAAACGGGCAGTGTATCCGAACTCGCGTCGTATGTACACCAGGTGATGCGGCAGCCGGATCGACCGTAATCACCTGTCTGTCATGAATATTTTTAAACAACAGTCCACGTTTGGAATCTATAATCGATACATAATTACGGGTCTCATTCAAATACGTCTTCCCCATTCTCCAATGATAGTATGCGAGATCTCGCTTGAGTGGCGACAATTTTTTCTCTCCTTGGTAATATGGTAGCCAATCTTCCGACTTGAGCCGATCGTAAAAATCAATATAGGCTGATTCTTCGAACTGTAATTTTATTATGAAACTTCGAACGAATATGATGGTCGACAGAGTTCTTAATCTGTTAGCTCGCTCGCGCAGGGCAAGTTCCTTCATTAATGTACCAACTGGTGACACAAATTCCGAAGTGAGTTCGTAATACCGGTAAACAGGAAATAGTAGATCTCTCACGATTCGTAAGCGACGATAAAAGCTCTCCTCGCTCAAAGTCTCGCCGGTACAGCGGTATCCGAGCTCGGCCAACTGACGCGCAGTTTTGTTGCTTTTGAGGTAGAAGATATCTGCAGGCGTCACCAGCGAGTTTAAATATTCTTCATAATTTTGAAAACTCAGCAATCTTCTGTCGCTGTCGATCTGCGTTCCGATGATCCACGTCATATTTATAAAGGGAAAGAGAGAGAGAGAGAGAGAAGATTTTAAACCAGTAATTTTATATTGTCATCGACGTTCAGAATGCTTTGTATTATGAACAATCGAGACGTGTGAAATGTGAATCCAAAAGGTAATTCAAGCGAGAGTATCGAAATATCGACACGTTTGACATCTATACGTTATCACGAGAATGTTGTGCTCGACTCGCTTTTATTGACTTTGCCACGTGCAAAATCTATCCAAGCTGGTTATGATGTCCTATTTACTATATATTACGATCTTTTCCTTTCAGGATGAGAGCGAACGGATTCGCAATCTGGGAGGAGTCGTCGTCCATTGTATGGGTATAATGCGAGTAAACGGATTCCTCAGCATATCCCGAGCCATTGGTAAGTGATTGTAATATGTTTTTATCACAAAGATATAAAAAATTATTGAAAATAAAAAACTTTCGCATTTCTATTCAATCTCGTTATGCGGCAAAATACTCACAAGCATAAAATCTGAGTGATGTGCAACCTTTTTTTAAGAAGATCATTTCCAGATGACCATTTTCAAAAATAAATAAAATCTTTCGCATAATGTGAATTTATTTTTATTTCGTTTGCATAGAATAGAAAATATGATTTTATATTTTCGGCTGCAAACCAACCGCAAAAAATTCGCAGATAGGCTGCAAGTTGCGTATCACTGCTGAGATAATATAATTAATCACTGTTAGATAATTAAACGCCAAAAATATTTGTTTTTATCAATATATAGATTAACTTTCTTGGTTTAATCTATTCTTTATCTTTTTCTAATTTTTAAATTTTAGAAAAAGATAAAGATTATAAGTTAAATCAAGATTAAAGTTAATCGACATAGAAATAGACACCTAAGCAAAGACATAGAAATAGACATACCTAAGCAAAATACTAGATTACGATAACATCATTTTGACGTTAAACTGAATCTTAAAGTAATCGGATCGTAAAATAACTTTTAATAATTATTTTAGAATCATTTTTATCTCTTTTTGTTATGATAACTTTAGATTCTAATATCTGCTAGGATAAGGATGACTTGGATTAAACTTCGATTAACTTAATTGACGCTTAATTCATCAAATAATTCCTACGGTATTTCGTTAATTGATAGAAGAGTTCTTTTAATTATTATAAATTTTTTGTTGTTTAACATGAGAAAAAACTTAGACGAACTTAGAATTAAAGCTAGAACTCTCATAATTTTAGTGATTGAATTAATCAGCGATTAAGTTAGTTTAAGGTTGCTTTTTTTTAAAGGGATTAGATTATTTTTTGATAAAACTTCTATTGATTTTGAATTTATCAGTCGACCTTCATCATGATATGAAAAAAACTCAGTACGATATGAAAGTATAGATGGAGGCAGCGTGGTCGATCGTGATACAGTGTAGTAAATGATGTTCAAACGTCGTTCAGAATTCTATACATAAGAAACCAATTTCAGAGTTTCGAAGTCTCAGAGTATAACTTTATAGAATTTATAAAAATTTTCTTCGTAAGATTGTATACGAATTAAGATTTCATCACAATCTAATTAATTTTTCTAATATAGTCAACATCTAAACGTAATATCAATGTTATAATTTCGCACTCAACAGTACTGTTATGTAACATTATGTTACATTACATTTATATCGTTGTATGGAAAGAGCGATTTTGTTGAAATATTTAAACATTTAGATAGATACAAATCTGGAAATAATATTGTTGGACTTAAAAATAATTATATATAGAAAATTCGAGCATGATAAGCAATGCTGCAAAATGTTTTGGCATTCTAGCAATCAATTTGAATGTCTTACATAACAATTTTGGTAGTTTAACAAAATTATTTTTCGATCTATATATTTAGTTAAATTTTTAAATACTTTAAAATCGTTCTTTCCATGTGAATGCGAAATTATAATATTGATATTATGTTATTTTTAGTTAGTATCAACTGGATAAAGATAAAATCTGAAACTTCTCAAATTTGAAATTAATCATGCCTCATTTCTGTAAAAATATACGAAATCACGGTTACACCGAACGCTTCGTACGGAAATGTTATTTATCTTCATTTTCCTAGGCAATTGTAAGGAAATTACTTTTTCGCTTTCCATAGTCTGTGAAATTCTTTATTCTACGCACGTAGTCGAAAACGTGATTCGCAACTAATCTTGAGATTGACATTATTTTCGACGGATTCAAATTACCACGACAGACGGAAGTAATCTATTCTTATTGGAAATGCTACTTTCGGATTGACGTAATCGATACAAGTTTTCTCGTGTTGGAGAAGTTATGACTTTGTTTCGAAATTTTGCGATGGATTATTTGCGATCAAAATACCGAAAGCTCGATGTCAAATGATTTTAGATATCGAACTTTCGGTATTTTGATCGCAAATAATCCATCGCAAAATTTCGAAACAAAGTCGTAATGTCACTAGTTGAGATCACTAGTTTGTAATATCACTGACAGATCCACGGGGCCTTGAAGGACTTCCTTGGAGTCTCCTTTTTTTAAAAATACTAGCAAATGTACATATTATTTTTAATAATTCTTAAGTAATTAAATTAAATAAAAAAATTTAATTTAATTTAAAAAAATTCCTAAATCTAAAAAAAACATATATTCCATTATATTATTCTTCTTTCATGTCAATATAATATAATATAATATATAATATAATTTTATATATTAATATAATATAATATAATATAATTTTATAATATAATATAATTTTAAATAGAATGTTTTATGAATTATATACATTTAAATAATACATGTTTAATGTAATAATTAAAAAATAATAATTTAATACTCTATCTTTTCATATTTGATCTTAAAAAAAAATTTCGCTTGCAATGCAATGATAAATTTTTTTATCCGCCAATATGTAATGTAGCCAAGTAAGGAACGGGTGGCCAGGTGAGCCCGTGCCCAACTACGGCTCAAGGCATAACCTGTAATGGTGAGGAAGGAAAGAGAAGGAAAGAAAAATTCTAGCTGCGTGTTGGGTATCCTGTTAGTTCCGTTCGCCCGCTGACACAATACTACGTGCAGTTACGCTCCGGGAGCGCTCTACCGAGTGTGGCTCGCACAACCGCATGTTCGGAATAATTAAGACTGTTTCTCTCATTCCTGCTTGTCTTTAGACGCGTATAGGGCTCGCGATCTATCGAATGTTTATCGGCGTTTGATCTCCCGACATGCTCCAGAGATCAAGATGACCATGCACGATCTGTAAAAGATTCTTACCGCGACATTTTTTATTTGCGTGAGCATTTGCGTTGCTCTATTCCTCATCACAAATTACGTCGTATAAAATCCGATTGTATCAAGCGATTGTATAAGTGAATTAAATAAGCCTGGTTTAATGACTCGCCGTCGTTAGCATAGAGAATTTAATTAACTGAAATTAATTAACGCAACAGGTCCTAAACATAAAAGCTTCGGAGGATTCATTACGAAATTGTAAAAATTAATTTGTATTATGGAGAGTGAGATAATTCAGTTGCGTGATGCAAATATATTTTCTCGTGTGTGTGTATACACCAAACCACCTCCGGCGCGGTTTCGAGAGGATAGTATGGAAGAAAAAGCGACGTTCAGATTTATAATAACCGGAAGCGCGGCGTTGTTGCAGTGGCGTCGTTATTTAAATTAGCCGCGCTATTCATTAAACAGTTAATTATACTTAATTGCGCGCCGCGTGGCGTGTTTTTCACGTGTAAAATATCTGAATTACGGGCTTTACCAATGGGTAAACCGTAACAGTTGCCTCCGCTTCAATCTTAATCTCATACTTTCGGAGCTGAACATTCCTTTCCGCTTTTCGCGTTCGCGCCTAGTGTAAGCCACCGCGAACGCGTGCCTTCTAACAGCGCTCTTTCGTTTTTTTTTTTCCAGGTGATGTTCCGTATAAACCGTACATCAGCGGCGAGCCCGAGGTTCGATGCGTACCTCTGGACGGCACCGAGGATTTTCTCATAATCGCCTGTGACGGATTGTGGGACTACGTCGATCAGAGAACCGCGGCGCTCCGTGTCTACCGGCAGGTGCTGCAAAATCCCTGTGAGTATAACGTAATTTCACTGAATTCAGTAATTAATCAAATGATGAATTCGCACTACACTGGATTAGTGCATATTACAAAGGCTGCTTTGTACCAAAAGTATCTAAATATGGCGTAATATCAATTTTAACAATGAAATAATATATGTATGTTCTATTAAATAACGAATGATGGCAATATATATTATTGAGTAATCATTTAAAATATTTATATGCTTTTATTTGTATTAACTTTAACTTTGTTAATTTTATGTATAGCAACTATTAGTATGCACTAGTTTAGTGTAATATAAGAGCTAGACGTCTGTCTAGCTGGCCCTTACTTTTAGTCAAATCTTAATGAATAAATTATATAATAATGCGCTATTTATGCGCTCTCAAAATCCGCAAAAAAAATTTTTGCGCTCATTTTACGTAAAAAAATTTTTTTTATAGGGCTGAGTAAGCCCCTTCCAACGTATTAATAACAACTGATTTGGAAAATCAAATACATAGGATTTATGTGTTATTTATGCGCTTTCATATTCACATAGTTTCAATTTTTGCGCTGCAACTCTTAAAAGACATAAGTGAAATGAAGTGAATATGAAAGCGCATAAATAGCGCATAAATCCTGTGTATTTGATTTTTCAAATCGGTTGTTATTAACATGTGGAGGGAGGGGCTGACTGACAGCTTATTCAGTACCTCCACAAGAAATTTTTTTTTTAACTGAACGAAATGAGCGCAAACATTTTTTTTCGCGGATTTTGAACGCGCATAAATAGTGCATTATTATATCATTTATTCATTGAGATTTGGTTAAGTGGGAGACCAGCTAGGTAGACGTTAATATGTGTGAGTGACTGAATTCACTAAAAATATTTAAATCGCTAGCGTTGTTTGACAAAACTTGACAGTGAGTAATATGTATAGTGGCTGCCAAAAGCTTTCGACCAATGAGTAATTTTATTATATTGTTTGGTAAATAATTTTTACTGAAGATAAAAATAGTCTTTAATAAAGATCTATTATACAAATATTTTTAATATATTTTAAGAACGTTCTTCGTTTTGAACATTTTTAGCACTTCAAAGATCGCTTAAAAATTAATTGATAATTAGGCCTGTGTGCTTTTAATGTATTCTAGTCTTCTTTAATGTATTTAAAATATTAGTATTTTTAAATTGATTGTAATAAGAATTTTATTTGTAATATAAAGTAAAAAATAAATTGACAAAAATTATCATAAAATTATATATTGCCAGAAATATTTGGCAACCGCTGTATATCTTTTATTATACATATTCTTTTTTTTTCTCTCATTTCTATCGCGTCCGCGAATATTATTCATTCAAGCATTTACCTGGTTATTCAACTTTAATTATTTTATGATCAACCGAAAGAAGATGCTATTACTTCTCTTATTAACTCTCACTAGAATTGAAGATTTTTTAAAAGCACTGAAGCGCCACAGACTTAATTTTCAATTAATTTTTAAGTAATCTTTAGAGTAGTAAAATGTTTAAAATGAAGAATATTCTTAAAGCGCAACTAATTATTTTTATAATTTATATAACTTAAGAAATTGTGATTTTTTTGCGAATCGCAATAACTTTTCATGGATAAATTCTTAGAAAATTGTGAAAGAAATTTCTTACCGACTAATAACGAGGAGAAAATCCATTGAACATCACTGCTGGATAAGTACACCGCACGCACGTATTCAATGTACATTGATCGATATGACGTACTTTAAGCGATAAGCATGCTTTTACAGGAAATTCAAGTCGAATCGTTTCCATTGCCATAACGCTCGTAGCGCTCCAGTGATACTGCGATACTTGAGAAAGTAGGGGAAACGATGTCGTTTCGTCGGGGAATTTGTTCTAGAAAAGACGAATCTCTTTGTAATCCAGTCTTACTCTTTCTGTCTTCTTCTTTCTTACTCTTTCTCTCTTAATATTCGTAGCATTTTACTTGCCATGCTCTGTTTCCTCGATTTCCGGAACGGACGTGACATAAAATTTGCGTATAGCGTTTTGCATGATGCTCTCTCCTGCTGATTTGTTGACCTTCCTGATGCTTTTGCGCGAAATTCACGGAAAAAAAATCTGGTAATAGCTATCAAATATTGGGTGAATAATATCAGTCAAATGTTCGATTAATGTAATAAAAAATAAATTTTATTTTTTCCAATATTTATTAAATACTTATAAATGTTGGTTATATTATTATTGTATATTTGGTAATATTTCCTAAATATTTAAGAAAATAGAATTATCTTTGGTTATATTAATCGAATATAGATTGGCACTATTTCTTAACATTTAGTAATAGCTATTACCTGCAGACTTTTTCAGTGCACGAAGAATCGTTAACATAAAATAATATGCGATACACTGTAATATATGCGAGGAAATATGACAGTTTCACTATTTATACATACTGTGCGACGATCGATTTTTTTCTCGCATAAGCTGAGCTACTTTTTTTACAATAAGAGATGGGAAAGCGGGAAGAGATAGGAACAGCTGAAGCAGCAGGTGAATGAGAAATTGCCACAATTTAATGAAAACGCAGCTGACATAAGCTGCTTTTTTATTTTTATTATTTCCAGAGGGAATAATAAAAATAAAATAATCAGATTTAAAATAAGTAATAAAATGAAATATTTAGATTCAAACATTTAAAAATGAACAATATCGGCAATTACATAACAACACGGCCAGTTATGTAAAAGTATTTCAATAATAACAATAATAATTTTTATATGTAAAGAAATGATTGAAGAAATGATTTTGCTGAAATGTAAAAAAATTTAGTTGGATACGGAAATAATATTGCTTGGATCATTAAAATACGTAGGAATTTCAAACATGATGAGAAATGCTGCAAAAAATTTTAGCATTCTAGCAATCAGTTTGGGCGTTTTACATAATTGTTTTAATGGTTTTACATGATTGTTCGAACAAAAATTATTTTCAGATTTATATCTACCTAAAATTTTTAAATATTTCAACAAAATTATTCTTTCCGTGTAATCATTATTATCGTTAAAATATATTTATACAACTGACGTATTAACGTATTGACACAGAGCAACCGTGTTGCTGATGAGTATTTTTAAATGCATAAATCTGAATTATTTTATTTTTAAAATCTGAATGTTCATTATTTTATTACTTTTTATTTCAAATCTTAAATGTTTTATTTTATTTTTATTTTCTCCGGAAATGTGATAAAAATAAAAAACAGCTTGTATTAGCTGCATTTTCATAAAATTGTGGCAATTTTTCATTTATCTGCTGCTACAAAATTCTCTTTTCCGTATGAATATTTAATGTATGTGTTCTCAGATATATATGCTTCATAAATCAAAATCTTCCTTATGATTCTTTATTTAATTTTGAATTTTTATCTTAAAAACATGGATACCTTCTGCATGAATTACGAATGAATAGTACCTAAAGTCTAAACGTTCTCGAGAAAGAAAAGTTTACTCAGTCTACTCATCTAATCAGTCGAAGACTTGTGCAGTAAAAATGAAATACGTCCGAGACACTCGGTACGTTTGAGATAGTTGACAGATACGATATCACGTGGACTTGATGTTTGACACTTATTGCAAACGATATTTTTCCGAGTAATAGCAATCTTCAACCGGACGGAAGCAATAAAGTCGATAAATCTTTTCCGGAAACCGGCGCATTTCTTTTACAGTATAAACTCGTAATTGAATCATCGTCCTCGCCTTAATACAAGGCACTGTCTCGAAGATGCTGTAGACGTCTTCTTCTCGACTGCTACGTCTTGTGCTTTTTTTTTTGCCTTACTGGTGTTGAAGGGAGGTCTGTCGAATGTAACGCGAACTTGGTGCTCGTCTTTTCCTTCGTTCTCGAGCAAGCAGGCCGATCGGCACAAACTTGGTGGCTCCTCCGATCATTCTCTCACTTGCTCGTCATCCGTCTACACGGTCGGCTGTCTCTCTCTCTCTCTCTCTCTCTCTCTCTCTCTCTCTCCCGTCGCCTTTTCCTCGGGACATTTTCCCTTCGATTGATTTTTCGCCACGACCTCGCGTCTCGCGTCTCTCAGTTGGTGACTCAGTGGTTCACAGTGATTCATAGTGCCTCCAAGGAGGAAGACCTCGAGAGGAGAATATTAGCAGTCCGATCAATTGCCTTCGTACAAATTCGCCCCGGTAAGTCGCGGATTATCCGCAATCAATTGACTGTCAAGCGCGAATAACAATAAAGAATGGTAGACAGGGAAGAAAAAAAAGTCTCTTTAGTATCCTTAAAAGATCTACTAGTTTATTTAGAAAACCAGTATAAGAAAACGGAAGTTCTTGAAAAAGCTGTTGAATAGCAAAAGTTAATATAAAATTATCATTAAGAAATTGTTGTTATCGATTAATGAATAATTGAAGATTCAGATAAATTAGGAACTCAGACAAATTAACTTAAATCATTAATCTATTATTTATGACAATTCGAAATAACAATTTTTTTAAATACAATGGATATTTATAAGAATGGATAATTTCTAATCGATGATTAAGACTAATTATAAGCTATTATTTTATCGATTTCTGTACTTTCGGAACCTATTTTATCACTCCTGAAAACACTACTGAATAACAAAAATTCTAATAAAATTAGTAGTTATTAATTTTAGAAATTATAATTATGTAAAAATTGCAATAGTAGTTACTAATTTTTATTTTTATTTTTATAGAATTAAACACTGAAATTTAATTGGGAAATAATTGAAAAATTACTAAACGAATTAATTATTTTCGCCATTTTTCCAAAAACGTCTATAATAACTGCTAATCTTTTATCATCGGGAAATCATGTCTTGCTTGCTCAGTCAGCTCGCTTCTTTAATCACAAAGCCGATTATCTTCTAGAAGGCACCGTCGCATCCGATATTGCTTCGAAAATTAGTGCCCATCGATCACAGATATCGACATCATGTGATGTTGCGTCCGTACGCGTGATGCGCATAGAAATCGCGAACAATCGCGACTAAATGCGCGCATAAGGCGATGCAATTCTATCTTCTGATTGTGAGAGCAAAGCAAAAGGAAAGAGAGAGAACTACAAAGTAATCGAGCGATCGACGCGGCTCGGCATTGTCGTTGCGCGACAGACGTTTTCCCAGCAACGGTACGTTGGCATCGTGCACACTCATCGAAAGGAGTCCGGAAATCTCTCCCCTCTCGCAAAACTACCGTACCGTCCGCTGCGTCCGCGAAAATATGCCTCCCCGTTAGGAAGTGCGCGATTATCGTCGCCATCCTCCGCGCCGACGTAATCTTTCTTTCGCGCTTTTCGCACAAGGAATTCAAATATTACGTAAATGCCAGATCCCACAATTTCTGTGAAAAGAAACCGCATTGCACTAAATAGGAATATTGCATGGAAGGAAAAGATTTGAAAACATAAAAATTTCACCTATTCAGCAAAATACATCCGTAATATGCGGACAGCCTGTTTTCTCTGTCGCAAAGTAATATAATTGTACAAGTTGAATAAAATTAGCGATTATCGGCAATTATTTTTGTTGTAATAACACAGCAAATTTGTTTTAATGTAGCAAAGATAACTTTCTATGAAAATTAATTCAAAATTTTTTATTAAACATGCTAGCTAAGGTGGCGCGTATTTTTTGCTGCTGTAATAAAGAAAACTTGTTATATTATTCCACTTTACAATTTCCACTTTACCAAAAAATTATCTTAATTAATACACTGATAATTGCTTACAGATACATAATTTCTTTATTGAGCCATCAAATCTTCTTAGTTATAAATGTTGAACTTATCCAGTAAACTAGCTTTGCTGAACCAGCCAATCTATTTTTTTTCTATTTTTTTTCTATTTTTTATGTGCGTTTGTTTTCGTTGCAGCAAAATTTTTAACACGATTCAGAAAGCGTTCTATTTTTTTCTCTTCAATAATCGAAGCAACAATAGCTTTTTTCAATTGTAAACGATGGAGAATATTTTAGAGAGCTTTTCAGAGTGAGAATTCCGCTTTTCACGAATTTAGCTGTAGTAGATTTGGACACTTGTATCTTGTGTATTTAAATTAAATTAAATCGAATTAAATTTAAACGAGGTACAATTATCATTTTGTCCAATTTAATTGAAGTCTTTTATTCGCAATCGATTGAAAACAACTATTGTTATTTCGATTATTGTCGAGAGAGAAAACAATTTAATTTAATTAGATTATTATAATTAAAATTAAATAGCGCTCTCTCTCTCTCTCTCTCTCTCTCTCTCTTTCTCTTATTCTATTCATGATTG
This sequence comes from Acromyrmex echinatior, assembly GCF_024713525.1. Lineage (NCBI taxonomy): Eukaryota > Metazoa > Arthropoda > Insecta > Hymenoptera > Formicidae > Acromyrmex > Acromyrmex echinatior. The sequence goes on along the minus strand of NC_141854.1, from coordinate 18,152,156 downwards.
TAAATTCATTCTGAAGAGCGATAGAATGGATTTTGAAAATATAAGAATTGTAATCAATTAGTGGCTTAAGTACTTAATCCATTGAAACTAAATTGTGTACCCTTAATGTTTATATAGAATCACTCAGTCGATCATGAATAATAGATTAACAACTTAAGCTGATTATTCGTCTGGAATCCCTAATTCATTCGGATCTTCAATTATTCATCAACTACCAATAGTACCAAACGTACGTCTTTATAAATAGACCAAGTCACATGTACGTCTTGATCTCTCAATTAATAAATAGTTGAGGATATATGTGACAACCAGTGGAATGTGCCGATCCCTTCTCGCTTTACGCGGATCTCGTAAGAAGAAGCGTAAAGGCCAATACCTATATTACACAGTGAAAACTTGAAAGGAGAGAACTGAGGGAATGCAACGTGCGTAGCATTAAGAATCTTCTCTATCCGTCTCACGTTCTCATAATTGTTAATTCGGGAAAGCGGGTTCGTGCGAATAGCGCGCGTGTATTGGCGAATCCAGAAATTTGTCAAAGAAAGCCATTGGCGCCTGCAAGTGAAATTTTTTTCTTAAGATCAAGTATAAAATGATATAACATTAAATTATTATTTAAATTATTACATTGGAAACGTCTTTAAATATATAATTTATAAGATGTTTTATTTAAATTTATATTAACACAAAAGAAGAATAATATAAGTAATAGAATCCATGTTTTTTTTTATATCTATAAGGATTTCTTGAATTAACAAATATTTTTGAAATATCAAAATTATGATTAAATATTTCAGAAATATTAAAAATATATATTAGATTTTTTACAAATATTTTTAAAAGGGGAGACTTCAAGGAGGAGGCCACGGTCCACAGACAGACGGTTTCTTATCTTTGCGTCGATAATTTGTTTGTCGTGCGACGCGTTTAAAATTGACTTCAATGACATTTTTCGGAAATCGCGAAGAAAGAAAGAAAGCCTTGGTGGCTGACAAGCGAGTGGCGGACAGCGATGGTCACGCAGCATCCCGAAGAAATACGTCGGAGATTCCGTCACGCTCTGACGCATCGTTGACACGACTGCACATACAGCTCCGACACATAATTCGTTCCTTATTTTAAATAACGTTCTGAATCACACGGGGGCGCGTAGCGCTTAAATCTACGATGACAGCATAGCCGTCAGTACGTGAGTCGCATCTGCTTATATACTGGGACATAATCTTGTGCAATTTGTCTCGACGGAATCGTGGAGTATCTTGTTAGACGTAGACGAGTTTGTTATGTTACAGTAGTTATTTAATTTATATAATAAATGTCCCGGAATGTCAATTTTATACGTTTTTGATTTTAATGTTTAAAACAAAGAAATTTTGAAAAATCGAATAACTGCAACTTATGTTTGTACATGAGCGACACGAAATCGTTTCTAATTTTATTATCTGCAGAATAGTAGAAAAATAGAAAATATTCTTATTAATTTGCTTTACCAATTTGGCTTCGTAAAATTAAATCATTCTCGAAATTCCATTTAGATTGTAAAAATTTTACTTGTATCATCATATTTTTTATGGTGCAGAATTTTATCACGGACTAAAAGAAAAATTTTGCTGAAATATATCTAAAAATTTAGTTAAATAAATATCTGTGTGTGTGAATATAATTTTGTTAAATCATTAAAGTAATTATATTAAAAACTTAAGCATAATAATCAATGCTGCAAAAAATGTTGATATTTTAACAATCAACTTGAATATCCTATATAATTATTTTGATAATTGATCTGATTTAATAAAATTATTTTCAAATGCTATATAAAATTTTTTTCTATTTAATTAAACATTCATTTGGATATAAATTATAAGAATTACTTTAATGTCAGTCATAATTCAAAGTGGTCAATAGTCGTAATCAGGGACTTGTACTAAAGCTAAATCTAAACTTTGGGGGAGCTTTATTTTTTTTTATCAACGGATTACCGTGCGGTTTACAACTTTCTGAGGTAATAAATGGTTAACGAAACCGATTCCGTTTCATTTCGGCTAATGGAAACTTCGGAAACAGACGCAGCGTAGCTCGGGCTCCTCTCGGCGCGGCGCATGGCAACAGTGCAACGGCGTTAAAAGATCGCAATAAGGCATTAAACAAAGGAATCCGGGAGGAGCTGAACCAAGACCGCGGTTACTGAAGCGAAACGCCTGGAGCGTTTCTTCGTCTCGAAAGGATTCGTTGGAGAACGAGGCTCCGAAGGAATGGGAGAGGATAAGGAGGAGGGAGGGACGCCAAGTGGGAGGAAGGGGGTATCCATTCACAAGAGATCGCACGAAAGGTGAAATTTGGGTTACACCAGGTCCTTCGCCTCATTATCGTGCTGTACTCGATCTGTTAACGACATCTTTTGAGACATCTCATCCCCCCCTTTCCTCTCCCTGCTCTCATCCTGATATATTAAACAGGGTTGATAAAAGATAATATATATATTTTTTTTAAAGAAAACATTGTTTTTTTAAACATGTTTTTAATGTTTCAATGTTTTATACATGTTAATGATATTATAAAAAGAACATGTTCAAAACATTAAGCATGTTTTAAACAGATTTATTAAAGATTGACTTGGCTGAGACAATATTTTTGCAATAAAATTATTTGCGGATTTAAGATTTTTATTAACATCTGACTATTAATATTCTTATAAAGATACTTATTAGCATTAAAAAATTATCAAATTGCTTATCAATAATTTATATAAGTTATATATATAAATTCACAGAAATTAAGCATTAAGATCCGCTTCGAATATAGGAATTCTCTTATTTAATTATACTTATTGAAGAATTATACCTGATTATTAAAATTCATTAACTCTAAGCTTATCAATTACTGTAGCTTAATTAACATTAATTGCCCTTCGCATAAGATAGTTTTCTGTATTTCTTAACTGAGTTTGTAACATTATAATTTCCGAGCGGCTTTTTTCTTTTTCGATATTACATTCGCAGAAAGAAATATCTTATTATCTATAGAAAACTGCAAAGGGAAGCTACTAAATTACGACAGTGAGGTTCGAAGAACCGACGCGAGTGAGATCGTTATTGGACGTTGGTGCGCTGCGCGAGGCCGAACGAAATATCGGTGGTGATTATTTTCTCCACGCACACCGGCGTATCCGACCGGTCTGGCAGCGGCGAACCTCGTCCTCAAAAAGATCGGTCGAAGGCCACAATCGACCGAGGTATCTTGACTCTCCCTCCAACCGTTCGGGTCCAACGTTGACGCTGCAATCGAGCGGCGAGACCGATCATTCTCTTTTTTTCGCATCCAAAAAAGTGTCGATCCGCCTCGTTGTTCCGCGCAAGATCGGCATGGAAATTGTCCCGCGTAACGAGTCTCTCGCGTTTCATCGTATGAGAATCGCTGACTGCGACAACGTTGCAACGTTGTAGGTCGTCCTATAATATGACAGCGACCTAACCGCAGACCCGGAATGAATCACCCGGAGGATCGTCCGTCTTAATCCCTCGATATCGCGCACACACCTCCTTTTGGCTTTCGCACGTACGCCAGTTTAAAAGCCGGTCTTTCGCGATATCTCTCTTAGCAACGGTCTCTTTATCACAGCCGCCGGCTGTATAATATCATACAGGATGTTCCCGGATTAAACCGCCAAACTTAAATATGAACTGAAAATATGAAGGATACCTCAAACAAAATTTTCTTCTGAAAGTTTGCTTACAAACGCTTTGTTTAAGAGATTTTTTTTTTTTTACTTCTTAAGTTAAGAAACTATATACTGAAAATACTAAATTTTAATAAATATTTTTTTAAATAATATTGATTAAACATTTATTTACGGTAAATAAATATTTACTTAATAAAAATGATACTTAAATCAAATCGATGTGCCAAATAAATATATGCTTACGGTTAATAAATGTTTAGTATTATTCATACAAATATTGATTAAAATTTAATTTACATTTTTTTTTCAATGTAAAAATAAATAATCTCAAAATAATTTAGGTTTATAGTAATGAAAATGTAATTATTAAATATTTACTCAAAGTGATAGCTCCAGCTGAGACAAGTTTGTACTTATCGTCAAGAGAAGGAGTGGCTGATTGATATTGTGTACGTCTGTAATTTCTTCACACGCTCGTATTATCGTTCGTTTTAATTGATTGAAGATCATTAACGGGTATTTCACAAATTAAGAGATATATCAATATTATTTATTATTCCTATAGTTATGTAACTTAAAAAGTCAATATCTTTTAAATAGAGCGTTTGCGAGTAAACTTCCAGATGAAAATTTTTATTTTGAGATCCTAAATTCGTATTTTAAATTTAATGATTTAAACCGGGAACATCCTGTATGTATTATATTATTATATGTATTATGTATAATCGAAAAACGAGATTACAGTGTGAAATCTTTGCGTACACTAACTTAATCTTAATAATAAATTTAATGACGAATTGATAATCGATCTTTTCGTCAGGAAAAATTTCTTTGGCGAGAAGCCATCGTTAGGATATCCCAGTACTTTAATCTGAAATATAATCTTCTCAAAACATTATGGTTCGTTTAAAATTAAATGGACGATATGGTATTAAACTAATTATATACCTCCGAAAGTTTGCAGATATTTTCATCATTTATCATCAGAAGTTCAAATGTCTTAACATTTTAATGAAGACCGGTTTAATTAAACGAGACTTGAAGGAGAAAAAAAATTGCAAAGTTCCATACATATTTCGATTAGAAAAGAGAGATGTTTCTCACTTGTTGTTGGACCGTCAAAAGTAATTTGAATTCCGTCGGAATTCAAGACGGGATTTCGCGATGGGACGTCATTAACGCTTTCATCGCCAAAACGTTAACCGAGCCGGATATAATCGCACCAAGTATTACGGTCGAAAACAAAACCCAGCCGCACAGAGGCGAGGCGTCTTCGTGCTTTTTACGCTTATGACGCCAGCGAGTTCCAATTTTAGTGTAGCGTGCGAGCATTCGCTCGCGGGACATTCGTATCTGACTCACGGCGACATTCCTCGCGTCGCTCGCCGGATAAATTTGATTTTTTTCCCGGCGAACATGAGGAGGACGACATAGAGATCACACGCGTAGGTCTCCAGGAGGAAACTTGTAGTGGGGTTTTCTAACGTCTTATTGAACAATTATCGTTAACTAGCAACAGTCAATGAGGGTCATGTTTTTTTTTTTCAGGATCGTCTTTGCCATTGACAGATACTAGGTAACAATAGCGACAATCGTCGCGAGAAACGTTAGAGAATCTCTCTACTGGAGAGAATAACCGAACGAAATATGCACCGAGCTTGATCTGCCGTACGGAAAGATGGAAATGGGCGCGGCGGAGATGACGCTGCTGAAAATCGCTTCCCCGTGGTGTCACCGACGAGAGCTAAAAATAACGACCGCTTCTCGCGTTTGGGCATAGTCTCTCGTTTGAAGGATTTTAACAGCTGAAAGGCATTTTTCGTCCTAGGACGCGACACGCCCGAGGTCGACGACCTCATCTTTTCCGAGAGCGATTCGTTGGGAATGCTCGAAGTGTCGTAAACTCGGTTCCTCGAGTAGTACTGACCTGCACAATCTGACGACGGGCACGATTTCCGCGAATTGACAAGATGTCGAGTTATCGTGCTCCACGATTTCCTTGTTTCTTATTTCAAGTATCATAGAAGCTATTGAAATAATGATACAAGTTGCACTGATATACCGAACATTTATTATTTTTCTATGAATCAACGAAGTTTCTTGCTTTTGCTACTTTTTAACGGGATAACAAGGTGTTTATTATTTCGAAAAACTTTCGGATACCTCTTTTATTCTTCAGTTTTATTGCTACTCAAGGAAATTTTAAGAATTTTCTTTCTGAATTTAAATGTCTGCCTTTTTCTGAAAATATTATTTCTTTGTGTGATCATTTTTTCTTGATAATTCAAAATGTCACAATGTCATAAAATGCCAGTGTGATAATCGGCTAGCAGTAAGTATGGCATACATATCCGCATACATTCTCGTATGACTCGTGAGTTTTTATTTTTAAAAATCGAGATGACAGTATACAATAAATATAGAAGACAATATACAATAGAAGAGAATAACTCACTATGTAGCTTATAAGCTATATAAGCTTTCTTTATATCTTATACGTTTCATGGCTTCGATTATAAAAAGGACAGATGTAGCCTCGTGGAATCCCAGTCTTCTATTGACTTATGTATTACTGTTTGGCCAATAAGTATGAAGCATGTACCTTCCATTTATTACATTTTCTTGAAAAAGACGGCAATAAAATCCAAAGAAAAACTGTTATAAAATTAAATATTATTTTTTGATAAAATTGCTTCTTTTATTTTTTTTTTTTTTCATTACACTGTTAAATTCGTAATATCAAATTGTAATATACCCATTGAGTTTTTAATTATTTCTTTAGATCGCAACTACTGAATATGACGTTAAATTAACTAAAATTTATAACTCAAGGAAATTTGATTCAAATTTAGTTTATTATTTATTAAGTGCATACGTTAATGTAGATAATGTTAATTTGAAACTAATCACAGAAATAGACTGATTTACATTTTGAAAGTTTAAAATATCAAAATGTCGTTTAATTTAGGGGATTGAGTTACCTTCGCCCCTTTGATATCTAACAGAGTATAGATGTAGAACGTATTTATTATACATCTATTTATGAGGATGCTTTATATTTACGCTTTATACTTATAGTCAAGGTTGTATATGTAATTTGTTTGTGTTTGCTTAACTCTAATTTCTTTCAAAATTGCATTAAAAAGTTCTCTAATTCTACATAGAATTTTTAATAAAAATACTTGTAAAATCCGGGAATTTTTTTACAAGATATTAATAAACAACCCGATCGTAAATAGAATGCTACTCAAAAGAACAGTCACATAATTGACTGAAAACGCGTCAATTTACCTGAAATTGCTGTACACTGAGTTTGTGTGTTGTGTATGAGAAGGATTCTCGATTAGTTCAATAGCCAATATTAAATCAGAATGTCATCGTCCAGTTGCTCAACTTGTATTCTTACGTCACGCTTATCGTTATATCATTCTAACTGCCTTTGCGAGTTTTATCGAGAATACTCTATTAACGACTTCCGTCTGCAACTCGGCCACGGATGTTTATTTAGAATGCACTTAACATCCTGAATAATAATAGCCTCGCATTCCGCGAGAGATAGAGAGAGAGAGAGAGAGAGAGAGATTTTCCCTTCTAACATTTTCACCGAAGCAATGAGTAATTCGCGGCGCGAACTTTCGTGCTTGTGGCGATAATAAACGCGGTGATGTCACCCGCGTCTATCAAGGGAGTGGTTAATCGTCATGAGGCGTGTAAAAATATATATTATGCGTGTGGCCAGCATACATGATATGTGCCATCTGGTATACTTCCTCGTTGGTCAGGAAACATCAACTACCACTTTATAGAACGCACCACGCCCACCATGCGTGAAATTTTTCGCTGAAGTAATTAGGAATTTTAGGCGGTTTTATATTTCTAATTGTTAACACGCGATATTGTTTAATTTCTTTAATTATTATTAATATGAGAGAGTAGGCCACGATTATGCCTCGTTTATTATAATCTTGTATAATGATCTGAATATAAATTTTATACATTCTTCACGATGTGAATGGCGAGATTGCAATTTTACTTTGTTTTTATTTCTTTTTAGAACTTTATACGATATGCTCCTTTTATTTCACTAATTATTATTTATTGTGATTTTGAATAAAAAAAAACTCCGAATAGTTAAATAGATCTTCTTACATAATTAAATTTGTATTAATAATTGTGTTATTAACTGTACATATATTATATAAACATATATATAATTATATATTTTTGAGATAATTAATAATTTGTAACAATATATTATTTTTTGTATGAATTTATTTATGGCATAATCTTAATAGCAAAATAATAATTATTTTATAAAATAGATTGCTTGATATACGATAATCAATAATCGATTTCTTATTCGCGCCGTCGAACGGTGCACTCGTCGTAGAAGAAAAAAAATATCGTCATGTCTGGGCGGCTTCTCATAAATGGAGAAAGCCAGAAATTGGCGAATTAAGGCACGGAGTTTCCAGTTTCTCGCTACGAAAAGTGCTTTCCAAGCACATAAATACGCACCTCAATCACAGGGTAATTACGCGGCCGTCGAGTAATATATATGAGTTTGATAAACTCGAAATAAAGAATGTTATCTCGCGAATAAACATCGACGATGCAATTGTGTAAGTAAGCGCGATTTTAACACGCCGAGGCCGATAATTATACGGTAGATTATCGTTGAGAAAGTCACTTAAAGTCGAGCGCATCGGATTCACGAGCGTTCGTTACGCTTGTACGATCGTGTTCGCGATCGTTCCACGCCATGGAAATCGAACAAGAATGATCCATATTCATTGTAGTTTAGGTCGAGATCGTTTCTTCAGCGAAGATAATGTAGAACGTGGCGTGTTTAGAGCCGCGATGGATCAAGGTGGTCACGCATTTAAAATACATCTCTTCGTGATTCTGAAGGAGAATACTTTTAAAAAGATACGCCGAGGACGTCGATTTTATAGTATCTCTCGAGCGTTAACGATTAAAGATGTTAAATCTAAATGTAAGCTAATTATTGTAAATGTTACTTATTTAAACTTATCGTTTTCGCACATAGATTTTGTGTTCAACGATATAGTTAAACTTCTAACCAATATTTTTTTAACGAATAGAAATATTCTTTTATTTAAATCAAGCATTTATTCTTTTACATGCTGCACTTTACTATACGGCTGCACGTTAGATGTGAGCAAGACATCGTTCCTAATAAATACAAACTATCAGTGTAACATAACGATTTAATAATTTCACACTCAACAACGTCATGTACAACATGTTACTTTTATATCGTTAAGTGAAATTATAATATTGATGTTATATATATATGTTACTATTAGTTAGTGTTTACTGGGAATGACACCCTAATCACATTACAATTAAAATCCGTATCAACGATCTAATTTATTGAATTCTATTTGATTTGATAATATTAATTAGCCCCCCCCCCCTCCAAGAAAGTTTTCTTAAAATTGATTTCACATGAGTTTCACAAATTGAGTCGTGCAATTGCTCCGTATATAAAAAAATAGAAAGCGTGAAGAGTCGCCTCACTTCAAACGTGACACTTATTGGTAAACGATCATTATTGACATTCGTTTTCTCAATTACCGAATTCTTGCATTCGCTGTTACGTTAAACTTATTCGATATTATATTGGGAAAAAGTTAGGAGAATAATAATATCAAAGCAAACGGCTGGGAGAAAGGCGACTAAACTCGGACAAGCTTATTCACTCGGCCATGAATGCACGGTGTTCTCGAATTCCTCACTAATGTGAAAAAAAAGAAGAAATTAGAGCCAGTTTTATAGACTCTTTAGTCGACGCAGGGCCGTGAATAACACATTAATAGCTTGCTTGGTTAAATGTTTGAGTACGCCAACATGTATGTACTCTACCTATTTTTCTTAGTCTACATTGTGTTTCATAAAAAAGAATCATTCGTATTATTTATAAACATATAGAAAGTGGAAAACGAATTGGGAACAAATATAGACGGACTATAAAAGGTTGCAATAAACTTCCTATAAATGTTACAAGAACAAAAACAATTTGTGATTATTAGCGCGTATTTTATTAAATAAGTTAATTAGAATCTTAGATTGTGGTTTACTATCATGCTTTTATCTATTTGCGATGTGTGTACTGCAATTTATTGCTTTATGTAATTTATTAAATATTTTACTCTGTAAGATAAAAAGAAAATACGAAAGTCAAAGGGACAGATCTCAAATTACATGAAAAAAATATTTAGAAAGAAAAAGCAAGGAAAGTCAATACTTTATCTATCTAAACCTAAACAAACACTTTATGGATTTTTTATTAATTTACTTTATAGACATTAATTTATTTTTATTGCACGTAATAAATACATTGATTTTTTTCTTTGTTGTTCAAAAAAACATGGAAAAATTTTATGTGTTAGAAATGTCAGCATCTCATTTTTAAGTATCAGTAACAATAAGATCTATTCTTTGCACAAATTTTGTATGTATATATTCTATTGTGCATTCTTGTGTGTACAATGGATTGATGAATGGTTATAACCCAGGGTTAAATATTTACATTAATTTCTCTTATGCCCGTTTTATCAATGTGTATGGAATTTTTTCTTAAAATTTACCCTAAAAATATGATAGTTCTGGGACACAATTTCGAAGAATTTTATGTAAATTTCTCTCATTCATTAATAAAATTATTATACAATAAAATATATAATGAGTTTGATTAATTTTATTAAAGTGCATAATAAAAATCTTTAAAATATTGTATCACAATTATTATATTTTCAGGCTAAATTTTAAGAAATAATTCTTTAGTTTAATTTCAATCTTGGTTTAACTAACTCTTCATTCTTTTCTAGAATTAAAAAAGGATGTGAAGTAAGTCTAATCCAGATGATTAATCTATATTGATAGAAACAGGCATTATAGTCACTTCGAGAGAGAGAGAGAGAGAGAGAGAGAGAGAGAGAGATAACAGATTTATAAAGAAATTTTAAATCTAAATGTAATTCATAGATTTATTATCTACATTTTCTAAAATTAAAATAAAAAATTATATGGCATCCACTAATAATATTTGATATTTAAAAGAATATTATCCGTTCAGATTTTTTTCCGTTTTTTTTTCAATTAACATTTATTAAAGTAATCATATAATTTTCGAGGAACATTGTATAATTTTTTTAAATATAAACTTTTATAAAAATCTGTAAATATAAGTCTCTTTCTCATATTCTGATTTAGCTTAAAATAAAAAGAGAATTAATTCAGTACATGTAAGTAATTAATTATTTGCCTTGAGGTTGTTCCGCTCGATACCTTGCAGGCTCCTTTCTTCTCTCTAATTTCTCTACTGCTTCTCATTTTCTTGTGACATCCATACAACACTTGCAAAAACATTGTTAATTACGTGCTTGCACTAATTACCAAAATACGATAATAGCTAAGCCGTTTAGTATAGCACTCCCGTTAATCACATGCGACATGTATTTTATACTATCTTGCGATAGAAGAATAACACGAAAGAAATACGATTACATAAAGTGATACGTTCAACGCACGCAATGTCTCGCAAATTAGCAGATGGACGTCAAGCGGTTTTTAATCACTAATGTATAAACGTTGAATTTATGCTACGCAATTGAAAAATATGAAATACAAGCTTGGTTATAATTGTAATTAAATGTCTCGAAACGCCGCTCGTTTCGGAGTCAATTTCGTATTTACTTGCGATGTAAATAAATTGAAAATTCGGAAATAGCTTCTCTCTGATATTATGCGAGAAAATCGAGTTGATTTATTAAAGTGTGATAGACTTCAAAAATATATAATTGAAATTTGTTATTATCTGCATATAACTTGTGATGGATGCGTTCAAAATCAAATGCATCTATATTGCAAATTTCGTAATATATATATATATATATATATATATATATACAATTAATAATCAACAGATATGTCATTTCATCTTTTCATTATTTAATTTAGCGATTCGTATAATTGATATTTGCATATTTTCAATGACGTTAAAATAATGTAAAAATTTAACATTAAGAAGAAACGGAATATTCGATATACATTTACCTATAATTCATTATGAATATTTCGAATTGGGAAGTTTGAATGATTAAAAATTCGAACGAAGAATCTTAAATTAAATCTTAAAATAAATAGTATACATAATAGACATTTATTTTCAATAATGTTAACTTTAACATTACAAAGGAATAGAATATTCAGTACATATTTGCTTTATAACTCATTATGAATATTTATTTTATAGTAGAAAATATGAATTATTAAAGATTTGGATGTTACAAAGCAGATCTACTGTTCAAATAAATTCAGATAATACACAACAGATGTTCGCGTACTTTTAACAATATTCAAATTTAACGTTATGAAAGAACAGCTAAAATAGTTGAAAAGTGTTGATTTTAATAATTTATGTGTTGAATATTTTAGAAAATTACTTGGCACACGTTGGTGCGCGGCCTTCGCGGTGTATTGTTTACAGACGGCGGCGTGTATTGTTTACGGCGGTCTTCGTGCGACACACTGGAGCCGACAACAATACAGCACGAGTCGTTTCGTGTACAGCGTTATCTCTCGAAACGCGATCATTCCTTCTGAATAATTAGCAACGATAATCTCGCGTGATTAATTAATTCTCATGAATAGTGATTTTTGAACGTATGTATATCGACAACAGGTATTTATTGAAGCTTTTTCTCGCAATTTATTTAATTATTTCGAAGAATCAAAATGACGTAGAATGGCAATTATTATCACCTTATTACGATATTTTCGAGTAATACTTGCTTTCTCAGCGACATTTAAATTTGATTACTTTTTTGATTTCATATTATGATTTTCTCCGATTGAATTGGAATTTGTCCAAATATAATTTTTTGTTTAAGTGCGAATACACGATTAGTAATATGAATTAAAAATATTACACGATTATATTGAATTAAATAGCGAAAGTAATGGAAAGCAATGATCGTCGCTTATTTATTAATGATGTGTGATTATGGGATTTATGATTCAAAATACGTTACAAATATTGAATTTTTATTATACAATATATTTTTGAAATTTGTTTAGCACATCTTAATTAATTACTAATTCTTCGATTTTATTGTACAATATCAGAATAAAATTCTTATTTCCGAATTTTTCGGTCATTTACGTAGCAAATATGAAATTGGAAAAATGAATCGAGCAGTGCTACAATGCGTCTAATTAGTAAATGTAGTCGTAATTAAGCCTGCATTTGTCAATTATACGTGGCATAAATTTGACGTTTGTTTATGGGTACGAGCCACTTCACGCTGCAAATGCTTTGAAGCATTTTTTGATTGGTCAATGAAGTATTCACAGCGTTAAGTGGATCACACCCTATTAGTGGTGAAAATCTACGCTGTTTGAAATTTGTCCGCTTATTTGCGAGATCTTGCGTGCGTCGAATGCATCATAGCGTATGACACGATTGTAATATTTTCGCGCCGTTTCTTCTGCCGCACGCAAGTAATAAAGTGAACGGTGAGTGTGATTAACGCCCGAGAGTGTCGTGCAAAGTGCCCTGCAATTATTGTATTTTAATGGTAAGTGCGAACATGTAATTAATAATGTTTTCGCGAGTGTGTATGAGTGAAAATGAGAAACAGCAGAGGAAATAAGGAAGCCTTGAACGACGGCGAAGCATCCACGGGGTGAGTAATTTATACATTTTATTTGCCGTGTATTTAAAGTGTATTAAAATTGATAAGTGTTAGAATTTTGTTTTCAATTTGCATATAATCGTAAAATTCAAGTAATACTAATGGGATCTGTAGTAAAAAGTGGAAGTATTTATCTTTTTCTTGTATTTTAGAAAGAAAATATTCTGTTAGATTCGCGAAGTTAACACACCGGATTTTCAATTTTGATTTTTTAGTATAAATAATGCGGAACATTTTTTTATTTTGATAACTAGAACTATACCTAAAAAGTGTTATTGAAACCGTCATTATTTTTTTTTATATTGATAGAATTATCGTGCTAAATTATTTTCATACTAAAAACCAAAAATTGAAAAAATTGCAGCCTCTATTTAAAAATTGCAGAACTCTATTTAAAAGTAATTGTAGAATACAGATCTTTGTTAGTACTAACCAGAAATATCGCTGGAATTACGTAATTAATGTATTAACGAAATCTTATCTTAATAAATACCTGTTCTTAAAAAAGAAATTTTCTTCGAATTATCATAATTATTTTAAGGAAAATTGACCAATGAAATTAAATACATGTGAATGAAAAAACGCCATATTTGGATTCATAATTAATGAATATTTTCTAGACAGAGACGAAAGAATTCGACGTGCCGCACCTCATATTTTTGAACATTAAACATTTTTTATATTATCTAGGTAAATTTTAGATTTAATGTTTTGCAAATTACGTAGTCATATAACTTTGACGCTGCCCGTTGTATCTATGAATGCCAAATTACTTTTTACTTGAGGTGATGAATCTGTGAATGTTATACAAATTATTTAATATAGATCATAATATATCTTATAGATTTAAATTGGCTAATTCTATTACTTAAAAATTATTGCAATCTCTGTAAATACTTTTTTTAATATTTGTAAATATTCTTATATACAATAAAATTTTTTTCATTCTGATTAATTTCTAAAAGAATATAGTATTAAGTATTGCAGATTGTGGAACAATCCGTATAATGGTGCTCTTACATTTGTAAGTGCTGTAAGAAAATTGCAGTCATTTTGACTTCTAAGTGAAATCGGAGGGTTGAACCCACTGCGAACGATACGTTGCAATAGTAGATTGCAACGCGATATTGTATCGTAGAATTAAACGGTTTTCGCGCAGTGAATTGCAATAGAGCTATCAAATCACGCGAAAATTAGAGAAAATTCAGAATTCCGCACATTTCGATACCAGACTCCAATCCGCGTTACCAGGTTGTCGCTTAATCAAGACTCAGTTCGGTTTATTGTTACGGACTAATAACGAGTTACGGGCGCGTTCCGACTACGGACCGCAATTTTTGCGTGCGAAAACTACCGCAACCGATGCCCTGCACACCAGAACGAAGCCTGCAGCTGGCATACCGGTATTGACGTGCACCCATAATTCGCCAATTATGCCGGACTGCGTGAGTCATTCCCGCCGATCGATCGGTTGGCGCTTGAAATATTTTTAACGAATGTCGCTAAAAATACAGTTTTAAGACAATCCTCCTATTTTTAATCTTTAATCAAATTATCGTTATAAGAGTCACAATATTTTCGAATTGATTTTCCGTTAAGAGATTCACGTTAGTCTTTATTATTGAAAATACAAATATATATTGTTATTATATGATTATTGTACATTTGAATTTTTACATGAATAATAGGATCTTAGTATTTAATCGTATGCAGCTCGTGAGAAGCTTCTCAATGTTAAAGCTGGAATCTCTTTAAATCGAGAAAAACGACTCTGAATCAAAGACTCACGAATGTTACAGGGTTGACCGGTCGTTTTTTAAAACTTATATATACTCTTAGTTTTACGAGCTCGCAAAATTAATTAATTAAAATTTTATATTCATAAAATATAACGTATTTAACACTTAAAGAAAGTATACCGCTTTCTTCTGCTTTCGGATCATTATCTTTTTTAAAAGTACATACTCCTGAAAACTTTTAAACTAAATCTCACTGTGGAAAGTGAAATCTCACTCTTAAAAAATTAAAAAGCCACTTTTTTAAGATCGGCTGAATTTTCACTCTTCGCAGATTCCACTCTAAAGAATTTAGAGAGTACGTACTTTTTTTCTTATAATTCAGATAGACCTACATGATAGACCTACTCGCTACTTGATTGAATGATGATTTCAGGACACCCTGTACATTTGGTGTCTCGATTAAAGGTAACGTGCTTCGCGGTGAGAGAGCACGGAATCCGCTAGACGGACAAGTACTAATGCGTCCAGGATATGCGTCGTTCTACCTCGCCGCGGTAATGCTGCGATTATGCCGGATCGGCCGGCGCAATCGGCCGGGTTGTCGTCGCGTGGCAACGTGTATGTACCGTACGCGGTGTATCGCGTATTTTCATGTACGGACCACGTTAGGTACTTAGGTGATTCATGCCGGCTGGAATGCCACGATGTGGCAACGCTCGCGCTCTGTACGGTGCTTTAAGGTGAATCCAAACCGATCACGAACGAACGTTTGTGAATGAATTTAGGAAATGCTTTTGCTTTTTTAACCGTTAAGACTGTATCGATAAGAGGTTTTCACGGATATAAACTTGAACTCATTCTTGCACCAAGAAAAATTTCTAGTTGAAAATGAACGAACCAGTGGATTTAGATCATATTAATTTATTAGATTTAAATGCGCTAAAAATTAATTACTAAATTTTAATTAATTACTAAATATTTATTTTAATAGTTTTAAGTAAATATTAACTAAGTATAAACATATATTTATTTGATATAAAATCCATTAATTTGATTTAACTATCATTTTTTTATCGAATAAATATTTATTTACTGTAAGCAAATGTTCGCTTGATAGATATTGTTCAAAGAAATATGTATTAAGATTTAGTAAATTTTGTTCAGTGTATAAAATACTGATTTGTCCATTTCCCATTAGAAAATGCTCCGCTAAGCGGATTAATGCAATCAGCTTCTTTTTTCAGTGCGTACTCGCAGTGCATTTCGCTTATAAAAGCAAGCTCGTTCGTTCGCGTTTGTTCGCGTTCTTGGCTTAGTCTGGAATCACCTTTATGCTACGTGCGACAGCGAACTCCTTCGTGCTTTGCTTCGTGAATCGGCAAAGACGCGGGGAGACGCCACGGTACGTCCGCAGCACCACGGTTCGCCGGTTCTCTCTCCTTCCTTTCATTCGTCCGTCGTTTCCACCTCCTTGGAAGTCGCCCGGATGCGAAGTCGCGCCGCGCGCGATGTGCGGTTGCGTCACATTCGACTCTCGGTGCGATTCGCACGAACCGGAGAACGGAGAACGAGGCCTTCGATTTGCGCTGACAACTTTTTTTTCTTAAATCTGTCTTTAATAATCTATCATCGTCCAACATTATTTATATTTTTTTCATTAAATAATATCTTATAATTACAATATATTTTTACAATTTTAAAATCTCTCGCAATCACAGTTTTATTGTTAGCACGTTTCGACTTCCTTCCGGTGCAAAACGGAGAACCTTCGCATTTTTTTCTCATAAAAAAAAAATATAAATATCTGTAACGCGTCAATCATTGCTCATCTATAAATTATAATATTTATATATTTTCTTATTAAGTATTATCTTATAATTATAATTTTTTTTTATTGAAATCTTAATTTTATAATTAGTACGTTCGATCCTCTTCCAGTTGTAATTTGCATAAACTGGAATGGAAAGTCTCCGAGTTAACAGCTCTTTTTTTCTCATTTCTTTCTTAAATATATCTGTAACGTCTATCATCGTTCGTTTATATTATATTTATATTTCCTTATTAAATATTATCTTATAATTACAATATTTTCTTGTTAAAATTCTCCGATTTTATAATTAGCACGATTCTGATTTGTTTCGCGCAAATCGGATTGGAGAACGAAACCTTCGATTCGCGCTAGCAACTTTTTCTTCTTACAGTTGTTTCTTTGTAAATATATCTTTAACTGATCCATCAGCCGGATTTTATTATTTATTATTTATATTTTTTTATTAAATATAATTTTAAAATTACAATATTTATTTATTATTTCTCGGCTTTATAATTGACTCGATTTCCAATATGGAATGAAAATCTTGTAGATTTGTTTTCTTCTTCTTAGATTTGTTTTTTGCTTCTCTTTTTTCTTGACTGTGTCTTTAACGTATCTCTCACCGTTCATCTTATAATATTTTCTTCTTGAAGTCTCGCAGTTTTATAATTAGCTCAAAGTTAGAACACTACTATTATTAGCACATGTGTACTTTCCACAAATATTTTCGAGAGATTTATGTTTTCGTACATATATAAGCATGTTAACTCTTTCATTACGACAGGAATTAAAAGTCTCCATAAGAAAATATTCGGGTTTGATTTTTAATGTACGTATTAAAAATATTAAAAATATTATGGCAAGATCAACAAATGGCCTGTCGAACAAAATTTTTATAACAGAAAATACGCGCCTCGCAACACCGTGTTTCCTTGTACTTAATTTATATGAAACTTATTGCTTCCTGTTTTGAATTCGCCCGTAAAAAGTTCGTAGCTGTTCGCGATGTCGGTCGCAACGTTACATAATTTAAGAACGTGATTTAAGAGGGAGTCTTTCCAGCTGGTGGGAATGTTAGCTATGATTCATCACATCACGTAGAAAATATTAAATTCCGCGCGAACGCTTTTAAACACGTCCTTGGTCAAGTTGTTTGCCGGTCCGTGATCTTCTTGTCCATTAGACTCGAACGACCCCGTTCGTTCTTCCACGTCTCGCGGCTAATTTTCAAAAATAGCTTGTATCACGTTTATTACGTTAATTAACGCTATCGTTACTTTGGGCACGACATGGTCCAACCCAGGAAGAAAGGTCGTAAAAGTGGGTACCGCTTAAGACATCCTTTGCAGGGCAGCAAGATCGACAGGATAAATATTTCCTGTTCTCGTACAACACTGATAAATGCACGATGGATATTTTTGGATGCCCGCGAGCGTATTTCTCTTGCACAATATATATCCGTAGATTATTAAATACATCCTCTCCATATCGGTTAATGCTTAACGTTGTGGCTAGATGCTTAGTGAATTTTACGTTAAAACAAATTGTGAAGAATAAATCACGCGTAAATTATTTAAAATAATATTAAGAGTTTAAATTTTTAATTAAGAGTTATGTTGAAAGAAAATCCTACGGACGTGTAATACAATATTATAATTCATACAGAGAAGAAAAATGATCATTTACTATAATTTAAGTATAATTTATAGACATTTATGCCAGATATATATTTTTTATAAGACTATAAATATAATTATTATTATTAACATTATAGCAGGAAAAAAGATGGAGATCCTAATCGTAATTATTTTGTTATGCAATTATAATTACAAATACCAAATATTTTTCTTTCTCTTGGTTTAGTGTACTATTAATGTAATATATGTATAATGTGATATTATGATATAATATTATAATATTATAACAAAAATAACAAAATTACTTAACTATACTTTGTACGTAGTAATTTTATGCTTGAATGCCTTTTCTTAAAATAGCAATAATTGTTTCGATCATTTTCCTAAAATCTCTTAAACCCGGCGGGCTCGTCTATTGATTGCACATTCCTGATTTAAGGAAGAGTGAGGGGCGAAAAGATTGTCGTTTACATACGTAATTAAATATAAACAAAACCGAGACGTTTATACATTTCACACCCTTCGCGTTTCTCCGTGTTTGCATTAAATAACGCTCTCTCGTCGACGTAAAAGCGATCGCACTCGTTAAAAAGAAACTTTCTATGCGCTGGTGAAAGCAGCGTAGAACAATCTTGATGAGTACAATCTTCGATACCGCAAATATGGAAAAATGCACCAATCGACGCGATAAACATAGCGAGATTATTTTCACGTGTATCCACGGAGCATTGAGATCTAAACAATAATTTAAGGTCTCGGAAATTTCGTTTTGATAAAACCATGATACCACAACGAGTTTTCTTTCGTTATGACGAGACAGGAATTATGAACGTAGGCGAGGGTGGCTGTTGAGTCATCGCGTGTCCTTAAGAATATCGGATGACAGAAAAAAATTTCGCATAAACGTGCACATTCAGACTTCGAAGAGGGCAAGTTCGAGAAGAAGGAAATTGTGGGAGGATATAGAAAGTACAAATAAAACAGGTCTCTTGTGAAAGGGATAATTGAATCTTCTCTATTTTTCTCTGGCAAAATATCGTAGCAGCAAAAAAAAAAAAAAGAAAATCCAAAGAAATCTGTTGAGATTTGAAATATTTGTATGTGTATACTATCGAAGTATAAAATCACTACTGTAAGGATTGCTCAGCAGAAAAAGCAGCTTTGCAACTGTTGTAAAATTCTTGAATGTGATTAGTCTTGCCCTTAATTCCTCACTGAATCTAAATGTATAAACTAATCACATATTAAAAATTCTTACAATACAATTGCAAAGTTATTTTTTCTAAACACAACCAAAGTCATGATAATATAGTGTTAAAAACAAAATATAGCTTTAAAATGTTTATTAAGAAAATACGATGGATAGCACTTATATTAATGTTTGTACTTTAAATGATTATATGACATAACTATTAGGTGTTGGAATTAATTCGTAGCGTTTTACAAGTGATGGGAAGTACTTTCATTAATGTATTTTTTAATGCTCATGTGAAATAAATAACATTCTTTCATTAAAAAACGCTACGAATTAATTCCAACACCTAATATATTTTTAAAAGTCAAGATTTTTTTCTTTTGTTATTTTATAATACATTTCCATACATTTCTTTTAGAGCACAGAGATAAAAAAAATACTATTGAAATAACTTGATCCAGATAGTAAACCGCCGCTAAATTGTTTATGTTACTTTTAAATGAGATGTAGAAATAATTGTAATTTTTTCATAATTCTCTTATTTTTAAATATCGATCGTATCTCCTTTTTTCCATTCATAAAGTCATTTTTCCATTCATTTTAATGTCATTTTAACGTTATTTGACGTTATCATGGCCTATCCTGCTCCAAGACGTTTTCAAAAAGACCTTCGGGAAAAGACTTAAAAATTCCAAAATCCCGCTTAGTGCACACCAATGCACACTGTTGTGTGTTCTGTTTCTGTTCCTGCACTAGACTGCACTAGAACTCTCTTTCTTGCTTTCGACAAATATCAAACATATACCTATTTCACTTTAAATTCCAAAAGTATACTCTGGTTCAGAAAAAAACCTTGTCTGTTACCAAACGAACACCCCGTATAAGACGCATAAATGACGGGGTGGGGGTAGCCGGCTGGCCGACGCACGAGGGTTGGCGTGAGTCATCGCTCGTCATTGGACGGGTGCCGACCAGCAGTGGCGACATCCGGCGGAACGTGGCGGCGCGGCGGATCGGTGGACCGGCGCGGCGAGAGGGAGAGGGAGAGGGAGAGGGAGAGAGAGAACAGCGCCCGGCGAAAATCAGTCGTGATCCGCCACGCCCGGTGTAACGTTGCGATCAGCATCTCGAGCGTAGTAACGTCTATACGCGCTTTGGAAGTTTTTCGAACACCTGTAATCGCGCCGGTCTTGCGAGAGGAGATCGCCGCGTGCGATCCGTCCGTTTCGTTTTGTGCGCGAAGCGAATAGCGTTTACGTGTTCCGCGCGATCGTTGTCCGCGAACGCGCGAGAGGAGAGCCGGTGGAAGCCGGTTCGAGTCGCGCGTCTGCTACGCCGGTAAGAGATTTCGTCGCCAGTGGAACAGACGCCCTCGCGACAGTCCCGTCAGCCGATCGAGCTTCCGGTGACGACACGAGTGGTGCGTTGCGGATTCAGCTGCCTGCAATCGGCCTGAGTCGGCCGGGATCGTTCGTCGCTACTGGCAGAGTGAGTCATTGCCGTTGTGCAACTACTTTTCCTTCGCTCGATCCCTTCGCGATTCTCGCTGTCCTTCTTCTGAACGTTCTTGAGAACGTTCAAAAGTTCGATTCTTTGTTTATAATTATACTGTCCTTTTCTTTTGTAAGAAAAGGACAGAGAGGAGGGATTTTTTTATTGTTGTGGAAAGGATTTAAAAACCTGTTCTTTTTCGCTGAGTTTCGATCACTAGAGCGGAAACGTGAAAAGTGAAAATTTTTATGTATGTATGTATATTTTATGTACGTGTATAAAACGTGCATACGTATAAAAAAATTTTCACTCTTCATGTTACCGTTCTAGAAAAAGTTACAGGATTGACCCTCTTAAAATTCTTTATGATTTATCTTTTCTCTTTATCTTTTTACATTGGATTGTTGGAGAGAAAAAAATAAAAGAGAAATTAATTGTGCACAAGAAATTCAGCTAAAAAGAACCTTAGGACATTCTGGAAGGGCTTGCGAAAAGGCGTAGGAAAGGCTATATTCCGAAACATCCTTTCCAAAAAAATTTTACTAGATATAATGGATTTTTTCTATTTGTGATACAAGTAGACACAAAACATCTTTTATCTTTCTTGACATTCAGAGAATAACAAAAAATGATATTTGTGTCAACTTTTGTCATCAAGTAGAAAAAACCCGATATAGTTTACAATATATTTTTGAGTAAAATTTTCTTTGGAAAGAGTTGTTTTGAAATTTAGTAAGTAGCTCTATGCGTTTCTAACAATGTAGATTAACTTTAATCTCAGTTTAACTTACTTATCTTTTTCTAAGAACTAGAAAAAAAAATCTCAGAAGTTCTCAGAAGAATTAGAAAAGATAGAATGCTTAGAAAAATTAAAAAAGATAAAAAGTAAATTGAACCGAGATTAATCTACATTGTCCAAAACAGCCATATAGGGCTACATTCCTAAACATCCTCTCCAAGAAAAATTTTATTCAAAATATATTTTTCTTGAGAACTAGAAAATATTATTCAAAATATGTATATTTTTCTAAGAACTAAAAAAAGATAATAATTGAACTGAGATTAAACTATATTGGTATAGAAATGGGCATTAAAGTCTCATATTTGGTTAGCAAGTAAGACGATCTTTGAGCAGGATCTTCGTTTAATAAATAAATGAATATTCGAGCGAATATTCTGTTTAATTATTCGAATTTTTTTGATCGCACGCATTTTCGAGATTGCTCTAAAATATAATATCCCCAGGAAATGCATTCTCAGAAATTCAAGGTATATTATTTTATTCTTATTCACCGAATGTTAAACAAGAGAATTGTTCGCGTTGAAATCTCTAAAAAATTGTGCACTTAAAATGAGATAAATATATATTCGTATATTGAAAAGCGAAAATGTTGAGTGTACAAAATTCTAATAACATGAACGGACCTAATAAAATTATTTCTGTATGTAACCGAGTGAAATTTCTGAACGCAGTATTAAATAAAACACGCCTTTTTCTGTCAATTTCTATTAATGTATATTTATCTTGATTTTTACTTACTCTTTATATATCTAAAAGTCTAAGAATTAAAAACGATTAAAGCTAAATTAAACCGAGATTAATCGGTTAATAAATAATAAAATTAATCTGAAAGATGGACTTAAGCCATTCTCGTTTCCATGATTGAAGAAATCCTATTTGAAAAAAAAAAACATTTTTTATAACATCTGCGAAACTGTCGAGATATTTTATTTATCGATAACGTTAAATCTTGCCTCCTGATAATTCTATGAAACGAGTTATTCTGATTGATTTTTACCAATGTAATCTCAACTTTAATCTCAATTTAACTTGTTTTTTACCTTTTTCTACTTTTACGCGTAAAAGATAAAGAGCAAATTAATCGAGATTGAAGTTAATCTATAGATAGACATTAACGAGTCTTCGAACATCTTGAAACATTAAAAATTTGCCCGATAGTCATGAGGACTCGAATCAATAAAAAAAATCTATTATATTTGCATAGCAACTAAAAATTTTTTATTCTTTGATAAGCATGATGTATACATTTTCTTTCCTCCTCGTGATTAATTTATGCGCAGTACAAAATTTCCAAAAAAATATTGACAATAAAATAACTAATAAAGAAATAAAGCTACACTTTTTGCCTACAACAACAAGAAACGATATCTTATTTTTCTATTGTAGTACACATTTTACAAGTATTTCGCTACTATTCAACAAATTCATTATACATTGCGAATTTAATTGTCTGTGCACATATTTTAGAAATTTAGAGCCACCACTAGAAATTTGTATTTATAATTTAAGCTATATATAAATATCAGATTAGGATTGAGATTGAATTGCAATTTAACCAATCAAAGAGAGAACTAATATCAATTTAAGTAAATTTCGCTTTAATCAAATCCAATACTTTAATCCTATTGTAATTGAGTCTGATGGATTTTAAAAATTATATTTAATCGTGTCTAGTCAATTTTATAGAAGATAAATTTTGTTCTATACATACCTTGTGTTAAGTTAAATACACGTGCAAAATAAAAAATTAAAGGAACAGAAGATATTCGTTTCCATTCTCTGACAATACATGAATTCATGACATCAGAATATTAGATATAACAGATACAACATTGCGTATAATAGGTGAATATTGATCTTCAAAATTTGAAACAAATTTTTAGTGGTGACTCTACATTAATTTTTAATATTTGGGACAAATTTCTGGCCACAAAAGTACTCATTTCTTTGAACAACTGCGTATTCGGGAATATTGTACTAAAAAAAATAATGTTATGTCAACAGCGTTATTTTAATTGAAAATAATCTTATTGATGTAATAACATCAATAAGATGTATTGACATTGTGTTAATGAAACAAATAAAATTTTATTAAAACAGAAGTATAATGTATTTGTTCATTAACAAAATTATTTTCAATTAAAATAATGCAATGAGAAAAAGATCTGATTGGATTAATTGGAAGTAATTCTGGTTGAAAATGGAGGAATCAGAATTTTCTGGTTAAATCTACTAGAATTCTAATTGAAATAATCGAAATACTGATTAATATAATCAGAATCTTCTGATTCGTCCATTTTCAACCAGACATTTTCTTAATGTATCGTCGATATAACATAATTTTTTCAGCGTACACTTAATATTCTTATATTATGCATAAAATAAGATATATATATATTTTTTGTACATTCCAATCTTCGTGCAACAGCATAATTTCTCTTCGGATTCGGCACTGACGTTACGAAAATATTTCGTACAGATTTACTTACATAGGCGAGTATCCGGTTGGTGATTCGAAGCGTTAGATCGGCCGAGCATCGAAATGCAGCATCGTGAAGTCGACGTTGGATTAGAAATTGTCAAATCCATATGTCGAGATTCTCCGCGATCCTTTTTAAATCACCGGATATGTGATAACAGAGTAAAATATTGATTTACTCAGTACTTGTACAAGGTAAACCTTAGGCGGACGCAGGCAGTCGGCTCCGATGAACATTGGTTCAACGATCGTTCCGCGAGCGAATCTAGATACCTACGTGTGTGCCACCTACATAATTCATATCAGTATAGAGAGCAACCGTTTTGACGAGGAGAGGAAAAAAAGAAAAAGAAAATTGCGGACGATGTTTTGCCGAGAATTCATGACCGAGACGGGCAAATCGTCGTGCAAATTCCTATCGGTCGGCCGAACGAGACGACCGATGTAAAAGAATCTCAAGTAGTCTCCTCTTCTTTCTCCTCGCGGTTGTCGCGCTGCTGCATGGATTACCGACATGCGTAATTCAATATTTCCGTGTAATTCATATCGTCGTTGGCTGCAAAGAGTCCGCACGCGCGTCTATCCTGGCTTGCAAGACTTTGTAACCGATCATATGAAAGGCACTTTGTTTTCGGATAATGTAAAATGTATAACGTGAACGGTAATTTAAGACTTAATTCTTCATCTGTAATCTAAGGATCGCGTATGTATCTTGAAACGGGGTGAAAATTACGAAAAAAGTGACTAAATTTAACAAGTGATGACCGCTGATAAATAGGGTAAGGTGATGCAATTTCAAACAATTAGTACAATTCATAGTACAAGTCTGAATAAAATAAAATTTGAATCCAATTTTTGAGATTGAAAGGTAACCCTGTAATCATTGTGTGGAAGATACTGAAGGGGATATCAAATAGCAAAAAATCTTGAACTTCGAAAATTTAATTTAAATCTTATTTTATTCAAAATTGTATTGCCTTACTATTCTAGTAATTTTACTTACTTTTTGTAATTTTCACGTCATTTCAAGAAACACAATTGATCCTCTGGAACTTTTTGGCACAAGTAAAATATCATTCTCATATTTCTTCGAAATAATAGAGGGTGGAGTCCGGTTCCTTCCTTAAAACTTGTAATATCTATTTGGTAATATAATAGAATAATGTAATGTAATTGAAAAGTATCTTGAATTTTTCAACATTTTTTTTTTTAATCTAGAACAGTAAAAAATCTTATGATGAACGAAAAAGAACCAGATTGCAGACGGAGGGAATAAAAATATGATTTCAAGTGGATGGTTAAAATTACAGATGAGCAATTCTCTCTCGACGATTTCAGTTATAATATTTCGAAAGTTATTGATTCAAGCAGCGTATTTAGCGGTGGTATTAATGATTCAAAAATGGTATTGACGACGAGCTGATTGCGCATTTCATACGTGGAACCTCGTTAGTGAGTTTGTGCAGTTGAATAATAATCACGAGGAAAAATGTAAGATCACGAACGCGTTAACTGTTCTGCGTACAATAAAAAAAAATAGGAACAGAAATAAATATTAAATATTACAAATAAAAAAATTAGAGATTAAACGTAATTTACTTAACTTATGGATATAAATAAGATATAAGATCTATGAATATATGTCTTATATTTTATTTGTGCGATATCCATTGTGTGATACGTTTCTATGTTTATTTTCTAATTTTTTAATTTCTAATATTTAATAATTCGTATTTCTAAATTTTCTTCTATTGTGAACAGGACCTTATAGTACATAAAAAAATCAATTCAGAAAATTCACTCGACGTCAATGCTCTTTCTATGTTATCATTATTTTATATTAACGACACAGAATATTACACGCATTTTCTTTGATTCGTGGATTTTTTTATCCATTTGTAAAATCGATTTTAGTAGGAAATTGCATAAAGACTATTTTGTTTTAAAAATTATTGACATTTAATTTTTATAATTATCCCTTTAAGTATACAAATTAATTTAACAATTTATATAAATAAGTAACTATATATTTGTAACTTTTAAACTTTTAAATTTTTATTATAGTTTTACGTACATTTCCAAAACTTGAAAGAAAACCACTAATGATCTTAAATTAATTTGATTAATTAAAAAATCCCCATAGATATGTTTAAGGATTGAAATTTCAGGAATGAGGACAAAGAAGTTTTGACTCCTTTTGTTCTGATTGATCAAACTTCAATCTTTCAGTCTTCAATCTTATTCTTCAATGCATAGTCTGATTCCGGCCTTAGGTAGATTCAGATCAAGCTTAATGTGATGCAAGATATAAAACATCATCCACAATTTGATTATTGTATTGCGTGTTAACGCTATCTATACGGTCGCTTAGGGCTGTAAGGCTATCCTTCAACTCACCATGTGGGATCGTTATGATATGTTGTTATGTTACGTGTGCGTGCACAGCCCCTCGAGTTAGGTAGCGTGCGTTGTGCTATCTTTGCACGAGGCTTTCATTCATTAGTTTTATCGTAGCTTTACTGTCAATGTATGCGACCAGTCGCTATAAGTGACCTTGACTAGTCACTTCTGTCATCATATTGAATAGATGAGAAAAAGACGGGATTAAAATTCATTGACCCTCTGTAACAGCAAGATTATTTGACAGTCGCATAAAAGACACCTAGATTCGTCCATGGCAATTTTTTTTCTGTCACAATGAACTCTTTATTCGATATCATCTGTAACTGTAAACTGTTTCCTTTTTTATTCAAATTTTGTATGAAACCGATATAAAAATAAACATATTATTTATACACCGAAAAAAATTTACTAAATTTATATATATATATTAATAATGCTAAGTAAATTTTAATTTACAGTATATAAATATTTATTTAATAAAAAAACTGATTAAATAAAATTAACAGTATCAAATAGATATATGTTTAGTAAATATTTAGTAAATATTTATAGAACTATTCAAACAAATATTTATTAAAATTTAATATTTTTTTAGTGTGTAATATCGAACGGGAAAAATAAAAACGGAATAAATACATTCTTTGAGATTTAAATGAACGGTCTGCCCTATTTTTTATGGTTTAACGCGAAGAATATTGGAGACCTAGGTCAAAAAAAAATCCAATCGCTTTGTCAGGCGAAGATAAAAGAGGGATAATCGTTGTCCTGCGGCGGTAGATGACATCATTTGCTCACGTTCTCCTTCATTCACACCCTCCCTCTTTGCGTTAACGATGCGACTCGCGCTCGTTCAATCCCCGAACAATCGATGGTGCACGTAATGAAGTTTTTTTTTCGCTTTTTCCTCGGTAATATTATTTTCCTCGAAAAACGAACAAAATTCGCAGTTTTGCGCTGTCGTGGCAACGCGACGATTCGATTTGCAAGCACGTGTTCGTCGAGGATAGGTACCTGCCAATTATCGCACCTGCCATCAGCTCGTACATATTCATTGTGGACACATCCGATTATCAATCGATGGGACATAGGATGGGACATCCCCATGGTCGTCCAATGCGTCACCCAGCACACCATATCCGGATATCCCCAATGACTCTTAGCGTTGATGGTGTTTATACCGTTGGTGTAAAGAATTTTTCTATGAAAGAATTTATAATGCTTCCCTGAATTATACACTGGAAATAGAGATTTGCATTAATTGAAATTCTGGCTGAAAAAACAAATCAGAATTCTCTGGTAGAATCTATTATAATTCTAGGTGAGATAAATGCAGAATTTTCCTATGAAAGAGAATTAAGTATAACCTTTTTGAATTACACTAGAAAGAATTTGTTTGCATTAATTGGAATTCTAGTTGAAGGACAAATTAAAATTTCCTGATTCCTAGAATCTATTATTCTAATTGAGATAATCAGAATTTTAATTGATATGATTAATAAAATTTTCTGATTCATTCATTTTCAACCATAATTTTTTCTCAGTACAGAGATTAATATCGAATCTAGGATCAGTAGAAGTTTTCTTTCAGTCTTAAGAAAATTTCAGAGATGCTTGCAGATAGTAAAACTAGAACATAGTCTATAGAAATAATCTATTCCTTGATTTACATATCGGTTTTCGAATGAAAGAAAGAATTTTATCATGTCAAGGAATTTTCTTCGCGATGAAACACGATATTGTTGGATGAGTACCATCAGCAGGGGTAGTAGCGGGTATACGTCGAAAAACAAACCGATGGAAAATTAATATCCTTTTTCCTCCCTCTCCTCCACCCTGATGATGAGCGAACGTTTCTGCAGTGTAATAAAGTCACTAGAGCGCGAATTCAAGAGAATGAAAGAGAAGACGAGAGGTGAGCGTGCGAGGTGAGGTAAACGGGGTAAGAGGAGAAATGAAATGAGAGTGGGGGAGGGAGGGGGCGGAGAAGGAGCGACGGATGAGAGGGAGGACGACGCAGGCGTCGATAGGCTGCATAGCGCGTAGGTCAACGTACTTTCTACCAGGGCCGCACAATATATTGCCGCATTGGTTGGTACCTTCCCTGATTCGGTGAATCTGCAATCGCAAAATATGCTGCGCGCGATGTCACGAAACCTCCACCCTCCTAAATCACTGTCCGAGAATGACTGATGCAATTAGGATGATCAAAATTCCAAATCGGGATGTTGCAAATTTTGCGGGACATTCCAATTTTTGGCTGTCTATAGAGATGTCCTAAAAGAACCCTAGGCGGAATGACATTTGTCCTGATTTATCACGTAATCTAAATTAATATAAAATTTATTAGCATATTAATGCATGTTTCTATTAATGTAGTTTAATTTTAATCTTGTTTTAACTATAACTCATCTTTTTTTAATTTTAAGAATTAAAAAAAGATGAAGAGTAAGATAAATTAAAGCTAATCTACATTGGTAGAAACGAGCATAAGGATTTCTTTCACCAATCTCTGGTTAAGCTTACTGAGAAATTGTGTGTTGATCTCCCAAGTTTTGAAAAAAATTAACTTTCTAGCTCGTTCGATTGCTCATCGATTTGCAAATTACACGTATAGGTACGTGTAATTTTCGTTTGCATACTTCTGATGGAAAAGTTATTAAAAAACAATTTTATAGGATGCTAATTTCATATTAACTCTGCAACTACGAGGAAAATAGATTTAACTCAATCGATAGATTTTCGTTTGCACATTCCGAAATAAGTCGATTCTTTATTTGCACATCTTTAGTTGAAAGGTTATTAACAATTAAAGTTTCGAAGATAGTCGATTCAGATAAACAGATTCAAATCGCAGTTATTATACTCAAAATGGCATGAATCAATAGGTTTATTAGTAATTGTAGAATTTTAATTTTTGGGAGTTCTGCAGATTGTTTTGAAGGTTAGAAAGTTCAAAGCTTTGAAGATTTTAATGCAGAAGCTTCGAAGTTTGAATGCCTTCGATGTAGTAAAAAACATGTTTTGAACAGTTCAAAACATGTTTAATCTATGTTTTTAATAATACTGTTTAAAGCATGTTTGAAGCATTAAAAACATGTTTAAAAAGAAACACAATGTTTTATTCTAAAAAAAAAACATTAGTCTTTGTTAACTCTGCTTCGAAGCAAATCAGCAACCCTACTCTTGACTGACGTTCGAACACATGCGATATCCGAATTTTTAATCTTTGATGTTCTATACATGAAAAGCGTACGTATGTGAAAGGGCCTTGCGTGCAAATTTGAAAATACAAAAAAAAGAAAGACGTGTCCGAACTTAATTTCAAAATGAAAAAAAAAAGGTTGTTATCAGTCTATGTGATTAATGTATTGTAGAATTTGTAAACTTAAAGAAAGTTTGAAACTTTCTTTTTAAATTTGCACTTAGAGAAAAAGTGATAATTGTAAAGGTAACAACAAGTTTTATATGTAACTAACTATAAAACCGTTACTCAATTGTGCATATTAATTCTACATATAAAACTGGTATATTTGTCATCACTTTATATAATTGTTATTATTATTTCGCTAAATGTGAAATAAAATTGCCATTTGAGAAAGGCATGTTCCAAAAAAAAAATTTAGTATGACGCATTAAGCCGGATCCAGACTAAGCAAACAAACGCGAATGAATAGCTTACTTTAATGAATGTGAAAGGTACCAGGAATATCGCAGTTCGAACTCATTGATGCAACTTGTTCATTTGTGTTTCGTACACGCTCGTTTGCTTAATCTAAATCTGACTTTATATATCTAGCAGTTTCAATATTTCCCTGGATTTTTCCGTCTCTTAAACAAAATATAACAGTAAAAAGAGTTAATGAAAAATAAAAAGATACGATATATAATTTATATTCATGACAGTTTTTTCATGTAAAATACATCTTTGTGCAGCAACAGCAATATAAAGAAATGTCCTGTAATCTAAAGTTACGGAACATTCAAATTTATGAATATCCATGCGTGTGAGAAACAGGAAGTGGTTATTGTCACTTGAAGAAGTAAATGCAGTACTCGGTAAAAGTACCGTAAAATCTGCATGACATGAGACATTTAAATATTCAAGAGATATTATAGAATCCATTGATCCGGCAAACGATAATTGATTGTGTTGCATCCAGTTTATAATACAGATGAAAAGTGTGACAATAATAATTCTGCAAATTGTCTTTGCAGTGATCCTGAAGAATTATGCAATTACATAAATTTGTGTTTTGTAGGAAACAATATCGCAATGCTACGAAGGTCTTCAACGCGATCGCGTGATCTTCGAGCTTCGATTTATTCACGAGCCATTGACTCCGCTGACTATAAACCGTACTTTTATTACCATGACTCACGCCAAGTTAATTGTCTACGGAACAACGCAATATGAAAAATATGTCTGCACTGAAAAAAGTGAAATAATAGCTATCAAGTGTTGAGTTAAATAATTCCAATCAAATGTTCGGTTAATATAACACATAGTAAAAAATATTTTGTATTTGTGTTGAAAACGGTCCGCTCACATATTTGTTAAAATTTTATGTTGAACATTCGATTGTTAATTTAACATAATATGATTATGTTATTTAAATTTATTTAATTTTGTGTTAAATTAATATTCAACATTTTTTAGTGTCAAAATGACAAGTGGACAAACATAAAAATAATGTTTAAATATATAAATTCTAAGATTAATGAATAAAGTATATTAATTTAGCATATTATAAATATGAATTTTATTGAAAAAAAAAATACTTTCACGGTTTATTTAATGTATCAATACTACTTTTTTGTATTTATCTTCTTAAATGATATTTCTGTTATCTTCTAACATATTTATTTTGTGTTAAATTAATATATAAATTTAAGTGGACCGTTTGGAACACGTGAGATGTGTTCAATGTAACACAAATTTTTCGTTATATGAATCGAATATTTGGAAATTATTTCGCTCAACATTTGATAGCTACTACTCGACTCTTTTTCCAGTGTTAGATTTTTGCTCTCTTTCGTATCAAGTCTTCTACTTCGAAATGTTTCCACGAAATTTCGTAGAAGACTTAACAATGAGACCACGCAACGGTTTCTAATTTATGCTTGACGATATAATAGTAATTAATCCGTAACTGGAACAATGGTGAACTTTGGTGACCTTAAGATTTTTTTTAAATAATCACGATTTGTAATAATTTTATGTTTTACAATTTGTCACAATTTTAAACTTAAAGAAATCTTAAAAAGGAACTAATAACAAAAACTTCAATAGCTCTTAAGAACCCATATATTTCTTTATCATCAAAAAATTTGTTTTTTTTTACGAGTTAGTGCCTAAATTCTTCATCTCTAAATAATTTTATCCAAGAGATATTTCTCAGAGTACAATGGAGATATTTCCTGGATAAGGTTCTCCGCAACTTATCTGAAAGTGAAGAAATTGGGCATAAGACGTAATCATAGTTGATGCCAAAGTACAACCGCAAGAAAATTCTAACGAACGCTATTTTATATTTTCAGACGACCTGAAACACGTACATCAGGCTTTGCTGCAGAGTGCTAAGCGTGCGGGTTCCTTGGATAATATCACGGTAATCGTGGTGTTCCTGACGCCGCCGATCGAGATCGCTTCGCGCTCGAATCCGCTTCTGACGTATCAAGCACCGAATGGTCTATTACTAAACAACATGGATCCGAATAATCCGATCCCGTCGAATCATGATGAATTCGATGTAAAACCGGCCTACATCAAACAGCTGATCGACGACGACATGGATCGCCCCGATTTCGATTTACTTTTGAAAAATTCCGTGTGCGGTATGACCAGGAACGGCAAGCACCGGAACGACGACGATGCTGAATATGATTATACGGACATAGGTCCGGAGACTGATGTGGACGCCGGCGAGGATGTGCATGACAACAATTACCCGGCCCTCGCCACATCGTCGTCGCTCGATCCTACCCCCGAGAGCGAGAAACCGTCGATAGAAATTGAGAAGTACAACAACGACGACGACGACAAGAACGACAACAACGATTATTCTAACCGCGATAACGCGAACGTCTGCCCGGTGGATTCGGTAGTAAACGATGATGATCTAGACAATCGTGTCCGACCGAATGATAAAGACGTTCGCGGTGCGGACGACGAAACGCTGCGCGACCACGGTGACGACGACCACGACGTCGCGCGTATCGAGACCGCTGGCATGCATACTGTCGTGGACGATGACGAGTCGCCACCCTCGCCGCGAGCTGCTAGTAAGTGCAACTTGTCCGTTGTAAAGGCTCGGCTGTGCGCCGTGCTGGTATACGGTTACGCTTATCACGCGGTGAGCAATCTGTTCGTGTCGTTGGCGAACTACATCTCGAATTCGTTCGCCGCTCACATTTTTGGTCTACGTAAAAATTGAGCCGTGTCTTTGCGTTTTAATCGGCCTCCCAAGAGATGATTCAAAGATTCCATCTTCATTTATACCGGAAAGTCATAGAGGACCGAAACGGACGAA
This sequence comes from Acromyrmex echinatior, assembly GCF_024713525.1. Lineage (NCBI taxonomy): Eukaryota > Metazoa > Arthropoda > Insecta > Hymenoptera > Formicidae > Acromyrmex > Acromyrmex echinatior. The sequence goes on along the minus strand of NC_141854.1, from coordinate 18,118,666 downwards.
ATCGAGAAGTGTACATGTCAGCGATATGTCAGCGGATTAATCGTCGCATAACACGATGTAATCATCGTCGTATGCTCTGCGATAAGATTGCGCTAGTTATTATACATACCGCAGTATGAAGTATTTTATGTGTCTTTGAGAAATGATGCAAAATATCTTCGATTTTTTCGAACGCTGAAATATATTTTTAACATTAAACTATGTCCCGATTGCTGCAACACAACGAGAAACTTCGCATGCATAAAACTTATTATCTAAGAGATATAAATAAAAAAAACGTAATCGTTCCGACCTTTCTGAGTCCTCTTCAATATAATTTTAATCTATAATTACATGACTTCAAGTTAAAAAATTATTGATAAAAATATTATATATTATATCCTGAACTTTTTATTGATGTTTCTTATAAAAGTTTTGTTTGTTTTCCAAAAGTTGCTTGTTGCCAAAAGTTTCTTGATCTTTCTTAATGTTTCATTACTAAAATTTGCAATGGGGACATAGTTCTAGAAACTCCAGTGGACAGTATCGCTTGTTAACAATATCGCTTTTTTTGAGAGTACGAAAAAGCAAGTCTGTTGTACGCAGCTATTGGTAGATATGTGTTATATATAGTTTTCATATCACATTTCTTACATATGCAAATGCAACGCATATAAGAATAAAATTGAAACGCATTCGAATGCATAGTGCATTCGATGTGATTTACATGACTAAGATCTCCATTTTCTGACTCTTAACAACAGTGTTAGTACCGTTATACTATCGTTGAACTGCAGTTTTTTTTATCATATACAATACCTGCACAACGATAACATAACGATACTGTCATTAAGAGTTACAGACTAGGGGTCTAAAGAGTACATCCTGTAATGACCCGCTTTTCGTACTTACGTACGATCCACAAATGGCCTCCTCATTCTACTCTCCTTGGTAACAGAAGTACAGCGAGCACTTGTAGCATCGATCATCCGTTACATCCGTGATCTTACATGGATAAATAAAGTTCGAGATTAGTCAGAGCTGCTATTTTCTTGTCGGTAGAATGTCACACAGATAAATTATCGCGTTTCTCCCGTTTTTTTATGTCACGGAGATACGTTATCTTTATTAATGACCTATATGCCATGTCGCTGTGCGAAGCCATAGCTATGATCAACTGCAGCTTTAAAAATGTTGATGGCGCTAAAATCGTAATTTTTAAATCGTTATCGAGATCAGTTGGGTTTCGCTAAATAGAAAATGAGTTTCATTATTGTGACTCATGTACAGTCTAATGAACATGGAAGTTCGAAAGATAGCAAGTTGACGGAAGTAGCGGATATGCTAACGAATATACCGTACGAGAAAACCTGTTTCTCTAATTGACTTTGAAATTGATTTTAACCCGCATCGGTAGCATTGCAAAAAATGGAAATTGATGTTCAATAAAGGTAATAAAAAGCACCGTTTACGCTATTAACGCTTTCTCGATAAGCGGAAATGTTGAATATCAGGTAAACGAGTCTCGTTAGCGTAAATTGGACATCGTAAATCTTTATATTATTAGATAAGCAATTTTTTAAATGCTCATTATGTCTAGAAACGAAGGAAAAGCTTCTAAATCATGATTATTTATGGCAAAAAATGGATAATATTGTTTCAGAGCAATGTAGTAATCAACGGTATATATTACTCTAATTATGAAAAATTAAAAGATAAAGATAAAGATTATTCATCCACTAATTAAATTAATGAAAAATAATAAAGTAACTTTAGTATTAGAAAATTATGTTATCTTAAATTTGAAAAAAAAAGATACAGTGAAAAAAATTATTATTATTATTTTACAAACGAAATGTTTAGTTAGTCTGTTAAAATTAGTCTATTAAAATAAGATATATGATATATGAGCTGATGATTGCTTATTGTTCCGCGTATTATCTTAGATACAAATTTGCAAACAACGATTATTTTTCAAAAAATATTTGCATTTGTTAAAGCAAAATCATTTCTATAACATATGTTTTTAATATTCTGTTTTTAATTCTAAATTTTTTTTTAATTTTGTATTCTCTATCTATATTTTCTTAAGGAAGTCTCCTACATTAGAGGATTAAAAAATTCGATTTTTTTTTCTATAAATTGATAGTACTCTACGAGAACATGTCCCTCAAAAATTTTAGAACGAAATTCGAAGTCCTTCAGTATAAATTCTGCGCTTGTATATACAGATTATATATACAGTGTATATATACATCGAAAATTTTTAACGCGTTTTTCTCGAAATCGTTTTTTTGCATTTTTTAAAATTTTGTGAACACGATTGAGAAGAAAATATTTGTCCGATTGACTTCTTTTAGGACTCATTCTTTAGCTAATTTTTTTTGCCTAAACAAACGGTTGCTACTTAGTGAAAATCGTAATTTTGTTCTTTAAAATCGGACAAAATTATAATTCGTATATATTTTTTTAATTATTTACATAGGATGATATTCTATATAAATTAAAAATCTTTTTTAATTTTTTGATTCAGGCAAGAATTACAGCCGCTGGATGTATAGAAAATTGTTACGTCGTGCCACTAAACTAAATGTTTATATTTTTATTATTTAGAATACTTTTTCTCACATAAAAATTGTGTACGTACTCTATAATAATTATATTGAAACATGCAAAAAGTTTGAAGTCGATAAACATTAATCTTCCATATGAAAAAAAAAAATTATGAAAAATCACCTCGTTTTCGGCCTCCTAATGTAGAAGATCTCCTTAAACCGTTATTATCACATACAAAAACGGATGTTTTACGTACTATAGGAAAATTATTCTGCCGTTCTATTAATGAAGATATTTTTAAACATTGAGAAATGAGAAACGTGTTTACGCGCGATAACAGTAAATTGATAACGTTTATTTTAATATTCTGCTTTATATTCTCATGTTTTTTTTTAATTTTACTTTTTCTATTAAACTCTCATCACTATCGCGCGAAAACGAATTTTTATAGGCTAAACAAAAATCATTATACCACTCTGTTAACGACGATATTTTTAAATATTGAGAAACGAGAAATGTGCTTACGTGCGATAAGGGTTGATAATTAATTTGCCATGTATATTTCAGGCAATCGTCAGATACAGAAGTACAACAGTTCGCCATTATCGTTATCGGCAGCAATTTCAGTTAATTAACAAGTACCATCATGTGTCTCTCGCATGCCCGCTTAGTCCCGTTACAGACATTCGAATCGAGCGCGCAATGGCCGAGAACCGCGCCGCCGCGTCGCAATTGGTCGACGTGATGCGCTCGTGTCGCTGATTCGTCATATGGCGGCCAATTGGGCAGCGTGCCGCCAATTGTCGCCGGCCATGTGGAAGGGGCTTCCGGCAGTTCCTCTCGAGCTCGTACGGTTATGAGTGCGCGTCTGCGGTTCTCGTGTGAATTTTCCTGGTACGATCGTGTTGGTTCGCGTGCCGATCTGTGATCGCCGGCTTTTATACCAGATATATACCGTCGGCTTCAGGCACACCGTTACCGCCGGCACTTCTCGGACGTGAGGACAGACACACGACGCGGACGAGGGATGAGAGATACGTTCTCCGAGGTACGTTGCGCGCTCGTGTTCCTTCGCAGTCGGTTATCGCCAAGGAATCCGGGCAGAACCCTGAATTGCGTATTTAAATTTGGAAGTGACGCCGTGGCGGGGGACATCGCGCGGCGTTGTCCACAAGTCTTTGGAATAAGCGGCGATGACAACAAACCATGTTGTTGCCGGCCGGTGACCGGCTGTTGAAAAAACCGACGTTGTTTCTCCGACGACGATTCTGTACGACGCGATGGTCGCCGTTATCAGAAATAAACGTAGAGATCGTTTTCGTGTCTACAACAAAAACCGAACTCATTGACGGTATACCGGTTTCTAAACTACATCGATGTTCCCCCACTCTTTGTTTCTTTTTCTTTTCGTTCTTTCTCTTTCTCTCTTTCTGGATGGTATAGGTGAACGTTACGGTTCTGATATCTTTTCCCTCTTTTTCTCTCCCTCGTGGTGATCGCAGGAACTAATTGCGTCGATTTTAAATCAAGGCCTGCTCTGCCTGATCCTTCTCGAACATTCGACGAATTTAGTTCTTCGATTTCCGTCTCTCATAAGCACATACAAACGAGAAAGAAGAAGCATTCTCAGGACAGAGGGACGAGAGTCCAAGAGGGAAAAAGAAAAAGGCAGTGCCTCGCGTCATGCGAAGCGTGCCCGAAAATAACGTGTTGTGAAATTGCATTGTGTATTTGTCGTCATCGTCGCTGTTGCACTGAGAAAACAAAGTCGCATTTCACGATTTGTCAAATTGATTCACGCTGCTCCGTTTTGCAGTCAAATTTTGATGCAGTTTCGATAAATTAAAAATTTAATGTTAAAAGCGAAAGAATTTACGCCTCTCGTCTTGTGTTTCTGTCGACTAATAGAAAACTTAGATAATTCCGTGGAAATTCTTTATTAATAGAGAATTTTTGCGATACCGCGCGTATCTGAATACACGGTATTGCAAAAACTCCCTGATATCGAAATTATACTGATTTTAAGGATCAATTTGAAGCTAATTTAATGACATACAAATTCTTCCGTCGTGAACAAAGAAAATTTCTTAAATGGCTTCTCGAAAATAGACACATATTTGCTCAGCGAATTTTGTACGTCTTATTATGTGTAATTAATAATTTTTATTACTATAGTGATAGAATATCATTGAATATGATTAAAAACACGTATTCTCACTGATTGTACATTGAATGATGCACTTTTTACTTTACATTGTTATGTAACTATTTAAAATTCAAAATTATGTCGAACGATAGTTATCTTTTACAAATTTAAAATGTGTTATGTTTTAAAAATTTTTGATAGTGGTGGTTCTCGATGATTATCAAGGTGCTATTAAAAAATGACAATTCTTCGACTGTGAATCATTCGGAAACGTCTACAATGACATTTTTAATGTTTTCCATCGGGAAAACTAGTGCAATGATACACACTGAATACAATTGAATGCAAATAAATTCAAATATTTTCAGTGTTCAATCATTTGACCCTTTTAATTACATATGTGGATAGTTTGATAAGTCAGTAACTTTTTAAAAAGAGACCAGAAAAATAGAGTAAGATATTATTGACTTATTAAATCGTTTACATATTTCTTTATTTGCGATAACCTCATTACTTTAAAAGGATTAAATTATTTATTAATACTGAAAATATGTTAATCGATTTACATTCATTGCATCAGTGTTGCACTAATTTTTCCAATGGAAAATGTATTTGAGTACTTTCTAAGAGACACAGATGATATAGTATAACACAGGGAATCATTATATCTTTGTTTGTTAATGTTAAATAAAGATGAAGCGATTACCATGTTACACTATGTCTTGCTGGAAAACATCAAATAACATGTAGTACATATAGGTTTTCTGTATACAATAAGCTATTAGTCATCACTCATACAGCATACTAGTGATAAGTCATACTAGTCACAAATCTTAGGAAATACATTCAGAATAAATTATGTTACAATAGATTACGTCACAATATTTCAACCATTTAAAAGGATGATTTTCAGAGGAAATAATAATATACTATATGATTCGTTATTCATAACACAATGTAACTTTTGAATTGTAAGAAATTTCATCATTTCTACGCAATCACTGATTACTGATTTATTGTTGTCTTGTAATATACTACTCTCTTACTGACTCGTTTATAATTCGCTCCTGATTCTTGATTACTAACGGTTTATTGTATAAAACTCATTAAACTTTAAGCCATAAGAAATTGATCAATCATAGTAAATTACTCTTTTCATATACTAAGAAAAAAAACGGATGTATCAGAAGATTCTGATTATATCAATCAGAACTCTGGTTATCTCAACCTGGATTATAACAAGTTTAAGGAAATTCTAATTTGTCCATTTTCAACTGTGATTGGTCAATTTCTTACGGCTTGAGGCTTACACCTTAAAGTTTAAGTCTTACATCTTAAAATGTCATTGTAGACTCCGTTTAAACTACAGCTGGTTTTTTTTGTATACAGAACGTTTATGTATTATGAAAACTCAAAAAAAAGTCAAATCTACGCCAACACACACAATGCTAAGACCATTTCAGCAAAAACAAAACAAAGGCCGAGCACTTGAATAATAAGTACACAATTATTTTCGCGGTGAGCGCTTATATAATATTTAAAGAGCTACTTTTAAAAGCAATCCCTTGAAAATCAAAACAATTTTGATGCTTAATTTTTAAAATTTAAAAGAAAGAAAGAGTAAGGAAATTCTCAAGTTGCAGAATGTTAATCTGATTTTACTAACAATAAGATGAAAATATATAGCACGATTATTAAGATTATTAAATTTCAATTAATCTAACTATAAAAGTCAAATCATGATAACATGAAATTTTTAGAATATTTTAAATCAAGTTTGGTTCTCTTGGACTTAATGAAATCAAAATGATTTAACATCTTTTTTGTTATGACATTAGAGATTATTTAAATTTATCATACTCAATCACAAACGTTAATTAGATTTTTTAAAAGGACGAAGAGTATATATTTAATTTTAAAATTTCTGTTTTTATCAAGTTTTATCTAGTTTTAAAAAATTTTTATCAAGTTTTATCAAACGCGATAGAATACGAGACAGGGGAGAGCCGAGGTCGTCGAAATTCGTTGACAGACAGATTACAATTCGGTCTCATGATTCGACGCTTCTTTTTATCTCATGTGACATGTATACAAGCGCAGGACCGACGATCGATGGCGACAGGGGCGAGAAATAATTGCGGAAATCAGTGCGAATAATATACATATGTATAATCGTAGTATAACCAGCGGCGCGACGCTTTGACGAAAAATGTTCCCCAGTGGCTTTATGATGATGATGATGTAATTAATTCACCGATCGCATGTTGTTGCGTCGCGTGCTGTGTCGTCTCTACGTATATTTATAGACTCGAAAGTAAAGCGCGCGTTCGTCTCGATGTTCGTAACTGAACATTCAGGTGATTCCTGAACGTGGCGCGAGGTAATCGGATCTATCGCCAACACTTGGAAGCACTGTTACTGGTCTCACTTGACATTGAATTTAAGTAAGTTATCTTGACGCAGAACTGCACGTATGTAAATTTGTCACATTATCATACATCGTATTCTGTTCGTATTTTGTTCTTTTAATATTTTATTTTTAACTTTATTTCGTACAGGTATAGTTGACTCGATGCCAATCTTTTAAATCTTCTTGACATTAACTCTTTATCTACAGTCATATTTTTACTCCCTCTGAGCAAAATAAGGATGAAACTTGAGAGTGAAATTTTGCTTGTGCCAATAAAGTCTCGGATTGCAGATGGAGACTTAAAATTGAAATAAAATAAAAATTAGGATTTTAAACTTTGTTTCAGATCTAATCTGCTCGATATAAATTTTAACCTTCCAAAACAAAGATCAAAATGTAACACAGGTTTGGTTTTTTATTATCTAATTGTGGTTAACCAGATAATAATGTAAAAATTGTACTTTTGTAATTATCATGGTTTATCACTTAACTAATAGTTTTGTAGTAATTAACTTTTAAAGTTATCACTACAAAATCATCAGTGTAGTAATTGATCGTAATTACAGAAATAACATTTTTGTATTATCATCAAGTTAAATAAGGTTAAATCTAATCACAAATTAATCAGAAAAAAAAAACTGAACTTCAGTGATCTATGAAAACCATTTAATTTATGTTGACTAAAAGACACTAATCAATTTCAAGGAACCAAACTAAAATTATACAGAAAAGAATGAATATATTAAGTTTATTTTAATAATAATAATAATAATAATAATAACAATAAGATTTATTATTGAATGAAGTCCACCGTTAGTTCAAGAAGATTTTCTATTCTCAAAAAGGAGGGAAATCCTTCTTGACATTAGATATTAAAATTAAAATAAGATAAAAATATTTTTAAACTTTGTTTTGTTCAAGTATAGTCCTCGATGTCTATAGTTTTGAACTTCTCTTGACATTAGGTACTAAAATTAAAAAGATAAAAATTATTAATAATATAATTAGATTATTATCGTTTTTGATATGATTTTATGATTTTTGCCCATTTTCCGCTTCTCGATGAGTGTTCGCACTTCGCAGTTTGCGAAGTGCTGCGATAGATGTGCGGTTGTAAGATCAAAATGAGCGTATTCCGACGAGAGAAAAGATGAAAAACGGGTGCGACTAGTACGGCCAAAAAAAAAATCAAACCTACGATCTGATTGAGAAGCGTCTGCGCGGTTTTCTTTTTTCTTTCTCGGAGCGAGCTTACATGGCAAGAATTATCGTTGCGCCGCGCAAAAAGCGAAGAGTAGGTTTCAAGAAATAACGCTTGTGTGGTGGAGGCTGCGGCATTAATCTCGGCAAACTGCTGCGATAATATTAATCCTTGTGCACAGCTGCACAATTTTCTCGTAATTCGAAAGAATGCAAGTAATAAATTTATAACGTAAAGGCTTGTCTACGCTGAAGCCGATCGTTGATCGCCAGTGGGGACGAGCCTTAAACAAACAATAGTAACGGCGAAGTTTCTGTAGGATTATGATAAGACAAGCGTGACTCAATTCTCCGTACCAATATTTTATTCAAGGCGAAATTCCATATAAATTAATTTTTGCTATTTTTAGCGATAGTATTTAAGTGAAATATCCGCGAGTTTTCTGTACATAAGATTGTATAATAAGCGTAATTTTTCACCACCTCAGGAACGTTTTATTCGAGATAAGATTTTAAGATTAAGATTTTTTTAAATTTAGTTTTTGCTAATTTCATCGATACAGAAGAAATTGATGAATCTTGTAAATTTTAAACAGACAGTTGCTGACGCACTTTGAAGATTAAAAAGCGACCATACAGAGTAAAAATTATCGCTGCGCAGAATTGAAATTGTGCAAAAACATTTAGAAGGAACTGAAGCGGATTTATGGCGGTATTAGTTGCAACAACCGTAGCAATAACGTTAAGAACACGTTAATATCGGATAATAGACGTTTTTCTAGATTCTAATAACTATAATTTAACGCTGTCCAAATGTCATGTGCCGTACACTGCGCATCACAAATTCCATACATAGTCTGTTGCTCTTATCTATGCATTCCACGTTTCTTTCTGCTCTTCTTTCTTTCGTCAAAGCACGAGTACCAATATAAAATCGCGTTTCAGACAAAAACCCGCGCAAAAGAGTGCAAGCTGAAAAAAGTAAATTTATAATTATAGATTTAAAGCCTATGTTCTTTGAATTTATATCGCCTATGAAAATCTAGAATATACGTAACGTATGCTGCAGTATTTTCATGTGCGATATTTTTTCAGAATTAATGAAACGTTTGAGGCTTTATTCCTGAAAAATATCGCATACGAAGAAAATTCTATATATGTTACGTATATTACAGATATGCGATATAAAAGAATAGGCTTCCTGTGCCTTCTGTAGTACTTAATGACAATGTCGGTATTGTTATTGTCATTGTGTATGTATTATACATAGTAAAAAAGCTGCGCAGCGAAAATATAACGATAACGAATTGTCATTAAGAGTTACAAAATACGTAGTAGAAAAATAAAAATCGCGCGAACATTGCAAAAATATGTTGCGATTAGAGTTTTCTAAATTACAAAAAAATGAATAGAATACGCTGAAAAAAAAAAAGATATTAACAACATTATGTTATATCAACATTATTTTAATTGAAAATAATTTTCTTAAATCACACATAATAACACTATTAAAGAAACGTACATCATACTCTTGTTTCAATAAAATTTTATTTGTTTCCTTAATAGTATTATGAATTAACAAATCATTTTAAATTAAAATAATGTTGATATAATATCATTTTTTTTCAATGTATGTATACTTTTTAAAAAAAGATGATCCAGGGAAGCAAGAGGCATAATTGTTCTAACTATTATGTTCTAATTATTAACGTAGATAATTAATGTACTTAATAAAATAAAATTTCTAAAATAATTTTTATCGACAATTCTTATTAAGATAATTTTATAAATATAAAATTTTAATTAATGACCAGAAGTTTTATGTCTTCTTCAAAAAGGTATATAACTCTGGTTGCAACGAGAGTGCAAAGCGACGATTGTAAAGAAGAGTTGTGACTTTCGGGTTTGAACGGAAAATGGCCGAGGAATTTACCCGTATGCATCGTTTGTTCTTAAATAAACGCTCCGTCATTACTTCGGATAACTATTTACGTAACGAGCAATGTGCGTCGGCGGCTCTCTGTTGCCGAGGCGAACGAACGAACAACTGCACCACCGGCATGATGCGTCTCGTGCCGGCTAATTAAACTTGCCATTTATTATCTCGAAATAATTAGGCGCCTATCGCTCTTTTTAACATAGACCTTGTCTCTCTTTCTCTCTTTTTTTTTATAATTTCTCCTTCCCTTTCACACTTTGGCGAGCTATGTATACGAGTATCATTTTGCGACTTAAAATAGAAACTTATCACGTGTCTCTTAAGTAACTTATTCGTCTTTCATATTCGCGCGAATCCCAAGGTTAAGCTTCTTTGCGCCGAAATGAAAGAGTCGAGAAACAAGAAATCTTTTTTGCTTAAAAAAAAAAATTCCTACTTTCTATATATAAAGTAAAGTAACATATAAGTTCCTCTTTTTCGGAAAGGGAATATTTGTACAGAAAAATTGCACAGACACTTGAAAGATGGTGCTTTCCAGCAAGTGACACAGATTATTTTATCTTTATTTAATATTGGAAACAACAAGGAGGTAATGATTCATTGTGTCATACTATGTTATCTATGTTTCTTGCTGGGAGACATCCTTTATCTATCCGAGGAAAAATTATCGGAAATTTGCTACTTTGTTGCTTTGTGTATTAAAAATTATACCTTTCAAGAGAGAGAGAGACTGTCCAAAACTCGATTTAAAAAATTGATTGAACTTCTCTCAGGCAAATCCTTTTTTTTTTTTTTTACGTTTGATTGTTAGAATTCTTTGACGGAATACCAGAGCTCTATCAATTAGGTCTATTTTTATAAACTAAGGGTATTATTTTTTAATCTAGGGTATACTTGTACTTAATTAATATTTGAAGTTTGGCGAAAGCGAGATGGAAAGGTTTAATATAGTCTATCTACTGTAATGACAAAAAAACATCAATTGAAAATCTGATAATTGCTTAGAAATATTTCGGAACATTTGAAGCGCAAAGGAAGAAACCTGATTGATTCGTGACATGTACAGAAATTCATTTTGTCGACGCAACTTTTGTATTGCGCTTGATCGGCGGTTGCCGCATCAAGCGCAAGTATCTTATTTACTTTTGCGATCGGTTTCATTTATACTCGCGACTCGAGCCCGTGCAATTCCTTTTTAGGCCGCGTCTGGTTTCTCGGGCGTGAAATATGCGTCGCTGCACCCTGGCGTTTTTCGTATGTAAATTAGCGAGCCATTATAAGCAGTCATTTCGTCGTCGTTCCGCAAATAATTGCATGAACAAGACATTGATAATTAAAAGAAATTCTCTCTCCCCTTTATCTTTGCGAAAGAGCATGCTAAAAATGTAAAGTACATCAAGGGTACAATTTTTTCTTTTATACTTTACACAGTAAGAATGGTTTTGCTGAAGTAAAAAGTTTAGTTTAAAGATCTGAAAATAACATCTTGTAAGTTAGTGGAATAAAATGAGCAGAATCGATTCTAACATTTTATTTGTTGCTCTTTTGTAGCTAAGAAGTTGTTAAAGAAAGAAATTTGTTTAGTCAGTTTTTTTTTAATGATGTTCCGCTAAAGGAAGATCAGCAGATATATATATATATATAAAACAACGAAATTATATTTTAAAATAACGTAAAAATTTGTTGCTGTCGAAATATTCAAGTTTTGAATCAGTTACTTACAAAATAAGTAAATAATATCGGAAAAACTTCTCAGCGTGTAAACGATACAAAGGTTAAGTACCAGCACAAAATTTATTGCTTGTTTAAAATTGTACGGAGATATTCTCTAAATTTATTGCTCTCAAGATGTGCAAGTTACGAATTTGTTGCTTGCAATCTTGAGAGCAATAAATTTAGACAATGTCTCCGTACCAAATTTGAATGAGCAACAAATTACTTGTTGTCAAAATAATTATAGGAGTTAGTTGCTAGAATGTCAAAACTTTTTGCATCATTGCCCGGCATACTTCAGCAAAATCATTCTTTCCTTTTATTTGTCCTCAAATAATCATCATCTAAATTCTTTACTATTTATATACTTTTTTAAAAGCTGTATCTGTATTTTTATCAGAAATTTTCAATTTTTTTCAGTTTTGTTTTCCCGAAGTTTCCCTTTTGTACACCAAAATCTCTTACGTCTCGCAATATAAGTTATAGAAGAGAAACTGATCTCTCTCTCTTTCTATTTCTCTTTTTCTCACACACGCAAAATGTATTAGGTGTTGGAATTAATTCGTAGCGTTTTACAAGTGATGGGGAAGTACTTTCATTAATGTATTTTTTAATGCTCATGTGAAATAAATAACATTCTTTCATTAAAAACGCTACGAATTAATTCCAACACCTAATATAATATATACATATACATATACATACACATATACATGCTCGCCCCTGCGGTCCTCCTCTATGTGTGACTTTGGTTTAAAATTAACTCTCCCTCTTACTCTTTGCGACTCGCAGCGAGACGTGGCACTCACTGTGAAAATGAAAAAGAAAAATACGGGAGAAAGGAGGAGAGAGGAGAGGACGCTCGCCCTTTTTCCTCCTTCGTCCTCTCTTAACTCGTATGACGAGCATGCCATGAGGATTCCACTGTGCTTCCCGACGAACTGAAATTGCGCGACGTCGGGCGTTGGTCGCTCGTCGCGACGTCTTTTCAATAGAGACTCCTCATGGAATGCAATGGTCGCATTTCAGAAAAGATATTTTATTTAGATGGATTTTGCTTCAAATTTCTTAACCGTTCTTGAGAAATTCCGCGATATTTCGACAGCGTTAACACGACGACATTAGAATGACTGACTACAACGATCGCAGTCTGATTTTATATGTCCATGTACCAGACATTTTTTTTACACGCAAGCTTGTATAAGAAACAACGAACAATCTTATCATTTTTGCGATAATATTCTGTAGAATAAGTAAGTGTAGAATAACCTGAATGTCAATTTATTTTTGGGAGAGGGAGGGGGGGATTAAAGGGGTCTGTTAATCAAGAAAGAGCCGATTAACTCTATAAATGCGGGCTAAGGAGAGCTTAATGTAGTAATTTACAAGAATTTTACAGCTACTTTTTTAAGCTATTGATGAAGCATATAGAAAACTGTAGATTGTAAGTTATATTTTTCTATTGTCCTGTATCGACAGATGGTTTCAACGTGTAACAACTAATAAAAAGGATTGATCTCTACGCGTATTCTTCGAAGTTCATTAGAACCAATATAGTAATTAGAATTTTGTAGAGGATTTGTAGGGGATTACGCGATATCGACGAAAGCTGTCGAAAGAGGCGAATCGGAGGAACATCTCAAGCGGATTTTACGTATCGACGATCTCTCGGAGAAGACTTTTGCAAGGTCAACGTCCTGAGATTCAAGACACATGGCAGCGAAACGGCGCAGGATATTATTACCCGAAATCATGTTGTAATATAATCAGATTATGGCGGTCTTTGGCGATAATCCACACGGATTCAAAGTGCGTTAGAAGCGATCAAGCGTGTGGGAGAGAACCTTGCGAGTTGGCACGAGTTCGCGTTGGTGGCCAAGACTTGGGACGAAATTAAGAACGGGTTGTTAAGCGAACGCTCTGTGCGTAGGCTGCGCTTTTTTTCAGCGTCCCTTAACCAGTTTCCACGTCAACATTTTTCCGGCTTCGGCCAGGTGGGCCGACGGACGTTTCTATCAGCTGCTCTTTACGCCTTTCTACAATTTTTTTTTCTACTTCCCTTCCTCCGGACGTGCTCTCATTTTGTTTCATTCCCGCGGCAGTGCCGAGCCAACATTTTTCACGCGACCATCTCTGCAGAAAACTCGCCTATAATTTCAAATATTCTTGCTCGTTAATCTTAATTTTTTTATAGAGCGACAGTTAATTTTAATTACATTTTTTATAAATTCATTATAGAGAGAAAGATGCAAATGTTTCCACAACTTTTTCCGACAAGTGAAACTCTTTAAGAAACGCACACAGTCCACTAAATTTGTTGTCTCTATTTATGAATTTAATACATTAAATGATATATAATATAAATTGATGAACGGTCAATATTAATTAGTGTTATTATATTTCGGCAGCTCGTTTAAATTACGATAGGTTTATGTAATAAGTACGAATTCATTACGTATCTAAATTACCTATTACGTTACGTTAATTAAAATTAATTTGTTATTTTTTAGTTATTGTGTTAATTGAGTAATAATGATGATAATAATAATAATAATGATGATGATGATGGTGATGAAAAGGATTACTTTATTTATAATTAATATTGCATTAATTGTTCTCGTGGAAATTCTTGGTTTCAGAACAAAATTGCCGAAGTTTTTCTAAATACAAAAAGATACGAGGAAATGCAGTTGAGTTTTAATCAAAAAAAAATTAATGTATCGAGTATGACAATCAGATCGATTTTTAGATCCATTTAATCTAACTGCGACTGTAATATCGTAGTGACAGAAAATTTTTTTACGCCGGAATAGAAATGTCGTAGTCTTTTGTTGTCCTCGTTCCCTCACCACTGCTGCAGAGTCAAATGTGAAAGGTGGAAAGATAAAATGTACTTGCGAAAAAGCACCCTTCCTTTGTCACGCGAGTATTTCACGCGAATAGATGTATCGAAGGGGTCAATTGATTCGACGATTTCCGAGGTCCATCCAATCGGACGAGAGTAATTCTCCTCCAACTGTCACGGTTCACAGGTGGGTGGTGGCAGTGCGTAGAGGGGCGGGGAGAAAGAGATGGAGAAGGAGGAGAGAGTGCTCCGGGGGCTCTGGGCTAGATCGATAATGCATCTCTTGGCGGGCGTAGTACCTCTTAGTCACCGGAGGGCGATCGCACCTACGAGGAGGTATTCTTCATGTTGGAGCCACTTCGGCTCACGAGAGGTGTGCTTTCTCCGTATCGGGGTCCGTCTCGCGCGTATCAATGCTGTATGGACGTGTAAAATGATCCGGGATAATCGCACTGAATATTAACTGAGGTACTCTTCGAAACGTGATAGCTCGTATTCACTTCGGATTCCCGAGAACTCCTCGTTCGATATTTCATATTTCCTTCAATATTTCTACCGCAGAACACCTTTGCAGGTACGTACACCGTATCGTCTCGTTACGTGAACGGTGCGAGTGAGCGTATAGTTTTCGAGGGTGATACTCCTTGAATTATCGAACGAATTATGCTGGAACTATTTATCTTGTCCCATTGTTGCGTGTAATTATTGGCAATGATTTCCGTAATATGGATGCGAGAACCGCATGTCTCTTTTGTAAGCTGGTAATTATCTGGAATGAGGTATTTCCATATCGCTCCCATATACCATTTCAACATTTCCTTTTGTTCTTAATTTTGCTCTGTATTACGTTGAAATTATCTAGCCTAGCAATTTTCGTCGAAAATCATCTTTCGTTAGTTTTTGCTGAAAGTATCGAGAATTTTATAAATTCTCGATGATTACATGATGGTGAAATAAAGCTATAATATAATTCGATAATTGAAATATTCGATGTAAAGGTGAAAAGTAAGTCTAATTCGTAAGAGCTATTTAAATACGATTTTATATTAAACTATGTTATGGATTGTCAGTTTAGCCAGATTATTCTTGGTATTAAACTCGTTTTAAATAATTTTGAAAAAAAAATACGAATTTATTATAGAAAAATCGATAAAACAGGTAAAAAAATTTAATATTGTAATATAATATACTTGATACTATTAAATATTGCTATCTGCATAAAATAACGCAAGAGAATCTGTAAAAATTCAAGAAAGTAATTAAATTATTAGATAAAGAAACGTACTTGTCACACGTCTATTTGTATATAAATACGTGCGCACTGAATTCACTTTTCTTTGAAACTTTGTGATGAAAAGCCACGTTGTGGGATTTGGTTTCTCGATTTACTATTTAAAAGATACTATATAAAAAAGGAAATGATATAATATCAATGAACACGATTTTTATCAATAAATGAAAATAACATGACGTAAGAAATGTAACAAAGTGAATTTATTCGTCAATGTATCTAATTTCTCTTACGCTTATTCCAGAACCTCTTCAGCATGCACTGATCGTAGCGGATAATGTAGCGGACAGCGAAGATTCCGAGGACGAGTGGGATTATTATCGTGCCGATCCGAACAAGCAGGAATCTGCAGTGACAGCTGTTACGGCAGACGAATCCCGCAAAGACATTGAGGAGCAAAGTGTACAGGAGACCGAGTCTGTCGCGGAAGCTAGCTTGGAAGTTCAGTCTTCGGGAGCAGAAGACGATATTAAATGCGAAGACTCATCGAAACTTCTCGAGCCCAATTTTGAGATCGACATCGATGTAAGTCTATCTTGGTACTTTTCTTCGTTGTTAAATATTTATTATTCATTGTAAGAGCACGTATTTCGAATAATACCATTGCATTTTCAGATAAACGACGAAAAAGAGTTGATCGAATTGACTCCAATTTATCCAGGTATTCTAGAGGAAGAAAAGAACAATATGGATTTCCAATTGAATCCGGAGGCAGCAGAATTCGTGCCGTTATCACCACCGTTAGTATGCAACAGAAGCAACACACGCTTGCGGGATTTTGCCATTAGTGGCTCTCCTCTGAAAACAACACAGACGATGGATGATATTCGTGTACCGAGCCAGAGTGAATTCGACAAGGAAGTCTGTTGTCGACCAAAGGAGATAGGCGAGGAATCGCACGACGAAAATGCAGAGCTACAGAATAATAGTTCACAGAGTTTGGACATATCCGAGATTTCGTCGACCAAAGCCGAAATCGGTGATGACGAATCCATGATGCATGTAATGTCTACCTCACAGTGGCAGACGGATATCTCTTCTCAGTGGAACGAAAAGGCGCATGACGATGCGGGTTCTGATTTAGAAGATGGCGGTGTCGTCACCAAGGACGATCCTATGGCTGTATCGTTAACTCCAGCTAGCTTCAAAGCGTTCGAATTGAAAGTTGATTTGAATGCCTTACACATATTGGACGATAGTTCAGATGGTGCTGAACAAGCGAGCACACCACCGCGTTCACCCGAGCCGTCTATGAAGATTACATACGACGAGGATCGTCCGAACACACCTTCTTTGGAGGACAAGAATTCGATCGATGTCTTATGTACATCAACACCACAGCCTCCAGATGATTCTGTATCTGTAAATTCTGAAACTACTAACTCTGAAACAAAGATAAACGAAAAGGAAAGTTCATTTGATAGCAATCCATTCTCGCATGAAACAGAACTCAGCTGTACTGCGGAGAAGGTAATCAATAATGTACCAGGAATAGACATACAAGGATATGAATCCGATGAAAACATCCCAAAAGAACATACGGAAACCTTCAAAGAAGTTTATGACATAGAAAATTCTTCTGACACAGAAGAGGACAAAAATTTATGTAAAAAAGAAGATAATAAAGATGCTGAAGACGCGCAAACTTTTATTATGAGGTCGTTGGATGATAGTGCAAAAATGTTAGAAACAGAAAATGTGGAATCCGAAGTGTCGAAAAATCTTCCAGATTCAACAAGTCATTCAGATTTAGATGATGCAATACATACCACACAACATTATCTCTCAGAACAAAAGTTGTTATCAGAATTAGTGAGTTTAGAACACACGGTGCCAGACGAAACGTTACAGACGCAGCTAGATTATTGCGCTGTCAATCTTGAAAATAATGTTCAAAAGTTGGAAAATCTTATTGAACCACTGATCAATACAGAAAATCAGTCAAACCAATCTTCTGATTGGACAGATTATTGTAAAACAGAAAAGGCGATACTACAAACTGAAAATCCTGACTGTGATGTATACAAAAATGATTCCTTCTTTGAAAGTAAAAAACAAGAAGATATCGAAAAATTGTGTGATGAAGACAAAGACAGCGATAAAAATGACTTCAAACCGGACAGTACAACCGAATTAATATCGTCTGACTCGATGCACAAATCTAATTTTATGGAGGAGGAGCTGCAACACGAAAACCAGATGTTTGAAGAATCTGTACCGATAACAATACTAACTAATGAGCCAATTAAGCAAGAGCAAATAGAAGAAAAAACTGCGGAATTTGTATCGGCTAATGTTGATGAGGAGGTATTAAAGGAAGAAATTACTTTTGAAACTATTCTTCCGAAACAGGAAGAGATTGAATTGCAAAAGACTGTAGAAGTTCTTGAAGATATCGCAACGATAGACAAGTCGAAAGAAGTTTCGGAAGTCGCGCAAGTATCAGTGGAAGCCGCTATCGGTGCAACGGCGGCAGCCGTTGTCATTGCGAGCTCGAAAGCGAAGGCGACCACTACAACGAGCGCGAAACGTCCAACAAAAACTACCATGACGAAAACAACAACGAAAACAGCAACGAAATCGCCAACTTCGCCTTCTAAACCTATCAGTACGATCATGCGAACAACTACGACGTCATTACCAGCATCACAATCAACCTTGAAAAAACCTACTACAAGTACCGCGACTCGTCCTAAGCAATTAGAAGGATCGACTAAAACGACAGTCTCAAGCACTAGCGGTAAAACCACCATCACAAAGACAACGGTGATTCCCAAAAGTACGACAACAGCGACGAGAACCAGCGCTTCTCCACGGTCCGCTACAACGAGACCAAAAACTACCACCACCACCACTACCTTGTCGAAAGTGAGTACTCCAGCATCGATCGAGAAGAAGTCAACGGTGAGCGGTGACACGAAATTGGCCAGTAAACCCGCCACCACGAAACCAGCGAGCACCACTGTTAGAACAACAACCACTAGCACAACCGCAAAGACACTTGTCAAAACGTCAACGGCTACAAAAACATCAACATCCAACATAACGTCAAAACCAAGACCCGTGTCTGCGACTTCAGCTACTAAATCTACATCAACATTAAAGCAATCTACAACTGGCGTTAACGGTGCATCGCGACCCAAAACTGCGCCGACTTCTGGTGGCACAACCAAGCCACGTGAAAGTAAAACGGTCACAGCCACTGGGAAGTCGCCGTTGATTGACAAACAGAGCAAAGAGACAGTCAATAAGCAAATTTCTCGTTCTGGAGCATCGGCGCCTAAGACGAGTGCTCGCTCTTCCGTACCTATCGGTACAGTTATTGGCACTGCAAAGACTCGCACATCGGCTGGGAAATCGTCTGGAAACGCTTCCGCGATCTCGCCAACGAAGAAAACTCTGACTCCGTCGAAGTCTACGTCAAGAACCTCCACTACTGTGACGAAGCGAATATCGAGTGAGGCCAAGGTATTGCAGAATGGAATTTCCAAGGAGGACGCCGTCATAACAGCAACGAAGCCTGAGGACGACGTACCGCTAAAGGATGCGTCACCGGTGAATATGCCGCTCGATAATCAACTGATCGCCGATTGAACAATCGATCGATAAGCTGCGAACTGTCCGCCGCTTCGCGACAACATACGTCGGCCTAGGAATTACACGTCGTCGCGGGTGAACCGACATATAGGTTTCTCCTTCTTATTATTGTTTAACGGACAGAGCACGACTGCGCGTCGGGACATCCACTAGAGTAGTGTTTAGGGATTTATACATGCATGTCAAACCGAAAAATTTTTTATTGTTCTTACGTGAATGCATACATATGTGACAGAGATATTAGTCTAACAAGAACGGGAGGCATACCCTAAACATTGCTTTTAATAACTGCTGCCTTATCGTAATAAGGATCGATAGTCTTGTTATGTAAATATAATTCGGATGCGTTTTCATGCGTCATTATTTTCAACTGATCCGCGGGCCTGAGATTGTCTGAGAGAAGGCTCAGGTGCTTGTGGCGGCTTCTGAAAATAGACTCTGCTCCGATAATGGCAGTATGTTAATCTTTAACGAAACTCGATAAAATATATGGATTTTTTACAATTTTTTAATTTTATATGCGCAATTATAATTGATAACGATTACTCGCGACATAATTTTACTCGAATCACAAAAAAGGAAAGGAATGGAGGAGAGGGAAGCGTATATTTATTCTTGTTTGTTCCTATTTTTTGAAGTTGAATTCATTGCGAGATATATACTGACTCGTAATCATGATAATATAATACTATCTAATCTATGTGTACAGCACCCTATGGTTTAATGTGATATATCTTACAGTACTATATTAAATAAATTCGAATAATATGCACTAGAGAAGCCAGAAGAAGTTTATATATGTATATGAACGGAGAAAGAGAAAAGGAATCGAAAAGTTCAGTGAAAAAGAGAAAATTCATCAAAGAAAATCAAATACTATATCTCTTTGATATAATATTTTGATTGCTTTTATTAAATCTTCTCTAACTAAACATTTGGATCCTGCTTTTCTCAGCGCCGATCATCGATGTAGATAGTCGTCGTGTGCGCGCGTTTAAAGCTTTCAGACACCGCACATATCTCAAATTTTCTTTTCTCTTGCGTTTCGAACTTCCACTGTTGGAACGCGCACTCGACGATATCTAATACTGTGGAAACTTCGATCGAAAATGGTTTCCCCCCTTTTTTTTATCCTGTTTGACTTCCGATCGTGAAATATACTTTCGTCTTATTTTATCAGAATCGATACATGCTCGCAATATTTTTTATGTGCGCCCACAACGCGAGCGTTAAATGAGCCTTCCCACAAGCACGATGAAATCAAGGATTTAAAAGACCGGCAACTCTTTTTAAGATGAATACGTTTAATGCAAATGGCGAGTCCACTGCGTAAGCGACTCACGCTATCGATCAGGAGTTTTATTCTTGAAAAATATCGCATGTGAAAATAGTAGAAAAATCTATGTTACATGTAATATATACTGTAGCATTTTCGTACATTTTCATATGCGATTCTCGAGAATATGTATCCTGTATACACGCACACATATTCGATATGATATGCATTAAAATGCAGCTCCGCATCAAGGCGTACGAGGGAGCGTAGCTTAGCGTTTCACATGCGCGTTTCGTATACATGTTATTCCGACTTTCTTGTGTACGCATATTTGTCACCATTTTATTCTTTTTTTTCCTCAGAATTCATAATTGAATAAATAAATATTACGTTTGAACAGTGTTATATCCAGCATTATATATACATCCTCTTGTCCTGCCCGATTGACACCTTGCTGCCTCGTCTCGTCTCGGGGAAATGGAGTAGACAAAAAAAAGTACTCTTGTACATTTCAATCTCTTTAATGAAGTGTGATATTATGTACTGCTATTTTTAAATTAGGAAAACTGGCTTTACACTCTTTTGTATATACGCTTGGCTTGAACGTCGCTCTTATTGGAAGATAGATGCTGAAACGGAAAAGAAGAACCGTGTAAGTGCTCGTGCACTTTGTCACTTTGCGTCGCACGCTGAGAAAAATGTCTGGACGAATCAGAAGATTCTGATTATATCAATCAGTATTTCGATTATCTCGATTAGATTTCTAGTAGATTAATTCAGAAAATTCAGATTTGTTTATTTTCAACTGAATAGAATCAGACATTTTTCTCAGAATCATTTATATTCTATTGTTTATGTAACACATTGTTATTGAAATCACTTACCACAATCATTTCAGTGTCTGTGAATTCATAATTTCGGATCGCTGTGATACCTGTGGATAAGGTGGTCTCCGTTCTGAGACCATTTCTTTCCTTCGTGGTTACGCTCTACGACATAAAATGAATACATAACGATGTAATAATCATCTATACTTATTGCAAAAATAATACCATTAGAACGTGTAAGATGTATCTAAATTCTTTAGAATGGTATTTCACTCTACAGAATAAAAATTGAACCAGTTTTGGAAGAGTTGCTCAATTTTCAATCTCTTCATGAGATTTATTTAAAAAATTTTAGAGTACATGATGGCCATATTCAGTAGAATGTTAAATTAAAAATTGGCCGTGTTTAGAATGTTTATTTTGCAACTGATTGACAGTTTTTCTTCTTACCGATTAGATCATTTTTTAGATTTAAAAAAATAGTCCTATTTCTCAGCGAAAAAAAAATTTTTAATAGTTGCAAAATAAACATTCTGAACGCGGCTAATTTTTAATTGGAGTTTCTTAGATCTTTGTATTCTTCAACTATCGTTGAATTATTTCGCACTTTTATGCGAGAGAAATAGAAAAAGAAGAATCACTATTTAGCTCGCAAATCGACATGCGGAAGTTGTTTTATCTAATGATTTTCTGCACACGAAGAGTCCTATTCTTTCTAACTTATCTTCTCCGGAATATCAAATCTCAGAATCTCGTAGCTTTTTTGCTGCATGGAAGAAGATATTCGGTAACTTTGGACGAGCCTTGAATGCATTAGCTGCATTCAGCAAAATATTTATTTTATAACTATTGAAAGTTTTCTTTGCTAAAATAGAACTATTTCCCTAGGTCAAAAAGTATAATGCAATCAGCGCAAAAAAAAAACTTCCAACTATTCTACTGAACGTAGCCTGTACATTGTATTCCAATATAGAAGAATAATCTATTATATTAATTTTTAAATTTAATATTCATCAGGTAGTATAAAAGAAGGGCAACGAGCCAATGACGCAAATAAAAAATTATAATTCAGATAAGAAAACTTAATACAAAAACAATTAAAATACAATAAAATGAAACAAACGTTTCAACTCCAATTGAGTCATTTTCAATGCCATCATACAAATGACAACAATATAAATGTCGTTCTAAATTAAAAATTAATACATAATCTTACAATATTCTTAAAATTAACAAATAATTCTTTCCTCTTTCGGTGTAATACGCTGTGAGTCATTTTTATCAAGAATTAACAAAGTCATAAGAAAGTTCTGGAAAAGTAACCGTATACAAAAAGAATTAATATTAATCATATAAAAATTAAAAATATGATGATATACCTTAGTAAATCTGTTAAAAGTCCCATAATACACAACGAGAAAAAAATGTAAAATGTGGTCCATTTTGTGGTACAGTAAAATAGTCTTTTTAATTTAATAGGTTATTAAAGCAAATTCGCAAAAGTAACGAGCATCTGACTTAAACAATGTCACACAACGAAATGTCAAACAGAAAAACATTGTCGATAAACGGAAAAAGGAAAAATAGGAGGAAAAAGACAGAAGATGTTAGAAAGGAGAAAGTGAATGTATAATGTCAGAATACAAATCCGGCAAAGACTCCGTGTCATTTTGTCTATTAATCCCATGCTTCTGTTTTTTAATATGAACCATTTCTGATATCAACCTTTTGTTGTATGAAAAATAATGCCAAATTATAAAACGGGCTATTTACCGATGAGACAATAACTCTCAAAGGATGGTTTTGTTTGTGTATCTTAGTAACACCATAACCCCCATGGGTTCACCTTTGTCATCGGTTGTTGCAAGCATTGTTATGCAGGATTTCGAGAAGATGGCTATTGGAATGCTGCCTTGTCGTCTGTTGTTTTACTACCGATACGTCGATGATATTATCTTAGCCGCTCCTTCTGAAAGTATTTATGATATTTTGGATGTTTTCAATTCATTACATACTAGATTACAGTTCACCATGGAGATAGGTGATGGAAGAATAAGTTATTTAGATACGATGGTAATTATTGATGAACGGAATCTCATTTTTGATGTTTACCGTAAAGCAACCTTTTCCGGCAGATTTCTTAATTTCCATTCACACCACCCGCTCTGTCATAAAAGAGGTGTGATTTATGGAGTCGTGGATAAGATATTTTGTTTGTGTCATCCGAAATTCCAACAAAATAATTTGATTGACGCTATTAAGGTTTTTTTACAGAATGGATATCCATTAAGTTTTATTTTTTCGACCATTCATAATAGAATTAAATATCACATTAATAAGTTTAATAATTTAAATAAGAATAAGGATGACACTGGGGGAAGGTTCTTTACGATTCCATATGTTAATACGATATCCAAAAGATTCATACCTGTTGTTAATATGCTTAATTGTAAATTGGCTTTTACTATTCCTAACACATTGAGAAGTTTTATAAGGAGAGGAAAGGATGATTTGGAACACGTTCAGAGTCAAAATGTGGTTTATAGAATATCCTGTGATGATTGTGATGCCAGTTATGTTGGCCAAACTAAAAGACAATTAAAGACCAGATTGCATGAACATGTTTCTGATATCAATATAAGTTCAAAATCTCCATCAGTGATTTCCAACCATCATATGGTGGAGAATCATAACTTTAAATGGGATAAAGTTGAAATATTGGATATTGAGCCTTCATACAAAAGGTTGATATCAGAAATGGTTCATATTAAAAAACAGAAGCATGGGATTAATAGACAAAATGACACGGAGTCTTTGCCGGATTTGTATTCTGACATTATACATTCACTTTCTCCTTTCTAACATCTTCTGTCTTTTTCCTCCATTTTTCCTTTTTTTTTTTTATCGACAATGTTTTTCTGTTTGACTCGTTGTGTGACATTGTTTAAGTCAGATGCTCGTTACTTTTGCGAATTTGCTTTAATAACCTATTAAATTAAAAAGACTATTTTACTGTACCACAAAATGGACCACATTTTACATTTTTTTCTCGTTGTGTATTATGGGACTTTTAACAGATTTACTAAGGTATATCATATTTTTAATTTTTATATGATTAATATTAATTCTTTTTGTATACGGTTACTTTTCCAGAACTTTCTTATGACTTTGTTAATTCTTGATAAAAATGACTCACAGCGTATTACACCGAAAGAGGAAAGAATTATTTGTTAATTTTAAGAATATTGTAAGATTATGTATTAATTTTTAATTTAGAACGACATTTATATTGTTGTCATTTGTATGATGGCATTGAAAATGACTCAATTGGAGTTGAAACGTTTGTTTCATTTTATTGTATTTTAATTGTTTTTGTATTAAGTTTTCTTATCTGAATTATAATTTTTTATTTGCGTCATTGCCCTTCTTTTATACTACCTGTTGCTTATTACTACAGAGCCTTTTATATTACTTTTAATTTAATATTCATATTTGACGACGTAATATGATTCTCGCGTGATACTTAACGATTGAAGTAATTCTATTTTTCTTTCGATGAGATCTACCTCAAAGATGAGATCCGAAGTCGGAAATTGCTCGTTGTAGACCTCTCCAAGGTTGAAAGTAGTAGTGATAGTGAAAATAGTACTGGTCTTGTCCTGGCTGACGGTGACTATGACCCACTGATCGCCGTTTTGCTCGATCTCCACTTCGATCGGCGTAATCTGCAGGTAGATGTTGACGAATTCGCTCTTGCCAAGATTCTTCATGTAATCCTCGAAGTTTTCGCTCTTGCCAAGATTCTTAATGTAATCCTCGAAGTTTTCGCTCGACACGTATCGGTACTTGCCAACTATCTGCACCATGATGATCGTGATGATAGCTTGTCGCGCGCACAAGTCAGGATCTCAATCGCCGAAGAAAGACAAACAGCGCGCCGAGTCGCACCAGCTTTTATAATGACATCCGGGAGGGGATTTCATTAAGGGATCTCGTCGGTCCCGCGAGAGAGAGAAAGAGTGAGAGAGAGAGAGAGAGAATCATCGGTCAATCTACGATGATTCCAGACAAAGTATTCGGATTATCGTCGACGGGCTGACAGAGACAGTGATGCGAATTCCGCGCCGCTTGCAGCACGCGATCAGCGCCACCGATCGGCGGCCTGGCGCAACCGGTAGCAACACAAGCATGAGCCCGTGTCCGTGTGACTTGGTTAGTTAGAAGCGTGCCGACTATTATCGCTCTGTCCTTTTTGCACTACGTTCTTATTGCTTGCCTTGTCGGCGCACTGAGACTCGTCGGTCCCGCGAGAGAGAGAAAGAGTGAGAGAGAGAGAATCACCGGTCAATCTACGATGATTCCAGATAAAGTATTCGGATTATTGTCGACGGGCTGATAGAGACCGGTCTGTCCTGTCGTTCCATCATCGTTGTTAATGTACCCTTCACATATGATGGTGGGTGTACACGAGGGACGGAAGAGAGCTGCATTTATTTGCATCTGTATGTACTGGTCTGCTCGCGGCTTACATCCTGCAGTGTGACTCAGTGAATTTTAATGTCTTTCTTCATGTCTTAGAAGCATACCGGCACAGAATCAATTTTGTCGTTTATCTTGCGGCAAACTTTTTATATATCCTTTATTTTTGAACTCTAATACTTTATATAATCACTGATCAACTCTTACTGTAAAGAAATTATTATATTATTTTTATAAAAATATGAGTTGGACGTACATTTTTACCATATATCTTTCGTTTTAATTAAAAAAAAGATTAGAAAAAAAGAAATACGATTATCATTCAATCGTGTCTTTGTTTCGTTGATATTACTGTCTAGAACATGTATTGAATTGATAAAGTAATCGCTAAAAGTACACTCACTCAAATTCCAAGAAATCTAAATATCATGTATGAGAGTGTCAAGTAAATTGATACTAGATATAAAGTGTGAGGTGTTTACATTGTAAAAAGAAAGTAATCAGTATTTGCGATCGTTATTATTATTTGTAAAATGTATCAACATGTTTCATTGAATTAGACTAATTCAGAGGAATAGAGCAGTTGCAATTTATTTGGACTGCGTTCTGATAATTATTACCAGCGCTGAAAATCTGTAATATATTATGCTACTGAAAAAAATGACATAGTAACAGCATTATTTTAATGGAAAATAATTTTATTAAATCACAATAACACTATTAATGATACAAATACGTCTTGTTTTAATAAAATTTTATTTGTTTTATTAATAGGCAGTCACTTGGTCTCATATTTTCAAATTGCTATTTATCTGAAGAGAGCACTATGTTGGGAAATATGTAATAATTTATATAATTAATTTATATCTAATTTTTACATCTTACGTTCTACATTATATTAGGTGTTGGAATTAATTCGTAGCGTTTTTTAATGAAAGAATGTTATTTATTTCACATGAGCATTAAAAAATACATTAATGAAAGTACTTCCCATCACTTGTAAAACGCTACGAATTAATTCCAACACCTAATAATATATTTATATTTTTTATTCTAATTTTAATCATAAACCATTGACTCTTATACGCCCCTTAATTTTTTCATTGTTTCATCAATAGTGTTATAAATTAAAATTATTTTCAGTTAAAACAATATTTATTATTTACAGGTTCTTAAGATACTTATTAGTAGACTGAATATTTATGCAAAATACTTAACTGAATATTAACCATTGGACTGTTTCAGCAGTCGATTGTTAAAGAGTCATTAAAAAGTAAAAAGATTGAGATTACCATCTGTAAATATGCAATTAATGCAAAATATTCAGTTAAATTATTTCAAAATTGAAATAACTGTAAAATTTCGCATTTAGTATTATTAAGCACAAAGATTGATTTGATGCTTTGATTGAAATAGGATTTCTATTAAAATATAAATGCTATTGATATAACATAATTTTTTTCAGTGTATATTTTTAGTACTGAAAGTGAATATCGTAACCTTAATTTTAAATGTGTCTTTCCCAATTATTAATAATCCTCTAAACTTTAATATGCGTGCATAATAAATCTTTTATTATAAACGTGCAAACGATATTTCCGCCATTTATCATGCAGGGGACAAAATTAAACGAACAGATAATATATTGCAGATGATTCTCGTATGGATCGGCTATAATTTGAATAATAATACTTGAGATACAGATTACGCTGATCATGTTAGATACAAAAAACAAGTCACATATGTCCAAACGTTAAGTCGCATCAATCTGTCACCTGTTCGTTAACATTCTTTTTATGAGGGAGGATGATGGAAGTTCCTCCGATACATCGACGATCTCGCGCGCGGAAACTATACGCCGATCAAAAATGCCTTTATCGTCGTATTGGCGTTTACAAAAATGTTTATCTAAATTTATCCGATAGATAAATAATCGAGACATAATGTGTACATACGTACTTATATCTCGACCGTAGATTAAAAGAACGATTTCAGCGAGCGCTCTGCGTTTTGATCGGTAGACGGAATGGTCAATATTCATCTCTCCATTAGTCATCTCTCGTTAATAATCATTGTCATAAGAGACATTATTGTTTTCGTTTATTAAAGGAAAATGCGTCAGCCTCGTCTTTGAATGAAATTGATAGAAAAAACTTATTTCTACATTGTCGCGTAGAACGTTTTAAAACTCTCCACCCTAATTTTGATAATTTTTCGACCAAAATGAACGTCGATTTATGATATTTCTTTTGGCCATAAAAACAGAATGTAAATTTTTGACTTCCTTAATGAAAGACTATGAATAAAAAAAAATTAAGTTTTTTTTCGTGTAAGTATCTAGAAAACGATTTCTTTTCACACTCAAGATCAGACTACAATTAAAAATTGTCGATTATAAAACATAAAATTAAAAAAAAGTCTATTCTAAAATATTTTATATTCTAGAATGAGAAAAAATATTTTCTACATATTCTATATATTTGTTACATATTTTGTCTAGAAAAAAGAATTATTTTTATCAACACGATAAATATTCAAGAGAAGTTGCCTCAAGAGCGAAGAAATATTCAGTAATTTCTTTCCAAGTTCGAGATCCAACCAAAGAATTGACGGTTCTACAATAAAATATAAAATATTGATGCATTTTAGAGAATACTTTATTCTAGAAAAAGAAAAAAAAATGTTTCCTATATTTATATATTTTATCAAAGAAAAAGAAAAACAATTATTTTGATCAATGCGATAAATATTCCAAGAGAAGTAGCCTCAAGAGCGAAGAGGAGCGACACAACTTAGATTTTATTCGCTCCTTTACAGCTTTCTTTACTCCAATATCTTTTTTCGCGTTCGATGAGAGTTTAACTCCGATCGACGAAATACTGTTATTTAATATCTGCCGGCGACCGATAGGCTTATTGCGCTACGTGTGAGAATATTTGATCTTTGATGCATCAGTCGTTATATAAATAAAGAGGCATTACAAGTAAGCACTTGTCCGCAAGCTCTTTGCTTCAAAGGCAAGGAGGAAAGCAGACTCGCAAAGCCGGGGAGAGAAAGGGGATCTCCGTCTCCGGATCGCGCGGATCGACTATCTCGCCGGTCCCGCCGTTCCGAAACAAGTACAGCCGCATGAATTGACAGCTAATTGCCGATGATGAGCACACATCAAAGACTTCGACGATGCGATACGAGGACGCGCTGCTCTGGCGCGTTGGGTCCCGTCACGTGACGTCCCGTCGTCTCATGCGGGATGAATGAGCTTGTTCCCAAACGTACGATTCTTTACGTTGCGGGACGCTCAATTGAATTTATTGTACCTATGTATATATATTGTCCCATTTGCCGGTTTGGTTTACGAATAATCGCGCGATTGATGGTAGACGACGCTCCCTCGTTCAAGTTCGACGATTTTCTCCTCATCCTTTTCCGTCTCAATGTTGCTAAATAGGACGAATTGTAGTTATTGATGATTTGCACGGGATATCAAATATGCGATCGATAAAAATTTCATTAATTAAAAATACTGATGTAACAATTTATACTATTTAAAAAAATCAAATTAAAGACGAAATTTGTGAATTTATTTTGAGGAAAGGAATAAATAGAAACACTATTCTTCGTTAAATGTTATTTATTATTATATTTAAATAATATTAAGTATAATGGCTCTAAAAATAAATTCTAATAATGATAGATTAAAAGTCACCAATAAGAGTCAGCGCGGATTATAGGTGTGCAGATAAATTTTTTTATTTTTTTTTATATAAATTTTTTATTATATTAGGTGTTGGAATTAATTCGTAGCGTTTTTTAATGAAAGAATGTTATTTATTTCACATGAGCATTAAAAAATACATTAATGAAAGTACTTCCCATCACTTGTAAAACGCTACGAATTAATTCCAACACCTAATATATTTTTTTTGGAATGAACTATTATAATTCATGGTATGCAAACGTTTCGTCCAAAAGTTCAAATGTAAATAAATGCATTCGTTTACACTTGAATCTTCGAACGATATAATCACTAATAATTAATATATCGATCCTATTATTGAATTGTTATTTATTTTTGGTCTTTCAATAAATTGACCATTTATATGATTTATAACATTCCAAGGACATAATATTGGACATATATAATAGTGCTTCTGGTAAATTCAATTATTACATCACAAAAAAAATAAATTGAAAGTGAAAAAAAATTAAAAATAAATAAAAAAATAAATTAATAAATCGAAATAAATTGAAGTGCAAGTAACACAAACAGACTACATATTGAAAATCAGGAGACAAGGAAAAACAGGAATTTCAAGTGATTATCTATCATTACCTACAATTAGAGCCTCAAAATCTATAAAATAATAAAAAGTCTATCTTTTATTGTTGCACTCTAAACCGTGCAACAAATTGGAGTGAAACAAACATAAATTTAAGTAACATCAGATTCTGAACGTTTGAAGAACAACAAAGACACAAATAATATGTGTAATCATATCTTTTTTCTTAAAAAATACGTAAGAATCGACGAGATAAGATTCGCACTTGATCATATTATCTATATCTGACAACTTACGGTATAAGATATCGCTAATATCCATTATTACATAATATCCACTAGTATTATACAGGATAACGATTCAATAAACGCGATTCAGGCTTTATTACTTTTATACAAAATTTTATAGGGAAAGCAATACGTCTTATGTATTGAATCTGTGCAAAAATTTGTGCCCGATTTATTATTCAAAGTTCAAATAGCTGCAATTTTGTTAAAAATAAAATTAATATGTAATTTTAATGTTTTAAAAAAAAAGGGTTGAAATCTCTATGTTCGAATGGTTACTATATTTTTTTAGTTTATGTGAGTTTTGTCATTTTTACATATAGAAAACTACTGAAGAAAATGAAAAATTTTCTTTTCATTTTGTAGATCCGTAACGTACCCAAAAAAATTTGAGAAAATTTTCGACTTTCGCTTGAAGCTTTCCCTACAAAATTATTTTTTAAAAATGTTCCTACGATTTTTTGTTACTTGAATTGTTGCAAATTAAATAAAATGAATATTTTGACTTTGATTGCTCATAACTATTCTCATAAGTGTTCTTTGTCCGAATAAATTCTGAAATTTTGAGAAAAAACGGGTTTTTTTCCGGTTTCTTCCTTACCATATTTTTCTACGACTTTTTTCTTTTAAGATAATTTTATTTTTATTGTTTTTTATGTCAATAATTTCATTTATGTCATTAAATTGCTAATTTCTTTTACTTTTAAAAATTCTAAGAAATAAAGTTAGCAGAACCAAATCAGCAGAATCAAATCGGACCTATCGGAATTTTTAGTACTCATTTTGTACTAAATTGTATTAGGTGTTGGAATTAATTCGTAGCGTTTTACAAGTGATGGGAAGTACTTTCATTAATGTATTTTTTAATGCTCATGTGAAATAAATAACATTCTTTCATTAAAAACGCTACGAATTAATTCCAACACCTAATACTATTAATAATGATGTACTATTAATAATACTATTAATAATGATAATTTTGTACCGTGTGCCATTTCGAAAAAAATCATGACGTTGCTGGCTTAATATTAAGCTGGCAAGACTAATTCGAAACAAAAAAAAAAAAAAATAATATCAGAAATCAATACGATTGAATTTGCACTATTTTGTACTGCTAAAATTCTGTATTATGTGTCATTTCTAAGAAAACAATGACGACGATAGTTAAATATTTAAGCTGTTCATGTTATTTGGCTGCAGCATAAAATAGACGCGAGAATTTGTCCTACAGCCAATCAGTACACCCGAAAAACCTGTCATATAATGCTAAACGGAGAAAAATCTTCCATTTATTTGTAAAAAATAATTTTAAATAATTTAAAGCAACATTCTATCATTATATTCAAATATAGGCGAAAAAGAACCCAAAATTTTAAAATTTTTTTTTTGAAAAATTTAATTTTTTTCCTCATCATTTCATTTTTCCGAAAAATTAAGAACACTATAAGAGAGTATTTTTTTATTTTTTCTGTATTTTTTCGGGAAAAACCGGGAAAATACAAGACTTTTCCTCGATTTTATTTTTCCAAAAAATTAAGAATACTTTAAAAGAGCATTTTTTAAATTTTTCCGTATTTTTCAGAAAAAACTGGAAAAAACCCAGGTTTTTTCCTCGATTTTATTTTTCTGGAAAATTAAGAACTTTACTCATAACTCTATCAAAACCATCATAATTTAAAAAAATAGTTTCTTAAATTCTTTCATCAGATAGAATAAGATAGAATAGATTTTATTTTATTTTTAACAAAAATAGCAGCTGTTTGAAGTTGGAATAATAAATCGGGCACAAACTTTTGCACTCATTCAATATTAGTTTTATTTATTCCAATGTGCAAAAAATTAATTATATTATATGAATCGACATGCTTTGGTATTCAATGGATTACAAGACTGCATTACAGTATCTCGATAATCGTCCTAAAAACTAAAAGATTATATTAAAATTACTTTCATGAGCTATGCCGGCATTCAAATCTTTTATGATCAAATTGTGTAATGATCAGAGATGGAACGTTTCGTAATAAATCACGACTTATAAAACCCGATATTTAGAATGAATACGGAAAGCATAATGAAAAAATTTCATAGCACAATCATATCTTCTTGAATGTTTTAATGTTTTAATTTCTGGAACAATCGATATATGTATATGTATTATAGGTTTTTAGATCACTCACAACATAATATAAATACCTCAATTTTAGTAAGATTATTTAATTGACTTATACAACTGAATTTAATTAGAACGTAACGTCAAATTAACATTTTCGAATTAAAAAATCGATGAAATTGAAAATAAAAATTTGTAAATATTATATCTGTGTCGTAATTAAACGATAACATTTTAATGTATTTTAGCTAATATATAATACTACATAACTTTCTTAGAATTTAACAGGATTTGATCAAGAAATTTAAAGGTACATATAAAAAATTGTAAATAATAAATAAGGATCTCTCTCCAAATTCATCGAAATGTTCTCTAAGCATCGATTACAAATTTATCAAAAATTTGTTATTAAAATTAACATTGAAGATTTTTAAGCACATTTTATATCAGGTATCTTCATAGTCTATTTATTTTTGGAGCACCTATTAATATTCAGTATATTAATTTTCTTAAATTTATGCAATCGGAAATACAATGATTTTTGTAATTGAAAAACTCAGCGATGTAAATAACACAAGTTTATTCTAAGTAAATTTTTTTTAATTTACTTTAATTTTAAGAATTAGTTTAAGAATTAGTATAATCTTAAGTTGTAATTTAAACTCTCTCTCTCTCTCTCTCTAATTGTGAAATTGCTTAGTAAATACTTAGAAGTTATGAAAAAATTATATCAATTTTTATCGAAAAAACAATGTTCCTATTATAAAATACTTCAAAAATCTATAATTAGATAAACGTGAGGAACACATTTCACGTAATACTATATTTATAAATTAAAAATAAATATTCTCACATGCTAAGTCTAGCAATGCAAAAAGGAGCTTAGATAACTGATTACTTATTTATTTACACTATTTAGACATCCTCTTGTAGATTGAGCAAGCCTAAATAATTGGGAACACTGTTACCGTTAAGTACAAGGCATTTCTATGTACGTGTGTGTCCACTTATAATTTACATAAACAAAACAATAATGGAATAAAAGCGCCGATGGCTACAAAAACAGGTAACATTACAGACGAATCGTCTATCAAGTACGGATCAGGTGTCCTGGGCCCGCTCGTGTGTCTACTACGCATAGTAGTTTCTTCCTCCTCTTCTTGCATACCGTGATAATCCTCTGGATCAGGCGGTATCGGTCCCAATTGTGGTACATCTAAAAAATATAATACTCACATATAATATTTTTGTTGCAAACAAGTTCTTTAACAAAAGAAAATATACGAACCATCCAAAACACCTTTCACAACAGCTATAGCATTTATTTTTGGATTGTCTCTATAACCCTGTAAAATTACAAAATTGATGTATTCTAATAAATATATATTCAACAAGAGACAGTAACACAGCGATCATTTCATTTTAACGTTGATTGCAATCATTTGAATTATATCAAAAATTATACAATCTATACAATCTTCATATATACTATGAAGAATTGGTTCTAAATTGTAATAATAATTGTAATACAGTCTCTAATTCATTGCATTTCACTGTACCATCTGTGCCTCTTGAAAACCAAGCAAATGTAAAGAAATATATTAATGTATAGAATGTAGTATACAGTAAAAATATATTAATCAATTACCTTTATAAATTCTACTCTTATCTTCCCTGCAAGAATGTCTGATTCTTCATCATTGTATATCAACTTTCCACCCTGTACCCTAAACGGTACATATTCGTCATGTGCAACACCTCGACCAACCCTCTCAAAGATGTCTAAATCGGTGACCACAGTATGATCGCCATTCAGCACCACGTCAAAGACCTAAAATGAAATAAATTATATATTTGACTTGAGAGATTTTTAACGGGACAAATATGTTTCACGAAGAGAGTCACCTTCATGTTTGGCGAGTTGAAGTACACCTCGCAAAACTTAAGTATCATAACGTAATTCCCATCCTGGCTGATTGGGATGTCATATCCAAAAGTGTTGTGATGATAACGCTCGGTTTGGTATAATATCTGGTCCACGTTGCCGATGCGCCCGATGATAAGCTGCTTACCATAATCGGAGGCCGTGCCGACTTTCCCCATGAGAGGATCCCTGGCAAAATGTATCCCATAACTATCCGTGTGCGCCTCGCCACCTGCGTTAATCGCGTATATCACCTCAAGGCAGTACGACCGAGAGGCAAGTACACCGAGCAGAAACAGCAAGAAGATCGGGAGGTCATCGTTCCCCGTTGGCAACCACATTCTTAGAGCTGTTATGCATTCGCGACTTTAAGATGAGATTTGACCCATTCACCGGAACAGCTGTGTACTCATAACTCGTCCTACGGATTCTGCTTGTTGTCCAGCGGGTTGCTGATGTTGTCGTCCGGCACACTTCGTGTCCGGGATCGCGTGGACTCGCATGGAAGAACGAATAAGACTGATCTTATATCGTACGTAACCGAACCCACATGGCACGTCACACTATCCCGCTAACGGAAAAAATATTGTAGTCCAGCTGTGCGGCCTGAAATATCGCAACGTTACCCGGTTAGATCGCTGACTTACCGACGTGACACGAGATAGTAGTTCGCGCAATATCGAGAACCTCCATCAGAGGACACTATCTTCTCATATTTCCTCGACTTTCCGCTTCAAAACAGACTGCATAGTCGGAGATAAACTGGATATGTATGTTTAAGCTGATTCTATAATGAATTGGTAATCGGAAATTTTAAGTTTTTACTAGTCTAACCTAAATAGATGACTATGATATTTTCGCATCTACTAGTTGTTAATTGTGCAGTGAGTCGTTTAATTCAACTAATGGGAAGGAATAAAGTCGAATTTGATCAGTCTTAAGAAAATCGATAGTTTTAGAGGCTCCGCACAATAAAGAGAACAGAGAACAAGAATTTCAATCTATCAGAAACTATGTATTCCACAATACATGATTTCTTAGTCGTAAAAGTTGGCTGTTGGCCAACTTCATCGATTCATCGATAAGACTTAGGACTACCGACTATCAACTCATTGTAGAATCAGTTTTATGGAATTATTCGAAATGGATTCTACAATTGGAATTATTCAATTATTCCCTACATTTCTATTGTATTTTCTATGGAATAATTTTAAAACATCAGA
Source organism: Acromyrmex echinatior (assembly GCF_024713525.1). Taxonomy (NCBI): domain Eukaryota; kingdom Metazoa; phylum Arthropoda; class Insecta; order Hymenoptera; family Formicidae; genus Acromyrmex; species Acromyrmex echinatior. The sequence goes on along the minus strand of NC_141854.1, from coordinate 18,082,584 downwards.
ATCCGATTTTCTATTATATGTGTCCAGATTGTCTCAATTAACCTGCACAAAGTACAGACCAAGTTTTTTGCATTTTTAATGAAACTGATCTTTGAACTTACTCGATTAGAAATTTATGATTCCGTATCGAATTTGCTGAAGAAAATCAAGAACTATTAAAAGGAAAGAAGGAGAAAAAGATTTAGATTTAACAATTATAAGTCTTCTCGAATTTAATATATAGATATTTATATATATGTGAGATTTTCGGTGATTCGTTAAATTTTTTTGTCTTTTATATGTCGTAAACGTCGACTCAGGATCGATATAACTTTTATGTATCTATTCGTGACAGAATATGACAGGTATCGCTCTAGTTCTATTGTCTATAGTATCTTTAACACAAAAAATCAAATTTATATTAGAAACAAATTATAACAAAATCAATTCGGGAATAGATAATTCATAATTTCGACTTAAAATCGAGAATCGAAATGGAATACAAATTCGCTAAGTTTGTACAATAAACGATGATTTGACAGTTTTTTTTTGCACATTAATAATATCGGAAATAAAATTGATTAAAATTATATCGGCATCAATCTTCACATTAAATTTTTTCAATATAAAATAATATATTTATTGACTATCACAAGACAATAAATATAATAATAACATATAAATTTTTAATTTAATTTCTATACCTTTATTTTGATTATTTTATCGTATTTACTTATCTCATTATCAATAATTGATATACGATAAACACACTGACAATATGATAAACGAACCGAAATAATGTTGCATTCATTTTACGTATAAATACTTTAGATAAGATTCTCTTAGGAAAGAGAAACGACTGATTTCCATCACTTTCTTTTTATACTCCTACATCAATTTGATCATCGAATTTATTGCTATTTACAAGCGACATTGGCAATTTGCCGTCAGAGATAAAATCGTGGTCTTATTATATCGTTAATCGTTACTGTACTTACTTGAGGCCTCTCCGTTTATTTTAAATAATAAGGAATTTCAATGAAAATTAAAAATACCGCTCGCGTAAGACATATTTATATACTTCTTGCTTTTTGCAAAAAAATTGTTTAGAAATAATTGATAGCTATAACAAAACGTGGTCTTAAATTACATTAAAAATTTCATTTTTTATAAACACATGATTCGCTTTTACGTTTATATACCATTATAAGTAAACAGGATGCGTTCTCCGACAACAGATTATTACTCATTATTTTCATAATTGTTTAAAAAATATATTTTCCAATATTTAAACAATTATGAAAAATGAGAAATTTTATCTCACTTCTCCTATATCTTCCTATATATAATAATTTCAAGTGCATCTTGCTTTGACAGAATCTTAATTTAGAGTTTGGTCATTCAAGTATTTAATATCTATTAAAAATAATGAGATAATTCAGGAAGAGGAAACACGAAACTGCGAATTTTTGTTAAGGAAAACAACTTCGTGTGGCATCGAAGAGCAAATTTTAAATGACTGTACAATTCACCTTTTATTTTTTAGTCTGAATGTTCAAGGAATTCTTTTGGCTTTCATTGAGACGAAGGTTGAATATTCCGGAACATCCTATATATATATATATATATATATATATATATATATATATATATATATATATATTACTGGAAAAAGAAAGGACGAGGTCATCTAAACGTGATCAAGCGAGCGAGAGAGAGAAAAAGAGAGAACAAGGTCAAGACGATGTTTTCTTTGTGCCAAAATGAACGAAAGATTTTAATACAAAAAACATATTGCAGTACAAATATTTATAAAAATCTCGATTAAATAAATACATTAAAATAATTGAAGATGTTTCAATAAATTTTTTTCATATTAATATTTTCATATTAAATAAGTTATACAAATCTCTCTTAATAAAGAATATTGAAAAATTTCCAATGAAGACAAGACCATCAAAAATCGAAAAAATAATGCAATAATGCAGTTTTAGAAAATATCCGAAGATCGAAATGTATGAAACGTTGAACATAAAAAAAGATAAACACGGAAGATCTTTTCTATTATATTCCATATACAGATATATGAATAGATATATTTAGATATATTCACAGCGTCGCTTGATATATTATACTTTTAAAAATATAAATTTATGTGTAATTATTTTAAATTTAAATTCAACAAAATTTTAACATTTATTAAAATTTTTAAATAAATTTTTTTAAACGTATGGATATTTTATTTTTAAAATGCAAGACATTCCAAGAAAACTGGCCAACTAATTTTTACAAAATCCGTTAAAACCATTTTGGAAATTTTTCATAAATTTTTAATAGTTTAATATAATTCTTGAAATATATATATTTTAAGAACTGACTGTTCAATACGTGGAAAGTTCGTTCACTCATAAATCTCATTAAAAACTATTTTAAGAACTTTTACTTTGGTTTACATATGAAAATCTTCAAAAACAGAGGGATCGTTCAATCGATTCACAAATAATTAAAATATTATAATCAACGCGAGAAAGACTGGATTACTTCTTTCGTTCGCCTCGATTTTCGTTTACAAAGCCGAAAAACATGAGGGTTACTCTTCTGCTGTTTCAGACGTATTATACTTTAAGGGGAAAGAGGGTACGAAGGGCATTGTTGTATTTCAGCTTCCTTAGAGACTCCCAATGTTCCCAAGAATCCAAAGCCGATTCGACGACCGTTAGTTCGATGCATCTGGCTCGAGTTTAGCTTAGCAACACCTTGATGGCGGGAAAGCACAAATCGTTGCGCGTCAAATAGCGCAGACTTCTTGAAATATTCAAGTTTCTGCAGATTTCATACGTGGACTAACCGGCTCTCGGTATCGACTGTTTAAATAAATAACAATAACGATTCTTTTATCATTATAATATAGTCACTTTTCTATAGTCTAACGCAGTGATGCGCAACCTGCGGCCCACCTGTGAATTTTTTGCTACCCGCCGTTTCATAGCTGAAAATATAAAATCATATTTTTTCCCACACAGCACTGGAACTTGTCGCAACATTTGCAATGTTACTGCAATATTTCTGGAACGATGTATGGACTATTTTACGTAAACATTACGTGGTTTGCAAGATTTTCTCTACTTTTGAAAATAGCCTTTTGAAAACGATCTTTATATGGCCCATATTTCACAATTTGTGAAGAATTGGAAAGAAATGAGGAGTAAGTTGAACTTGTATAAAAACGTTGACCACGAATTGTGAAACCGTACCTAAAAAAAATTGTGTACCACTGATATAATGCATATAACATCGACACGAAAAGAATGTAGAATGTATAATAGATTGAGTCGGAAATTCAAGCAGGGGATTCTTAAGAAGAAAAATGTAGATATTTCTTAAAACTGTTTAACTATTGCGTCATTTTATTGTTTGATTTTTTCATCTTGTCCTAATCATCGGAACTTCCTCAACATCTTTTGTTATTAACGAAAGATTTATGCGACTTATTCAAAATATTATGTTTTGCGTTTCTCTTATTATTATTTGTATTTTTAATACAAACAGTTAGAGTAAAGTACGTAATATTTTGTCATCCTTTCTGCTTCGCACTCTTTTTTTATACATTTTTTTAGAGGATACGCTATCGATATAAAGTATATTATACAGATAATGTCAGATAAATGTCAATTTCGAAACAGCTTTCTAAGATATAAATATATATACATGTAAAAGTAAAGTTCGACAGCGCGAGTTAACAGTTAAAAAGTATAAGAATTACAAGCATTTACAGGTATTAAGGTATTCGTATAATTCAAGAAGTAATATCGTAATTGCTTCTCTAATATCGTAATAAATCAAGCGAAATGTAAATTTCATTTTCTCACTTGTCGTTGAAAAGAAAAAGAAAAAAGAAGCACGATGTTCTCACGTATTTTCTCGTTATGCCTCTCTTTTTCTATCATAAACTTTACCTATAGCTGTTTCTACAGCTTCGCAATAAACGTTCGGGCACCTTCGAGAACCACGTGGTCACGAAATTAAATCATTTTCGATCGCGCGAATCGCTGCTTCCTTTTTCTTTTTATATGCAGATAAACTGTAAACCGACACGCGTGTTGCTGGCATTGGAAACAATTTTGCTGAATATCGGAATCGGCATTATGTCGGTTTTTCTTATGGAAATATCTATGATTCAACGCATAATTTTTCGATGTTTTCTCCTTGACTGATGCACTATTTTGAGTGAAACAATTCAAATGTTTAATTAACAATCAAATTCGGTTATAATCGAATATATATAACCAAATATAATAAAATTATTTTTGATTGTATTAACTAAACATCTAAATGGAATTATTTTTCTTAACATTTGATAGCAATTACATAGATTCTTGATTAATAGATGTTTTTTCCAATATACTAAAAATATATAGCAACGTGAACTATAGATTGTCTATACTGGCAATTAAATTATCTGACTTAGTGAGACGAAATTAACAATATTTTGTTAGAATTGGAAAATTTTGATAATTTTATATTCAATTTCAATATTTTATTTTAATGTGCAATATATTTAAAATATTTAATTAAATTAAAATATTCTTCAAGTTCATTTAATTTATTTTCAATCAACTCAAAATATTCTTCAGACAATATTTTATTTAAATGGAATATGACAAATCCCAGACATTGTACTACTCTATATCTTTGCAGCTCACAAATACAATTTATCAAACATAATTTACAGTTTTAGCAATGTCATATTTTATCCGTCATTTTAAAATTTCATGTCATAATTCTCGTAAATTAGCTGAAATTTAAAGCAATTAACTTACATATGTATATCATGCTAGTAAATTCTCCGAGTTAAAAAGCACTTTTTGTACAATAAACTAAAAGAAATTTGCAATATTAAATCAGTTAAAAAAATAAAACTTTGGATGTGTAAATATCAATTTATTCACACAAACACACATACACACACACACACACACACATATACACATATACACAAAAGTAATCTAGCGTGAAAAAAACAAACTCGAGAACGTTCCATCGATCATACTCGACTTTCTCACAGTTTTAGTAAACTATGTGAGCTTTTTACGTAAGGACATGATAAAATTTTCTGCGTATAACAGCAACAAGATAATTACAGGCTAATAACCATCGTGAGTCATACATGAAATCGCTCGTAATCGTCACGATCGACAGGGGAGATCATGAGAGATTTCATGAGATTTCAATCATCAACAATTAGAACAAGTAGTTTATAGAAATTGAATAAATTTGCCGATACTGAAGGACAATAATTGATCATTTATTTTAAATATTAAAATTATTATTCAATACTTTTAGTATTCCAAATAAATAATTAATTACTGTCTTCTAATAATAAATTGTCCAGTATTATATTTCTATTCCCGTTTCTACCGATGTAATTTAATTTCCATCTCATTTCAACTCTTCATCTTTTTCTAGTTCTAAGAATTAGAAAAAGATAAAGACTATAATTTAACAGAACCAAGTTTAAAGTCGATGTTATAGCTTAGCATTTTCCTGGAAAAATTAGTGCAAGACTGGTGCACACTGAATACAATTAAATGCAAATTAATTCATACTTTCAGTATTAATAAATAATTTAACCTATTTAATTATGTCGTCAAATGACCTTATAATCTCTTAAAAGGATCAAATTATTTATCAATGAAAATATATAAATCAATCTGCACTCAATTCCATCAGTATTGCACTAGTTTTCCCAGAGAAAAAAAAAACTATTACATTAGTCAGTGGAACCGAGTCTAATGGTAAATATGCTTGGCAAAGGATGACGTAATTCGACGCACCGCGGAGGGATCTCGTCCCCCGGGAAACCAAGAATGAGCGATTCACGGTTTCCCTCGCGTCGTTGGTCGATCCGTTGACGTCATCGGCACACGTGCGAATTCCGTGGAACCTTGAACGAGGCTTGGGCACGAGGTGGTTTCTATCGCGAGCGAATCTTTCCTCTACCGTAACCGCGCGAGCGCGCCAGTAGTTTCTAGAATTTGTTCGATGCGTCCCTCCTCGTTTCAGGACCCCCCTTCCCTCTCCTGACTTCCATCGACTTCCTACCGGAAACCGGAACTCCGTGGAGCAAGTGATCCCACTTCACCCGCCCTTTTTCACCGATCGATCGATTGACGCGCAACCGTGCGATATCGTAGAAGAAAATTGAAGAATCGTTTCGGTGAGCAACGTATGAAGAACTCGGGAAAATTCGCGTATACTCGCACGAATTCGCGACTCGCATGCTTCGCGCGATGGCGCGATCGATAAGCGATTAAGCGCGCGCGACAAGCGACGCTCTCTGCCGTTCAGTTGACTCCAGTGGTGCGGCCTGGTGTTGCTCGGGGTCGATGCCTCCCGACCAATCGCGCGCCTACGCAAACGTGCGTGAACGGAAGCCAGCGCGGTGATTCGCTGGCTGAATGAGTCTGCGCGGAAGGAACATTCCAGAAGCTTGCCGCATCGAAGTCTTTATATACAGAGGACAGGGGCGCGGGCTCGTCACTCGCGCTGTGAATCGTGAACGAGAAATTTCTTCGTTTGTCCTACGGACAGAAATTTTACGAGGCTTTCCAAATAATTCTAAGAGGTACGTTTCCTTTCTTTTCGATCCTCGTGGTTTACTTCTCACGGACGAGAAAACGAGAGGTGTAAGAAGGCGATAATTCGTTAATATCGTAATTATCATTACTTATATAGATCGTCCACGTTTTTACCTTGCAGAACCCGAAGAAAATGGCGAAGGCACCCGCGGTCGGTATTGATCTTGGCACAACTTACTCCTGCGTTGGCGTCTTCCAACACGGCAAGGTCGAGATCATCGCCAACGATCAGGGCAACCGCACGACGCCCAGCTATGTGGCCTTCACGGAAACCGAACGTCTTATCGGAGACGCCGCCAAGAACCAAGTCGCCATGAACCCCAACAACACCATTTTCGGTAAGTTCCCGCTACTTCTCTTCGTCCGTGCTATGAAAGTTTTCTCCTTTATCGGATATCCCTTCTTAATTAAAGCGCAGTGCTATTATTTGAAGCTTTTAATTTTTTAATTTTTTTTAATTTTATAAATTCAACTTGTAATAAAGACTTTTTAAAATGAGGTAACAATATGAAAGAAATTATATATACATGTGTGTGTGTGTGTGTGTGTGTGTGTGTGTGTGTGTGTGTGTGCGTGTGTGTGCGTGTGTGTGCGTGCGTGTGTGCGTGTGTGCGCGCGCGCGCGCGCGCATATATATACATATATAAAATAAATTTAATCGATTTAAGACTGTAAAAGGCGAGGTAATCGGCGGTTAATCTGTTTATAAATATAAATTAAAATTTATATGGGAGGAGAATCAGAATCGTGAACTTGAAGCTATTCCATTTGACTGCTTTTACTCGAAACCATCGCGTCATTTCTGTATAAAAATTCTAGTCAAATTCCGAAATTAAATCGTGACTCGATGAATTTCTCAAGAATCTACTTGAATCACGTCATTCGCGTCAATATCTTTGATATATCTTGCCTTTCCATATAGATATGTCGCGTGCGTCAAGCTTATCTCTTTCACGCCTGTAATCGAGTCGCATGACTAAAATCTCGAATGTTATATGGAATAAAATTTTCCATAGTAAAATCGTTTATTTATAATTCTTGGAATTTTTATGGCATTAAATGTGAAAAAAAGCATTGATAATTATAATTTAAAAAAAAAGCATTAATGTATTTGGTAAATTAGTAATGATTTATTACTGGTTGAAATAAGAAATAGAAATAATTATAATTATATATTTACTTATTTATTTATATTTATACTTATACAATACATTTATTTAAAATCTTTATTTCTTACTTATTTCTCTCAATAATTCTAATAGTTTATCAAATATGCAAGTAAATATTCGATACAAATATTTTTATTTCTTTATATTTTTAATTATTTATACTTGTATTCATTTATTATATCTAAATATTATAAGTATAAATATAATTAAAAATTTAAAGGGAAATAAATATTTTTCTCAAATAAATGTAAAAGTATTTTGATATTATAAATATACACATTTGATAAACTAATTGAATTATTGATTGAAATAAGCAAGAAACAAATAAATATATTTTTAAATAAATGTAAAAATATTGTAATTTATATCAAATATTAACATGAACATTGATTAATTAATTATTAATCATAATAAACAAAAATTTAAATATTTTTAAATATAAAAGTATTATAATGTTACATTTATTACATTTTTTGTCTGTCATATTAAATAGCTATTTGGAGGTAGTAATCAGTGTAACTTATTTTTTTCTTTTTGAAATTAATTAGATGCCAAAAGGTTGATCGGACGTCGCTTCGAAGATCCGACCATCCTCGCTGACATGAAACATTGGCCCTTCACCGTAATAAATGATAGTGGCAAGCCAAAGATCCAAGTACAGTACAAAGGAGAGACGAAGACTTTCTTCCCCGAAGAAGTGAGTTCGATGGTCTTAGTAAAAATGAAGGAGACTGCAGAGGCATACTTAGGCAAGACTGTCACCAATGCTGTGATCACCGTCCCCGCTTACTTCAACGACTCGCAGCGTCAGGCAACCAAGGACGCTGGTACCATCTCGGGCTTAAACGTATTGCGTATTATCAACGAGCCCACCGCCGCCGCGATTGCATACGGTCTCGACAAAAAGGCCACCGGCGAGCGAAACGTCCTTATCTTTGATCTCGGTGGTGGCACTTTCGATGTGTCCATCCTGACCATCGAAGATGGTATCTTCGAGGTCAAGTCCACGGCTGGAGATACTCATTTGGGTGGCGAGGACTTCGATAACCGCATGGTCAATCACTTCGTGCAAGAATTCAAACGTAAATACAAGAAGGATTTGACTTCGAACAAACGCGCACTTCGTCGTCTTCGCACGGCTTGCGAACGTGCCAAGCGTACCCTGTCATCCTCCACCCAGGCCAGCATCGAGATCGATTCGTTGTATGAGGGAATCGATTTCTACACTTCCATCACCCGAGCTCGTTTCGAGGAACTCTGCGCCGATCTCTTCCGCGGTACTCTTGAACCCGTTGAAAAGTCGCTGCGCGACGCCAAAATGGACAAAGCCCAAATCCACGATATCGTTTTAGTCGGAGGCTCTACGCGAATTCCCAAGATTCAGAAGCTCCTGCAAGACTTTTTCAATGGCAAAGAGCTTAACAAATCTATCAATCCTGACGAGGCTGTGGCATATGGCGCGGCAGTACAGGCGGCTATCTTGCACGGTGATAAATCCGAGGAGGTGCAAGACTTGCTTTTGCTCGATGTCACTCCGCTCTCTCTGGGTATTGAGACTGCCGGTGGTGTCATGACTGCGCTCATTAAGAGAAATACCACCATCCCGACGAAGCAGACTCAAACCTTTACAACTTACGCCGACAATCAACCTGGCGTGTTGATTCAGGTGTACGAGGGTGAGCGCGCCATGACCAAGGATAATAATTTACTGGGTAAATTCGAACTTAGCGGTATTCCACCAGCACCTCGTGGAGTTCCTCAGATTGAGGTGACGTTCGACATCGATGCGAACGGCATCCTCAATGTTTCCGCCGTGGACAAATCTACTGGCAAGGAGAACAAGATCACTATCACCAACGACAAGGGTCGACTCAGCAAAGAGGATATTGAAAGAATGGTGAATGAAGCAGAGAAATACCGCAGTGAGGACGAGAAGCAGAAGGAAACGATCTCTGCCAAGAATGGTCTCGAATCTTACTGCTTCAATATGAAGAGTACAGTCGAGGATGAGAAGCTGAAGGACAAGATCAGCGCGTCAGACAAGCAAACAATTCTGGACAAGTGTAATGACATCATCAAATGGCTCGATGCGAACCAACTGGCTGACAAAGAAGAATACGAACACAAACAGAAGGAGCTCGAAGCCATCTGTAACCCCATCGTTACGAAACTGTATCAGGGTGCCGGTGGTATGCCCGGTGGCATGCCAGGTGGTTTCCCTGGAGCTGGTGGCGCCACTCCTGGTGGAGCACCCAGTAGCGGCGGTGCATCTGGACCCACTATTGAAGAAGTCGACTAAAAAGGATCGTCCCTGGCTTTGTCTCGCCACTGCCCATTGTTAGTTTATTCGGTTTTTTTTTCTTAATCGCATTTATTTTTTTATTAAGGAATGCGTGCAGAGGATGCCTATCCTCTGCACGCAAAAATAAATAAATTATAAAGAGTACGAGGTGCGGCTATTAAATAACGAGACTGACGCTGTAAAACATTTTATTTTGATTTCATATATATTTACTTATTATCACCTTCAATATACACCCCTCCTCTATCCCTATAACGCTCCATGCGAATCTTCCATTGTTTGAAACAGTGCTGAAAGTCTTCTTCTGTCAGCTCCTTTAGGACGCGTGCCGCTTTCTCTTTCATAGCTTCAACGGACTCAAATCTTGTTTTAATTTTGTCATTTTAATTTAATGTTATTATCCTTTCCAATGAGTTTGGATCATTTTCAATGGCATTCAAAGTGTCAGTACAAAGATTTTTGCGAGCTTCTTGTTGTTCAAACGTGAGAATTTTAGGTATCATTTTGGCACACACTTTTTTCATGTTAAAATTGTTATGTAAAATTGCCGTACACATTCTTTGTCAATTCCTACAGTTTCACCAATCGTACGAATACTTAACCGACGGTCGGATCGAATTACCAGATTACCGATTGTTTCAATATTGTCATTCGTTTTTGACGTGGAAGGGCGACCCGGGCGTGAATCATCTTCAACGTCTTCTCGGCCGTCTTGGAAACGCTTAAACCACTCAAAAACACGTGCGATAAACATTCATGGCCATACACTTCTTTCAATAAATTATAAGTTTCAGTAGCGGTTTTTCCAAGTTTCACGTGAAATTTCACAACAATTCGTTGCTCTATTGTTACACTTATCATTTTTCCGGCGAAACAAAAAAACAACTCTAATGCGAAAGAAGGCTACGGCTATACGGATTTGTTTACAGAAGCGAGAGGTACTGCATTCGAAAGAGAAGGCTTCACGCTAAACAGCTGTCGGTCGCTGGCGTTTGGTGCATGCGTACTTCTGTAGCAGCGTCAGTCTCGTTATTTAATAGCCACACCTCGTACATTTACTTCAAAATAGAAAATGGTGAAATAGAAGAACTTATTTAAAAAACGACCCTAGAGAAAAGTATGTAAGGAATGATTAGAGCAAAGTCTGCAGCGGTATAATAATTATATTCGTTTATTCGTTTTTTTTTCTTTTTCGTGTTCGTTTGTTTTTTTATCAAGAAATGCGTATTGCGTGCAGAGGATGGGCGGGCACCTTCTCTGCACGTAATATGCATCCATGATAAAAAAATAAACGAAAAAGAAAAAAAAACGAATAAACGAACATAATTATTATATCGCTGCAGACTTTGCTCTAATCATTCCTTACATACTTTTTTCTAGGATCATTTTTTAAATAAAGTTCTTCTATTTCACCATTTTCTACTTTGAAGTAAATGTACTCTTTATAATTTATTTATTTTTGCGTGCAGAGGATAGGCATCCTCTGCACGCATTAAGAAAAAAAAACGAGTAATGAACATAAGAATTATACAGTTACGGTCTTTAAAGTAAATGTATTCTTTATAATTTATTTATTTTATTATCGTACTGTACTTACAGTTTATTCTCGAGACGATCTGTTGTTAATTTTCTATGTTCCAAACTTCATAAATATAGAGCGATTACCAAAATTTAATATTGCATTCTTCTTTTATCCTGATAATAAATATATAAAATAGTAGATAATTTAATACAATTCAAATTACAATATATGTATGAATAATAACCGTATTTCAACAATTAGAAAATGCTGAGTCTTCCTGTTTATGGCTATGTTCCGATATATACTATTAGTATTGAAAATTTATAATTAACGTCATAGTGGAATCCACTATGGGGTTCATGTTATGTATAGTGTACTGTGTATACTTTCAATATTAACAGTGTATATCGGAACACAGCATGTATAACATTCGTAGCAATATCAAAAGATAAATAATTTAAACATTAGATGTTTGTATCTCGACTTCTCGCTTTAATTTGTGCCAGTAGAACGAACGCAGATTCTTTTTATTTAGAGGAAGAGAAAGGGGTTTCTAATGAAATAAACAAATATTTAAATGAAGTAAAATTTTATTTGTAAGCGCAATATCGAGAATCTTGGCAAACAATCTTTTCTTTTTCTATAGCAAATAATTACAATTTCAGTATAGACAAATAAGGATATTTAATACGTATGCCGTACGTATTTTTAGTATATCAAACAATGGTGGCAAGAGCTGTAAATGAAATCAAATTTTCTACTATTGATCCAATAAAATTTTACTAAAATTATTACGCACAGCGTGTGAATAGTGATAATATACGATAATTATAAAGAATAACCAGATGTCATACCAGTTGTGAACAGTACAGTTCCTTTTCCTTTCTTTTTAGTCCTCTTCTTTTTGCCAAACGCATTATTTTCGTCTTTTGTTTCTGAAAAGTTTAGATAAGTATCAAAAAATTTGTACTCGTATAATGCTAAATAATTTATTTGGTTCCAATATGCGACTTACCTTCAGAAACGTAAGTTTTCTTTCCATCTTCGTTAATCGAGGTACCTGGTGTACCAGCGAAAATTCCCGATTTAACAGGCGGCCAAGCATTAGTTGACTTATGCGTTTTTGACAATACTTCTTCGTCTCTGTTGAAGCATGCGTTTGTCGTATCAGAGTACGTCTTTGATCTTACAACCGGCCATGCATTGGCGGATTTATTAGACATTTTTGTTGGCATTGTTGATATCCGCTTTGTTATATCCGCGAATGTTCGAGTTTGTTCGCGCGAATGATCCGTTTCTTGTTTTGGAGCAATTTCTTCAAATGCACTCAAAGCTGGTGGACTACTAGCAATACTTGACATAACTGATTCAGAAGGTGACAGAACGTTCTCGCTACATCAGAATATGATAAATAAAATTATAATTTTTGTATATGACAGAATATAATATAAAACTTAAACAAAATAGCGATAAAATAATGATAATGATTATTTGTGCTTACTTGGACAATTGTAATTCTGATTGCAATTGAGGAAAATGTTGATAGGATTCAATATCTATGTCGGGCGTTGGATATATGCCAATTTGTCTATTTTCTTCTTCGATTATCTTTTTCTCTCTCTTTCTTTCTTCGCGTTCTCTTTGTTCTCTGTATTTCTGTCTCGAATTTAGTTGGTCTAATAAAAATCAATATAAATCAACAATTAAATAGTATTACAAATCTCTAATATAAATCATAAAACAAAAATATTATAAATGATCACCATGGAAAGCACAAAGGACTTTCTCTGATACCAATGGTGGTTTTAATTCGATTTCAGCCAATTCAAATGGACAAGTAAGTGGTAAGTGGCAAAGATAACGTAATCTTCGTCTTAATTCTTCCGTGTAGATGCTTGCTTCCTTTTCGAGAAGCTTGCCCGTAATTATAGGAGGACAGTATTCCAAACTGCCATACTCCATTTCCAGCATTTTCACATTCGCCGCGTGTAGATACAGATGTTGTCCATCCTCCGCTAAAAAAAAGTTCATTAATATAGTATTATAATCACTGAAATATAGAGTTTTCCAAGCAAGACAAATGATGCAGTATTACATAGTGAATCATCCTAACAACATTGACAAACAAAAATGAAATGAAATTTACTATATCAGTTGTGTTTCTGATTCGAAAATGCCTAGTATCATGTAGCATAAAAGATTAAAAATTAAATTTTTTATAGTTTGCAAAATTACTTACCTTGATAAAAATAAGAAAATTTGCTAGGACTTGAAGCAGTCTGGCTATCACTGGAAACACTGTCTGTCGAAGACTGTTTTGCTAAAGACTTGTCATCATCTTTGCATGTATCAACATCTATTTCATATTTTTGCAATGTTTCTTCAGCAATTTCTTTTTCCATTATATTTTCAGTCAATGGAGCATCTTTAGATTCTGCGATCTGATATATATATTTTTTATTTTTTTTATTCTGTTATATAGAATAATGGATATATAATTATACGATTAATATTACCTGCCACAATAGTTTTTCTTTTCTCTTTGATAATTCACTGAGCGCTTGGTTGATATCAGGAGCCATGGCTGGATTAATCTTCAATTCAAGTTCTAATTCTGAATTCTCACACTCTATGATGTTCACAATCTGAAAACAATTTTCATTCACGCTATTACTCTTGTATGTACATAATAAATGATTTTTAATATACTTTTTTTAACTTACATCATTCACATTTGCGATAAGAAGTTTCGAATATATTTGATTATCAGCGTTCTCCGAAACAGACAAAAACGTTGTCGGGGGTCGAACAGTAGATTTCACAGGCGTTGTAAACAAAGAATTCTTTTCACGACGCATCAAACATAGATTGATTGTTTCGCCCAAATTAAATAACCTGCGCGTAATCTCAACCACGCTAAAAGATATATATAAAATAAATATTTTCATAAACATTTCTTCATATAATATGTATTTATTATAATTTTATGCAAAATTACCTCTTCAAATCATTTTTGTGGAGATATTCATCACAAATCGGACATTTGTAATTGCCTGTTTCTTGACAATAACGTAAATAACGGAGAATACAAGGCCAACAATAAACATGACCACAGCGAGTCATTTTACCTGCGACTGGTGGATGTAAACAAATAGGACACGAGAGATTTTCTGAATTGTGTAATATCTGTAATACACATTTAATTTACTCGTATATATCTCGTATGAATCTCTTCCAAGAAATTTTATGCAACAATTGCTGATCCGTAATTAAAAAACACTTACAATTTGTTCAATCGATTTCCAATCCACGAGAATATCTGGGTTAGTCAAATGCAAGGAGTAATCTCTACTTGCAGTCACAACAAATTGGCAACTAGCAATATACATAAGAATATATAAGAGTATATCATTTTTAATATAGTTTTACAAAATTATTTTTATATATTTATAATTAATATCAAATATATAATTTTAAATATTACGTGAATATTTCGACATTCAATTTGCATGATTAAGAAATCAAGTATTCAGATTTCGAGATTCTGTCCGAAAAATGTTAAATAAAATATGACGTAATGTGTGAGTTTACATGAATAAGATGGGCGTCAGGAGAAATAGAAAATACCCATTTATATTGTATAATTACTACCTAGCTTGTACAAATTGTTCCTTGTTGTATTTATGCCGCTGCACTGGTGGCAGCAATCTATTACTGTTGGAATTATGTCTCCCTACATCCCTGTTTTGTGCATCTCGCATCACATATCGCTCGTAGTGAAAATTCAGCAAATGATTGCCGTTCTTTTTGCTTCTTTGAACCAATACTGAGCCATACTCAGGCATCTTCTCCTCCACTACCTACAGATATGAAAATTATATAAAATGTGGTAATAAACTAAAAAAAAAAAAGAGGAGCATAATTCAAATGTAGACTCGACCTTGGAATTCTCCTCTGCACTGCCATGATATTGTCCTTTAGGTCTCTGTCTCTTAATAAGATCTTTTGCTTTCTGTACATTGTACCTTGTCGACTGTACATCATCAGGGACGTTATTGGCGCCAGTAAGTTCTCTTCTGCGCAAAGTTCCCAGATGGAACTCATTATTGACATCTGAAAGGATACACATCACAATGAAATATAAATAAGATGCCAAGAGGTACTAATAACAGCTTGTGTATTCAAATCAAGACTCTCTGAGCAAGTGACCTTGAGAATATACCTTTGTTCTTTCTGGCATCAGCAGTAGTCCCCCTTGCAGGGGACAGTGTGAATTTTGACTTTATATCCATTTGTGAATTGACTGTAGTCAGTCTGGTAACTCGCCTCGTTGCAGCTGCAGTCTCCTCCATCTCCTCTCCTCGGAGAAATGATATTTTTGCGCGCACCCTTCATCTTCTTCAATAAGCCATGTTTCGTCAGTGCCAAAGTAGTAAAATGTGTCTCGATGTGACGACGGTCGGCAGTTGATGCGGTGCTGCACAGGGATGACGCGAACAGCGATGAGCGAAACGCTCGTTCTCCAGGGAGCAGTCGGCCTCCCCTTTCGTCGCGGGCGACGATCTCAGGCCCTTAACCTTTAATGACGGTCACGACTCCGTGGTCACGACCCAAATGGCGAACGTAACCGTTCGCGGAAACGGAAGTGCTGGTGTTGTGTACGGTGCCACGACCGCTCGATAACTCACGTGATTTGATCATATTCGTTACAACGTCGTTTTAAATCCGTCGAAAATTCGAGATTTTCGATTTTATAAGTATCCTGCCCTCTTCGATCGTTAACGGTTGTATCTATCGGGATGTTAGGATAATGTTGATTTTTGGAGGTGGTTTGACTTCAGTTGAACGCGTTCAAGGTAGAGTAGAGAGATTACGTTGCTGAAAAAAACTATCGAGCGAACGATAACAAAAAGAGTCAAATGTGTTTATTTTCTTGTCGAAAGCGTCAAGCAGTCTTGAAATATATATCGCTTCTGTATGAATATTTTCTATATTTTAATGAGTTATATAATTACAAAATCATTAAATATTATTTAATTAATATTAATTAATACTTTCAACTCTTGTATGTTCCGCAATTCAGAGTGACATTATTATTCGAGCGTGTCGATTGTCGATCACAATCATCGAATAAAAAACATTCTAAGGTGCATTCCACTTGATGCAAAGCTTATGAAATCATTTTATCTTTATTACTTACCAAATGTTAAACAAGGATAAATAATGCTTACAAGCATGTGAGTGTCAAATGGAACGCACTTAATTGCCTAGTTTACATCGTACACTTGATGCATGCACTAGTAACTTTCTATTAAATTATTTTAATTTCAGTAATGTATTTAAAGAATGATGTACTAAATTGGTATAATATGCATCAAAATGATTAATTAAGTACACATATCGTGGGCCGGTTTCACCAACGCCAATTAACTTAATCTAATCGACCATTGACTAACCAATCGCGTTTGCTGTTTAGTAGAATCGACCAATTGCGGTTGACAGTTAATCACGATTAAGATCAGTGTTGGTAAAACGGCTCTAGAAATCGCCGAAATTGTCGAAATTAGGATCATTCAATAAAAAGTTACTAACTAGTATCGATATAAATTACACGATATCAAGTACACGATTTAAATTAGGTCGTAAGATCTATTTTTTACTGCTGCACTTTCTGAACTGGTATACATAAGTTGAAACAAATATACGTTTGTTTCACTTTAACTTATTGCACGGTTTAGAGCGCAGCAATAAAAAACAGACCTATATATAGTCTTTATATGCATTCGTTTGTATTTAAAGTGAAATGAATATATGTTTGACATTTGGCGAAAGCGAGAAGGAATTAAGTTCTAGTTAATCCAGTACTGCAATAAAAAACAAACCTAATAACGTTTTCCACTGGGAAAACTAGTGCCTGCAGCACTAAATGCAATTGAATACAAATGGATTTACATATTTTCAGTGTTAATAAATAATTTAATTCTTTTATGATTACGAGGTTATTGTAACAATAATGAATTTGTAATTAAGATGATTAAATTATTTATTAACACCGAAACATGTGAATTGATTTGCATTCAATTGCACCAGTGTGCGCCAGTGTTGCACTAGTTTTCCAAGTAGAAAACGCTGGCAACTGAATTTTATAAATATCGAATAGCAACTTAAGTTTATAAATAAAGTTTGTTGCACCTAAAATTAAACGAGACAAATACATATTCAAGTGTTGAAGAAAGAGAAAGCGAAGGTTCTGAATGCAAAAAGTGCAACACGAACAGACTTAAAAAAATCATCGCCCCCAATTCAACATCGAACTTTCCAGTGATCGTCCAGTGGAAAAACCTGACGCACCAATCGCTACGAGTAGCCGCGCTCGCCGCGGCCAATCACAACGTAGCCGAACAAGACGCTCCCGGTATACACACACGTGGTCGGTTTACGTGCGCCGTATTGCTCCTCTACGAGCAATCGCAGTCGATCGCAGTGGAGGACGGTGATCATCGAGATTCGCGTCAGCATCTAGGAACGCGTTGCAGGATCGACGTTCAGCAGGTCCAGCTGCTCCTGGCAACCGTACTCAACTACGCGGTGAAGATCCATTTTTAACGACATCAAGTCGACATTTCCTCGTTCTCGTGTACTCGACATGGCAGATATGCCAGCGAACGTAGGTATCACGCGGAAAATGTCTTTCGGCATCAACGGCAAGCTCAACGGCGTCGAGAGCAAGACACCCTTCTTGATAGGTGTCTCCGGCGGTACTGCAAGCGGAAAGGTACTTATATCTTGCGCAAAATTGTTATATCTGAATCACAAGAAAGGAATACATATTGTACATACACTTTAAAAAAAATTTTCCGGATGTAAAAAGGAGTCTAATTTTTTAAGCTTTAAAAGATATTGTATTTAATGAAATAAAATTTCTAAAACATTCTTATTTACAATTCCTATTAACATTTTAACTAATTTTATATAGTAGATATGACCAGAAGTTTTATGATTTCAAAAAGAGTGTATGTATTCTTAACTGATAATTCTAATTCTATGGAATTAATTTGTAATATTTATTAAAAATTGACTGATCTTAGAATTGACAGAAGCTTAATGAATTACACAATGAATGTGTTAAATTAATGAAAGAAGATTAATAAATTACACAAATTATTTTTCAGAAAGTCACAACTTTTTTACTTTCTATTTTTTTTTTAATAATTTTTCATATAATTTTATGTTTGATATTCCATATGAACAGATGTTTCAATTACTATTTTTAATTTTTATAAACTCATGTTTTTTTATAGCAACTGTTTGTAAAAGAAAATATTTCTATAATCTGCAATAGATTTTCTTTATGTAATATATGAATTGATCATAATTTTTGCTTTATTTAATATAAAGATTTATAAGAATAATGAAATCAATGATATGATCATATATATAGTGACAAATTATATTTTTTTTTAGTCTACAGTATGCAAGCGTATAATGGAAAAACTAGGGCAAGTCGATATGGATCATCAACAGCGTCGGGTAGTCTGTATATCACAAGACAGCTTCTATCGTGACTTAACACCTACTGAGAAAGTGAAAGCTGAGAAGGGACAGTATAATTTTGATCATCCCGATGCCTTTGACGATGATCTAATCTTGCAAACGCTGCAAGATATACTTGCTGGTGTCAAATGTGAGATACCTGCTTATGATTACAGGACAAACAGTTTGTATGTGTTACTTTAATATTAAAGTTAAAAATTATCTTTAGATTTATGATTGTTGATAATGCAATGCACACATACACACACACACATACACACACACACACACACACACACACAATTAATAGGAATAAAGTAACTATAAATAAAATAAAATAATTAAACCAGTGAATTAAAAGATGTTTACATATGAAAATCTTAGGCAAATTACAAAATTATAAAAAAAAAATTACAAATTTATTTTAGAATGAAAGATCAAGTTACCACAATATATCCTGCGGATGTGGTACTGTTTGAAGGAATACTGGTATTTTATTTTCCCAAAATTCGAGATTTGTTTCACATGAAATTGTTTGTGGATACTGATTCTGATACCAGACTTGCAAGGAGAGGTAATTCCCTACATATAATTTCAGTAACCTGAGTATCACTTGTCATACTTTTATCATATTATTATAATATTGTTGATATTTTCAGTGCCAAGAGATATAAAGGAACGTGGAAGAGATTTGGATTATGTCCTAAATCAATATATGAACTTTGTAAAACCAGCTTTTGAAGAGTTTTGTTTACCAACAAAAAAGTTTGCAGATGTTATAATACCAAGGGGAGCAGACAACACAGGTAAATATATTATCATATGCAATATTTTTATTGCTATTGTAATTATTTGATATCTCTCGCTTAATGTTTATTAATAGGTTTATTGTTTGTGAATTTAGTGTGTTTGTCAGATATAAACATTTTTGATCTTTTTTTTCTCGGTTTTTATTGCATTTTATCATAATATTTCATTTAGAAAGATCTCATGTTTGATTGTGATATTAATCAAAATTTATTTTTTCAAGTTTTCCATCTGATAAATTAATTCAAAATAATACAAATAAGTAAAATATGCTTTGGTACTATAATTAATATTATTACTGGTTATAATAAGGTACAATAAGGATATATGCAAAGCATTCTAGAGCTGCAGTTCTCTTTCTTCTTAAGTGTAAACGCCAAAAAATGAAATAGTAAAAATGAAAAAAAATTATGATTATTTTACAAGAGTTATTAAAAAATTTATTAACTATTAATAAAGTAATTAATAGTTTGATTGTGGATTAAAAATAATTAAGAAAAAGATTTTATGATTAAAATTTTAATAGCCAAAATCTAATAGATAATAAAGATTCATTCCTCTATGAATTATGATTATTGACTCTAATTTTATAATTTGAAAGTTTATAAAAATATTTAATATTGCAAAGTGTGAAATATATCTTGAATATATAAATATATATTCTAATTTTTAGAATTAAGATAAATTATAGTGAACATTCCCGTAATGATTTTATCAATTAAAATTATTGAAATATAATTATTAATTATTAAAAAATCACCCTCTTTGCACAATCATTTGTAATAAACAAGGTGCTTTCCAATACATATTTTGACACTTAATACATATCTTGACACGAACGTAGCAAATTAATTCATATATTTTCAGTATTGATATATAATTTAACCCTTTTAATTACATATTCTTTATTGTCACGATAACTTCAAAATCTTAAAAAAAATTGAGTTATTTATTAACACAAAAAATATGTGAATTAATTTGCTACATTTGTATCAATGTGTTAAATGATTAGAAAACATCCAAGAATTATAGCGAACAGTAATTAAATATATATTCAGCAACAGTAATAATGTTTATTATATTTTAACTTAAAGAAAACTTGAAATTTTAAATTACATATATAATTTAATAAGATTAACAAGTCAAGACACATGATCATCTAATATGGAGATATCACACTTTTATTTGACACTTATCTATATGGGAGACTTATACATTAATTGTACAGTTTGGTATAATCGCTCAAATATCCAATATATGAAATTTCCAAATATCCATTATATGAAATTTGGATGCACATGTCAATTAATTATTTATACATTTAGTAATAATTAATTGTACACATCCAAATTTTATATATTGGGTCATCTAAAAAGTATCCGCGGTACTTTGTCACTAGATATATGACCATCAACACACATCTAGTGACAAAAAACCGCGGATATTTTTTAGATGACCCAAAAAAAAATATATATATATATACATATATATATACACATACATACATTTGTTTTAATAATACGGGATTTATACGGTAAATTTTTATTTTCTTTTTATTTGTATATTTAAATTGCATCCATTCAACTTGTTATATACCTCATGGGTGCTGCCTGGTATGCCGTGGTTGTGGAGTCATGTCAGAGCTACACCTACTTAAACTAAGCGAAAGTTTAAAAGAGACAGAGAATATCTCACGGGAAACCTATATGGTCTGGTTGTTGTATGTTTGCAGTGGCAATAGATCTAATAGTGCACCACATCTGGGATATTATGCGTTTGAAAAACGCCGAAAACTCAGCCGGGCAGCATCCATTCTTCCACCAGCGTAGGCGTACTTCGGCCTCATCCGACACGCTCAGCAGATGACTTAAGCATGATAAGCTCACTCTGTCAAGCACTGCATTTTTTTCTAAATCACGCTCTTATGTATGACTGAATTCTATGAGACATTTTCCAATCCCTTTTTCTAATAATAAACGGAAAAATAATGTCCGTTTTTGAATGCAGGATTATTTATCTTTATATCATCAATATATATCAATTGGCAGTAACTTAAAAGAGATTAAGATAAGACGTATACAACATAAATAGTATGTTGATTAAATAAAAGAAAAAAACAAATAGATATGATAAATACTTTTGCTATGATATTTGTCTAATTAGATTAGAACAACTTCTGCCGAGATCTATTAATAATCGTGTAAAATATTAAACTTTTATATGAGACTTGATATTTACTAATGTCTAGAATTTTTATTTTTACTGTGATACACAAACGTTAGATTGTGATCAATTAAATACAACGTGTCTTTAACAATTTTAATTTTATATAATGAAAACGGACATTGTTTATTCGTCAATTATGTATTATATTTCTTTGACGGATTATATCTTACACTTACATGGCGGAGAAATGATGCTTTTTATGTACATTTTATTCTGATAAATATATTAGCATAAGAATTGCGATTCTAAATCATTGAAAAATGCATGAAATTGTGTAAATCCACTAAAAAAATAGAGTTAAAAGGGGTTGGCAACAATACAGTCAACACAATTGAATTTTTAATTTTTCTCTGGATTTTATTTTAATATTTTTAAATTTTTTTTAATTTCTGTATTTTATATCAATATAACTAACATCGCCTTTTTATATTTCTCATGTCTACTTACTAAAGAAGTATATGTTTCTACATTTTTTTATATGAAAACTGTAATAATAAGTAATAACGTACTTAAACTATGTTAAATCATTAGGCTGAGAGGATAAGAACGATTATTTTTAATTTATATTTTTTTTGTTATTTAACGTTATTTATTTTTCAATTTTAAAATAAGAAGAAATAAAAATTTTAAAATTTTAGAAATTTTTCATGATTTCGAAACGTTAGGAATTCAATTTTATTAAATGAATCTGTATGAAATGTTGTTTTCATTCGGCTATCCTTTACCGTTTATGACTTAATGTCATATCACTTAATTATCTAGGTGACTTAATCTTCTGGACAATGTCTCAAGTATTACATAAATGATAAAAGAAACTTAAGAATATGAATGTGCGATATTGTATCTGTGATATGTGTGTAAATTCGTATGTTGTGTACAAATGTATTTTAAATACCGCATACATTTTAACAGGGAATGGAAGAGTTATTTTACCGTTATTTTTACAGTTACTTTTTATAATAACAATTTTTGATAAAGATGTTGAAATTTTTTATGACTGTAATGACTAACTAACAGTGAGATTACGCTGAAGTTAGGAAAGCCACTTTGAAAAGTAAATTGTCATCATTACGTATTACTTATTGTTAAAAGTAATAAGTAATGACTCATTACTAATGAGTAACGCCATAAAGTTATTCTGTTACAAGTTACATTAAAAAGTAACGAGTTACAAATTATAAGTTATTAATTCTTTCAATAAATGACTTTCCCGATTTTCATTATATGTAATTATGACTGTTCCAACTCTGATGTTACATTAGGCCTGTTCTTTTTAACTGAACTTTTGCATCAGTTCATCTTTCTTCCTTTTCTCTCCAGGAGGAAAGAAGAGGAAGAAAGATGAACTAGTGCGAAAGTTCAGCCAAAAAGAAGGCCTATTATAATAAAAAATTTGCAATATTATCACGAAATCGTGATTACGAGGTAACTAAATAACTAAGTAACGGCAGTTACAGTAACTAGTTACTTCCATTTCCTGCATTTTAGACATTTCTATAAGATCATTCAATTTTTAATAACTTATATATTTTGCATTTACATTTTGCATAATACTTTAGAAATGTAATCACATGCAAGTATTTCCTAGCATAATTAGTTAAGATTCAATTTATCTAGTTTATAGACTTATCTTGAAATATTTATCTCTATTGCATTCTATAATATTAATTATTGTATGTCATTACATACAAGCATACATAATACGTCCAAATAGTTAGTTCCTTTCTGTACAACAAAAATCTCGGAAGTTTTGTTTAATATAATGTAACTCTCAATAGAATGATTCTATAAGATCATATATACATCATTGTACTTCTTTCTTATTTTCGACAGGAGTAGTATAGTCTTCAGTATAGAAATAATTAAATTTGAATTAAATTTCTGTTAAAATCTTTTGGTTCGCTAACTTCTTAATTCATTAAAGTCTGTTAATTTGTTAATATTAGGTGTAGTAAAAAGAAATCCATCTATTGGAAAAATAATGGATTTCTTTTTACTACATCTAATATATATAGCTTAAATTTAGTAAGTTTTATTGAGGAGCTTCGATTTTGAGATTACTAATTCGCATCAATGAATACCTGTAGTCAAGAAAGAGTGCGAAAGAGAAAGAAAGAGAGCACCAGTTCTAGGACACTTGCATATTGTTAATAAAAAAAAGAACAAAAAGATTTCTTGTATTTGCAAAACAATATAAACACAAGTGTGTTATGCATAATAAAACCATACGTAATCCTAATGCGATCACAGTTATTATTTGAAATAATAACGATTAATTCTTCAAGTATCCACAATTTGATATTGTTCCAAAATGTATAATGATATATTGCAAATAAAGCAATTCATCTTATCCCCGACGTAATTGCGTATATATTCGCGATTACTGATATTTCGTGATCTGTTGCAGTGGCGATAGATCTGATAGTGCAGCACATAAGAGACTTCTTAAGCAACCGAGGTAGACAAATGGCGGGACCTGAAAGTCCAATAAGCAGGGTAGAGGGATTATTCAAGAGGCCGCATTAATTTTTGAGACTTTAACATGCTTTAGTTAGTGATCCGCCAAGTCGTGTTTTATTTCAATACTCGGATATATTTTTTATATAATTTTAATTCTATAAAGCAAAAGAAAAATCATCTTTTTAGATCAATGTTTTAGAAGGCATCATTAATAATATTTTTAGCGTTAGCCTTTTGCAATAATATTTGAGTGAAAATTATAGAATATTATAAAACTAAAAACTCTCTTATACTTAGATATTTATATAGAATATACAGGAAGTGACCAAGATATGTAGCAAAACTACAAAAGCAAGGTACATGCTGTAGGATAAAGATGTTCCTAACAAGATCATCTTTTTTATGTAACATTATCACTTTGCTATACCTTCAGGTTACATCCTGCATATGTGAGTTGTAAAAGGCACTAAAAAATCAAAGAGCATACATTATATTATGTGTGGCACAATTGAAACTATTAGTTTGTAGAATAAATTAGATATTGTTAAAATAAAAAATAGCGATATTTATGAGTAATTACGAGACTTGTATAATGCAAAAATAGAAATTTTCCTTGTTGACATTTTTGTGATGATTTAATATTTTATATTTAACCATTTATTCTTCTATACATATACAATATATATATTTAGACGTAGAAAAGAAAATAAAGTTTAATATACATTATATATTTAGCATAGAAAAGAAAATTTAATAATTATGATGTTATATTAAAAATGCTTACGTGTAATGTTTTTTTTATATAGGATTATTGATAATAGAGTTCTAAGTTCATGCCGTCATGTATCTCATCTGAGGCAGTGTATTAAGGAAAAGATTTCTTAAGAAATAAAAGATATTTGACACAGTACTTTGACTCGACTTTTTCATAGTAAAGGATACAGTCCTGCAACTTTATATGGTCCTTGAAAATGGTATACCATTTCTTTAATACGATTTTCTCCCAGTGTGTTCCAGTTTGGGCGGCTATCAATTTTTTCAGGTCTCCTATGGTGTCGTCTGGGTTGCATTTCACTCTAACCTTTTTACCGAGACGATCGTTGCACGTTATCTCTAACATTTTTTTTAGGATAATTTTCCTAATAATATTACAATATTATTTCAACATATAATTAACATTTATTCATTTTTAATTGATTAATTTCTGAATATCCAGAAATTGGGTACACTTATTAAAAATTTTTTAATGCAAGATTTAAAAAAAGCATACTTACTGATAAAGTTTTCGCGATCTTTCGCGAAAGAGCAAGTGAAAAGAATAATTTTAACCTTTCTTCTTGAAAATCAAAGTAATCTTAACTTTTTTCTTGAACATCAAAGCAAACGATTTGTTTTTTACGTTTCCGAGGTTAGGTGAAACACTGACAAATCGGACAATAATTGAAAAAAATGCTCGATCGATATACAATGTTGATGATTTTATCCACGGTCGGTAAAGATGGTTTAGAGTCATTTAAATATACAAGAATTCAAAGTACATCCGCCATGTTGAGTTTCATCAAAAAAGCTAGGTACATCGTGCACTGTACGAGGAGACATCTCTCCTCGACAATGACATGTTGCTATGTTATTGCGAGGAAGATAGAGCGTTCGCGCTTTTCGACAAGGCTACGACAAAGATTGCTACACGGCGAGACATCCGTATGAGAGTGCCCATTACCAAGCCCGATGGCGAAACCAGAGCGGCTTCGCTTTACAATTCTGGATGATTTGATACTTTTACGAGAGGTCTCGAGGCAGAACCCATATGAAGAGAGCGACAGGTGGAAAACCGTTGCCGAGCGAGTCGTGAACGCGACGCAAAAGAACTTTAGTTTACGTTGCGTCAAGGAGCACGTCGATCACCTGCTGAAAATCTGGACTAGAGAAGGCCGCGCACATTTGAAGAAGTGAGTAAGCACATGTCACTTTATTTTAATTAATTACATAAAATGCATTGATAATTAATGTATCCTCTTAAATTATTTTCCTTGCAGAAGACACAAATGTCTTCTATCTTTGTGTCTATATTCATGTCATTCTATCTTTGTTATGTATGAATACATAGAATGAAATGAAGGATAGAATGTGTCAAGTGTATCTTCTGAAAAAGGAAAGAAACCTTAGATGCATTAATATTAAAATAATATTGGAAGCTTCTCATTTAGCGATACATGTGGTCTGTTTTCTGTTCCTGCACTAGACTGCATTAGAATTTTCTCGCTTTCAAATATCATAAACATATACCTATTTCATTTTAAGTTCCAAAAGCGTACACTAATTCAATCAGAAAACAGCAAAAAAACTCATTACATAAAAATACTTTATTTTCTATTGAAACATGAACATAACTTCATAGTTATAAAGAGATTGAGAGATTTATTGAATGTTTTTATTGTACCTTCCTTAATCTTTAGGTCAGGGACCGAGGAACAGTACAATGAAAAAGAAGGATTGCTACAGCAAATACAAGACTTGCAAAAAGAATTCAGGCGTTCTGGCAAAGGCTCTAATACACAAAAATCAAGACTACAGAGGGATGTGACTTTAGAGAACATTTCTGATACCCTAGAAGTGATAATAGAAGAACCAACTGTACCAACGGTAGCATCTATACCTTCATTCACGTCTTCAACATTCTTGCCAATTGCTTTACCATCGCCAACTTCATCATCTTCATCCTCGTCGTCGACTCCACTAACTTCAGGGAGCCCATTGCAATCGCCAACCATGTCACCATCGAGAACAGGTCCAATAAGAAACAAAATACGCCACGATGCGTTGAAGAAATCGACATTGCATTTTTTGCAAGAAAGACATAAGAAGGAAGTAGAATTTCAAGAAAAACAATTCCACTTAGAGGAGAGGAGAATTCAACTCGAGGAAGATAAATTTAAGATGGAAAAAAAAGAACGCGAAGCAAGACTTGAATTGGAAATCGAAGAAAGGAGACAAAGGATCGCTGTATCCAAACAGAAACAAGAGATTCTTGAAATATTGTTACAATTAATACATAAACCTTGATTATTTTTGTAGCTTTTCTTTGTTTTATTGATTTATAAATAAAATTATTGTTAAAAAGATATATATTTTTGCACAAAGATTCTTATTTATACATACATAAAAGAAAAGATTGAAAAGTGTGAAGAGATTTTGATTACGCAAAACATTTAATTCAAATAGTATTATTAGAGCTGGAACTTTTTAAAAAAATAATTTATTACCGTTATTCATTAAAAAGTTATTCATTACCTATTGGAAAAAGAATTTTGTTATCATTTCTCAAAAAATACCGAGTTGCTAACATTTCTAATGTTTTTTTAGAATAACATCCAATTAAATATATTATTAATTCACAACATGATTAATTGTAATACTTCTTTTTTTTTAATTCACTTATACATACACATTTCATACATATTTATTATACATGTACAAAATAATGATAATAATTATTATACTGATTATCATTATTTAAAAACTAATTGGATATATCATTATCGTTACAAATGAAAAATATAGCGTCGTTACCAATTTATTAACCAATTAATTAGTTACAAATATAGCTACAATGGTAACAATGTTACATCACGTGTTATTGTTCAATTCTGAACATTATATTATTATAAGTATAATTAAATATCTTTTTTATTATGAAAATGTAAATAATTAATACACAATATATCGATATTAACGTTTTCTTTAGACAACAAATTCAATCGTATTATTTAAAATTCTAAGATATATATGTTCTATATTTATCATAAATAACATACTTAATCACTAGACTGTAATTTTTCAAGCTTGTGTTCAGAAATCCTCGATAGTATAGTGGTTAGTATCCCCGCCTGTCACGCGGGAGACCGGGGTTCGATTCCCCGTCGGGGAGATTTTCTTTTAATTTTTTTTCCATTATTCATTACAATATATATTTACTACTTTGTTTACTACCAATTGTATTATTAGTAAATATTGTAATTTTAATAATTAAAATAATAAAAATATATCATCTCAATATAGAGGGCAGCTTATATGCTATTTAGGACTCACTAGTTATATACTGTGGCGCCTCTGTAATAATCTATGGTTCTAATTATGCTGTGTTCCGATATACACTGCCGGTTTTGAAAATCTATAGGTTATGCTACAAGTACTGTGTAGATTTTCGGTACTAGCAATGTTCGGTACTGGCAATATCGAATGATATCGGAACACGGCTTCAATCAACTTCAATCAGAAGATCAGAAGATTTGTTTTTTATTCCTGCACTCTCTAGATTGATAAACACGATGCAATAATTTGAAGTGAAATAAATAACGTTTCAACTTATTGCATTAGTTCAGAGAGTGCAGAAAGAATAACCCTAGAATTCATATCAGCTCATGGAAGCTTTCTAGCGAGGTATAAATCGACACAAGAGTCATTCCGTTTTTGTTTCTTACTGATTGTTTCTTATTGAACAAGGATAGAATGACTCTTGTGCCAATAAGAAACTATAAAGGGCTCCACACAATAAAAGGAACAGAGGACAGAGAATAAAAATTTCAACCTATCAGAAACTGTGTATTCCACAATACATGATTTCTGATAGGTTGAAATTCTTATTCTCTGTTCTCTGTTTCCTATTCCTTTTATTGTGTGGAGCCTCTTAGTAACATGTAATTGTCACTAAAATACAAGCTTACACAGCTCTCGACTGAGTACAGAGGGTCGATTCTACAATATATCTTCAAACAAAGTAAAAATTACAAAAATGAATAAATTTACTAGATGTTAACCAATGAAATTATTAGTATTCTAGTAAATTCGCTCACTTTTGTAATTTTCACTTCATTTCAAGATACAGAATCGATCCCCAGATGTGTAGCATGTGTCGACGATAAAAGAAGAACAAACAATTGAAACGCATCTTGTATCGCCGTGTGCACGAAAGTGTCTAGGGATATTGTAATTGGAAAGCATCCACTGTGACGCGTTTCCTAGTTGCCTAGTTAGTTACTGTACTATTAGTTACTGTACCGCGTAAGCGCTCTATGTAATCGTACCTAAAGGACAGAAATATCTTTTTATCCTCTTCTATCCTTTTTTGACAGAAAGAAGAAAAGTTACTAAGCAGGACAGAAATGTATACAGAAATATTGTATTGTATTGTATTGTACAATACAATATATTGGGTCATCTAAAAAGTATCCGCGGTTTTTTGTCACTAGATGGTGTTGATGGTCATATATCTAGTGACAAAGTACCGCGGATACTTTTTAGATGACCCATATCTTCTGTCTCTGAGATCTTGCACTTTCACTCGTTGTTTGGATGGGCCATTCCCTTCCAGTAGTATAAGTTCTATGCTGTAGAGAGCCTATAATCAGAGTGGCGTCATACGAGAGATGACACCATGTTTTAGCGAAATTCTGCGAGAGAGAAAGAGATATACGGTCTCAGTCTATCCAACAGACTGTCAATTTTAGGGTTAGGTGCAACAGCATTGAACGACATAGATACGTAAAGGTATATTGATAAAAATAAAATTATCGAAATTATTTTAGAAATATGGTTGGATGTACAATACCGTTTTGTAACAATTCATTAAAAAAAGGATATGTTATGAAAATAATTCCGAAAGATACAGAACGCCGAATGAATTGGTTAAAGAGTATAAACGGCAAATATAAAAATTGGACACCGTCAAAAAATTCATCAGTATGTGAGGTAAAGTAATTTATTCTTCATAAATAATGTATTTAAAATATTAAAATAAAAATGTAACATAAAAGATTAATTATAATATCTGAAGGCACGGTGTCTTGACACTAAGTATATGTATAGGTCATCACATTGGTTACGAATTTAATTCTTTCTCTTTTTGTCATAATCTTTTCAATTATATATCATTGCATTGTAAGTATAAATCAAATAATATGATAATTACGATATTTAATATATAATATTTTATGAAATGGTATATACTAGTATATATAATATTTTTTTGAATTTTTTATTTCTTTTATATTATTACAGATGCATTTTGCTCCTAAAATGTGGGAACAGAGAATGGATAATAAAAAGAAATTAAAACTAAATGCAGTGCCAACAATTTTCGGATACTTTGTAAAGAAGAAAGTACCTTTTAATAATCAAAATTTTGATGTAGTTGAGGATAAATGTAGGTTTATTTCTGACGATTGCAAAGAAGATCAAATTATAGTAAATGATGAACAGGTAAAATCAATAAAAGTGATAAAAATCAATGAAAGAAGTATATATATTTATAAACAAGTATATATATATTTATAATAAATATGTCTTTTAGATACCTATAAATGAAACCATTGAAGTTAATGCATCAATAATCAATCCTAATACATCAACAAAATGTACTTCAAGTATAACAGAAATCGATGGAAAAAAAGAAAAAGATAAAAACAAAAAATTAGAAGAAATAAATCGAAAAATGCAAATCCATTTAATTCTTATGCGCAAAAAAATAAGTGCTTTAAGAGCTAGAATATTAAGACTTGAAAATAAAAATAATAATGATCAATATAAAAAAGCTTTAAAAGAAGTATTCAATGAAGATCAAATTAAAGTTTTATTAACAAAAAAACGAAAAACAAATTGGCTTAATGAAACTGTTCAACGTGCACTTAGATTGAGATTTATTTGTGGTATTAATGGTTATGAAGAGCTTCTACAACAAAAAATACCACTTCCAAGTTTGCGCACTTTACAACGAAGATTGGAAAATTTAAAATTTGAGAGTGATATTTCAAACGAAATGTTCGATTTTTTATAATTTAAAGTATCTTCTTTTCAAAATGACATTGATAAAGAATGTGGGCTTGTTATTGATGAAATAAGTATAACACCAACAACATGTTTATGATTCTTCAACGAAAACTAGGAAATATAACATTCCAAATAAAGAAGATGCAACGCATGCTTTAACATTAATGTTAACAGGTACAGCTAATCGATGGAAGCATATTGTGAATTATTTTTATACAGGCGACTCATTTGATGGAGCAGTTTTAAAAGATATCATTTTACAGATAATTCATAAAGTTGAAATAATTGGTCTTCATGTTAATTATATAACTTCTGATATGGATCCTGGAAATGACAAACTATGGAAATGTTGTGGGATAAATATGGGACGATATTCAGACGTTAGAAATTGTATTTCCCATCCTTCTGATCCTAATAGATTCCTATATTTTATTGCAGATGTCTTTTGAAAAATGTAAAAGAATCATTACTTAACAACAAATTTTTTATCTTGCCAGAAGAATTTTTTAATAAGTATAAATTACATGTAACAGAGTTGAAATTAAATATTTTAATGAATTAATAGAATCTCAGAAAGATCTCGAATTTTTTCTGACGCCTAGATTAAATATTGATGATATCAAAACTACTAATACTTACAATAAAATGCATATAAACAAAGCAAAAAATGTTTTTTCAACCCATGTCAGTAGTGCATTAGAATTTTTAGTTAATGAAAATCATAAGCCAGAATATATTACAACCCCATGGTTTGTTAAACAATTATCTAAGTGGTTCTCATTAATGACTTCTAAAACATGTTGTACAACATTGGGTATAAGAAATAAAGAAATATACAATGCTAACATTCTTTTCTTCGTGAAATAATAGATCTTTTTACGAAAATAAAAATAGATAGTGAAGATAAATTTAAACCTATACAAAGAGGCATCATACTCTCTACAACATCAATTATTAATTTATTAGAATATCTTTTAGAACATCGCAATTTTCAATTTTTTTTTACTGGTCGTCTCAAATTCCTCCTTTTGATAATAATTTAACAATAACATATAATAACAAAGAGATGAATGATATTTATATAATGTTGCAGGATATTGTTTGGCATCTCTTAAAAAAACATGTACCTCATGTAGTAATTGCATAGAATCTGTTGGCTCAAAAAAATCATTAAATTTTAAATTTTCTGGTGAGAATTAAATGTTACAACGCAAATACGTTATACTTTGTTAATAAGGTAACATTTCAAGTTTTCTTACAATTGGAAAATATTTAGACATTATAGTCTTTACTTTAAAAAAATACGTAATGTAAATTTACATACCTTTTTAGTTAATAAATTAGATTCTGTTCCCACAGATCATATTCTTGATTGTCATAATTTGTGTTTAAAGCTATTTAAAAAATTTGCTACAGTGCGTTTAAAATTTAAAAATAAGCGTAGAATTGTATTACCGAATCGCAAATATTATGACAGTAAATCTATGACGATGTATCATTCTTTTAAGTAAAATATGTTTCATTTTGCGATTTATTTTCTCTTATATTATTTAAAATAAATTTTGTTTTCGACATAGCGCAAATAATGTGCAATAAATAACGTTTTGTATAAAGTAATGTGCAATATTAAATGTATACAATATTGCAATAATACAAAATAAATGAAATTTTATAATAAATAATATGAAAAAGTTTTATTATTTTATATACAATATTATATATATTATTATTTTATATACAATATTTATTTATTATCATTTTTTAATTTGTCAATTTTTGAGCATTTTCTAGCATGAATTCAAAATTTAGAAAATAATGCGTTTAAAAAATTGGAGGGAATGGCTAAAACATGGCGGACCAATCACAAGTGTTACCCGTATGACGTCACTCTGGTTATAGGCTCCCTACTACTCTGCTGAAATCAAACTTAACAGCAGATAGAACGAGATCGTAGAAGAGATTGGTATTAACAGCAGCCACGATGGAAACAGCAATATTAGGAATAGCATTAGCAGCAGTTGCACTTATGCAAAAATTAATAGATTCTTCTGAAAACAGTGATGAAGACGATGAAATATTAGAAGTAACGGAAAGCTGTAGGAATACAAATCTTGAAAGGTATATACGAAAAATCATAAATTATATAGAAAGTGAAAGAAATAATACTAGCATTAATGAAGAAAGAGTTTCTGAAGCTCATTTCAGATATATTATTTACTAATATTAATGATTTCTCTTTTTGAAAAGAAGAATATATATTTTACATCGTGTCTTTGCAACGAGTCTTATGTTATTTTAATTTAATGGTTACGGCAGCAGGTACCCTCTATAATTCGTTAAAAGTAACGACATCGTTGCACAGCTTTTTCTATCATAAAATCTGTGCAATAATGTCGTTACTGTTTGTGCTTGTTTCTACCAATGTAGATTAACTTTAATCGTTTTAACTTACTCTTCGTCTTTTTCTAGTTTTAAAGATTAGAAAAAAAAGATTAGAAAAAAACGAGTAAGTTGAATCGAGATTAAGTTAATTTAAGTTAATTTACATTGATGGAAATGGGTATTAAAGAGTTACAAAGGCTGTGTTTCAAATTTACTGAAAATGCTACAGTTGACGTTACGTGCACTATAGATTTTCAGTACTGGCAGTCAATTTGGGAACACAGTCAGAATAGAGGCTCTGTACAGATTTTTGTATAACACAATACACAGTATATAAAAGAATTAATCAATCATAATCCTTTCTTTTCTTCCATTTCACAGAAAAGAAGAATTTTTTGGTTGATTCTCTTGTGCACTATGTGTTATAAAAAGATTTGTTCGCGTTGCATACTCCAACATGTTTCTCCATAGCTCCTACTTACTCTAACGAGCGCGTTTGAGTGGAAACTACGATTGGAAGAAGTAGGAGCATGTTGAAGCATGCGATGCAAACAAACCTAAAGTCTCTGTTGTAATCTTTGGAATGTTTTTTGAAACCTTTAATTATGTTTTATCTTATATTAAACCAAGAATAAAATTAAGAATAATGTGGCACAATTAATTTCCGGAGGACTTATTATGATTCTTGAAACAAGATAAAATCTATAAAAGTAAGCGAATTTACTAGAATGTAGAATAATTTCATATTGATTAAAAAACACTTAATGAATTTTCTTCATTTCAAGAATCATAATAAGCCCCAGTGAATTAATTGTGTGTCTTGAAATGAGATAAAAATTAAAAAATGAACAAATTAGAATATTTTATTGATTACTTAATGAATTAACAGCACTTAATGAATTGGTTTGTTTTTATAATTTTCACCTTATTTTAAAATACACAATCAGTCCATTGGGAATTTATTATAATTCTTAAAATAAAATGAAAAATTACAAAAATTCATTAAGGAGTCAATTTATTAAAGAGTACTGACCAAAAGAATTAAAATATTTATTGGAATATTTGTAATTTGTTGATCAACATATAATGAATTTGCTCATTGATATTAGAATATTTATGATTCATTAGTCAGCATTTAATGAATTTGTTTTTTTACCATTTTTGCTTCAAAATATACAATTGATTCTCTAATTGATTATCTATTACATTGCTAATTAATAAAAACGAGATAATAACTTCTCATCGGTTGTAATTACTAGTTATATGAGTGGATGTATCCAATTGAGACATGTGCATCTGAGACTCTCCTCAATCTATCAGAAACCTGTTATACCAAAATAAACGGTTTCTAATAGGATAAAATCTTAATGTTTGTTCTTATTCTTAATATTTTCGTCATTGTGTGTAGGCCTTATGAAATATTAAGAAAAATACAATTGTTTTTGTTGGTTCATGTTAATTTTATGTCCAGAGGATGTTAGAATCATTCTGAGATTTTATAATAGATAGAGAAAAAATTAACAAATCATATTTGACTTTATTAAACAGACCTATATTGTAGGCCGATATTCATAATTCGTTTTTATTTCACGATCTTAAGCAATGGTCGCGTTCAGCAGGGAAAACAGCTTTGCAACTATTATATTATAAAATTTTACAACAGTTACAAAACTGTTTTCTCTGTTGAACGCAGCCAATGTTTTAAGATGCTAATATGACCCTCTGATTGATCATCATCTTAAGATTGTACTTAAGAAGATCTTAAGAATATAAGAATCGACTATAAATACCGCCCTTTATACGTGTATCATTAATGGATTGGCGACTACTATGTTCGCATTTGCGTCTATTGAACCAATTAGAAAGGTATTGCTTCCCTTGTTCAAATTTCTAGCAATCGCCAATCGTAATGATGAATCCAACATTATACTGGATTCATACTACATATAATATCCGATATATATATATGACATCTGATATCTAATAGAAGAGTTTATCTCCTAGAGACAAAAATGTCGCTAACTAGAATTGAATTCTTTTATTGGATATCGTGCGCAGAGTGAATGGTGTGAATCCACCATTAAACAAATCTTGTAACGTTTCGCGATGCGCCGGAAGATGGCAGAGGTGATGCGCGCGCACCGACAGCGCCAGCTATACTCCGTTCGGTTGAGCAAGCGTGGCTAATCAAAGCACCAAAAGGTAAGCCGCGAGGGCTGTTTATTTTTGGTTTTTCGTCGGGTAGCTGTGCTCCGCGTTGGCAATTTGCACGAGTAATGCGCTTCCTGGCCGCGTCCCACTGTGCATCGTGCTCGAAAAACAGCTGACGAAGCAGCAATGACCACGGAAACGTAGGTGTGAACGCGCCGGACGGGCCGTAACTTGTCGGGCATCTTGCCTAGTAAAGCGAGCTCCATTGCACACCCCCCCGCGCTACCCTCCGTCCTACGTTTATCTGTCTGTACGTCCGTCCGTTATTCTTACCTCCGTCTCCCCCTGTCGCATCCCGCGTTCGCGCTGTTCTAACCAATTTTGCCTGCACACAATGTGGGCAACGACGACGACGACGACGACGACGACGACGACGACGCGTTCACACACCGTGTGAAGGAGCCATCGAGCGAACGAGAAAGCGTGACTGAGCGTGACACGTGCAACCTCTTCATCGGGCCTTGGTCGCTTTTCTCCCCATTTACTACGCCTAATACTTAATAACGGAATTCTCCCCTCGGTTTCTTCTGCCGCAGGAAAATGAGCAGCTCCGAGGAGGTGTCCTGGATCTCGTGGTTCTGTGGTTTACGCGGGAACGAGTTCTTTTGCGAGGTGAGTGATCAGGAGCGCAACATCAATGTTACCTTCGGTGTATTTAAAAACTCAGCAATACCTTTTGACACATTTTTATACATATTTTTTTTTAGACAAATTAAATCTTTAAATTTTTCTAATCGTACGAATTATAGGTTAGTTTTTTTTATTGTTAATTGCATTAGAACTGTTTTTTTTTAAAGCAGAACTTGCATGGTTTAACTTTTTCCTTTTCACTTTAGTTTTTATTTCAAAGTCATATATTTCGTTGTGTTCATGATGCTAGAATGTTCCATAATCTTACATAGAATAGAAATTAACAGATCATATTTGAACAATGAGATTGGTCAATTTTCTATCTGTCTAAAATTTATAAGGTTTTTTTCTACATGAAGTCTAAAGTTTCACATTATATGCTCCAACATGTTTCAACATGCTTCTACTATTAGCTCCTCTTTACTCCAATGAACACGTAGAATGAATAGGAGTTATGGTAAGAGCATGTTGGAACATGTGATTCAAACCTGTTTTCTATAGCTTAATTAGTACGTACTTTTAGAATTTAAAGTGGAATAAATATATGTTTGATATTTGGCAAAAGAAAGGAGTGAAAAACAGACTTGTGTTTAACACTGGAAAGCCAAATTATTCTTACGTTCTTTTGGCATAATTAATATAAATAAACAAGAATCAGGATTACAAGAAATATTACTTTGTTTTCCTATTCATAATCGTTTCATTAGCTATCTTATTACATGTATAATTGATGCTGTGCTTTAAAATATACAATTTCTTTTTTTAACTTTATTTTTTATTATAATAATTGTACACTTTAAATCCTAACTTTCCATGCAAATTATGTCTCATTAAGCATTAAGTACTGCATTTTCATATATTTTGTATCATTAATTTATCATTTAATCTGCATCACCGTTAAAAATTAATTAAGAGTCACAAAAAAATAACACAATAAACAGATAGATCTCCATTTGTTTAGTGATGGATTATGAATTTATGAAGATATTGCTTAGTGGACAAAGTTTATTTATTATTAAAAGTGTATTTCTAATTTCTTTCTAGCATATTTCTGGATGCAAGAATAAAATATGAGACCTTTTTACTATTTATTTATTTCATTTAAATCTTATCTAGGTGGATGAGGACTATATTCAAGATAAATTTAATTTAACGGGGTTGAATGAACAAGTACCACATTATCGTCAGGCATTAGATATGATTCTTGATCTTGAACCTGGTAAGTTGTTTTAATAATAAATTATTAAGCAATAAATTAAATTATTATTGAGTGTATCAAATAAATTGAAGACAAACAAAGATATATGTCATATGATTACTTCTAATATTTCTTGTTCAATTTTTATTTGTTAGATGATGATCTGGACGATAATCCAAATCAATCAGACTTAATCGAGCAGGCTGCGGAGATGCTCTACGGTCTCATCCACGCACGTTATATACTTACCAATCGTGGTATTGCTCAAATGATCGAAAAGTATCAAGCGGGCGATTTTGGTCATTGTCCACGAGTTTATTGTGAATCCCAACCAATGTTGCCACTGGGGCTTAGTGATGTTCCTGGCGAGGCAATGGTCAAGAGTTACTGTCCTAAGTGCATGGACGTTTATACACCGAAGAGCTCGAGACATCATCATACTGACGGAGCGTATTTTGGAACGGGATTTCCACATATGCTATTCATGGTCCACCCTGAATATAGACCAAAACGTGCAGCAAATCAATTTGTACCTAGGTAAATATCAGATTACACATCAACGTATAAAAGTATTTTTAGTAATGGAATAATTAATTGCATGGTAAAAGAGATTAAAGTTCAAAATACTGTTTTTGGTTAGGAAAATTTTAAACTAGAATTTCGTTATTTTATGATTAAATTATATAAATAAAATGAAATCATATTTATGTAATAAATATATTATGCAAATGTATAAATAATATTCACTTTTACTAAGGGATCTTAGTATTATTGTACATACTGTACTAATAGGTTCTAAATTTTTTTCTGTAGATTCTATCAATCTTGAATGATTAGATTTATCTATTTTTATTCATTATTGTCTATATGAACAAAATAATCATTAAATATAAAAGATAGAGATGATTGACTGATGATCAACTTTAATCTTTTTTTGCCGATATATGCAACTTATTTTATTGCATTTACTTAAGTATATGTAGCACGTTTTCATTCTAAATGTGTGAGACTAAATTTTTCGCGTATATAGAATATGAAATTAAAAGATAGTTTTTATTTTCCAGATTATACGGCTTTAAAATTCATCCTGTAGCATATCAGATTCAGCAACAATCTGCGTCCACGTTTAAAGCACCATTACGAGCTCTCAACTATAATAACGGGAAACGTTAAAATTATCTTCGGAGTAGCCTAGAATACTTCCTTTCATTACTCGCAATTCCTAATTTCGTTCTTAAAGATTTAAATAAAATATTTTTTATATCTCTGTTTCCTCAATATGTTGTCGCGCGAGGAAGAATACGTTCTACAAAGCCGCTCATAACTTTTTCGATTCGTTCATTGTCTCGACGCTCTTAAATTCTTGACATTGTACGAAGAGAAGAGAAAACGAGGAAAAGAGAAAGAGAAAGGGAGGAAGAGAGAGAGAGAGAGAGAGAGAGAGAGAGAGAGAGAGAGAGAAAGTCAGAGAAGAGCGAGCGTTTAGTTCCATCGTGTGAATCATTGTCATGTTAATTTAAATTGTAGCAACAGTAATTTTCGTGAAGAACCAATATGATGTTTGTATAGAAACTTTGAGCATTATTCATTAAAAATAGAGGGAAGGAGAAGGAAAACACGCTTAGAATAATTACTAGATCATAAATAAGAAGAGAGATGATGATTATAAATAGAACACATACCCGTTTTGTACGAATCGCTTGTGTCATCATATTTGCTGCCAAGTAGTTCCTAAACATGTGCAGGAGCGGACTTCCTGGAAAAGTTGAGAAGCGAATAGTACCGGGTTTACATTGGTTCTTTTCAAGACGAGAGATAATGTATAAAGGAAAGAATAGCTATTAAGTATAACTTAATTTAATCGCCGAGTAATTTGTGCGCGAACTGTGACAGAAACGATTTATTATTATTAACAATTGCGTAGGTAGTGGACAATTTACAATAAAAACTGTAAAGCGTGAGACAATATTTCAGAGGAGGAGAAGCTTCAGAAACGAAGACTGTGCATTTTCCAATGAGAGAGAAGAGGACTAAGCCGACTGTTTCAGTTTCTATCACAGTTCCCGAGACATTTTTATGGACATTTAGCATCGGTGGGAGGACAATTTCGCAATTAGGAGATAAAATTCTGTGTACGCCATTTTTAACATACAGCAGCAAAACTATTACTAGCATTTCCTTCATTTTTGTATTAAGTACAATCGTTTGTGAAACGATGAAATCTAGTCAAATAGATTTCATATTTCTAAATCGGTTGGTATTAAGGAAAACTGTTGTATTGTATTTTCCACTTTAAATTAAAATATTACTTATTTACACGTTCTTTTTCTTTTATAATTTATATAACAAATTCATTTTAAAATAGATTTGCATAAATATGTGTCATTTAATTACTATTACCATATATATGTCAATTGCATTTACATATAAATTATTAGATCGGTACATTTCTCCGCAATCTGTATCTCACACATATACAAATACAGTTAATTTTTATAAGACTAATGTTAACGTCTCAACTGTGATCGAGCGATTCACTTTTCACTGATTTTTTGTTGCTTATGTTCTGCGTAAGTTTTAAAGAAAAGTATATTTTCCATGCGTTAGCAATAAGAATACAAATTTCTCGTCCAAAAATTCCCTAAATATCAATCGATCAGCGAAACAGTTGTGATCGAACTTGCACTATGAAAGATTTTATGTTGAAATTTAAAAATCAAATAAATTTGCTATTATCAAATCTTAAAAGACCGACTAATTAATTTCTTTATTTTAAAAAAATACGCGAATAATTCGATATAAATTTAATCTAAACTTATTAATTACTCGATCATTAAAAATATTTATTACTTACATATGTTTAATACTTTTATTAAGAGTATAAATAATATTATTTATGTATAATATCAAATTACATACAATATATATAATGAATAATATTCTAGTAATATACCAATATTATTATAATGTATTTCATAAAATATAAACCAATTTTTCTATATGTATATGTATATGAAGATACAAGAACATGATAGATTCTACATTCAAATATCCCGCCAAAGGCGGGGAATTTCTCTCTAAAATATTCTTATCGCATTTTGCCGCTAATTGTTCCTAGACATTGACCAATGAACGCCGCGTTGACGAATTCAAACGCCATAGTCGCCATATGTGACTTGGCCGACCGGTAGAGTTTCGACAGTCTCGAACAGGCATTAACAGATATTCAAGTTTGAAAACAATGCATGAAGTGACGATATCATGTAGTGTACATAGGTAGAAATCGTACGAATGTAACAGAATGTAAATAACATTCTCGCATAACGTGTAAACGGGTGTAGATGGACTCGTGATGTGCGTGTATAGTGTACCTTTTGTCGATCGATGATTTGGATCTACAGAGACTGCTCCAGACCGCTCAGTTTGACAGGTGCGTGTTTCGTCTACTCGCAACTAAGGTATTCTCCGAATTCTCTTTGATCTGTGTGCTTTGATCGCGAGATCGATCACTGAAGAATAGATTTGACATCGATTTCTCTCTCTCTTTCTCTCTCTCTCTTTCGATGGATTCCTAGTACACATGTGAGATACGTCTCTTCAGGTAACTGTTTACTTTGAAGAAGCTTATGGAAATTAAGCTGGCTGGAAATCTATCTTGCAGAAAGAGAGGAAGAGATTAGGAAAAGAAAAGTAATAAAAAATTAACTCCTATTTATACTACGCTTTTCATAATGACAATCACAAATTTGTTGTTTGTACAATAATCTCCTAATTAAGGTAATAAAAGTAATTTCTTATTTAATTCCTATGATATATTATATAACAAATTATTTGGTAAAAATAAATAATTTCTGAATAAATTTGCCAAGTAGAAATTTTTAACAGTAAGAATTTAATTATATTGCAATGGAATATGAAATTAATATTAATTTATACCCATATAAATAATATGATTTGTGTTTCTGTATTCAATATTGTTGTTTCGGTATAATCATTATTTTACGATGAAAACAAATAGCTATATAGAAAAGTACATATTAATTTTTATATTTTATTTAATTTAAATCTATTATGTAAAATATACATTTAATACATATTATATGTTTAACATATTTATTTTGTATTATATTTGCTATATGAATCTATTATATATTTAAGCTTTATTTGAGAAATGCTTGCTTCATATAATGAGAAATAACAACTTATTCAACTTGTGTGTTACGCAAACGCTTCATTATAATATTTTTAAGTTTTATAGATATCTTTTTAGAGCTGTATTAAAATAGAGTTATTTGTTAAGTCTTTATCTCAAGATTTTATATAAATAAAGATCTTTATATAAATAAAGATTTATATAAAAATGATATATTTATTGTATTATTTATGTTATTTTATGAAGAAACTGTTTCTATGTTATATTGATCATTATTTAGTATATTAGTTTAGTATGTAGTTTAAGAATCTTTTGGATAAAATATCATATTTGTTATATAAAATTTTGAGACATAAAAATTTAACATGTGACTTTATTTTTAATATAGCTTTATCATAAAAAGATATTTATAAAACTGGAATTTTGTAATTCTTTAATAGAATGTAATAATTTTAAAAAATTATTTTACTACATATATTTGAAGAAGAGATTTATAATAGCTAAAATAATACGTTATTATTAAAAAATAATATTTTTATATATAATATTGTTATAATTAAGATTATTTTAAATAAATTCAGTAATAAAAATATATCTATTTTTAGTAAAAAAAATAATAAGTTTATAAGAAAATTACATATGTGTACAATATCTTGTAATTTCTATTAATATTTTATTAAGTCTACTTGGCTTTATATGTCAAAATCTTTTAATGATTCTTTTTTTATGCAAATATATTAAAACAAAATTCACAATTATTGCAACTGGTATAATTTTTAATGTTTTATGTTTGTCATAATACTTTTTTTTTATAAATTAACTGTAATTGATTATAATACATTGATATATGTGTTCTATCATATTGTTTTTTTCTTATAGAGATTAGTGAAGATTACCTCAAAAATCTTTAATAATGTCGGATCTTACGACAAATACAGTTACGACAAATACATCTTACGACGGATGCAATTTTGATAATATAAGCGCTGGCAGATTGCTTACACAGAATGTTACACTACCAAAATCTCAGCCAGTACGCCTCAAAGCGCTTCTAGCATGTGAAAGCGACGAGGACGATGATGAGAGCGAGGAGAAACCCTGTCAATCTGAGGATGAGTTAGACAATTTCAAGCTTTTGCCGCAAGACGATTTTACTGAAGTTCTACAGGAATCGTCTGTACGTAAAACAAACAGTTCATTATCGATTGAGTCAACGGACGGAGCTTTGAAAGCTACGTGTGTATTGCCAAAAGAGAATCTTGAAATTGTGACTAACACTTCTATACAAAAAGGACTAAACTTTGATAGGGAACAATGTAAAATTAGCGATATAAATTCTGAAAGTCATATTTCACTTAGCGATTTGAGTAAACTAGAGACTTGCAGCTCTAAACACGAAGAAAACTCACAGGAATATCACATTGCAACAACGTTTGCTTCGGGGAATCAAGCAAATACTGTTTATAATCATTCGACAAATGTAGCCTTACCTCCACCGTTACTATCAGTTTATAAAGGGGATTATAACATAGATTCAAATAAGAATTTTCAAACAATAAATAGCAATCAGTTGCATCACGAAAATGTGTATATGTCAGATATATTAAATAAAAGAAAAGAAGGATCCGTATACAGCATATCAGGAGAAAATAAGATGTTATTAACAAGGAATAGCGAGCTGAATCTAAGTAAGGATGATCAACGATACAAAGGCACATACGGTTTCATCGAGCAGGCAAATAAGGATAATAAAGAGGAATCTCAGAAGATTACGAACACTCTGTCAGAATCTGCTACTTGCATATCCCAGACGTCTGAAAACCTGATGCATGCTATAAGATATAGTTCACAAAAGAATGTTACGAAATATGAAGCGAATGAAAAATATACACCCGCGAAAAATACGTGTACGGAATTTAATACACCTTCTCTCAGCGAAGCGAGCAAGTCATTACCTACGATTAATCACTTGGTTTTGGAAACTCCATTAAAACATATGCAAGTTAATGTGCATCCGAATTCATGCACATCACATAAGCAGTTGTTTCAAACTCCACAGAACAAACAATCTGGGGATCTGAACAAGAATCAAACTCCTTCCACAATATTGTCCAATTGGTATCATAATGTGGTACATACACCGATGGAAAGGAAAAACTTTCTTACAAGGGACCAAGTGCAAATATCTAAGAATGCAGTTTGTACACCTATCGTGGATAAACCTGATTCTTCGAGGTTTATAGTA
This sequence comes from Acromyrmex echinatior, assembly GCF_024713525.1. Classification (NCBI taxonomy): domain Eukaryota; kingdom Metazoa; phylum Arthropoda; class Insecta; order Hymenoptera; family Formicidae; genus Acromyrmex; species Acromyrmex echinatior. The sequence goes on along the minus strand of NC_141854.1, from coordinate 18,038,304 downwards.
TATCTAATATTATTTTACAATTTTATGTATTAAGAGTAAATAATGTTTAATTATTAGGTGTTGGAATTAATTCGTAGCGTTTTTTAATGAAAGAATGTTATTTATTTCACATGAGCATTAAAAAATACATTAATGAAAGTACTTCCCATCACTTGTAAAACGCTACGAATTAATTCCAACACCTAATAATTTTTTAATAAGATTGCTCTTTAATAAGACTCTTATGTTTATGATCAAAATATATTAAATTCGTAATTAGACAAATTGTTATGAAAAATAAGACTTTTATTTAAGACTTTATTTTTTTATTCCTCGTTAAGAAATTTTTTCTGAAAAGAAACGTCATTCTTTCATACAGATTTCGAACAGGCAGAAAATATTTCTTTTTAAATTTCATTATTTAGATACTTTGGAATGGATGTAAAAAATGTGAGGCGGCCTTTAACAGATACGACGGTGCCCAGAGAATCTTTGGTTCATCCTGTGGAATCAAAGATGCTTATGCATACACGTTCTGAGGTAAAAAATATGATATCTGACTCACAAACACAAGAGGATAGAAATAGGAAAACAAATAGATTGTCAAATGTGAAATTAATGCAAACAGAAACAAATTATAAAGGTAAGCATTGCTATGTATCAAATTATATGTAGTTAAATCTAAATTGTTATGATTGCATTTTATTATGTGCGTTATTATATTCAGATCTGAAATCGATGGAACCTATCGAGGAAGTAAAGGAGAACAAACAGTCTAATATGCTAGGAAATAGAAATATTGTACAAAATCAAAATGAAGACAAACAGATAATTGGTTCCAATATGGATATGAAGATAATACATGATTCTCGAAAGCACAGCGGAGAACACAACATCGTTCCGAATGCGAGTAAGAATTCGCATTACTCCGTCCCCGAGAGACAAAGCAAAGAGATGCAAATTGTAGATAAAATGACAAACGTGCAGTTCACCGTACCATTGAGCATTCCCCCGCAACAACAAGGCAAAACATTAATTATAAAAGATAAAGAGTACTTGATCCTAGGCTCTCTCGGTCGGGGAATGAGCGGCGAGGTTTTGCGAGTGCAGGATGTATCCTGCGGCGAGTTACGCGCCATCAAATGCGTTGACTTGAGCAAGATGGACAAAGACTCGGCCCAGGGCTGCTTGGATGAGATTTCCATGCTGCGTAAATTACAGGCACCCTGCGTTGTCAAAATGTTCGACTAGTAAGTATATATTGCAACATTACAAATTCAAAGATAACAATTTCGTACGATGAAAACATTTTTTGGAGCTGTTATTGTGATATCTAATGAATCTAAAAATTAATGAAGTTTTTAAATGTTTCAGTCAAATCAAAGACTCTATGGTTTATGTATTGATGGAAATGGGCGATACTGATCTTAGCCGACTTTTGAAATCCATGTCCCAAGAGAAGCAAATCTCTCTTACGATGATTCTCTATTACTGGACTGAAATGCTCACAGCTGTAAAACACATACATGATAATGGTAAAAAAAATAATACGCTTAATTGCAGATATATAATCATATTTTTCATTTTGTGATAAAATACATTTTTATGTTTAGGGGTCATACATTCAGACTTGAAACCAGGGAATTTTTTACTAGTACGAGGCCGACTCAAATTAATAGATTTTGGAATTGCCTCCAATCTAAATTCAGATATGACATCCGTTGTAAAAAATACTACGATTGGAACGTTAAATTACATTAGTCCAGAAGCCTTAATGGATATTAGTGGAAACGGGGATTCGCCTACACACAACGTTAAATACAAAGTAAGATAGGATTAAATAATTAATAATACAAAATATATGTTTTTTGTAATTATTTAAAGAAATATTTCGATAAAATGATTAGCTATATTAGAATTACTTCAATTAAAATCAAATTGAAATTAGAACTTACTTAAATGCATAACTAGATTAAAAGTTCATATCTCAATATTGAAATTTGAAATTAAAAATTTATAAATTAAAAAGTGTATAGAATGGATAAAAATTTTCATATTTTTTGCTGACAGATAAGTTTCAAATCAGATGTATGGTCATTGGGATGTATATTATATAGTTTGGTATATGGATATACCCCCTTCCAGCACATACGTACTCAGTGGGCAAAAGTGAATGCTATAACTAATCCGAAACCGAATATTTCGTTCTCTACTACGACAAATAGCGAAAATCGTCAGACTTGTGAACGCACTCCGCCTGTTCTAATCGACGTCATGCGAAAGTGTCTTCAGCACGACCCAAAAGCAAGACCCACAGTGTCACAACTGTTACAGGTGCAATATGTGCCTTCTACGCCGAATACTGCACTGATTTCAATGCCTTCCGACATCCCAGCAAATATCCTTGTGAAGATAAAGCATGCTTTGAATGAAGATGAATGGCGATTATTAGTCCAAGTAAGAATTTATTGTAATTCTTTTGTTCTAAAAATCTGGAGACACTGGTAGTAACGCTAAGCATGACGCTAGACACTGCCGTGCCTCATTTACACGAATTATTTTTACAATACAATAGAATATATAAAAAATATTACAAAAAAGTGTTTCAGACAAATCAAAGACTCTATTGTAGGCTTTATTGTAAATCACTACAATAGAGTATATAAAAGATACTACAAAAAAAGCATTTATGAGAAAAAATCTTTTTATATAAAGAGCAATTTCCTTTATCAGATGTTATCGTAAATTAGCTTAGTACTTTATAGTTTTTACTTTTAAATAGTTGTTTTTAAAATTTTGAAGAATTATAAATATTAATTTTAATATTTATAATTCTTCATTATTTATAATATTTATGTACAAAAAAATTAATTTTTTTCGTTCTGTAGCAAGAAACTATGGAAATTGTTTTTGCTTTCAATTCTGACGTTTTTAATTACATGTAAACTATATATAATATTATTTAAAAGATTGATAATTACATAATATAGTAGGTACATTAAATATTACTACTAAATAAATGATCTGATTAAATCAAAATTAATAACCTTTTATTATGCTATTTTTTCAGGTGTTAGACACAAAGCGACATCATACATAATGATACTGTATAACTCATCAATTAATATAAATGATGTACATAAAAGCGTTTGTATATACATATAAGAGACGTTATGCAATGAGGCGCAAATATACAGAATTGTGACATACAAGGAAGGCTAATGATAAAAATAATATACATATATAGAAATACATTTATATAAAAAGAGAAATATAAGACCCCGAATAGAGATTATAATTAAAACTGCAATTGAATTATGCTTATCTACGTGTTATAAATACAAAGTTTTGTATATTAACAGCACTATATCATGAGTTATTTGTTAAATTAAAATATCTCAGTTTATTATCTCGTATTACTGCATACAAAAAAATCACTATTCGAGAATGTTATGTATGGTAACCGGCACATTTATTTTGCAAATTATGCAAATTATTTATATTATATATTAAATGTTTATCCATTAGCGACCCCATTGCTTAGTAACATCAAAAAGGATGAGTACCTTTAACCCTTTCGCTGCACCGAACAGAAGTTGATTCTTGAAAAATTAAAAGTGATGTAAAATATAAATTCTATTTTTATATATCCCAAATAATGAATTAGCATGTAGTTTATTTCAGCTTCGACTTAATGATCTCGATTAAAAAATAAAATTTAATATAAATACACATGTATGTTTTTTTATTTAATCACAAATAATTATCGAAATAAGTATTTATAAATATATACAAGTGTTATCTTTATAATTCAAATATTTGACGTCAAAAATAAAATAAGTCGCACGTATTACACAATAAAAAATAATATGAGAGACTTTTCATTAATGTAGATTACAATTATTTTATCTTTTAAATAATACAAAAATAACATTCTTTTTTGTAAATTATTTATTAATATATAAAATTATCAAGAAAAAAGAATTACTTGATCGCAATCACAGACAGACCAATATTTCATTTGTCACATGACAAAGCTTTTCAAGCCTGTTGACTGCAGGGCAGAGAAGTTCTCAGATCTTCCACTTCTGCAGCTAATCAATGTGTTTAAAAAGTTGTTATACAACACATGAAATATTAGGTTAATATTTGTTTTTACGTTGTGTATATACGTATATGTGTGTGTGTGTGTGTGTGTGTGTGTGTGTGTGTGTGTGTGTGTGTGTGCACACATACATATTTAGAACGTATATGATGAATTAAAATTTCATAAATTCTTACCATACTTACAAACAAACTGCAAAATGTAACGTAAGGAACAGCGAAAGAATTAAAAAATACTAATCAAATTAGTATTGCGCACTTGTACACAATTTATGCAAGAAACATAAGCTATCAATTTACATATAATGAGATAGATAAACAACAAAAAGCGAGTGTGCATTTTTTTTTTCTTGTTTGTATCATAATCGATGAATTATGCACAAACTCGTTTCAAACATAGATGCTCAACGCCACAGAAAAATATACTGTATTGTTTTTCTTGTAGATATGCCATATAAAACACAAAAAGTCTTTTTCACCTGTAACACCAACGATCTTCAATGACGGCTCTTTTCTCATATATTGTATTCTCGGCGTCGCGATCACGCCGTGTACAGGATCAATGAGTGAGCTGCCAATATTGCAACAATTTTTCTCCTTTTGGCAGTGCCATAGAGCTTGGTCTTTCGAATGTTAGCATGATTTCTTTGACTTTATTCTTTAATTCGCTTTCAAAGAGATGACCTCCAGTGCGTTCTAATGCCGATGCCATGTCGTACTCAACCGAGGGCAGTGGCTCACGAATGAAACGCGCAGCGCTGGCGATGCTGGGTAAAATATGCCACTGCAATGCCCGGATCTCCCAGAGACTGCTGAACAATGCGTTGCTCAGCAATGGATCACGTTCTTCCATGAGAAATGGATCGCCGGCTCCAGTGCTCGCATTTGAAGGGGCCTCGCCACCCTGCGGGTGATCTATCAACCTCTTTAGTCCTGGATGTCGAAGCAACAGATTACCCACAAAAAGCAGAATTATCAAAATATCTTCTGGTGGTGCGACTAATGTTAGACGTGCGAGTCGCTTTGCGAACGCTGCTACTAATGCTTCTGGTAGATGTCTAAAAAAAGAAAAGTCGAATTTTCAGATAATTTTATATGAAATTATATTCGATTCTTCGTTTTATTCTTAATTTCTGTAATTTTCTCAATTCTTGGAATGGGATCACATTTGTGCGTATTTGTCGTATGACAAATTTTTCAAGCTTGTTGATTGGTGAAATAGAGAGATACGAGAATTTCTCTGTCCTGTAGCCTTTGTCATACAATAAAAATGCACAAATATAATGCTACTCCTGATATATGCGATTCTGCCATAATCATAAAATACTTACGTAGAACTGAGAAATAGATCGGACAAGTAGAACAGACGAGCCTTATATTTCGTATGAAAGATCTCAGGCTCAAACATCGAATACAACTTGGTAAAAATATTTGGATATTCTAAATTGTGTTTGGTGACAAGTATGAATACGCCTTGCAGTGCGAGCACTCCAACAGGACCGTCTGCGTCTAGGGAGTCCATCAAAAAGTCAGTTAATAATATCGGTTTTTCTAAATGCGATATGACTCGTTCCAATAAAACTATTAGCAACTGTTTGTGCAACTGCGGCGTTAATTCCCAGTGCATAATGCAAGCCCAGACTTTGTTTAATGCGCGTTTAACGTTGGATTGATCCCACGTAAATGCAGCATCTATTAAAACAAAATTTAAGATACATTATACGTTAATGAAATAAAAATTTGAATAGCGATAACGTAAATTATGTTATATTTAATATAATATTACCTTGCGGCCCACACAAAAGTTCCTTATGTTCTGATACTTTGGATGCTGAAATATACAAACATTAATTGTACTATTTATATTTGCAAAATCAAAAATATAAAATTAATAAACAAAAAACTATGCCAACAAAATCTATTTCAGTTAAAAACTTAAGAAATCAAGGAGTTAAGCATTATAAATATTTGAAGACTTATTAGCAATACTAGCATTTAATGGAATGCTTCATATGTTTATACAGAGTTTGCAATATTGCGTAATAAAATAGTTAAAGAAATATACTTATGTAGAGCGTATATAATTGGATTATTTTATATAATAGCTCAAAATTAAAAAAAAAAAGATTTACCTTCTTCTTCTTTTGGCAGTGGTATTTTATCTATAAGTTCCAGAAGATTCTTTATATAAACTTCCTTCGGTTGTCTTTTCGGGGTGAGAGAAGGTAGACATCTCCATGTATAATACAAAACATCAGGACAGCTGGTGATCTCTTGGAATCTTGATATTAAATTAGTATTGTCCTTTTCAGGAGACAGTAGAGTCATGAGGATAGGTTTTAAACGGTGCAGGGGAAAGTGATATCCTGGGTTATCGCGCGGCTCCATTAGAGCTTTACCCTCTTCAGCCATTAGCTTCATTGCAGTGGTAAGGGCTTGTAATTGAATAGCCAATCGACTTTTCTCCATAGATACTAGTACTTTTTTCCAAATTTCCTCGTAGCAATTTCTCAGCCAAGTAGTATAGCGAGATTCTGGGCTAGGTTCTATTTCATATATAATATAATGTACAATATTAAAATATAAATCCTTAAACAAATAGTTTTATAGAAATCTTTTGTATATAATACAAAATGTATAAAATAGTAAGTTTATTCTTTGTGGCTGCAGTATTATATTTTCTTAAAATAAAATAAAAAACAATTAAACATCAAAAAGGAAAAAAATTAAAAGTCCAAGAAATTCAACTACCAATTTAAAACTTATTTCTTTTTTTAGTTAAATTTTTTATACTTCATCTTTCCTTCCTTTCTGTTCACATTGGAGAGAGAAAGAAAAAAGATGAACAATGCAAGAAGTTCAGGTAAAAAGAATAATCTTTTAAATATTATTCCTATTTATCCTTGTCCATCTACAGCCAACATAAAAAATAAAGCAAGTTGTTCAATCTTACCCGAAATGGTAAGGGCTATCGTATTCTCCATATACATATCACTACGCTTCAACACTTCCACGAATATCGTTTCTATTGTGAGCAGGCATGAAGAAGTAGCTTCCTACAAATTAAAACAGAGCTCTTTAACGTTCTTAATTCGTTAAATTCGTTTATTTCCTAAATTCAAGCATCAAGAAACGCGTAAACCGTGTCGGTATGGTTCTACTTACGTCCCAGTGGCTGATTATCTCCAACAGGTTGTTCGCGTGCTTCCGCGAGGCGAGAAATTCTTGGGCCCGCTGCCGCAGCATCCTTGACATCACCCTCTGGCCCGTGGAGGCACCCGGTAAATTCGATGCGTCCGTCATCGCTATTCGATCTTACCACGCCGTTCTCGAGGGAAACTTTGCGGAAACTACACTGACGGTAGCAGGCAGCCGAGAACGTTTGACGGTATGGACAGCTGTTCCGGCGCCGCTATCGTTCACGGAGTATCACGCGTCTTTGACATAAAGGTGACTGTAAAAAATCACCACGTCTGATGGTCTGGTCCCGTCCAGACTAAGTCCAGATTAGGTTAGGTCAGATTAGTTAGATCAAGAAGCTGAAGTTAGGGTTAGGTTGAGGCATGCGCCGTATTGTTCTCGTGGCAGTCGTGACCGGTGACACTTAAATGGGTTTCCAAGCTCCTATCATACTGATTTGCATTGATTGAATTGAAAACAAAGAAGCACCGAGGTGGGATTTGGACAAATATTTCCTTGTTCTAATTGGTACAATCATGGTGTTCAATGTTTCAAGTGATGTGATACGAGCTTAAAACTTCGTGGAAAATTTCGAACTTGCTGCTGTCAATTGTAAAAATAATGAATAATGATTGTTTTCTTGACATTCGACACATTTATTTTGCGATAAAAATTTCTAATGTGTATTGTGAATGAGAAATATATGTATATACTTACACTCTTTAGTATTCTGCATGTTAACCCTGTTATGTCACGTTCGCGCGGCATGAAGCTGCATTTTCGGTGTGTCACGCTCATTATACATTAGGCTCACGAATCATCAACTATGTGAATCTGAAAACATTATCTTGCATTAATTACACGTTATTCGTAAAGAACTTTGTACGTATGTTCTCAATTATTTGTCAATTTTATGTTCTTTTCTACCAATGTAGAAAACTCAATTTAATCTTGATTAAACTTGCTTCGTTTGTTGTTTTAGAATTATGCCTTTTTTTAAAATAATTTAAATGTGGTTTTAAATAATTTCATCTTTTTCTAATTCTAAGAATTAGACAAAGATGAACAATAAATTGAATCAAAATTAAAATTAATCTACATTGGTAGAAACATTAGAAAAAGATAAAACATAAGTTAAACCGAGATTAAAGCTAATCTATATTGATAAAAATAGATATTAAAGAAATTTCTCTTCTAATGCACGAGAGGTATCTTATTGTGTAGCTGAGTTATTTTTGTAACCGTTTTATTTTATGTAATTGATGTACTTATCCATATATTTGCATTACTTTTAATAAGTTATATTATTTATGTATAGATTCAATTAGTCATCCAGATATCAGACTGATAAAATCAAGTGGTGTTTATCTGTAAGAAGAATTACTGTGAACCTTTACTGCAAGTAGACAACAAATTAGAGCACAATGAAAATGACAGCAGTTCTGGCTAAGCACACTCTTCATAGTGGAATTTTTCATCCTGTCCTTCGAGAATGGCAGTCACCAAATGTTGAGATCACTGTTAATAATCTTATGTATCCAATATTTGTTTCGTAAGTAGCATATCTGATTACTATATGTATGATATGTACAAACATATATGTTTTTTAATTAAATTTATAGATAGTCAAATATGATCTATATGTTTAAACATATAGATATGTTAATCCAAATAGGGTGAATACTAAGTACTGTATAAAATTTTGAAGAATTATTTCTCATATAAATTTAAAATGAAAACTTCATATGTTTGAAACAGCTTAATTTAAAGATACAGAGTATCAAAATTGAAGGAATGTTTTTTTTTTAATTTTGAAAACCACTTGAGTTCTTTTTATGATATTAAACTATACAGTTTTATAAAGTTTTATTAAAATAATTCCAGAATAATTTTCGTAATTTTTAGAAAAAACCAAATTTTTTCTTCATCTTTGACAATCTGCATCTTTGAAAACTGTATTTTCGAAAGCCATTTTTCAAACGTATGGTCACAAAATTTTCGTCTTTTGAACTTGTATGATGAATTACCCCTTAAAATCTTGTAGAATACTTAGTGTCTACCCTATATATAATATACAGGGTGCCTATTTTAAGATGTTTCAACTATCGGTCGAACACTTGCATAATGCCTGCAGTGCTATACTATAACTTATATATAACTTGCAAGCTTTATAACTCGAAAAGTACTTAATGAAAATGAACTTAATTACAATGTTTTGGAAAGTTCTCGAGGTAGGCTACAAGAATACGTAATGAAAAATGGGGAGTTCCGTTTAAAAAATTCAAAGTGAACCTTATCCTGACCTTGACGTCACCCAAAATCAATGACACCATCTTATGTTTCCCTCAAAGTCCCAAAACTTTCATCTAAAACATTTTTCCTTAATATGCATTGTTTAACAGATATTTAAAGTGATCGAATAAAATGGAATACCCTGTATATATATAAACCAAGCTGTATTACATGCATATTACATTTATTTATGCTTGATACAATATATAAAATTTTTATATATGGTTGCAGGGATGCAGAAGATGCTAAAGAATCTATTAATAGCATGCCTGGTGTATATCGCTATGGAATTAATCAGTTAGAAAAGATGTTACAGCCTTTGGTTGCAAAAGGTTTACAATCTGTTTTATTATTCGGTGTAACACAATATCTTGAAAAGGTAACATTTATAAAGCATATTGTATTTTTTTTTAAACTGTACAGAATATTATGAAAGTCAAATAATTCTATAATTTAATATTTTATTATAACTTTAATTCAATATTAAATATTTAATTAGAGAAGATTTATAATAAAAGAGTTGTATTTAAAAATTTAATTAAAGAGCTTTCAATTTTAGGATGAGATTGGAAGCAATGCCGATAGTGCAAGGAATCCTGTTATTCAGGCTCTACCATTATTACGAGAAAAGTTTCCTAATCTATTAATAGCATGTGATGTTTGTTTATGTCCATATACAAATCATGGACATTGTGGTATTCTCAACAGTGATGGTAGCATAAATAATGCAAATAGTATCCAGCGGATTGCTGAAGTTGCTGTATCATACGCAAAAGCTGGTAACAGATTGTTTTTGCTGAAAATTGTTCCTAATGTATAAGTATGTAATTATGTTTTATAACTGTTAATGATACATTACAGGCGCGCAAATTGTTGCACCATCTGATATGATGGATGGTAGAATTAGTGCAATAAAGCAAGGTCTAGCTGCCGCTGGATTTTCCAATAAAATAGCAGTTTTATCATACGCTGTAAAATTTGCATCAGGACTTTACGGCCCTTTCCGAGACGCATCGCAATCTGCACCAAAGTTTGGCGATCGCAAGTGCTATCAGTTGCCTCCTGGAAGTAATGGATTAGCAGCCAGAGCTGCTGTAAGGTTTTAATATTCTTACTATAACACTTACATATTACTATAAGATAATAACAATACAGAACTGCGAGTGAAGTATTTATATTTTTTGCAATTATATTAAAGGATATTGAATGAGAGATAAAATATCAAAGTCTCTAAAACATTCTGATTTGATAGATTTTATTTTATCTTGTGCGTCCTACATTATAAGAATAATTATAATTGTTATTCCTTAAATTTTAATTGTTTCATATATATATATATATATATATATATAATATGCAAATACGTTATGTATGTATAATATACAGAATATTTATTTTATTTTTTTAAAGGCAAGAGACGTGAATGAAGGAGCGGATATGCTGATGGTGAAACCAGGATTGCCTTATTTGGATGTAATGCGACATACAAAGGATGCGCATCCAGAATATCCTTTATTTGTATATCAAGTATCAGGAGAATACGCTATGCTGTATCATGGTGCACAAAATGGTGCAATCAACCTAGAGAATGTACTCAACGAAATATTGCTTTCTATGAGAAGAGCGGGCGCTGATTGTATCATAACGTACTTTACGCCATTAATTTTGGACATGTTGCAACGGAAAAGCAAGTTATAATTAGTTACAATTAAAAATTAGCATGAAATAAGAAAATAAATTGTGGAATTTAAATGGCATGTATATAAAAATTGTATGCAAAAATTGTTTTTATATTAAGACAACATTCATCCTCCATCTGTTTCTTGCAATCAGAATTTGCTCTCTAAAATTATTAGGATTATTAAGATTCCTTTAAAATTTTCTTAGTTTTCAATCTTTTTATAATCAATCTAATTTAATCAATTTTTATGTCTGTCGAAATTAGTCTCAATTTTTCTCAATGAAGATTACGAATGGACATTCAGTCTTTATTTGAATATGCAATGGTGTCTGTTTGGAAACTCTTCAACAATATTGAAAAACAAATAGTCATTAAATATTCAATCAGTTTATTAATGTTACATTATTAATGTTATTCATAAGTGTTACTAACAAATGTCATTTTTGGCTCGGAAAACATCTGTTGAATAGCGACAATATGGATCAAATATTGCATGACGTGAATTAAAAACTAGTTCCTAAAGATTATTAACACTAAAGGCTACTTATAATAAGCGTTCATTTGTTTCAAGTAATTTTCAATTTCTTTGATAATCACTTCAAAATCCTTTTTGATTTCTTCATTTATATCCTATCAAACAATTTGAAGTGACTGTTGGCTTCTACTATTTCTTAATCTCACATCATTAATATTTAAGTATCATCTGTTAACAAGTTAGTTTTGAAAGTTTCTTTGTCGTAAATACTTAAACATTAATCCACTTTAAATTATTTATTATTTTTTTGTTTTTTTAATTTCATCATTTGGACAATTATTTTTTACAAACATGAAAAACCTATATAGAAAATTATTGCACATTGCATTATTTTACGTCATCATAAAATTGCATCATTAAATTATAGATTAATTATTAATATATCAGTTAATTAATTATAGAAAAAGAAAGATGTAGGATAACATACATAAAATTAATTTGTATATTTTTAAGTATATTTTAATGAACTAACAATAAGTACAAATTTTACAAACTTTGTCAATTATTTTAAATCTTAATTCAGCGATATGATATCACGTTTTGTCATTCACATGTAGATTTGTTTCTGTGTTAGTGAAATAACGTTGTAGTACAATGCGTAAAGGCGTTCCATTTAATTCACTGTTACCTGTGGTAACGGGTAGATACCGTTAGACTAAATGGTGCCACGGTGCAAACTCAGATCGGAATGATGCAACTCGTTCCATCCGTCATCATCTGTTTTTTTTACATCCATATAGCCTTATACAAAACTTCCGTAATTTTGTAAAACAAATTCTTATTATTTCAACTGAAAGATTAGAACTGGAAAATGCATATATACGTATATCGGATTAAAAATGTTGATACATCACAGTAGATAGTATAATACAGCACAGTAGATAATATAATAAGATAAAACTAAAGCAAACTTTTATATGATTTACCTATACTTTGATAATTATCTTTACAATTTTTTTTTTATTATTAAAATGAAAAATTGTTAATGTTATCCAGTATAATTGAATATTTAGTATCACATCGTGATATTTATAATACGTATAATAATTAGTAATTGTATAAATAAAAAACTTTACAGTTTTATTAAAAAATTATATAATTATATTTATAAAATATTTTTGAGGAGTATACATGTTTGGTATTTTATGATTGTTTTATAATGATACGAACATATATTTAACAATTTATTTTCAAATATTTTATAAGAATTTGTATTGAAGCATTTATAAATAATATTTATGTAAAAATTAGGAAAACAGAAGTTCTTATTGAAATATTATAACAATCCGATAATAACTTGTTCTATCTTATATTATAGAAAATATATTTTTTTCATCCAATAAATAAAGTATCTTTTTTCAATGTAATAAAAGTATTTACTCCACATTGTTTTTAACGTGAATTAACAATTTCGGAAAAAAATATATCAAAAACTATATAAAAATAGCTGCGATATCTTTTTGCATTATTTCCTTAAATAACTGATTTATTCTATACTGTTATTAAAACAGATAATAATAATTATAATAATAAGTTAAAAGATAAATGTATATACATTTCTATTACGGTCTTTGCACCAGGATTTGCGACGATCTTTCACATCCCTGCAAAAGTGATTCAACTTATGAAACACAATCGTGTCCACTGTTGATGCAACTGTTCTTATTCAAACACGATGTATCCGGCTTCCTTTCTTTGTATGATTAAAAATGATATTATTTATTCATTTATTTAAAATATTCTTTTTAACTTATTCAAATCATTTATTATTGTTTATTCAAATAATTTTTTTGTCGATAAGATATATGTTAAACATCGAAAATATTCATTTTTCTTTTGTTGAAAATTCTTTCGAATAAGATTTTTATATTTATAACACATTTAAAAGAAATGAATCTGTTTTCTTAAAACAAATTAACCATTAACAAATTAATAATTTGAAATTAGTAATATATATATAGCATATGCTTAACAAAATGTAAGACGTGGGTGTAACATAAGATATGCAAAAATTGTACCCATTATAATCATAATTTAAGAATCATTCCCGGGAAAAGACGTTATATATATGAACACATTTTATATGTAATTACATATATTTCTTATCGTGTTGTAAAAATTCGTTCGGTTTTTAAAAATAATTTTGTCCTATAAAATTTGAACACAATTTAGATTGTCATTGGAGTCATTTTTCAATATTAAAGTTTCCCTAAGTACGTGGAGGTGACTTACTGAATTAGTTTATAGATATTGTAATTAGAAAATTAATTTGTCTTTGAAGATGGCTCAAAAATGAGCCAAAACATATAAGCGAATTATTTAATAAAAACTAGCTAATTCTACAATATGCTCTTTGTTTCCTGTTTCTTGCTGTTTGTCTCTTGCCTTTTTGGTCAATAAGTCATGAGACAAACAGCAAGAAACAGAAAACAAAAAGCACATAGAATTAGTCTTAGTGTTGTATCCACATTGTTTGTTTTGCGCAACAATTACCGCATCTGACTCTTATTGCTCTATTTTACCTATTTTCTTTGTGATTAGTAAGAAGTCTTTACGAATACTTATATATAAAATATGTCAATTTTTTATATAATTATATATATAAAACATTTTTTCCCGGATTATTTTAGATTGTCAGAACTTTAAATTTGTCCATTTTTTAAATACAACAAAAATTCTGTTTAAAAATATCGATAAAATTTTTCAAACATCACGATACATGGCAATATTAACGTTGACGCAAAACTGACGCAAGAAGATATTTATTTACTTTCGGAGTGTTCCGAGTGAGAGGATGGACGGAGTTATGGACACGATGGTTTCGTCCCTGGCGCGTCGCGCAGCGCTGCGGCGTCCACGTGTTCCACCTACCGTATCTAATCGGCCGGCCGCGAATCGCGGCGGCGCGTGAAGACTTCGGAGCCAGACAGCCATGACGTGGGCCAACGAGGCGCGGCCAACTGTATACGCAACGGCGAATCAACGTCACCGCCTTCCATTGAGACCGGACGGCCCTCGCCAATCGGTGTCGGCCACGACGTAACACTCCCGTTAATATCCCGGCCCCCGAGTTCAGTGTCGGTGTCAGTCGTCGTTTTACCGTTCGCCGAGAGAGAATTAGAATCGCTAGACGTATTCGTAAAGAACGCGAGGAACATTCAACGAAACCGAGCAGACACACGTCCAACTGGTAAGTGAAGTTCTCCTTCTGAATGTCGCGAGCTAAGCGTTTTCCTTCGAGTTTCGTCTGTCACCGTCGAGACGTTCCACTCTGTCGAAGTCGCCGTCGCCGTCGCGTACCGACGGCAACCGGAGTTCGATCCTCGAACCAGAATTTCTGTTCCCCCGGGAATTCCGGGTGTTCCACTGTCATCCCACTGTCAATCTGAAGTTGTCGCTCGCAAACGACGACGGTGTCTCTTCGTATTCTTGCGTTTTTTTTGTTCGCATACTGTTTAACAGACAATACGGTATTTTCCTTTTTTTTTTTTATACGTTTGGAGACTGCGGCGAGAAGACCTTCTGCTACATTTGATTTGTTCGTTACGAGTCTTATAGAAAACTCCCGCGTCTTTCTCAGTCTTGTTCGATAAAAAGGGTGTTTGTTAAATTGCAACAACCGCGATAATTGAGCGATTTTTTTAGTCTCTCCGGAGCGTCTGGAATTATCACTTCGAAAAGATGACGTGTGACTTTGCTCACCAAGCCGAAAGTCATCTGACTCATAAATACTAATGATGTTTGTGAAAATTAATTTGTTTTCCATTTGTTATTCCACGGTCGAAAAATCGAAATCATAATAATTTTATGGAAATTAGGAAATTATTCTATCTTGACTCTACTAGAGCTATATAAACCTGATATCTTAAGACATATATCTAAATATATGATTGCAATGATACATTATGCAAAAAAATGACAAAAATTTGCTTTACAAGCAGTTTATTCAGCAGTTTCAAAATTTATCTCTTCATAATCAATTTATTTTCATATAAATATAGATGAAAAGGGTCATTCAGTGCAAAATTTTATTTTTAAATTATAATTGTATAATTTATGAATAACTAATTCATTACATTTAATAATTAATAATTGATATATAAAAATAGATATTTATGACAATCAATATAAAAGATGGTCGAAATTTAATAAGTGTTGTACTAATATATTATTAATGTTGTACAATAACACATTATATTTATAAATAAAATTTATTATAAACAATAAGAATCTTATTGAATGATACACGTAAATATATAACCAATAGGAAGTCCTTAACGGTCGAAATTGCTTAAATAATTCAGTGTGAATTTATATACTACGTAGGATTTGGTATGTAGTATAATATATACACCGAATTATTTAAGCAAAATCCAGCTTTGATCGTAGGGCTTTATTTCCTATTGGTTGAAAATTTATAATAATTTTTAATTTTTATAAAGTGTCTTTTGTCTTTTTCATAAAATTTTAAATCTTATTAGTGTATTATTAATCCTATAGTATTAATTCTGTGATTTAAGGATAATTCATACAAAGCAACATGAAGGGAGTCATAAGTCTATTGATAGTGGGACTGCTAGCAGTCGCCACGATTGCGAAAGAGGACAAGGAGAAGGAGGATATTGGTACAGTAATAGGAATTGATCTGGGTACAACTTATTCTTGGTGAGTATACATTATCATAATGATGTATTATTAAGAATAATTTGTAGAAAAATAATATTTTATCATCTTCATATCTTTTTTATGATTTTTATATCTTTTTTATGATTAATAAATTAATAAGATGTATATGTTTTTAGTGTTGGAGTTTATAAGAATGGTCGAGTGGAGATCATCGCCAACGATCAAGGTAACCGAATCACGCCTTCTTACGTGGCGTTCACCAATGACGGCGAACGTTTGATCGGCGATGCCGCCAAGAATCAATTGACGACAAATCCAGAAAACACCGTGTTTGACGCCAAGCGGTTGATCGGTCGTGAGTGGTCAGATCCCACTGTGCAGCACGATGTGAAATTCTTCCCATTCCCGGTCATCGAGAAAAACAATAAACCGCACATTAAGGTCGAGACCAGCCAAGGTGAAAAGGTCTTCGCGCCAGAAGAAATTTCGGCTATGGTTTTGGGCAAGATGAAGGAAACCGCCGAGGCCTATCTCGGCAAGAAAGTCACTCACGCCGTAGTTACTGTACCGGCTTACTTCAATGATGCACAAAGACAGGTGAAATCTATGTTCGATATTTTAGTTCATCATTTTTGAACTTTTTGAAAAAAAGATCGTATATTTCAAAAGTACCTATTATTATTAAGATTTAAAAAAAAACTAATATTCTATTTAAATCTCTCAAAGTATTTTGTTGAAAAAATCGTAATAAATTAATTCTGTCTGCTGTATCCTTAAACATAATTTTTTATTTTTGATACAGGCCACTAAAGATGCCGGAACAATTTCTGGCTTGGTCGTAATGAGAATTATCAACGAGCCGACTGCCGCTGCAATTGCATACGGTTTGGATAAAAAAGACGGCGAGAAAAACGTACTGGTGTTTGACCTGGGCGGCGGCACCTTTGACGTCAGTTTGCTCACTATTGATAACGGTGTGTTTGAAGTCGTTGCCACTAATGGCGACACTCATTTAGGAGGCGAAGATTTCGATCAGCGTGTGATGGATCACTTTATTAAATTATATAAGAAGAAGAAGGGCAAGGATATTCGCAAAGATAACCGAGCTGTTCAGAAACTGCGTCGTGAAGTCGAAAAAGCCAAACGAGCACTTAGTGCTAGTCACCAGGTATATAATGTTTTTTTTTATACGTTTTATTTAGTTTTACTATTTCCGTCTTTTTTAAAAAAATGTTTTTTTGCCTTTTTTATGTCAATTAATTATTACATATTTGTATTTTTTCATCAGTCTAATATACTTTTTCATATTACAGGTCAGGATCGAGATTGAATCATTCTTTGAGGGCGAGGATTTCTCCGAGACATTGACTCGTGCCAAATTCGAAGAGCTGAACATGGATCTCTTCCGTAGTACTTTGAAGCCTGTGCAAAAAGTCTTGGAGGATTCTGACATGAGCAAAAAGGATGTGGACGAAATTGTTTTAGTTGGTGGCTCGACTAGGATCCCGAAAGTTCAACAATTGGTGAAGGAATTCTTCGGAGGCAAGGAACCATCACGAGGCATCAATCCTGATGAAGCTGTCGCTTATGGTGCCGCTGTACAAGCTGGTGTACTTTCTGGAGAACAAGATACTGATGCTATTGTACTTCTTGACGTTAATCCTCTTACCATGGGTATCGAAACAGTTGGAGGTGTAATGACCAAACTCATTCCAAGGTAAACACGAAAAAAAAAACAATATTCTTAAGAATATTATTGAATCTGTAAATATTTAAATTTTTGACTGATTGAATCAAAAGAATTCTTGAAATAAAACGATATTCTTTATTTCTTGTAGAAACACAGTTATTCCGACGAAGAAATCTCAGATCTTCTCTACAGCGTCTGACAGTCAGCACACTGTCACGATTCAGGTGTACGAGGGTGAGCGTCCTATGACCAAGGATAATCATCTGCTTGGCAAATTCGATCTTACTGGCATTCCACCGGCGCCACGTGGCATACCACAAATCGAAGTCACTTTCGAGATCGACGCCAACGGTATTCTGCAAGTATCGGCTGAGGATAAGGGCACTGGCAATCGCGAGAAAATCGTCATCACAAATGATCAGAATCGTTTGACGCCCGATGACATCGAGCGAATGATCAAGGATGCGGAGAAATTCGCCGACGATGATAAGAAGCTGAAGGAACGTGTAGAGGCGCGTAACGATCTGGAATCGTATGCATATTCATTGAAGAATCAATTGGCCGACAAGGAGAAACTCGGCTCGAAAGTGAGCGAGGCGGATAAAGCTACTATGGAGGAGGCTATCGACGAGAAGATCAAATGGTTGGAGGACAATCAGGACACCGAGCCAGAAGAGTATAAGAAGCAAAAGAAGGAGCTCACCGATATCGTTCAGCCAATTATCGCTAAGCTTTATCAGGGCGCGGGCGGCGGTGTTCCACCCACTGGCGGCGAGGACGACGATATGAGGGACGAACTTTAACTGCAAGCTAGCGACCCGCTCATCTCGGTTCGCGATTTAGACTGATTATTCGCCTTCCGAGCAAATACTTTACAGAAGTGTTGATATACATTATGAGAGGCTGAGCGTGGTACACACGCGAGATTATGTTCTCGCCGTACGTTTAGCTGAAAGTGGCTGTCTGGTTCTAAGTTTTACTTAGATAATATGTAGCATAGACTATCTTATAACTCTAAGACTTAGGTTAAGGAAGGCAGTTTAAAGCTAAATGTACAGTGGGAATACAAGTCTTCGTCTCATAAGTCTTACGTACATTTCAAGAGAAGTGCGAGAAAATGTTAGAGTGATGTCCAGAAGTCATCAGATTTCAAAAAGTGAGATTTTAGATTGCAGATACTCTCTAGAATCTTGATTCTAGAATTTTGAAGATTTCTCGGCATCATCAACGTTTTCGATTGCGCTCGTTTCTCCCCTTGCGATACAAGCATACTGACTCCACGGCATCGTTAATTTATTTTGAGTTGTTTTGTATGTTTCTCCACTAAGTGTAATAATCGGACGATCGATTATTTGCGAAGTAAAGCGCGTTGAAAATATATTTGTGAGTATGTGTATGTATGATTGAACAAGAGTGAATGTGAAGCGCGCGGAGACGGCTTGCTGCCAGCGAATTACATCGTACTATGTACAATGTAGCCGTGTCTACGCTTGAATACAATATGTGTATCAGTAACGCAAGAATAAAGATTTTTTCAGTAAACCGTAACTTCTATCGGAATATTCGATCATCCGCATCCTGTGATCTATAGATCCTGAGACTCAATACACATAAATACAACACAAATATTTGAAGACCTTAAGAACTTTTAAAATACGTCCTAATTTATAATGTGTTAAAACATTCCTTAAATATCGTTTGACCACGTAGTGATGTTTAGAAATGTCTTATATTTTTTTTATAAAGCGTTAATGCAAGATGTTCTAGTCTTAAATGAAAAGAAAAGTATTTAAATTGTAAAAGTGAAATTATAAGATTCCACTTGCAATCGAAGCTTGTAACTCGCTAATCATTTTCTAATTTAAAGTAAATACAATGGGAGATTGTTTTGAGAAAATTTATTTAAGGATCCAGTTCATACCGTAACAAAAACAGCACGGAATTTGTAGACATAATCAATTCCCTATATCTTAATGCGCCTATATTGTGTACCGAAATACAACCGTTAACAGACATAATGACAATAACATAATTCGCTCCTTCGTGAAACTCCGACGTTAATTTGTTCAGAGCAATTTAATCGCTGGGCTTACACACAATGTTTCACAAATTTACTTAGGTATAAAAATAATATCGAAATCACGCGCGACAGATGTTTTTCACGCGTATATATGTGACAGGAAATTTGTTGGCTGCGTTGGAAAAGTTTCGTGATTTCGAATTATGATGAAATAAAACTTTGAAAGAATTATTGCGTGCTTTATCTCTTTACTGAATATTGTAATAACACCTTAAGGACCTAATGGAATAATATTACATGAAAATACATAATTATCAAATATTTTTCACGATGCAAAGACAAAAGTAAACATTCTTAATTTTTAACAATATATATATATATATATATATATATATATATATATATATAATTTTATATAATTATTTATAAATAATTTTAAATTATTATGTATTCAATAAATATATTTGATAAATAATTGAAAATAATCATAACGACAATCATCATAAACGAAAATGATCATTTAGCCATTATATGTTTTCGCTTTTGTTCCGAAAATATGTAAGAGATATTACGAAGAATTTCAACGGTCATAGATTAATTTTGATAAAATTTAAAATCGAAATCTCGTAATTTACGATAGAAATCGAAAATAACAAACAAGTAATTTTTTTTAAAGTTTCGACTCACGGTCTGTTTCGAAACTTTTCTCACGCAGCTAGTGTACGCGACAATTCTTTTTTTTTTGTTTCCGCAGATTCCGATGTACCATAAATTACTGATTGTGAGTAATATATCGTTTTACGAATGTAATCTATATGTAATAATACTATCCTTAAAGGAAAAAAAAACGCTGAAATCAATTCGCAGCAAGATACAATTTCGGGCGCTGCGATTACTGTGTGAAAATCTGAAGAAAAGACTTTGAGATTTTCCAAAGATTTATCTCTCATCACACACTGATCTCTTTCACAGCGCGAGGAGATACGCGTACTGGCCGCAATGACACAAATTTTGACTAACGTTTGCGATAAAGGCATAGGGTTTTGACGAGATCACAGTGTGCGTACTGAGAACTGAACGGGGAATCTCTTAAAAATCTCAAAATCTCAGATATCCACGAAACGTAAAAAACCATCGAACAGGTAGCAGTGAGTGAACGGTATTGTTTGTCTGTGAATCGATTCTTTCGCTTTTACAGGATTTTCGTATGTAAAAAGATAAGGCCAAAAGATAGGCATTCAGTGCGTGAATCACGAACCAGAAGGACAATTTCTTTCTTCTTTCTTTTTTTTTTTACGTAACTCGCAGAGTTAGTACAATTCGCTTTTGCTATTTTACACTGAGAATAAGTAACGAGGTATTTCATTGCGGTTTGTACATGTAGAATTGAATATCGTTCCGTTCTTCGATTACGCTCTTTTCTCTTTTTTTTTTATATATATTTTTGGCATTTGCATCGAAAACTTCGAACAACGGGCATTGAGCATTTTTTTGTCTAGATCGTTGAAGCGACAATGTACTAATTATGGAATTATAAGTTTTGTCTCGTGTAATCCTAAGGAACATGACGCTATTTCGTACTTATGTATACCTTAGTCAAGCGTAAGTCTGCATATGACTGAGAAGAAATGCGAAAAAGAACGTTGAAAGAACGTTAAAAAAAATAATGGAAGTCCTTCGGCTGATTAATCACGTCCGCGCATACCGGATTATTTTTTCTTGGAAAAAAATCTGCGGACAATTGAGGCAAGATGTAACTTCCGACAATTGGAAGTACGTGTGGAATCAAATCGAACAATAATCGCGCTAGCGATTTTTTTTTTTTTTTTTTAATAACTTAACACACTGAAATGCCGCTAATATAAACGGAGTGGTACCTCCAGTCCTTAGTCCTATACAGATTTGCGGTCAACCGACATTTATTCCGAGAGACGGTTGATAATGCGTGTCCAGCGGCGCGTAAAATACTATAAGTATCGGATAAATATCGTTCGTGCTTCCTGGTCGAAATCAATGATCAGTCCGGAACCTCGGAGAATCGTCTTCGGCAAGGAAGCCAAAAATTTGTCCCTCTTTCAATATCGCGAAGTGCAAGAATGTAGCGCGACCGTGACGTAGCACTTGGTGCCACGGTGGACCCGACGAGTGTCTCTCGATCTCCCGTTACATCCCTTTGTTTCCCATTTTTAATAACTACATAATGCGGAATTTCCTATTTTCTTCTCTCTTTCTCCTCTTACGTGGTAAATATTTTCTTCTTTTTTTTTCTTCTAGCATGAACACATTCAACATATTGTTTCTTTCTTCTTGTTCAACTATACAGCACATCCTGAAATCAATGGACTGTGAAATAACAGCGTGGAGAAGTGATTCTCTTCAGATTCTGGCTGTACTGTTCTCCTTCTCTCCTCTTTTTTTTTTTGCTTTTCTTTTCCGTTTTCTTCCTCCAGTATGCCAGTCTATATCATATTTCGGACGTATATATTCTTATAATAGTAGTATTAATGAATACATATATCTGCATGTACCGCAAGCGGAAAGGATTCCGATTTTAAATTTACTTCTCGAATCTCGCGACTCTCGATTATTCGATATTACAGCTAAATTTAATATATTATAACTAATATAATTTTCGCGTAACGCTATGCGATTAAATTGGAGGTCGGAGCTTGTATTAGCTTGTACTATGATAAGATTGCTATCAGAGAGATTGAGAGATTTTAGAATTAAATTGGTCGACTCTTGTAAACGCGTCTGTAAAAAAGAGCTTAGACGAAGTGCGGGGAATCCTCTCCGATCGCAATACGCTCCCGTACATATACAAATACTTGTAATGCCTACTTGCTAATGCCAATGAATACATTGAGCTACTCTATATATGTTCGTAGCGTATATACTCTTAAACTCTTGTTTAGTAACTAGACATTTCGTTTCTGAAAGAAGTTTTGCCTTCACGCAAGAAGTTTTTTCCGTAAAAAAATGCGCTAGATTTTTTTTTCTCTCCTAACACTGAACAATTTAGACACAAGGTGTGTGCAGTAAGTGTATAAATAATTTCTCTAAGCGCGCGAATGCTCGCCAAAATACGAAGTTCGAATAGGAATATAGTTCAGCGTAAAAGATACTGACTTCACTCCCGATAAATTATAATTTATACAAAAATCTCTGGGGAACGCTGCGCAACCGAGATTAATAACAAACGTTCATGTGAACCTTCTTTTAAAATATTCTTAAAAATAAACTTATGCGTAATATTACGGTTTCTTTTGCCGAGTTGCAAACGCAATTTTGCTTAAAATCTCTATCTGGAAAATTAGTATGTACTTTTTAATTGCTATATATAATTTTAAAATACACATGCCTTTTGATAAATATAGAACTGATTTCTTTTGCTTTTTAAAATCTATCAAGAACTATAATTCTCTTGATTTATTAAATAAATTTCTCTTGACAACTAATGATAAAATTGAATTTTTTTCATGCCTAACTCGTCAAAAATTTGACTTCAATTTGTAGTATTAATTAGTTTTATTTTCATCAGGAGCAAAATGCAGATTGCTTAAAGAATAGTCTACTTATATACCCTTTTCGGAACACTGTCTATTGAAATAGAATTTACGTTAGCAGCTTTCGATCCGTAGATTATCAGGGACAGCTGCAAAGAACAGGTGAATAGTTAAGCACTTAGTTCAAATTTGTTTCGAAGACCTGAGAGTTCATCCACGCTGTACTTTTTAGCAATGTGTATGAAAGAGGTACGTGCTTCCGTGGTCTCATGCGAGAAACGAGGGAAAAACCCGATAACAATAATCCTCAGATCGAAAGCCCATTTTTTTTCTCTCTCGCGAGATATGATACAAAATTTTCAACAAAAAATTTACGCGCTAATTTGCGCAGAGACTCAACAAATATCAAACACGGTGCGCTTCTGGCCGCGTCACTTAAATATCATTTCCCTAGTTTGAACAACAACAATGTATCTCGTATCACAGTATTATTCAGTAGTGTATTTAGTATTTGTCTCACGTTCACTTTGGATATGGCAAATATGAGATAGTAACAGTAAAATTATACTAATGTAAGTCTATAACTCTTTGGGGCTAAATGCATATCACAGTGGGAAAATTTTCAACGTTCCTATGTTCACCGTCTTCTACGACTTCCGCTTTCTTCTTTCTTTTTTTGTCTTTTTTTTACTTATTTTAGATTATTTTATTTAACCGTCCAGAAGCGCACCGGTCCCAGAAGCGTGTCACTTTTTTTTTTAATAAGGTCACGTTATTTATACGTATTATTACGAAGAAGCATCACCGCCAACCAGAAACAAGCAAGCAATTAATAATATTAGAGTAAGATTTTTTTACCATTAGTCAAAAAATGCACCGTATGTTATTTGAGATACGCGTTTTATCCGCTATGCAGTCTTATCCTAAACTTTTTCGCTGCGTAATGCGCTACTGAAACATAGGACTATTGAATTGTACTCCTTTTCCCTAGTTTTCAAAATAAGATTGTTACGGTTGCATATGAAACTTCGAGTTTTCAAAGTTTTACAATTGCAAATTTATTTTAAAAACCAAATAACGATTGCAAGTCGTTCCTATAAACATTAAAAATTAAGTAAGATTTAAGTTATTTAAGCAATTCTCTGTGTCTTTATAAAACTAAGAGATAGAGAAATTAATTTTAATAAATGTTTATGGCAGAATCTTAATTACTTTTTGCAGACCGCACTGAGTTTTTAGGTAAAGGCAATTACAGGAGTTTTCGGAAGATAAGGAGATAAAGATAACTGTGTGTGTACGTATGTGTATATATGTGAGTGTGTGCGCGCGCGCGCGCGTGTGTGGAAGGGGAGAAGTGCATGCATGCGTGCGTATAGCGTGAGTTTGAGACTATTAATTTATAAGAACGACATTATAATGTATTACGATAATTATATATCAAATAAAAGAAAATCTCTTTTAAAACTAAGATTTAAATAGTAAAACATCCGACAGCTTTAATTGTTAAATAAATCACGCTTTATATATAATATATGATTTTTTTCAACTTGATTTAGACGTATAAATTTATATACAATATTAAAATACAAATGTAGAGAGAGAGAGAAAAGGGACTATAATTAAATGCATATCTCAAAAAATAATTAACATAAAACTGAGATTTCATGTGCAACAGTTTAATAAAAATAGTCCATAACTAATCTATATATTGCTTATATAATCGGATCGATACGATACTGTGTTTGCTAAAAATAAAATTGCCGAGTTATTTGAATTGTATCGTCATAAATCCGAATAGGAGTAAAAAAATACCTAATCATTTTATCAACAAAAAGGGAAAATGCTACACAGCTCTTTCCTAACACTAAGAACATGTAGTAAATATTAATATTATCATCTACATGCCAATTATAGTGCACGATCACTTTTCTCAATCACCTTCATCGTTTATCTCTCTATTTGCAGTATGTTTTAAAAAGTATACTGTCCCTGTTCATAGTATGTTTTAAAAAGTATACTCTATTGGATATATCTCAAAAAAATTAACAGATAGCAAAATTAAATATAATTTGATTCAGTCATGGATATGCAAACAAGCCGACGTTTGGAACTGACGAAAAAGGCAAGACAGTTTGAATTCCAAAATTCGGCACTATTTTAAGTAATTTCTGAAAGCTCTTTCTGTAACTTTTCTCCATTATCGCTCACGTTCTGCATTAGTATGCTCATTAATCAAACTCAGTTTTGAAGAAAAATCTGTTCTAACCAGATAAATTCTCATCACTGACTTCCAAAATTGCCATATGCTTCTTTCTCCTTCATTTTCATATCGAAACAATGCTTTAGGATAAAATTTTCTTCTTGGTTAATCATTTGTGACTTTTTGAAGAAACATGGTTTTAAAGAATCTCCTGCAAAAATATAATACAAAAGTGTTAGAATGACTTTGTCCGGCACTTAAGCAATTAATGTGTGATCGTTTTTAAATCAACGTTATTTATTAATAGAAATTTAAATCGTGCTTTCTTACATCTAAAATAAACCCTTTGCGAACGCCTCAATGACATTAGGTACGGTAGCATCAAAACCGTTGATCGTCAAGACATGTCGGTCATAGTGTTCTTTACGATATGGTGAAGGAGAGCATAAGGCGCAAGTGATCAATCTGTAGAAAAATCATAAATTTATATTCAATTATATTATATAATAGCATATTATACTTACATTATTATTGCAAGACATATTTTGCAATTTGAATATTTGTAATTTGTATGATATTAAACATCAATTTTTTTATTTTATACTTATGAATATATTAAAATAAAAGCATTATAAAAATCTTATAGTAAATTAAATTGCGTAAAATACTAAAAAAAAAATTTTAGATAATCCAAGAAATTCGTCTTTTTAATTTAAGAAATTCAAATTCAATAAATAAAAAAACCCACTTACTTTGTATCAGGAAGATTTAGATGCTCTTTGTACGATATTAGATTTTCCTGGGATTCATCATGTTTTTGCAATATTTGATCTATAATGTTAATGAAGACATCATACTGTTTAGATTGTTTTTTGGCCCACAAAATTGGTTTACTCTGATTGGAACTTCCGAGAGGCGCTGTTTTTAAGGTTTTCAAAATATCTTCGAAAGAATCAGTTTTGTAGACATTCAATATATAAATTCCGACGTTCTTAAACGTCGCTATGGTAACGTTCTCTTCGGAACGTAAAAGTATCAACGCGATCAAAGCAGCCGTCTCGATGCCGGTCATATTACCATTTTGCCAGGTGCTTACTTCCATTGATTTATTTGTGCTGATTGTCACTAAGTAGCGCAAATTTGTAGGTTGTATATTCTATAATTATTATAAAAATACTATAATATAAAAATTATTATATTAAAAAATTATTATATATTGTGATAATTATTATTGTTATATTATTACAATCGCAATAAGATAAATAGGATACATAATATTTATTTAAAATAATATAATATATATGCATTCTCTCATTAATTTCATTGATTTTTATATTACCATAAAATGTTTAAAAAGTTGTCAAATCACATATATGTAAATTCGCTTTAATCATAAAAAACTATAATAATAAAAACTAATAATTATATTTTTTAAAAGAGATAATTTTGACATTTAGTTTATAAGCTACTTATCATTTCACCTATATATTGATAATACACTTATAATTAATCTCCAATATTTATTATTATATTAATAATTATAAGAGATAACTCACATCAATTAAATTAATAATTATTAGACTACATAATTTGTGAAACAATATAAATCAAATTAACTTACTTTAAATGACAGATGGAATGCCTCGTTTAGAGCATCCATTATTTTGATATTTGGATCAAATCCTGGTAGCATAGATTTCTTTGCTAATTCTCGAACTTTTCGTTTTTCATAAGTCAGACATCTTAAAAATGCATATTTATCAATGACAGTTTCAAGTTATTTAAATCACATAGAGCACTGTTGAAAATTGTTGCGTACTTACTTTCCGGAACACTGATAATTTTTGAGAGTAATAAAAATTAATGCCGGATGAATTGCACTCTTTTCGACGTATTGTGAATTCGTAAGTCGTTCAGTTACTTTCTCGACTGCTGGTTCATCAATAACAAGAAACCCGAGATTGTGAATCCTTTGCAGGTTGTTTAGAAGCACAACAATGTCCATTGATATTAGCAATGAATTCCAAACCTACGTACAAAATAATAAAATTTTTGTTAAATTAAAAATTCATTCTTGAAAAATGCATTTTTTAACGCGAGTTGTAAATAAAATTTTCTTTGATCGTTTATGTTGTATAAAAATAATCTGGTGAAATCTCTTTTTATAACCGTATAATTTTATTAAATATAATTATTTAAAACTTGATAATTAAACAGAATTTGTTTCTTCGCAGTATTAGAAGTTTAGCACTATATATCCTTTAATAATTTAATTTAATAATAAACTTAATAATTGCTGTTAAAATAATATATATAACTTTATGACAGTTCTAAAAATTGGTTAAAAATTGCATTTTTTGTAATCTTAGACTTAGCAGTTTTTGCATAATTTACAAAATCTAATAAATTAATTGCATAACAAAAAAAGACTATGTTTGCACTTACCTCCTTGGATTTTAACAAATGACCAGGTACATGATCTAATGAAAAACCAAATGTTTCCAGCATAGAAGCAGCTCGAACTTCATCTTCGCAATGTTTGAAATCTTCAATCTCTTCCATATATTTCAGTAGTTCATTGATATTAGGAGATATCTCCTCTATCTGATCAGCTGCCATATCCTTTTTGATCTTTTCCAAGCCGTGTATCACATATTTCAGTATAATCTTACTTTCTATTAAATAATTAATTATCTAAGTAACATTGGATAATAGTATAAAAATAAATTCCGACACAACTTCACAATGTGAGTTACTGTATCTATTAAATTTTTTCCAAGTTATATAAATATAGCTATTTAAATTTAAGACAATTTCCAGCCATCAGTATTATTGTCGAATATAATTACAATGATCAACATTATTTGTAAGAGAATATAAATAAAATAAAATCAGACTTATATAAAAAAGAAAAAAATGATTAATAAAGCTAAAACTAGTAATGGATTTGTGCTTTCCTCATGAATCATAATTTTGTAAATTTACCTGGAGAATTGCCTAGAGGATGAGCCATCTTGACAATATCTTTGTGTTTCCAACCATATCTACTTTTATATTTTGTGACACATTCTATAAAATCTAATGGTTTCTTAGATAAGTACCAATTGTTAATAGCTTTTCTTAAGCCATGGCCCCAGCCTTGTGTAATATAATTCAATTCTTTTTCTCTGCACAGTTTGGAAACAAATTTAACAAACAGAATAAAATTTGGAGTAGATGCACAAATCGTTTGTACACTTTCGTATGCTGCGTGACGTAGTGTCTCGCTTTTATTTTGTCTGCAGCAAACAGCGAGGGCAAATACCAAAGCCTCTGGATGTGTAACTAAATTGCTCTTAAATGCCTACAAACAGTTATAATTTAAGGATAGGCTATTATTGTAAATACTTTTTATGCCTTTGCAATTTATGCCTTTTACCTTTGTGATTAATTCGATGGGTACCAATTGTTTCTCCTTATCTTCAGCAAGTTCTTCTATGGCTAGAACATTCCTGACTATAAAGTAATGATGGGCAAACCAATATCCAGGCTGGTAATTGGGGTAATCTTTTCCAACATACAGATATCGTAATAAACGCAATTCAGGATCATTGCTATTGCCTTCTGTTGCCATTTCCTAACAAAAATTTGCCTAAAACAATTAAATAACAGATTTTTCAAGTGCAACTATTACTTACAAATATATGATGAAAAATAGCTATCATCAATTGCTTAACTTTCAAAAAATAATTTTCAAATATGAGTTATTTTTTTAAGGTATTTTCTCAACAAACAAGTATACATTATTTATATAATAATGTTTTAATTTATTTTTAAAAGTAACAGCTATTTTATCTTATTATGATACTTATTACTTTTGTATGTATGATTATCCAAAATGTAAGATGTTAGAAACTATAGCACAAAATATAAAATAAGTTTGAAATATACATAAACATATTGTATAAATTAAATTATATTGCAAGTCAGAACAAGCAAATGTGGACTTTTTACGTCATATAATTCAGATATAAAAAAATTATTAGTAAACAAAAGTCTCCAAAATTCTCTTAAAAATATAATACATCAAATGTTATTCTACACAATTATTTGACATATAGGGTACTTCGAGCACAACAAGACACTTCAACGTTTTTGGCTTGACAACAAGCGATCGTTTTCATACGTTTTTTTTTTTAATAGATGTCTTATTCTATTTTGAATCTCTCCTTCAAAAAACAAAGGGCATACAATCTGCATTATTTATATGACCCATTAACTAGATCGCGTTTGACGCACATACATACATGCATACATACATAAACACGCAATTAAGCATCATGCACATGTACGCGCATGAGCGCGAATTCCTTAGCGAGGATCGCGCGTATCACCTGGTTACCGGATAAGGTAACGCGAAGGTACGGGACGGAAGATGATGCGATCTCACGCATTCACGCATTCACGCACGCACACACATATGCTTGCACACACAGTCGCGAGTCCATTGTCGAACGACGCAAAGTTAGCGCAAGGGTCGAACGTGCACTCGCGAGAAATGCGATCGTGGCTTCTCGAATTCTCCCTCGTTTCCAATGGTTTACCTTGCGTCAATATGAACCGACGTGCGAAATAATCATGCACAAGAGGCACGGAAACTGACGGCGACGACTCGCGATCGCGCAACGTTGACGTGCGGTGCGACCAAGTGCGGGGGAGCGCGTTGACGCACGCAGCGACGCCAGCGACGCGGAGCGGTGACGGCCCGCAGCCTGCAGCTCGCAGCCGCATCCATCGTCGCGTTATGTTTTTTGTATACATTAAACGCGACGATACTAGATGGCACTACGCTGATCTTCTCGGGACGCTCGGACCGATGTTTTTTTTCCTGCACTATAGACCGCTACTATTAGAATCTTTTTTCTTACTTTAGCCTGCTTTAGCCGAATATCAAACATGTATTATCTACTTCATTTTAAATTCCAAAGTGTAAAAAACATCTATGAAAATAACTAAAGAAAGAAAATGTTTTTTTTTCCCTCTCTCTCATCCTCTTCCTATCTCCCTCTCTCTCTTTGTCATAACCCCTTCCTCTTCTTTTCGCCACTTTCTCTTCTATCTTCTTTTTTTCACTCGTTTTTCTTTATTTCTCCCTTTTTTTCTAGCTTCAGCGATATGTAGACTTTTTTATAATAATAAAATGAAGATATACAATATTATACATGTTCATCGTTGCGATGCGCGTTGCAATTCTCATATTAATCAGCATGAATAATATGACGTTTGTTAAATTAATAATTAATGAGAACTCTTGATTGCAATTTAGGCTCAATTATCAATGTAAGATTAACTTTAATCTCGATTCAATTTATTCTTTATTCTTTTCTCACCCAGTGTTAGAAATGATTGGTTGATCGACATTGAATCAGTATCAATTAACATTGATCGACCAATCATTTCTGACTAGGAAGAATTAGAAAAAAATAAATGATAATATATAATGAAAAAAATATACCGAGATTGAAGTTAATCTTACATTGGTAGAATAATAGTCCTTATGTTTCTATCAATGTAGATTAATAGCTTTAATTTTTATTTAACACGCATATATTTTTTACGTATATTTTTTAGAGAATAAAGCTGTTGCTAACAAAAGTTCCTCGAGATTCTGTTCGTTGCATTATATACGTCAGTATATTACGTTATGTACGTCAGTTTTTAAGTGTTCGATGCAGAGAGAGAGTGATAAAACAATTGTTTTCCCTCGGCCAAGCCACATGCTTCCTCTTTATCATTAAGACTATACATACAAGATCAGTCAAGATTGAGATAAATTTAATGAAAAATAAGTATACGATTCTGTCAACTGATTAGTCAACGATTAGTCAACTGATTAGTATTATCTAGCTGCTATATTCAAATCGATATCGTTATGTTTATTCTTTTAATTTTATATCAATCAAAGGAAAGCCAATGCGTTATCTTTAATCGTGTACTAATTGGCTTCTACTATTCCAGAACGTAGTCAAATTATCATTAATGTTATTATTAATATGAAGGCAACGTCGCGCGCGAGCAATTAAGAATGTATTTTTTTAATTCTTTTATTCCGGATCACACATGCCGATAATATAATCAAATCACAGGATGACGTAAATTTTTGCCAAGAGTTACTTTCCGACAGGAATTAGTTATTATGAAGCAAATTTTATTTTTATCAAAGCAATCTCATGAAAATTTACGTCATTCTGTACGTGATGTTCGCTATTCATACAAATCGATGATATTCTCAAATGTTTAATGAAATCATGCACACACAAGTAATATTACGTATTTTTCTTTTTGCAATAGATTTTATATAAAATATATACAGTTTTATATTTTATATACAATAAAACATACGATTATGTATATAAAATATTTTTATAAATATAAAGTATACAATATATAATAATGAAATATATTATTTAATTTTACATTTTATGTATCTAAATATAATTCCATATAACTTAATTGTATAATTATGAATAAGTATATTTTATTTTTTATATAGGTATACGTATAAGATGAGTCAACAAAAACTTTCCCAGTTTTTTATAATTAACTGATGTATGTATTTGGAAAATGTTTTCAAATGTCGATATAACTTCAGAAACTTTATTATTATAAGGAAACTTTTCTTTCAACTTTGACACTCTGTATTTTTAAAATCGTTTTAGATATATAATTATGTTAGTTTTTCGTCTTGAATTTATATGAGAATTTTAAATCACTTAAAAAAAAATATATATATATATATGTTTTAGAGTATTTAATATCCACCTTATATATATCTAGTAGAGATATTTTTGTATATTTCACACAAATTAGTCTTATAAAAGAGCAGTTACAAAAGAGAAGAGTTTTCGTTGGTCCACCTTGTATAATCAATTGTATATGTATAAGATATATACAGGGTGGATATTAAATACTTTAAAACATTTTAAGCGATTTAATTCTCATATAAATTCAAAACAAAAAAACTAACATAACTATATATCTAAAACGGCTTAATTTCAAAGATACAGAGTGTCAAAGTTGAAAAAAGTTTCGTTTTTTTTTCAAAAATTTCTTAAAAACCATTCGAGTTATTTTGAAACTTCATATTTTGAAAATACAAAGCTTCATCAAAATAATTCCAGTGCGTTTTTTTTAATTTTTGAAAAAAAAATTTTTTTTTCAACTTTGGCACCTTGCATTCTCCAAATTAGGCTCTCTCGGTCATGTAAAATTTAGTCGTGAATTTGTGTAAAGAATTTGTTTAAAATCTTTTAGAGTACTTAGTACCCACCGTGTATATTAATATTGTACATATAAAAAAAACTGATCTCCAATCGTATCGCAGTGTTGTGGTATTGAATACTGAACATACATGAACAAAAGGAATTGAAACTTATGTAGGACGTGTATTTATTTATTACATGAATGTATTTATTATTCAGAACGGTATGGGATATATAATACTGTCTGTTCGAGGTACAATCTTCGAAATCGCACAATGTACGCTCGGAATCTCTACTTTTCCTTCTATTGTTTTCATTTCTGCCGATCGTCGAGAGCGGATTCGCTCATCGGGTTCGGCGCGCGCGAGCACAGATTCACAGATACGTAAAAAGAATCTATAAAAGTAGAAACGTGTGTAGAGCGATGTATACATGGCGAACCGCTTTATCGCTGAAAAAAATCTTGCGTGACGCATACACACGCCTGTGTGCGTGTACGACTGTACGCGGCGAGGTTTTACGAGCTCATACATTTGTGGACAGTGTTTCTCGGTGCAGCACGCAGCGATTCTCCGCTTCTCCAGTCTCTCATCACATTTTCCAATTGCATTTTTATCGCCTTGTTCATTGACCCACTCTTTTCCGCAATATCGCGGCCTCTCGAAGCCCGTACACGTCAAACGATTTATCACGATGACACTTCGCAGTGAAACCATCGGGAATATCGCGGATTAAATAAACGCTTTCATAATTTAACAGTTTTTATAAACGATCTTTCTCCTCTTCCTCTGTTCTTTCTCTCCACCTCTCCACTCTCCCGCTTTATCCCTCACTCTTGACGAGCATTGTTCAATTTCAGTCCCGTCTCGCGTTTCAATCCTCAAATGGTTTCACAGCTATCTTTTGTCTTTAATCTATTTATCTTTTATCTTTAATACATGCTTTTTTATATCGAGGCCAAGCGTAAACAAGCTAAAGTAAAAATAGAAGTGTCTATTTAGATTAATTAGTAATTCTGTAGATTAATTAGTAATTCTGACGCTAGTATTTACGGAGTCAAATATTATGCAGATATACTTGTGTAAATGCTA
This sequence comes from Acromyrmex echinatior, assembly GCF_024713525.1. NCBI lineage: Eukaryota > Metazoa > Arthropoda > Insecta > Hymenoptera > Formicidae > Acromyrmex > Acromyrmex echinatior. Next base: position 18,004,159 of record NC_141854.1, on the reverse strand, counting down.
CTCCGAGTATACTTACCTTATTTAAAAAAATGTGATTGTTCTCGAAACTTCTTTACTTCATTGCTTGTAACTTTTTTTGCAATGTTTCAAGATGTTAGTAGCATTATTAAATCAATGATCAAGTTAATTGTGTTATTGTTTCAGCTTCAGTTTTTTTTTATGATTGCATTTCAAGTTCCACAGTAAGCGGTTTATATAACTGAAGGTTATATTTAAAATTTACATTTACATACAAACAATGTTAAGCAAGATCTCGATGATATTAGCTTCTAATTTGCTTCCATAGCCATTTTTACTGATGTAAATTAACTTTAATTTTGGTTTAATTTATTTTATTTTTTTTTAGTTTTAAGAATTAGAAGAGAACAAAGAGTAAATTAAATTACTGTAAACATTAAAATTAATCTACATTGATAAATACAGATATTATAGTTGATTATATTCGGATAAGTTTTTAAATCGATTAATTTATTATTGTATTATTAATTTATTAATTTATTATTGTATAACATTTTTATTAATAAGCATACATATGACGTTTACTTATTATTATTACGTTCTTTAATCTAACGTGAAAAAAATTTCTTTAATCTAGTCTCAAAAAAAAATTTGTTTTTTTACAATATGTTCATTTTTATGAAAGTTATAGCAATCAAGTTATGCAGTGGTGCGTCCAGCAGAAAAAGCAGCTTTGCAACTGTTGCAAAATTTTTCAATATGATTTATGCACTTAGAGTCAATGAGGAACTACAAGCAAGAACTAATCATATTAAAAAATTTTACAATACTTGCAAAATAGTTTTTCTGCTGAATGCAACCAGTGTGTTGCACTCGTGACACTAGTAAACACTAACTAAAAATAAAAAATTATGACACATCAGTGTGTTATAATTTCACATTTAACAATATAAATAATAATATAACACGACATACGCATATTATAATATATAATAGTTAAATTATTGAGTGTGAAGAAAGCAACATGACCTTATGTTACTTTTAGTTTCAGTTCCACTAATATAAGAATGTAAGATTATGGATTAAGTTTAATCTTAGTTTAATTTACTGTTTATCTTTTTCTAATTCTTTTAGAAAAGAATAAGAAAAAGATTAAGATCGAGTAAATAATTGAACCGAGATTATAAGTTAATCTTATATTGGTAGACCTAAGGTGATATTTACTGATAATACGTGACATTGAAAGATTAAAAATCAAAGTTCACCGAGAATAGAAAGCCTGGCAAGAAAAAATCCGAAAAGAATCACAGCAAGAATGTAAATCTTCGCGCAATCGACCGTCGACACACGTCATGAGTAGACTTATCAGCCATATTCTTTTAAGAATACATATACTCTTTTTAAAATCGTAAAACTTTTGATTATTAATTAAACTTTTACATTTATAAAATTATATTAATAAGAATTGTCAATAACAATTATATTTTAGAAATTTTATTTTTTTGTTAAATACATACACTTAATGTAACACATAAAAAAATTATACCCTCTCCCCCCATATCATCTTTTTTAAAAAGAAAAGTACAATGTACTCTTCTCTTTCTCTCGCGATTCAGATATGGTAATATTGATGACCCTACAATCGTGAATTTCGTGGAGCCGTTTTCGTGGATAAAAGTGCAATTGTGTGAGCCACACAGCTTGCAATTAATTCCACGCGAATCGTCGAGAGGCGCGTGTGTTGGAAAAAGCCGAGCCGGTCGCCTTTGCATCCGCGCGCGCGCGCGCGCGTACACACACACCTAAAAGCGCTAAACTAGCCGGTCTCGCATTATTCGTGCTTCCGCACACATAGCTGAAAGTCGCTGGTAACTGTTACCACTCCGAGGGGAGAAGGCGCGAAGGGGCGAGGCCTGGCCCCCTGGTCGCTCCCCTACGTTCCCAACTGTAGGGGGACCCCGAGGGGGTGAAGGAACAGGAGGGGGCGCGGAAGGGGAGTCGTCAGTACATAACATACATATACACGAGCGAACGTCTCTCGTCTCTCGCTCGCGTGGCCATGCGTGAAGTCAGCCCCCAATGGCCAAACGTGAGTTTCACTCCGCTCGTTACGCGTATTTATAACTTCGCCGGTCACACGCGTTTACAAACGACGGAGTCCGCGCGCGCGATGCTATCGATTTTTCTGGATCTCCGTGGAACGGCGATTATACGTCGCGATTATGTATGTCATAGGTATATACATATATAATATGTACATACACGCGACGCATGTATTCCGAGCGCGTGCGTGCGTGTGTGTGTGTACGCGCTCGCGCCGGCTCGCGGAATTATGTAACACGTTTCGCGTCGCGTTTCTATTAATGTCACTAATCGGCCGAGTATTAATCACGTTATCTCGTATATAGCCATACGGCCGTTCGTGACGCTGTGGATGGCTATTATATCCTTTTTGTGGATGACACACTGGGGTGCCGACGGTATTTTATCCTTTTTGAATTTTGGGGACAGTGCGTAGGATCGCATCGGTGGGATCTGAAAAGCCTGACGCGAAGGTCGTAATTTTTAGCCTTTAAACAGGCACGAACTTGCATCGACATGCACGAACTCGACGCTGTTGTTCTGAAATTCGACACAAAGAGATACGTTTCTCGCTGAATATGGAGCGTTCTGCTTAAATTATGTCCATTTAATTTATTCTTTGTAATGTTAGACATAGAAAAAAAAGATAAAAATAGATTGAAAAGTGCGAATATTTTGAAGTAACGGGCAAGTGAGGGAAAAAAATAAAAATAGATTGAATTACGGGATTACGGTTAATCTACGATTAATCTACGTTCGTAGAAGAGGATATTAAAGATTAAAATTAAATTGAGATATTAAAATACATTGAAATACGATAAAAATGATTCTTCGTTTTTCAAATGTTTTATAAAGCTAAAGTTCTATGTATAGTGAAACGTTAGGAACAAGATAAATATATTAGTAGTAAAAAAAGATAAGGAATATAGATAACGTTTAACTCTTTCATAATTTTATTATTTCTCTAATATTTAATATTTGTTTTTCTTTCCTAATATTTTTTCCATTGTCCGCAGAATCTAAACTCTCGATAAACATTTCCTTCGCGTTGAGTTTCTTGAAGATGTGCGATTTCAGCATTTATGAAACACTGTTTCTGGTGATAAAAGAATATCAACAGACTGTCCTTATCTCTAGACATAAACGATCGTAAGATGATTGTATAGCGCTAGTGTACACGAGGCAAAGATTATATTTCGCTTTTAGACGCTTGCGTCGGCAACGTCCCTTTATTTCCCGTAATTTCTTGGATAATTCAACGGATTAGTGCGCTCCGTATATGTAGTCGCTCGCCCCGAGGCCGCTCCCGTGTAATTGTTATACACCACGTAATACTGATCGTGCGGAAGAAAAAAGGAAAACGACAAGAAGCTGAAGCTTCACGGTGCATTTTGATGATTATTACCTCTAGTCCCTCGGTTTTTGCCGGCCGAACCGGTTTTTAATAAAATTCAGCTCTTCGATTATGTCGTCGGATGTACGATGCAATCGGAGAGCGCATCGCCCGGCAAGGTTTGACAGAGATAGATGAGCAAGCGAGATAAAGAGAGAAGAACAGAGCGAACAAGAGACAAAGAGAGTCAGCGAGTCAGAGATAAAAAGAGAAAGAATAGAGAAAGAGTGGCAGACAAAGAAAGAGAGCGAGTGAAAGAGAGAGAGACAATGAGAGAAAGAAGTGAGTGGGGGACAAAGAAAGTGAGAGAGAGAGAGAGAGAGAGAGAGAGAAGCAGGTAGAAGCGAGGGATAGAGGTACTTAATAGAGAAAGAGAATTGCAATAGAAAAGAGCGAGGCAGCGCGAACGTCATGTTATTCGCGATCACGTACTCGCCTCCACGTAAGCGAAACAAAGAGATCGATCGGTCGAGTTGCGGGGAGCGACGACCATAGCTATGGTTCCTTTCTCTCTCTCTTTCTCTTTCCCGATTTACGGAAACGTAATTCGCTTCTCTTGCGGTCTCGCGACTCGGTCTCGCGACTGATCGCGAAATCTATGTGTCTTGATTGACGTGTGAATGAGTTAATAATAAAGTTGAGATCGCGCGCTGCCCATCAGGCCGCGGGGGCCAGGCATTATCGGGAGTTTGTTTGTACGAGAAGCTCAGCAACCGCGCAGATAAAAACGGCACTTCCGATAGAGATGTTATTTTCCAGAATCTACAGGCATGTTGTTCCATCAGTCCTGCGTTTTGCGAATCGTCTGATTTGTACATATATTCGTTGTTCCTGAACATTTTTCCGCGAAGATATCCGCAGGGATCCATTAAAGAGTCATTGCAAATCCGTATGGGTCTATTCCAGACAAACTTGCTTAAACGTATGCATATAAAGGAAGTTATCTAATCGCATTTCACGTACGTAGAAATGCGATTAGATAATTTTCTTTAGATGTACATTTACGCGGATATACAAGTTTGGCTGGATAGATCTTAAAGGATCATTTACACTGGTCGTAACTGTTAGCTTACTTGTTGTAAACTATGAGAAATTAATCATTCATCAGTCAAACGTGAGGAGAATAATAGACTTCATTTTCCTCACATTATGATTTATCTTAATTGATCTTTAATTATTTGATCATGCAGCTGCGAGATTCATAGCGTTTTCCATTAGGAAAACTAGTGCAACACTGACGAATTGAATGCAAATTGATATTTTTAATGTTAATAAATAATTTAATTCTTTTAACGTTATCGTGACAACAAAGAATACGTAATTAAAAGGTTTGAATTATTTATTAACACTGAAATATGTGAATTGATTTGCATTCAATTATACTCTTGTCAGTGTGTATCATATTAGTTTTCCTAGTGGAAAATATTGTACTATCGGTCTTTAGGAGCTTTAGAACCATGGCACTCAGAAATACTTAAACAATAAAGAAATCAACATGTTGGATTTGCTACGCTAAAAAAAAAATTTACTAAATTTTAATAAATATACATTTAAATAGTACTAACTAAGGTTTAAGGGTTATTACATCTATTATGTTTCGGGACTCATCAAACGACATCTCACTGCGGATTATTTTATCTGTCTGATACCGTTCAGCCGATTAAGCGATTGTATTTATAAATGCGCGATAAGAAAGAGTGTACATACATTGTAGATACGTATGGGATTTAAACGCGATACGCGATCACGTTTGTTGATCCTCAGCAATGATTTGGACCTGCGGATATTTCATTCGACGGATTTTTTGAGTCGCTGGCAGCATTTTGAATTTATTACAGATCATCCGAACCTGTCAAGCAGGTTTTCGAATCTTTGCGTTGTCACAGATTCTTAGGACCGGTGATTCTTAGGATCCGGTATTGTTGGGCCCCTCTAGTATTTTATCCACAAAGACCCTTTTGGAGTCACAGGTGTTCGCTACTCCTTTGCGTGTTTAATATATTTCCTGGATATGTATTATGGAATTATTCGATATGAATTTCGATCAAAATTGTTCATATCATTCCTTAGATTTCTATTATATTTCCCGTGTTCGGTCGCTTTCTCGGATTCGTCAATCTAAAATTCAAGGAGTTTATCCTATTTCAATATTTTTGTCAATTCATGGAGTTGAAAAAAATATCGGATAAACAGGAAGTATATTTTCAACACGTTTATTTCGAGTGCTTCTAAGAGAATTGCTTATAATGTGTTTTGAAGTCGAGATGTATATAAAAAGGTAATTCTATTTTCTCGTTCCCTATTTAGCACCCAGTCGCTTTCTCATTTTCGTCAATTTAAAATTCACTCCAAGAGTCGCGAAGCATATCGAAATAACGGATAAACCGAGGAATAAACAGAAAGATTATTATGTTCCACGCGTTTATCTCGATACTTCTAAGAGAATCATTTATAATTTGTTTTGCAGTCGAGATGTATAAAAAGATAATTCTATTCCCTGTTATCATTCGCGGCCGCTTTCTCATATTCTCCAATTTAAAATTCACTCCAAGAATCGCAAAACATATTGGGATAAATCGAGGAGAGAGAGAGAGAGAGAGAGAGAGAGAGAGAGAGAGGGAGAGAGAGAATAAAAACAGAAAGATTATTATCTTCAACGCGTTTATCTCGAGTGCACCCAAGAGAATTACTTATAATTTGTTTTGAAGTCGAGATGTAGAAAAAGATAATTCTTTCCTCTGTCATACACCGTTCTCATTCAGTAATCCATTTATCTATAGCTCTCATCCCGCGATTTCCATAATCGCGGCGGTTTCTCGCCCGAGCGCGTAACTCCCGCGAATATGAAGCTTTTATACTCTGAATGCATCTCGGTCAGATCTATTGTCCGAACGTGACCGTCTTTGTATTAAAACTAACGGCATCCGTAAACGGCACGAGCGCGCTAATCTTGTAACTCTCGTTACATAAATCCTCCTCTCGCGTGCGACCCAACGTGTCCTCCGGATTAGAGGCCGATAAAAAAAAAGACACTTATCACGTACGATCTATTTGTCAACGTGCGAAAAATAATTCTCGTCGACGAAAGGAAACAACATTTTCTCCGTTTCGTAACAAACGTGACGGGGCGACTTACGGATGGAAAAATAGAGTGATATCGAAATAAATCGACGCGAACGGTGTGTCGAATCGGATATTACTCGTTTTTAAAAAAAGAGAAGTAATGATAAATCGCGCACTCTAAGTGACAGTAAAAAAAAATTACGATTAAAAAAAGTAGATACTCTTTATACGCGACGATAAAATAAATATATCGTGTCGAGTGAATCAACGTTCGAAATGCTTTTCGTGAGACCGGTAGTAGAGCTTGCTTAGATCAAGCATAGCCGTGAGCAAGCGCTTCTTAATACAATTGGAAGTCTTACGCAATACGATTTTCACAATCAGCTTTTATCAGGTTCTACATTTTTTTATATTTATTATATTTATATTTTTTTTTATATTTATTATCTTTAAATATAAGTTCTTTCTTAAATGTAACTTTCTTATCGAAATTCTCGTAAAAAAGTATTTTTTTTTTAAATCGTGATTCTTAGTACAATTTCCTTAGAAGAATTTCCTAGAAATTTAAATTTGTTGGTCAATTAATCACTTATTTTGAGTATTGTTAAAATATTGTTAACAGTAATTTTAATACTGAAAATAAGCAATTAATTGGCCAATATTAAATTTCTATAATGGTTGGAAATATTGAATATAATTAGAAATCTTATGCAATATGCGTACGGTTTTCATTTTCATAATCAGTCTTTATATCGAGTTCTACATTTTCTTTTTTATATATCATTCGTCTATATCTTTAAATACAAGTTTCTTATTGAAATTTTTGTAAAAAAAAACCTATTTTAAATCCTGATTCTTAACATAATCAGAAATCTTACGCAATGTGATTTTCACAATTAACCTTTATAAGTTTTATATTTCCATTTTAATTTGTTATTCATCTACATCGTTAAATATGAGTTTCTTATAAAAATTCAAAAGAAGACTTTTAAATCATGATTCTTAACACAATCCAGAAATCTTACGTAATGTATGTGATTTTTATAATCAGCTTTTACGAGTTCTGCATTTTCTTTTTGATTTATCGTTCTACGTCTTTAAGATCTGAGTCTACAAAATTTTTATCGAAATTCTCGTCATCAAAAGAAAAAATTGTGATTGTGAAAAAATTTAAAATTGTGATTCTTAACAATTTGGAAATCCTACAATACGCAATTGTCACAATTAGCTATGTTGTGAGTTTTATATTTTCTCTTTGATTTGTCATTTGTCTACGTACTTAGATAAGTTTTTTTATCGAAAATTCTTGTCAAAAGAAGACTTTTTTTTTTAAATCGTGATTCTGTCGTGACGACTTTTTACCATAACCTTCGCTACAGCCAGGGTCAGCTGATCCCGCGCCCCACAGCAAAACACAACACCTTCTGAATTTCTAAAACAGGTTTTTCTCCCCTCCGGGATGCAGCCAGAAAGGAGGTGTGTATGTACGCTCTTCGTTTTTTTACATCGGGAGCGCGGATCTCTCGATTTTTATCCAAATCGCCTACGCTTAAAAAACCTGCTACCGAGCGAAGGGCAGTAATTTCACCTGCGGTTTAATACGCGCGTCTCGTCGCGGCGTTAAAAGCCGCGATAAAAGGTTACGCGACGTAATGCACGTCGACGAGAGATGAGAGTAGACGAGAGAGAGAGAGAGAGGAGAGAGACAGATAGAAAGAGAGAGAGAGAAAGACAGAGAAAAGAGGAGGGAGAAAGAGAAGAAAAACAAAACGAGCATCGTGGGTGAAAAAAAACTCGATGTACCGTCGTCACCGGCGGCAACAGCGGATAGATCCCCTCCGAGGAGGATCGCACTCGCACGTTCTCGCACGCTCTCGCTCGGTCGGGATGCCGAGCGTGACCGAAGGCCGGCGCGAGTATCGCCGGAAATGGCCGAAGTGCGGACGTACTGCCGAAACGTCACGTAGGCGATGTTGCTAGGCGGTCGACTGTAGGCGACGTGGGGCGAAGGGAATGGCGGGGTATCCTCGAGGTGGGATCGCCCGTATAAAAGTCGCGTCAGCAACCGGCGGCCGATCAGTCGAAAGGGTGAATTTGCCGTGGATCTTTGTCGAGAGCTCTCAATTCGCAGTCGCTCCGGTGAAAGCTTTCGGTGTTACGGATCCGGTTGCCTATTGTCCGTCATCAATCTGTTCTCCGTGGCCGCTTTCCACGCGTTTCCAACAGCCTCGTCCATCGTTCGCCGTCGACATCTCTTTCTCGAAGAAAATCGCGTTGCCGTTCGGCAAGGCCGACGAGAAAGCCGTGTCCATTGTGCGTCCGCCGCTGCAAGACTTTCTCGCGAAATCATGGAGGTCCTGCCGTGTCCTGTCAATGTGGACTTCAGCAACACCCGAGGTGAGTGCGTACAGATGTAACGGCTGTCTCGCGATGCCGGTTTCCCTTTAATTCCTCCGTTCTCGCGCTTCAATTGTCGGCCTCTCCGTTTTCTCCTCCATCGAGCGAGCCGTTGTTCTCAGCTGACAACGCCGGCCGCAATCAGCTGATTTTTGCTTTCGCGACACGTTTCGTCGGCTGCATCGCTCGAAAAATTTACTCCGATTTCTTAATATGGACGAGGATTCGATTTCGAGGCACACCGGCGATTTACCGGCGAAACGTCGAATTATAGTTGCGTCAGCGTCGGTCTTCCGATCGTACGAGGGGGAGGGGATGCCCTTCGCTGTCGTTTTTCCATGTTCCTCGATTGTTCTCTGTCTAGCTTTCCACTTACAGTCTTCGGCGTGTTTATAAATGGAATTTTCCTAAAATTTAGCGCTTTCGATCGTCCGGTAAATAAATACGGATTAACGGACACAAAGAGAGTACTTCAGTTTAATTGCTCTTTCGAATTATAGAATACAAACAAGATTTCGTCAGCTGATGATGCAAAAACTGTAACGTGAATGTATTCCTTTTATTAAGCAATCGATCATATTTTATAACTCGCTTTATTGTGAGATTTTTTTATTTTCGATTCCAGCAATTTTGATAATAAAAACGAGAGCTCCAGTAATAGAAACGTTTCAGAAACGTTAGAACACAAAACGGAAGAGTTGATTGTCCAAGTGGCATAGAACGATTGTGATTTTTGTTAAGCGCGATAAGATAGATAAAAAAATCGAGGTCAAACGAGTTCGTACGAGCTTACCTCTTCGCCGGCCGCTAGAAACAATGGTCGAGGCAGGCTCGAGATAGAATCGACCGAGTGATCGACATACGTCTATTTCTATCAATGTAGATTAACTTTCAATTTGACTTACTTTTTTTCGAATTCTTAGGAGCAGAAAAAAATTTCTAGAAAATAATTAGAACTGAAAAAGAGTAATAAATAAATTTATCAACTAAGGCTAAAAATTAGATTTATTTATTAAATAATAAATTTATCTCATATTTTTTAAATTAACAGGACATCACTATAGTTTCATAAAAAAATAAGTTAAACCGAACTAGAAAAGAGCAATAATAAAATAAATAAATTATTTATCAATTGAGGCAAAATAATTATAAATTTATTTATAATTGTTTAAATAATAGATTTATTTCATATTTTATAAATTAATGAGCAGGACATTGCTATAGTTTGATAAAAAGTAGATTAAAACTAATCTAATAAAATGGTAGAAACAGGCAATAGAAGAAAAAAGAAATGTTACAGTTCAGATATTCTTTCGACGATCACGCATTGATTAAAAAAATGAAATGCATGGCGAGGTGGGAGACTCGACGTTGGTTGCGTCCTCGCTCCTAACGACTGTTCTTTGTTATGTTGCACAGACGTCGGTTTTAAATAATAAAACGATGATCTCATCACTTGATTAATCGGGATTATATGCTGCGATCGAATTAATGCGAGCGTAAAATTAGCTAATATCTAGAATCTACTTGCGGAAACAAGAATCGGCATCGAAGCACTGATTAAAATTATATTTGAGTTCGGATTATATTTAGATAGAATGGCAGATAACGTGAATCATCATCGAGAAGCAAAATATGTTTTTTCGCCTATGGCTTTCGATTACATCCGATGATATCGGTTGATTTATTAATATCTAAGATTACGTCAGTTCCCACTTTTTATCTCGGAAGATATTAGATAAATAAGAGGCTATTATATATATATATGTATATATGTATACTTTTCATATATTTTGTTATGAAAAGTATTTTTTGGGCGAAAGTTTGTGGGAAAGTTAAATTACGAATTATTATTATCCTAAATAATAATTTTTATTTAACTAAAAGAATTGTTATTTAAGATAATAATTCATTTTTTAGGATAAACTATTATTTATCCTAAATGTGTAATTTAATAATTGTTTAATTTGCATTAACGAGACAATTAGTTCAAATTAATTTTATTTAGGTTTTGAAGTAATTGGGAGAATGACTGTTGAGTTGTCTGTAGGCTTGAAAATAGAAGAAAAAGTGATCTGCCACTTTCTTTTCAATTGACCGCTTTAACGTTTAGTTTATTCACTGGGAAGCTGAGAGAGCGCACGCGCTTAATTTCGTTTAATTAATTGTTACAGCTGGAAACGAGACGGACGAATTGGACGGTGCCTGTCAGGCGTTGGCGAAGAGGCTGGAGGTTGAACTCAGGAGGGCTAAACACGCCCAGCTGGCTTGCGGCGAGGTTCTCCTACCTGCCGATTTGCTGCCCAAGATAGCCAAAGATGTACTTACGATGGCAGAGAATGAGCCCTGCGGCCTTCGGTAAGTAGAATTTTCCATGTTGCCGAAATAACCCTTCCCTTTCTCGAGTGATTCGAATTCGACCAAATCAACACGATCCGCGAATCCAGATAAATATTATTTCGCGCAACAAGTGTCCATCTGGAAAATATAGAAAAGCTTTTCTCCAAATTGTTTTTTTTTTTCGCGAGTAATGTTATAGGAAATATCGTTAATTGTATAAAATATTTGGAGCGATTTTTTTTTCCAATGAAAATTTGATTGAATTATATATATTTTTTTCATATTTTTTAATAGTTTTATTCGGTTATTAAAAAGATCGATGCTAAAAATAAAAGTGTGTTAAACTTTCCTCGAGTATCTCGATTCGTTATTGCTGTAAACGTTTTTCCTGAATAAATTGATATATTGTCTAAATTTTCAATATCTTTGAAAAATTGATGTTTGCTTGTTTCAGAGGCTGTACGTTGTTCATCAGCTTCGAAACGGATAGCATGTGCCGCAAACTGTCGAGAATACAGTGCGATCCCAGTACTGTGTCGACGTTCGAGCTCTATCTCACGCTGAAACAGGATCATACATCCTGGCACATGCTGCTGCCTCAATTCTTAAAGTGAGTATACATTTAATAAAGTAGAATCTTGCAATTAGAATCTGATTTAAATCACTTTAAATTACTTATGTTGCAACTTAATTTTATATAAAGTTATTTAACTTATTCTTTTGTTTGACTATCTTTAGACTGAGATAATATTGTAGATAATATTCTAGATTCTTTTGTTATACTTTGTAATTAGCTGTTTTTATTTACATATTTACTTCGATAACATGAAGTGGTATTGCAATACCGCCTTCTTCACTTAGATTGTATGATTAGATTGTATCTGAATAATTTTTATCCGTTCAGCTTTTCCGTTTCCACAAACTTCGCGTTGCAAAATATTGTACATTTTGTAGATAATGCGATTAGCATGATTGTCTGATGTAAAGAAACTGAAAACGATTTGTTGTTTTTTTTTTCCAGAAATCTCACACGTGGCGGTACCATCATGATCAGTAGGGATTTCACTTTGCAAAAGAAGAAACTCTACAGGTCTTTCCAGCAATCTCATTGAAGTATCTCGGGATCACATACCGGAGTTTTGCACGTTGTAACGATCACCCGTTTTGCCTAAACGGGTGCGGCCATTTTTGTCAGTTAATTGCCCTATAGGCGTTGGCCAAATTCATACAATATCGAAGACCAGGAAAGAAAAAAAACTAAGACGGCGGAAGCAGAGGACCTGAGGTTAGATTTCGTCGTTGTAATGGCACGCTGTAAAATTCGCGTATCATGGTCGCGATTATGCGAGGTGTTGCGTTTAACCCTTTAACTTGGAAATTACATTTCAATTTTCTATATAAATGACACATTTTACTTATAAGAAACAGTAGAGTTTTTGAACAAAGGTACTTGCACGTACAAGTGCAGGAGATACTGAAATTGATCTGTGTGTTTAGAATTTATTCAATGGATGTGTAAAGAAATGAAATAGTTCGTAGAAATGCTGCTTTACGGTGTAAAAATATTGCAGTTTGAACACAACAGATTTACGAAAAGTTAGATCTTGCGTTCAAAATCTAGTGATGTATAGATCTAAAAGATGAAGAATCTATATGTCCACAGATCTAAGTTCTATTATTAGTTAAAAAAAAATTGAATCTAACGAACAAAAATCCAGATATTTCAACCTATAAGATTAATCAGGGATTAAAGAATTCAGTTGAATTATATTTAATTGTAATCCAGAAAATAAGTAAACGATTAGATTCGAAGATCGCTAGAATTAAAAAAAATATTTGCAAAGCTAGTTTATAAGATATGTAGAATTTGAAGATCGTTGGAATTGAGGATCGTAGAATTTAAGCTTTCCAAAATCTAGGGATTTGGAGTTAGAAGTATTGTAACGATAAGGATGAATCTTAACACGTTTTCACTGTTGAATGGCGAGTCAGTTAAAGGGTTAATGACAACACCATCGCTTTTTTGTTCTGCTGTCACCATGCAATACTGTATTCAAGGAGAGAGGCCTATTACGCGTTCGATAATTGTGATAGCGCGCGAGACAAGTTCTAATAGTGGTAGATCTTATATCGCGAGGAGTGGTCTCTCGCATCTTCGTTCTTGAAGAGGATATGTGATTATAAGACTTGTAACAAATTTCACGTGATACGTAGCAAGTATAATTAGTTTTTAGAGCGCGTTTTACTGATTAATCATAGTCAGGTAGCTATTAGTCGCGTCGGATGTTTAGTGATGATCCTTCGAAGCTCGTGTGTGTACGTCTCTCACGGACGAGCACATATTGTCCATTTTTCATTGTGAAATGTGAAATGATTATGCTGGAATATGTGGCAGCATATTCTCCAAATAGTAACCTTTTATGGAAATCTTGCAGGATAGTCCCAGAGAGAAATAGATCCTAATGAGACTATCATTTTGTGATTAATCAAGTCACTATTGATATTAACATAAGAATAATTCGAATATATAATCATATAATCGAATTATCTTACATTGAGAAGCGTAAGAACTCGAATAATAATTCATATTTTCCAGTTAATTTTTACATTTTCAATTTTCGAAAACAAAATGTTTGTCTTAAAAATCAACAAAAGTAATTTCAGTAGGATGTTCTCATAATGCACATTTTTTTGGGACATCCTGTATATCCTGTTGGTAGATGATACAGATGTTCAGCCCATACCGTCATTCCATTCGATCGATCTTTCTCCCTCGTCATTTTCTCCCTTCATAACAGTCGCTGTATGAAAAATCTCATTACTTTATAATAACATCTTCTCTCGATGTCGCGATGCTGATGATCATTTCTGCGATATCATTAATAAATATATTAATATTTGTCTCATTACCGGGTGATTCGTCTCGACAGTAATTTATTTAAGTCGAATTTGTCGGCGCAAAGCAATACGGCTTTCGCCTTCTGTATTGTTAGTGCATAATATTTTGTTTCAGTTAACTTTCAATATTTCGCGTTTTGAGATTTTGGTTCTGCGAGTATGAAATTATTTCGATGAATTCTGTGAAAAGTTCAAAGCTTGTGAAACTCGTCACAGATTTTTCGTTTAGTTTGCGGGGCTAAGAGAAGAACCTTTAACGAAATAGAGTAAAGCGGTGCAATTTCTAAATATATCTTAGACTTATTACATTAAGTGATAAAAACCAATCTTACTGTCTAACGGATAGTTAAAATTGTGTAAAATCGTATGCAGACTAATGGTATGCGCAATTATATATCCACTAAGCTAGATAGTTGAACTATATTTCTCGGTGTAATCTGAGAGATGATCCATCTTGAAACTGTATCGCTTTAACTCTGTAGCTTCAAATAGATTTTCACAGAGAAACAATGACGAAATGAGCTCGTCTTTGCTGTTTAACGCGCTAAAAGGGACGAAAGATTAGAGAGAGGATTAACGTTCTGCTATTAAATTATTGTTCACAATCTTCGCTTCAATTTGTCATGTTATTATGTTATTATTCGTTGACTACCGTACGTACTATTACTTACGTTGTGGTTAATATCTGTTCGCGTTTTCTTTGTGTCTAGATTTTTTTTTACTTCTTTACCATTTTTCGTTCTGTTTTTTTTTTTACTTTGCTTCGGTCGCTTTTCGTCGTAGTGCGATTAAAGACCTTAGTGGCGGTATTGTGATATTAAGAATTACGAAGTGATTAAGAGAAAGAAGCAAGTGTGTGATTATCGTTAGGATTTAGATTAAAGACGCTCATATATAAAGTTTTCTTCGCGGGGTCGAGAGAAACGAGTTGCGTAGGGATACCAATCCCTTCCGTTTTACCTTTGCGCACAAGAGAGAAAAAGTACATTGAAATTGAAAACCTCTTCGTGGTATACTTACAAAGGGTGGCGACGCTTTAACCGGTAAATCGAATATTTATATCAGAAAGTGAGGTTTCCTTTTACGAACTGAATTACAACAGGATGCGTACCGCAACGAGACTCAATGGAATTAGATTGAACTCGGATTTTTTTGTGATAATGTAGAGCTGTCTCTTTCAAAATCGGCGAAGCAAAAAACCGATGCTGTTGCAATGAAATTCACTGTTTAAGAGAAAAAACTGTATGAAAAGATTTATTTGTATATATTTTTATTTTATACGTTAAAATAAATTATAATTTTTATTGAAAAAGAATCTAATCTTTTTCATATGCTCTGTAATGCTATTTTAAAATTTGTTTCTTGTAATTTCGTTAGTAATGTGTACAATTAACTAATATTTTTTAGTAAAGGATTTCGGTTATGTAATCTCGTATGTGTATTATATATATATATATATATATATATATATCATAAATTTTCTAATATATATTTATATATTAAAATCTGGGAAACAAAAAATTTTCTAAAATTTTTAGAATTTAAAATAATTTAGGATCTTTTTGTGTATTTTCTGATTTCAATGATTTTACAAACTATTTAATTTGTAAAATCTTTTAATTTTACATAATGTGTAAAATAAAATTGGTTGCAATTTATTAAGAAAATCAATTTGATGTTACAATATTTAATTAAAAAAATTTACTTTTCTGAATAATTATTAAAAATTTAAGACAAATGATTATAATTCGTTTAAAATTAGAACTTTAAAATTTGAACAATAGAATGAGAGAGTCCAATCTTAATATAAAAATTCAAAGTAATATACAAACATATTAATTAACTGAATTCTTTTTGTGAATTTTTGTCACAGAAAAGAAACATAAATATCGAACTTTTGGAAATAAATAATTTACGGTGACGAGTTCCAAACTTGTTTCTTGATCATCTAAATGATGGAATAGAACCGGTTAAAGCTCTAAAGGGGGAAGAGACACAATCCCGTCCAAAACATTTTCCCACCATCCTTCAGAGTCGTGCATCTACATCCCCTTACTTCATACGAGGACGAAAAAAGAGAAGTAGCTAGAAAGGTCACGTAAGAATGAGGGACAGCCACATGTAAAGTTAACCGCGCGTTGTAAATTGGACTATCGCATTTGCACGAAGGTGTAAGACTGATTTGCTGATGTAACAAACGAAAGACATAAAGACGTTGGCCCGTCTCAAGCCAACTGGCACTCACAGTACGTATGACCGTAAATTATTGCCCGAGAAGATACTACCTAAGAAAAAGATAAATAATTATCTTGCAGGATATTTATCTTCAATAAACTGATTATTGAAGAGAAAGAAGGCGACGCACGCACATATAAATTATAAATCTAAAAAGATGGATCTCTTTTTTTTCGGGCAATAATACTTTACTCATACTGTACTTCAAAATGTACTATTATAATTAGCAGTTATTTGTTAACAACAAACGCTACAAACGACATCGCAAGTCGAAATTGTAGCATTACAGAGTGGTGGAAAGCAATACTCGCGGCCTCGTTTAATCGTTATTAGTTAATTATGAATGTACGGATAAATTGCGAGCGGGTATACATTTTACATATGAAAGATTAATCCTATACAGTATAACACTTCTTTTTTTTATATGAAAATATGAATGTGTCCGCATATATTATATTGTCAAATATATGATATATAATTTATATTATATTGCAAATACCGTTTATATAATATATACACATATATAATGTATTTTATAACAAATTCGAAGTTACTATGCGAAATAAAGGAGTCAAGTGTGGGAGCTATAAAAAAAAAATCACGAAAACTCGTTTTATGATCATTTTATTTATATTCGATTTTATAATTAAATGCGATTTTATAATTAAATTATAATTAACTTGTAACACCTCCAATGAAGTTTTGAAACCTATTGAGGCGTCCGTTTATACTGTCGAGGGTTAAACGTGGATGGAACCATTTATATATATACATGTGCTTTCTAAAATATTATATCGTGATAAACACAATAATATCGAATGTGACAACGGCGGTGGTATCGTCGTTAATCACGTTTTTACAGTATGTGAGAATTTTATTAAAGACGTTATAAAAATTTATCTCATTTTTTTTGTATAGAGTAAGACATAGAAAACAGTACAAGTTTTTTCCTGGAAAAAGAAATAATTATATTATGAAATATATATATATATATATATATATACATATATATATATATATATATATATATATATATCATAAATAAGATAAATTAATATCTATAACATTCTCTCAAGGCGTATCTCCAGTGATGATCCTGTGGGAGACACATCGTAAAAGAGAATTGGATGAAGTTCAAATGATAACAAAAATTTAATTATCGATAAGTTACGACGGCGAAAGTTCCGTCGATCTCGTTTGCGTGACAAGGGCGATTAAACAAAAAAGCGCGTTCCCATTGATTGCCTCCATTATTTATCGTTTGTAGCGATTGTTTCTCGACAAAGCGAACGTTAACAGGATCGATCTGTGTTAACGATGTGCGTTACGCGCGCGGATGTTGCAAATTACATTGCGCACCGCAGGACGTACTCCCGTTTACGAAGTAATTGTTTTTACAGACCGTCATGGAAAAATTTCCTGATCTCATGAGCAGGCGAAGGTTTTTCCACCTTTGGCAGTGAAATACGTAAAGGGCTCATGAATATTCTTGAAATATTTATGTGTTTGTAAATGTGCGTAAATAGCGTCGTGACGATCGTGTAAAGTTTATCCCTAAATAGTATAAAACAACTTAAATATGTACGGAAGAGTCAAAAAGAGAGTCTAAATTTTCGTTCCAAATTCTCTTCTGGATATTTGAAAATTTCTTAAAAAATTTTATAACAATCAACATGATAAGCAGAGCTGATAATTTTTTTCTTAATTTTCTTCATATTTTAGACATGGAAAGGAAAATTCCTTTTTATACTGTTTAGGGTTAAATGTTAAATTACTACGAAGACAAGGATTGATGAAAATACACTCCTCATGGCAAGAGGGTGGAAATGAGAACGAGTTTCTTGTATCGCGAGGGTAGAGAGGAAGAGAAAGAAAGGTAGAGAGAAGAGACAGATAATATTTGTAATGTTGCACAGCAACGATTTGCGCGACGCTCGCTGTGCTTTGGATATTTTTGTACCTTGCGCGATATGAAAGTCCGATTACGTAGTTTTCGCGATAGTTTGCTCGCGATTAATGCCGCGGCTTCTCGATACGTTAGTGATCCTTTGCAAACGCATTTTCCCGTATTAAGAAATGCTATGTGATGTTATTTCTAATTTGTAATATCTACGACAATTTATGCTGCGTTTGAGAAACGCAAATAACAGAAAGAAATATATCAGAAGGTGTTGTCGATTTTTCTTACTCCCTGATCCATTGTTACTCATTATCATCCTTCAGAGATTCTGCGAAATCTTCATCCACTTCATTTCCTTTAAAGTAAGATAAGTGAGTACGAGAGTAAAACGAGTAAAAAGATTATTTTGCAATTATTAAAATATTATATATGCAAACAATATTCTCGATAAAATGAAGATATATTAATAAAATTACGATGCAAACTGTTTTTAAAATAAAGTTATGTCGAGAAGATAAATGTAAATATAAATGTGACACATGATCTATGATTTTTATAAAATTGAGATTGAATTATCAGTTAGGTTTACGCAAAGAGCAACTGAGTGCAACTTGAATTAAACATTAATTATTTTACTTCACATTAGAAGTCATATTAGAAATTCAGATAAAATGTCTGATTCTCATTTTAAAGGAGTTCTATAAAAAGATCGAATTTTAATATATTTATATTTATTAGCATTTGTTATTAATAGCATTTATCAAACTGTTAGAATCCATGCATAACGAGGAGTAATTTTACGCGATTTGTCCTGAAAGAATAATCAATTATAAATTCGTGTTGAAGAGGTGTTTATTATTGAAATATAATACTGAAATTGTGAAGCAATTATGCAAAACAACGTGAATACGCTGACGTCGCAGTAAAGGAACTGTTATTGCTAGCGAAAAATGTTTTCAACATCGATATTTGCACTGTTTTCAGATAAAAGTTTTCAGATAAAACGCTCGTGAAACTGAATCGCGTCGAAACGCGATAGATTGACAATAAGTGTATTATCAGCATGGGGGGGGAGGGAGAGGGAGAGGGGGGGGGGAACTATATTTACGTACGACGACCCAGGATTATAAATCTACACATGCCTGTGTAAACGTCGAGGAAATTCATAATTGAACGATTTACGAGATATATTCGAAGATACTCGCGAATATAAAGTGCGGAGAGAGAGAGCGCAGTCAAGGATTTAAGCTCGAAAACGCTACAGTGCAGTGTGCGGGGGCCGTATTGTTTCAACTAGTTCCCGCAATTATCACGGCGTACAGGATTGGATAGGAGAAACCGGTTTCTCGCGCGCGCGCCTGCGGTCGCTCGACGCAACCCGTTTGTTCGTGTTTTCATCTTGAAAACTCGTAAGTATTATCGGCATTATTCCGAGCTCTTCTGTGAAAAAATTCTACGCGGCATAAAACGTAATCGCGTAAACCGGATCGGAAGATTGCGCAAGCGTTGCCGATCCTCGAGCCATTGATTCCACATTGTTGTATGATTCGTGTTTGCTTCCTTTTTTTTTTAATTCGTCTGTATTGTATATTGTATTCTTTTGTCACATTATAAATCTCGATGGTCTACCATCGCGAATCAATGATTTCCTGTGAACAACTTGGAGTTTTTTTCTAGCAAAAATTGACGAGAACTTCGATAGCGGAGTTAATTTAGCAGCGAAAATTATTAAAACTTTTTCTATTGTACGTTTCAAAACTATCTGCAATATACTAGCAATATTAAATCCTTTACAGAAATTTAATATGATGGAAGGTAGTGATGAATTATTTATTTTGAGTATTAAAAGCACTAAACTCATAAACAATCTACCTATTTTTTTATCTACTTCTGTGATCTTTCTTTTCCTTTACTTTCTATCTTTCTTATTTTATTAACGTCTTATTTACTGCTTAATATTATCTACTTTTTTGTAATTACTTTTGTATTTTTTTTTGTACTAACCATAAGTACTATTTTACTCATAATAAGTAATTAATATACTATTGCTTTTTTTAGTATTAAATTGGATTTCTATAAGACTATTAACGATAAAAAAATTCATATAAAGTTAAACGACGAATAAAGTATCACTTTTCTCGCGTCTCTTCTGGTACATAAAAAGTATATTTAAAAACTTGTAGATCTTCTATTATATTTTATAACTCGAAAAGTGTTCGAGTTGTAACTACGAGGATGTACAACATTTTTTTTTTTAATATTAGCGACATTTTATTCTATAGAGACGTTGCGTAAATTTTCAAGTCAAAACGCGTCGTCGTCTAGCGTCGTCAGCTTCTCCCTCAATTTCGCCTTTTTGATGTATATTTTACGACCCAAGCGAATGACTTTGTTAATATCTGCTCCGGATATTCAATAAGCTAAAACGGGAACAGGCGCTTCGAGACATCTGTGTCTAATTTGGTGGCGAATGAGTTCTGGCTCATATCCGCGTCCGCAGTGTCTCTTCCTGAGATCTAGCATATCAATAACGCGTAGGTAATTCGAGTCGTGCGCGATAACGGGCTGGCAACTGGCTTGACTTGCTATGCGCGCTCAGCTGATGGCCGGTATACCCACTGACGTGACGTTCGGATGCGAACATATACACGCACAATCGCCTACTGTTTCCTTCGCCGATGAGAATCGGAGTTGGCGCAGACAGTTTGTCGCTGCGAGCGAAATATCAAGCTGGAAAATAGGACCAAGTGAAATTGTTAAAAGACGACAGAGATAACGACGGGGGGGGGGGAGGGGGGAGTGATTTCGAAACACAAATATCTTTATCTTTTGTTGTATGTTCGATATATATTTCTACGTATACATTTTAGTCAAATACTGTTTTTTTATCAAATCATTCAAAATTAAAAAAAATTTTTTTTAAATATTCCGAATTTTGGGTGTGAAATTGAACACCTACAGGAGTTCTGGGTGTGGAAAGCTCCATATCTTTCATAAGGAAGTTTTCGTCTGTAAAAGACGACATTATTCTTCCAGCTGGATATTTTCGTGTTCTTTTCATACGGGGACCTCGGGATCGAGATGACGTATGCAACTTTTTTTTTAAACCGCAGTCGAGGTCGGAGAGATGGAGAGCTCGAAGAGTCGGAGAAACGTCACGGAAACTGTACGAGAGACCTGTCAGATGTCACGTTCTTAAGAATTTCTTGTCGTTCGTATAAAAATAAGTGGGTTTTCCATCATTTGCATGCGCATGTAGATGTGAAAACTGGGATCATTATTGATGTGATAATTATTGATGTCTCAAATAAATGTAACGTTCAGTATAAAATACAGACGTAATAATAGAAACATATAAGACTATTTTCTTTTATGACATCACGAAACTATACTTATTCTATCTTTGTACAGTCCTCGATGTTTTTCTTGGAACATCATATCGGAACTTCTTTTTATAAATCGAATAACGTTTGAAATCAGCTAACATAAATCCGATTTAACGACTCATTATATTTCATTTATCGTCTTCGCATTTATATCTTTTGTCTATAAATCAGGAATAATCATTACGTTGTAATAGCAACGAAGAAATCTGCCAGCAACTTTTTATATCTAGGTACCTTTATTTATTATATTACGCTTATTTTATTTATATCACATTTACACTATTTATATGTATATTATTTTCATATTTCGATATTTCGAGACTGACAGGACAAGTCGAAATGCCAACTTGTCGTTTGGCAGCGGTAGAAAGCAACTGTTTGTTCACAGATATGCGTTATATTTACTGTTTACTTTTTTACTTTTTCAAGCCGCAGAATGACATTGAATGTTCTATTTTCGATTATTGACATGTAAAATCAAGATAATCACCGGTGTGTTCTTTGATTTTTCATTTTAGACAGAATCTTTCACATCCTTCAAATTGATAGTGGAAGAAAAATTTGATTTAGTTTTCGATCTTCTCTAAAATTTTCATCAAAAATTAAAATAACAATAATATTAATTGTCTGTATAATGTTAATCTTCTTCTCTTTTTTCTTTCTTTTTTTCGTGACATCGGTCCTGATGGAAGCTCGCTTTACCCGAGGGGTCGATTTGCAGTTGCTCGACTAGATGCGCTCACGCATACACGCACACACGCATACGAGCACGTAGGTACACGCTGCCAGTGTGCGAGCGTTTATCGCTTGCATGCAAGTTCGTTTACCCCGATGCAATAATCGCCATCCCTTATCTCGCGATTTCCTGCGGTGCTCTCGCTTTCGCGTCTCGATCGCGGTATACTGCGCTGTGATCGAGGCTTTAATCCGCTGTCCTCTGTTCTCTTTTCGTGAAAATCGAACGAATCATGCTTTGTCGTGTGTGATAATAGCAGAGAAGATTTAATTAAATAAGAGAAATCCTATATTCGATCAAAGCGAATCTTATCGTTAGTGCTCAAGTGTTTCTACGTGAATTTATGTACATATCTGATTCTAGAAGAATATTTGTCATTAAAAAAAAAGTAATGAGTCAAAAGTTACTATTTTTATGATTATAAATAATAACAGATATGTATGATATTACGTTTAAAATCTTGAACTTTAATTTCAATCAATGATTATGTTTATATTAGATATACTATACACTTTCACGTGTTACGCTTTGCGATGTCTATTTATATTTCCTTGTTCAGCTGGAAGAAACTTGCCTTGGGATAATAATAAATATATTTTCTATCCCTCTCGTTCTCTTTCCCTCTATTTATCCGGATTTCCCTATTATGCACTACGCTATGATCCAACCGTTCAAACTTGGAACGCATCTTCTGCCGTTGAACCCTTTTCGGAGTTCATGTTTGCGTAATAAATGGGCAATCTGCCCGCGTAGTCTCTGCAACCAGTCGCTCTATTTTCACTTTGGCAAGGGTGTGTTATACACAAAAATTTTGTGTACCGTATTGGCGGTTGAGAGGGAATCAACCGGTTTTGATGAATTATTCTTAGCCAGGAGATAAAGATCGTCCGCGTACAATCGATCAGCGTCAACGTACTATACTATATATGCACGTTAATGCCGTTCGGCTGGGGATTTACGAAATATGATAACAACGAGAACATGTTGCCATGACAGTAAATCTGCTCGTTGTGATCTGGGGTAGGATTGCATCATGCATTAATAGATGCATTAGGGAAAATTGTATGATTGCTCCTTTCAGGCTTTTTTCACAAGACTATTAATTCATTTAGAGTGAAAATATAAAATCGCTTTATAAGAAATTTAATTAATTAATTCTCAGAAAAGAGATTTAACAAGATATGTATGTCCATTTCAACGAAAACTAACTTTAATCTTGGTTTAACTTATTTTTTTATCTTCTTCCAGTTCTGAGAATTAAAAAAAAGATAAAGAGTAATCTAAAAATAAAAAGTAAAGATTAATCCGAGATTGAATTTATATTGGAAATACATATAGTTATATTATATTAAAAGATTCTGGTAACCTTCTGGCGTTGACGTTAAAATCTATAACATAATTATTATACTGACGTTAAAGTCTGTAAAACTCAATTTATGGATATTAATAAGAAAAAGCAATAATTCATTTCAAAGAACCAAAATAACTCGTATAAAAAAAGAATAAATGTTAAATATATTTCAATAAAAAATAATTTAAATTTGTAAACATTTGCTTACGTAAAGAAAATTGAATCGACATTTTTAATTAAGATTTATGATTAATATTCAATAGACTCACCGACAGTTTTGGAGAGTTAAAAAAATTTCTCCTCAAGAAATTCGAATCACCTCTAAAAATATCTCCGTTTTATTCTTATAATTATATCGCAATATACGTATATATATATGTGCTAAAGTACATCTTTTTTTTTACGTATTTGCCAAGCAATTTAGATTTTAAAAAATTGTCTTTCTTCCCTAAAAAGAGCGAATTTTTTTAGATTACCTACTTCTGGAAGATAGATTTCGATGAGCGGATAAACTAAACGGTAAGCATTCCTGTTCTAAGCTACGTTGATATGAGGAGGCGGATTTGATACGATTTTCGGGAGCTACCTGCGTTACGCGTAAGGGAGGGTGCGGAGAACAAAGCGTTTCTTATATAGGAGTATATTCGACGACGAGGCGAGGGAGCGGACCCATACGGGGAGGGGGGGGGGTGAGAGGGAGAAAACAGGAAAGATCGCCTGGACGAAGATAGCGTGGTACAAAGACGTCTCTTTTGCTACCCTGCTGAGTGCACGATATCGGCATCTCTCTCTCTCTCTCTCTCTCTCTCTCTCTCTCTCTCTCTCAACCGTTCGGCCGACCCGCTATTTTCGCCCACGTTAAGAGTGCGACGTAACGATGGAGGAGAAGGGAGGTACGAGGGAGAGAAAGAGAGGGGAGATCTTGGAAGGAAAATGGAGCTACGAACAGGACCGGATTTAGGGTGAAGCGAGCGAGCTGTAAAATCAACAGATCTTTCTCGTGACGTGTTGCAGTAGCAAAGAATTAATGTATTTCTGCACTGAAGATGTGTGTAAAAATATACTTTATATCGAGAAGACTATCTTGGAGGATTTTTATTTTTTGAACTGACATCGAAAAGAATTGTTCTTTGTGAGACCGTTGTGAAGCAAGATATTCTCTCTTTTTATTTTTCTTCTGGTATCTCCAAGTTTTCATTTGATAGCTGCGCGACAAAGAACTTATACTAATATTTTTAAGAAAATCCTTTACTTTTATACCAAGAAAAAAATTGATTTAGAATTTTAATAATGACTACAGTAGAAACAGTTAAATAATAGTCGAAACTACCTGTACGAGTTACGCTGTTTACATTATCATTTCATGCACGTGCACGCAGCACTTCTATATCTTTTATCACATTTTATCGTTATCTACCTATATGAAAGAGCAATTGCAGTAAAGCCGACATTCGCTTATTTTCTAATAAAAGACGCTCACATTTTGATTGCCTTGAGGCTTTAGCATCCGCAATCCGGCTCTGGCCAGGAGAGAGCTAGAGAAAGAGAGAGAGAGAGAGAGAGAGCGGAAAACCGGGTAAGAGACGAGAGACAGCAATACAAAGAAGAGAAGGAGTAAAGGAGAAAAGGGAGAAGTTGGGAGGAGTCGTAGAGTGGTAAAGGAACGAAAGAGATTAAAGGAAGCGAGGAAAGGGAGGGAAGAGCGAAACGGAGCTGGCTGAGGAAAAAGGAGGGGAAAGGCAAAAGTGGAAGCGTACAGTAAAAGAGAGAAATTGAAGTGAAGAAAGAGAGAAAGACGAGAAAAAAGCAACAGAAGGAGGGGAAAGCGGTAGCCAAGAGAGAAAGAAAACACCATGAAGAATCGAAACGGTAGTCGTTCTGACGATCCTGCTAAACAGGTAGATCGATATTGACACTTCGACCCGTATTTCGGGCCGTTTAATATAGCGTTAAATACGCCTTTTTATTTATGTTCGGCAAATGCGATATAAACCTTTATTTGGGCAGGTTGACCAAGAAATCTCGACTTCGGAATTACACAGATCTCTTTATCAGCTAAAATTAGATAGAAGAGAACGAGATGGTAAGTAATTTTTAATTTTTATGAAGGAGTGTTTTGCAAAACAATAAGTGAACCTGATATTGCATACAAGATTGAGTTTAAGATGTAGCTTCGTCCAGATAGCTTCAATCAGTTCTCATATCGCAATATCTAAATTTGTTCAGGAGTTGCGTTGTAATCAAGAATAAAGCCGAGATTAGAATATAGTGATTTTCCGCGATTATCAAAATCCGAATAGAATAATTTTAAATTAAATTTATATAAATAATTAAATTTATTTTTAGGGAAAAATTTTATACAAGTATATGGACATATTATACAATACATATAATTATATATAAAATATGTCAATTTTATATATAATTATACATAATTTTAACAAATAAAAAGATAGAATATTATTTTATAATTGTCCCTGCTTTTATTTTCAACATTTATGGGATGATTAAAATAGAATATTAAGAATTGTAGAAAATGCAAAGTTCTCAAAATAATTTTATTCTGTTATAATAATTCGAAAAATAATTTAATTACAGACTCGGAAAAAATGTTATACGTATTTTATATCTTATTATATATAATTGTATAAAATATGTCAATTTTTTATATAATTATATATAAAACATTGTTTCCCGGGAATATTTAGAGAAGAATTAATTCATATCTTTTTTTAACTATTTAATATATGAGTATAATCATGTATATACAAATGTGCATTATATTGGGTCATCTAAAAAGTATCCGCGGTACTTTGTCACTAGATATATGACCATCAACACACATCTAGTGACAAAACACCGCGGATACTTTTTAGATGACCCAATATAATGAATAATAATTATTATATATATACTTCGTATTTTTTTATATAATTAAAATTAGAATAAGAGATGAACGATACATTGCGTTATTATCAAAATTACTTGATTAACAAAAACAGTTACATTAGTCAACCGTACAAAAATATAAATTAAAATAAAATAAAAAAATGAAAATAAAGTATAATAAAAAACTGATACATTTTTATGAAATAAAAAGATGTATCAAAGCATAAAATTTGAATTTTATTTTTCTAGTTACTAGTCACAGAGAAAAGAGAGAGAAAGAAAGAGAGAGCATCTCGTAATCTTATAGAGATTATATTGATAAATCTTTCATTAATATTAATTGCCAAATTAATTTTGACATTAAATTTAATAAATCAATATATTACTTTAATACTTTTTAAAAACATCTTAATATAATTTATATTTTTTCTTTAATCCCAAATATTAAAATACCCCTCGATAAAAGCATTTTTCACCGGGCAAACAAAATCATCACCTATTAACGAATGACGAAACCGTTGCAAATTTTAGACGTCAACATAGGTGACATGACGGTTAAGCAGTTAATAGTTCATTTTTCATAGAACCACTTGAGTTTTCTTTGTTGCCCGAGATTTTGCCTGAGAAGGAAAAGTCTTTGTTCAAACGACACAAAAGTCCCTTCCCTATGATTAGGGTGCCAAAGTGTCTAGGCCCCGCTATGATCGACAGTGGTTCGGTGAGTGCATGGGTCGAAGGGTAGGGAGACAAGGGTAGGAAGCGAACGGTAGAAACGGTAGGGAGCGATGGAACAGTCCATGAATCATGATGGGAGAGTGACGAGGATGCCGTTATGTGATCGCGTTGCGTAAGATAAGGACGCCCGCTGCTCGCTCGTGGAATATTCCGCTGAACTCTAGAGCCAGGACTGTGCGGGATCGTTTGGTAAAGGCGAGGGCGACGGTAGGAAGGTAGAGGGGAACAGAGAGCGAGCGAGCGAGCGAGCGAGAGAGAGAGAGAGAGAGAGAGAGAGAGAGAGAGAGAGAGAGAGAGAGAGAGAGACCTGGAGAGTTAATGTTCCACACGGAACTAAACCTAGAGAGACACGAATCCGCGTTTTGTGGAAACGGGCTTTCTCCTCGCGTGAGATACACCGTCGAAAAAAAAGGTCGCCTGAATCTCGTGGAAAAAAAAAACTATCTGAATCCGGATTTTATCGTCATCGGTTGGTTGATTTAATTTGTTAATAAAATGTCGATCGACAAATTAATAATGTAATTACGTGTGTCAATTACAAAGCTTACGAGTGTTAATTAAATTTTCATTGAGTTTGGATACAAATATATTTGAAAATAATCTCTGTTTACTTGCTATCCGTGACAACGAAAATATCACGATGTCAACATCGCGTCTAAGATTTCAATACTGAATTGACTGAAATTACACCAACTTGGATCTTTGATTATGTTTAGATTGACTAGTTGCTGGTGTTGATATCATTTTGTTGACGTTAGTTGAGTCTCGCAGTGACATAATTGAACCTTTAACATTATTTTTAAAAAATATTTTTTTATTTTAAAAAGTTTGAAGCTAAATAGTATTCGACCGATATAATCTTTTTTCTCTTTACGTTAAATCTAGATATGAATCTATTTGGATTTAGAAAGCTACCAGTGTTGCCAGAGACGATATGGTTGTATCACTTTTGTTACGTTACTAACCGAAAGATATTCACATATTTAAATTTAGTATAAACTTGGAAAATTATTTTTTTTACAAAATTGATCATAGAACCTAATAATTGTGTTAATTATGCTGTTATTTTATTTGCAATATAATTTTAATATGTATATATATATATATAACACACACACACACACACACACACACACACACACACACACACACACACACACACACACACATAGTTTATTTGTTGCTTCCTTTTAGCTGTGAAATTATAAAAACTTATAAATTACATTACAATTAATATCTTTGGTTTATGTAAACAAACAAAAAATATTAATAAACAATTTTTTATCTCGATTCGATTATTTCTCATATATATAAAATGCGCTTGCGTCATGTTTCCTTCGCGCCAGTCATTTGAAATTGTACAGTGCTGCACATTCACTCGTCAGAGATCAGAGGTTGATACACGAATTCGAGTATCATGAATGTCGAATGAAATGCCATATTACAACTCACTTTTATCAATAAATAAGTCATATTAATAAACATCAATATCAAATAAATAATAACGTATTTATTTTTGAGATTCTATAACATTTATAATTTAAATATACGAAAAATGCGTTCATTTTTCAATAAAAGTGAAGTATGTATAGGTCTGTTACGTGAGAATCAAACTATTTGATTCTTTTGACTAATGGAAGATATTTTTCAGCAAAAAACACAAATAATATAATATTACATCCTTGTTGTGTGCCGATGTTAAACAAATATGAAATAATAACTGTGTTACACTGTGTCTCTGGAAGTATCATAATTCACAATGGATGCGGTCACTGACGAGATATTACAATATTAAAGACCGACATCCTTACGGGAGTTGGCGTCCTTGTGAATATTGAAGTAGCGTAAAGTTGCTTATTACGAGATACATATTTTTAAAGGCTTGTAATTTATTTAATTTATAACCTGAATTTCTAGTTTCACGTCAAATTTATGGGAAATATATTTAAGTTTTATCGTCAAAAGTTAGCAGCTGTACTTTGTTGTATGTGAAATTTTTTATCAAAAGTGCAGATTTTGATTATTCAAAAAAAAGGATTCTTAATATGAGACATAAAGGTTTTCTTGTATGAGGTGGTATCTCATAACGGGAAACTAAGGAAAAAATAAAGATAAGCTTTTTATACACGCTTTTATTATATTATATATAAGTAGGAATAAAGAATTTAAATGTTATACGTAATAATTATATCATTTTTCAATATGTATGTGTGTATGCGTGTATATGTGTGTGAGTAATCTTAACAATAGAATCGTCATTTTTAACATTTCGTGTTCGATGGTATTTTTAAGACATTGAATTGTTTTGCTCTCATATTAACTAGGAATATCTTGAGTGTCTCATATTACGATTTTCATGCCTTGCAATTTCACGACCAAATCTAATCTTTACAGTTAAATAAATCATTATATCATGTGTTTTCCTATGAATACGATCGTACTCTATCACTGCATGCAGATTTTATTACCCAATATTTATTTTTGTATAATAAAACAAGATTTAAAGACTAACCTTAATAAAATTTGACACATTCAATTTCATAAATCTTTTTTTTGCAACGACTACACGCAAGATCTAATAATGAATTTTCTACTAAACAGGTTTCACGCTAAGAGTAAAAAAAAGTTCATGATAGAATCAAACATATGCGCTTGTTATTTTAGTAGAAACCCCTTATCTCATATTAGGAACCTATCCTATAATAGGCGACTTTACCCTAATTAAAAATTAAAATGATAATATTATACTTTTATGATTTATTAGTTTAGTGGACGTATTTATATATTTAGAACTCAATAATACTCGATTTTTCTTTAAAATCAAGTAATTTCAGTGCTATCGTCAAAGTTTGATTATCAACAAAAATGATAACTGCAGAGAAAAAATTGTAATTTTTCTGCAATATATAAAATATTATAGTTTTACAAGTATATTTATGGAACATTTATGTAATAAAAAAATCATGAATTTAATAACGTATGAACCAAATATTTATTAATAATAGCAAATTTATATTAATTGTCGATAATGTCAGCGTCCTTCAATTATCTCCGGGCCCTTAAGGCTCTTTTTATACCGCCGAAAATTTGACCAGGATTGACAGTCTTTAATAATATCTCGTCGGTGATGTGGTGTACTTAGCGTTATTTTAAAGAATTTAATTGGATAAAATCAGAAGAAAGCATTTCATTAATTGAACAATCAAAGAATACTTCAAAACATTTAATTGTAGAGATATAATAGACCGTACCTACATACAATCTCCAGATATTTTCATATTTGGTTTTCATATTTCGCGCGAAATTTTTGAAACGCGCGCATGCGCAGTCATTAGTTTGCATCGCGCCGCAGTGCGCATCGCGACTGCTTTGTCCTTTTCGCGTTTCAAGTAAAGCCGGTTCTACATTAGTTGCAAGCTGATCGCAAGTTTGTTGCGGCAGCCAATATGAAGCGTTGATTTCAAAATGCAAGCTTCAGATTGGCTGTCGCAATAAACTTGCGATCGGCTTGCAACTAATGTAGAACTGGCTTTATGGAGCGCGCGCAGCAACGTCCGCCATGTTGTCTCGCGCCGCGTTCGTTTGCGATCGTAACGGAATTATGTCCGTGTGTATTTCCCACGTTTCGCTCTCGTTTAAGCGAAATACGTACGCAAATAAGTATCGTGAGTATCGGGCGACTATCGGGACGTATTAATCACCGCGATCGTAATTAACCGATTATTGTAATTGGATATCGGATTTATGTATCAACAAGTGAATTCCGAAGCGATTAGAGTCAGTGCGTTTTCGATCCAAAGTGGGCGCGAAAGGAACGGTTGAGATATATTTTGGTGAGTAAAATCAATACCTGTAGTTTGCATGAGCAATCGCATAGTCATCGATAGCGAGCATCGTATCGAGTTGCTAATTACGATTTACTAATTAGCTACTAATTATCTTGAGAAAAACTCTGACGAGAATAAAAGTTGGAATCGAATGCAAGAGGAAACAGAAGCGTAAATAAAAGCTTCTTCGAAGAGACAAAAATTGAGAAAACGAAGCATAAAAAGGGCGTTTATCTCAATTTTTGCCTCTTCATTCATGCTTTTATTACTCTTGTACATTCATGCGATTTACACTCTAATTATTATTTTCACCAGGAAGAAAACAGCTTTGTAACAGTTGTATAATTCTTTAATATGATTAGTCTTGCCTTTTCACACGACACAGTTTGCTAAGAGACGTTCTGGGGACGCAGACATCTTTTACTGGATATTCATTCTTAAGATACTTTTTGACGAACTGTGTTATGTGAGCTTAGTCCTTCAACTGAATCTAAATGTATAAAGTAATCATATATCAAAGAATCTTATAACATTTGCAAAGTTGCGATTTTTGTTGAATACAACATTATGATTTTATTGATTCATATATCTGTGCACAACTCTAAAGCATTGAAATTGGAATACTCATTTCCGTTATTTTTTACCTCATTAACTGATGCACAATGATAATTTCGTGTTAATTATACAAAAGAGCAATTTTCTCGCTGCTTTGAATTTATATTTAATAATTTGATATTTCGTCTCGTTCCCTTTTAAAAAGTAATTATTTCGTACGTATACGTACAGAATACATACGTCATTTGAGATCGAAAGTTGTAGGCTTTCCTTTAATCATACCGCGTAATTACTCTAATTACGGATCTTCGTACTTAATCGTCCGTTCTTTCCGTGCAATGCACTTTTCGCGCAGCTCGCTTTGCGCTGACTCGACGATTTTTTATTCGACGATTGACTCATGGTCAATTTTGCGAGTCGTCCGTACACCGTCGGGACACCTCGAGATAATGGAGGAGGTTCAACGAGCGGTAGTGCCTCATCCGGGACGGGACATCCATTCAACATTCCCCGATTATCATACTCCAAATGCACCCACTGAAAACATGATCGATCGCAAAAATCGAATATGTATGCACTGAGAAAAAAATTGTATCAAATTTTAATAAATATTTATCAAAATGGAATAGTATTAACTCAACATTTATTTACGGCCCAACAAACGAGAATCGATTAAAATGGATTGAAATTTTTTTTCTATCCGTATGCGTATTTAAAAAAAAATAGCGAATACTTTTTTTTGAATTTAATTAGATTCAATTGGATTCAATTAGATTCAATTGGATGCAATTGAATTGAAAAATTGCATTCCCTATTCACAAAATTTTGAATTGAACAGTATTCACAATTGTGTTTGTGTGCACAAAAAAAGCTAATATTATTTTTAGATTGAAAGGCATAGAGATATGCTCTATGCAATTCCTATAACTGAATAAAAATGCATTCAGAAAAGCATTCATTTTAACATTCGTAAATCAATATTTCTGAAAATCTAAATCCATTTCAATTCATTTCAATCTATTCTCATTTGCTGGGGATGTAAACAAATATTTACTAAATAAAAAAATGATAGTTAAGAAAACTTAATGATTTTTGTATCAAATAAATGTGTTTACTTTCAGTAAATATTCAGCTAATATTGTTCAAAATATTTATTAAAATTGAATAGATATATTTTTTTCCAGTGTACCAATCACATGATGTGTAAAATCATAAGATAAAATCTTAGCAATTTCATTTAAATCTTTTCTTTTTTTCTCGTAATATGATTTATGATATCATTATAATTTTATGTTCTATCTAGATACACTTTTCAAGTAATACTTGATTACGAGACGATGTCGTCTTGACGAAAATTTCATGTCAATTTTACGTTACTGTAACCATTGCGTGTTACTTGGATTTTTGCAAATTACTTGAAACGCGCGCATCCAAGCTTCGTAAGCGCAATTGACAACAAAACCGTAGACTGCTTTTCGAAAATAATCTTCGCAAATCGCGTCCGCAGCCGACCGGACGATTTCCTCGCGAATAAAGCCAACGATATGGCTGACGTGTTCGTCTTCCATTATTTCCTGCCATTTCGCTATTGGAATTCGAGAGGGAGGAGGCAAAAACTCTTCAGGAATTTCGGAGGTGCGCAATATGGGCAACGAATTCGTCGATTCGTTATTGTGCCGCGAATTCCTTGGCATTTCTTCTTTTGATTTTTCCATGAACTATTTTAACCTTGATAAAATCCAGTAGTAAAAACAACACGATGACTGTATCTATACGTTTATTTTTAATGAACGAGTGACAGCTTAGAAAAATCGAATTAGAGAATTTATTACTAAAGAAATTCACGCGACAGATGTATAGTGTCCTTTTCATTTATGCTAATTTTTTTACATAAATACGTTGTGGACTACAAGCAAAAATTATTCTTAGAAAAATAAAATTAATTTTGATTGATTTAGATTAAATTTGGTTATTGTTGAAGATTTACTAGAATATGATATGTAGAATATGTATTATATGTGGGTTAGAAAATTGTTATAAACAAAAGGCCAAAGGTGATGTTGCTCGTAACATTCAATATATATTTTTATTGTCTCAAGATATTGTATTGAAATTTACAAGGCTATCAATAAAAAGATAAATTGCATTAGAAATAAGTCGTGTCTAAGTATGAAATGTTAGCTCTGTTTCGTTGATAATAAATTACCTTTTAGCGTAAATTTCTAATTTAAGGCCTAGCTATATATTTTCTTTTTTGAAACTGTGAATTTTACAAAAACATGATTAGAAGCATTAATGTTGTCTTCTTGATAGAATGCGCGTAAAAGTGGAACTGCAATTTATATAAACGCAATTCATTAGGATACAATTTTCAGCTCATAAAAGCATTGAAGACGATTGATTAAGTTATTAAAATCGATATTAACCCTTTAACCGATATTGTTGATTTACTTTATTTTTCTTTAAACTCAAATATGAATTCATTATTTACAATTATATTGAAATTAAAATTTAAATAATTATTCGATTCAATATTCAATTAAAAGTAATTAAATAATTTTTCACATAAATGCATAATGTTTTACATAATATGTAATTCTTTACATAAATATATTATTGTATAAATTTCGAATATTGTTTATATTTGAAATGTATACAACTTTGATGGAGAATATATTAAACCTTTTTCTTTTAATTCTTTTATTTTTACTTTTTCGGGCATTTTAATAAATTATAATTATATTTTAAGACTGTCATGATTATTTTACTAACAGAATTCAGAAGCACTCATTTATGATCAAGTTTAATCATAATTATGTGCGGTTAAAGGGTTAAATGACCGTCACTTTCGCCTGCAAAAATTCGACTGTGAATTAATTGACGGAATTATTATTATTATTATTAAATTGCAGTGAACGACATATATAAGTGCTACACTGTCCTCTTATTATTTATACTATAGCATGATCTTTCGATAATATTCATGTAACTTTTTTTTTATCGATAATATAAGCAGAAAGCAGATTCGTAATAATACATTAGGCAATCTAGGCGAATGCCTAAGAATGCTAAAAATACTAGTAATCGTATACTGAAAGTGAATAAAAGATAAGTGTACTATAAAAGTATTCGTATGCCATTATTTTATTTTGCAATAGCGTTAATTGGCCATTACGCGTTAAAAAAGAAAAATCTCTGTATACTAATTTTTATTATTTGTATCTTTAATCCTTAAGAAAGAAATAATGTGTAGTTTTTAAATGAATTATTCTAAAACAAATTATTTTTCATTAAATTTATAATTTAAAGAATATTCTTTAATATTTCTGAAAAAGAAACAATATAAAATTTACCAAAACATTATAATCTTTAATTAAAAAAGATATTTACCATATTGCAAATAAAATAAATACGTTACAATAATAAAATAAATATGTTACAAATATATATAGGTGTAATTTTATAAACAATGCATCAGAACAAAACAATATTAATATTTATGTATCTAAATATTTTACATATACATCATAAAAACGAACGTGGTTTATAATTCAAAACGTATGAAAAGAAGAACATAAAAAACCACCGCACAAGTTATAGTTTGTGATATTTAATTATCATTACATTAATAAAAACATTAGACGTTTCGGCCACAATCTGGCCATCTTCAGTAAATTCACAATATTCTTAAAACGCAGAGTTACATATAGCTGATATTAAATTCAACCGTCGTATGATATAATTATATATAAACGTATTCTTTCTTATGTGAAGATGCCTTGTACAATAATGTTACACCGCCAATACTCATATCACGAAAAGTGTAGAATTTCCGGATTCTGTTTTACAGCAAAAAAGTAATGATGAATCTCAAGTACATCCTTTGTAAAGATGGAAATTTGTCATGACATTCGATGTCGGTTGAATTTAATGTCAGCTATATGTAACTCTGCGTTTTAAGAATATTGTGAATTTACTGAGGATGGCTAGATTGTGACCGAAACGTTTAATGTTTTTATTAATGTAATGATAATTAAATATCAAACTATAACTTGTGCGGTGATTTTTTATGCTCTTCTTTTCATACGTATTTATTTATTTTACATATATTTAACATCTATATTTTTTTTAGATGAGTGTATCTATTGATTGATAAAATGAAATTCAAAGAAACAAAGATAATAATGAATGAATATTATTTTATTGTGTAATGTTTTACGATCTACTCATGTTTACATTCTTAATTGCTAATTAAAACATACAGAAGAAAAATGGCTATATACGAATACTTTTTGTACTTACACATGAACTTCGTTAATTACAATCGATCCTTGAATTTTGTCCCATAAAGGAAAATGAATTTATAACTGTATTTAAAGTATCCAAATTGCATGTAAGATAATTGAGAATATTTGCTTCGGAGAATTAAAAACGTTGGAAAATTTCATACAGGTGTACTTTAGAAATAATGTTTTACTGAATCTCTCTTTATTTTTATTGTTAAAATAATAGATTTGCAATTGCATGTTAAAAAGAACATTTTAATTGGCAAAGGAATATATCGCCTAATATAAATCCATGTGTGTAGTTATGTAGATCCTGCTATCAGCCCACTTTAGTATCTTTCCGTATACTCAAAGCTCTAATTCTCTCACATGTGATTAATTCTAATTGGACGAACGAGATGCTTAGACGATTCCACTACATTATAAAGAAATTACATTTATTTCCCGTTATCTGGAGAAATTCGCGTCGCAAAAATTATCTTACTTTGTTTCTCGTTTCTCACTTGATTATCACATTCTTAGATCGAGGTTTGAGAATCATTCAATCCTTAAATCCTCGAATGCTTCTAATCGCTTGCTTATCACTAATTGATTTGCAAATACTCGAATTTCATGCTCTTTAATTCCTGAAATTGCCAGTTTGTCGTAGCATAAATATAACAGATTTTTTGAATGTGCAATAATTGTAGATTTGTAGTTTAAAGTTTCTAAAATTTCTTAGATTTCTTATTTTCCATTTGATTAATGTTAAATTTTTTAATCTTTAGAGCTGTTACATCTGCAAATTATTTGCAGTTATATCTGAAATTATTAGATTTTTATCACATAAAGTTACGTTTAAAAAATTTTTTAAATATAAAATTTTTCAATTTTTAGATAGTGAGAGTTGCCATATTTTTAAATTTTTATTTCTTAAAATTTTTTGAAAGATTCTTGAATTCTTGTAATGTTAAGTCACATATATCATTACAATCCTTTGTTTCTTCATATTTTGAAATTTTTCATTCTTCGAATTCTTCAATTTTTGTATTTGGAAGTCGAAATTTGCTTTTCTAATATTCCCGTTGTTAGAATATTCGAACTTTTGAATCTTAAGATCTAATTTGTAGATGTCACATAAAATTCGAACATACGAATTTTCTAATCTTTAGGTTCTCAAGATCTTTAGATGTTTAATTCATTAAATTTTAAAAGCATTTAGTCCTAGGATAATTCTTTGATTTCCATATTCTAGGAGTTATAAATCATTGGTTTGTTAATAGTTTGAATTCGCGGATTTTCAAATGTTTACATCCTTTCAGATTCTTTCTGAACCCTACAATTCTAGGCTTGTATCTCTCTTGGATTCGTGAAACTTTCGAATCCTCGGATCCTGGAGCACTCTTCGCATCCTTGGATCTCCAAGAACTCTTCCCTTGCCTTCTAATAGTCGATATGACTCTTTCCTCGCGGTACGCGTACACGGTGGATCTTTTGTTGTTTTAATTGGAAGACCAACATCCATCGTGAAGATCCTTAAACACTAACGCCGATTATGACACCACCGCTTCCTGGAAGGCCGGTTTCTCCCATCAAGGCTAAATCAACTTCCTTTGCGGCCAATCTACCTTCTGCGATTGCCCACACTACCAGAGACTGTCCACGTCTGCAATCTATTTTACAAAAATACATATAACAAATATATAATACTCACTTTGTAAGACACAATTATTAAATCAATTTAGACAATTAATATGAAGATTATAATACTATCAATTTTGATTGGTGCAATAATTTTTATAATCAAAAATTTGTGTGAAGTACAAGTTATAAAGTTGTAAATTAAACATTAAAAAAATATATTTTACTTTTAACCCTCAGTATCTACATCTGAAAAAAGTCCCTATCTATCCACTGGGTGTTTGTAACCCAGCGTTTTCTTTTACTTGTCAATTGCTTTGCAATCTCAGATTGTAGTGTATCGATTTTAACTAATTTTTTTTTAATCTATCGTATTTGAAGACTGAAAAATAAAAGAATTTTTGAGTTAGAAAGTCTAAAATGTCGTAGCACAAAAGATATTTTGCAATAAGGGTAAAAAGGGATTAGAAAAAAACGTCTGCACTTTGAAAATCGGGAGGGGGGAGGGGGTTACGCTAACCTTTGTGAGTACTGAGGGTTAATACAACTAAATAAAATTATAAGATTTTTTAAATTATAATCGATGCAAGATATGGACAATTTTTTGGTTGACAAATAATAAATTAGATTAAAAAACAAAAAATTTTTTTATATAACGTATCTGACGCAATAATATTATATACTAACCACCTGCCGCATATATTTTGGGTAAACTAGTACAATATTTTCCGATTGGAGTCTTATAGTTTCCTCTTTCATCCAATTCAGCATTCACTTCCGTGGCGATGTACTTCTCGGGTCCGAGGAAACCCATTGCGAGCAATACTAGATCACATTTGTACACTTTCTCTGAATTTGGTACTTCTTCCATTTTCCATCGACCATTCTCGTCTTTCCGCCACTCCACGGTCGCCGTCCTGATGCCACTCACGTGACCTTTTCCGTCATCCAAGAATTCCTTGCTCACTGTACTGTATCTGCGCGGATCTCGGCCGAATTTCAAGGATACCTCCTCGTGACCATAATCGACCTTGAACACTCGCGGAAATTGAGGCCACGGGTTATCTTTGCCCCTCTGGACTGGTGGCTCGGGCAAGATTTCGAAAGTTGTAATTGACTTTGCACCCTGACGTAGTGAGGTTGCTATACAATCGCATCCAGTGTCCCCGCCTCCGATGATAACAACATTCTTGCCTTTGGCTATTAACCGCATATCTAAGGGCGTTGCATTACCCATTTGTTTCTTTTGCCAATGCTCTAAGAAGCTTACTGCAAAATGTATTCCCTCGAGTTGTCTACCTGGAATCGGCAAATCACGAGGCCATGTCGCCCCCGTACATAACATAATCGCGTCGTATTGTTCCTGAAGTTCCTACAATAATATACATATGTGAGTATCGGAAAGTTATTATAAGTAAACTTTGGAGATAAGTACAAATAGGAAATGAAGAAATCTGTTGGAATATATAAACATTATAGAAAAGAGAAAGTAATTTGTCATATGACGAACATATCTGTGCAAATATAAGCAAAAATATTATCAATTTTTTTCTGTTACACAGAAAGAACAATTTTATTGAAGTATCTAAAAAGTTAGTTAGATACAAACAAAAATAATTTTGTTGGACTATCAAAATAATTGGCTGCAAAAAGTTTTGACTTTTAGAAACCAGCTTGAGCGTCTTATATGATTATTTTATGATCTAACATTATTATTTTCTGTACCTAATTACATTTTTAGATACTTTAGCAAAATCGTTATTCCGGTTTATATACTTATGATTGTACATATAATATTATAAAAAATTATTATCAAACGCGCTCATTTACCTGCATTGTAATGTTCTTTCCTACATCGACATTCGTTCTGAAGATGATTCCTTCAGCGGCAAGCAGAGAGACTCTTCTCTGTACAACCTGTTTAGACAACTTCATTGTCGGTATACCATATTGCAACAATCCACCGATTCTGTCATTTCTTTCAAATACAGTCACTGTATGACCCGCTTTATTCAATTGATGGGCGGCTGCCAATCCCGCAGGACCAGATCCGATTACAGCAACTAATCGTCCGGTTTTTCTTGTCGGTGGATAAGGTATGATCCAGCCTTGTTCGAACGCATGATCGATTATGGCGCACTCAATATTCTTGATTGTCACAGGTGGTTCGGAAATTCCTAGGACGCATGCACCCTCGCAAGGTGCGGGGCAGACTCTTCCAGTGAACTCTAAATTATTTAATTTCAAAGGATACAGATCATCCACATAGTTAACCGATTAAAAAAAATTAGTAAAAAGATGATATCTGTTATTAGATTGAAAAAAATTTGATTACTCCCATTAAATAATAATAAATACAATAGAATGTAGAAATTGTATACGAAAATAAAATTATTATATGCAATAAGTAAAATCAAGTTTGTTAATGGAAGGGGAACGAATTTATCACAAAGTGAGGAAAGATTTGTATTTAGCAAAAATATTCTCATAAATTGGCTTACCAGGGAAATTATTAGTTTGCAATAGTTGATTCAAGGCCTCCTTCCAGTTTTGGTGGAATACGAGATCGTTCCATTTAGGAATGATGTTGCCCAATGGGCAACCATGACTGCTCTGACAAAACGGAACACCACACTCCATGCATCTTGCAGCTTGTACTCGCAGAGTCTTTCTGACACCCTGGAAGTTGTATATCTCATCCCAATCATTTATACGCTTCTCAGCAGGTCTGTACATGATCTTCTGTCTTGAATACTTCATGAAGCCCTTGATTTTGTCCAA
Organism: Acromyrmex echinatior; assembly: GCF_024713525.1. Classification (NCBI taxonomy): domain Eukaryota; kingdom Metazoa; phylum Arthropoda; class Insecta; order Hymenoptera; family Formicidae; genus Acromyrmex; species Acromyrmex echinatior. Next base: position 17,963,727 of record NC_141854.1, on the reverse strand, counting down.
CTTTCGCTGTGCCATCTCCGCATCCTCTATTGAATCTTCTATATCTTTGATTTTACCGTTTGTTATTTGCGCATTACCGTTAATGACGTTGGGAGTTTGTTGCTTTTCCTCTTCCAGCTGTTTGAGGGCCCGCTGATACTCGTAAGGGAAGACCTTGACGAATCTTGTGGTCGGTTCTGGCCATGTGGCGAGCAAGTCTTGTGCGATCAGTGAGCCGGTCTTTTCAATGAATTCCTCCAATAGTTGTTTCACATAGGCGATTTCTTCTGATTTGTTGAGCGGTAGTAACTCCACCATTTCGGGATTGCACTTACTCTTGAAAGAACCATCGACATCCAAAACATACGCGATTCCACCAGACATTCCAGCCGCGAAATTTCTACCGGTAAGACCCAAAATCAAAGCGCAACCGCCGGTCATATACTCGCAACCATGATCACCCACACCCTCCACTACGACAATCGCTCCACTATTACGTACGCTGAATCTCTCAGCAGCGATACCACGGAAATAAGCCTTTCCGGAAGTAGCTCCATAAAGACAAACATTCCCGACGATTACATTCGCTTCCGAGTTAAATTCTGAATCTTTTGGCGGGTATATGACGATTTCACCTCCGCAGAGACCCTGCAAATAGAATTATTTGTTTCTTCTATGCAAAAGAGCAAGCTATTAAAAATAGCTTAAAGTTTTGATATTTTGATATTTAATACGATACAATACAAAGTTGAATGAATCAATAAAATTATGTATAAATTGTAAATTGCAAATTCAAAATTTTACGGACATTGGTATATAGGTCACTTTGTTGAATCATAAAAAAAATACACCGACCAGTCGAGGTCACTTTGTGGCACGAGAGAGAAACGTTTCGAGAAACGAAAACTTAGGTTTCTTGTGAACAAATAGTCTTTTTTTTTGTGGCATCACAAAGTAGTTTCGTATGAATGGATCAGTGTCTTTTTCTGTAGCCGAATGAAATGGCTAGTGTGTCCGCAAAAATCTAAAAAACTCGTACTTACTTTGCCGACATAATCGTTAGCATCGCCTTCAAGAGTAACATGAATACCCTTTGTCATAAAAGCGCAGAAACTTTGACCCGCAGAGCCTTTCATCTTGATATTAATGCTATGCTCGGACAATCCAGCTTCTCCAAATCGTCTACAAAATAATTGTAAGATAAATAAAATTAAGAAAGCTAAAATCATTGATAAAAATGATGTATCAGTTTTGCTTTATCGATTTTTTTCTACATATAAAAGAATTTTTTTAAATATTGGCGTACTTAGCTATATGATAACTCAGTGTCGAACTGAATGCCCTACATTCGTTGTTGATGTTCATTTCGATGTCGACTCGATTGTGTACCCCATTCAAAACAGGCTCGGCTAGTTCAATTAGTTTATTGTCAAGTCTGTTCTCCAACTGGAAATCTTGTTTTACGGTGCCGCCCTTGATATTTACGCCAGGTCGTAAGTCCAGTGCGCTTCGCAGAACGTTGCTAAGATTCAGAGTCTTAGCTTTCTCAACAGAGATGTCATCACGTACTTTAAGAAGATCTGTGCGTCCAATTAGATCCTGGAACTTGCGGATGCCTAAGTTCGCCATATGCGAACGTACCTGCAGAAACAAGTAAATTAATAGAAATAATTTAATATGTACGTTAAAATAATACTTTATATTTATAAAAATTTAATTGTATATATTATTATATTTAATTTATATTATTTATTACATTTATATATTAAGGTTTCTCAATTTTAATATAAAAATGTAATTATTTAATATTCTATTGTTAATATTCCGGTTTAATAATCATTTGGGAATAAAATACATTTAAAAGAATAATGAAAGAACATGAAAATAATAGTAAAAATGAGCAAGATATAAATAAAGAAACCAAGCCAAAAAATATTAGGATAAATAAAAGACGATGACGTTAAGAATAACAACGCCTAAATCATTCCTACCTCTTCAGCCAATGCAAAGAAGAAATTAATCACATGTTCTGGCTTGCCCTCAAATTTCTTTCGCAGTATCGGATCTTGCGTGGCGATGCCCACTGGGCAAGTGTTCAAGTGGCATTTTCTCATCATTGTGCAGCCCATTGCGATCAATGGAGCGGTGCTAAAACCGAATTCGTCCGCACCAAGCAGTGCAGCCACCACGATGTCGAAACCTGTGCGCAGTTGGCCGTCCGCTTGCACAATCATGCGCGATCTCAGATTGTTTAGGGTCAGCACCTGATGCGTCTCGGCAATGCCTAATTCCCAGGGCAATCCGGCGGACTTGATGCCGGTCCAGCTGCTGGCGCCAGTGCCGCCGTCGTGGCCAGATATCACTACGTGTTCGGCTTTACCCTTGGCGACGCCAGCGGCGACGACACCCACTCCGACCTCAGATACGAGTTTGACGGAAATACGGGCGTTTGGATTAGCGCATTTAAGATCATAAATTAACTCGGCCAAGTCTTCGATCGAATAGATATCATGATGTGGTGGCGGTGAGATCAAACCGACTCCGGGTACCGAATGCCTAGTGGCAGCAATTTCTGCAGTGACTTTATAACCGGGAAGCTCGCCGCCCTCACCGGGTTTTGCGCCCTGTGCCATCTTGATCTGCAAGTCGTCTGCATTTGCCAGGTAACTGGCAGTAACGCCAAAGCGTCCACTTGCTACTTGCTTGATAGACGAACGCTTGCTAAACTCCGGGTCTTGGTTCAGATACCTGTTGGATAAGGATAAACAGTTATAAATTTAATCAATATTATGTTCATATTAATTAATCGCAATAATGATAGTCTTCAAAATCAAATTAGAAGAGATCAAGACATGGAAATTTTTAAATCATTAAATTCCTCATCTTATTTTCTTCTTTATTATACCTATCTGCGTTTTCACCACCTTCGCCGGTGTTTGACTTGCCGCCGATGCGATTCATAGCGATTGCCAGGGTAGAATGAGATTCCATGGAAATGCTACCAAAACTCATCGCGCCGGTCGCGAAGCGTTTCACAATTTCTGATGCGGATTCCACGTCCGTAATGGGAATCGGATCACGCGACTGTTTCAGTTGAAGTTGGCCACGCAAAGTGCAAGCTTTTACTACTTCCATCGTGGTTTTGCGATAATTCTCATAAGCAGAGTTGTTTTTGGAGACAACATATTCCTGATGAAAGAAAGATGATTGTCAAAAGAAAAATATAGAATATAGTGATACAATTTTGAATATAATATCATATAATTTGAAACGAAATAAGATTTGAATTCAATTTCAAGGTTCAAGTTTGATAATCCTGATCTCATTGTGTGAAGAATATTGAATCAGGACAAAAGTAGACATGAACCTTGAAAATTGAATTCGAATCTTATTTCATTCACAATTATATCATGTTTGAAATTATATTACCTTATCCTATTTTACACATTTATATATTAGGTGTTGGAATTAATTCGTAGCGTTTTACAAGTGATGGGAAGTACTTTCATTAATGTATTTTTTAATGCTCATGTGAAATAAATAACATTCTTCATTAAAAAACGCTACGAATTAATTCCAACACCTAATATTTTTTCAGAATAAGAATTTTGTGCATAATTATATTTTTTTGTAGTAGATGTAAATTGTCGATATTTTAATTTTTGTTACCTGTAAACTAGCGATGCTAGCAGGATCATTAATATGTTTCTCGCCGCCGGATCGCCAATGATAAATTCCTGGATTGCGAATGACCAGCAAATCCATCGGTTTGTCCCAGTACGTCATTTGATGTCGCTGGAATGCTTCTTTGCCCAAAATATCGAACGTCACACCACCAATACGAGAATGAGTACCCTGAAAAATTCAAGTCGGTTTGCAATTAACAAAAATATTATTTTTATTATGTAATGTAATAAATTAAATTTTTAATTGACAATAAGACGCATCATTCATGAATTCAAATCATTAAATGATCATTAATTGGATCCTATTTTAATCATATGCATCTGAAGAACCAAACGATATTACTTGAAAAAAAATTACTTATTTTGTAATCACAAATATTTTTAAGAATTAAAAAATTAGATAAATATATATATTATTTATTTACTCAAAACTATTTTTAATAATAAGGTATATGAATAAATAAATATATATATTTTTAAAAACTTTTATACTACATATATTAGGAACTGTAAAAAAAAATACCTTAAAGCATTTATCGATGACTTCGTCGGCCAAACCAACTGCTTCGAATATCTGCGCTCCTTTGTAAGATTGCAAAGTTGAGATTCCCATCTTGGCCATCACTTTCGCGATTCCTCGTTCCATAGCATCTGCGTAATTCTGCGAAATTTAAACAATTAATCATTAGATAATTTTTATATATATTTATTTTTCATATATAAACATTTTTTTATCATTAATATTTCTAAATAATATTTTTGCGAGGCTTACCTTATAAATAATATCGTCAGTAAAGGTTTCATCGAAAACGTGATCGGCTCTTAGGTTTTTTGCCATCTCAAATACCAAGTAAGGACATATAGCATCTGCTCCATAACCAAGTAACACGCAAATATGATGCACCTCTCGAGCCTCAGCGGTTTCCAATATGAGACCGACTTTCATTCGCTGTCTCTCTTCGATCAAATGATGATGAACAGCACCTAACGCCAATAGGCTACTTACCGGAATCCTAAAATCAATAAACAAATTCTAATTTCATTTCTTTCAAGATCAGTTTAGAAAATGTATTAATATTTTTATTCACAGATTGGACTTACCTTGTTGGACCACTTCGTCGATCAGATAACACAAGCAATTGATAACCATCCCTAGCAGCCGTATTAGCCTCATTATTAACACGATCCAGCGTCTTCAACAAACCATCAGGTCCATCTTCAAGAGGGTAAGTGATATCGATCACTTTTGTTCTCCAATTGCGATGGGTCGTATGCTTGAGAACCTCAAGATCACTTAAAGACAATATCGGTTGAGGCAAGAATAGACGATGTACTTGCAGTTCGTTCGGCTCCAGAATGTTACTCTCAGGCCCGATTGGGCAGAGCATCGACATTACGATCTTTTCACGGAATGGATCGATAGGTGGATTCGTTACCTAGATAGAAATTATAATTTGAAGTTGCGTTAACACATACATAAAATATATTGAATTATATTTAGTTGCTAAATTAATTTTTATAATTTTTTCCATTTCTCAAGTTAATGATAGTCAAATTGTTGCGTACCTGCGCGAATAATTGCTTGAAGTATTCGTATAATAACGGTTGAAATTCCGATAAACATGCTAAGGGAGCGTCGTTACCCATAGATCCTAACGCTTCTTTCCTAAAAAAAAAATTTTTTTTTTTCGTTAATATTTATTAATAAAAATATCATTATTTACAAAAAAGTTATAATGTATTATAATTTTTTCGTATTAATTTAATATTAGGATAATAGTATTATACACATATACAATAAAATAATCGAAATCTCGACTTTATTAAAGGGAAAAGAGATATTTTGAATATTGGAAACAGTGTCGCAGTATTGTTTAATAATGATACATTAAATTTATAATAAATCTATGGACAATTCTTTGAATTTATAAAAATTTTTAGTATTTATATTTATTTATTATTCTACATGAAATATTAAACATACTGTAATTAGAAATACGGTATTGATAGGAAAAAATTATTGGTATACATACTTAGTTTGCACCATAGGTAGAAGTAGTAAATTGATAGTCTCCAGAGTATAACCATAAAGAGAGAGCCGTTTGTCGCCGCTCCAAACTTTATTCACGGCCGAAACCTCGTTTACGCCGTTGATAGCATTCTTTTTTTCGACAGATAGACTATTTTCGATTATGTCTCCTGCATTGCTATTGTAAACATGTGCGGCACGCAATTCATCCATAGTGATCTGCGTTCAAAAAAGCATCAACTACTAGATATACCAAAATTATGAGCGTCGCAAGAATGAAGCTAAAGAGTAGAATTGGTATTGCAATTGAATTGCTTTCAGAGTTTCTATGATCGAGCACAGGCAGATATCAAACTGAGAGAGCTCTATTGGCAATTAAATAATTAATAAATTAGATATAACAAAAATAGAAAGAGATAAAGTTAACAGATACAGTGATTTTCCATGCAAAATAGAATTATCTGAGATTTTTTCAGAAACATTTCTACACACACATTTATAATATTTCGCTATTATATTACTATCTACTATACATATTAATTTGTATTTCTTTATTATATTGCTACCTCCCTCCAATTGTACATCATATGAAAGAAATCAACATACTTATAACGATATGAGAACGACTCACCCTCTGCATATATGATGATAACAGCATGTACAGCAGTGCAAAAAAAGTTAATTTTGCATTAGATATTTTTCTTGTGATGATTTCAATGTCAATTTTTATGTTACTGCAATTTTCGTTAAAACCAACGAAATTACTGAGTTAAATATTTCACGAAGAACATTGACACTTAACGACTTTAGAATGTATTAGTTAATTAAGTGTGTTAATTAATAACAAAAAGAAAAGCGAAGAGAGTTATTTAATTTTCGAGCTATAGGCTACAGCCATGATATGTGACATTATTTTTCATGCAAGCACGTTAATTTTAATATAACTTATATATAACTTATATATAAAACATAAATAAATTATGTACAGAGTGCTTCATAATTGGTATCTTCATCATAATAGAAAAAGTCGTGAGAAAAAAACCAGATTATAAAAAACTTCTTGACTTTTATCTCGGACAATCATCTTTTTAAATAGAATTTAAACAGGATTTAAAATTCGGCCTTATATTTTCAAAGTAAAATTTAATCATGACAATATAATCACGACAATTGTTCGTGAATTGTTCTCGATTGACGAAAAGCACATTTAGCTACCTGTTCCTTGAGCCACTTGGAATGAGGCCTTCTTCGAGCGATTTGCAACTTCAGTTCGACATCCTGTATGATCCTCTTCTCTTCGGTATCAACGAGAAGCATCCGGCCGGGCTTCAAGCGACTCTGCAAATAAAAGAGTACACCAATAATCGCCATAGAACGGGTTCGACACGTCGATGATCGACATTCATATGACAGCACTGGATGACGGTCCTACAGCTCTATACAAACCTAGTCCCTAGATGACAAATTATACATCATACATGATACATGATTAAAAAATAAATAAAATACGATATATGTGATTAGCTATTATACATGTATACTAACATACAGCGAATAGGTATTGCGGATCGATTGATGACAATCTGCCCTTACCGACTCTTTGGGTATCGCTATCGATTTACCTTTAATCCTCGAATGTGACATTTCTGCAGCTTTATCAGAGGAATGAAAGAAAATGCACGCATAAAATATACATTTGAGGATTACCGAATCCTGGATGAAGTCAGTGATGATCGTCTCAATGGTTGGTATATTGGTGATCATCGGCCAGTGTAAAGGCAGAGTGCCAGTACATTACATTGTTTTTGCAATATTTGAGATCTATAAAATTCGCACAAAATTCGACGAGCGTAAATTGCTTTATTCTTGTCCGCACGGTAGAACTCTGTTTATTGGACTATTTATACACGAGCATCTGTTTCGATGCGCTCGATGAAACGTAAGTCCTACTTATGAAGACGATACGCTTGTTGCTTCCGACAGAGATGCCAAAATGTAATGAGTAATGTATTTGTTAGACATAGATGAAATATGGTGAGAAAAAAAGTGATTTGTGTAGTAAACAAATCGCATGATGGTGCTTGCATCCCAGAACGAAGACGCCCACAGATTTAAGAACCTGGCCGAGGACGCAACATACGTAACCAAGGAAGTACATGATCAACGATTTGTATAACCAAAGACCTCTGGAACTTAAAATTTGCGTAAGCATGCAATTATCAAGCCATAAATCTGCAAAAACCATTATCCCATGGAATCAACAAGCTATGTTTTCTCCCAATGCTGCCCTTAGAATTTTATTGTTTTCGAAATTTCACTTTCTTGATTTTCTAATAAAGAGAGTTCTGCCGTATCGCCACCTCCTCTTCCTCCTCTTCTAGTAAGAAATCAGCAGGAGGCCAACAAAGCGAGTTTTGTGACATAATAATTAGTCGACGAGACAAATGAGAACCGTCGAGAATGATGGCGAGAAGACGCGTTATCGAAGCTAGATATGCACTTAAGAGTTTCGTTGACACGAGAGTCGCTCTGTTGGAGAGTATTTACGAAAATTGATTAAAAGCTCACTCGTGACGATCAATATTACTGACCATTGAACAATGCCGACGAAAGTTGCTCTCTGACAACAAAACTTTCAAGTGACATTAAAAAATCCAAGGCGGCTTATCGCGCGATTAAACGCGCAAGCATTGTTTTTATACAATTGTAATACGAGCAGGCTCTTTCGTCGCTTCCGTAGAGAGATTGTTGGCCAGAGAGAAAAGGATCCAAACTTCCCTGGGCAGACGCGAGGGTCTCCTTGGTTGCTCTTCCACTAGCTGAAATTGCTGTATTTCGGGGAGAAATGTAGAGAATAGGCGCGGAGATGAGAGAAAGAGGGCTGGGGGGAAAAAGATTGAGCATACGGGGGTTGATTCGTCGGTAAATCATAAATCACTGCGAGCTAGCTGTCTCCGCCTCAGACAGAGTGAGAGACACTCCTGTGGGACCGGCTGGTGCTTGGGATGCGCATATTTCCTTCGTTTACCTTCAGGACTACATTGCTGGGCGGAGTATCATAGACGCCCACTTCGGACGCCATCACCATCATGTTATCCTTAGTGACGTAGAAGCGCGATGGGCGCAGGCCGTTTCTGCCAAACAAAAATTCAAAAAGGTCTTTTGTATTTCACACCACCTCTGTGTCTCGCGCTAGGTATCAGCTGAGTGAACTACATTGCTGTTCGTTCGTTCGCTTGCCTGCCTTCCTGCTGGCTTACTCGCGTTTACTCTCTCTTTCGCTCTATATCATCTTTCTTTCTCTCGCTCTCTCTCAGTCTCTTGGTCTAGGCCCTATTTACCTGCGTTAGCAGCACGTTGGGACAACGATGGACACTTAGTAAATCGTAAACATCGATTCTCACTTCGGCTGTACAGAGCAAGGCAGGGCAAAGGGAAGTTGCGCGAAATTTTTCTGACGTATTTTTCTTTTTTTTTTCTATTTATTTGTTTCTATACTCTTTTGCGTGACATATCGTCCTTTTTACGTTCAAGTGATTACTTTCAATCCAAGTAAATATTCTTCATATTTTTATTTTATATTTAAAAGTAATTTCATGTTTTGCAAGATGCTATAAGTTAACTATGAATATGTTAAAAACAACTTAAATAGCAATTACTTCATAATAAAAATATTGATAAACTTTGAAATAAAATAAAAAAAGAAAGAATATTATTAAAGTAGAAATTTGTTTAATTGCTCAGTATAATAAAACGAAAACTAAAATGTTTTAGAAAACAATTAATTATTTAAAATTTTCGTAAATAAATAACGATGGTAGTCAATTTTTAAATTTTGAAATCTCTATTTGTAATGTTACTTTCACAATTCTAAAATATCCTAAGACAATCAGTTAATGGATACTGTTACATTAATTTTTTCTTTCGCGATCATTGCTTGTTAATGTAAACCTTTCTAGTCTTATCTAAAAATAAAATAAATATTAAACTAAAACTTTAATAACTTTTCTAACGTAATTTTTGTAAAAATATCCTTATAAAGAAATTTCTATTTTCTCTAAAGAATATTTTTATCGTACGTTTTATTCCGCGTAATCTTTTATAGTAGAAAAAAACTGGATTTATGGGATGAAGGGTGTTTTTATTTGTTTCCCCCATTCGACATGCACGACTTCCCTTTGCCTTAGAAATCCATGTTTACCTGTACCCGAGTATATCTCTACGTGTGCACCGTTCTCATGTATTTCGTGAGCACCGTTAATCCTGCTGAATGAGTCTTGCAAAGCGTAGGCAATACGCCCACGTAGCCTAGCATTCTTTCTTCGCGGCTCCCCTAACAAACGACACCGCAAAGTCCTTTCGTTCGGCTCATTTCGTTTTCAATAGGATTCTTTCAACACTTTGAATTTTACTTCAATTCAATTCTTTGCTTCTGTATTTATTTTGGAGCTATACTTCGAAAAGCTTCCACACAACAACAAAGACAGACAACAAAGAAGTATTTTCATATCAAATTAAATTAAAATTGCGAAATAAGATAATAGTGACAGAAAATTAAAAAGTAAGAAAATACTTGCTGCATTACAACAGGAATGCTGCAAAGAATTAATTAAATCGTGTGATTTTAATTTTTAATTAAACTTTACTCTTAGCTGTCGGATTTCAATTTCATCGTTGTGAAACATCTTATTATTTTTTTGCTCAAATTAGATAATAAATATTTCAGATTTTATATTTTTTCTGTTACATGCCTGTGAAATACTTACAATGATATTTGCAATTCTTCTTGCGATATTAATTCGCTATTGTATGGAATTATTTCAGTACAAAGAATTCACTTGCTTACCTGTACAGCTTCCAATCAATTTATGTGAATTCTAATAATTTTCGGGAATTGTATACGATAGCGAATTAACAAACATTTATCTTTCGCATTTTGTGGACACGTCGACAGTTAAGAGTTTAATTTATCGCCGCATTTATTTAGTTTTAAAAATCTGATAGTACATTTACTCAGTTTGTACATTTTAGAAGTTTTTAAACGAATACGTAAGACAATTAATATTTCACGTCGTTAATGTATAAATAATGATAACATTTTCTCTTCGCCATTTTTAAAAAAATGCAGCATGTATAATATCAGCGCGACTGGGCTCAAAGTGTTGAAAGTGGAACCAAAGATCCAGAAATCCGCACAACTACGAATCATTTTCGATCCGAGAAGTCGCAGACTCATGAATCTATGGATACAAAATGTGGCAAAGATTACCAAACAGCACGAACGAGAGGGAAGTGGAGCCTACGTAAAAACGTGTAATAAACAAGATGTAACAAGAGATAAAAAATTTCTACCTGTCCAAGATAGCACCGACGTAGCGACCGTCGGTGAAGGTCAGAAGAGCCGGACCGTCCCAAGGTTCCATGGCACACGCTGCCCAATGGTAGAAGTCCCGCTTTTCAGTAGCCATCGTTAAGTCATTCTGCCAAGCCTCTGGTACCATTGTCATGACAGCCTGGATTCAGTAACGATGTTTCAAGTGTTTGTTCGAAGACCGAGATTCTTGAAATCAAGAAACTGCGAAACTAAAGAACCGTAATGCGCGTAGCAATTCAGAGAATTGATGGAATGAAGACCATTTAGCCATGTAAATTCTGTATATTCAAAGATCAGTGGTATCTCAGATCTTTAAAAGTAGAAGTAAAGATTTTTTTTTTCGATAAAAATTGAAATACTTAGCAAAAGTAGAAGAAAGTATCTCTAGTAAATAAAAAAAAAGTCCTTTAAAACAAAGGATCTACGAAATCAAAGACTAAGAATAGTTATGAAAAATTTTATAGAGATTAAAAAAAAATTCTTAGAATCTGTCTAAATCTGTGAAACCGATGATTTCTGGAAATAACTATCTTCGAGAACGATTTATAAAAATGTGGAATCAATTTTCCGTAAGATCGAGGATCTATAGCAATATACTTTATATTTTAATATTAGGCGACGTTTCTCATATATTTTATACCATAAATTTACCTCGGGCAAAGAGCGTTGTCCCGCCATCACCAAGAACTCGAGTACACAGTCCGCTGATCCAGAGTCAGAGAGATTCGGTTCTACGACTGGATAGAGCAGCTTTAGTTGATCGCCATATATTTGACTGCTCATCACACCTTCTCGCGCCTTCATAAAGTTCACATTGCCGCGCAGGGTATTAATTTCGCCGTTGTGAGCAAGCAAGCTATGGACAAACGTCGCACGTTATATCGGTGTTTGTTGTTTGCGGTTTTGAAACGGAAACCTGCGAAAACTACGATTACATTACGATAAAGTTATTTATCGCTGTAATACAAGACTACCGAATTGTGAAAACAGAATTGTTTTGCAGTATTACCTAATAAAATAAACACGAATTATGGATCTATACCGAAAAGAAAATATGCAAAAAACACAAGATAAAGAGAAGAATTATAAATAATCGATAATTAATATGGTAATCTTATTCGATAAGATTTAAAAATGAAGTTTTTATCTTTTAGTTATTCATAGCATAATATGTTTTTTCCTAGTTTCATGTCAATGGTCGTAAAAAGAAATTCGAAAAAATTTTAAACACTCATTTGTATTTTTAAAGTCTGTTTTATCGACTTTTTTTGCTTCTTTTGATTAAAAAAAGTAATGGCAGTTTTTATGTTTTTTAAAATAGTAACATTAAAGATTATGACTATATGACTGACGATAAAAAATTAGTTAAAATTCTTCGCAGAAATTTTTTATTTATATTACAAAAAAATAATGAAATTAAGAAACACAAATATTTCCTCGTTTTCGAATTCACTATTAAAAGAGATGAATTAATTTTTCAGAGAAGTGATCATGGAAAAATGATCATTTATATTCATATCTTATTCATCATATTTTTATATTTCATATTTATAGAATTTTGTAGGATGTAGTATCTTACCGTAAAGGATGCGCTCTTTCCCAACTCGGAAAAGTATTTGTGGAGAACCGTGTATGTACCAATGCCAGATAGGTTTCGAATTTCGGAGACTGATATAAAAGAAAAAAAAATCATAGAATATTACGTTAAATATTCTTTATATATTCTAATCTTACATAAAATATATTACGACACACGTAATATATTTTATGTAAGATTTCCAGACAACAATGACACTTTTCTGAGAAAAAAGAAACCAGAACAAAAATAACTTGGACTCACCTTCAAATCCGTGAAATAAAGCCACAACTGATCAGCGGTGAGCTGACCTTTGTAAACGACTGTTTTCAACGACAACGAGCAAATGTAGTATCGCAATTCCGGACGTGGAATTGAATGCGATGATCTCTTTCTCAGCACGAAAATCTGATAAACAGAACGCGATAAAAATGTAAGAAACGTTTAATTTACGATTGATCAAAGAATTTGTGTGCATAATCTTGAAAATCATGGCTATCTACGACAAATCCGAGTAATAATTTTTTAAATTAGCAAAGTCGTTTAATTGGAGTACGATATAACGCCTAACTTTATGGATTCATTAACAATTAATTCTTGGGAAATCTTTTGAGAGAAGTCTGAAGACAACGGAAATATTAATTATCAATCAACAGATATTTTCGTAATAATAGTAGAAAATAAATTCTTTTTCGATGTTAGTTAATTATAGTATAAAGTTAAAATTTAAAGATATGACGAAACACTAACCAGAATTAATTGACTTCAGGCACAACTCAATTTTAGTGATTAGATAAATTATTTATTAGATAAATTATTTACCTGTCGCTTAAGTGTTTCCGCATCTTGATCACCAGTAACGAATACTTGACGCATGTACGGTTCGCATTTTTTCGCCACTTGGCCAATCTGGGAGCTATCGGTGGGAACATTACGCCAACATAGTACCTACGAATTACACGATCTCGAGATACTTAATACACACCAAACAATGCGATAATTTAATTATTGAAACCGATTAATAAATAATGATATCAATATATCGTACTTTTAAATTGCACTCCTTAGCTAACTTCTCAAATGCGGCTTCTGCTTCTTTATGAGTCTTCTTGTCAAGGAACAAGATACCGGTTGCGTATTGTCCGAACTCGGGCAGTTCGATTTTTTGTTGTTGGCTATAATGTATATGAAAAGTAACTTAATGAACTTAACTAATTCATCACGTTCAACTATCAAAATCTTATTAAATTAATAAACTGTAGTTTCTAGATTTATTGAAACTAGTACAAGGATTTGTGGATTGGAGAAACTTAATGTCTGCAGATCTATTCGAGATCTGAATGACAAAACAGAGATTTACGACGAATGATTTATAGAACTGTGCCAAGGATTTGTGAAATTAAAAGTCTGCAAAATAGTGATAGGCTATAGGCATTCATAGTCAATCCTTATTTCAAGATCGCCTTAAGTAATGTTTTAAGATGTTACTATGATTGTGCGATTGGTTTATGATTTCTAAGACTATATTTAAAACGATCTTAAATATAAGAATCGATATAAATACCTACTACAGATATAAATGTCCAATTGTAAGAAATAATGAATATGTGATATCTAAAAGTTCTGTAGGAACTATGTTTTGTAGATTTAAGAGAATTTCAACGAGAATGTTAATTTAGAAATGAGATACTTGAAACGAAGGATTAATATTATGAACAATTTATAGATCATAAAAATTATGTATAATTGTCCTTCCAAGTGAAATCAATTATTTCTAAAATATTTTCAACCTTGAATATTTGATATGAATCTTAAATAAATAATGCAAAGATATCTAAATTGACACTAATACAATGGCAAAAATTGGAACAAGATGTGACCTTCTTTCCGATAGCATTACGATCTAGATAATGAAAATTCAGAACTGAAATTAAACTTTTAGTTCAGTCAGATAGTATGTAGCGCCAAATGTGACAGGAACATTTGGCTTGGGCGATTAAATCGGATATCTCTCTCGAGTACATATTCAGAAGTTATAAAGGTTTCAGAAACCAGATTCGATCTCGTCGACAAATAAGATACTTATAGCTAAGAGTTTTCTTACCGAATTTCATTGGCATAATAATCGTGTGGTATTGCGCAAAGCACACCAGCACCGTCACCAGTATCATTATCACAGGCGCATGCCCCCCTATGATTCATTCGCGCCGACAATATCTGAGCATCTCGAACGATCTGAAATTCACAGATAACCGACCATAAATATGAGAAAATCAGTCCAATATATTTATCATTGTGCAATGAAAAAAACATAATTGATATATCCATATATATTATCAACAAGTTCATCTATATAGTAGGTATAAAGTGGAGGTCTCTTATTTCTTTCTGAGATTATAGATATTCCATTAATAAACATTCTCATTTTATCTAATCATTATTCTGCATATTTGAAGCGGCGTCTATCTTTTTAAAGTTACGCGCAATTTTAATGTTTAGATATTTTAATTCATATATTATATAAGCCTTTGAATTTTTTTTTGCAACTTTAAAATAGACATAATTATTCTAAACTTTTTGTTATTAACAATTTTGAATTTTTTCTCGATATTTCAGAATTCATTCGTTTGAATTTCTTAACTATATATATTACTTATTTTCCGCATTTAGCTATTTATCTTATCTTTATTACACTTTTTTGCCCTATGTTTTATGCGATGCAACGCAATATACGGACGTATACCTATAATAGATTGCAAAGATCAAACGCGCGACACTCGAGAGACGTGGGTCGTTCTTTGAACTTTATACGTAAAAGACAGACGAAGCTTAAAATCGACTCACCTTGTGCGACCTCTTCCCGTCAATGGCGACGATGAAACCAACGCCGCAAGCTTCTCGTTCGAGAGTAGGGTCATACAGACCTTGCTTCGGAGGCAAGGTCCACGACTCGGAATTCATAATTTTAATCTGAAAAATCAGAGGAGAAAACTTCAACACGTCATTCCGATCGATAATAACTCTTAATTGTTTCAACTCTTTTCTCTTTTTTTTCTCTCATGACAGTTTCTCTCTAACACAATTTAAATAAAATGTCAATGTTTTCTTGACTTTAGAACACGGTTTGCAAAAAGTAATAGTTTTTTATTCCGGAGAAAAACATTAATGGCAATAATAATTTATACTCTTTCATTACAAACTCATTTTTGCGTAATAAATAATTCGTCTAATCAATAATTGTGTCATTGTCGTAAACTTTTCCTTTAAACGCTTATGAGTTACGTGTATTATCCTATTAAATCGTTTAATTTTTTTATGTAGTTAAAAGTGTTTGTGTTAATCATAGTGTGCATTCATAAAAATGCGCACTTCAACTATATAAAAAAGCAATATAAAAAAATTCATATAAATACATTTTTCAATAAACATTGAATAGGAACAATATTCAAGAGTTACATTTTACCTTAATGTTTCAAATGAGAACAATAAAATTTTCTGTTCCACTTTACAGATTCGCAACTTCACAATTATCATATAATCCACTAATACATTTGATCCTCTGATAGAATGCGTTCATCATAGCTGCGCATTTAGGGATAGAGAACGACGTGGCGGGACGAGAGAGTCGAGATATCGCGGAATGATTCGCAGAATGATTCGCAGTGTTGATATTGCATAAAAGCATACTCATTAAGCGTAACAGATATGCGACGTCGCCGTCATCGTCGCCGCCGCCGTGTCGTTGTAACGGCAGCGAATCGCGATGATGATCGGTGTGTAAACAAAACGAAGAAAATGCGTCAAAGAGATCAATGTTGCGACGCGTTCACGTGGTCGATCGATGTACCGACTAACTAAATGCGCGATACAGGGATGGCCAATTGTTCGACAATCTTTGCTTTTTATTCGTATCCCTTTCCCAAGAAACACGCAAAGGTCAAACAAAAAAATCGAAATGACTTAATTTTAATTCTTAACATCAATATACAGTTAAATTTTCAACAAAAAAATCGTCATTTTGACTCTCATGATGTCAAAATAAAGTCATTTGGATTTTCTTTTGTGATTTAATTCCTTGATTCGAATTTTTTTTTCCTTTTTTTTTCTTTTTGCAATATTTGAGATTGTATATTGGTTGCACTTTGATCACCGATATTTGAGAATATACGCTTGTGCGATGATTTTTGTTATCCAGGAATTTCGATTTCGATTGTTGAAACCTGATCGTTAGTAAAGAATGGCACGTGTTTTTCTCTGATCTTCACTCTTCGTTTTTTTTTTAAGTCTTTGTCTAGTTAAATATTATGATGTACTAGATCTTATCTAAAGAGATAGCTAAGAGCGTTGATCTGAATTGAATTGTAGTATATTCGAAAATAAAATATAAAAAGGAGAGTTGAGATAAAAATACTGTTGCATTATTTTTCGACTGAAAATAAATTTTTTTCTTTGCTCATTGAAATTAAACGATAATGAAAGAACATTTCTCTTTTTTAAGTTAATAACCTATGATAATTTACATACATTTATATAACGTATAAAGTTAAAGAACGGACAGAGTAAGACCGGTTTTGATAATTTCTGATAAACAGTCGTTACAGACTGTTGCGTAAATATAGAAATATATATATATATATATAAACGTGCTTACATTTATTTATCGGATTTCGCGTTTCGCACGCGCTCAAAATTCACGCAATTTCACGCGTAAGTTCACCCAATGCCAGCGTGAAACAAAAATCCGACAGCGTGTCTATTTAGTGTTAAACGCGCGAGTTGAAAGCGCGCCAAAGAATCCGCGGAAAAAGCAGCGACCGAAGCAAACCTTGCGAAGGTTGACCACCTCTGTCGAGTGTATCCACGTGCGATAGGAAGAAGCGAAGGAAGTTAGTTAGTGAGTGAGCGAACGAACAAGCGATCGATGGATACAACATACGGGGTGTGTCCGAAAGCTCCAGCGAGGCCTGATTTCCGTCCTCGCAGGATGCTGGACGTTTCCGAGGATCGATGAGGCAACGGAGAATTTAAGAGGGACTTATCCTTATTTCTATCAACGTAGATTAATTTTAATCTTCATTTAATTCACTTCTTATCTTTTTTAATTCTAAGAATTAAAAAGGGATAAAGAAAAAGCGTTAACGCGCGATTAAAGTTAGACTAATAGAAATGGACATTATTCTTAGAACTCTTCTATAATATACAAAGATAAAAAGTTAGTTGAATCGAGATTAAGGTCATGTTCGCATATCACTGCCAGTTGACTGCCAATACTGAAAACCTATAGTTCGTGACGTTTCCGTTACGTGTACTATACTGTACTGACAACTGGCAATAATATGCGAACACGGTTTAAAATGAATTACATTGAAAGAAACAGACATTAGACCAGTATTCATAGCCCAATCTTATTTAAGACTATCTTGCGTTTTAAGATGTCATAATATAATTACAGACCTGTAGCATCTTAATACATTATTTTACCTAAGATGATCTTAAAATAAGAACGGGCTGGCCTTAGGAGACTATAAAGCTCGAGGTTTGGAAAGAAGATTATGGAATCAACGATTTTTCGCAGCTATCTTATATCACTACAGGTATTTAAATAAAGTAATTTAAAATAAAAAATACATTAAAGTAAAAAAGAAACATGTTCATCACGTTCTTTAGTCATGCTTTCGTGTCAGATACACAAACAGAAAACATGCTCCTTATCAAGTATATAAACAGATAATGACGATGTAATCGTAGGCATTATCTCATATCTCTGGCACTTGTTTTAGCTGAGACTGCCGGGATACTACCGTGTTTCCAGATATTCTTTCAGAGATCAAATGATAATATTGAAGGATAACACATGAGAGAAAGAGAGTAGTTCAGACTCTATATTTATTCATGTAAATACGTGATAATTAAAAATAATTATCGCGCACGATGCTAGTGAATTAAAATTAGAACTAGAGTTCTTTCTAGTATAAAGACTACGAAGCGGCATGTCCTTGAGACTATATCCTGAATAATTATCTGATAAATCATTATGATTAATTGTTTTATGGTTGTTACGATAAATTGTTACTGCGCATGCAGAATAGGCCGTGGATTTTGAGATCGAAGCACGCTAGACTCGCGTGCGGGTCTAATAAGGATCAGGAATCCACGATGGTGGTGTTCCAAAATTATCCTCAAGCTATTTCCGTCATTTCGCGCCCGGAGAGGAAGCTTACTCTCGCATTTGCGATTCGTTGAAATTGCGTTATATAGTTCCGAAAACGAAAGCGATTGACTGGTTAATCGTTCCTGCGTTTATCCACTGCGATAAATGAAAAACGGATATGAAATGTGACAAAAATAGTTCGTTTTATTTTAAGCCACAAATTTCTTAATCATTATTGAGAGATGTTTTTGAAATATCGAAAATTATCATTACAATGATTATTATATAATATATAAACTAAACGAATATGCGGAATAAAACAAAATGTCTGCTGCTTTAAGTATATATATTATAAAAAAAAACGGCTTGCGGTTCTTTATTTAATTGTCTCGAAATTATTTTATATATACATTTAAAAAGGAATAATTATTATACTTTGAAAGAAATAGATATTTTGTTGAAGAAAAAAATTTTGATTAAATAAAATTGATTTTCTCTTTCTTTCTCTCTCACGTACATTCCGTCACGGTAGTGAAAACGTGGCAACTTAAAATGCATAAGAATGCATGTAACATGTCCATCGTATTTTAACCTGTTCATTCTCGTTTCGAGACTCGTTTCTTACCAAAGCGACGCAGAGACGGCAAGAATTAAAAAGAAGAAAAGGGCTGCACGTGTGGAGGAACGTTATATGTCAGGACTGGGTTTACTTATGGGGAGAGCATTGGACACTTGGCGACCAGCGTGTCTCTGTATACACGGTGTCTACAAAAAATATACATTCATTTCATTATTAGCAAATGCGAAATTATGCATTTTTTCTAATGCATTTAATGATTTTCTTTCAATACTTTTTTTTACAATTTTATATGGCGAATCCATCGCGAAAACCTTTTCAAATTAAAGTTTTTATACGTAAATTAATTCGCAAATTTTTAAATTAATTTACAATTAATTTCGAGATCCTCCGTGTGAAATAATGAAAATTTTAAACGAAGAAATTTTCACGTTAAAGAATAATCCTTAATAATAAGATCTAAAATTATTCTTATATTTTTGTTGATTTATAAATTCTGCGTTTTGATATATTTTGAGTTACATCAGTTACATTTATATTTAATACGTATTTCAATAATACCGGAAAACAAGTTAAATATATCATCTGATAACCATAATAAGTAAACTTGTATAATCTTTTAAATAATAAATCACGTATCAAGAATTTTTATATCATCATATAGGTATTACTCGCATTGCCTTCCTTTGACAATAAATTTCTTAGAAATGAAAAACAATATTTCCAAAATATATTCCAGCAGATCTCTATTTATACAGCGAATCCATGAATCATTCTTGATAATTTTAATCATATCTCAGTTTAATTGATTTTTTAAAAATAAAATCTGGCGTTCCTCGTCTTGAAATATAATCAAACTTCCTAGAAAGTCCGATATGTCTCACGAGGGGTTTATCGCGAGCCGGCTGCGCGCGAGTTTGCATTTCCTTCGCTTCGACAGTCGACGTGGCGTAATCATTATAGTCTCCTCTTACCGGTAGAAATTATAGTTACACCAAGACTCTTCGAGTCTTCGAGAATGCGTTTTCCTCCTCGCTGGTTAGCAGGCTGTGTGCCGTCAGGTCTCTCGCACGATTATCAGTAATCAATTCGATCAGTTATCGTCCTATCAATCAGATCGTTGCACAAACTCCTTTTTTTCGCTCAATTTGAGAAACGTGTCTCGTGAAAAGTTCAGGATATATATTTATCGCGATCTCGTCATTATTATAATTCGATTCACAATGGAATTACTAATCCGGTTCTCAATCGGACTATTAAGGGCAATCGTAAAATGGCACGTCCTCGACCCGATCCTGAGGATCACTGTCTGGCGCAATCTGGCGGAGGGAGAAAGGCGTTTTGAGTCCTGAATAACGACTTCTCTGCCTCCTCTCAGTCCGTTCGGCTTCGATTATACGTATATTGGATAACCCGTGAGAGACAAGAAACAAAAAAAAAACCGAGAACCAAACTGCACATACGAATCACGAGTCGGACGGACACTGAAACAGCGGCGCTCGGATGTCGTTAAAAACCGAAAAAGCTCTCCCTTCCCTTCTCTCCCTTTCCCATCCCTAGACGGTCACTCGTCTCTCCTTCTCTCGCTCTCGCTCGACTAGGCGCCTCACCCCATCGCACTCGTCGACGTCGACGAGTGTCTCCCCACCTCCGGCGCGCACTCCCTCTGTGCCAATGCGGCGCTTCGTACCCTCCTGACCCTCCGCGTCCCGCTCTGGAGCGCCTCCGTCTCTCGGCTTGGCACGTCGGGACGAGTTCCGATGCTGAGTCACTCCTGGTGCACACTTCCACCATTCATTCAAAAAGAGAACCAAAAAAAAAAGAACGTCTATTTTTTTTCCTTATCTTTTTTTTTCCTCTCTCGACGTTGATGTTTAACTCCCCAAGGTGTTTAACTCTTCGCGACGAATATTCCGTGGAATTTCAAGCGACACTTTAATCGTAGCCGCTAATCGTTACGCGAAGCACGCGATAAGTAAAATGCCTGCGATTAATTAATTCATTCGTTCGTTCTTAACTTCGCGTCACGTTCCGCTCCGAGTTGCGAGACGTCCTTTTGGAGCGTACGTGTCGCGATACACGTTGTCTTGAGACGACCTCATTCTGAAAGTGCTTTCCGTTTTTTTAATATCTTAAATTAAATGCGCATTGTTTACGGCTTTATTTCATTTTGAAATTTTGAAAAAACTTTGTTTTCTACTTAAGTGTGATAGTTTATACGTGTGAGAATATAGCTTTATACTACTTGGAATGTAAAAATAAAACGAAATTACAAGCTGATTCTTTGAAGAATATCTCAACACGAAAAACTTTAAACGCATTTTTCTCATAATGACATATTTCAAACCGACGTTGTACATCATACAATTTTTGTTCATTTTACTTGAAACTTACAGAGAATCGTAATTTGTTAATTATCTAAAGAAGTAGTCATTTTTTACTAGTTACAAAGCTATTATCGTTATTAACATTTTTATAAAAAACTTTTTGATACAAAATGTTTACTTTTTTCATTTTTACAAAAAAGCACCTTATGTAAATTACTTCCTCAATAAATAATATGTAGAAAATAAAAATTTTTAATTTTTTTATTCTAGACCAACCGTTTCGTCATAATTTTAAGCTGATTGGCGTTTGCTAAATATGAGTCTATTTGAAGCACAATGCTGGAATTTTCTTTGAAAATAATTTTTTTTGTATATTTTTCAATACATGTATAATGTATTGAAGAATACCTTTTTATAGATTTTTCATTTACTTTATCCTTTTTGAAAAAAATTCCCAAAAGTAATTTTGTTAGACTCATCAAAATAATTAAATAGGACGCTCAAGTATTAATAAGTAAAAAGTTTT
Organism: Acromyrmex echinatior; assembly: GCF_024713525.1. Classification (NCBI taxonomy): domain Eukaryota; kingdom Metazoa; phylum Arthropoda; class Insecta; order Hymenoptera; family Formicidae; genus Acromyrmex; species Acromyrmex echinatior. The sequence continues at coordinate 17,941,502 of NC_141854.1, read as the reverse complement.
GATATTCTAGCAACCAACTTGAGTAGTCTATATAATTACTTTAATGATTTAAATTATTTCCTAGCTAAATTTTTAAATATTTTAGCAAAACCGTTCTTTCATTTGTAACTTAATAGAATATTTTTATTACAATACATGGTATGTTCTCTATTAGCTGTAATTAATAATGCGCGGTAATTAGAAATTAAATTGAATTAAATTAAAAAAATTAATGCACTTTGTTATGAACGAAAATGATGATTGAATATGTTTATTATTAGACAACTTGATTAGCGGATAAATAAGTTAGATAATCGGAGTATAAATAATCGAGAGTATGCAATATTTCAGAATATTCCGAGTATACTGCGAATATCATAAATGTAGCGTACGCTATAACAGTACGTTATAACTTTCATTACAGTGATATATGTATACATGATAAAATAAATAACGACATTTAGTAATCGATAGCCTACATCTGACACGTGTCGCATTTTGTAAAAATAAAAATAAATAAGGATAATTCAAGGTCTCTATATCTTGTCGATTTTAATAAATACGATACATTTATTTATTTAAAAATTATTTGAAATTTTTTGCCGATATTCTGATTTAGCGCTGTAGGGTGTATAATGAATGAGTTTGACATTTAAAACACTGAGAAATGTATCGTGAAATTCCATCAGGAATTAACAATAGAAATTCCTACCACTTAGAATTGAGAGATAATTTGTGACGTCTAGTGCGCTTTGTTTTAAGATGTTATTCCAGTGCTTCAACCATTATGATATGTATGTACACCAAGTGTTGTTATTCAATCTATACAAAATGACATGTATCATAATCACGTTTACCGTTAGGAGTAAACCGTTTTCTTATCTTTTTCTGGGACCTTTCGCAGATAAAAATTCCGGAAAAAAAAGTAATGCAATTTCTAATTTCAATGATATATCTCTTTACAAACGAAAATTCCTCGCGGGATTTGAAAAACGTCAGGCTCGTATACTTATTATTTGCAGCAATAATGTCTTTGCTCGGACATAAAAATGCTACTTGCAATATAAGGTTTGTCGCGTTTTCCATTAATAAAATTTAGTGTGCAAGGCCATCTCACTTTATTTTATACTTGTTGTGTTGTGTTCCATATATAGAAGAGGCATATTGTAAATCCAGGACGCACATCTGTGATTTTTTTTCTTCGACTCTCCTACTATCTCTGTCTTCTTCCATCCGGCCGACTCTGTGCATTCACTCATTCACACATCTATGCGAAATAACGTCACTTAGTGCTCTCGTAATCCTTTTCATTATTATTCACTTCGTTATCTCTACGATTCTTAATTCTGTTAACAGTCAGTGAAATATCTCTCCTTGAATTTCCTCATTTGATGAATATATTATCTCGTATGTTAATTCGGGCTTGTTATATTCAACGCATTTCTTAATAAATGCGATAAAATGAACCTTTAATCGATTTAAAAGAGATCTATGCATGTAAAAATGATTTATTGGTATAAAGTGTTTCGTGAATATGCTTTCGAAGAGATGTATCATTAAGATTCAACAAGTAAAAAATTCTATTCCAGGATAAAATGTTGCTTGTAACAGCTCGCATAAATTAACTGAAAAATAATTGCTTTATACTGGCAATAATTGAAACAAGACATTGAAATAATGTACTTCGCACAAGAAACTTGGGGACAAAGTACGTTAGACAATACAAATGCCTCAACTATGAGTTGATCCGATAGAAATGTTATGACGTAATGATATTCTTTGTATTATACTAAATCATGTTATGAGAAAATAGGTTTTGCGCAGCGGTTAAAAAAGGAAACTAGTAGTATATATTTCAGAAAGTAAAATCCCATTCGTTGGCTACGTTACATGAACTTTATATTGACAAAATTTCTCCAAAAATGTGAGCATGAATCTCTTTCTACATGTAATATTAATATTTTAAAAATTATGACGTCGAATTAAATTTCGCTTGACAATAATTTATTTTAATTGCAAGTAATTTATATTATACTATTTTGTTTATGAATTTATTTATTAGTAATCATTCAGCACATAAGCGTGCTTAAAGTCCTAGAATCGAATATTATATTAATCGTTCGAGCGCATAAATCAACTTATCATTAAACACATAAACTCGTAAACATTACAATCCTAGAATCAGATGATTATCTATCAGTAAACACGTAATGTTACGTGAACATCACGTTTAGCATTTACAATATTTAGATTCGATGCAAATTACACGAAGATTTTAATCGTGTATCTGTCAACTTGTTGAAAGATAATAAATAATTAATAAACGTCAATCAATTTATGTTATTGATTACATCATTCGGTCGTGCGCCATTTGCATTTTTACGATATTCGTAAGAATATAACAAAATTTGTTTTGTGTTAACATATTATCTATTAACCTATGAAAGGATTATGTCTTTGGCGCGTATTCATTAATATACATATACCTTGCGAATCAATATGAACGTATGCACTTATATAAGACATAAATATGATGTTTCTTAAATACATTCGCGTAAGTGTAATAATGATTCTGCTTAAAATTAGACCGATTCTACAATAGGGTCGTAAGTCGTAAGCAAGAAATTGATCAATCGCAGTCAAATGTGAGGAAAATAGCCGAGTATGATTGGTTAATTTCTTACGGTTTACGACCTTATTGTCAAATTAGTTTTATAGCTACAATGCGTTTACAATGAGAGCAATATTGTAGTAAGCTATAAACAAGAAATTGATCAATTCGATTAATCTCCTCACATTCGATTATGATTGGTTAATTTCTTATGGCTTACAACTTACTACATATTACTCCTATTGTGGACGATCCTTTAGAGACTAGTTTTCGATAATAATAATAATAATTCTGAAATAATATTATCAGGTTGGTCAGAAAGTAATTTCGTTTACATATAACATTCTAGGATATCCAATATGTATAAATATACTCGTTTGATTTTTTATTTTTTCATCCTTGACTAGTCCAATTAGGAATTAAATCGATTAAAGTAATCATCCGCCTCTTTTTTCTTCTATTTTTAATCTTCTATATTTAATCAACTTATTTTCATCTGCAGTCAGAAATCTTGGATATTCCATTTCTGTCGATATCGTCGCACATTCCTAAAGAAATGCAATCAACCTCGTTATGCGGTTTGACGCAAAACGATATGCGAACTTAGTTCGATCGATAACGCGATTGACGAAGAGGGAGAGAGAAAGATGTAGAAGTAGAATGAAAAAGTGATAGAGATCGTTAAATTTTACTGCGTAATCGCATATTGATATTTGTGGAATAGTAAAAAAAAGTTATTGAACGACGAAGCGTCGTAAGATTGTGTAAATGCGTAAGCGTCGTTACTTGCGTGGTTGTTAGATAACAATTCCATTCTATAATTAGGTTACTGCGCGCAACAAAGAAAGAATATAGACAGAGAGAGTTTAAAAAAGGTGCCACTGTCAACCTCTTTGCGAATTAAGATAAAATATACTACGCGTCGAGTTTTAAGCATAATTATTTTGCGTAGAAAAAAAAAATGGAAAGAAGGTAAAAATATAGTAGAATAGATACAAAATGCCTACTAGTAATTGCAAAATTCAGTCATATATATTTTTAAGTTGACCATTTTATGTTGACGTGATAAAAGACTTTTTTGACTGTTCAAAAGTATTCGAAATCGCAGTTAGAACCTGATATTTCATTCTGTTAATAATTTTCATTCTGCTAATTTTTGAAAGGTTAAAAATAATTACGTGAATTTCACTCACGTTAATTTTTCTTCATTTTAATGATCCTTTTTATGATCCTTTCGACTAATTATAATAATTTGATTATCATGAATTTTTAATCTGGAGTAAAGCTTTATTTCAAGTAGATAATTAATTTATATCGCACATATATGTAATACTCTTATAATAATGTATATAATACTCTTATATATATACAGGTGAAGCTCGTCCTAATTAGAGGAATTTTATTACGTTAAAAGATTTAATTATAATTTCATTTAAAAAAATGGCTATGATCTTTAGACCCAATGTCCGGTTGCACCAATGTTACTTTGATTTTAAGCGAAACTTAAAACTCTCTCTATCTCTTTAAAACCGAAAAGAGACAAGGGAGACAAGGAACAAAGAGAGTTTTAAGTCTCGCATAAAATTAAAGTAACGTTGATGCAACCGGGCCTTATACATATAATTATAAAAAATTAATTTTATTAAATTATTAAATTAATTTTACCATAAATTGATTTCCTTTTAAACCTTATAATTTTTGTCTAAAATATTTTTATCCATACAGATTTCAGTTTTTGACATATTTCGGTAATATGTTTTACGTATCTCACCCTGTATAACTCATTTTGACATAAGATAATAAAAACGATTCAACACTTCGTAATAATTATTTTTGAATAATAGCGTTATTTTTTAAATAAAAATATTTGATGAAAAGAGTATGTGTGTATAAATACCGATTTATTTAAAAATCACTGTTTTAAAACAGAAAATATAAAAAAATTAAATGGTGGACAGCAACGATGAAGAAAATATATTTATAATTGAAAACATTATTTAACATAATTTATAACATTATTAAGTTATAAAATTAACTAAATATAGTTAAACATATTTAATTAAGTTAATTATATTTCTGGTATAAAAATATTCTTCGAATGAAAGAAGGAATACCTTTGCGACGAATATTTTTTTACTCGGTGTTAATTGAAGAACTAACTGATGTCTTCAGATAATTTATTGTTCTGGCGGACGGGCATTCCCTTGGATATAGGCTGTTTGACGTCACGTATCTTAAGAACATAAAAGTCGCACGTCATTTGGTCGTGATATTACATAATCTAAATATATTGAGTGTTGCAATGAGGCAAATCGGTTCTTCGCGGGTGATCTTTTCCATCAGCGCGACTGAAACTTTTTCGTTATCATAAAGATGCTTGATAAACAAAAACAGACAGTTTCGTGCATTTCGTCATGTTTTGTAATATACGTAAATCTCTGTTCGAATTATTTGAAATCCTCAAAAATTTTACTATACGTAAAACGAGATATATATTCGAACATTGACAAGAAAGAACGAAGATGCTGAGTGCAAAGGATGCAAGGAACTCGAACAAATATATTATGTGAATTAAAAACAAGTATGGACTAATGAGTGTCTTATCTGTTAAGACGAGAAACAGAAGATATTTAACTTCCGCGCGTTGGTCAATCATAATTCAAACATTCTCGTTATCTTGAGAGACCAAGGCGTCAAACTGCGCCAAGAGTCATTATCGTGCCAAGGTCGGCACGACGACGATGATGGCAACGTCTCGGTAGAATGGAAAGATTCCGCGTTATCGTACGAGTGAATTTCGCGTCACGATTTGTCTTATCGGCTGCTACGCATCTTCGCATTTCCGTTCTAAAGAGTGAAGGCATACGACGACTGCATGATTCGCACGCATCATTGAAGTTCACTCGATAAGCCTCGTGTTTGATAACAAAGCTCGCATTCCGTACGTAGTCTATCCATCAAAGAGAATTTGTTCCGCCAGGAAAATATCTGTTATAGTATAATGATGAGCGTATGCTATACAACAGTATAGCATCCGATCTATAAATATTTCAATAATGAATATCTATAATAAACCTTTGTATCAGCCACCGGAAGTGGATAGATAATCACGAATGAGTGAAGCATGATAGATTTCTCATTGCACGCTGGAGAGTTTCTAATTTCCAATTATCGTGTTATCAAAGTTTTATCATAGGATAATATTCTTATGAAGAGAGCGATATGAATTCTTACAAAGCGATCGATATGAATTCTTGTGAAGTGATCGATATGAATCACATTGCCAGTGGATCTCTTCTGCTCACTCATATGTTCTCATATTTTTTGAATTATGTATTTTTTGCTTAATCATGTTGAACATGGAATTGTGAAATATGTGTAAAGAAGTCTATTAATGTGCTGCATTAATTAGTGTCTGTATAAATTGTATTAAACTACCAAGAAGAGGAAAACGCAGAGACTCGTGAGCTGAATACGATTTGTGACAATGTTGTTTCGTACATGAAACGTGTTCGAATAATAAGTGAGCGCAAAGTATCAGAATATTCTTATTTATTATACCGCTTATTTATTACTTTAGAAAATAACCGGCATTTAATGCATAATTTATAACTACATCATAAATGATGTAGTTATCATGGTGCAATTACATCGCGCGTATTACATTATGAGTATAATTTTCGTGTCAATTTCATTCGATCGTTGATTACATTCATTAACTGCGGAAGAATAAATTTATGTTGTACATTACGTAAGAGTTATATTGTAAATCAAGTAAAATGTTAGAAATAAAGCTATTTCTACTTTAGAATCACAAGTTCGGTTACTTAATCTCATATTTTTTCATCTTTCATAAAATATTCCTAGGTGCTGGACGTTAGGAAACGATATGGACTTATTAAAATGCAGGTACTGCTATTAATAAAATTTTTATACGGCTAGACATGTAGCCGGTTCGTGCAACCCGCGAGGTCGGTAAGTTTTAAAGGAGAACGAGTGATATCGCGGAATAAAATATGGATCGATACATATACATGTCGGCCGATGAACTGACGTTCAAGAGAGAAGTTTAACTGTCCTCGATGATCTGTGTGTGTAAAGTAAAAATAGTACGCAAGTGTAAATAGGGTGCGGTGAAAGTCTCAAATATAATACAAATGTTTCAAAGCATTTGATTTATCAGAAGAAAGAATTTGGCTAATTGATCAATCAAAAAGTGCTTCAAAGCATTTGCAGTATCACGTTGACTGTATTAATTATTATTATTATTCAGTTGTAAACACTCCGACAATTAATAGCAAGAGTAATTTACTGATTGACGTTTCTCTTACTCTCCCCTGGTCTCAATGATAAGTGTAACTTATCGCGCATTACATTTATCTCGCTGAGTAGTACAACTTGGGGACTTGGTTTCGTTTCTTGAGCAACGAGATATTCTTCGCGTGAAAGTAGACGGCTCACTCGATTATTAAGCAACACCGCCCTGTTCTCATAAATTTTTTAGATAAAAATTAATTCTTCATCATGCACTATTATAGATATCAAAGGAGCAATGATAACTTAATCTCTGAGTTAAATAATATTTTGTTATTTTTAACTTCCATGTATGTCAGAATGTAAATCAATTCATTTCTGTGGTTAGTTTAAAAAAGTAAACATTGTCCATTTAACTTATGTATTTTGTAAATAATAAATTAAATTTGAGTCAAATTAAATTTAATACATTTTCTTGAGTTGAATTGTTTATTTCTACTATTTCAGTCAAATTACGATGTATTGCGGATAGGAACAGTGGCGATCTACTAGAAATGATTAAAAATTCTTCAAATTAGATATAATTGACATTATGAATTTAATAGTGTGCGCTTTTTACAGAAATTTAATACTAGGACCGTACAAAGAATTTTTGGAGCTTTAGTGTAAAGATAAAGGTGGGGTCCTATTTGTCCATTAATTTCGTATTAAAAAAACTTTAAAGAGTTTAGAAAATAACAAAAGAGTATGAAATTTTTTATAAACTTTATGATATAATTAAAATTTTCATAAATCAAAAACTTTTCTCTATCCAACTATTGATTAAGGAATCAAAATTACACTCTTTAATTATTTCAGTTTCAATAGAAAACATTATACAAGCATTTAGCCTTTCTTGTCCCATTGTAGAGCGTAAAATGATTTTATAAATTTTAATTTACTCTCTGAAACTTCTTTTAGCCTAACATTTATAGGTAGAGTGAAATATATTCGTAAAGCTATAACTATATTTAGGAATATTTCTTTCAGATTATTTTTTATTATATAAAGTAATAATTTTTCTTTTCTTGCTGATTTCTTCTGAAGCCCCTTAGCACTGGGGTTCTGATGCGAAGTACTCTCAGTACTCCTTTTTGTATCAACCTGCTGGAAGCTAGTGATTAATATTTAAAATAAGCAATTTTCAGTATTAAAACAGATTTTTGTAAAGATTATTTGTGCTATATTCTAATAGAATGTTTACTATCTGAAAAACTTGAAATTATCAAATATTTTTTTTTTATCCTGGAAAATCAGAGATTCTCATGCTATTTTATTGGGACGCAGGTAAATTTTACTTTTAAATTAAATTTAAATTCTTTCTTTTTTTCTAAAAGTATTGCTTCTTTTTTACTTGATAATACAAAGTGTTGACGATAAATATGACATATACATTCATGTATACCTTTGTATTATCAAGTAAAAAAGAAACAATGCTTTCAGAAAAAGAAAGAATTTAAATTTAATTTAAAAGTAAAATTTACTCGCGTCCCGATAAAATAGCATGAGAATCTCTGATTTTCGTATTTTCGTGTATTTCACGAGTTTTTATATAAAAAAATTAAGATGACGGAAAACTCTTAGCAGAATAGAGTATTTCACTAATTACATTTTATTCCCTACATTATCCTATAGATTTTACGGCTCCAATTGTAGAAATAATACAATGAGAAAAAACATAAATAAATACTAAATTTAAATAATTATAAATAAATAATTATTTGATTAGTATTAATATAATATTTATTTAAAAAGAAATATTTGCTAAATAAAAAATAATAACAGTTAAAAATTAAACTAATAGTTTTTGTTAACCAAATAAATATATGTTTTTATTTAGTATAAGTATTCAACTAGCACTATTTAACCAAATATTTATTAAAATTTAGAACATTTTATTCTCAGTGTGTATATATATTCAAAACTGTATCTATTATGAAATTTCTATCTTCTAGTAATTTTCAATATATACTTTATTTGCGATGCTCTAAAAAATTCTCTAATCTGATCTGGAATTTTGAGAAAAAATACCTTAAAAAAATCCGAGAATTTTTAGGGAATTTTTTAAAAAGATTTTAGTAAACAATAATTGAAGGTTTCGTAAACTATGTAGGTGTATTCGCAGTCAATGATAGAGACGAATTGTACACGAATATTCTACATGTAAAAATATCAGAATGCAGTTTATGAATCAGAGCAATTTATAAATTAGAGAAAATTATTTGAATTTATAATGCTTTGCTGTCACGATTCATTCTCGTGCAGCAATGATTTGCGTACAAGGAAAGCTCTTTCATTTAAGTTGGGAATTCAGTTGTATGAAACTATTAGTTCTACAAAGCTATTGCAATTTCCTCCTGCCAATATACAGTGGTGATATTTCACACCGACGTAGAATTTTCTTGCTATAGATTTCTCTTATCCTCATCGGCATTATCGATTTTTTAACGGTGGTATATCGAAGTGTGGGAGGTCATTTATACGTAAATGTCAGACTTTATCTACGGGGTCACGAATACCGAAATCGGTGGATAAAAAAATTGTTTTTTTTTTATTGCACCGAAGAAACTTATTAATTATTTTTTGAATCTTTTTCTCATATCCGTAACAGTAAATTGAAGTGTTCTTGAAGTGTCCTTCGAGTTTTCTATGTTCCCGACACTCCTGCAATTCCTCCCTCATTTCAAATCCTGCGCATATCTTACTGATCTTCATCGGTTTTCCGATATTTATTCCCGGAATATATCGAAAAAAAAATTGTAAAACATATTTTATCGCGAGAATAAGAAGACCCCTGTTTTATTTGCAGAAATTAAATCAAGGATCCTCCTGAAATTCACGTTTCTCGTATCCGATCTCATTTTCGGCTTTGCGTAATTTTCTTTTCTTTTTCGAACCTTGCCGGTCTTTCGCGGTTTCGACGCGTTACGGCTCGCCCCATCGTAAGAATAAGGGCACACCCGGGATTTACCTGCGTCGTTGAGAGGATCGATGAGGAGCGATACTCCGCTCCGCCTCCACGCGCTGCGCCGCACTCAGCTCAGCTCCGCTCCGTATACCGGTTTTCTCACCGGATAAACGGCCAATTATTAGCGGGATGTTTTCTCGAGACACCTATTTCTTTTTTTTTTTCCGTTGAACGCTCGCTGCTTCCGAGGAAAAGCCGCTCGTACCGGCGACACCGAGAACGTGATGTGCGCTTCCCTGCAACCCCGTTGTAACTGGCGGATTTTCACTATGACGACGCGTGCCTGACGACTAGACGACCAGTGACGTAACTAGAGCGCAGGGGCGTCCATTCAAGTGCACCCTTCTCCTTTCGTCCTTATCTTAAACCTTTGTCCCGTCTACACACGAAAGATATATGTAAGTTTATGTTGTTGGAAATATAATTAAAATTCTCGCAAATCAACGAATATCATAGATTTCAAGTCTCTTTTAATTAATTTCAAGTCATTTTTTTTTTTACGAAGCTTTGGTAACATCTAAGGCACTAATTAAAATAGTTTTGTATCCTAAAGAGTAACATTTTCTTTTTTTATAGAAATTTTAAGAGAATGTTGTAGTTATTAGAGTATTTCACGTCACTATTGTTCTTATCTATAACAATTGAATCATAGGTGTAAAAACGTAATGAAAACTCGTTCGAAGATATCTAGGGAAAAAAAATCTGATGTACGGAATCACTTATGATCTCATAATTAGGATGTAACTAGGACATTAATTGGGTTTGTATGTAATTTTGATGTAATTTTTGATATACTTTGACATCTCAAAACACCTTGTATATTTGGTTTTGTCCATTCTTTTGTTTGTGAATTGAACGTAGTCGTCATGGTGGGTTTTGAATGAAACAGCTGACACGCCGGCGCAATCTACGTACGAAGCGAACAATCATTGGCTGTTCCTATTTCCTATACGACTGTCGAAGTTGTCCACATCAGCGTTATGAAAATGTTGTGTCATCAATATCACCTAATGTATTATTTAATCTTGTTGCATGATTTTTCTTCAATAATGATTGATTTCGAAGATGGATAAATATTGTAAAAAAATGTGAAAAAGAATGTTCGATTTATTTTTTATAAAGCAAATTTAGACATTATATATTTTGAAAGAATTTTAGAATTGAGTGATGTTTGATAAATGTTTGATGAATTCAAAGACGCATAAGTAAAGTCACAAAGATTAAAAAATTAAGAAATTAAAAATAGTGGTTTATACATCAATTCAAGAAATTTCATAATTATTATTGAATGTGTAATATATAAAGTTAAATAGCAAAATGTGATTTTGAAGAATTGAAGAATTCGACAATTTTAAAGTTGATTGGTTTGATGAAAAGGAGACAAGCAAACATTTAAATATCAATAAACAAAAAATATCACAGTTAATCAATGTATACACTAAATGTTTTAAGAAACTTATAATTGTTAACAAAAAGCATGGACAAAACGAAATATGCAAGGTGTTTTGAGATATCAAAATAAATATATTAAAAATTATATCAAAATCCAATTATATACAAATCCAATTAATATCCTGGTTACATCCTAATTATGAGATCATAAAATTCAATATACACATTAAAAATTTATATGATATTGTGGAAATGAAGAATTTGAAAATTTTAGAGTTGAATCGTGCAAACGTTTGATAAATTCAAGGACGTGAAACTTCTTAAAACCTACATTCGCGTATATCGAAAACTAAAAAATACTAAATTAAGATTTATATATATTTGTCAAGAAATTCATATAATTACTATTGAATATATATAACATAAAAACCGAAAGTATAGAAAAATATAATATTATGGAATCGAAGAACTTGAAAATTTTATACAGAGTTGAGCGACAAATTCGAGGACGTTCAAAGTTCGCAAAGATTCATAGATCGAGAAATTAAAAATATAAGGAGGACTGAAAGATTCGAACATTCCAAGGTGCCTTTAGCGCCATTGTATCAAGCTACAAAGATGTCAAAAGCATACATTTTTTTTTGTTCGACTCCTCAAAGATACTAGATACGGTATTGCTCTTTTAATCACGACAGCGCAGGCGTTGAAGGAGCTGCCTTATCAACCGAGATGACATCCCAACGTAGGGTCTCGCCTTGGCCGCGTTCGAGGAGTCGTCGCGTGAAAATGCCGGGGAACACTGCGATCGCACGATCGTCGTGTGTGATCGTTCGTATGTAAACCCCCGCGAGTACGCCTACAATTGGAGCACCTATTGGCGATCGAGAAGCTTATTAGGGAATCGGTAAGTTGGTCGATTGGTGTGTTTTGACGAGTGCGTACAATCGAGCGACAAATCTACTGCATGTCTGGCGAACGACAGAAAATTGTTCGGCGAATTGAGAAACGGCGCGCGTAATCATCATGGTAAGTCGTTGAGTTATTTTATAGCCTGTACTCCGATGATCAATGATGATGGACAGTAGCGTACGAAAGAATTAGAGAAGGGAACAGGATGAAGAAAAGAAGTACTAAAAGGAAGAAAGAAGGCACGTGCGAAAAATATTTAGAGAGGATATATAGTAATATTTAGAGAGGAGATAAATTATATTTAATATTTATTTTTTATGCAGAAACTGTTCCTTTTCTCTTTTTCTCTTTGTTTCTTGGAAATGTTTGCCTACGTGAGCGTTTTAGCCATAGTTGTTATATATATTTTTTCTTTGTATCAATTTATTAATTTATTAATTAAAAATATTAATAAACATTATTGATAACCCTTAGAAAAATTTAATATTCTAAGTATTAAATTAGTTAATGATTAATTATTTCTTTTGAGTATTAAAAATATTGTTGTTTTTAATATTAAAAAAAGTAATTAATTATCAACCAATTTATTACACAGTATTAAATTTCTCAAAAGAAAACCGAGAAGATAAATAAGATAAAATCGGATAAAATAATTCTATTGTGTTTACCGATAAAATTATTTGTTTCATCGGTTGGAAGATTTTGTGATGTTAGAAATCATAGTTGTAAGTGCGCATAAGATGATGCTAATTTCATATTACGATTTTCCAAATAACTTCAAAAATTTCCTTTATCTCTCAATTACTTTAATATTTAAGTTATTTCATATATTATATGGGATAGAATTTCGGTGAAATTGATTCTACTTACTACTTAGAAAACATAGTATTTGTAAGACAGAGCGTCATTAGTTAGCTTGTAATATAATTAATTTATGACATAATATGATTTATAATAGTATTACTTAGGACAGGTCTAAGAATTATAATTTATTTTACGGATGCTGCTGCGTACATCTCAGACGATTAGTCATCGTCAGAATTGTTCATATTCATGGATTCACAGATACTTGACTTCATGAATTCAAAATCCATTGACCTTTGTAAGTTTGCGTATCCTTGAGTTAAATCTTTGATCTTTAAATCTACTAGATTGTTTTATAATGGTCGCATCTCAACAAATTGTGAATTTAGATTTTAGATTCGAAAATTATTTGTTCAACGGTTCTAACTCCATAAAATTGATAAATCATTTGTTGGAATTTAGAGACATTACATAAATAAAATCACTTTTGTATCATTATTGAAAAAATATATTGAAAATATATTATGTAATTAGCAAGTTTTATTTTTAGGATGTTTTTGCTAGTTTGATCTTCATTATGTATGTATTTATTATGTGGTATGTTTTATTTTATTGCAGATAGTTTTATGGATAGCTCTTCAAATATTATAATATCATATTTTCAATTGTTTTTTATTTAGATAAACTTTTTGTTAAATGATCTCTTGTGTATTTTTAATTGTATTATTAATTGTAAATATAGTACAGTCAGATTACCTCATAAAAATTTATTAAATATAATTTAAAGTTATTATCAGTTGTAGAATTTTTTTTTGAGTCGCTGTGACTAATAGAAATTTTAAATTTATAAATCTTCGATTATTAGTCGTAGTTTGTCGTATTTTTAATTTTGTTTCCACTAATACAAACTTAGAGTGATTTGACTGAAGAAAATAGTTTATTATACTTTTAACGTGCTTTTTTAATCTGCCCCTGTCATTATTTTGAAAACAAATGTTTTCCAATCGCGCAGTCACGCTTTTCGCTTTTCACACTTGGGACTCGTTTTAACATTTGCGATTAATGCTCCACTTTGTGGAAAATGTCGCGCCCGTGATGTCCAGTGCAAATAACCGCACCCGTGTCTCGTTATTATTTTACTCCAGTTGACGATAACGGAGGACATCACAATGTTGACGTCACTTCGGCTGAATGAGAGCGAACTTCTAGTATCTCCCTCTCTCTTTAAGAGACGTCATAAATGACGTCAGACATTTGGAAAATCGATTAAGTATAGGCTCGTCCCAATTTTCAACAGGAAAGTTTAATAATAGCCTAATAGTGGAAAGGTGAGATTCCGAGATGAAGAATAATAGGATTTATTTCCTTATCTATTTCTTTATCTATCTCTTTATCTACCTATGCAAAAGAGTCTGATTGCATTAATTCTGTTTGAAAATAGATTAATTAGAATTTTCCAGTTGAATCTATTATAATTTTAGTTGATGTAACCTGAATTCTAATTGATGTGATCGGAATCTTCTGGCTCATCCATTTTCAACCAGAAATTTTTCTCAGTGCATATATATATATATATATCTTTGCGTTCATATTAATCATTTTCCTTTCTTTTTTTTCTATCTATATAAATATTCTATTTTTTTTTTAGTTTTATTGTCCTAAAAATGTTCTATTTATTAAAACAAATAAATATAAAGAAAGAAATAGTTTTATATCAGCTTATCAAAAAAAAAAATCGCTTATGAGTGATGGAAACACTTACAGAAAAAGCTCGTTGAAGAAAAAGTGCTACTTTAGTACTTTCAATTATTCATTCCATCTGTTTAATTATGCGATATGGCAAGCCTGTTATATTGCGGTTAATGGAGATGTACCATATATATGTATACAACACGGCCTCGGAGAATCTCGCGTGCCGAGCGACGCAATTAGGTTTGCACAGCTGAATGATGGGCTATAATAAACCGCATATGTCCACTACTAATTATGATCTACAATAATTAGAAGTTGAGACTCAAGAAGCATCGATTTGTTTTCCGACAACGTTCATGCTTCGAAACGAGAACTCTCTTAGCGGTTAATAATAAGTACGTGACGAGAATAAATGCAGAAGATGCTTTTAAGATTGAGCATGCATTAGGATTGAAGAGAAAAATCTCGAAAAATTACCTAACCCTTATCTCTCATTGACCTGCAAGGTCTCATAAATTTATAAATTAATATAAATTTGTTTAATTTTCTTGCTTCGCAGAATTTCACCCCTATAGACTTTTTTTATTTTAAGGACTTTTCCAATAAGTTGTTAACTTGATTTTCTCTGTTTTCAACTTGATTCTTTAATTCTTTGGATCTATACGTATTCAGAATTTTTCTTTCTATTTTCAGAGCTTTGTTCTCGTGAAACTTCCAACTCTCTGAATCCATTGTTTCGCATATTTTTTTTAAACGATCTCTTGATTCTGCAAACTGTTGAATACATCACACGATGATTTAACAAATAATTTTTGGTATAAAAAAATGAATTTATATTATATACACGCGCGTTGTAGTGAATTCTCTTATTTCTTATAGCTACATATATAATACGTCGTACATTTGATGGATGAATGAATAATATCATCTCTCGAAAAATGAAAACCTTATTTTAACAAGGTATATTGAGTATATACATATATATCATTTGCCTTAGAAGTACAAATAATATTTTAGTAATGATTTAATTAACAATCAAAGAATAATAAATCAAGATTTATAAATATAAATAACAAAATCGTATTTTGGAATTAATTTTGAGCGGATCTTATACCAAGTATCTTGATAGGTATGTTTAAAATTAGAATAATGACCATAATTAGAATAATTAATTATTTGACAGTAAAGTAAAATTTTAAAAAGTATGAAAAATATGATACAAATTTTAATTTATCTTTTACTTTTCGTTGAAAAAGAATCATTTTTTTGTCTAATGTGTACATTATATACTTAATTTCAAGGAAAAATAAAGTAAATGTAAAGCAGAAATCTTTTTCATGCTGCAATGGTAGTTGCAAACATCTTCATATTACAATAAAGCAGTACAAGTCGCTTTTTGAGAATTCTAATGGCAAAGGAGACATTTATATATTTTTAAGCGATATATATGAAATCGAATATTTATACATTTGGAACATTTTTGCTTGCGTGTATTTTTATTTGCAAATGTCACTGCGACGAAAATACAAGGGGGAAGGGAGGATGTATTACGTTTAATTACTGGAAAGAATCAAGGATATGAAGTAAGGAAAAAAAAGGAAGTGAAAGAGATTAACGAACGTCAAGGTCTTAACTTTTTATGAGGCAAAAACTCATTTGTAGTTCAGCAAATTAGTACGTAGATCTTTTATGCGTCGTACACATTTCGGCCGGATGTTGGGTCACACCGGGAGTGTGCCTACTCTCGGAGGGTGAAAAGGAAACTTCGACCCGCCCTTTTGAAATGTCAAAGGTTGCCGCGCAAGTCTCATCGACGTACCCCCGTTTCCCAGAAAAGCCGTTTCCCCGTGCGAATCTGGCAGCATTGTCTCTACTCCTTCACAGGATAATTCGCTATCCACGAGAAAGCAAACAAGCAGAAAAATAATATTTCTGACATTTGTTTAAAAAAATATTAATACAGATCTCAATAACAATCTTAAGATCAATAATAATGCGCTCCGATTTGGAACACATAATTCATACATATTTATCAATAAAACAAATAAACATCGACGAGGCGTCAACGGAAAGGAAATCATGCATAATTCATGATGGATTTCCATTCCGTCGAAAATCAAGTTTACGAAGTTTAATCGAATAAGTATCGTAAATATATATGGGTCTCTCTTCATATATGGGTCAACATTATAACAATTGCGCTCAGGGAACGGAGTTTTATAAAAAAGACGCATAATCGATGGCCGATACATTTCTGGTAAATGTACAAATAAATTAAAAGTGGGCGTTCTTATTTTATCGACAAAAAAACTCCTATGTCTGTCGGGGTTAATAATAATCTTAACGATTCACCGTGATCGATGCTCGGAGCCTTTGATATTTTCGCACAATTATTGTATTAATACCGTACCAGAATATCCGAGCCACTCTTCCCTCGAAAGGTCAGAACCGGTGACATTACAATTCCATCGAATTCTGAAAATTTCCCATTCGTCGACCGCGAAGTGAAAAGACAAATACTCGCGACATCCGAGAGGCGTAATTAAATGCCACGCGAAAGATCCGAGGCAGAATTGAAGCTTGAGCCCTTTGTCGTTGGCTCGCAAACAATTTTATTTTCCTTCGTGTTCGCTCGATATTCAGTCTTTATGGGAATGGAAGGCCAAATAGAGTTTCTTGGCGGATGACGCCGGATATTGCGACTAGGACTAAATTTAGATGTGCAGGCCTAAATTATCCCTCTCGCTTCTTTAGAGAACGTTGTACAAATATATACGAACTCTTTGTTTACATTTATTAGATTTATAATCTGAACAGAACGTTTTTTTCGTCGTAATATTTTGCATATATTATATAATAATTATGCGTTACTGTATATTTGTTATTATATTATTATAAAATGGCACATCATTTTATAATTACATTATAAAATTATGATTACAATTATAATGTATTATAATAATATAATAATTATACAATTGTATTTTATATGCCTTTTCTTTCTCATCATATCAACTCTGATATATAATATAATAACAAGTATTATTATTATTATTATTACATTCAGATAAAAAATTATTTTGAAGAAACGATTGCGACCGAGCTTCCAAGAAAATATTTGATCGAAGAGGAATATGTGTTGCGAGAGGCAAATATGAAAATATTTTCCACTGGAAAAGCAGGTGGCGGACTGTTTACCAGCTTCCGTCTGGTCCAGACATAGTGCCGTATCGATAAAGTGCGGATTAAGCGATGTTTCCTGTTTATCACGTGACGCTTCATGTTTAAGTGCACTCTGCCATTAATCTCATCTTCTGGAGGGATTAAACGGACACATTTTCTTCGACGTCTTGTTAGGCGTTGCCGTAACAAAGAGTATCGAACCGTTGCTTTTAGGGTTTCACAAGTAATTGGGTGTCGTATTATCCAACCCAAATAACACATGTCGCAAATCCAAGTTTATTTTCTATTTTTCATAGATTCTACGTTTTATACGCGCACATAAAAATGTCCATTTTTTTATCTAAGCCCGTTTCCATCAATGTAGATTAACTTCAATCTTGGTTCAATCTACTGTTTCTAAGAACTAGTAAAAAAGTAAAGAATAGATTGAATCGAGATTAAAAATTAATTTACCTTGGTAGAGCGGGCATTAGTTATTTATTCGTACCATAGATCTAATAGGTATAAACTATACATTCCTTGTGATCTTAGCGTCTTTCTTTCATTAGAAACAATTGGAACATATCAACATCTCTCTTTAACTCTTATACTTTAAAGAGAAAGAGAAAAAGAAAGATATTCAAGCTACCTCACTCTTTCTAAACTAATAGTGATAACTTCGTAGGAATGTGCAATTCTTATTACGTTCATAACAGTCTATTCACATTATTTGAAATCTCTTAAGAAGAAAAAAAGGAGATAAATATATTCGGACATTGAAGAGAGAGAAAGCGAAGATGCTGCAAAAGGTACACAGACTTCATAATAGAAGAAAATAATAGGTCCATTGCTTGTACTTTTTGTATCTTAGAAGAAGTTCTTGTTGTATTTTTGTAACCTTCGCTTTTCTTCTTTTCAACGTCCAAACATATATTTATCTCATTTTAAGTGCAAAAAAAAAATTTTTTTTAAATTGTATGCAAACATTGTAGATCTAATAATAGCGATAACATATTAGAATAACCAATCAAATTTGAGCCCAAATTTATTTCCTTACTGCGCATTCACGAAAATATTACTATTTCTGATTACGTGTATGGTTTAAAATGAATTTTCAGCAATTCGCTACTCAATGGCTGCGTTCAGCAAGACACAACAGTTTTGTAACCGTTTTATGATTATCTACTGAGATAGGATCATTCTCTAGATCTAAAAGTATAATCCAATCAACGGGAAGAAAACCTTCCAATTGCAAAATAAACGTCCTGCTAAAACTGAATGCAGTCACTTCTTCTGCTCTTAAACCATGCATGTCAATCGACTATCGCGAAATAATCATAATGATAACTTCAAACGAAAAGAGCCTCCTTGTGGTTAGAATCCTTAGGTCTCGATTGCGCTTTTCATCTCGAATTTCCCTTGAGAGAATCTGAAGAATCTGACGCAACCGAAAGAGGATTCGTAGGCGATACACGAGACGTAACATTCGTTGAAAGATGTCGTTCGCTCGTATCTGGAGACCGTTCGATTTGCGATGCCTAACATTCCGACATTTCCGACGAAAGCTTGGCATATTCGAGAGATCGAAGAGCTACGACTCGCGAACAGCATCGGATCCTTACTCCTCGATGGATGATCATTGCGATCCTTGCTCACCGCCGTGGAGACCATCGTGTCCTCTTCCCCGGAGCCAGTTATCACTTTATTACCCGCACACCGGTAACGTTGGGAATTCCTTCATCCGTATTTCTTGAACTTTCCCGATAAATTCGTAACTACGGCACACTAGGAATTCTGCGGCGCTGAGATTTAGATGACTTGAAATTAGAATGAACGATCGAAATGGAGGCTGTATATACGAAAAAGAATGGTTTTGTTAAAGAATTTAAACATTTAGCTAAATCTGAAAATAATTAATTATTTATAATTAATAATTATGTCGGATCATCAAAATAATTATGCGTTAAACAATGCTGCAAGATGTTTTAACATTCTAGCAATTCTCTTCAGAATTTGAGTATCTTATATAATTATTTTGATGTTTCAAACAAAATTATTTTTAGATATCTATAGCTAAATTTTTAGATACTTCAATAAAAGCGTTTTTTTCATGTACAGAAAAACGAGAGGACAAAATCATGTGTTATTTTAGAAAAAAAATATAACTTTGACTTTAAACTATTATAAAATTTTGTTTATTATATACGCGTATAAAATATAAAAGATAACATAATTATTTTTTTAAATACATAAATCAAATACAAAATTTGATGCAAAAGGAGAAAGTTATTAAATATCATATACTTTAATCAAATTCATATTTTTCTGCAAATTGAAATAAAATTTGAACACAACTAATTAATATTATCAGTAATAATTCGAAATCTAATTGAATTTGCTTTATTTTAATATTTCGCCCTTTATTTCGATATTGCACGTTCATCAAGAGAAATATTTCATAGATTGAGAATTTGGTATGAATTTAATTTATCGTTAAGAGAAATGCCGAATGCAATGCTGCAATGCAATTTAATTTCGCCGTGAAATTCCTAGCGATGTACGTTATTAACAATCACATGTACAATACGATCGATTGTTTAATAGATCCACGCAAGGTTATATTTTGGCGTATGCTGTGCCTTTTCGTCGCGTTGCCGATCGTCGCGATTACGTCGGCAATTATTTATACACAGCATCAAGAAGAAGCGAAGAAGCCGAGGGAACCGTTCCAGAATCTCCCGTACCTGTATCGTCGGACTAAGGTTCTAGTTGGCCCCATTTGTTAGAACTGTCAAGAGAAATAAGACTTAAGGAATCTTTCTACTGTTACAATCCGGTGGTTGCGCGAACTTAGATTCTCGTGTGGATCTCGTTTTATAAATGTCGAATTTTATGATTGATTCTTCATTAGCGAGAGAGTTTAATCGTTGACAAAGAATCAAACAGTTGTATTATAGATTAATTACAGAGCGATCGTATTGCAGATCGCTCATGAAATTTATTATTCAACTAAGTTGATCAGATATGAAGATGAGATATTATTAATCTGCCATTAAATCACATAGTATTGTTTTTGTAGAATTTATATATATTACGAATTGTATTGATTAAGTATAAAGATGAACAATAAGATATGTATTTGCTTTTGTATTTTTGATGCACAAAAAGTGTAAAAGCAAATCAATTTTGATCAATCTATTTCGAAAATATTATTTTTCAAATATTTAATACACAACTGTCTAAAGAATTTGTATCCATATTTTTTTTAATTTTGCATGATGATTATATTTTGGAACTTAAATTTTTTCTTTATTTGGTTATATTTATTTATCACGATAGTTTGTTGTATCTCTTTGATAGCTAGACCAATTTTTTTGGTGGTTTCAGTTGCACTGTCCGACAAAATTTTATATCTTTTTTTTTGCAACACAAATGTCAAGGATCATTTTTGATTTATAAAAATATGGACAAAAGCCTGCTGAATCCATTAACAAAATTTCAATTTTGAAAAAAATGAGATTAAAAAAAATGAAAAATGATGATTTGAGAGTTTTCGTGACATTGTGGCACTGATATCTTATTTTTTCTAAATTTCATTAATGTCATACAAAAGTATCAACTTGTAGTTTTAAAATGCATTTTAGTTCGTTCCGATGATTTTTTATTTTCGAGTTATATACATATATTATAGATACACATATTATGTAGGAAAAAAATTATTTTTCAAATTGTTATATCTTGAAAACGAAAACACATCACCACATTGAAATGAATTAAAATGCATTATACACTGTAAAAAAGAAAATGTTAATTTTTCTGAGACATATAAAAATGTTAAAATTAACATTTTTGTGTTAATTTTAACATTTTTGCATGTCTCAGAAAATCCACTAAACGTCTTTAAATTAACATTTTATTTTTTACAATGTAAAATAAAAAATTGATATTTTCGCGTGATATTAATAAAATTTATAATAAGAAAAAAATTGATACTAATGTTACAACGTTATGAAAATCCTCAAAATCATCATTTTTTGTCACTTTGATGCAACTTTTCTTAAAATTGTGATGTGCTAGTTAAATTTTGTTAACGAATTTGTATTTAGAAGGCAAAAATACGGAAATGTCTATTATCATTTGTGCTGCAAAAAATTGTGTTGGACAGCGTTATCGATTAATGAAGACCCACAATTCTACCGACCTTATTCCAATTTACCTATACAATAAATTTCATTATAATTTTTCCTGCACTGAGAAAAATTTTTGATTGAAAATAAACGAACCATAAGATATTGACTATAGATATTAATCAGAATTTTGGTTATCTCTAAACTAGAATTATCATAGATACAATCAGAAAATTCTGATTTGTCCATTTTCAACCAAAATTCTAATTGACAGACAACAAATTAAAGTAATTAGACTCTTTTTTCAGTATATATTTCGTAAAATTCGCAAAAGAAAGGACAATGAAAGAAAACTCTTCTAATTTTCTTCTAATTTTGGATTTGTAAACAGAGTAATTTTTCAGTTTTATTATTTCTCTTTTGATTGCGTGAATTTTTTTTAGTGACTCGAGACAAAATTATTTATCTACCTAGAAATTAAGAAACCGTAAAATTGCTCATCTGTCAGAGGCTTCACGCAATAGATAGTAAATCAATCGTGAATACTATTATCAAATCTACTTTACAAATTCTCTGAATATTCGATGCATGAAATGCTAAGAGATCCGCATGTATAACTTCTTTTTCTCTTTTAACAGCGATTTCCTTGGGGCGATGGCAATCACTCGTTGTTTCATAATCCCGTGAAAAATCCAATACCGCCGCATGGTTATGAAGTCGAAGATCCGAATGCATTACCCAAGAAAGCTGGCAATTAGTAGAAGCGTGAGAATAATTTGGTTCTGCTAGTGGCAGCTGAAAATAGTGGCGAGACAAATATGACGACTTGTCTGCTCGATACGCGGCGGTTGTTTTAATTTTTAATTGTTTCTTGCCGCTTTAACGAGAGAGAGAAAGAGAGAGAGAGAGAGAGAGAGAGAGAGAGAGAGAGAGAGAGAGAGAGAGAGGAATATTACATGTGAAATATTAAATTTTAATTGGAACAAGATTCTCGATTGCGTAAAGTGATTGCAGCTCGTTACTTACGATTCGATGATATTTATTTATTTGAAATTATTACGGAAATAATTGTTTGAAATCGCTATATAAAAGTTTAAATAAAAAAAATTCCGCCAAAGAGGCGCTTTGTTAAAATTGTTTCTCTTACATTATTTTGTCTTCCAGCATCGAGGTTCTATTTTTCCGCGTGTTTTATAGATCGTTTTAGTCTATTAAATTTAAGCTTGTAAAAGAATTGGAAAACAACGGCTCTTTACAATTTTGAGATTTTAAAAGATGTATAGAAAAATTCATACTGTACTTACGCAAGTAATTGCTTGTTTCAAGTATTTAAAAAATTCATATTTCGCAAATTTATTATAAAAGCATCAAATTTATTCAAAATATATATTCCGAATCTTATAATAAATTTATATAATCCTTCAATTAAGATTATTAAATTAAAATAAATTACTTATTACACAAAGTCGTTTCTTTCTAAAATTGCTTTCTAAAGTCGATCAGTCTTGTAACATTCTTCAAAAGAAAATAAATTCTTGTTTTGAATATGTAATGAGTATTTTAAAAATTTGTAATAAGTATATTTTAGTATTATTATCAAATTCTTTGTTAAAGATAATCGTTACTTAAAAGTGAATCGAGTAACCATTTTTCTTAGCAATAGAATCATATTTTTCTGTATGATGTAAGTACTTGTGGAATCCTTCGGGGAAATTTAGGTTCGGATCAGGTGTCAAAAGGTGCAAAGATATTTTCAAGATATCTCGCTGTCGAATTGGATGACGAATACCCCCGAAAGGGTTAAAGTGACTTCGACAGAGACAAGACGTCGCACGCCGGTATCGCGGCGTCGCGACGCCGTTTTTGGTCTCGCCTTCTCGCGAAGGTTCGTCGGCGCGCGAGTGGCGCAGCTGGTCTCGCGCCTTCTTGGTCGTTCGGGGGCGATCAATAGACCGGGTGGCGGTGGAGGACGGTGGTTGTCCGGGCAGTGGCGAGTTAACCACCCCGGCGTCACATTTCTATTATCTAACAACAATCTCCGGTATCATGTCTCCATTATCTGGAAACGATCCCCGACGAGATCCCACATACCTACATCCGCCACGTAGATAAGAGGTGGAGTTATCTTCGAGCTGTCATTATGACTTGAATCGTCATGACACTCCTTATTTCGGAGATGCGCATACGAGATCTGTAAATGTGTCGATTGTCTTTCACATTATTTGAAGATCATTCTTGGTAATCTTTCAGATTAATCTTTTCAACGTCATTACGCGATTACGAAGAAGCGATCCTTCATGGAGAATTCTTCAGCAAATTGCTTTTGCAATATTTTATTCGTTCTTACACGAGAGATATTACTGGTACACTTTTATATCATACATTACGACATAAAAGTGCACTGGTGGATGCATCGTGTAAAATGTAAAAGTATGCAAATGTAGAATTTAAAAGTACGTATCTTACACGCGATAAACGACGATAGTAAACGTAAACGAGTCTTTTAAATCTTTTCATAATTGAGGGAAAAAAAGAGATCGCCTCCCAGTTGTAAATCCCACCAATATGTAAATCTCTTCAACCATGTGACGTGCGTAAACTACGACGGTGTACGCGTGCGAGTTCTTTGTTGCAAAATAACATGTTTGTTCATTGGCGCCGTTTAATTTACGGCCCTGCCCGCGGGCTCGTCGGGTCGCGAGGTGCGAGCTCCGATTGGCCGGCAGCGATTTCGCGGGTTCGACGAGTCGCGCGTGCGATCGCGCCGCCAATCGAGCAGCCTTCCTCCGCTTCCGCCGTCAGTTCAGTCGGTGGCGACGCGTCGCCGTGTTCGCGTGTTGTGTGTCGTCTTTATGTGTGTGTCTTTCGCTGTCACTTAGTCCCATCGTCGTCGAGCCGCCCCCCTTAGTACCCTTCAATCGCGCCCTCGCCGTCCCCGCTGTGACATCATTCGCATCATTTGACGTCATTGTTTAACCCTTTTATCGGTAATTTGGGCCGCCCGCTTTTTTTGTGCTTTCAAAAGCTTTCAAAGCGTACGTTCCTTCCTCTTAATCGAATTTACGTGAACTCGTGTACAGTATAAAAATAAATGCATGAATATGTTTCTTAATTGATCGCAACGCGTAGAGATGAGTTTTATGTATGTTTCTTTATCTTCTTTGATGTTGAGATTTAAAACAATTCTTGAGTTTACATCGCCGCGATACTGTTGTTCTGTGAGAAGTAATGCTATATCCTTTACAATTTTGAAGAAGGATCGTAATAAACATAATATACATTAATTTATTGTAAAAATAATTTATATTTGAAGGGTTTATATTTACTAAGATTTTTTAAAGTTTTTCTCTTTCTCTCTCTCTCTCTCTCTCTCTCTCTCTCTCTCTCTCTCTCTCTCTCTCCTCGTAATTTATTATTAACTATAATAATCTGCTTCACATCTCATTTATTGTCACTTAAAACTTATTTTTTATTAAATTAACAATTTTGTTCTGATTAATAATAATTCTAGCGTTTTATTTCTGAAAATGTTATATATGTATACTGTATACTGTATACAATTATACGTAAGTTATTTTTTTATTAAATTATTTTTTTATCTACAATTAAAATGATTTAATAGAAAACTGTTTTTAAAGTAAAAATCAAATTCATTCACTGAATTCTGCACTCGCGTGCAGAAGCTACACAAATTGATTCCCTTTGCAATTTTTCGCGCTTGAGCGAAGCGACGAATGAATTTAGCGATTAAAGGATCAATTATCGTTCACAGCGAACGTAATCGCAAATTTCTCCGAATTGGAGTGACAGAGTGACACGCGTAGTTCTCGCGTCTCGATTCCGTGTATCTCACTTCCGCGAAGCGAACTTTAATCGGGACACAGGAAAGATGTAAAAATCCGAAAGTAACTCCGGAAACTGCGCCGTGCGTTGGCGTGTCCGACGTTATCATCGACATCTACCGTTCGTACAGAGTAAGCGTGCATTTATACGGAATTCGCAGAACGGCGATTAAAGTTTGCGATTAAAGTTTGCAATTTTATTTGTGGGTGGGTGTATCTTACACGTGTGTGCGTGCGTGCGTGCGTGGGTATGTGTTTACAGGAACGTTCGTAGTTTCATGAATACGGAATACAAATTTTGTAGCGAGTCGATCTGTACCGCGTAATTGCCGGTTGCTAATTTCGCACGCAGGGGCTGACTCGCGTATAAATAAACATTTTGCGTATCGTTTTGTTGCTTCTGTCTGGATACGAGAACGCAGTTGCTTCCTATCGTGAATTATTCGCTGGAAATCAATGGCTTTATTTTCATAAAGCAATCTTTTTCGCGCAAAATTAGGAATATCGATAGACGATGGAGAACGAATTAAAATGTGATATCTTTAAAGTATTAAATTATAACGAATTGCCTTTCTTTCTGTTCAAATTTGTACAAATAATAATGTACTTTAAGATACGTAGTGATATTTTTGAGAAAATATTTTTAAGCTTGCCTCAAAATGTGACATATATATAATTTTAAATGAAAGAAATAAAATAAAAATATTGAAATTATATGATAATTTATATGACTGTTGACAATGCAATTAACAATTCTTGATTTGCATTGGAAATATATGTGAATATTAATTCATTATGCAATGCTGCGCATAATTATTATTTCGTTTGACAAATCATTTATATGCCAAGGCCACATTCACCTGTATAATATATTTGCATAAATTGTTTACTAAATGCATTGATAAAAACCTAGTTACGCAAGCTTAAACCTTTTATATTTTAGACACGGATTTATATTGTCCGCGTTGATTATTAATGGCTACTTTTAACTATGATTAAGCACCGGAACTACGAATGTTTCCGGCACAGTAAACATTCGCGTCAAAAAGGATGCGATATTTACGTATCGCTGAGCTTGCGATACGATCGACGCGGTTAATGTTCACCACAACGCGAATCCTGCAATCAAGACGAGCTATCAAAGAACTTAATTAACCAAAAAAAGATTCAGCAGCGCATAGCTTGGGTATAATAATAGAAGTTCTCGGTATCTATTAATTTTCTTCATTTTTTAATATATTTTTTTAAATAAACGAGTTGTAATTAAAGTCGCATGCCTCATTTTCAATTCTAAATTATCCTTTAATTACGCAACCCAGTTTCTCACAGTTGAAAGAACACACTTTTGTTACATGATTGTTTCATCGGCAGTGTTTATCAATATGTCGATATTATTGTTGAATTGTCATGAAGTATGACGCTGTAAGAATATAGAATAGACAATACACTGAGAAAAATGTTTGGTTGAAAATGGACGAAATGGAAAATTTCGATTATATGAATCAGAATTCTGGATTATCATAATTAATATTCTATTATTATATATAATTGTAAGATTTAACTAGGAAATTCTGATTCATCCATTTTCAATCAGAATTTCAATTAATCCAACCAATCATTTTTCTCGGAATAGACAATAGAATATAAATTATTGATAATACTTTTGAGACTTCCTTGTTTTCTTCAAGGAAATTTATCTCCGTATCTTAAATATCTGTATCATCGAATGCCAATGTGAACATTACAGTTCACTTCATCAGTGCGAGAAATATCAGGTTGCTTCTCGCTCTAATGAAGTTTCATTGCAATGTTCATGAAACGTTGACATTTAAATGATGTATCAAGACAACTCGTAAACCGCGTAACTTCCTTGAAGAAGAAATTATTTTCTTTCGTATTTGCTTTTTATTTTTCCCTTTACTAATTTACTTTCCGTCGGTGCCTTTTTCCAAGTGGGTTCCTGGAGATTGCATCAAGATTGTTATTATGTGATACGAGCACGTGAAATCGGAGGATTCTCGAATACTATCCGTGAAGCAATCGTAGCGCTCTACTTTAAATTCAGACCGTTCGATGTAACGCGATATGAAGATATCTTCTTTCTTCCATTGCAGAAGATTATACTTGACGACACAAAATGGAGACATCACTCGTGATCTTCGGCGAGAAAAACATCTCGAGATGTTGCGAAAACGTCGAACGCGGCGGCGTCCAGTATATCTGAAGGAGAGATACACTTTGCGAAGATGCACGGGTGATACAGGACAGGTTCCGACAAAATGTTGATCAAGGAGTATCGCATACCGTTGCCTCTCACGGTAGAGGAGTATCGAATCGCTCAGCTGTACATGATAGCGGTAATTATCGTAATTAGTCAGTCGCATCGACACACACACAGTAAAGTACATACTGTGTGTGCGAGTAATAATTACTTGTTTCAAGTATTTAAAAAACTTTATATATCTATAAACCTATCGTGAGTTCGTCACGAGCATTTAGGAAAGTTATTTAAAATATAATATATTCTGAATCCTAGTGGGTTTAATACTTCGATCAAAATTATTAAATTAAAACAAATTTGATTTGCTTATTATATAAAATAATTTTTTCAATTTTATTAATATTCTTTAAAAAAAATTCTTGTTTTAAGTTGTATGATAATAAGTGTTTTTGAAATTAGTAATAATTACATTTTAAGAGATTATTATCAAGAAAATATTCTTTGTTAAAGATAACCATTAAAAGAAAGGTAAATTAAGTAGATAATTATTTATCTTAACAATAGAATGATATTTTTCTGTGTGCACGCTTCGCAAGAAAGGACAGCAGCGCGATTTAATTCCGATTTATTTATCATTAATTGAGATTTATTTATATTTCGCACGTTTTATACGAATCTATAAACATTTACTTTCTACGAAAACTAGGCGTGAATTATAGAGAGTTTATTTTAGACCGTAAATCCCTGATTTCTGTTTTTAGAAGTTTGATTTATTCTGACTTGTCTATTTCCTGCTGAGTTTATTTGTGTATGTTTGATTTCATGATGCAAACTCATATCGAATATTAGTTGTCAATTATTATTGATACATATTAGTCGTAATGAATTGTATATTACTGGCCAATACTGATTCTAATGTGAATTAATTTCTCTCATAAAACGCATTATACATTGAAACGCTCGCTATCCGATATCGTCGACGTTACATTACGTTTTTTGTCTTTTGTAATTACTTATTTTGCATGTCTATCTTTTTTTCTCTCTTTTTGTGTTTTCTCTTTTTTTGTATTTTTTTGTTCTATTTGCGTCCTTATATACTGCGAATATGCCTGTTCAACAGCGACTGTTCTTTCATCGCAATATCCAAGATAAGGATAAAGATGTTATGGTCTACGATGAATTTTCTTTAAGTGATCAATAACCGTTCGCTCTGTGTAACTCGTGCAGAAAAAATCTCGGGAGGAGAGCAAAGGTGCCGGTAGCGGCGTGGAGATAATCGAGAACGAGCCGTACAACAATGGACCAGGCGGTAACGGGCAGTACACACACAAAATCTATCACGTGGGCAGTCATCTGCCAGGCTGGTTCAAAAGTCTCTTGCCCAAGTCGGCATTGATCGCCAAGGAGGAAGCATGGAACGCCTATCCGTACACCAAGACTCGCTACACATGCCCGTTCGTGGGAAAGTTCTCCGTCGAGATCGAAACTTACTACTTTCCAGACGACGGCCATCAGGAAAACGTTTTCAATCTCACCGGCAGTGATTACAGGAACAGGATCGTGGGTAAAGAGGAGATCAGATTAGATTAGAACGAAATGACGGATGACTGAATGACGTGCCATTTAACAGCGATGTAGAATTCTGATTGAACCTAAAAACAAAAGTACCATGAACTTCGTTAAAAAAAAAAATATTTGTCGTAACAATGGGACGAATTTCGCAATATTTTTTAAATAGATTTCTCGATGAAACTATATATTCGCTGTAATTTGTGTACGATTTTGTATATTACTATAGATGAATGCTCATCGTTTGTTTCTGTCTGTTTGAATTCGGATCAGTTAACGCATTCCGTGCTGCGTGGGTCACCGAATTTTCCATTCACGCCATTTGACATTTTGGCTATAAAAAGAAACGGAATTATAAAAGAATTTTTGTATCGTGCGTGGGTAATTACGACATATGATACAATATTGGTATTTTAAGCTTTTTTCTTTATAATAATAATAATTATTATTTTTGTACTTTTTTTAATCACTATATATATATATATAAAATATATATTATTGATATTATTTAATAACTATGATAAACATAAACAGAAATAAAACTGACGCGGTATGAAATGTTTTAATTAGATTTTCCGAGTATTAAAGAGATTTTTTTACCATTGCTCTAATAAGGCAATAAACGATCGTTGACTTCAATAATTAAGAAATAACACGATGTCACATTTACTCCGATTGACTCCGCGATAATCTGTTTCCAAGACATAATCGACATTGTCAAGGATCAGCCGTATGGGACCGACTACGTGAAGGAGGAGGACCCCAAGCTGTACGTGTCAGAGAAGACCGGAAGGGGCCCGCTGGAGGATACATGGCTGGAAGATTATTGGGCCGACGTAGAAGTATACATCCCTCATTTTTCTCACTCTTTCTCTATTTTTTTTTAAGTATCTTTACCTATTCGCTGAAGTAGTTTCACCGTTGATACATTAGCGATTCTCTCGCTAGGGAAAGCAACAGCCAACGCCGTCGGGAAAGTCACTAATGTGCGCGTACAAGCTATGCCGAGTAGAATTCCATTATTGGGGCATGCAAACGAAATTAGAAAAGTTCATACATGACGTAGGTTAGTACCGTTACGTGCTCACCTCTTTGCCCTATCTTGCCCTTTGGATGCCGGGTATTTTGACATTTTTATCTGGAGTCATTTCTTCTTCGTCGGGTCAGATTTGGGAAGATTATTTCTTAGAAATGAGATTGGTGACAATTCTGAGTAAAGATATCGCATGCTCTCTTTTCTTTGTAACACAGAACTGAAACAAAATTGGAAAAACTTTAACTTTGCCAATTAAGTATATGTTTCTCATAACGCGAATTAAGAATTCATACGTTCGGTACATCGAATGCCTTTGTAAGAAGTTGTACATTTTGTCGGAATTAACGAGTCAAAAAGAATTTCTTCAACATTGTGCGAGTGTAGAAACATTTTGAATTTGTATAGAATGGTATTTAAAGTTAAATTCATTAGGAAGCAAATAGTTATAAAAGCTAGAGTGCAAAGTAACTATTTACTAAAAAAAGTAACTGAAAGGAATTTGCACTCTGAAGCATTCTGTACATTGTAACTTATATATTTATCCATTTTTCGCTTTTCTACGAATAACGATGCTTTGATTTGAGTTTGTCAAATTTAATATGATATCAATTTTTATACAAAGAGCCCGGCAGCTAAAGGGTTAACTCTTTCGATCACGAATATCATTGTTTCGTTAAAAATCTTTTAATTTACATTATTTTAAATAAAAAATTAATCGCAAATTAAATTGCTATTTAAATATTTCTAAAGAAAAAGTTAATTCAAATGTATTGGAATTCCAAATCTATTATCTTATTATCTTTAATTTAGATAATTTATTATAGTTTATATTTACTTGCTGATCAAAGTCGAAGCACCCGAGAAATAAAAATAGATTTTTATTTCTCCGTAAACACTTATTATCTTGTTTCGAATTAACAGAATTATAACTTATTTCATTATCAATTCGTGCTATTATTTTTATATTCGCGATATCGGGCGTTGCCATTTGCCGATACTGGAATAGCTTCTTTCTTTCCATAACATACAAGAGGTCGTGATCGAAAGGGTTAATTTTAACCGGTGCACCCGGTCGGCCGTGCGTGAGACGTATTAAGGTCGATTCCAGCTCTGCGGAAGACAATGGTGCGGGCGCACAGGCAGGCCTGGGCTTGGCAGGACGAATGGAACGGTCTGACGATGGAAGATATCAGGGAGATCGAGCGGCAGACGCAATTGGCGTTGCAACGAAAGATGGGTCTCGGTGACTCAGAGGACGAGCTCGAGGATGGCGAGACTTGGAAAGTGAGCTCGACGGCGATAACAATGACAACGACGTCGATCACGACGGCAACGGCGACAGCGACAAACGCAACGATGACGTCGGAGGAGTCGGCAGTAGCCAAGACACTGGCGGCCACCCTGGGCAGCATCGAGAAGAACGAAGAAGTGCAGAGTCCGCCGTCTATCAGGAAGCCATCCGACATTCCCATTATCAATACAGCGGCCAGTTCCGAGGGCGAGATTAGTCCCGAAGACTCGCCGATCGATTTGGATGAGATCAAGTAAGATTATTCCACCCTATTTGCTTCACGCAGAATGCCGACAATTATGCCGATGAATAAACTTATATCTTCTATCAAGATTTTATTTTCAAAAAGATTTAATTGATTTTTACTAAATCGTGGTGCAATTATCTTAGTGAAAAAATGATTTTTCCTGACAATGAATTAAAGATACAAAACAAATTTCTCATTTGATTATTTATTATATATGATAGCTTTTCAGGAAAATTATTTTGTGTAACTATTATTTTGTATAACTTGAAAACATTCTACGTATTTATTTAATATTTTTGTATCTATTGACTAAGGCATGTAATTTATGGTAGAATTTACTTATCGTCATTTTATATATATATATATGTGTGTGTGTGTGTGTGTGTGTGTGTGTGTGTGTGTGTGTGTGTGTGTGTGTGTGTGTACCAAGTAATATTCATTGTCACGGTGTTCATTGTCACGTTTATATTTAGGACTGTTTCATAAGTCTTAATTGTAAGATGTCAAACCAATCACAGAGTTGTATTAACATCTTAAGAAATAATTAAGACGGTCTGGAAATAAGAACCTATGAACCTGAATATCGGCTATTATTCTCTTAAAATGATAAGATAATAGCGAATAATTGTATCTATAATTGTGACGTTAGTAATTTGTAGCTTTCACTGAGACTAACTATCATAAAGAACTAAATAAACAACTGGATAAAATTCTAGAAGATAACAGAATAATATGATAATAATAGTATTATTAATGCAGGTACGATTTATTAGATTCCATTTAACATATGATTAAGACATTATTAACTGGGTGTTTTGCAGAAATTAATGGTGTGACTAATTATTTTTCGTACAAGCATATAAAATTTCATTTGTAATGTATCAAAGGCTTGGAAAAAACAAACTACAATAGAAAGTAAAGGACAAATACAATCATAAATACTATAATGAAAATTATTAATTTTAAGTTCTAACAATTAGAATTAAATTCTGAATATACAAATGAAAGAACTTGTCACCAGTCAGTAATGTATGTTTGATAACAAAAAACGAGCTAATACGTCTCCGATCGATAATGTATTAACAAATTAATTGACCTAAAAGTGAACTGCGTTGTAGAAATGCGACCGGTGAAAAGACCAAGAAGAAGTGGACAAAGAACAACATGTCCGTGCATTCGCCAAATACGAATAAGAACTTTGACATCCAGCTCGCAAATTGGAGGCTGGAAAGCATCGTCAGGGAGTCCGAATCCGGCAGCGACGACGAATTCTTCGATTGTCAGGGTAAGACTATTACGACGCATGCGTATGTATAGCATGTCTGTGATAATCTAGAAAAAAAAACGCATTAACACGACTCATAATAAATAATAGCAAGATGGTAATTCTGTGACACGCTGCTTTCCATTGTACACATAATGAGTCTTAATAAATCAATAAAAGATTTAACAATAAGATGACATTATAAATATCGAATCTGAGTTTAAGAAAAAAATATATTATTTAAAAGACAAATGAACTGAATATTTTAAAGAATTTAAAAAGCTATTGAATATCAATTAATCATTAATGTCAAAATTAATTAACATAGAATAAATAATAATTAATGCTGAGAAAATTTTCCAGGAAATATCTATTGCGAATTCTTCAGACATTATGTTATTTAAAGATATTCTGTGACATTCTGTA
Organism: Acromyrmex echinatior; assembly: GCF_024713525.1. NCBI lineage: Eukaryota > Metazoa > Arthropoda > Insecta > Hymenoptera > Formicidae > Acromyrmex > Acromyrmex echinatior. Next base: position 17,907,669 of record NC_141854.1, on the reverse strand, counting down.
TTTAAGATATTTCTGTATACGTATAATTTCTCTTGGGAAAGAGAAATTACATTTTCTGTAATCTGATGATACTGATACTGATAAGTCTTATAAGGACGTTTTTTTGTTAATGCTTATGAATCATGCGAAAGAAGTGTGTCTTGCAACAATGCATTGATAACTCAAGTAGAAACAACAGCATGTGCTGCGTTTTTATGTGTATCCTCTTTGTTTTTTATGTCGCACCCCCATACTGCAGCTGGGTTCATTATACCTGTTATACGCAAAGGTAGGACACGTAGAGTGATTAAGTAATAAGCGAGATAAGTTGCGAAGAAAAAAGAAAGGAAGGACAGGAAAAGAAAGAAAAAGAAAGAGAACCGTCACGTACATCTCATTTCTATAAAACTAAAGAATGGCCTTGAAATACGCGTAGACGTTGTAGACAAAATGATAAATCGAGCTGTTTGGCACATACAATATTTGCATCTTTTAGCGTGACATGCGACTAAGATTAGACTCGAGCATGAAATTCCGCGAAAAGCTCACATGCGGCATGCAGCAGCATGGCTATACGTAGTAAAGAGACTTAACAGATTAGTGTTAACGTGTTAAATAAATTAATTCGTTTTGCTTACGTTAGATAGATTTTCACATAGATATTGCATTAGATGAAGTAATATATGCGAAACGATTTCAATATAATCTAGAATTTGAATAATCTATATAATTGCAATTAAATTTTTATTTACATCGTAAATTATTAGGCAAATATTGTTAAATTTGTTATTGTTTGTGAGATCATGTTCTGTGAAACATTATATTTTATATTTTATCTTTCGATATACTATTGCAAGTCCTGTTTCAAAACATATATGATTAATCTGGGAAAAGGCACATTGCATAAGCAGTGTTAACGTTTCTGATTACACAGAGGACTTTGAAGATAGCTCTTCATTAGCTAAATGGAGTTCTTTGGATCTTCTAGCAGAAGGGGAGGATACGAGCGTGCGGACACCATCTGCGACAAACGAGCAAGGTTAATACGTATTTAAAAAAATATCCTTGTAGCATAAATGTAATAAATATTATTAAATTTGTGTCGTATTATTTATCATTTAAAGTAATTAATTATTTTCATTTTCGAAATATATGGTAAAACGTAGAACAAATTTAAATTATTAAATTTTTCTTCGATCTTTTACCGCGGAGAATAACAATGGGGATGCTTTTTCTTTTTCAGAGGATACAATATTTTCACCTTCTTATCTGCAACGTATCACTAACGAACGAAGCAGTAGGAGATTGCAGATCAGCACATCGGCTAGCATCGACGTGTCATGTCCAGCATCTCCTCAACATTCTCCTACACATCAACCATGCAAAATTACTGTTTTAATTATTGTGATACACGGCGGCAGTGTTTTAGGTAAGTACGAACTCTTGTTTTTTTTTTTGTATGATTTACAAGCTTAATTTTTCTTAATTTATGAAAATTATAGATTTTTGTATATGTATAATTATATAGATTCTTTACTACATGACTTTACTACTGTTTAGTTATGGAATTTTTATTTTCCATATATTTTTTTATTTTATTTATGTGGAAAAAAATTAATCAAGAAGATTACGATATATGTATATAACATATATTGATTCAGAATTATTTTTGTGTTTCAGATGCGAATGTTGATTTAACGGCAAAAAAGTCAGATATAACGACATTCCGCGGAGCTTTTGAATCCATTATGAGACAGCATTATCCTAGCATGGTCGGCCATGTATCCATTAAATTCGTCGCCTGTCCTTCCATTTGCACTGAAGGCTTGGGCATTTTGTCAAGGTAATATCATTTGCATTTTTATCTTTTGCGTTTAAATCATTTGTGGATGTTAGTATAATTTTATAATTTCATTGCGTAGCCTGAGTCCATACAGCTTTGACATGTCGCCTTCGTGCATGGACGCTCCACAAGTGACGCACGATACCATTCCGATCGGCGCGATTCCGCTTCTAGCAAGCTCGAGTTCTGAATATCAAGACACAGTATCGCGTGTAGTGATGAGTGCTAACCAAGTGTACCATGATTTCATTAAGAGCGACGAGGGTAAAGGTTTTAGCGGACAGATATGCTTTGTGAGCGACTCAGTAGGGTCGATCTTGACCTATGACGCTCTGTGCAAAGCGACACAGCACTCGAGACACAGCAGCGAAAATAGTATTCTGGAGGGTACCGGTCAGGGCAATGACAATAGTGGAAACGAAGACGGCAAGCATCTGTCCGCACCATCTCCTCGAAGAAGGTCTTCTGGCACGAAGTGAGCACAAGGATTGTATCAATAATCTCTCGATAAATATAGCTAAGAAAAAAGACAAAAAGGAAATTAATTCAGCACGATCCGTTGTCAATTTATTCATTAGACATAATGCATTGTATGCCAATAGAATTGACTCATAATTATGAAAATCTTAATTGATTTTTATTAACATATCGTTTGCAGTGACAACAAGTTGGACTTCGAAGTGGGTGACTTTTTTATGTTCGGAAGTCCGCTTGCATTAGTCCTCGCTTACAGAAAGATCACCGTATCGAGCGACAGAAATAGTTTCATACCGAGGCCGTTAGTCAATCAAGTATACAATCTGTTTCATCCTACAGAACCTGTGGCTGCGAGATTAGAACCCTTAATCTCAGCGAGATTTTCCTTAATTGCGCCGGTTAATATTGCTGAATATGGAAAGTATCCGCTCGGCAACGGCCAACCTTATCACTTGCGTAAGTATATATATTAAGATTGTAAATATAGAATTATGCAAATATAGGAATGGAAGTTACTTTTTTCAAGATTTGTGGCAAAATTAAGAAAAAAATTTTAATGTAGATTATAAATTTAATTTCAGTGGAGACTATCCAAACCAATCCGCAGCTGTACGCTGATGGATTGAACGTTCCCAATTTTCAAATGTCGCATTTAAGAAGATTATCCGATATATCACTTCAAAGTACAATGTCAGGCATTATCGATAATGTTCCTTTACAGGCAGTGTCTGCCCGTAAGTAGAAATTATTTATTATATTGTTATTCATTTGCTGTATCTACGATTCAAATATTTATCTAGAACCTCAAATTTCAAGATTAAATTTGTGATAATTGTTTTACATAAGCGATTTTTTTTATTTAAAAAGTTAATTATTGTGTATAATATTAAGTATATTGAAATAGTCTGACACTTGAAATAGTTTGACTTATTATCTCGTTTCAGTGATGCAAAAATGGTGGGGTACCAAAAGACTAGATTATGCACTCTATTGTCCAGAAGGTCTCACTAATTTTCCTACAAACGCCTTGCCGCATATCTTCCACGCTAGTTATTGGGAGTCTCCAGATGTGATTGCATTTATTTTGAGGCAATTGGGCAGAGTCGATGCACCATTGCTCGGCAACGAGGAAAAAGATCTCACTTGCTTCCGTCCAGGTCAACCCAGAGAAAAATGGAATAAAAAACGTACCTCCGTTAAAATTAAGGTTTATTTCTTTATTAATTTAAATTTCATTTTCAATCTTTTAGTTATTTTAAAATTCTTAGTTGTATTGCTTGCATTAACATATTTCAGAATGTTGCTGCCAATCACAGAGCGAATGATGTCATCGTGAGGGAAGGTGTACCACAAATATTAGTCGCTAGGTTTATGTACAGTCCTATTGATATGATAACTTTAACAGGTATAAATAAAATTTTAAAAAATTGTCTAAAATTAATCTTTGTAAATCTTTAATCAGTATCAAAATCTAGTGTTTAATCTATAATTTACTTATAAATTTATCATAATAATAATAAATAATAATTTTAAAATTTATTATTGATAATCATTTTATGTTGAAATGTTCATCGTTGAAAATGTGACATTAAATATAAACAGAAAATATTTATCATTACGTCGCAGGTGAGAAAGTTGATATCCATATTATGAAAAACGCACCGGCAGGCGAGTGGACATACCTCTCTACCGAGATAACTGACAAGAATGGTAGAATAATTTACAAAATACCAGATGACAAAATGCTAGGTTACGGGCTTTATCCAATAAAGATGATTGTAAGGTAATGTATTGTCCTCTTTAAAATAGATATTATAAATTGTAACTCGTGTATTAAAGTTGTAATCAATAATTATAATTAATTATAATCAATAGTCGAGGAAGATTGAAATTAATATTTCATATTACACCCAGATAGCCAAATATCTGCAGTCTTCTAACAGACTGTCAGCAGGTTCGAGCAGAAAATGACGGCAGTCTGCCATCAACTGCGTCCGTATTAGGCTTGTGTTCTGTTAACATCGCCTGTCGACATAAGGCAAATTATTGGCAGAAACTGAGCAGATCCTGCCGACATTATCTGATGCTTGCAGATTCTGTTACGTTTTTTCTAGCAGTCTGTATTATGTACATCTAATTCTATTTTGTTGGCATAATGTGTAGCAGACATTTAAAAAATCTGCTTTCTACAGACTTGACTATCTGGGACATGAATGAAAATTAGAATACAAATGAATCAATGAAAACAATTAAAGATGTAATTGATATAAATTAGCTCTTTATTTAACGAGAGAAATTGAACTTTTTTAATCCGAATGCATGCGTGTTTACGTTCTAGGGGAGATCATACATCTGTAGATTTTTTCGTGGCTGTGATACCGCCGAGAACTGAATGTGTGGTTTTTAGCATAGACGGTTCTTTTGCCGCCAGTAAGTCTGTGAGTGGTAAAGATCCGAAAGTCTGGGCTGGTGCCGTCGACGTTGTGAGGTAATGCATCATAAAGAACAAATTAGGACGAATTCTGTGAATTGGTTTTATCATTTTATTTTTGTGAAATGTAAAAATATTTAAAAATTTTTATCACAAAGCTTTTTTACTGAATATATATGTAAGATGCCTATAGTTGATGATTAAATTTTTATTATTATTCAACTTGATTTCTATACAACATTAAGAAATAATTTTACAAGTATTTTTTGTGATATCTTTTATTTCAATATTTTGTAATAAGAACAAATTGTTTTATTTAAACAAAAAGATGTCATATCGTTGTATCTATAAATCAACTATAAAAATATATATTTTGACAAATTTATAATATTTTTCTTTTTTAAAAAGATAATAAGAACATTATTAAATAAAGCTCTGCATTATTTCTTGTAGGCATTGGCAGGAACTGGGTTACCTCATCATTTATATTACCGCGAGACCCGATATGCAACAACAGACAGTAGTTTCCTGGCTGTCGCAGCATAATTTTCCTCACGGTCTCGTTTCATTTGCCGACGGCCTGTCCAGGGATCCGCTCGCCCACAAAGCCGCCTATTTGAATAAGCTTGTGAAGGTTTGTGCGAAGTTTGCTAGGATTATGTATAGTTAGTATATATAACTAATAATAGAACTAGATAAATCGATTAAATATTCATGAGGGATCAATTTTCTCAGACGGTGAATATCTTTATTTTCTAATTAATAAATAAATCTACAAATGAATTATTATTGAATTGAATTGAATTTTTTAAAAATAAATGACCTGTAACGATGGGGCAGCGGTTGTACAGATGGATACCGACAACAGATAAAAATATGCATTCTATAATGTATCGTTACAAGTATATCCGTTATAAAATATCAATGTATTAAATCCAAAATTAAGAAAGTGTAATAATTTTCTTTTTTCACATCTTGGAACGAATACAATAAGTTAAGTTAATGATCAATTTGTTCCATATTTCTTTAATCTACACATTTTTGACACTGAATTAATAATGATCAATTGGATGTAGGAGCACGGTATGATAATTCATCAGGCGTATGGCAGCGAGAAAGATATTAACGTGTACACGGCGGTAAGTCTCAAACCGAGCCAGATCTTCATCATCGGCAAAGTATCCAAGAAGCATCAAGCCATGGCGACAATACTATACGATGGATATGCCGCTCATTTGAGCATACTGCAGGCGCATGGGGGTTCGCGGCCTGCTCAGGGGAACGCGCGCATGGTGATCCCCAGAGGTCAGTTCGTCTTACCAGGACAGAATGCATCTCTGCGACGACGAAGGTAAGTTTTTATAATGATACATTCCGGCAATATTGTAACAAATGATCTTCCCACGCTTCGCAAGGATCAAATATCTTTTTTGTCAGATTCTGTTGTCATTATGCTGAAAACGTTGTAGTTATGCATTTACTGCAATGATTGTTCCGGAATCAATTGCACCTGTGATTGTGGCTGTTAAACTCCCGATTAAGATTACCAATCACTTCTGCTTATTCTGACGACACTTAATTTTTTATTATAATTTTTTTTCTTCACAGTAATATATCAGAAAGCTTTTCTGTAATGTCTCTATCGGATATTTTGTTAAAAATATCAGTTTATAATAAATAATAATTCAATTCATTTTTTTTTTACATAAAATAGCTTACTATAATTATTAAAAGTAGAGAGGGGGAAAAAATTCTATTGATCTTCTTCAAAAACGAAGAACTATTTAATTCGTTAACATTGGTGCAACTGACTTTCGAAGTTACAAGGGAAAGATGCAGTCTCAGCATCTTTGCGAGAGCTAGTTTATCCTTTCAACCCTCTGTTGCCCAATTGCTTGAAATTGTTTTCAAACGCAGTTATTTTGTTTTATTTCTTTCGCTACAGATAGAAACAATCATTAAATTAATTCCTAATTTGAATTGATTCAATAATAATAATCGGTCATGAAAATTCGAGAAGCTATTTGATGAATTTTCCAACTTTCTTCCAGAAGATATGCATTTTGGAAGATCACAAACATGCATATCGTTGCTGCGATTATATTAAAATTAAAGTTTATTCAATATGATATGATAAAAACGAAAAAATAATTTTGACATTTTCCCCGCTATCTTGACACAGATTGCTTTCTATGTATCTTTGCGGTCAGGCAAGAAAGGGTTGAGAAAGGACATTCTGTGCAACTTTCGCGCGTGGGATTGCCATAGCTGTTCGGCTAATGGCAAAGTGTGTGTGTATCCTTTGCGTGTGTGAAAACGAGCACCGGCTATGTTCCAGTAACGACACAGCGGTGAACTCCCCGGCGCGCAACAGCGTCTACTTAAAGCGGAAAACCTACCTTACTCACATCTAACACACGCCTATAATCTACGTACAATTTACTTACTCACATTGGTAACTATCTAATAACCGTCTACTGCTTACTCATTGTCATAGGCGCCGACGGTGCGCGATAATCATTCACCAGTTTATATCAACCAATTGAACGAGTACTGCACTTTTATTTAGTTTAATAAGTTTTATTTAGTTTAACTTGCTTGTTCCACAGTGCCTCTAAAAAGTCTCCTCTGGTCTCGTTGCAGTTTTTATAGGAAAATTGCAATACAACCCTTCATCCAACCCTTATTTCTTCACTCTGGAGAATCGGGCTGTTTTAAGACTTACTATTGTTATTGAATTTAACTCAATTAACTTGAATTATAAAATATTTAATTAACAAATTATTTGATCTAATTTGGGTATGCGTCGGCGCCTATGCTCTCCGCTTTTCCCCAAATCTTTATCGTAAATTCCGCAACGCGATCGCTTATTGGTAGAAAGATTACAGGATTGTATTATCTTTTCACACACAGAAATAGTGTGTATGTAACAATCGCAGAAATTGACAACGACTTACATTACGATGATGTCTGTATAGACACATTTAAACAGCATGGTTGTAGCCATCATGTATGAGAAAGGACGTTGGACGAGGAAGAGGAATAATTGAATTACAGAACGTTCGATTGTGAAGACTGATGCGATTATCGCGATTACCACAGATCGACGTTTCGTAATCAATATTCCACCCTGCTTCGTTCTCCCCTTTCCCCGTTATCTCCCATTGGATCTTTTTACCATTAAAGCGCGCTGCACCGTCTCCACGCTGTCTAGTCAGTAAAGTGGAGACCCACCGACCGAATTTCGCTGACCAATCTCTTGATTGCAGGTACCTGCTATGAGGATATGTCGCGTTGTCTCAGCGTAGTTAAATATCACTTCTCTGTCTCTATCTCTCACTCGGCGAAAAGCTGTTGTCGCCATACCTACGCTCGAACTCATTGTTTGCCTATCGGCTAGTACACAATGTCCAGGATCTGTGGTTGATCCGCTCGCTAAATACGCCCGGGAAATAGAGTCGTTTTCGTAATCCTCCTCGAAACGAACCGGTCTCACTTTAGCGACGAAGGTAAACCGCCGTCTCACGTTCCGCTTGAAACTTGTTAGATGAGTGTTTTATGTCACAAAATGCTAGATCCACCACCTAGACTACTTTGTGTTTTATATTTAATGTAGTCTCTCAACTGTCGGGATTCTGAAGATCTTAATCCTAATTTGAGTTGAGTTGCGAGTTCAGAACTTATATGACTGAAAGATACATATTTTCAATGAATAATTAATATCCTTTTTCAATTGAATGAAAATATCTATTTGATATAAATAATTATTTGAATATGGAATAAGTTTTTAATTTATTCTATAATGATTTACCGTGATATAATTAATTTGTTTTATTTAGTTTCATTAACATAATTAAATATATAATAATAAAGACTTTTATTAATGATGTGTACATATATATTTATGATGTACAATTAATGGAATTTTAGAGTCCATTAAAAATGTATGTAAATTTTTTAATAAATATTAAAATTACAGTCTTTCTTTGAAAGATATAATTTAGGAGTTGAAAAAAAATGGAAAATCTTATTTTGTAATAAGAAGTTATAAGTTGTGAATCTCCAAAATATTTCGATTTAATTTTCGAGAGACTATTGCTTATGTATAATTTGGAAAGAAGAACACGACAGAATTTCCGAAAAATATTTATCAGAATTTACATAGCAGTCAAATAAACCAATGGATTTTAATTAGATTTTAATATGCATATTAAAATAAAAGAAAGAAACTTGCCAAATGATCTTGTCAGATGAACGATTTCCTTGGTGGTAGATCAGGCTGAATCGTTGCTTGTGTGAAAAGACCACAGACAGCACGAATGGAGATGCGATAGATTTACAGAAGACACATCAGTGCACGATTTATATGTGAATGTGCAAGTTCCGAGAACTCACGGTTATACCGTGTGATCTCTGTTTTAATTAGAGATAAACGCCGCCCTTCTCACCTAATCATGCATATTCCGCTGTGCCAATCATGATACATGTGTGCTAATGATTTCGTCGCTCTGAGCGGTTCTGGTTCGTTCATAATGTTGCATTCCATAGGTGGCGGAATCATGGGACAAACGATAGCATACACTAACGAGAAAGAAAGCGGTATCAAGAATTACCGAAAAAAAGACTAACCGAAATGTAAGATCAGACTCCAGGCAGTTCCTAATAAGATCTCTTTTTTCTTGGCGTGCTTGTAGAAACGAATTAATCAATTAATTAGAGAATTCTATATGCCCCGCGAATTACGTATTTTACTATGCAGCTACTTTTTTACTATATTATCTCCATAGAGAGAGAAATCGTTTTGCCCTTTTCGCTTATCTACTTATGATTCTTTCCATAGTACTGGCAGCAAGTGCGAAAAAGTATGAAGACTCGATGAGTTTATGATATATCAACTATATAATATATAGAATTTTTATACTGACTTCCGTTTAACTTACTAAATTATTCCGCAGATGCTGACATGTCCCGCATGTGTGATCACAAATAGAAAAAAAAAATCTGCATTTATGATGGAAGCAGAAGAATCAAAATCTATTATATTATATATAAGAAGTTAATTTATAATTAAGAATATAAGGGATTGTAAGATAATATATAATTTTTTTATAGTTGCAATTGTCTGCCAGAGCTATGTTATTTTAGGATCGAATAACAGAAGCTTGGACAAGTACAGAATCGTCTCGCTTAGTTGAATGCTTAGTGCTACGATCCCCCACGTCATTCAAGGACGACAAGATTTAAATAATTGTTTCGCTGTCATCCGCAGGGCGGACAGGTGTCTTCCGTCTACATATCTGGTTCATTATTCATTAACGCTTCACAGATATGTCACGCTTTTCCAGCAGTACAATACCAATGTAAAACACGCCGCTTTTCCACTGCGCTGTTTTCATTCATCCGCTTTCAATGGCGATCTATTTCACTCGCAAGCGAGTTAAATTACGAAGCACATTATTCTATATAGGATGCAGAATAAAATATATAAAAAGAATATAAGGTAATGTCTTTAGAGTTTTTCAGATAATATTCTCTCTATATTTAAATTGAAACTTTAATCAGTCAACATAAATATTAAGAGCTGCAAGATTTTAATGAGTTTTTGAAAGAAATCTAAATGGATATAAAATGGATATTCAATTAATTTCTAATTTGTATACTCTTTTATTTATTGTTAAGATTAATTATTAAAATCGTTAAGTTTAATTATTGAAGATTTAATTATTGAAGATTTAATTATTGAAATATTTTATATTGAAAAAGTCAAAGCTGTAAATCAGCTGTAACTTCTGATGAACTTTTACTGAGGAAAATTTTACTTCGAACTCGTCAAAAAATTCATTATTTTATATATTTTCTGTGCATCTTGTAAATATGTTTTGATGTTATCTATATGTATAGGATATTGAGAAATGATATGTATATACTATGTTACAGCAAGAATGAATAATGTGCTGATGCAAATTAAATCATTAATCGTTTTCAGCCTAAATGTTATAGAGGAGGGGTAAATTATTGTATATTATTGTGCTTTCCATGCGAACGCGACAAACGAATAAAAAAGACGTCATCACTGCTGCTTCTTGCACTCTTCGCACAGCACAGAAGCAGATTGCACAATATATTGTTTGAAAAATAATAATTACTCCAGTTAATAAGTTTACATCCAATTAATAAGTTTACATCTGGATTATCGTCCATTTTTAATCCACTTTTAAATCCAACTTTTAATTTCCAGTCGCTTTTCGATTTATTATTGTACATATGCTATTTTTATTGCATTCATGTAATATAGATAAAACTTGCTCTTTAAAAATTATTAAAGAGGCTTCTGTTTCCAGGATTGATTTACAATTCATTTGTCACACAATTGATACATTTTAATTAGATGTGCGAATAGTCGAGAATGCCATATATACGATGTCTACCTCGCAATAATTATTCTATTTCGCGTGTTGTCAATCGTGTTGATTCGAATGACAATACGCTGAATGTACCGACAATAAATCATTCATCAAGATAACTTTGGGACACTTAGATTCTTTCTTTCCAGTATAATGCCAAAATTATAAGAGTAAAATTTATAGATTCCGATGAAGATTTGAAAACGCATCTTTTATATAATTAAATATTACATAATAATTTGTCATAATATAAAATATTGAATATCAATATCCACATAATAAAATAATTCTAATAAAGATATACATTTATATCTTATTGTTAGCTTTGATTTAAAAATTAATAAGACGAGAGAGATGAAATAAAATTCAGGGAAGAATTGAGCTCACTAAATGTTCTTTGGTTATCTCGAGAAGGAAGCTTATGTGTACAGTTATGCTAACTATTTATTGACTATTGCCGGTCGGCAGCTCTTTTAGGACGGCAAAGCGTGCGATCTCACAACCACCCTTAGGCAAGACATCCTTCCCATTGGAACGATCATCCAGCGTGGACCCATCCGTTACGCCTGCGTCATCAGCCAGCGTTCATCAATCAGCAACAACCGAAAAACTCTGACGATTTGCACGCTGCCGCTCATTCTTCGAATCGCGGCGGTAGCTCGTGAAGAAAGGACATGATTTTTGGTTCCGTATCCGGTAGTTCCTTTATTCCGTAGATCATTATATTTTGTGACGATCTTATAGATTTTTACGCCATATATTCGAGATAACAAAAAGCAGTCTTGCAAATATCTCGTATTAGATCTTTTACTGTCCTCTATATGACGTATATAAATGTTACCTCATTTCATTGTATCTCATATCATAAATCTCTTTAATCTATTTTCGCAAATTTATATGACATTATATTATTATTACATGGTATATTATCTGTTTTTTATTCATTTTATATTATAAATACTATATGTTATAATACTATATGTTAGCCTCAAAATTTGAGTCTCAAATAGAAAATCTCGAGAGTTAAATGAAGAAATTAATATAAACGAGTCGTGCGTAGATGAACATAAATTATCATTCAAAAATTTTTCACTTCATTCCTGACGTATTTTTGATTGTTTATTTATTATCTTCAATCTGTATATTTTGGTAAACACACATTATAATTTAATACAAACATTAGCTAAAATTTCTAGCAAAAATAATGATAAATGTTTAATGTAAATTTCAAAAACGTTTAAGTTAATGACAAGAAATAAATAACATAAATAAATACAAAAGACAGTACAAAAATCTTACAGAAATCTAATCGTGGCAAATTTAAAATATGAAAGATAGTAATTAATTATTTTAAGTATTAAAAGCATTGTTGTTTAAAGCTTTTAATATTTTAAATAAGTAATTACTGTTTTTCAATATAAATTTAGCCAGTATTCGATTCTGTAAGAATATTTATTAAAATTTTATTTAACATTTGTTTTTATTTATATAATAATACGCAATTCAACTAAAACGTAAAGATGATCAAAATAACGTAAACATCCCAGGAAATCATGTTGTTAGACGACCTATATTCATTCATCTGCTGGTCATATATAATAATTTATATATTTCTCAAATTTGATTTTACAAATCTTTCGTTATATATATATTGTATATATACAAATTTTTGATTCCATGATCTTGTATCTAGATCCTTAGTTTTACAAATCCCTTGTACAGTTTTACGAATTCTTGTACGAATCCTTGTACGGTTCCTTGTACTATATAACTTCTATGCGAACTAGCACGTCTCCCTCGTATTATTCCAATAAATAAAATTTTGCTTATATAAAAAAAAATCCAAGATTTATCTTTTATATACTTTGTGTAATTTTTATACCGTAATATATCAATAATCTCATTTTACACTCACAAATACTTATCTATTCTAAGCACATCTTTTTTCCTCGATATGTGAGTGATATATGGCAAAGATATAAATTAAAATATCAATAGAGTTTTGTTTAGCGGAATAATACGTCGAGAAGAAAAACTTGTTGAAACTGTTACCTGAGTCTCCCTGTTGTTATTAAGGAGAAGTAACGTAATGATTATCTGTGACGCTTAGAGGTAATTAGCATAAGAACTGTTAGCACTCTCTATTCATTGCCAAATGTTATACATAGAGATGTAATACGTAATGCTCTGCAAAGTCTGCGACAAGTTCTTTCAGGGCTATTTCCTTGCGTGGGATATTTATATCGGCAAGAAAGACGGTCGTAAAATAAAGGGACATGCTTATTGTTAGTAACACTGATTAATAGGTGTTATTTCTCTTACGTAATTTTATCCATTTGACTTTAAAGTTATTCGTTTTAAGAAGATTTAATATCCTACAAATATTATTTACCCATGAATATAAACATATACAAAGATATATATTTTATATTATTTGTATATATTTATTATTAAATTAGCTGACAAGGCAAATATATATGCGTATAATTTATACTGAAGAAAATGATATGTAAGACAATATTAATGGGGTAATTTAAAAAATAACCGTGCAATTATTTATAGTAAAAGACATGACAATGAGTGAGGTAAAAATATTGATTTTGAGAAATTAGAATAAAATCTTTTAAAATTGTTATCTTAACGCTAATAGATTTGTTCTCTCTAAATCTTTTTTTACGACGGTACTTCAGGAACGTTCTTGAAAATAACCGAGAGAACTATTCGTACATTTAGTTGAAAAAATCGGAAGCGTATCGTATTTATAAGACGAAGCATCGATGTCTATAAACGCGCGCGCGCGACAAGCGATACAAACCTACTTTTCTCTTATTACATAGTCGCGTAAAGCTGTAGCTGGCGATGTAAATAGAGATGTTGTGTAAATAATTACATTATCTGTGGATAAATGTTAGAAAAAGATCGCGATCATATTTACATTACTGGCTGCGAGATGCTTCGTCGATAAAGACGTGTCAAGGAAAACATGCGAATTGGAGCTAAGATGAATTGATTGCTAATTTTTGGTGAAGTGAAACTTGATTTTTCCATAGATCTTTTGTTCTTAGACAGAATCTTCGAGTCTTCACAATTTACGGAAAGAAAAAAAAAAGATGTTTTAGCTCTGAATCGCAGTGATGTGATGGAAATAGGAATGACATAATCAATCGTGTTTTATTACGCTTAAATCTATCACAATCAATGTTAGAAAATGGTAAAATCTTTCCTATAGGCGCGATTCATTATACACGGTGTTCTGAGTCTTGTATCGGAATTCCGGAAGCGTACTACGCTGTTTTGTTTGGTTGAGTCTTTTTCGTAGCAAAAAAAATGGATGATTCTGTTTTCTGTAATTTTTTTCATTTTTAAGACTGCGAAATATACTATCGCTCAATAGTTTCAACACACTCTGTTTGTAGAAATTTTATAATATAAAAGATGATTCCATTTTTATACTTACTGTAAGTATCAGTTCATGCTTGTTGTCTATCAAATATTAAATAAAAATAAATGATTCTTACAAGTACTGTAAATGCAAAATGGAATATACTCAAAGAATAAAATATAAATAGTTTCTATTCATATTTTCATATTAGTTTTTCTATTCATATTAGTTTTTCAAATTTATTATGACATTTATTTATTTTCACTAAAAAAGAACTTATTATAAATTTTATACTTCTCGAAGCCTAATCTGCTTAGGTTTTGATAATGAAAGTCAAGCTCTTGATATTTTTTTAGCAAGTTTTTCAAGTGCCTTAATTAAATCTAACAAGATAAGTAATATCGATATGAGCTAACACAGAATGTTCGTAAATTGCAAATCATTGTGTGCCTATTGTTCGAACTATCAGCATCTCCGTAGAAGTCTCATTCCTTTTGTTATTATATCGAACAATTTAATAATATTTAATATGATACTCATAATTCGTATAATTTGTCTGGCTTCATCAAATCGGATAATTTGATGACCAAGTTTCAACAAGTATTGGACTTCTAATAGTTTTGATCATTAATGTATCAGAGCATTTTCTCTTTAATGCGGTTTTTTCCGAATAATTTAGTTTTGCGTTATTAATTGTATTGATGAGGATCCGAATCGAGGATTGAAATATATATATATATATATATATATATATATATATATGTATTTACTTGCTTAATAAATGATTTGTAATTTACACTTGAACATCCTGTGTTGGCTCATATCGACATTACTTATCTTGTTAGATTTAATCACTTGAGCCTATTTCAGTTATTAATTTTGGTCTTAACTAAATATTTATGTGATAGAGATATTGTTTACGTACTACGTTCTCTTAAACGTTTATCTAGTTGAATTTGTCTACTTAAGAAAACTTATAATTTTCATTTGTAATTATTTCCCAATTTACAGCTTTATTGAATACTTCCGAAATAATTGAAAATAAAAGAATATATCAGAATTCCATGTTTTATGTATGAAAAATGAAATTGTTAGCAAAAATGCAAAGCGTGCTGAAACTTTTGAGCAGTAGTATATATCTTTTAATTTCGTTCCATTAAGACTTAATTTAAATTATCGTTTTAATTTATAATTCTATTTTAATCGTGTATTTTTATAATAGTTAAGTTTATTATTCGAGAGATTAATATTGATAATAGGATTAAGAATTGTTTCGTTCAAGTTTTAAGTTATATATTAAGTTACATATTATATAAGTAATTGAAAGAGATTATTATTATAAATAACGAATTCACAAATGTATTTTGTTCAAGTTATAATTTATATTACATATAAATGATAGGTAAAAATTAAAGACACGAGATAATACCGTGATACTGACTTTCGTCGCTCTCGGGACACCCTGTAGAACGGAATCAAGCGCGACGAGGGTGACGGAGATTAATTTGTTCGTATGTTTTTTGATGATCCGTCGTGTTAATCTCCCGATCCTGATACAAGGAAGCATTACGTATTGCTCAAACTGCTATACTAGCTGTGGTGCTTGCATTACGCAAGTTAACATAATTATCATTAATATTGACTGTTTGTATTGTTGTAATATGGCATGAGAATATATATATAGTTCTATATTATACAGATGTCTACGTATATAAAATATATAAATGAGAAAAAAATATGTATACACATATACAAGTTGCAAACTTGAAGATATATATACACGAATGCATATATACAGTGTGCTTGTGTGCGTCTGTATACACATAATGTGTATATATGCATTCTTGCGAGGTGTCCGCCAAGTCGTGCGTCGGAAGGGGAATCTCCATTTTGGATTCAGCTGTTGCGCTTTCTTGGGAAATCTCACATCATTGAGACGAAGAAATCTTTTTCGAAGTTCTGATCCCAAACGACGTAAACTTTCTCGCAGTCGACGAGAATCATTCGAAAACAAAAAAGGAAAGACATCGAAGCGAGATCAATTTAAGATCGTTCGTGCCGACACGTTAGGGGCTTTCTTTTCTAATGTTACAATAATTCCGACTAAGAATGCTTACCGATAATCAAGATTAATTATTTTGTTAACTAGAGCTAAGCTACGTGAAGTGATCCTAAATAATTAGCTTGTAATCGAATCAATCGTTTACGGTTAAGATTAATCAATTACAGATAGACGTGCTATAAAGTTAACAATAAGATTTTTAATAATCATTAAAATTATGGATGTAATAGAAACTAGTCAACCGTGACTAAAGACGACTTATCAACGCGTAGCTAATTAGTGTCTTTTATTACAATATTATTGATGGTCGACAAAGCGAAACGTTTTTAGAGTTTGCCGGTCGAGGAAAGACAAAGATACGAAATAAATCGCTTGCGTAAAGCTGAAATCTAATAGCAGTCTCTGTGTTGAGACGCACAATTTGGCGAACACTTCACAGATACGTATAAGCGACTGCAAGAGATATTTTACTTATATACTATATATTGGAGACGGACGATCACATTGTACTGAGCGGTAATGAGAGTTATATTTTTATTAGTAAACGAAACGTAAAAGTGGCATATTGTAATAAACTAACCGAAGAATCATTGTTTTTTTATTACGCGCTCTCGCTCTAGTGTGTAACAATTGTTTTATATATACATATATGTATATAATGTTGACGATTCACGGTTCGACTCGGTTTATCCTCCTCTCCCTCTCCCCTTTCCTTCCTCTCCTTTCTCCTTCCTTCCTCTCCCCCGAGATCGAACCTGCCGCAGAGACATCCGTTTCTTTTCCTAGTTAAGGGTGATAATGGAGATGACGCTTAGCGAACAAAACTGTATTCCATTTCCTTTATTGGATATTAATAAATGATAAATCTATATTTCGTTTTCTTTTTTTAATTGTTATTGCGTCGAACGTGAATTTTAATTGTACTTTTGCACCCTCTCCACGTAAATATATCGTCGCAATATATTACAACGCATTTGGAAGATTTTCAAGTATATTAAATTATTTTTTTACATATGTTTCAATGGAGAATAATTTTAAAGGCTCTAAAAGCTTTTTCGAAAGTATGTAAATAAATATGATTAAATGGTAATTCAACTTTTTCCGGAATACACAGCAATGTTTCCCAATAACATAGATACCTAATTTAGGAAGCTTTTCAACAAACGACACTGTGTAACATTTCATCTTTATTTAAACATTAGCGAACAACAAGGATGTAATAATTCATTGTGTTACACTGTCATCTGTCTCTTGTTGGAAAACTCCCTAAAAGATGTCATAGACATGCACGTTATCTGTAATCTAAAGTAAACAAAATCGTAATAAATTCAAGACATCAAATAAAAGTCATATTTTAAGAAAAATCATTTTTCCCTATCATAACGTGAAATAAGCTTTGACATAAAGCCAAATTCAAATAATTGCGGCAACATGGCGATATCTGGTACCGCTCTTCTGATGTTCAAAATGCGCAACAGTACACCATGCGCCGACTCAGCTCACTTAGCTTCCTGTTCCATTACTTCCGTTCTCCGTAATACGGAGTGTGCTTCTGCGAGAACTTTACTTACGGTAGAGGTTATATTTAAAGTACGATGGCAGAGGCGACACTAACAGAGGAAGAGTTAACGCAGAAGCACAAGAAGGAACGCAAGGAATTGCAAGGTATATTTCAGATCGAAAACTACAACCTCTTTTATCTTCATTTTTAATAGAACTTCAGTCGTTCTCCGATTTAAAGTTAAAGCAGATCTTTACATATTGTGGCCGCCTAATGTTCGAACTTTCTTTCTTAATCGTAGCACAAATACAGACCTTGAAGAAATCCATTTGTAAAGGTGACAAAAAGAAAAAGAAGGAAATTACGGAAGAGATAGGGCGTCTAGAGGAGGGCTTGGAAAACCGTCAAACGGAGGAGTTGAACACGTGGAGATTGGCTCACGTTACATTGAACGACAAAGAGACAGAGCCCGAAGAAGCGAGCATAGAAATTAGTAAAGACAATTGTTCGGAGCAATTGGCACATAGGGTTTCCAAAGCGAAAAGAAGACGAGAGAGGAAAGCAATCGCGGAGAAGGAACGCAATCGGAGGATCATTGAGCAGGAAGCTCTTAACGCCTTTGGTAAAAGAAATGTTGAGATAGAAGCCATCAAGAAGATACTTTCTGAGCGCGAGTTGATGATCTATGAAATTCCTAGCGACGGCCACTGGTAAAGATCTTAAAATGTATAGTATGTACTATATCGATATTGCCAAGAAAGAAAAACAAAAGGATATTTCACAATTTATGTCATTTTTGTTAAACATATGCAATCACAAAATTAATTGTTTGGATAATACAATATCATTTTTCAATTTCAATTACTTCTCCAAATTCCATGTATGGAATAATTTAAACCCATAATTTTTAACATTAGTTTGAAGAAATTATCAATATAATGGTACCTTATTCGAACACTTAGTTCTTTCTTGACTGTATATAAAAGTCTAAATTTGTTTTCAGTTTATATAATGCTGTGGCACATCAACTTAAGATAAATGGAGAGACACCTCTTAGTCTGCATGACCTCAGAATAAAGACTGCTGACTATTTAAGAGAAAACATGAACGATTTTTTGCCATTTCTTTCCAATCCTGATTCTGATGAACTGTTAACACCTGAAGAGTATGAAAAGTATTGCAATGATGTAGCAGAAACAAGTGCTTGGGGTGGTGCTGTTGAGGTAAATAACATGTTGTAAATTTGTAAGTGTATAATGACTATGAATCATTAAATTAAATTAAATTCTAAAGTATTTCTTCTTCATAAATTATTAAAATAACACAATTTTTTTCCTAGAACATTTTTTTTATTGGTTTTTTTTTTATTACAGCTACAGGTATTATCACGTATACTGAAATGTTCAATCGAGGTCATACAAGCTACAGGGGCTCCCTATATCATTGGAGATGAGTACAGTAATGGCAAGAAGATAATATTGACTTATCATCGTCATATGTATGAATTAGGTGCTCATTACAATTCTGTTACGAAATACGTTCAGGATGAAGAGAGCTGATAAAGGTTTGCTTTAGACTTTTTATTTCTGTTAACAGTCTTAAAATTTTATTATTAATTGCTGAATTAATCGTAATGAATTAAACATGTTTCAATTTACGAACATGTTTAATCAGTCAATAACACTAATTTATTTTATGTATGAGAAATTTAATATGAATTTTCAAATAGTATAAAATATTTTTATCTATGAATATACAAAAAGATACTGAAAAAGCTGCCAGCAGAATATTTAATCTTCCGACAAGAATTGCATTTTTAAACTTTACATTGTGATGTTTATTAATATATATATAAGAAAAATTCTTCAAATGTGTACAGTGACTGCTAAAGAATTAAACGTAAAATGCATGTAATTAATTTTTCTATAAATTAAGATTATATTACACTAAACGCATAATGAAAATATATATTATGTCAGATGTAATCTTACTAAGACGTAATATATATATATATATTTGGTCAGACGTAATCTTAATAGTCACACACATTTTAGGAATTCTTTTTAATCATTAATTAAAAATACGAGATACATATCAATGAACTATCTTAGTGAAGCATATTTTCTTGGTCATTTCAACTAGTTAACTGACTTACATTTGGATGTACACATTTAGAGCTAAAAATGACTGAAAGTTCTACGTAAAATTTACTGTAATAATATATTTTCTGTAGATTCATAGAGTACATTTTTACATGTATTTAATAAATATAATCACATCTTGAAGTTTTATATATTATGGCAATTGTTTGTTTTATCATATCGTAAGTAGGGATTTTTAACATAGATCAAGTTAATATTTCTTAATATATCATATACTATTGTATATGATCTTCCTGTATTAAATGGGCTTCAAGTAGTCATATTTAGCGCTAGACGTGCGATGGAAATGTGGACTGTAGAGGCGTTTAGACATATTTACTTAAATATAGTAATACAGACTATAAATATCTTGGTGAGCTGATCTCTATAGAGCTCTTGTGTTATTGGAGTGATTAAATTTTACAAAACATAGAATTATATTTATTTCCCAAATGAATGTCAGACAATATAAACATGCTGCCAGCAAATATGCAAATACTTATTAAGATTCGATGTTCTTTGGCTTGTTTCACGAGTTGAAGTACAAAGCGTATTACTCTCTTACTGTGTATATTATTTGTCTTCAATGTGGTGGCTGTCACATTTTGAAATATCAAGCGGCTACCAAATCTATGCTCACAAGAAATGTCCGTGATTGCGTTTCAAAACTCGGAATAGAATAAATTAGCGTTATTTTATTTGGAATAAGAAAGGATAAGACTGTGTAAGAGTGCTTTTTAAATTCATTTTAATTCGTGAAAATCAACTTTGATCCTTAACTTTTTGGACAAATAGATTTTAAACTATGTAGCTTGTTATTTCATATCTTGAAATGGCGAGTAAAGTATTTTAAGAGTCTTGAAACGCAGCTCAATATTTAGAAATGTTTACTTGTAAAAAATAATTATTTTTTTCATTTCCTGATTACTATGGATTTTTATGTAATGTTAATAATAGTTTGAATATTAATTTTGTAATTTATCTATATAAAATGACGAATTTTGGTTTATCTATAAAATGACGAAAAAAAAGATAAAAAATATAAATGATTTAGAATTGTGATGTTAATAGACAAGGAACACTCTAATGTTTACAATAACATTATAGTCTCATGTTTTTGCGATTTTGTAAATGTATCTACTTGATCATATGTAATGAATGTGTAGTCGGGTATCAAATAAATATGATATATATAAGAAACATCATTTATATAATTTAATTATTTTAATTTTAATATAATTTAAAAATAAGAAGAGCACATCTTTTATAAGCCAATTATTGATTGAAAAAAAAAAATCTTTATTTGTGTAAATATGTTTTATTTACACTTAAATAAATAAAAAATTTTGAAATACTTTTTCCAAATTATCGGTTTTATATTTTTTAAAAAATAATTATTTAAATTTTATTTTTCTGCACTATCATTTGACGCTTTATCATCTTCAGTCACTTCCTTATTTTTGTTTGGATCATCCGGCTTCATTTGAGGGAAGAACAATACTTCCTGTAAAGAGCAAAGAAATATACATTTTTATTCGATTTATATATTTCGTTCTTCTTCATACATCACTTCAAAATAATTTAATTATATGAAAAAATAAATTAATTTCATCATAAGATCATGATATTCTTTTTCAAATTTTAATTCATCATTTTAGAAAATATACAAATATTCAATTTATGTACTCACTTTAATATTATTTGAGTCGGTGAGGAACATTGTTAATCGGTCAATACCCATTCCCCAGCCAGCCGTTGGTGGTAAACCGTATTCCAAAGCTGTGCAGAAATTCTCATCAATCGATTGTGCTTCCTCGTCACCGGCTGCTTTATCCTTTGCTTGCTGTTCAAATCTATATACAGATTTTACATATTTAAATTTGTAAAATTAAATAACTCAATCGACGGCTTTATCCAAACATATTGTGTGAAACACAAATCTTCATTAATAAGTTTAATTTTCTATGTACCTTTCTCTCTGAATGACGGGATCGTTCAGTTCGGTGTACGCATTACAAATTTCCTTTTTCATAACAAATAATTCGAATCGTTCAGTAAGACCTTTCTTGGATCGATGCCATTTTGCCAATGGAGACATTGCTTGCGGATGATCAATGATGTAAGTGGGATTGATACAAGTATCCTCGATGAATTCTCCAACGAGCTATTCCGCAAAAGAGATTCCGATCTAGAGTGGCTGATATTATTGTGTGTAATTGAAAGATACAAATGTCTTAACAGTTATATTTCTACAATCTTTCTTATTTTTGGTTACTTATTAAAATTACTAGACTGTTACGTTCAAAAAGAAGTTAGAGATTACATTAAGTTTCATTTATGTCTTACTTTGTCTAGTAATCTCGCTGATGTCCTGGGAGGAGGACATTCGATTTCATGTTTGTCACAAAGATCACTAAGGAACTTGATTGCTGTCGGTGTATTAAGTTGATCAGCTTCGGGCAGTTTGACTTGTAGAACTTCTTCCAATTGCGTCATCATTGAAATACGCTTGAAAGGTGGTGTGAAGTCGATCTCGCATGCTTTGCCCTCCGGTCCATCCGGATGGTACTCTATTTTGTAAGTCCCATGTATAGACTTCACCATGCCAGACACCATGTTCTCCGTGATCTCCATTAGGTCATTGTAATCGGCATATGCCATATAAAACTCACAGGTGGTGAATTCTGGATTATGAGTCATGTCGATACCCTCGTTCCTGAATTGCCTGCCGATCTCATATACTCTGTCGATCCCACCGACGACTAGCATCTATTAAATGATTGCTGTTGCGCTTTATTTTTTCTTTTATTCTAGAATAATGTTTATTTTAAACTCTATGGAGAAAAAGAATTTTATACCTTGTGATACAACTCAGGAGCGATTCTCATGAACAAGTCCATATTGAGTTCGTTATGATGTGTAATAAAGGGTTTGGCAGTTGCACCTCCAGCAATCATATTCATCATGGGAGTCTCGACTTCCAAGAAGCCCATATTATCAAGAAACTTGCGTACATAAGCGACTATCTTCGCACGTATATGAAAGATTTGTCGAACTTTGTCATTTAATATAAGATCCAAGTATCGCTGCCGAAATCTTGTTTCCTGGTTGTATACAAAAGCTCAATTATGAATTATGTATTTACATAATGTATTTACACACACATTGCATGTTGTAATGAGTTAGGAATTATTATAACACAAATTTTTAAAATATATATGTTTAAGGATTATATATTTTTCTGCAATTTATTTCTTACTCTGTCTTTCAGGCCAAAATAGAGATGTGGCAACATATGCAAACATGGACTTAGAAGGGTAATAGATCGTGGTACGATCGAGAATTCGCCTTTTTTGCTTTTTGCAGGTTTGCCAACGACACCTATGATGTCACCTCTCTTAATCTTTGCAGTATCTGCTACAAATTTTTCCTCGTTCTCATACAATCTTGCATTAGCCATCACTTGCACCTTGACACCTTCTCCACGAAGATCATAAAAGATCAATTTGGCGCCAGATCCTCGAATGGAGTGAACACGTCCAGCAACGCTATGTACCTCATTATCCAATATTTCACCATCTTTCACAATATCTTTGAATTTCTCAATGAACTCCTCCAGGGAGACAGATACGTGAAACTTATGCGGGTAAGGATTATCATTAATAGCTTTGAGTTGACTGACCAAGTTTGACCGGAGCTTAAAATATTCCTGCAAATATACAAATTTCATAATAAATTTTTTTGGAATCAGCTTAAGATTTAACCTTAGAGCTATACATTCTATCCCTGTAAAAAATAAATATGTACAGCTAGGTTTAATAAAAATATTAATACGTTGTATAACAGACTTTAGTTAAAGTATAATATTGAAAATCATGCTGCTGAATTCTATTAAATCCAAGAAAAAGAAATTGATTGCCCATGAAATAAAAGGATCCTTTATCCTTTGTTTTCCGCACAAGATAAATTTGTTCTATTATAGTATAAATTTTTACAAGACTCCAGAACTTACATTTGGACTAATCTCTTCTTCATTGATTTCCTTTTTCTCAGACTTTGATTGAGCTGCCACTGCAAGCGTCCTGGCCTCTTCCTTCTCAGCCTTCTCCTTGGCCTTTTGCTCGGCCTTGAGGCGCCTTTTCAGCTCGCTGCAAATTAGGATATCGTCTCAGTCACTTCTCTCAGGATCGAATAATATATCGAATGATCCATTACGCACTTCGTGGCAAATCGACGCGGAGGAGTCTGACGCAACTTCCCGTGGCTCGTTAACCAGGTTCGCCCTACTGGCCGCGCAATCATAACACGAACATTGGTTAACGTACCGAACATGATCGCTGCACCGGAATTAGACTTTACCCATGACGATTAGTTTTTTTTACAAGATACCACTATCTGCGAGAAAATCCGAAACACATAATGAACATCGTATATGACCGCGTGGCAACGAGCCACATGTCGGACTTTTCTTGTTTTTAGGTTATGTCACCCGCGAGGGGAAAAATCGCCGTGTTACGGTCAGAGGAATCGAGCGAAAAGCGTCACGAGATCCAACGGATATCCTACAGATACGATAATCTCGTCCAATATCGTGCACTTTACTTACTTTTTCGACAGTTTCTCGTTCATCACGTCCACCATGTTGCCAAGTGTTGTCGCAGAAAGGACCTCCCTCACCGGCACTGGACACCGTTGCGTTGCGTTGGTCGGACTGCATGTGATCGCACAAGCGGCACATGAAACGTTTTGCGCGGTTTCAGATTTCAGGTTCCTCGATTAAGGTGTGTAAGGTGCGTCCCATTTTCGTTGCCAGCGATCACAATGGAATGCAATTTCTGCAGGAAACTGCAAGTGTTTCAAATTGTCACATGTACGATAGATCTTTAAATTGATGCAGATATAGATCTTTAAATGTGATTAAAAACGAATTAAAGATCGATCGATATATATATATATATATTCAGAGATTGATTATAATTTAAAATCGTTTTGAATTTGACTACGAAAATATTCAGACTATTTCCATACAGCACAGAATTTGCAGTAATATTGCAGCAATAATGCTGCAATGTTGTAGCAATTTTTGTGCTGTTTCCTATGAATAATTGTATAACGTCTCAGATGTTTATTTAGACAATCTTGAATAAATAAGATCGAATATATTCATAATTTTTATATGCAAAATAGATTTCTTTTTTAGATGGATTATTCTTATTCGGTCTCTTGAAATCTATTTAAAGATCATAAGCGTTCTCCTTCTTTATGTCTATATAATTTAATTAAAAATTTCTTTAATTTTTTTTATTTTTACTTTTCTTACATTGAAGACTCTTTAAAAGCTTTCTTTTTTATGGGATGCTTATCATAAAATTTAATTGGCAGAAGCGCAGACTTTGAGGGTGACTTTGCTCAAACTCGGGATTTAATCCTTCAGAGCTGACAGTGGGTCTATTAGACCTACTCAATTATAAATCTTGTCGTAAAAAAGTTAAATAATTTAATTTTTTAATATTAAATTTGTCAAAAATGTCAATTTAATTTTCTTTATATGTTAATCTGTAAATTTAAATTAGTCATCTTAAAATAAGTATTTATATTTTTTTTTATATGAATTACGTCATTTTGGTTCCTTGAAATTAATTAGTGTCTTTTAATTAACATAAATTAAATGAGTCACAAAGTGTCAGTAACAATTATAAATTTTGACGTCAATTTCGAAGGATTAATTGACGATTAATTTAATCAGCAGAACTACTCATGATAAAAGTTCTAAGACAGGATTAAAAAAAAATCAAGAAACTAAAATATGTATATAAATTTTATTAATGAAAACTAACATAGAATTTCTCCTGACTTCAATGCTCAGAATGTCTTTCAACCGTTGGAAGCTTTTGTACAGTAATCACCTTTCGAAATAAGTTTTTCCAATGCGCTCGTCACATTGAAGGCTATTTTGAAGTCAATTCGCCTAGATGTCCAAAATATCATCAAAACGCATTCGCTTTATTTGAATTTTTCCTTTCGAAGGTCAAAGCCATCTGTATCAAAGAAAGTGATCAACTTTATTTTGGATTTTGTCGCCTTCACTTTGATCGATTTTGTTTCCCCTGAGATAAACTATAGGTATGAATTTTGAAACCAAATTTCGAATCTGAGGTTGGCCCATTCCCAGGTTTGAATTTTGAGACAAAATTTGACGGCAGTCTACTATTCCAAAAATTTTTATAAGAGAAAAAATCTAACTAAACTGATACGATTGAAACATTACTTGTAATGCTGTAAAAGAAAATTAAACAATTGTTGGGCTGATTATTTTCAGCACTTCTGGTAAGATAGTTCTGGTCCTTCTATAGGAATATACATATATCAGCACGACACATTTCCGCCAAGTGACGTGCTGGTAGCGATAGTTAAGATTGTGTAAAAAATATTTATAGGGCGGAACAAATAACCTTTGATAATCATTTATTCGTATAAAACTCGAGCGGAACAATTCAAAACTACCGCCAGAAGTACTGAAAATAATCAGCACGACACATTTCCGCCAAGTGACCTGCTAGTAGCGATAGTTAAGATTGTGTAAAAAATATTTATAAGGCGGCACAACCTTTGATAATAATTTATTCGAGCGGAGCAACTCAGAACTACCGCCAGAAGTGCTAAAATTAATCAGCACGACACATTTCCGCTAAGTGATGTGCTGGTAGCGATAGTTAAGATTGTGTAAAAAATATTTATAAGGCGGAACAACTTTTGATAATAATTTATTCGTATAAAACTCGAACGGAACAATTCAAAACTACCGCCAGAAGTGCTGAAAATAATCAGTACGACACATTTCCGCCAAATGACGTGCTGGTAGCGATAATTAAGATTGTGTAAAAAATGTTTATAAGGCGGCACAACCTTTGATAATAATTTATTCAAGCGAAACAACTCAGAACTACCGCCAGAAGTACTAAAATTAATCAGCACAACACATTTCCGCTAAG
Source organism: Acromyrmex echinatior (assembly GCF_024713525.1). Lineage (NCBI taxonomy): Eukaryota > Metazoa > Arthropoda > Insecta > Hymenoptera > Formicidae > Acromyrmex > Acromyrmex echinatior. The sequence continues at coordinate 17,880,457 of NC_141854.1, read as the reverse complement.
TGATATGCTGGTAGCGATAGTTAAAGTTGTTTAAAAAAAGTTGTTTATAAGATGGAACATTTTGATAATGATTTATTCGTATAGAACTCGAGCGGAACAAGTCAGATCTATATTGTTAAAAAAAATGCTCAAAATTATCAGGTCGACACGTTTCCGTGCAGTACGAATATTCTAATCGATGTAAAAATTATTAGTTAAAATTTTTTCCTGAAACAATATATAATAATCAATTCAGCTTAAAAAAATGGGAATACTTAACAGATGTCATAATATTCGATGGCATCTGGTACTTTAGAGGAAGTTATGCCGTGTTAGAACGTAAAGTTGCATTTCTTTATTTTTGATTTTTTTGATATAAAAAATGTAAAACATTTTGTTATTTTTGAAAAAATAGAATGGAATAGAATGGAAAGTGCTATTATCGGAACAATCATTATTTTTTGAAAATTAATAAAATATCGTGCTAACATTCACAGATACTCTATTTATCACGTTTTGCTTATATTCTATCTATTTTTATATATATATATATGTGTGTATAATGTATATATCCATTGTACATATATGTAGGATATACATTATATGTATATTTTTTAATTACACAATAAAAATTGTTGAAGTTAAATTAAATTTAAACAAATCATCAAACGTATCACAGCTATACTTTCGACCATTTTTTATTTTTGTCTCCATAACACACAATTGAAATTGTTCTCCGATCGAGGGAACGAGGGCTGTTGCATATTCAATTTAATAGATAAATAGTTTCGATGCCGCGCGACGTCAAGCGGAATTTTTCGACCGAGTCAATTTCTAATCGGGCCACCTTATCGAGTAACCACGAGTTCGTCGTCATAGCGACGTTAATTTGTTGTCGCGGGCTATGCGTTGTAGAGAAAGTGTGAGCTTCAAGTAAAATTTCGCGATATCGTATATAATATTCGCGATGGACGGCTGTTTCAGTCCGGCGGATTTACAGGCTCTCCAAAATTTAATTTGTCCATCGAAGGACGACTCCGACAGCGAGGACGATCTACCGCAGGCGGGTGCGAGGAAATTGGGTGAGTTTACGTTTTACGACTGATTAATTATGGAGATACACCCGGCAAAATTGTTGCGTACTGTTAAAACAATCGGCGTCGCGCGATGGCTAATTTCCCCTGTGCAATTTCAAGCCGGGTAAAGCCCGATGTGTTCCCGAACTGAAAATCTCGTTGTATCGTTACGTTTAATTCGATGTATTATTCAGGATATTATTTAGTCTGGCGAAAACGCAATTAATTAGTAAACACAACAGTTCCATACGCACTCGTTTGCGCGAGCGTTTATTATTCGCGTATTTTTGATTATTTAATTTATATTTTTTTATTCGCATCCGTAAACTTGAAGCTCGCGAAACGAGTGATAACAACGAAATGATAAAGAGAATTTTTTATAATGCTTTTGTCTTAAGTATTTTGTATAGATAGTGTAAAATTCATTAATGTATCCAGAATTTTTTTCGAAGGGAAGAGTTTCAATTCTGATTTCCGTTATCGTATAAACAACATTTTAATGAATTGCTTTTCTAAATATTTTAGAACTTAGAATATCTCCTTCTCATTCCGGATTTTGAATGGAAAAAATATTAAGATTTAAAGTTATAACTTTAAAAAAATACATTTATATATCAAATATATTTATATTAAATACATTTATGCAAAATACATTTATATAAAAGATGAAATATATAGTTCTTCATAATATTACAACTGTTATTATATATTATTATATACAAAATATTCACGATCATCTTATTCAGAAAAAAAATTTTTTTAAATGTAGAAAAGAATGACCTCTTAGATGAGAAACTTTATTTACTAAATATTATTAAAATTATGACACTTTGTTAAAATTATAACTAATGAAAGTTTCCGAAATTACCTACACGGTAATGGAGAGAAAAAAATATCTTATGTGACAATAAAAAATTTATTTAAAGTTAAAAATAAAATTGTTTTTTTTTTAATTATAAAAATGAAAAAATAAAAATAATTTAACGGGGAAGAATCCTCTGAATACGTCCATAGCAGAATCACATCCTCCCTCTTATTAGGATCGTAGGTAATTGCGGTGAGAATTAAACGTGTACCGCGAGTTTTATATGCATATTTCGATTTCCTCTTCGCAAACCGGTAATATCATCGACGTAACGCTTTATAAATGATCCGATGCAGCAACCAATGAAGCAATCCGCGCTGCAAGTTATATTTGCGCTGTCAATCATTAATTTTAATACGACTCGTGCGATTCTCAATTCGCAGTTACGTTTAATTATAAATCATCGTTACACATCCGTTTTTAAATTACCGTTAAACAGCTTACGCGCCGTCTCTGGATGATGTTATCATGCGTTATTCTCGAGACAATGTATTAGTCATTAGTTATGCGGAACAAAAACGAGACAATTGACAAGATGGCTAATGAAATATTTGTTTAGGACCTGGTGACATTGGCGCGCCGAGTGACCTTTCCCAGGACTCTTCCCAGAATCGTTCGGGACCTCATGCACCCCTACAAAGCAAGGGTGACGATATTTGGCATCCCTCAGAGGCGGTCGACACTCAGAGCTTGCAGGATTACGACCCTAGAGAGTCGCCCGAATACGAGATGAAGTTTAAACAGGCAGTGACAGCTGAAGATGTTTATTTAGGAGTGAGTCTCTTTTTGGTAACAATTAAATAAGACTTTGATACAATTTTGAACGTTATGAAACGTTCAAGTATTTTATATTATGAATATAAAAATTTTCATCTCTGAAGAAAAGTACAGATTTACTATCTATTTGATTTATAACTTATGCTTATACATAAAATATTTTCAAAAAAAATACAATAGAGATACAGAACTTCAAATCAAATCCATGATCCATCATTTATCATTAAATCTACGATAATAATAGACTACGATATGTATGAACATATAAGAATATGCATAGGATGAATTATATACAACCTATCATAGTTTATTTTTATTCGTAGATTTAATGATCGATCATTCGATTTGAAGTTCGGTATCTCTATTGTATTTTTTTTTTTTTTTTTTTTTTGAAAGTTTGAGAATATTTTATGTATGAGAATAAGTACAATAAAATAAATCTGAAAAAAAAATGGTGAAAATAAATGATGAATCTGTATTTTCTTTAAAGACCAAAATTTATATTATTGATTTCCATGCTGCAAGTCAATAAAATTTCCATGCTTCAAAGTCAATAAAAACTAACAAAGAAAAACATAAAGAAATGAAACAATAAGATGCGAATTTAATTTAAAAAATGAAAATATATACTTCCGTTTTCGGGTTGCGCTTTAAAAATTAAAATGTATGCAATTTCCCCGGAAAAATAGAATTACCGCTAAAGAAATGTGGTGCAATAAAGCAACAGAGCCAAGATAACACGTGTCTAGAGTCTTTCGATTATTCTCTCTCGCAAAGCGGTGACTTCGCGAAACATCGAAAGAGAATTCATTTTACTCGACACATTACGTGTGAATCGCGGCCTTGAAGACGGACGAATTGTTATTTAGATGGGTTTTAAAACGCCGAGCACGGCGTCCTGTGAGTGGCTGTCGGTGCTGGTGAAATTGCCCCAGGAAACGCGGGAAAAAGTGGAGCTCTCCGTGGAATCCGAGGCGATCGACGTGCGCAGTCCAAGGTGAGGTGACCACGATCAGGAATTTATTAGTGCGATCCATGTGACAGAAGGAGAGCGAAGTTCCTACTGTCGGAGTCGCATTTGATTCCGATGGAGACGAGCGTCCGCCCTTCTTTGACAATTTTACGAGGTTGTAAATCTACTCGATGCGTAAAACCAGTCGCGATTTCACCAGATATCGGCTGCACCTACCGACACCACATTCGGTGGATCCCAACGCATCCTCCGCCAAGTGGCACAGTGACACCTCCACCTTGGAGGTAACTCTGAAACTCACACGTGAGCTGGATAACATAAACTTTTGACTTCGAATCGATGCGTCGTCACTCTGGATCGCCTATCGAAGCAACTCGTAGTGTTTCAGTACGATTTTATTGTTTTCAATATTTTCCGAATGGATAACATTTCACTTCTATACGATCATAATGATGGGTTTTGTTTAACGAGTTCGATATAGATATCTTTTTAGTCATGTGCATTGAGAGAAAAATGAATCGAAATATCGCGAAGTAAATGTTACTTACGACATTTTCTTTGATATGTATTTGTTATGAAAAAATTTAATTACGATAACGAAATATTTATTTCTGTGAAATATAATATATCTCATTAATTGTAGAAAAATAAAATATACGGTTTATTTGCTAAAAATAAAATTTTATTTCCGTATTTAAAGATGTATTTTAGTGAGATATAAATATATTTCTCACAAATAAATTTTGAATTATCTTTTTCTTAATGTGCATTGATAGGTAATTTTTTATTTACGGTCTTTCAGTATTAATCTATCTTGATATAAATTTATATGTATTTTATAATTGATTCTGAAATTAAAATTTTATTAAATAATCCAATTGAGCTCATCTTGATGGTGAATTTTCGATCAAGAATAATATTCTATTATTTATTTCTATATATTTTCTGCAGCTCTTATCTATGAAAAGATTTTTACTTTTTCAATTATTTCTAATTTGAGAAGTTATTCGTATTTCAATGTATCAATCCGAGAAATATTGATATAAAAAGATCTTTTATTAAAATGCGTTATAATAAAATGAAGCATCTTGTATACAGTTTCTATTCATTATAGCATCTTAATATATGAAACCGCATCATTGATCGTAATTGCTCCAGTTTGAGGAATACATTATTTAAAGCGCATATCATTCATTTGCTATAACGACAAGTAAAAAATATGAAATTTTTCACAAAAAAGATTTTAAATATTATAAATCATTGAAATTCTGTAATTTTAATTTTGAAATGCAACTTTGATAATAAATGAGATTATAGAGAAATGAAAATACTTTTAAAATATGATTTTTCTTTTCTTTTTTATGTCAATTCATTTTTTTTGCAAGCAACTAAACAAAATCACAATTTTTTTAGTTATATCATTGTTATAGCAAACGATACATCTGCTTAAATGAACCAAATGATTTTTGAGATACATATTCCCTTCGTACAAACACATTTCATAACGGGCGTACGAGGATGAGACCTCCATTCATTATCAGAGACGTTTATCATTATACCCCATTACATCCTGATAGATTTTTCTTTCGTCGACCTCGCGTGTCGCTCGGTAGCGAGTGTAACATATTGACAACAAAATTGTATTTGCATTTTGTGTTGCATTTTAATACCACGTCCTTGATTGTGTCCGTTATGCGATGCTAATTTCCCTGTAAGTAGAAAATTGCGTCTTGTAACGCGAATCGTTCGTCTCGTAATTATAATGCATCAACTATGCTGATGTTTATAATCAAATATTCATCAACATATAGAGACGATTAGAATAATATTGATGATAATATATGGCAATAGGCGTGCAACTATCAAAGCAGGGTAGATCGGCACGATCGTAGTTGACGAGGACTTCCTGGATTTTGATAGCACTCCAGGATGTCGTGCGGAGGATGCTAGGAATGCACTTGCATCCTCATTCAAGAGAACAGAAGTTGGATTACGAGTTGACCTTTCATTTCCACTTGATCCTAAACTACTTTATAAATAAAAAAAGTTGTTGAAGTTAGCATCAAGTGCGCCACAGTGTCGATCACAATTAATTAATTAAATAGTTAAAAACAAATGCAAAATATTTGTTAGGGAAAAATACTAAATTTTAATAAATATTTATTTGAATAGTGCCAGCTAAATTTAGTTCATTTACTTTTTTTATTGAATAAATATTTATTTAGTAAAATCAAATTAATATTTCTAGTACTTGTGCTGTAAATTTTCTAGTTCTTGTACTAAAAATATATCTTCATATTTAGTAAATATTTAGTTGGTACTATTCAAACAAATAATTTACTAAAATTTAGAAATATTTTTTTCAGTGTATAAATATTCATATTTCCTTCTTCAGTATATAAATAATTCATATTTCGTGTTTATCTAATAAATATTAATAACAAAAATTATAAAATATTAAATATACTGTATCAATAAATTTTAATAACAAAAACGTGCTTGTCCAATTATTTGTCTCTGTCAGTAAAAAGTTATAATAATGAGATGAGTTGGACATACATGTAGCACATTTGATAATAAATGCCTCGACATTGTATGAAATAGTTGACTTCTTCGTGTACTTGAAATTACACTTCACTTTCTAATTATCTTCTACTAATATATGCGCATCGCGATGTCATAATTATATATTGTGAGTTCGAAAGATCAATCGTTGAGATAAATATAGGCAAGTTTTTAAATTCATCGACTGATCAATCGCATTATGTGCAAATGCAACTTTTACAAAGTTGCATTTGCGCATAATGCGATTGATCAATCGATGAATTTAAAAACTCACCTTACGATCGTTACCTCGTTAAAGATAATCAAATTACGTTAGCCGACGTGATAGCAATGACAAAAGACGGCTGCAGACTTCAGCGTGGAAAAGCAAAGCAATTGCTTTTGTAGTAAAAACGGAGGATTACTCAAACGGAAATGTACGACGTGCTTTATAACGCGAAACAAACAAATGCTTCCGCTTCCACCTTCGGCTAAAAGCATTTCGTTTTGCTTTTATTTTTTTCGTGGAACGTAAATGCATAAACTCAAAATAATCGCGCCTTTTTACGTATTTTCCGTTTTAACATTGTATATACGCCGTTAATCAAATCAGCACAATTTTCACGAGTCGATGAATAACACGAAACGCTTCTAATTAGCCCTGTCAGAACTTAATCAGTCCTTGAACATCGTTCGTTAGTTTCTTGCCTCTGTCTTAATTTCCGGTTGTTAAAGTTTTTAATTCCGAGTTTTTTCTTAACCGTTATTATCGAATAATTTTCTATTTCGCATTTTTGCAGTGAGGATGCCCTAGACGGTCGTTCAAGCGTCTAAAAAGTTATAGCGTCGTAAAAAATTACGTTGCAAAACTGTGCTGTGAAATTTCTTCTTTTTTTTTTTTAAAGACTCTTCTTCGTAGAAGAAACTGAAGAACGATTGACATAAGATGTACCGTCGATTTTTACGTTTTGTAAAAAATTAAATTTCAATTTGCGGAAATCACGTTTAATGAGTGATACATTCAATAATAATAGCAACTGTAAGAATGCCTTTGTGCGAGCTGAACTTTATTCAAGCGATGCTGGCATAAAATTTTATTCTATTCTCCTTTCATCCTTAAAGTTTACACCGGCATTGCGAAGTCGGCAGACCTTAAGATAGGCGAGCGATGTAGCGATTTTACGACGTACAGGCGGACTTTGTCGCCTGGCGAACGCACTCAAGGATGCACTCTCCAAGGTATGCGAAAGGTACAGTGGCTGCGCACACAGCAGAACTGGCTGCATTACGACGGGCTGTCCTTCATCGACTTCCTTCGCTGCATTTCGTAGCTTATTTGGCGGAAAACGAGTGATGGAAGGCGCTTTTCACGAGCCTTTTACATCGCACGCTGTTTGTCATCCTAAGATTTATAAGTAAAACGCTCATTTTTTTTTTACTGACAGAATCAAAGACGTAATGGGTATAAACTGCGCGTTTTGCTATTTTAATTGACCTTAGCATCTGTGCTTTGTTAAAAAAGAAATACAACGAAGAATATCAATATCTCTTTTTAATTTATTTTAGGTGAGAGGCGCAATAAAGGCTTAGAACAAATATAGATATTGCTTATTTGCTATAACATAATTAAAAAATTGTGCTTTTCTGGAATTGCTTACAAAAAATGAATGAAAACAAAAAAGAACATATTTTAAGAGACATACTTTTGTTTTTTTATTAGGTGTTGGAATTAATTCGTAGCGTTTTACAAGTGATGGGAAGTACTTTCATTAATGTATTTTTTAATGCTCATGTGAAATAAATAACATTCTTTCATTAAAAAACGCTACGAATTAATTCCAACACCTAATATAATTAGTTATTACACCAAATTACATTTTCAAAATTAATATTACAAAATTGTAATGATTTAAAACATTCAAACTCATTTTCTGAAAAACTCTGTTTTTTAAGTGGTATCGTTGTTATGTAAATGCGATAAGAATAACGAAAAAACGAGAAGATAAGAAAATACACACCAAATTATCTCTTTACAAAAAACCGATAGTGACAATTTCATTGGAGTACACAGTATAGAGAGAATAGCGATTAAGCTTTTGAAAATTTAACTACAGGTCTGAAAATAATTTTGTTGTACCATCAAAATAATTATACAAGAAAGTATTAGGTGTGAAGAGCAATGCTGCAAAAAGTTTTGACATTCTAGCAACTAGTTTGAGCGCCCCACATAATTATTTTAATGGTCTAATAAAATTATTTTCAGATTTGTATCTCGTTCAATTTTTAGACACTTAAATAAAACTGTTCTTTTCGTATTACGTTTATGAATGGAATAGACAGTGTTTTTATATTTAATATATGTTTATTTCGATTGTACGTACTATGATATCTAAATCATTCTTTACTTAGAGTCCTTGAACTTTATCATATAGTCATTGAGATTTAATAATGAATCAAATAAAAGATTAAACATTTATCAAATTGAAAAATTCGGAGATAGCGTAAGTAAACATATGGTTTTAGCGAAACGTGACGATTCAGCAGATTCGAAATTTCTGAGTATCTGGCAAATGCGAAATAAAATGTGGAACGTCAACACGCAAACTCATGGTGGCAGCATATGCGAACATTTCCTCATAAATATGCAAATAAATATTTAATATTTATCGTAGCCCTGAAAGAAAAGATTCAAAGGTACTGAGAATATATTAGCGAATTCTTTTTTAACTAGTAAAAGTGGAGTAGTGTTTCTGCATTGTAAAGTAGAAATCCTACGACATGATTTTCTTAAATAAACAATTTTATTCGTTGCAACACAGCAATCTGGTATTTTACTAGAACAAATTCTTTTTTGTTTAAATTTTCGGAATCCTTTTAAAACAAACTCTTAATATCTTTCTAATATAAACAACATGGAAAAGGAATATTAATTTTATTTTAATACAATACGTAGACGTCTTTGTTTATCAACAAAATTATCAAAAAAATTAAAAAATGAACAATTTAAATTTAATATTATAAAAGTATTTTTATATTTAAATATACTAATTAACGTATTTGAGGATCCTTTTTTACATTTTTCTTTTTATTGCACAAAAATCTTTCATATTTTCTTAAATTAATAATATTTTGTTAAATAAAAAAGGGAGAATTTTGCTACAATTAAAATAATATTTCTGTTTAATGTATTAAATACAATTTACGTCATGTTACCTTTAAGTATATTAAAAGAGGTGTCAATCGAAAGCCTCCATAGCTCAGGGGTTAGAGCACTGGTCTTGTAAACCAGGGGTCGAGAGTTCAAATCTCTCTGGGGGCAAATTTTTTTTTTATAATATTTCTGCATAATATATTAACTGATAAGCTATTTGCAATAGTATTCATTTTTATATCACATATAAATTAAATATATATAAAAATACAGATTAATTTTATCATATAATATACACATGCATATATTCGCACATATATATATGTATAAATATAATTCTACAGTATGTGCAATACTTTGATTCCATTAAAAAAAAAAAAAAAAAAAACCGTAAGAGAAGATTGTGTAAGCACGTGTCCGGAAATGTTTATTTAAAAAGATAATAATATGACGTTAAACCATTAATGACAGTGCACTAAGTTGATATCACGATATAATGACTCATTCGATTATTCGCTTTTGTATGCATCAAAGCAAAGGAGATTGTTTTATAGTTATATCAGAACTCTTGTAAAAGTAATTATTATTATTGATATATTACGTATATTATATTAATAATGTGCATCTTTTTTATATCGAATTTGCTAATACGTTTATTGACGTCAGAAATGTAGTTTTAATTAAGCTTCCTATTTTTATAACAAAGGCGTCTATAAAAAAGAATGAATGACGTCCCTTCTTTCAATATTAGAAGATCGCTAATAAAATTCAAAGTTTTTTTTAACATAAATAGAATCTATTTTTAACATGCTTAAGAGGATTCTAAAGCCGTCTGTATTACCGATTAAATTACTTCTTTACTAAACAATTATTTCTTCCTCTTTTACAGATTCGAAAATCCTTTTCCAGGGTTAAAATATACGCATTAATACGTGTCTGTGAGGTAGAATTTATATCGAGAATGATAAAAAAAATTTCAAAATTTGAAATTTTAAGACAAATTTTTTGTCGTTCCCGGCATAAACTCCACTTTACAAACACATATTAATGCGTATACTTTTATCCTGGAAGAGGATAGTCGAGTTTATTAAAGAGGAAAAAAGTAATTGTTATAAAATTACAATTTAGTCGGTAATACAGATGGTTTTAGGATTCCCTTAACGTATTTCTGCGGAGCTTAATTAAAGCGGGGATTCGTTTCTAATCCGTTAGTCAGTTCATAAGAGCAAGTTTCTGTATCGACTTAAGGAATTGCCACGCGGTGTCGACGTCAACGTTTATTAAGAAACTTTGCTCCCGTACCCTTCTCCGGATTACATCATTTGTGTCTTAGTGTTTTAGTATACATAATATACAGAGTGTACCAGAAATTGTTATATCTCTTTTTCAATTACAAATTCCTTTATAAAGTCCTTTGATTAATTTGGAGAGTTTATTATTCTTTAATGAAAATATTATAAGATTTCCGATTTTGCAATTAGTTAACAATAAAAATTAACAAGCTAGTTAAATTTTAAATATAATAGGTGATGGAATGTTATTATTTAAAATCAAAATGAATTTAAATTGAGTGAGTTTTAATAGTTCTTAATAGAGTCATATATATATATATATATATATATATATATATATATAAATATCACGATATTTCATGTTTATATAACACATCAGAAAGTTACAATTAATTAAACTGCTAAGAAAAACTGCGACTGTGAGTTCACCGGATGCATTTATGATTTAGAGAAAATAAGTGAGTTTTGATACATCCTGTAGATGTAACGAGAATTATTGTTGACTGGCCCTGCGGAGTATATGGGATATTAAACTTTCCAGAACTTTCTCAATTTAGCATTGAGCCATTGTGATTATTGAGTGCCTTGAGTGCTTTCCGGTCAAGACTCAATAAACGGTAATACAACATGATTATGTTTTAGTGAAACTTACGTGAGATCGTTGCGTAAATTTGCGACGGAAACTTTTTTCATTCGTAGATGAAAAATTCTTTTCATACTCGAGAAACCGCTAAAAGTCTTCCAATCTTCTTTATTAATCAGTTTTTATGCCACGGAATAAAAAATACCGTAAAACGTGACGCAATACCTATTATTCGTAATTGTAAAATTATAATAACAATCTGAAGATAATAATATTAATTTAATTAAAAGATTTTGGAATTTTTATTGGATCATTTAAAAAGTATCCGCGGTTTTTTCATTCAAAAATTGAACAAAAAACCGCGGATACTTTTTAAATGACCTAATATATATAACAAAATTGACCGCAAATAAACTAAAGACGGAATAAACTGCGTGAAATGTACGATGTGGTACATTCTCTCGATCTCCGTGATATATTCTCGAAATGCAACCGGACTGACGTATGCATCCGGCCAATTATTTTTCCATTCCTCATGGATAGCGTTAGCCATCTTCTCGCGCCATTGCGCTTTCGTCCAGGATATCATTCAAGAGATGGGAATGCCATAATGGCCTCTGAAACGCCGTCTCGGAAAAATTTCAACGGGTGTGCACGTAGAGCTCCCGCAATAGCTATCGCGCGTCACCGTATGGAACCCACTCGGCGAGGAACGAAATTGAAAAGCCCATAAGCCTGCCAAGTGTGTACCGGGTGATACCGATGCAATACCGGATATCCACGCCGGTATCGACGACAGAATTTATTCACCGTAAGACGAAATGGAAACGTTCTGTGATGGACTACGTCCGGCTTTTTTTTTACGAGAAAATATGCGGCATAAAAAATTTGCAAGTTCTTTTATTCTAACTGTATAAATTTTGACAAATATGCACGGAAAGAATGATTTTGCTGAAGCATTTAAAAATTTCAGATAGTCGGACAGTTTTGATAATAATTTGGTTAAATCACCAAAATAATCATGATAAACAATGCTACAAAAAATTTTGACATTTTGGCAACCCTAGTTTGAAACGTCCTACATAATTATTTTACTGACACAACAAAATTATTTTTAGATCTGTATCTATAATTAAATTTACTACTTCAGCAAAACTGTCGTCTTTCCGAATTTTTCGAATTCATTAGATATGATAATATTATGTAAGGTCTGAATTTTATATAGTCTAAAGCTTTACGATTTTTTTCTAATTTTTGCTGAGTCGGACAGATGGCCTATACGACTTACTAGTGTTTGTTGAATTTACCGAGTAATTATCCACAAGCGAGTATATTAAGCCATATAGAGTCTATGGTTACTTTATAATTTTTTGAAGATTTTATGCTTTGAGCAAAAACTCGAAATGAGTACGTGAAAATATATTATTAAACACATATCGAAATGTTTCCGGCTCTCTTTACTACAGTTATATATTGAACGTCAGGAAATTACATGAATCTTTTTCCAATATACATCACATATTGAAATAAATTATCTCATTTCACACGCGCTGCAGCTATTCGTGCTCGATCGAATAAAATATACCGAAGTCTCCGTCTACGATTCTCTTCCAGTAATAAAAATGGTCGTATAATTTAATCTACACATGTTCTACACAAAAATGAATCTTATGACAGATGATTAAGATTTATAGCTATCTAATGTTCATGAATCGAAAAGAGAAAGTGCACAAGTCATGTATGAACGCAGCATGTGAAAAAGTTATTTATTTCGATGTATATTGCAAGAAAATAAATCACGTTATATTTCTGATGTCAATGTACCGTAGTGATAAATTAAAAATTTTAAGTACTACATTTAATTAAAGTTTTTTAGAAAATCACATTTTATTGATTTAAAAGAAGAGGAGAGGATGCGTTTGATCTAACAATAACATAATAAAAATTTATTATACATTGAAAAAAATCACGTGTAACGTGAGCAATGTAACATTACAAAAGTAATACGAGCTTAAACTCGACGATATTTTGCCTGATTTGCAAAAAAAAGTTTGCAGCATTTAAGATATGTTCATGTTTTGTTAACATTTAATTAGCGTGAAGCAAGCAGTTCGTTGGTGTTCCACTTTAATTTTAAATACGAAGTTGCAGAATATCTTAACGCAGAATGTAAATATACAGTCGCAGAATGCAAATCGAGGATAAAGAGAAGAAGTCCTAGACAAAGGTAACTGCACAGTAACAGTTCTCGATCCTTTTCTCTGTTCCCGAGTAGATTGAATAATCTGAATAAACCGCACGATACCTCTGAGTACCGTCGGATTTGTCGCGCATGAAAATATTAATATTTTAAATCTTCCAATGAAATATCTGAAATCATATTACATTTTTTTTGTACAATTATATTTATTTTAATTACACTTTTTAAATGAAAAGTACTAAATAATATAATATAATTGTAACAAAACGTAATAAATATTAAATTAATGAAACAAAATAATAGGAAAAAGAGAAAAAAAGAGAAGAAAGAGAACATGGTAAAAAATAACTTTTTTTTTATATAAAAAAATTATAAAATAATACAAAAAATTTTGATAAAATATTTTTTTTTCTCAAATTAGATCTATATATACATCTTCCTTATAAACAAAAATATTTTAAAGTAAGTCTTCAGAATGTTGTTCACATTTTAAAATATGTTTTTACAATTTTGTACACATATTGCGTTTTACAATACTTCGTAATCTTAGACTAGCTAACTACAGGTAATTAATTCGCTGAGTTCTTGTAATCTTCGTATTGACCTTGTACATCAATTTCCGTATCACATTTTAAATCAAAGTGAAGAGTGTTCTATTTAATGCCGCATAGAAAATTTAATTCCGTTCATAATTAATGTTTAAATCTTTATATCAAAAATTTGAAGATCACATATATAGAAATCTGATGTAAAAGAGAAAAAAATATTTAACTTTTTATGTATCAAATTTGATTGGATTTTTTTTCTTTTTCTTTATCTTATTTGGAAAAGGTGTTCTCACGATGGCTTCGCATTTTGCAAGACAAACTCACGTTACTAAATCCCGCGGTCTGAATCTCGAAACATAAAACTTGGTGAAATTCCGCAATTCAATAAAAACGATCGAGTTTTTCTATGCCGCATACAGTTTTCCCGGCTTGCCATTCAACCACGAGAAACAGAAGATTCAAAATCCTGTGGATCAGGATCGAGAGAGTCCGCGTGTGCGGAACGATTTTCATTCCGGACGATGCATTAGGGCTGAACGTTTGTTGATTTTCTTCGTCGAAAACGACGACGATTTGTCCGCAAACATTTGGTTTCCCGAGGCACGGCCCTACATATCCGACGGCATTTTTCCTCTTTCATTGACGTCGTCCAACTCTCCCTGCTATGTTCCTCAAAAATGGTCGTTAAATAATTCTGCCGACGATATATTTACGACGTACATGCGTGCAATAAATACAAGAAAAATAGAAAAGTTGAATTTTCACGGTAAGCAACGGCAAAGGCAATTTTTTTCTGCTCTTCTTGTATGTAACAGTAATTTATTGTGTGTTTTATTCGATTTTATTTTGGAAATTAAATTGCAATTTAAACTGTTAAACAAATGTTGGGTTAGTAGTAAAAATTCAAAATATCTTGGCAGATATATGCGCATAATAATGATTAAACAGTGAAAAATAAATGGAAATTTAATAATTTCCATTTACTGTTATCTGTTCATTTTTTTAACAATTTTACGATGAGAATTTTATGTTAAATAGACTATTTTTTTCTTTCATATGTATTTTTGGTAATATTTTAACGATATTATTAAAATTATATTTTATATTACATAAAAAATGTAATATATCATCTACGTAACGTATTTTATAAAAATTTAAAATAAAAAAATTCAGAAAATAACAATTTAACTTTTCATTGTGAAAAAACAAATACAGGAAGCAAGTGTTACTGCCAAAATATGTATATTATAGCAATATTTTTTATCACTTTAAATAACTAATACAATTAATAACATTCGGTTGAAAAAAAGGAAATAAACAATTAGATTTTCCTATAGAAAATTTTACTTCCAGGTTTTTCTTGCAATTAATTTTACTTATTTCTAGTTCACATCCTTCGAGACATCCTGTACTGAAGGATACAAATACCGAATTGGGGGATGAAGTTCTATTTTAGGTTACTTTGATACGAAGTAACGTAATGTGGTAGTGCGAGGATGCGTTTGCCTTCTTGACCTAGTTTGCCGAGGAATATAAAGGCTTTTGCGCAGCGTTGTTACTGATACGCGACAGGAAATTGCAGCCAGTTTCGATATATGCGATATCGTCCATAATCAAGGAATAAACGTCGAACGACATCTTGTTCACCTAGCTGTTAACTCGTCGCGACACAGTTTAATGACCGAGACCGGCGTACTTCATTTCCGCACTTCAATTTGTCGAATTCGGGAATGTAATGTGCGAAAACGAGACGTTAGGCTAAATTGCATTCTAATTACATTGCTGAACTCGAAGACGGAGCAAACCTGCCTTCATTAATTTGAAAAACAGGATTTCTCTTTCTTACATGAAACGATTGAAAAAGGACATTAATATATGAAACATGTTTTGGATACTTTTTTTATATGTTTATATATAAAATACTAAATATTTTAATTATTGAAAGAGACTCGTGATGTCGTTCGTAATGTACAAAACGAAAAGAAAGAATATATTATTTACTTATATTTATTTTTCGGTAATCTTTTGTTATATATGTACATACCATATATTACCAGATTTTTAATCTTCCAATATTTATACATTGAAGATTGCAAATAATAGCTTTGTCATCTCTGATTGAATATGATTCGATTGAATATGGTACTTTAAAAGGATTATTGTATGCATTAGTTTGGAAGAATAATTTATTGTATTTATTATTTATTAAATGTAAATTTTTCTCTCGCTGCGATCTCCAAATATTCAAATAATTTAGACCATTGTTTTTCTCATGTAATTTTTATAATTTGTGGCTTATGCATACCCTACATAATTTCACGTCATATATTTTTATAAAAAGTTAACAAATTAAAATTTTGTTTTCATACAACATGATATTTATTATTCTTTCTGTATGATATTTCAAATGTTGTAATCACACGAAGTTGATCTATTTTGCTTAGCTTCGTACATTCAAAGAAAAAAAAATTATCATCAGTTGAGCGACGAAATGGACTCAAGCAGTTCGACAGGAAGTTTCGTGAAGCTCACGAAATAGTACTCAGCTCACGACTTTCTTGAAATTTTTGTCAATAAGGCAAACGTTCCTCCGAGGGTTAAGTAAGTAACTCGTGGAATTAACGTCGACGGCATTGCGAAGGGCGCGAAAAAAGCGCGGAGAAGGGAAGGGAGTTGAAAAAGTTTTGCCCCCTAGAGAGATTTGCGGTCTGCAACCCCCGGTTTACAAGACCAGCGCTTTAACCCTTGAGCTATGGATTCATTTGTGATATTTTTTTCTTTTACGAGATTGCGCTTCCATAGAGTGCCCTACGGACCAAGTGTTTATCGAAGAAATTGTAGAGTAAAAATTTTTCGTTGAGATTTAGAAATATCTCACAAGTTATTTTTCAAAAGTATAAAAATATTAACAGTAATATAATTTATTCCTTTAGTTCATTCTTTTCTAGTTCCTTAATTTATTTTTGATTTTTCTTTAGATATCAAATATATTTTAATTAAAAAATTATAGAATCTAATTTTAATTAATTGCAAGTACGTCCATTAAAAAAATAGTGATCATTAATTGATAAAAAAAAAGTTATAGTTTAGACAATGACAGAGAAGACTATTATTTATATAATAATTGATCCCGCGGCAATTGTGGTTCAGATTTTCTCAATGATGAAAACGTGCCCTTACATTGTACCCCATTGTACCAATTTATTTCTAACCCTTTCGATTAAATGGCGCGTAAAACTCACGAAGGAATCCTTGAAGAACTACCGGTCTCAATGGGCCATTGTGAAGTATCCCTCGCTTTTAGAAACAAGCACACCGGGACGGCGAGTTATTTTTTTTTTTTTTTTTTATTTCCGGGGATAGAATAACAACTACGCGCGGTGGATACCGGTTAACTTTTATCTTCCAACGTAGAGTTACACAGTGAGTTTTCTCCTTAGCTTTTTTTCGCGGTTATTTTTCAATCTTTTTGCATCCGCTCTTTGTAATCCAATACTCGCACGTTGACGCTACCGTCTTTTCAAAACTTTTGTTCGGAAGCACGGAAGCTTCGTAATAGCCACAGCATTGATTGCTTCACAGTATCGATCCGCGTTATTCTAACAATGTACGATAATTTTTTGGAACTTTTTTCTTTCTGAATTCTCGTTTCAATAACAATCTTTTTTTTTTTTTCTTTCATTTTAGCTTGAGAGATTTACTCTCGAAATTCAACCCCTTTTTAGAAACTAAACATTACAATATCTTAAATTTTGTTTAATTTTGTTTACTGAATTATTAACAAAGAATGCGAAGAGGAACAGCGCACGAAACGCCTTGTGGCCTTCCATCGCCCATGTTGGGCAGGCGGTACCAGCCTTAAAAGTTAATTGCAACGGCGGTCAGGCAAAGCAGCGGCAGATGTTCCGGATGTGAAATTTTCCTTGCCGAGGTCGGTCGGAGAGGGCGCGGAACTTGTGCAGTTTCAGCAGAAATGATGGGAGTTGGGTGAAGTCCTAATGTCCATCGGACTCCGTCTCGCGGCGGCGAAGAAGAAAAAGGATAACTGTGGTGTCCCGAAAAGGGGAGGTTGGACCGATAATCGTTTCGAAAGTGTATTTGTAAATAACGACACGAACAAGTTTCTTTTAGGAGCTTAGGGATGGAAAAACGCGAGCACGCTGTGGATTTAAGAGATTGATGCATTTTACATCATTCAATTTCGTCACTCGGACTGATGAAATAAATTTATCATCTGAGAAATCCCAAACAGAACAGAAGTCACCATGAAATTAAAATGACATCAAAGTGGTTTCGAAATAATTACTAAAATTTTTCAATTATTTAAGATTGATTTTAACGAGATTAAGATTTAAGATTAATTTTCATTTAACATTTTTGTAACTTCTTTGCTTGAGAAAGCTTCTGGTCACTACTATTGCTATTTCAGATTGTGACGTCAGAAGTGAAAAAAATGCATAAAAATTCTTGCAAAACACAAAATGGAAATATTTTTTAATAAAACAACACTTGCAATCAATAAAACAGACTTGTAAAATATATCGAAAATTCTTTTATTTCGTTATCAATAATTAATCAATAAATAACCATATAAATTTTATGCCGAAAATGAAATAAGTTATATTTATAGCTATAAAACTGTCAAATTAATAATAAATATATATATAAAAAATTAAAAGTAAATATTTTTAATTCCTTCTCAAAATAAAAAGAGAGATTTCAGTATATTTTATAAGTCTCTTCTACCGATCAAAAATATTACTTTATTGAAAAATATCTGTATTTTATATATTTTGTAAGAATTTTTATTATGTATTTTTTCATATCTAACGTTATAATCTGACACAATAGTGAGATGACCAGGAGCTTTAACGCGAGATAATTACGGAAGATATAAAGTGACACAAGACTTTTTCATAGGATGCCTTAATTTTGTATTCACATCAAATAAGTTATTATGATGTTATACACAAAACAGAAAAATATCTTCCATCTCGACAAATATTACGTAAGAGATTACTCGCCAATAATGTTAGACATTTGTGAAAAATTCCTGGAATCTAAATATCTAAATTCTTTTCGCACACAAGAATTTATATATAAAAATTTTTTCCTTGTTTACAACGTCGATCTCTTTCATAACGTTGGAAAGAAATAAGTAGGTACTGACCGTAAAAATTTAATTATATTCGCACGAGAAATGAAAGATTTTAAAGAGACAGCAGTCAAGAAAAAACTTTTTTAAAAAAAAAATCGCTTTCTCCGGCTCTTTCGTATGTATCTTCTTAAATTGTTACTTGAAACAGATTTGGGTGCAAATGCGTGCGAGGGTAAATCCTTCAGGTACACAATGCTCCCTTTCTGCGCGATCCCTTTCTCCTCGATCCGTAAATTTCGTTGCTTACGTAAATACCGAGCGCCACGTATCCTTTACTTTGTGCTTAACTTTGTGAACCAGTTCGCCCTGTAATCCCTCGGGAGCGCATAGAGGCGGCGCGGCGCAGGACAGGTCGAGTTTACTACGGCGAAGGAAATTCCCGCGGCAGCTCGCGCGTAGAATACCGAACGATAATTAGGTATCGATTTCCCACGTGCCACGAGGGCGTCAGCGATAATCGACTTCGCCTATCTTAACTGTTGACCCTTTGGCCACTGCCAGCGGGTATGTATACATCAAGTACGTTCGTAGTATTCTTCTAGGTACTCGCAAATTCCTAACCCAGTTTCATTGATGGCATAGTGAAGTATTTCGACGAGACGAGAACGCTCTGTTGGGCACATCCTGTATGACAAATTGAAGGTTCTCTCTCTTCCGGTAAAAATACCATTCAAAGTAAGGTTCGTAGAACGGCAGAAATGCGATCTTCTGCGTAATGGAAAGTTTGTAATTTTTTTAAACAAAGTAGTGTCAAAGCGAGAAAATGTTTTCGGCGACCTAGTTGATCGACAATTTAAAATTTAAGTTTAACGATAAACTCTTTCCAGATTCTGCTCTGTTTCGAGAGATTCAAATATTAAAAAGATTATTTAAGGATACTCGATTAAGATCGTCGGGTAAAGATCTGTTCTTGTAAAAAAAACATAATACAAAAATTAAATTTACATCGCTCAGTAAATGAATAATATAGAGAGGTGGATTGTTTAAAAGGAATTCTAAAAAGACTTAACTATATGGTAGTTAATGTAAAAGCTTTCCATAAAAATAGCGAGAGTAAAATAAAACTTTTTCATCGGTTTTTAGCTTTTCTTTATGTTACAACGCATAATGTTTCTTTCAATTTTTGTTGTATTTTATTTTCTGCGAATTTTCAAACAAAAATTTCTTATGCTAAGAATCAATATCCAAGATGTTAATACTTAAGTAAGTTATAATTAGTTTTTAAAATAAGTGAGACATATTTTAAGAAATTTTACTCAAATACAATATTCTCTATGTATTATCAATATATTTTTTATTAACTCCGCGCGAAATAGAACTATGCGAAATATTGAATTTCAAAGTATGTAAAATCGGTTTAAGTAATTGCTATATCGAAATAACTGATTCTGAAATTTATACCGTTATTCCAATGGGAATATTTCAAGAGATTAATATCTCGGAGTCAATGCATATATGTCCGATTTTGCATATTGATTATATAAAAAAGATAAATTTTGATTAATGTACGCGTATACAAATTAAAAAGTATCATCAAATTTATCATCAATTTAATTTGTAATTCAGGATTTATGACAACCTCAAAATCAATTTATTAAATATTAGAATTTCTTTTTAAAACTATTTATTATAGCATTCTCTTTATCTCCATAACTCTGTTCATATCCACATCTGTACTCACATCCGCACTTATGATTTTATGACATTTTAATTTACTAAAATAAACAGTTTTCTTTTGCATACAAAAATTCATCTTTTTGGCATTCGTTAAGAAAAGATCGATGTTAGCGTTTCGAAATTAAATATGTTTATATATGAGATCAGTGGATAACTAAATTTATATACACTGACAGTTTTAATATTGATTTTGTTTGTTAAGTTATTCACTGGTTCCACATTTAAACATTAACTTAATTTTGAAACGTTAACATCTTTTTCTGATAGTATGGCAAAAAAATGGGTTTCTTTTTCCTTTCACAGAAAGGTACCTTAAAAATGGCTCTGTTCACAATACGTTTCGGAATTTCTAAGCTTAGTATTTTCTATTTTCAAGTGGATAGTGTACATCGATGGATTATACATAGTGACGTCGACTTCATGGTATGAAATGCCCTGTATCTGGCTTGGAGGGCTGTATGAACAGGACAGGCATTCTAGATCAGACCTCGTGGTGCACGAAGAAGAAGCCATCCGTTAAAGTTTATATTCCACACTCGACGCTTCCTACGGCACCGGAACTGCGGTGTTCTTGACGATATACGTACGGTCGTCATAAGTCACGTACCCTACGAGCACCGAAGTATTTTTCACCCCCGCGTATTTCAGAACTTGCTCGTCCCTTTTTTTTCGGTCGAAGTAGATATAAAGCAATCGAATAGGAAACGTTGACATTTAACAAAATATCTGCCGCAAAACATCCCGCTATAATTTGAAAATATTTTCCCCTACGAGAAGTAGAGAATGTAAAATATTTTTGACATAATTTTGAATTTTCGAATAGCTGATTAATTATCCAAAACAATATAAGTGAAGAAGCGTATACGTAATGATTGGACGATAAATATTTTAATTAAATAATTTTACTAATAATAATTAAAGTTAACAATTCGACAAGAGACATTGTTTTGACGAAATATTTATTCACTGTACGAAAATATTTCTAATATAAATCCATAGATTCGCCTAATTCATTCAATTATTCGAGATGTGGATCATTAATTATTTGAGTTTCATGATGATGCAAAGATTAGTAGATAATAATTATGCATCTTATAAATAATAATGACATACTTATCAATTATAATTATAGACTTATCCTTAATAAATATTAATAATAAATATTAATGCAAACATTAAATGATTAAAATCATATAATTAGATAAAATTGTACAAAACTTCTTATTTTTATGCTTTATCACGTATCAATCACATTTTAAGCGGAAAAATATATATACATTTGCATTTGTCGATTTTTCATTAGAAACAAAATCTAATTGTTCTTTTCTCATGCATTCTAACGAATCCAGAGGACAATGAAACGTAAACCTCCGCTTCCTCGTCCAATCAAGCAAACGAGCTCCGATTATACAATATTTGGTCACGCATTGCCCGAAAGTCACAGATGAAATCGAGAGAGCATGGAAGCGATTTAATTAAAATCGTTCTTTTATCATGGAAAGCGGAAGAGTCGCGCGATCGTGGTTTCTTTTGCCATAACGGAAAAGTGCTGAACAAGCGGAATAGATATAACTGAATGTAGAAGGCAATTAGTGTTCGTTCGATCTCTTTGTGCTTCTGACAGTATTTGCTGTTCTGCTATATGTTACTATATGTTATACAAGTAATTCATGTATTAATAAAGAAATCTTCCTGATACCAAGCTGAGCATTCCGCAGAGAGAGAGAAGTAAAATTTCTTTATTATATAGTTAATTTTAAAAAATCATACAGAAATAAAATTTCTTACATAGTGCTTCTAAAAATAAAAATTATTCACATGAGATGTTATAAAATCATTATAATAAAATTTACAAGTATTTGATCGAAAAAATTCAAGTAATCTATTGTACATAATGTCATAATTGTACAATACATTAAAAATCATTTTAACGAGAGTGTACACGAAAAAAATGATTTTGAAATGTTTAAAAATTTAGCTAGACACAGATCTGAAAATAATTATATTGAACATCAAAATTATATTGATAGATGATCAAGCTGATTGCTAAAATTTTTTTGCAGCATTAATTATTAATATGCTTGAGAGTCCTACATATGTAATTATTTTGATAGTTCCACATAATTATCTTCAGATCTACAATACTGCTCAAAAATTTGAGTACAATCTGTTCATGCAAAAATTTTGTAATATTTCCATAAAGAATAAAATATATAATATGTATATTTTTAAATTTATTATTAAATATTCATTAAAACTGAAAAAAAAGAACCTAGTTTTTTAAATACCTATGTTCTTCTTAAAACCTGAGCTTCGATAACAAAAGTCAAATTCTTAGCATTCTGTCAATAAGTTTTTGAAATGTCTTAATCAAAAACTTATGTTTAGTTTGATGTTTAATTTCTTACTCTCTAAAATATTGTATATTACTCTTTTTTTGTTAGTTGCCAAATGTTTATCGGTGCCTAATAAAAAATTTGAAATCGATATTTCTTTCAGAAATCGACAATATTTGTAACATTTATTTGAGAAATTTACTTATAATTTCCGTTTATAATATTTTTTCGGCAATTCGTCACTTTATTGAATACTTGGTGACGAATAAGAAAATATATATCATAATTTCATGTATGAAAGATTTTTAATTGTTAGCAAAAATATAAGGCGTGCTGAAATATGAGGCGTATTTTTTAATAGTAATGTATATATCTAGCTAAATTTTCAAAGACTTCAGCAAAACTGTTTTCCCGTGTAGAATTTGTGAAAATGCTTTGTACCATACGTTCTACACGATGCGAATCGATGCGAACCACGAAGAATTCACCATGCTTGTTCCTGTAAGCGCAATGTAAACAACGAGTATGCGCTAATGAAGAGAAGGATGATATAATTGTGCATTCAGTCGTGTGGCGAGTACATAAATCTCTGTACGGTGTGAGCAGTCCGAAGGAGGGTGAGAGGAAGAAGGGTTGGAAGGAGCGAGAACAGAATAGTTGCTATAAACCTCTTATCTGAAGCAAGGATACCGAGGAAAGACTATACTCCAAATTATCTCGCATACAAGCTTTATATATATGTATGTATATATATATATATATATATGTGTGTGTGTGTGTGTGTGTATATATAAATATATATCACATGCGTGAGAGTATCTCTTATTCTCTTCCTATCTTTCTTGAAAATATTTCCAAATATTTAACATTTTCATCACGAACGTCTCGCTGTACGTGTCACTTCTAGCTAATTTCTATGTGATTGCAAGATATAGCAGGGATATAACTGACTTCGCTATTCAAACGTTCGTCTTGATCGTTTAAACATTCAACATTTAAACATAAAGATCTTTCGTTTTTGTCATGACTACTAATGTTGAATATTCGTAAATGATATAGCAAAATTTAAAAAAATAATATAATCTGCAATAAATACCTAGCATCAAAAGTTGGAAAAATATAATATTTTATCAATGAATTTAAGATATAAGATAAACATTCATAGTAAAAGATAATTAATAAAGATTAATTAGAATAAAGTAAATGGATTTCCTTTTTTTTAATAAAATTCATATTTTTAAATAAAATCTATGTTTTTATTTATACAATTTATTATTCAAATAAAAGTTACTATAATATTATTTTCCTTTTATGTCCTTTAAATATAAATGTTTCTATAACAATGAGTAATCGAGTAGTCGAGTAATATTGGCTATACATTGCAAAAAACAATGGGATATATATATATATATATAAATATATATATATATAATATATGTATAAATTGATTTCACAAATCCTTAATTTTACAGATTCTTGCATCTGTCTCTATCATGTTATCAAAAATCCTTGATTTATTATTGATGAATATAGAATCTCTATTGGAAACTCGTTTTAATGCAAATTCCCCATCGTAAATAATGTACTACCTTGCATTTATCACGGTGACAAAATTTTGCCGCAGAAATACTGATTTTTATACCTTTTAGGTATACCACGCGGGTGTAGCATAGTTAAGAGGAATATTTCCTATAACTTTTCGCGTTAAAAGGAATATTTCTATTCTCAAGCAGGGTGCTATTCGTTTCGTACATGAGTTATGTATCATTTCACGTTTTTCTCCACCGCGTTTCTCCTCAGACCTTTCGTTTTACCTTCCCTTTTTGTCCCTTATACTGGGTGTCTTGGCAGCAATCGCGCTTTCTCTCCATCATACACATTAAATGAGTCTCTAAGAACAATCGCGTTTAAAAAATTTCATACGTCTTTATTATCTTCTAAATAAGATATTATTAAGATTAATGATACGTTAATCTCAACGATATCCTACGGGAACAAGACTGCAATTTTGATTGCACAAAATGTTACGATCGATCAGATTTAATTATTTTGTTTTCTCAAGAACTATCATGTTGTATCATCTTCTCGAACGCGATCCCCTTTAATTGTTTCCGCTCTCGTTGAAACGAAGTGTGGTCACAATGAAGAGCGCTGTATATCGGTGTGTACGCGTAAGTATATAATACATTTACACACATATCACGTCCCAGCCTCCACGGTGGAAGTAACGCTCGCGTTCCCAATTTACATGTTCCGTCTTGGTTGCCCATGAGCGCACTTCGCCTACTTACGTACGTGATTCCACACCCGAACACTATAAAGACTTACCTTCGTCACTTATATGAGCAAAGTGTCAAAGAAGCCTTCGCGTTGCTTCGTCACAAGTCATCTAGGGATCAAAATGTCTGAGCTATCACGAAAATTATCAAAGTCGGAACTGAAAATCGAATTTTCTCCCGGGAAAATTGTCACCACGAGAAAACAAGTTTCTTCTTCGTATACACTTACGATTAAGTTCGTTAATTAACAGTATTAAATTGATTTTCTGTAGAGTTTTTGTTAAAATTGTAAAGGAATAATGTATAAAATATCCCACGTAAATTTAAATAGCTATATAAATTATTTAGGAGTGCACAATTTTAGAGGATATTCAATTAAAGTTAACCCATATCTTAAAAAAGTCCCAATCTATCCACATCCAAGTGGATGGATTTGTAACCCAGTATTTTCTTTTGTTTGTATCTCAGATTGTAGTGCATCGATTTTAACTAATTTTTTTTTAATTTATCGATTTTAAAGATTGAAAAAAAAGAATTTTTTGGTTAGGAAATCTAAAATGTTATAGCATAAAAGATATTTTCACAATAAGTAAAAAGGAATCGGAAAAAAACGTCTGAACTATAAAAATCGGGAGAGGGGAGGAGGGGAGAGGGTTTACGCTAATTCTTTGTGTACTGAGGGTTAATAACGTTGATATTTTTATGACATATTACGAGAAAATTCAGTTTCGACAGATTTAGTGCACAATTATATATTATGCAATTTCTTTATGATTAATGTAATTACGATTCATTATATGATTAAATAATTCAATAAATCATCATTGGATAATTGCTTTCTTTTCCCTTTATATTTAGAGCATAAACTTATTATATATAAAGACACCCTTTTTTTATTTTCATCTGTAGCTCAATATTTTTATTAGTTATTTTATAGAATGTTGACTTTTCAAATCTAATTCTAATATTTAAGAATTTGAAGCACGACCGTGTGTGAATACATCAATACGATAAAGAAAACCAAGAACGGTCAAAGTTGGATGTTTCAAATAATATATTATACATATATTCTTATATTAAATTAATTTGTTTCAGATATGATTAAGAGCTGAAAAATTTTCGGTTTCAACACAATCATTCATAGAAACGCTAATAGAAACCCTCCTAAATTAGAAGAGACAGAAAGAAAGTAAGAAACTTATTGCGACAAATATTTCAAGTGCCTTAATATTACAAAGCTGCGATCTTTCTCTTCTTTCTCCCTTTTCGCTTCTCTGTTTCTCAATGTATCTCATCTTATTTTTCCTAATTTCGTTGTTTTCGCGTTCTTATTTAACAATATCTGTGTACAATCATACTTTAAATTTCTCTGGTTAGACCTTATATCAGTTGTACCGCTGTCGCCTTGCCTTTTGCTAGCACTTTGTATTTTTTCTTCTCTTCTCTTTTTTTGCTATAATATTGTTCCAATTTCCAAAGTGCATGCAATAAAGTTATTATTATTGTTATTGTATATTTCTTAGATTTCTAAATCCACAGATCTCCATCAGATCTCGAATTCTTCGCAGATCCTTGATTATTATGTAGTATTTTTTTTCATGATTTCTTGATTCTCTCAGTAATTCACGACGATTAAATCTGAAATTTCACATATCTTTGATTTCTGTATCAATGCAGATCCGCCTGGATACTTCGTTTCGAGAATATTGTCTCGGTAAATTACCGAGCATGCAAAGAAAAAAGAGAAGAAATATTACGGAGATCGTTAAACGGAGGCGAAGTTTTGGTCTGACTCAGCCGATAACCGCTATCCTTAACTAATCTTAACTTCGAAGGGAATTTCGTGACCAATCCCATGGGAACTTTCGAACCTTAGTTGATCGTGCGTCGACCATGGGAATCATTTCAAACCGCTAGTCACCACAGGACTTCTGGTTCAATCAAGTAATCTCGATCTAATTAGCCGGTAATACAATAATCCACGAAGTGATAAAGTGAATGAAGTGAATCAATCGAGAATCCACCTCGGTCGAAATTCGACGGACTACAATCAAAACTTGCGAAGGTTCGGGTTTCGAAGCAAAGCTGTTGTTTTTGATAAACTGTTAAATTAGTTACCATTAACACAATTAGTCTTAACTTAGATGAAAATCATAGAGACTCGAAGAATAGGACATTCAAACATGTACATAAACTAATCAACGAAATAATACATATCGCACGAACTTATTTGTACCCCTAATAGTAACAACTAGAATAACCTTTATAGAAATCTAAAACCAATGAATTCAATACTAATCAATTAATTTAATGCAATTAAATTTAATATTAAAACACAGGAATTTTAATTATTTATTTTCAAGTATTTAAAGTATTTTAAGTATTAAAAGCAATTGTTCAATACTTTTAATACTCTAAATAAGTAATTAATTACTATCTTTCAGTAATAAATTAGCCAGTATCAGAGTTCTCTAAAGGTAAGAAATATTTAATAGTTCTTATATCGTATCAATTTGGAATTACATAGAAAATTATGAAACTTTCTTTTTATACGTTCATAAAAACACGATCAAATAAATGAGTTTTATACATCACTTACTTCCATAAATTTTTCTTATATTTTTTCAAACAAGAAAAGCTGCTTATACTATTGCCATTCATATTTACCTACATATTATATATTTTGTGCTTGCCATGACGTATCGACGTCATCCATCTACTTTCTATTTTATTAACGCAATTCTTATCGTGAAATAATTTTCATGTTGCAATATTATCGATCAGCGCCGTACGATTGTACAATATAACGTAAATTCGTGAATTCACCGCCAATGGCTGTCGCATCACGTCAGTGATCGATTGACGAAAACGCAAATGACATCGATAGGCGATATAATAAATTACATATCGCGAAACGAGCCGTTTCGATTACATATTTCACAAATTGAACGGGAGCGTAACGAAATTTTTAACGAATTAAGCGCATCGCCGTACAACGATTCGTTTTAATAACATCGACAGGGGAAAATAACGTTTAAATGTACATTTAATTCTAAATCTCGAAAAGAGGGACAGGACAAATTTTGCGAGTCAAAGGATATTCATAAGCCATAAGTGAAACGCGAGTCGAACGGACGGCGATGTAACGTTCGTTTTACACCGGTAATTAACGTTTTATTATCACTACATGCATACACTCGCATGCAATACTTTAATGTGAGCACGTTTAACACATGAGATGCTCGAGTAATACTCAAATAACACACGCTTGTTGCACACGCTGCGGCTCGTAATAAAATTTATATCGCACCGACGTTTCTCTAGCATTTTTTTTTTTTTAATGGAAATTATTTCTCTGTATAAAACGTTCGGAGAATTGCTCGCGCTTATGTGACACAAATAAATAATATGCATCGAAAAAAACCAGTGATAATCAATATCAATTGATACGCATAAAAATAATATCTAGACTTAAGACTATAATTATCCAGAAGTATCCGTGTACATAATATAAATAAAAAAAAAATGTTTTGTAACAACTTTATCTGTACATTTTACGTACTATGTACAAAGTACTTTCTGTTTTTACATAAATATATTTTAATTTTTAATAAATAATCTTGTCATTAACTCCCGCTTCATTAACTCCCGTTTCAAGAAAAGTCCGATGTATACTTTTTCCAGATAGAATAATAAAGACAAAATATGCAGCAGTATAAACAAAACAACCTATGTAATTATTTGTTGTGCGTCGTACACAAAGAAAGAAGAAGCAAAAATGTAAGACAATTTATTATTTCCTACAAGTTCTACAAGTTCAAGCTATAACTTTGCGTTGCATAATAATATTTAATCATATTTAATCACGCTCGTGCGGCGATCGCGCGACAATCTGCAATATAACGATCGTTGCGTGTGTATCGTCATGCGGAATTGTTTGCGTTCAATCAAGCTGCGGCTTATCGTTCTCCGCATTTTCATTTTCCTACAAAGCCGGAATGACTCAAACGGGCTTTTAACGAAGACATTATTACCGCGAGCCTTCGAGACTGATTACTCTTCATCAATAGGAGGGCTCCACGGCGCTACCAAAGACTATAAAAGACAAGCTGGTTGCGGATCGATCGCCAGTATACCGCGACTTTTTTATTGTCGCAGTGCCGAGCAAACGTGCAGTTCGCGTAGCGCAAAAACCTTGCACCAGCTTGTCGCATCTGGCTCGTAATATTGTAGCAGTGACAGTAGGAGCGACGTGCTTGAAGGGTGAGTTTCTTAGTTTGCGAAACGGCATTGCGCTGCAATTGTTAATGTCCCGTGTTATTGAAACGGAACAATATGGAATTGATGAGTTCGTCAACATGCGCATACGTACGCATACACAATAGAAATATTATTCCACGATATTTGTGATTTTCCAATTTTTCTCTCGCAACTGTTTATTATACCTGACTTGTATTTTAATGGAGCAGCGCGCATTGAAACGGTGAGTTCTCAATCCAGCAATATTATTCCACGAATGATTCGTACTTTCTCGTTGGGTCGTTCCTTTATACGTAGTTTATATTATAATGGAGCGATATTGAAACGCGGCGAGATATTTAATTCGGGAATATTATTCTGCGATGTCTGACGCTCTTTAATCCTCGGGCGAGAGGAAATTTAGATTATAATTCTGATGATGGATCTTTATTCAAATGTAAAACACTACATCCGTATTTTATGTTAAAGTCTAAATTATCATGTGGCAACATTAAACATATTGAATTGATGAATATAACGAATTAATATACAACAAATATAAGTGCAAATTTAGTATATAAATAAACTAGACCGACGCGTAAATAAATGAATAAATTAATAAACATAACTAATGACGAAAATTCATTTCTGTAAATATGTATAATTGTGTTTATGTGACGTGTATGCAGAACAAAAAAAAGAAATTACTTACTGATTATAATGGAATAACTATTTCTTTTAACTATATGAAAGTATTAATAACGCGCCCTATCCAATAAATCTTTCCATCGAAATTGATAAAAAAAAAAAAAAAAAGAAATAATAAAAAATTGGGAAATGTAGCATCGATTCTGGTCAAGGGGGTGAGATAGTAAATGGGTGAACAAGCGCCATACGAAAGCCTGAACGGCTTTAACGAGATTCAGGAGGATGGCGCAACAAGGACAAGTAAGAGTGCGAGGCATTGTCCGCAAAAACTTTCTATGTGTACGCGTATAACAGTACGAAACTGTTCGTGTAACAGCTACCAAGCGCTGCCGGGTAAAATCATGGTTCGACGAAGACCGGGAAGAGTATGCGATGGGATTGGCAAAACCGTTTGATGCAGTTCCCAACAAAACTCCAATGAAGCGAACTGTCCAGGCGAAAACGCGAGTGCCCGTAGCTATTCTAATTAAAGCGATCGCTGTTGATATTTCATTAACCTTTGTTGTGCACAAATTTCTTACGAATAACAGCGCATGATTTTTCTTCCCTGATTTTATTTTAATAAATTTAATCCGTCTCTGTAAAACTTATTTATTTAATAGCAAGAAAGTGCAAGCGTTTTACGATCGTTCGCATGGACCATAGATAAATATCTGAGATTATTCATCATTTGTACAATAATAAATAATTTACATAGCGGAAGAATTATGATTGAATATTAATTATGCGCATTAATGTGTGCATGATTTGTTAGCTGATTATCATGAAAAAAAAAGATGTTCATAATCTTAATATTGTAAACATCTAATGACGGATATTTATGGAAAACCCGTTATGAATTCGAGATGTATGTTAAGTAGTATGTTAATAATTTAATCAGACTTGATTTTAAGTTGATTATCGAGTCGGGACTATTGCATCTATGCGAATGATAGCTATTACGTCGAATATTGTAATGTATATTTTAATGACGCTTTCTGCCACTGAGGCGGAAATAATCGAATAAAAAAGTGTTTTCCTTATTCGCAATAATACACAAATGGTCCAATTTTTAATAAATTCAGTGCTCCAGTTATTCCGTAACAAGCTGCCTAAATTGTTGAAATTTCGTATTTTTCACGAGAACTACATTTTGACGACACGGTTTCCAAAATTTTCGTCTTTGTACGATTGAACAGTCGGGATATGTAACTCACACGTGACACATCATCGTATCAGGACAGATTTAAAAAATTTATATTTAAATATAAAATTAAAATTTTGTTTATTTCAATTCCGTATTGCTTTTGCGGAAATTACGTGTATACTTATTATCGAACAGAAATAATTATACTAGATGCTCTAAGGTAATTGCCTTTCCTTTTACAGTACATTTCTTGATGAACTTGGAGTCGATTTTTCTTTTTAGCGAAAATTCTGTCTTCTTTTTCATTTATAATTCTCTCTCTCTCTCTCTCTCTCTCTCTCTCTGAACTTTAGTTATATAACTGTTACTGTTGCAGTCTATTATTTTTAATACATAGCAATTTATTTATAAATTTTAAGTAAAACATGCTGCTACTGATATATTAATTATCAAGATATTAAGGAAATTATCGTCAAATAAAAATTTATTCTTAATTCTCTAAAAAATATTTGTTAAGTGCATTGAACATAAACTGAGTCATCAAAACAGAATACTTAAATAATTACAAATTTTCATATTCTCTTTAAATTTGAAACCCAAAAAATATATGAAATATTACTTGTGCATCCAACGAATAAGTATAACGAAGGAAATTTTTTTCTATCAAAGATAATTTTTAATCAATATCGTTAAAGTTATTAGTGTTTTTCAAAATGGAATTACATATTTTTCTATTTTTTGATTTCATTTTTTCTTGATATTCAACTGATATCACAGTATGACTATTAATAAATAATCGTAGTATCATTCCAAAAAAGTTTGAATTTCGAACTTTTGAAGTTCGTCATTCAGAAGTTTATAATTAAACGAGAAAATCTTTGAACTATAAAAATCATTTTATCATTTTATGAAATTAATCAGGCATAAATGTTTAGTGAGTATCTAACATGAGATACAGATTCCACACATTTATTCATATTTTCAATTCCAGAGGTATTTAAATATGCAACCTTTTTCTTTTGGTGACTGCGTGGCAGACTTGTTTCCGCGAACCGACAATATTACACCTGTAAATTCTGTGCGCGACTTTTCCGACACTACGTACGTCCTGACGCGCGTCGCTCTATGCACGGGAAAACGTATTTAACCGGTAATGAGCGGCTGGAAGTTTTTGTTATAATTAGGTTGCTACCTCGCTTCCGGTATACCGGTGTGCGAGCTCTCACGGAACTGAGATTTCTTCATCAGCCCCTCTTTCTTTCTCTTCCACTCTTCTCTCCATCTCTCTCACACGGTGCCCTAAAAAAAAATGTATCACGCGCATATACCGCGCACATTGTACACGGGAATAAAGATGCGCAAGGTGCACCCTGTGATGCATATGCACGAGAGCGTTTTACAAAAAGAGAAAGAGAAGGTGTATGTGTGTAAGAGAGAGAAAGAAGGAGATAGAGAGAATACTTGATTAGCCCTTTTTCTGACATGCGTCCCGGAAATGTTGCCTTTATTAACCAAGATGAAGAGGAAACTCCGGCACTACGGCTTTTCCTTTGTCGCAGTGAACAAATTTAATTTTCACAATGTTGAGTCTCCTAGATCTTTTATTTATTTATTCATTTATTCTTTATTTTTTTTTCTTCTACCTTTATCTATCTGCGGAATAGATTTACGTCAAGAAGGAACACGTAGTTTTCAAAGTATTTTCGTGCATTATTTAAAGAAATTACGAATAGAGCAAGGGGAAACCTTGTTTCAGACTTTCGGCAACGTGAGCTTGAATTTACTGAGAGATACTACTGTCGCAGCATACTACTGTTCCTAAGGTCCCACAGGTCACTCTGCAAGTAGGTGGGTATAGATTGCACCGTGTGTGTGTGTGTGTGTGTGTGTTTAAGAAAACTTCTCGTCTTTTCTTTTCTTTTCCTCGTCCTATAGGATAAACAAACTTATCTGTCTGATCTGCTAAGGCTAAGAGTAAAAGAACGTTCTCTTCATCGATGTATCTCTAACTCTACATAGCCGAGAGACACTATTGATCGATTCGGCAGATGCAGGACAAATACTGGTTTATGCGGACACATATCACGGGATCGGCATTCGCTTAATGCATTCGCGCATCATTTTCCTTTCGGCTGTTCGCGAATTGCATATCGCGTAAATAAAGTTTGATAAGAGCGTTAGTTGCAGGTCGCAGTCGCAAGAACATCGGACATCGGATATTCCCTGATATTCATGAGCTATGAAACTACACTTGGGCTGAACTATAAAAATTGTAAATTGCGATTTAAATTTACGAACAAAACTACGATCGATGACTTGGACTTTTCTTATTATTGAGATTAATAACGTCTATTATATATAAGCCGATATTATATGTATAGTCCGTTCTCTTATTTTAAGATTATCTTAAGTAATGTTTAAAAGGCTAATACTCTATAACTGCTATGAGATTTTAATTCTCTCTTATTATGAAGGAAACAACTCATTTTTTTTTATTTATAGGAATGCGATTACATTTTGTAATAAAATTAAATTGATATACGCAATATTTTTTCGCGGATCGTCAAAGTTAAAAGAATTCAAGCGAAATTCGAATTTCAAACGTTTAAAGGTCACCAGTACTTTAAAAATTATTTTATCTTTTTTATTTTTGACACTGATTACGGCATACCTGAGCTTTCTTTTACCTTATACACCGTAACTTTTTTTATTAATAAAAATACATACATATGCTTGTTACTATTATATATTCTTTAATATGTAGTATTTCGATTAGACTTCGATTAAAAAAGTTTATTATAATGTGTATCACATTTATACAATATTTTTCACAATACTTAGCCTGATAAATTTGTGACGAAATGCTAGCTACCAAAGAGTTAAGACTGTAACGGTTTTAAGATGGTCTTAAATAGACCAAGAACCGAATGAATGCCATAATGTCTTAAAATATTAATACAAATTATACGGTAAATCTGACATTTATTTGTCTCTCTTTATTTTTTATGCTTTAATCTTTTAAATTAATCTGCATTAATTTTAAATTAATTAGGATTAATTTTAATTTTTCAAGAGTTTTTGCTTCATCTGTAATTACTGCTTTTATAAAAAGTTTATATACAATCATCATATCCTGTTGACCGAAATAATAAGTACAAAATGAACAAAGTCGCCGACATCACCTTTATATTTTCATCCATCATAAAACAGTAGATGTTTTTCCGATTCGATTTCGTTCAAGTCTCTGACAGAGATAAAATGTAAAAATACTGTACTATTTTATCAGTGGGCGGACAGTTATCTTATTCGTTTTCTATGTTTCCATAAATTATTAGTGATATATTTTTATTTTTTCATTTTGTGTATCTGCGAGAACAATACATTTTTAATATCTTAACATTAACGTTATATATATGTATATCACGAAATGTTAATGTTATACTTCGATCTTTTAATAAATTTCAGAGAAGATGTTTCGTCTTATCATCTTATATCGTTATTAGTGACTGATATAAAGCATCAAGAAGTAAAGTATATTTGTCAATTCATATCTGTTTTATAATTCAAAATTTCTTCTCCACCTTTCTTTCGTACCTTCGAATAAAAGAAACGAATAGACATTCTGTTTCCGGGTTCATCTATTACGGTTCCAGAAATTTCCATAAAATTTCTATTCTAAGAGTAATGAGCAGCAATGTATATTTAGGTCGGGGAATTTTATAAAAAAATTGTGAGAAGGGGCATTATCAGAAATTGACAGATTAATGAAAAAATTACACACTCGGAGTAATAATAATCCGCACTTAAGCACAGTGGCCTACATAAAAAAAAAAAAACTGAAATAATCGGTAATGAGCAGCAATATATATTTGGGTCAGGAAATTTTATAAAAATTTGTGAGAAGAGGCATTATCAGAAATTAGCAGATTAATGGAAAAAAATATACATTTGGTGTAACAACAATTCGCATTAATAACAATTACAACGCCCTAAATTAAGAAATTAATCAAAATAATCGGTATTTTGCAGCATTATATATTTGGGTCGAGGAATTTTATAAAAAAATGTGATAAGAATAGACATTATTAGAAATTAGCAGAATAATGAAAAAAAAAAAATTACACACTCGACGTAATAACAATCCTTAGGCATGCGTGCGCTGTGCGCTTTACATAAAAAAAAAATCACTCAAATTAATTAGTGGAGGCGCAAACCATAGAGATCGTTTGAAGTTTGAAGGTATCGCGTTCGTTATTAATAATTTAACAGCGCATCGCATTACTCGTGGGAGTCGCTGGCTAATATCCGGCACGCTGAACCAGCTGCCGCAATATCGCGGAATCAGCGCACGAATTTTCGGTCATCGCTTTATCCCTCGTGTATCTCGGGCGCGCGAGCCGCGGTACCCCTTTCCGAATAATCGAGCTTCCTCTTTGCGTCGAGTTTCCGCCGCTCGCGGGTTCCGCCGCTACACGGACACGTCCCGTGTCCCGTATCCCCGGCTTCGGAAGAGCTTGCGCCAGTTTAACACGCAGAGAGCCGCGCGCCGCGGTACGGAACACTCCGGGACAGGTTCCCAACGCGGTAGCGCGCCGTTGGCCGCAGTACCGTCGTACGGTTTGCGCAAGAACCATCCGCTCGTTTCTCATCTCGGCATGACACTCGGCTCACCTGTCATCGTACTGTCATAAAGACCGAGTCCTACCCTCCGACCCGTTATCGATCTCACATCTTCGAGTCTTCCTAAGTCGTCGGTCTTTCGTCTTTCGTTTTTCGATCAAGATACTGTACCAAGTCATCGGGCTTGCGTGAATAGTGAAACGATCGATCGAACCCATTGATCGCGTGAACACCGGTGAACGATGTGATCGCATGGTTCCGATGGTGTACGACTCGGCCAATGATCGAGAGAGTCGATCGAAACACACCTATCAATGATCTTTCAAAGGATGGACATAAACGCGACGACGCTCGATAGAGACGAGGGCACGAAAGGTTTCAATGCTGGCTTCACTCCTGGCGATATCGTCTTCGAAACGTAGACGTCTCATAACGCGACTCGGTGATTGAGAATCGATAGGCGTGCTGCTGGAAGAATTATGTGACGATCGTGTCCGTGCTTCTTCACAATTGGAATTTCAAGTATCCCTTGAAAAAAGACGAAAGTCTCTTCTTATGAGAAAGATCTTGAAGAGAGGATCTAAATATCCAGGTCGTTCTCGTATTAATTACGAGTTTTCACGCGTTAATCACCTGAGATTGTCAATGCGCGAGCGGCCGCTTTGCTTTTAATCGTTTATTTTTAATTCGTTTTTAGTTCCCGTAGTTTAGATTTTCTTCACACTTGTTATTTTATCATTGTTTAAATTAATAGCGTTAAATTTCAAAACATTTAAACGAACGCAGATGAGATTAAATTTATCTTCTTAGATATTTGAATTATATTTATATTTATTATAGATTTATTTCGATTATTAATCGATTCATTACCTCATTAACCGCGATATATCCAATTTATTTTCACGTGAATTATTCGGTCTTTCAAATTGTTAAACGACATTTATTATTGAGTTTACTTTTCTCACACACATACACATTCAAATTATTTAAATATTCCTAATTGTTAATTTTATCATAAACATAATTGACATATACACGTAATTGGATTTTTCATTAATTATTCCGATAATTATTATTTATCAAGGTTTCATTTTCGGGGCTGTCGAATTTTTAGACATTTTAACAGTCGCCAGGGGACAACGATTGCAATAGGGTTCGAAAAGACCGACGGAGAGATACCTACTGACCTATACTGAGAGCACAGAAAGTTCAGTGATCACATAACTTCACGTCGTCGAATGTGCTTCCGCGAAGACAATCTCGTGAGTGCGAGAAATCAAACGGTGAGACTCAAACGTGATTTATTTTTCGTCGCAAAAGTAAAAATATCGATGGAAGGAACTAGATTGCAACGCTTCGACTTTTCCTTCATTTGATGTAAAATATCAACAGCGACAATATAACTAAATAACTCTAAAAAGCAGCAACAATATTAATTAGAGCGATATTAATTAATGCGTTCGAGTAACCTGCGTATAAATAAAAAAAAACAATAAACTGTGATATAAAACTGGAATAGGTGGTTTCCCTAAATAAACCACTGCCATCAATTGTTAAATTAACCGTGGACAAGAAATCTCATCCTTTGACGTGTGTTTATATGTTTGTGTGCATGTGTGGTTTATACGCGACGGAACGTTTGTAATGAGATCGGACAAGTCAACGGAGTTAAGCATCGCTAATTATCTTAGAGCCGTCGTATAATTGCCACCAATTAATCAACGCGACTCTTGACGCTCCTTGTCTCTGTCGCATTCGAGCTCTGAATTTCACACTTCCTGCCGTCGCCAGGTGAGTCGAGCTGTGCAAATACAATTTTTCGGCTATAATTCGATTATTTGTTGAGCTATTTATAGGCATTTACACTTATTTAATTAAATAAAAGAAATTTGGTCAAAGCAAATCTTAGTGTTTAAATATTTCTATATAAATTTATATATATATATCTAATTCTGCAAACCACGTGACGAAATTTTTTTTATACTTAGGTATCTAGACATAAACGGCACTCTAATCGGGTAAGATACTCGATAAATACATTTAAAATCTTTTTTGCCGCGCTTGCGAACTAATATAATCGATTTTACAAAGGCGGAAGTTTCCGTTGAAACTGTAATCGAGAATACACACCGTGTAATACGATTTTTATAATTCCGTTCGCCTCCCGAGATTCGAGAACAATGATAGAAAATAAAAAAAAATAACAAAAACCGGAATATTTAATATAAAAATATCTGTGTGCTTTATATATTTATAACATTTCAGTGGATGTGGAGTTCTAAGGACTCTTAAATAAAAAAGGAAAATGAAATTAATTGCTCTCTATTTTATATATGTATTTATTGTATTTTCCACATTTTTTAGTATTAATTGTGGAATTTCAAATTTTATTTAATTTTCAAAAAAAAAAAAGGATATTATTGAGGTTGACAATGTCAAAATTACGAAATAAATGGAAAGAATCTCAATGATACTACACCTATAATTAAAGATTAAATTCGCACATATCGATATTGCGTAATAAGTTTTTAGAACTTTATCCTTCTTTTTTCAACTTTGCCCGAGTACGCTCGAAAGAATTGCAGCATTTCTTCGGGTTAGCTGCAGCACTAACGCGCATCTGCCGCCGCATATCTCGCGGCTCGACCTCGCCGATTCTTTACATTCGCATTTACGTTTACGAGCGTGGAAAGCATGAAGATAAGTTGGAGTCGTTGCGGCAACTTTCCGCGGTGAACGAAATTTACCATTGCATTGTCTCTTATCGGCCATAACAGCTTCGGACTCTGGTCTGTCGTTAATCTATGAAGCACGGACTCTGAGGAACTTTGCTTTTTAGGAATTTCTTATTTGCGATTATTCATCAAGCATATAAAGTATATAAAAAACTCATACCTGTTTTACATCTGGTAAATAGAAGAAGGAAAAGGAGAAAGAGAGAAAAAGACAGTTTATTACAAAAATAATATAATATACCATATATAACAAATATTAATAATGTTAACACACAAATGATGTTAATAATAACTTGAATATATTTTTATTCTGGTTATTCTTTCACATCTATATTATAGAATAAACTATAAAGCAATTTTTAAAAATTTTTCTTACTCATGTAAAAAGATAAAAGCAATGAAAATATATAAAATTATAAATTATTTTGATATATATATATATATATGTATATATATCTTAACGAGAGAGTTAAATCTCGCGTATAATTGTTGTGATCATCCTTTTTATGCATTCATTTTTTCCATTGTGCCAGAAAGAAAACATGATTAATCATAATACACACATTTTTGCTTCATTCATTTTAATATTGTTGAATATTGTTGAAATATTTTTAAATATTTTTTCATATTTTCATGGTTTTCATCTTTCGAGGCGAAATTCCGAGAAATAATATTTTCAAGAATCTCTGGAAAGCCTTTGAAACCCACAAAATACCGTGCGACTCGGAAAAGCAGGAACATTTTCATCTTGCGATATGGCATAAAAACTGCCGATTCAGCAGATTGTGTTTTATTTGTATGTTGTTCTTAGGAAAATGCGATATTATCACGGTGAAAAAGTTTAAACGGGGCAGAATACAATTTGTTCATCTATACGCGTTGGAATAGAAGGAAATATTTCTAGTTTAGTAGCCGCGGCGTTTATCTGCCACGCTCTCCTGTTTGCACATCCCGTTTGTATAAAGATCGAGTGTTAGAATGAATAAATCCATTACACGCACTTACACACACGTTACAAAAAAGCACCTCTTAATTCTAAAGCGTTCTAATTTTATAAATGCAAAATTTAATTACATAAACACATTATTCGCAAATTATTATTAAGAGAATTTTGATAATAATTTTATGATTTATTGTGACAATTATATATATATATATAATTATACATTCAATATTATATAGTTATACATACATATATATAGTTATACATTCAAACTTAATTAATTTTGATATTTTGTTTACGACATTGGATTGAAATAATTTTATTTTAATCTATTATTATTATTATGCAATATAGACACTAAATTAATAATAATATCTACAAAATATGTATACGAGTTT
This sequence comes from Acromyrmex echinatior, assembly GCF_024713525.1. NCBI lineage: Eukaryota > Metazoa > Arthropoda > Insecta > Hymenoptera > Formicidae > Acromyrmex > Acromyrmex echinatior. Next base: position 17,840,250 of record NC_141854.1, on the reverse strand, counting down.
ATCTGATAAAGATATCTCGATATAATTTCAAGATTTTTTATTATTACATAATACACACAAGGCTCGAATTAATTAATTTATTTATTTATTATAATATTCATAAATTTTAAGACACAGAATGTCTTAAAATAACATAGTAAAAAAGTTTTTAAAAAAAGAAATTATAAAAGTATTTGCCATTTGTTCGGAATGACTTTATACTTTTTATAAAAGTTTAAAACTGGCTCCAATTATAGATTACGAATAACAGTATTTATTATCGACACGCAGCGATTTATAAATAAATAATAGTTTAATCGTAATCTTTAATTAGCCATATAATTTTTATGTTATGTTTTAAAAATTGTTGCTCAGAATGACAAATATTCACAACAAGAAATAAATATAAAGTACTAAAATACTAAAATTCTTTACTAAGTATAATGTAGAATTTTAATAAACCAGCTGTCTCAGCAAAGCGCGATTAATGTATAAAAATTGCGGTTGGTTCTGTCCCCGAAATATGATAAATTAATGTTTATTAAGCATTGCTAGAAAATGATGTCAATTTATATAATAAGGAATTCTGCAAGCTCATGTAAAATTTTCAATTATATTCGCGTAAACACCGTTATCCCAATTGTTATTTCGTTGTCATAAACGTATTCACGTGTTAGTGGTTTTTGCATACGCAGAGAATTTCATGTGGATTATTACGTTTATTTATTCGGCGGAGTTAGCTAGGTGGCCTGCTATAAAACAATATTTATTTTACATTACACGCAATGCGCTTTCCAACAATTTTTTGCAGTATTGTGTTTTGCATGTGCAAATCTACTGTACATAAAAGATCTAAACATGAGAGAAGTGTACGTTATAATTACTCAATTGTATAATAAAACAAATTGGACCTTACTTTGCAGTTCTGAAATATATAAGAAATTGAGATACTTGAAAAATTAATAATTATAATGTACGGTCTACTTTATCAGTATTATATTTTTATAATTCAAGATATATTAATGTTAAATAGAGAATTTTTTAAATTATAATATGACATAATAACGTAATATTTCTAATCATTGAAGTATCAAGAAATTATTTATTGTTCTAATGTTTCTCAATGACTAACTAAAGTATTTACTAACTAAAGTATTATTGTATACTTGAGTATTATAGAAAAATGATAACATTTTAACGGCATTGTACGTAATTAAATATATTGTAATATCTACAAAACTCTCTACAAGCAGAAATTTTTCGGTTTTATAATCATGGACGAATCAGAATTTTCTGGTTAAATTTGTTAGAATTTTGATTGAGACAATATTTCTGGTAAAACCTATTAGAATTCTTATTTTTATCAAAATAATTATATCAGCCAGAATTCTATCAGTTATCTCAATTAGAATTCTAGTAGATTTAGCCAGAAAATTTCTGATTCGTTCATTTTCCACCAGAATTTTTCAGTATGTCCCAATTAACTCTGCATAAAAAAAATTCTCCCTTCGAGGAGATTTATCACGTTAAATTACTTTCTCACGAAATTTCGTTTCTCACAAATTGAGAGTTATTTCACGAGTAGGTTCATCACCGAAAGCATCTCGCATTTCATCCGTGCAAACTTTAGTTCGTCCCTCTTTCCTCGCGATATTGTGTGCTCGTCGAATCGCGAAGCCTCGTTTTGGCGTGTGATATCCGGAGTTTATTTTCGTGCCCTCTCATTCTGCCAAAATGAGGCACGTCGTGGAAATTAAACTCGAGAATAATGAGTTAATTTGAGCCCGCGATTAGTTACTCCACTCCTACCCGATGTGGACGCTCGACTAGAGTTTCGCGCGTGGAATTGCATCGAATTTTTCAACTGTAGCAAACGTTTGTGGCAGAAATGAAATGGAGCATATAATGATAAAGATTGTACATAATTAATCTTCTTTCCGAACTTCCTTTCAATTATACTAATATCGTTCCGATACTAATAATTTATTCATTTGTATACATCGCAACGTCTTCTTCAAAATATGGAAATTTAAATATCTCTTTTTTTTAAATATATACAAATTATCAATTCCGCGGAAATAAAGTTATGAAAATTATTAAAAAGGAGAAAGGTAATGTAAATGTCTTCTTTTTATTTTAATCCGATCTAATAATTTAAGAAATATGTATAAGAATATTTTAGAGATTCTGTATTATTATAGAACTCAAATAGTTTCGTTATTTAATGCAACAACTTGAGCTTCCGATTACATGATGTTTTGCAAGAATGTCAGAAAGTTAATACTAGAGTAACCCAAGTATCTTCCACTTCGCTACTAAGCTGAACCCAAATCCACATGCGTAGAATATTTTGGTGCTATCTTCATTATTCTACGCCTGCTTACGTCAGCTACAAGAATGCGAATCTTCGTTGAAGAAGCCGCGTGATTTGCGAAACTTGTCGACAACGTACATTCCGAAAGTTCCGCCTCGCGAAATTTCGTTTTGCATAGACTTCCTTTCGTGCTCGTTGCGATCAGGAGTTAGAGAGAGATCGAGGAGGAAAGGTAACCACTATTACGGCACACGCAAGGAGTTAATTAGGTCCTGAAGTAATCCTTTGTTCCATTTTAGTTAATGGGACTACGGTTGTAACAGAGCCTCATAAACAAAGGCGTGTATTATATTAACGCGAAACTAATCGCGAAATATCATGCCTTCGTCGAGATGAAATCAGTATTGTCGATCATGTTATTGTTATCGTAATTGTTATACGTAGAGACTTAAATGCAATTCTTGTGATTTATTAACGAAATTTATTAACGAGTGAATTATCGAGTTATAAGGTGTGTTAACATATATAAAATACTCCATACTATATTAGCAAAAAAATAGAAAACAGATTCTTTAATAAATTTGACTTTTTCGTAACAAATGTGTTTTTAATTACAATATTATTATCTTTCTTGTATATACAATAATTTTGTAATTTATAATACTAAATATATTACAATATATGTTGCCAGACATATCTTAATCAAATTTTTATTAAACAAAAAGAAATGCGAAATTAATTAAGAAACAAAACTTTGTTATTCACACTTCGCAATCAATATAATTTTAGAGAATTTTTGTTTTTATTATAAAATAGTTTTGTCGTTTACACACACACAATTAAAATAAATTGAAATTTTTGAGAAAAAAAGATTGATGTTATTTTATTAAATTTTTCTAAAAAATTGTTCACAAATATTTTATTTGATAAACTAAAAAGAGATATTCTAATAAAATGAAACATATAAAAATTCAAAATCAAATTCATTCTTCTCTTAAGAACGTTTGCAAAACCTAAATATCTCAAAATTTAATAAAGTTGAAGAATTAATTTCAAACTATTGGGAGTTAAGAAACACGAGAGATTAATTAAAAGAAGAATCATAAAAGAATTATTAAAGGAACATAAGATGATAAAGCTTTGCTATCAAACACGGTTCTACGATCTTAACTTTCGAATAATATTTTATACAAAAAGATCACTATATAGTAGAAAATGTCGCTTGAGAAATAGTGATAAAAACACTTATGATAAGAAATGCACGATATGTTTGTATATGTCATATCAAATTGCGTAGGTGAGTGTGAACGAGAGGCTGCGTAAATTTCGACAAAATTATAATATTTGTTATGAAAAATCGCAGATAATGTGATAAGCCGACAATTATCCGTATTAATTTTATATTTTAATCTATGGTCTGATTTGTAAAGTTATTCTATGATTCTATGATTTTATAATATTACATATAACACACTGAGAGAAATGATTTTGTTATAGAAACAAATCAAGGGAAAGCAAATATGAATTGTTAAAAAAACGATCGATTTGTTACGATTGTAAATTAATTTGTCAATGTAACAAATAATCAATAGTATCGCGAGCAAATAAGAGGCTCATATATATATATATATAAAAGTCGTAGACGATTGCAGGGTCTCAAATCATAAGAAATTGACCAATTCTAATCAAGTATTCTCCTTATATTTGATTGTACTTGGTCGGTTTCTTACGACTTAAGACTTCACGATCATCTATGAATTCTATGTAAACGAACCTAAAATCTATCCAAAAGGTAGGTTAGATTCTATGTACTTTGCTTTTATTACTAATAATTGGTTGATACAGCAGACTAGCAGCAATCACAACAACAAAATTTGTTGTTATCACATATCATCGGTTAAAGATATTGATAGCTTGCTAAATTAACAAAATTCTTTCTCTCAGTGCATACTAAAAACTATACATATAACTACTAATTACATGCTAAACTTCACATAACTACATACTAAACTACATATAACTACGAATACTACAGAATTACGTAATCGTGCATTAGAAACTTTATAAAGAACCAAGGATTTAATATCGCATTTACAACTCCATTGTTGGCTTGGCCTTCGAGAAAATGATTCTCTCATTACGTACGAGGAAGATTATCATGGATCTTGTATCACTTTTAACATTCAACGCGTTACTTCCGGGTAATCTTTAGTTAAACAAAAAAAAAACCGGAAAGCAATTTTTTGCCTAGCTTGCAATAGTCATCTATACTCTTTAATCGCTCTCTTCTTCGCGAGTCAAACAATTCGCGCAACGGGGAACACCGATAATTAAAGTCATGGTAGATAAATGTTAAGGGACCGTAAGAGCACTCACGATCCTTGAAATGTGGCTCTTCAGCTGGTCGTGTACACGCGCCTTTAATTAAAGCTATCCGCTTCGTTTCCTAGTGCTGATAAATAATTGTTTGCGAAAGTAGTCGACGGTCGTATTATACTTACTCGCGTTCCTTTTAATTTGCGCTTGTTCCATTACTCCTAATTCGTTCGTGTGCAACGTCGAATTCGTCGACGACGGCGGATATATCGCCGGAGGGTGGTACAAATGGGACGCGGGATCGGAGGGAGAGAAAATGAGAGAACTAATTCTACTTTTAATTTCTTGAGATTTCCACTTCGGAGAGGCAGCCGCGGAATCGATAGCACACTGCCATTTTTGCTTCGTATTGGATCGGCCGTAATTAAAAGAGATTCCTGGCTTCACCCCCGATTGTTTTTCTGGAATAAAATCGCAGCTGGTTCCGTATATCGGGCACATTTGTCCGTCTAACTTCTTCTTACGTACAGATGACTCCGCAAGAAGCACTTTCCCATTTATAACGGATTTAACTTTAACAAATACTTTCTGATTTATGCCCAATTTTTACGCGCAAGCTTACAGTTTAATTGAAATTTAATACAAACTTTTGGAAAAATTTATATCCGCGCGTAATTTTCATGAGAAATATATTTATTCAATTTTAGGAAAATCCCACGAAAAAAATGGGATTTGTATATTGAATTTAGTAATAGATGAATAAATCGTAAATAGATTTTTACAACAAGCAGATATCCTATACACGATTCATTTAGCAACTTTGTATTAATAAATAATATAAACAAATAAATAATATAAATAATCTCATAGAAAGATAATTTCTGAAAAATGAATTTAACAAAATATTCTCACGCGACAAGCTGTGATATGCTAACAGAATAACGAATAGCAGTTAATCAAGAGATTCGACACGCAACAGAGAGTCTGCTGCTAATATCTTGCTTCGTAATATCGCGTTGGCATGTCCAATGAACAAATAAACACGATATAAAGCGATATTCCAGCCTCTCACCTCCTTGGAGACTTAAGACCGTGCAATATGTCTGCGGAGCGTTCTCACTTTCGCGTCTTCTCTAAAGTTAAAATACGAGAAATACTAGTATTTCTAGCATGTACTAGTTGTGCAAGTAATCTCGAGATTTGCATGGATTCTATGCCTTTGCGGCGACACGTGTTACGGATATGCGACAGGAGGGCATATTACATCCGCGCAAAACGCAACGGGAATAGTTTCACGGCAGTGCAAGCGAATTGTTCTTACGCTTATCTTTCCGCTGCCCCGCCGCAGAGAAATATCGCGTCATGCGACGTTACATTCACGCAGTAATTATATAAACTATTCTGTAGATATGATAACATACTTTACGCGATCTCATTCCTGATTTCTCTGGCATAAATTTAATTCTTTCCCTACCCTCGTCGCAGGTTGGAAGATTATGCACGTCTCTCAGAGCAGCGTATACTTTTCCTCTATCACAGCTTATTCCCTTAAATTAGCTGATTTGGAAAATTTGTTGGGACGCTTGCACCGTTCGCTGCCGGCTCACAGCTTTCAATATTTCATATCTCGACGCTTGAATTAAGTTTTCCGGAATCAACCGTTCGTATATCTCTCCAAATGAACAAACAGACACAAATCCAAATCAATATATCCCTTTCGTTCGCGCTGTAACGCGCGTCGCTATGTGTGCTTCGCTACACATGTTTTCCTGTTTGCATTCTACATAGATCTCGCCAGCAACAAAGTGTTGTTTGAGGCTTAATTAGAAGCATTAATATGGATAAACTGAAAACCCTTCCGCCATTCGAAATCCTTTCCGGGCCATCCTGAAGGATTTGCATGTTGGCCGTTTGCCGACGAACGAGTTTGCTCTCTCTCCTTCTTCTTCGTCCATTGGATTTCCACCTGCTTTCCTTCCTTTTCGACAATGTCCGGATTTAGTTTAAGACCCCGTAGATTATACTGCTGAGATCCTGGCTCTTCGGATGTCCATATTGCGTCTGATGAAGGAGTTAGGGAGACATGTTACGGTGTTATCTCGCGATGTTGCGACAATGATCTACGTCTTTTCTTAAACGTACGTAGTCGTAGTGCAAAAGTGAGTACAAAGAAAAGGAGGATACGGAAAAGAATCTTATGCTAATCATATAGAAATTATATATTGTCCGGTGAAATGAGTTATGTTTTCTAATAATTTCGTATAATGCAGCTTATAATATGGCGAATAAAAAATGTATAGATACAATGAATAATTTTTAAACTATAGTATATCAAAGATATAAAATTGTGTTTATCTTGGATACATCATAGTTCAGAAACTATCCATTGAGCCTTGTGTCTGACATCTTTTGTTTATCACGTTACATGTGAAAACTAACTTATTTCACCGGGATTCAATACAATTAATGAGGGATCCTTTCAAAAATTTAGAAGACTGAGATTTCTCTCTGCTGATTTGTGCAAAAGCAACAAATCACAAATGTACATTTGCTTATCACGATTTTTTTTGATCTCAAAAAAAAACAACGTGATACAATGACGTCACAATTAATGGAAACTAGGAAGGCGCGTTAATCCGCGAAACCATGTAAAACGCATCTTAAATAGGCGGATCAATCCGTTGAAATCGCAAGGCGTGTAAATGCAGCATCTAATTTTTTTTTCTTCTTGTCTTGTGGAATTTCGATTTAAAAAGTCATATAGTACCATGCTTTCTATTCGGAGAGGTTGTCCAATCTTCTTCAGGAGCGTAAAGAGCAAACAAAGACAATTTCTTTCGTTAACCAAAAGTACAGACTCTATAACAGAGTCTGGCAACAAGCGATTTTATCAAAATTCTACAAGAAAGAAGATATATATTAAATCCCTCTGTATATGTGCTCTTTCACTCTATAATCTTTAAATGAACTGTATAAGTTAGAGTAAAATAGTGTATATATATTGTAAAAGAAAAGATAATAGCATCTTCCTCCTTCATAAGATTTTGATAATATCACTCGTCACTAGATTCTGTTATAAGATATCTAGCGAAAAGTAGGGGTTCTAAAATCTAGGAGAAATGAATCCTACAGTCTAACAATGTCTAATTGATCTTCCAGGGAGTCGGGTTGTCGCCGCGACACATCTGCGTTGCGTACGCGCCAATTAACTAAGTCGGAGCGCGGTCGTAAATACGCGCAAATGAATTGTCGCGACTGTATGCACACGTGTCAAACGCAAAATTGTCACAATTGTTAGGATCCATCTATCGCATTATCCGCGTTAGGATGTTTCGCTAAAGTTGATACAGGATCGATGTGACGAGAGAGCACGCGAGAGAGAGAGAGAGAGAGATAAAGCCATTTATTAATTTCTAGGAAGAATGTAAAAATGATAATGATAAAAAAAAATAAACGATAACACAAAATAATATTTACAAAATAAAAATAAATAAATACAAATATAAGAATAAAAATTAAAAAGATAATGAACAAATTATAAAGAAAAAAAATTAAAAAGTAAAATTTTAACAGAAAAAATTAGCACATGCAAAGATCAAAATAAATTGCAAGAATTAAATGCATCTCTTGTTGCCATGGATATTGGAAGAGCTCACGCTTAAATGCACTCAACAATTCCGATCCCCTGATAGTAACAGGAAGTGAGAGAGTGAGAGAGAGAACGAGCGATGAAATGCGCTTATCGGTGAGCCCCACTATCGTAATAATCGCTAGCGATACATCGTCCTCGCGGATGTAACTGCGGCAATATCTTCCGAGATTTATGATGTGCGGGTCGTTTATGATGCCTTGGGACTGATGGGAGTTAGGAGATAATTCATAGCACAGAGGAAAATGAACATTGGTGGCGCAATGAGACAATATGTGTTATCGAGCCATTTCATTCCTTGATCAATTTGATATCTTCATGACAGAAATATCAGCCGGGTAACAATTTCTTAATTGACAATTGCGTCTACAGAGAGCTTTCTAAAGATTATCTTTGGTTTAGCTTTTAGAACATTTTTCAAACACTTTAAATTATTCTACTAAACTAAATAATCGCATATAAATATTTCATGTTTATTCTAATAAATCCACATAATTAACGGATTTTAAGAGCGCATAAATAGCATTATTATATAATTTATTTATTAAAATTTGATTAAGTGGGGAAAGGGGGGGAGGAGCGGCTAGGCAGACGTATTCGCAAATATAACATTATTAAAAAAAAGTCTTATTAATGTATAATTATTCCGATTTATTTTGGAAAATACTCTTGTTTGATCTATATGTAAAAGTATAAAAAATTTATGAACGCTGCAGATAATTTTATGCAGAATATAATATTCTTTCTATCATTCCGATATTATTCGCAGTTTCCGAAGACATTTCTGCGATTTCTTGATCCAATAAGAGATATAAAAAAAAAAGAAGAAAAGAAGAGAAGAGAAAAAACGCGATGAGACTATCGCCTAAAATCACTCTCAATATATCCAGTGATTCGCCCAGCGCAACGATATAACGACGAATCAACGAGAATAGAGATAATAACAATCCGACGGGACTTCACCGATCCGCTTAATGATTGGCTGGACTTATCTGACCTGATTTCTCAAGCCGAGAGCACTCAAGCCAATTGTATTCTTCGATAGCGGGAGACGGTTCTCGAGTACTACTGCAATCGTGGCAATCAATCTGATTACTTCTTTTCCGTCGTACCGACGTAATCGCAACGAATTCTGCAATCCTAAGAAACGCTGCTGCTTATGAATTGCTCTTGCGTGAATAAACCGCTAATTGCACCCACTTCTCGCACACGTACATTATTTGCAAATTATATTTCCAGATTTCTCTTTCCTTAAGCTTCTGAAGTTTCAAAATATGTAACATAGTTATTAACTAAGTCTGTAAGATACCTTTATTTAATTTATGTTAATTAAAAGGCATTAAGTAATTTCAAGAAATTAAAATGACATAATTTGTTTAAAAAAGAATAAATGCTAATTATTTTAATAATTCAAATTTGCAGATGTATACTGAGAAAAATTTCAGGTTGAACGGACTAGAATATTCTGTGATTATATCAATCAAAATTCTGATTATTTTAATTGAAATTATAATAGATTCAATCAGAAAATTCTAATTTGTCCATTAATCAGAATTCCAATTAATGCAACTAGATTTTTTCCAGGGTAAAATAAAGATTATAATTTAGTAGGTTCAAGAGATCCCTCGTCAGCTCCGGAGGTTAAACACCGATATATATTCCTTAAATATATCAGTAACTTAATGCATAGACGCGGCGAACAGCTAATTTAATTTTAAATTTGCCTCGTAGCATGTTACTTTTCCTGTTATACATATTTACATATTAAAGTCAATTTTGTTGTTTCATATACTTATCAATGAGAATCAGCCACTCATGTATCACGTGCAATAAATATTCTACTCACTTCTATTACGTACTCAATACTCAATTTTATTTTCTTAATTATCAAATAAAGTTATCTTTTAAGAAGCACATCGCTCCATGTAGAGTACCTAATCTAATACTCAAGAAATCGATGAGAAACGATTTAGTTCTCGCGAAAACTACGTTTAACTCGTACGTGACCCGAATTATCGATATTCGACCATTCAAAATTTCAAAAATATCTTTACTATTAAAATTTTTATTTAAAACAAACTACGCGATAAATATCTAGATACCACTGTATAATTCGATTGGTCTACATCGACGACGAAAATAATTAATAAGATGATTTTCGATAATTCGCAGTCATTGAGACTATTGCCGAGACTTCCTGCGAGAAGGCAAACACGAAGAAATAAGTATCCGTATCGGAGGTTGGTGCATTGTGTTTCTGGAGTAAATTGGGGAGGAAGCTCCCGAGAGCCGCCACAATCGTGGCAATCAATCGTGTTCCCTTTTCGCCACCTCTTTGTGCAATCAGAGCGCGCTTCATGCTCGGCCGGCTTCCCCGGATACCGTTTCTTCCGTCAACGTGTCTCGCGATTTTCGCACTGCACTGCCGAAGAGCCGGAGTCGGGATTTCCTGGTCTAAGTTGGCTGGGTTGGACTATCGTCGTGGCCGACCGACGTGCCAAAACTGTAAATCGGCGGTCCTTCGATTCGACCGGAAGACCATCGCCATTGCCCGAGAGAGGCAGAATGAAGAGAGAAGCAAAGTTTCGTCCTGAAAGTAGATGGTCATCCGATGAAAACTAATCTGCTCCTGTTTTCACGAGGTGGCGAATTACGGCAGGATTTTGCTTGTCAGAGAAAAGAATCCAGATGCTTCCAGATGCTTTCTAAAGGCATTTGCATGAGTTAGTTCATCTTTGGGAGAAAAGTTCTCGAACTTTTCGAATTCACCCTCTTTATGACATCTCAGAAAATCCTCGCCGATCTCTTTGATAAAAATTCGACGTAGACTCTGCATTAGTTGGTGATATTTTTCGGCTAATTGCGTGAACAGATAGTATCTAAAGAGAATTTTTCAACTTAATTAAAAAGTGAGCCTTAACCAAAATAGGCATTTATATTTTTTTCATTCTTCTGGAATTCATTTACCTGCATTGTTATCTATTAGTTACCGGCATTATACATAAGTTTAAAAGATTCTTGTACCAAAGGATACAGCAAATGCCATATATATATCTAATTTTTCATTATTTAAATCTTTAAATAATGATCAGGTGCCTAATATTTTTGGCCTGTATATGAAAGTCCTAAAATTACAAAAATGTTACGAGAAAAAAAGTATAAGAAAGATTAATTTCAAATTTCGAAGAATTTCGAGGTAACGAATGATAAGTGCAGATATCTATTTAACACAACCTACATTCACTTCTCCATTGTGTTCAAATGCTTCTTCTTGGTTTGTGTTTACATAGTCGGATAACCGCAAACGCCGGCGTTAATTTACCAAATTCAGGGTAGACAATGGGCAGCTCGTTTAGGATCATGCGGGAAGAACAATAGCACTTAGTCGACGATGAGGTTGGAAGCAGCTTGCTGTTTAACCCCTCAGTTATATTGCTTGTACTATATACACATATATAAGCTTTGGAACATAAGTACCTATACTCTCGTAAAGTGATTATGTACATATTACTATCTGTCAAATATTATTTGTTAATTAAATATGATTGAACATGTTTTATAAATGAAGAAGCTTATAATATCGAGTAATAAAAAGAAGTCAATTGAAAATCAGCGCTGTAAACAGTGCGCTAATTAAAAAAAAGTTAATTAATCGTATTTACATTTACATTAAAAGATTTAATATTCTCAAAAGTATGTCTTGTCATTTATATTATCTGCCTTTCATTTGTATTTTTTTATTATAGATATAACTTTACTCAATTATTTTCTTTTGTTTTTAGGACCTACATAGTTTATTCTAACTAACTTGAATTACATTCAGACAGTATTTAAATAAGATAAATTAAACTTAAATATAATTTCTAAAAAAATAAAAAAAAACTTGATTTTACATTTTACTAAATCAGTATGATTTTGGAAAATATGCGTCACTTTATCACAAAAACATTTTTCTAATAAAAAGAAACAAGCCATAATCATTTCTCTAATAGAGACATTTTATTTGCGTATATTTGTAATGAGTAGCCGAATACGATAAAAGAGAGATGACGATCTTGACTTCCATCGCGTTTTTCAAACGTTTAACTTTCCCCCGATTTTCTGCGACAATAAAATTCGTGTTATCTCTCGCGTGAAAATCACGACACCCTCCTCCCAAGCTACCTTTTATTAACCGTCTAAAGACTACGGGGGAGGGTCTGATAAGGGTGTACTGATAAGTTTGTATAAATGCGACATTTTGAATATGTCGCGAGCCATGAGCTCCATTGTAATCTTGTTGTCGGTCGCCGTGCTGTATTCAGAACTCCGGACATTCCTCTTCGTCGCTTGCGCTGAAATGCACTTTTGATAACAGTTCAAAGCTCGCCCCATCTCGCCGCTCTATTCTTATGAAAGGTAGACGTCGCCGATTTAAAGAAGTCTCGATTCACTCATGCGAGCTGAATGGAAAGTCGAACGGGTGCTATCGCAACGATTGCGAAGTATTTCCAAGCATTCGATTTTTCACACGTCTTGATTCTTCCACGCGCCATTCGCATCTCGTTCACCAGTCGCGCGCGTCATAATTCGATAATTAAGAAAGTTGTTATTGTTAGAGGCAACGGAAAGGAAAAAGAATTTTTTTATTTCAACACTGAGAAAAATGTTTGGTTGAAAATGGACAAATCGGAAAATTCTGATTATCTCATCAACTAGAATTTCAGTAGATTTAATTAGACAATTTTCTATATTTGAAATTCTGATTGATATAATCAGAATCTTCTGGTTTGTCTATTTTCAACCAAACCGGATTTGTTTTTCAATAAAGATTCGCACGTCAGAGGATTGAAAAGGGGACCTCTCTTAAATTTGAATAAATTTCTTAGATTTCTTTCATTTTCTAGAGAATTTCTCTATGTAAGTAATAACAAATTCACGAAGATATTGATTTGTGGAACTGAGAATCTGTGAAATCAAGGTACCGTGGAATTAAGGATTCTTGAAACACTATATCTATCCCCAGGATGTACCCAGGATTTATGAAAGCGAGGACTATAGGAAGCAAGGATCCGTGGAATGAAGGAACTGTGAAACCAAAGATTTATAGTACCGCCTATGTACTTTACGCAGGTACATTTTTCTCATTTTGCGCGAATGTGATTTACTCGGTGGTTTGCGAGAAGTCATTAGCCACGTAACAAATAGCGAATTGCTTATACAGACTGAAATAAAGGAAGCGAGTTCTGCGTAAGAAAAATGTATATTTCGCTCCAGAAACTTTATAAACAGTGCGCGAGATTTAATTATTGCCGATCAAATTCCTGAGTGGGACAATTGATTTCGCGATTAGCGACGCGGCGCTTCTATTTACGAGCGCTGCGTGATTTCCCCTTTTAGGGGTCGTAATTAGAATTTCATGTTGTAACGACAGTTTACTCTTGCCATCGTTCCACGAAGTCGTAAAAACAGAAGTAATTACATTATAATCAAATTGTACACTAAGGAAAGAACAATTTTACTAAAGTATTTAAAAATTAAAGTAAACTTGAAAATAATTTTGTCAAATTAACAAAATAATTATGTAGGAAACTTAAGCATGATGAGCAATTGCTACTAAAAGTTTTGACATTCTAGCAATCAGCTGCATAATTATTTTGAATCCAACCAAATTATTTTCAAATCCATATCTAGCTATACTTTTAGATTTTCAATAAAATCGTTCTTTCCTTAGTTTTGATAATTTTTTAAAGACATAATATTATTTTTAAAAGAACTGCATTTCTTGAACTGCAACAAATGTGTCACATTTTTATCATTTTACTTATTTTCAATATTTTCAATAGATACAAGTAGAGATAAAATACAAGACTTATACGTGCTTTATCAGTAAAAAATAATTTATGTAAATGTACGTTCCAAGTCATATTTTTTTATCAACACTCTCCGATCTAATCTTCGCCTGCTTACAGCCAGCTTTCCCATTTTCGGCTTCTCCGTCACTTTTCAGAAACGACGGAGATGTTATTAAAATTTTCTCACTATCGATGGAATTTCAATAACGACTGTCAAAGCAGCTGCCGTCGGGTGCATTAATTCCATGACGACGGAAAAGTTGCGCGTACCGGATTGCAGTAATCCGTAAACGGTCGCGTCGCAAAAAATCACGTCGTCGTTTTGAAACGAAGCTGAAACGTGTCATAATTTCCTTCAAGACGCGGCTTTTCTAAGCACCATCGCAAATGGAAGATAGCGAACCGATGAATTACTGAAGGTAAAACCTGACGAGGCACGAAGCTTGTTATGTTCGTGCAGATAATACTAGTTAAACGTTGTAGTTCGGAATATTTCACTGTTTTGTAATAGGTGCTTGTACGTGCTCTTAAATAAATCTTCTTAAATAAATCTTCTAATAACGTGACATTTAAAAAAAAACCAGAGAGATGTTGGTGTTAGATAATGATAATCGTTACGTGAGAAGTAAATAATTTTGTTCGAGTATTGTTATTCGTGGGTAAAAGAATAATAAAAAACGCTAAAGGATGGACAAAGCTTGTCACGATGTGAATGCAAATACTAGGCCGATATTATTATAATGAGCTTTCGAACGACGTCGGACGCCTTGCTCGCGCTCGAAAACTCGCCGAGCAAATAATAATGGAAATAAAGCACGCTCCCGGCAGTAATAACTTGCAGTCTCCGAGAGATACCCGAGAACAGAGTGCGCGTTAGGCGACTAGCGTCGTCGGGAAAAATGGAAAATCCTGTTGGATTTAAAGTGAAATAATGGACGACGCTCTCATACGCTGCGAGAACGCTTCGACGCCGCTGTTACCGACTTTTCGTGCTGTTTCGAAAAAAGAGGAAGCATCGGAGATAGAAATATTCTCTTAATGCTACGACGGACTACGGCATGCGCGCGCACTGGCAAATAATTTTAATTAAAAAAGGCAAGAATTGAGTTTACAACACGCAATTGAGAAAGTAATTTCCGGATAAGCCATCGCGCTCGTCGACTTCCGCCGCGACGGCTTACGCAGCGCCAAATTGCGCGTTAATTAGAACAAATTAAAAACAGCGCCAGCGGGAAACTGATCGGAAAAAATTAAGTTGGTGAATCTTGCGTTGCGTCTTTGCGCCATCGTGTACCGTCTACTTTTTTTTTTATCGACTTCTCACAACGTCAAGTATCGATTATGAAGAGTTCTTGCCTATCTCGCGTAGAAGCGTTTTATTTAATTACAAAAGAATGCAACCTGCCGCGACGGCATGCGAGTGCAGCAAATAGTTTCACCCTTTATTCACAAAATTATGAAATACTCCGAAACTCTCCATTTGTCGCATCAAATTTTCCATAGAGAATTATTCTGCAACTTTCTGCATTATGTGCAAACTTCTAAATTCGCCTTTATGCCTCCCTTTAGTTGCAGATTTTTAGCGAAAATGATGACAAAACAAAACTTGATTGCATACCATCATTTTCGACGTGCTTGCAATTTTTGTTTTGTATCAAACAACAAAGGTTTAAATTAAATAGAAAAATAGATGTGTTAAATTTTGTTCAGATTAATTGTTATCGTTAAGTATCATGTTACACATATCTCTGTGAAAAGTGACTGGAATTGGAAATTTTTTTATGTTCTCCGTATATGTATAACAACGAATGTTATATATATATATATGAAATAATTCAGTAAAGTCAATATATTTATATATTTAGCAATTATGATTTTATAATTTAAATTAAAAATTTTTCATTTATCTTAATTATTTTTTAAAATCATGCCTATTTTTTATCGCAGAAATAATTCTTAATTCAGGTTCTAAACTGCTGTCAAACTTTTGTGTTACTTTCACAAATATAACATAGAAAAATCTATAATTTTTTTCATTTAAGAAATACTTGTACTATATCCTTAACTGTATTAGGATTGAGAACGTAGATTGTATGATGAAAATTGGTATATAAATCTTAAGCAAATAAAAAAAAACTCTCTCAAGCTACATAAAATAAAGCAGAAATAAAACTTCCCTGTAGTGTACTGCAAAATGGCTAACTCGTGTACACTGCGATAGTGCAGCGTATAATATTGTCCCTTTGTGTCCATCCAAGCAACCCTTGGGCGTTACTGCCGTTTTGCAAATAAATCAGAATCTACAGTCTAGCTACGTTTGTGACAAACAGGAACCAGCGATTTTCCCTGGTGCATCTATCACGCGTAATATTATACTTTTACTTTCAAAAATATATTATATCGATCCGTGTTACGATTCATATTCAGAATTTATCAATAAAAACGCACACTTTTCTTTCTGAAATTTTGTAACTATTAATATTAACTGTATGATCAATACGTATTGACATCGCTATAAGCGCGTTCTGAATACTAATATGGATCTAAGTATATATTATAGTAAGACACACATATTTATTTGTTAATTTCATATTAAACAAAGAAAAATAGTTATTATGGCAAGAACAAAACGTATATTGGAAATTTAAAATTTTATCGTATTTACCCTAGAATGCTTTTGTAATAAATTTGTGATAAACTTTTTATATGTGTTTAAAATGTGCATCATAGTAAAATATGTTTAATAACGTAAAATAAACGTGTTATACAGATTATTGAAAACTTAGAAGAAAGCTTTTCATAGGTATGATATTGTATAAAAGCAAATAAAAATGTGGGTGGGATAAAAACAGATTATAATTTAGCCCCGTGAAACTTTTGTGAATGATAAAGGTTTTCTGGCTGTGTAAAGATCCAAACCGACAGAAAGGTTTTCCTCGGTACAAGACCACCTATTCCAACATTTAATGGAAATGTAGCTTCATTAAAATATGTATCAGACTACAGAAACTTTCATTCGTCATATAACATTTGCGAGATAACTTTCACCCACGATGAAAAACTGAAATCTGGGAAAAAAGTTTTTGGCAAAATGAACTGTTCAAATATTTAATGTAAATGTTCGATTAAAATTCCAACTGAACCGAACAAACTTTCTTCTGTGTATGAAAAAAAACTCATTGGATAACTCGTATGTGTTAAAAAAGATTCAATTAAAAAAAATGCGCAGTTCAGTTCTAATATTCGATGTATAATCTCTATTGAACTTTTAATCCGTCGGAAATAATTTTTCCTTATAATGAAAAAATTACTAAAAAAATTATGTTTCATATTAGAAATAATTCTAACAAAAAATAATTCCAAGTTTCGATCGACGAAATATTGCGCACCAAATTCACAGCTGATTTTTAATATCAGAAAATCAACATCATACAAAATTCAGATCGCAAAAAAATATTGACTTGACCATATCAAACATTCTGCTGTTTAATCTAGAGTGTATATATGTGACCGAATTAAAATTTCAATCTACCTAAAAAACTTTTTCACGCAATGATAAAATTTCTAAGTTATTGTTTCTTGTTAGAAAAAAATCACGAATGTGAAAAGAGATATAAAACTAACGTCATCACTAACGGATGGACATAAAGAAACTTGCCGTACTGTAAAAATTTTGAAATATATTTATGCTCAGAAACAAAACGTTTTGTCGTATAGTCTTGGTTTTAAAGTAAATTTGCGATTCGCATTACATGGACCATAAATCACAATGGTGGCACGGTTGAAAGGTAGTGCTAACATTCGAAACGCGAGATGCATTCGCGGGGGTTCCTGGCGCAGTCTCTATGCTAGCCTGTTTCGACCAGAGTAATACATCGCTATTTTAATCTCTTGGGTGCAATACGGGCACGCGATATACGCGGTCCGCGCGATATTGACGAATAAATACCGGAATAAACGGTGCTAGCGCTCGATGCTCGATTAAGGGACGAAATTGGAAAATTTGGCCTGCGGCCATCTCGTGAAGAAAATCGCGGGATACTGTTTCGCCGCACGCGATTGGTTTATCAGGTTTTTTTTTTAATTTATATCACACTACCATTGCATATTTCATATCTCTTTTCACATTTATAACGTACGTCCTGGCCACGTGTTTTCTTTAAGCATCAGATATTGGCAATTATTAACCGACATGCAGTTATTATTTCAATATATCGAAATATCGAATATACATTTATATTAATTTCATGCACAATCGCTACTGTTAACGATTATTTCTTGTTACATTTTTATTTGATTTAGTCAAGTGCTATTCCGAACGATATTTGCTTAACATTAGATTCAAAGCGCGATATAAGTTTTATACAGACATTAAGACAACTATTTCAGCTATATTTTGCGCTAGAATTCTTTCTTCTTTGTTCGACTGTGACCCTATTAGAGGAAACAAAGACTTTCGATGCTTTTCCAGAAGTCGTCAAGCTAATTCGATAGCCTATCGCTACTCTTGTTGCGAGCGATCTCTATAAATCGCGGACGGACTCGAGTTTACGAAAACGATTCGAGGTGAATTTATCCCACCGTTGCTGGTGACAATATCGATTGCAAAACTTCGGAAACTACTTAAAACTTTCTCCGCTATTTTTCCTTCTCCTACTACAAACTCTTCTTCCCTCTCTCACTTGCTCGATTCGACTCATTTACAGTTACGAGGGATGTTCCTTTTTCGATGAGATACCTATCGAAGTGACTTGCATTACATGCCCGAAACTTTGTTTCCAACGTTCTTACCATGATGCTATTTTTTGGAGTATTTTGCTATTAGTCTACATACATGCTTTTTTCGACAGCTCCAAGCGAATCTCTAGGATTTAGGATTAAGGTCAACTTGTATGGAGTCTCTGTTCGAGTAAAATTATTTTAAAAAAAGCTGTATGGAAGCTTTTGCGATGGAATCGCGATACTTTGCCTGGAAATTGGAAAATTGAAAATAAGATACCGATCGATTTAATATGATATCAATTACTCGACCTTATATCCTTAGAGAAACATAATTATATTAGAAGGATATCCGATGACCAATAAAATCGACATCTTTAAATGCGACACTTTGTCGTTAAAAAATATTAAAAGTAAGATAATCTTTCTTTTCTTTTCTTTAATTTTTACATAATTAATTATTATGTCATTATGAACGTATTGATTTCTACACAAATATTAACAATTTATTAAAAATAGTGTATTTATAATCATATAACAATGATATCTTTCGCTTGTACTTTATTTAATATTAATTGCTGTTTCATCGTACCAACTCGTTTTAATAATCTTTATACAAAAAAACATTTGTTTTACGTGATATAATTAGTGAATAATTAATGATAAATTGATACTATGACATAGCAGTCAGTATCTTATCAGTATATCCAATGAGAAATGACAATGAAATCGACAATAAATTGATTCGATGTCGATTCCATTATCATTTCTCACTGAGTATTATCCTGATATATATAATGGTACGATATGATACTTATATATCATCTTGATAATGAAAAGATTCAAAAAGATTTTACTAGTTTTTTCTAGTTTTCTTCATTTTTCTCAAACATCCTAGTTTTCTTTTCTGTCGTTCTGATCTCATAGAAAAAAAGGAACCTGATCACCTTATCTAAGATCTCAGATTGCAAACTTGGGGATTCTAGGATTCCAGAACCTAGAATCTCTCCGAAGTCCAAGAAACTTTGGATCTACATGCAAAATGCAAAAATTTCAGAATTCTTGATACCCATCTTAGACATTACCGAGTATATCCAAGAGGGCAATGATCAGCATATCGGGCGGAAACTTTATTCCACGCGAGCGCCCATCGAGTTATCCAATTACTCGAACGGATTGTTGATTCCTTTCCACTCGTTCTACGATCCGTTCGCCATTAAACTCGCGGGACGAGCACGAGTTTGCTTGCAAGAACGACGAAGGGGAAGGCAAGGGAGACGATAAAGCGTTGATGCCGCGCATCTTCCGAATGTTGCCGATGGAATCGCACACGTCGCCAATCCGGGGTTGCAGGTGCAACCACACACGTACATGGGACGAAACTATTTGGCAAACACAGGTCCCAGGTTGAATGGCAAATTGTACCGGTACACGCTACAATGCGCGCACAGAATGAGCGCGCGACTGCGTTTCGGCGAGGAATGCTAGTTTCTTGTTGAGAAACGTGACTTCTCGTCCTTCGAGGAGCAAGAGAAGGGACCTGCTGATGCGTCAACAGACAGGTGTTTGATTCACACGTGACGTATCAAGAGGATCTCAAATGAGAATTTTGGCTTTATGTTCTAACGATATAAGCTTATGTTACGTGAGCTACGTCCGTCGTAAATACGATATAATTCCCGTCTTAGAAGATTCCCAGCTAGAACATCTTGACATTGCATACACGTTTCGCTTTACTTCCTTTCATCATTCTCTCTATCTTTCTCGATCAGTTTAGGGATGAACGACACCTCAGCCGATTTACCATGTTGCTATGTGGTGAATCAGGAGATTCGAGATTGTATATGAGGCTTATGGGATATTAGCACAACATTGATTCTGTGTGCACGGGTGTGACGAAACACTATTCGAGTATCGGCATCAGCTGGTGCGAATATTTCTCTCGCGTCTTTAACGCCTCCGTTCATTTGCGCCGCGCGTTACTCTAAATTAATGTGCCGAATATATTACAAACTTGCTGTTAATTTTAACGAAAAGTAGGTCAAATATCAATCTTTCATTGTCTTTATATATTTAATATCAAATATGTCAGTCATTTAAATTTTGTTCACAACGAAGTCTAACGAGTATATTAAATTAAAATATGTACTTTATTATTATTTTCTAAAGATATAATATTTCTAAAGATTAATTCATAAAAAGATGCATTTTTCACATTTTCAACCATCTATAACAGTGTAAGAATTTTTTTTTATATTTCAATATTTGACGTCATATAAAAAAAGTCACGTAAAAAAGATTATTTGCGGTGTTTTTTAACATCATACTTCCTCCGATAATACTTTTCTAAAAATCATGAAGATACTTACAACTATGTACTCTCGCAGCTATAAAGGATAAGTAAGGCGGATGGTTGCAATCACGAAGCAAATTGTCCTCCTTTCGCATGGCCACCGATCGTTCCGATTTCACCCTCCAGTGAGGTGGCGAGAATTTTTCGCTGTAGAAAGGGTTGGAAGTCTGCGAGAGCTGTCGAGCGACAGACAACGAAGGGTAGCGGCGTTAGAGAGAGCAACCATTGATGGCCGCTCCTTTTTGTCGTCGTGGAAAAACGCCACCGTTAAACTTTTTCCAATGCGCTAGGGCACAAGTAAAATATCGAGTAAATGCGCCCGCTGTAGCGAGCGTCCATTAATTCGACGGAGACGCGAGAAGATGGGTAAAGCTTAACTCCACGACTCCCTTTTACCCTACAAAGTTCACGTACATATTTATCGGCATTGGTGCGTCTTTATCCTCAGTTGAGAAATCCTTGAGTTTTTCATTTGCTTCGTGATTGCAAAGATACAAAAATAAAAGCGATGACTGTAGGTGCAACAAAAACTGCAAGTTTTTCCTCGTCCTCTCGGTGTGAATTTCATTATTTCTTAATTTCATGAAAGTGTTAATTTTTGAAAGACTTCGAAAGAGGTTTGTTGTGATTGTGTTATTCTAGAAAGTAGAAAGTAGAATTCAATGCTCAGCGCATTGAAAGTTGGAAATACCAATGCATCTAATTTTAATCTTTTGCAATCATACTTTTACTTCTCTGTTCAGGTCAAATTTTTTTTTTTACTATTCTAGGCTATCAAAAAAAAAAAATTCAAGCATATTTTTCAGTATCTCTATTACGTTACCAAATGGGTTTTTTAAGAAGATATTTTTAGGAGAAGGACCGAATTCCTTTATTTCAGAGAAATTTGGGAATGAAATTTTGTTTGTGTAAAAAAAGACCCAGATTGTAAACGAAAAGTTAGCCATCAGTACACACAAGGGGTTAGCGTAACCCCACTCGATTTTCATAGTTCACGTTTCCTTCCGATCCCTTTTCACTCATTGAAAATATCTTTTGTGCTTTTTAACATTTTAGACTTTCTAACTCAAAAATTCTTTTTTTTTCAGTCTTCAAACAATAGATTAAAAAAAAATTTGTTAAAATCGATGCACCACAATCTGAGATACAAGCAAAAGAAAACGCTGGGTTACAAATACCTGGATGTGAGTAGATACGGACTGCCAGAGTTGTGTGTACTGAGGGTTAATAACAAGTTAAAGAGTTGCTATTCACTTTTTGCTTACTCAATCGAAATTGTGCGAGCTGACTGAGACTTAAGTGGAACGATGATATGTATTCCAAATGCGCGTTATAATGCGAGTACAAAATTGTCAATCTTGAGCAACATGTGTGCCGTCATAACATGTCCGTTTGCTTGCTCTTGGATGTTGGAGGACTGGCCGTTACAATTTGGACAGTCCGTTGACACTGATATCGACAGTCAAACGAGCATTCAACCGCAATGCATGTACATAAGCCACTCCGATGTCCTCATTATATTTCCGCCCATATCTACTTTATGCAATGAGAAAACGTTGCTCCTGAGTGCAAGAGTGCATTATGTCGCATCGAGCTTGTGCAAAAATTATTGCCCAACATGAGCACTCGGCACGTATTCGCGTCGCATTAAGAAAAACGTTGAAACGTTGCACATTTACGTTGCTCGTAAAAAGGAAAAAATCATTATTCCACCACCACGGTTCGTCTAAAATTCATTTTGTTTTTACTTCCAAGATTTTGAGCATTTGCACTACAGCTTAAATAATTTTACAGAAAATCGAAACAAAATGCACTATGAAATTATAAATTTAATCGAGATACTTAGTTTTGTAACTGTTCAATTCTAGTCATTTGTCTGAATTTAGTTGTCCCATTTGTTGTCTTCAAAATAGCTGATTCATTTGGCTTGTATTGTGTCACGTAATATTATTGTAATATCAATTTGAAATGCAAATGTCAATATTTCAGGAGTTCAGAAATACTTAGTAATTTGTGACATTCACTAATATGTGACATCGTGTTCTATAACAATTGCAAATCTGGTTTATGTTTATTTGATATATTTGATAGCTTTAGGTTGCTCGCTGATCTATTTTGTTATGTCCAATTTCCATTATCATGTAGTTTATTTTATCCGTCTTTGCACGAGCCATCCAGTGGCCAACGTTTTCGCGTCCAGAATTAGCCTCCATATTGGCTCGTGGTGTCTATTGGCAATCGATCGAGTGTTCAGCCAACCACCATGAATATGCACGAGAGAGTACTTCTAGAAAACGTTTCCAGCGAGCACTCTCGTCGAATGCGCATCATCGGCTGTTTGATCATTGTGTTCCGTGACACAATGGAAATTTGCAATTTACTTCGTTGACTTCCAAGTTGGAAATCATTGAAAAATATGCGCGAATATAATACTATGTAAAATGCTAAATAGATATGTAATATCCGACTAAAGACGTAAAAAAAAAAAAAAACAGATTGTGCTCTCGAAAGAACTGAATTTTTTCTAATAAATAACTTTGTGAGATTTAACTCATTTATAGATCTAATCCATATAAATTCATTTTTTTGAAAATTTGTTAATTTGTTATAAATTAAAAGAGTTGTGGATTTATTGTAAATAATAATCTAGTAATTTATAATATTAAAAATATAATAAAAACATCATAAAAAAATAAAATTAATTTCTTTTAAAAAAATTAAATGTCACATATATTACTGTATATTATTGGACAACATTAAATGGTTCATATCATATTTTCCATGATATGAATTATATTTAATCTTTTATTATAATTCCTGTATAATGTCTTTTCATGATTTTCCAAACAGGCAACGCATTTAAAATAAACCACTTTCGTTCTAATTTTCTACAAAAAAAATAATTCAAAATAAAAAATGGTTCTGCAATTTCAATATTCATCGGAATGATATTTCAATATATGCCATACGATACTTCGTAATCGAAGGCTCTTTGTAGCTTTGCTGCTTCAAATTGCTGGCTATATTGCGCACGTGTTATTTCCATGTTTTTTTTATTAAAAAATATAATGCGCATACACGTTCACCGCAAAATAACGGTTGATTTATGCCTCCGTTCGTTAGTAGCGATGTCGCGGCGGCAATGCGGTGACGATTCATTCGGAGTTTAACGCACAAAAGCCTGGGTGTACCCATTAGCGAGATACTTCGGGATTCAGTTGAATGCGAAAGCCGCGTTTAATGGCGGGGAATGCGAAACTATCGATAAAGTTTCCCATTTCCGACCACGACGGAGAGTCAAAGAGGTCGTCCGCGGCCTTGTAATTCGACTTTTGTGCTGCTGCAACGAGGGAAGTAAACGATATAATCGTATTATATAATATTATATCAACATTTAGATAATTGTCAATTCTAACATTATAAAGTAACGATATTATAGCTATAATAAATTCAATCAATCTATCATATCTCAAAAATGTAAGTATAAAAAAGAAAAAAGAAACTCCTTATTATGTATAACTCAATTGTAGACACAATTATTTTAATAAATTTATAAAACTCTTTTTTAATTACAATTTCTTTTATATAAAAATGTTTTTATTTTAAAATTAATTTTTCTATTTTTTAATGAACTTTTCCAGTTTAAAAAATTAACAAAATTAATTTTTTCTAAAACGCGCTAAAATACATCGGTCTTCAAGTTTCCAAACATATTAATTTAATTTTTTATATTGTGCGAAAGTTTATTCTGTATTTATTTTGTCAATTAATAAATATACAAGATGTTTGGAAAATAATAATAAATCTTTCACATAAAGGCAAAATGCACTAAACTGAAAAGAAAAGTCCTCTACCATTTTACAATTTTCGCAATAGTTAACAAGATATTAATTGCTAAAAATTGTCGAAAATTGGTTTTCAATAATTTTTTAAATAATTTTTAATTTCTCAAATATATTTTACAAATACTATCGATTTTACAGAAAAATTGCAAAAGACGAAAATTGTTTAATTTCTTCTCGTAGATCTTTACGAATTTTTTCAGAATTTTTTATCAACTATTTAGTACTGCATTTTCTCATTTTTACTAACATAAGAAAATGCGGTATTAAAAAATTCTGAAAAAAATTCCAAAAAAATTCTCAGAGCTCTCTAAGAAGAAAATAAACATTTTTTTGCCTCTTGTAGTTTTTTTGTAAAGTTGATACTATTTGAATAAAAAATTATTAAAGATTAATTTTTAGCAATTTTTAGCAATTAATATCTTGTTAACTATTACGAAAATTGCAAAATGGTAGAAGACTTTTCTTCTCAGTTTTAATCCATTCTGCTCCTGTGCAAAAAATTTATCATTATTTTCCAAACACCCTGTATAAATAATTTGCTCATCACTGATTACATGTTAAATTGTGTTATATTAATACATATTAATATTTTTTATTAGCACACAAATATCGAGAATTATTACACGATAACAAAGCACTGAATGGCACTAAACCCAGAACCGCAACTTCCTGAAACGAGAAGTTAGATGAGACTAGCTACTTCGCAATTATGATTTTAATTATGGACGGGAGTTACCGAGGGACTTACCGAAGCCGTTGTTATCCGCGCGTCGCACTTTTGATTTACGAAATTAAGTGAAAATATTTATGAGCAATTTACACGCGGCCAATATTACGCACTGCATGTTTCACGTGGTAACACGCGCGTCATCGTCTCACACTATTTCGTCGACCACGGACTTTGTCGCAAATTAAATGCGGTTGCTGTCGGGCTTATCCTCGGCGGGAAATTTCCTCTGAATTATTGACGAACTGCCGCTTTTGACTCCTGATGAAAAGAGCGTTAGCCCCTTTATTCCCCATGTAACAGTAGAGTGTAATGAATCTCGCAATAACTAACTCACGTTCAACAAAAGAATCATTTCTTATAGCAGTCTCGTCGGCCTCATTAATTTTCCATTAGTACAACAAATTAGTTGAAAAAACGCCAAAAAGTAATTTTAATTTTATTTAAGAAAAACAATACTTTTAATACTTTTATATAGTCTCTCTCTTATATTACGACGCGTCCATATTCATTATTGCACGTCCATATTCATATTTTTTTTAAACTATTGTCTTTAAACTATTATAAATTTATAGATAGGTAGATGCTCATGAAATAAAAAATAATAAAAAGAAATAAAAGAGACAGACTAGATTAAGTTATAATATATTTGTGAACGATTTTAGTGAAAAATAACGGTTATGATCAAACATGGCTGACCTCACTTCGCTTCTACTACTAGCGTTGTGCTATAAAGGTGTACCGCATACTCGCATTAGAATAAACTATCCATCTACGC
Organism: Acromyrmex echinatior; assembly: GCF_024713525.1. Lineage (NCBI taxonomy): Eukaryota > Metazoa > Arthropoda > Insecta > Hymenoptera > Formicidae > Acromyrmex > Acromyrmex echinatior. Next base: position 17,813,736 of record NC_141854.1, on the reverse strand, counting down.
TATGATGCACATCAAACGTGCAATAAATGTAGAATATGTGGTACTATGGCCCTATCATATCCTTTTAACCCTCGGGGACGAGTCGCGAGCATCATACGTGTGTTTCGACAAAAGAGTGTGTTTGTGCTGTCACACACAATTTTGAAAAATGCCAAGGTACATACAAATCTTAAAAATCGAAGAAAGAAAGAGAAAGAAAGAGAAAATGTTTACAATATAATATAATGCTTAACTTACTAAATGTTAACGTTAAGTTTTATATTGATATAAAACTTAACTTACTGTATAACTTCTACATAGCATAGGGATGAAATTTGTAATAATTGGCAGCAAAACTTAGTTTAATAGTAATTTTAATTATAAGCTCGTATGTACATGTTTGCACTTTTTACAACATTTTCAGCTCATTTAACTTTTATTTCGCACTTTCGTATGCAAAAAATGCACTTGCAACTGAATCATAAAACGATAAAAAAGTTGTTTAATAAAGAATCCTTTTTCTTATATTATTTATTTAATATAGCTTCGGTGATAATACAGATAGGCAGAGTTGCCTGAGATTTTTAGCGAGACTTATTAAAATCAAAATGAAAAAATTGATATAAACGGGAGAATTTAAAAAAGGAAAAGATAAAATTTCACGAAGCGACGTTGTAAACTAAAAGACAATTGTTATAAAAATCATGAACGTTTATGACAAATTCGTTGCTTTCGAGAAATTCCTGAATTGGAGAAACTCTGCTACCACTTTCGACGTTTTGTCGTTTCTCAAACATGTATACCATAACTGGTCAACGCGGCCAACAAAATTGCAAATAGTTATTACGACTTGGATTCCACACGCCGTATGCTTAGCATGTCGAAGCAAATAGCAATAGCCCGTACGAAATTCCAAATGTTTGGTGAGCTGGCATTAGCGTTTCTCAGAGTCCCGAGAAACCACGAGTACTTTCCGAGGATTTCAGATATTAATGCACTGGATATTCATAGAAGCTCTGTCTTTATTCGGTCAAATCCAATATCCGGACTGTATGTATATTTAAAAGATATCGTCAGTCGCATTTCTATACACTCTACGTATATTCAATTTTTTTGACATAATATCGATGAAATGATATAATAAATTACAAATTAATATAATATAATTTTATCTGCCTTTAAAATCAAATAAAATTATTAAAATTTATTAAATACTATAAAGACAAATTAAAATGAAATTTATAATTACACAATACAATGATGATAATATTTAATTAAGAAAAATTTAAAAGCTTTGTTATTAATTCTTGTTCGAGTCGTCAAACGGAATGAGAGCGGATGTCTTACGTTTTCCTATGTCGATTTCAAGATTGGGTGATCAAAATCTAATCAACGCGAGAAACGTGCCGAGAGGTATCCATATGTATCATCTGTCTTAAACTATTTTGCATACGCTTCGTCTACAAGAGAGAAAAGCTAGAAGAGGGAGAATCGGAATATCTTTCGTCCGGAAGACGGAGGATATTCTAAAAGAGAAAATGAAAAGTGGCGGACGTAAGAATGTGTGCAGGGCTGAGGAAATAAAATGTGCCTTTGATGTCGTTCAGCTTGGTCGAACCTTTTTGCATTTCTTTGATATTTCAAAGTTCTATAAGTTTTCGCAGTAGATAGAACAGAAGAAGGCAAACTTCGGTTTCATCATCTAAAAAGGCTCGTTATTAAAGAGTATATAATATTATTTGACTATACGTAAGTACATATATTTCAGTAACTTTACATGTTTAAATAATACGTATATTAAAAATTTGAGCCGGTGAATATTTAATATATAAGTATAAAAAATTAAAATTAATCTTTATAGACATTTGAAAATGTTCATACAATTTCCGATAATTAAAGAATAATTTAATGAGAATTAAATTTATCAAAATTATATCACATAATTTATTATCAATTATTCATTATCAATTTAAGTAGATTAATTATAGAATGTAAGAATATGGAACTGCTATTTAATACAATATTTCCTACTGATCTTTACTAATATATACTAACAATAAGTAATAAAAAATATTTAACATACAATATATTATACAATATATTTTCAAAAATATTCCAACTATCAGCGTTTCAAATGTAAAAATGATTAAATTTTTAACTTCAAAATTCTTCGATTAAATTGAGAATTGAATTGGAAACACTATCAAGTCTTATTGAAAGTATTTCATTGTTGTCTAGTGAACTAATTAAAAAGAAAATCGAGGAATTTTGTTCGTTTGGTGAGCCATTGCACGAACGCAAATAACGTTCAGCGTAATCTGTCTTCGTACGTGCCATTTGCCTTTGACGTTTACCACCGCGAAGGGCGTCGTGCTATTGATGATAGCGGCGGCGTTGTCAGGGTTGATAGCGGGGTTGATAACGCTACGCTCGTGGACACACAGTTTCGCGGGCGAGAAATAATGAAATTTGCCGTTGACGAGGCGAATAGTGATTAATGAGCCGCACACAGGTGCAAATGTCGTGTCGCTCGACTGAGGCTGCGCACATGTACATGTACGCTGTGCTGGAAAAGTTCGACGACCGAATGACTAACAAGAACGGGGAGAAAAAGATTGATCGAAATACAATTCGGAGGAGATAAAAAACTCATGTACAAACTTCGTTTGCGGTTTCTTTGACCGATTCGAAGTCGATTTTCCTTTAGCAAAACATTGGAACTTATTCTCTGATATTTTTTTTCATTTTCAACATTATCTTTTGGGAATTAAGTATTACGTTAAAAGTTAATAACGAATAAATAATCAAGACAAACGAATAAATTTACAAAAGGCCAATTATATTATATCAATTGCTCGTAATATAATGCATGAAGAAAGATGTCTTACAGTTCTAAAGATACTTTCAGTTTATTTTTTAATATTCACTATACTCTCCAAGTTTTAGAATGTAATTTTTCATGTTTAAATAATTTTGCGCCTTGTATATTAATAGAACAGAATTTACTAGTAAGAACACTTGGAATATAAACAACTTCATTTCATGTTTCAGCTCATATATGGAGACAATGAAGTGGCTTTGGATAATTGTCTTGGTGGCTTTGGCGCTGCCAGCTGCTGTACCTCGAAAAATCCATAGAAGCAAGCCGAGTAAGTAAATTGTTTTATAGTTTTATATAAATAGTTTTCATACATAGAAAAATTAGTTTATATTTGTGTTGAAATCGATCTTTGTTAAAATTTTGGTGTTGAATTTTTAACGTATTCGAGTATTAATTTAACATAATGTAACTGTGTTATTTGAATATTTTATGTCAAACTGATATTCAATATTTTTTAGCGTTAAAATAACATAATTTATGAGCAGTGAAAAAATAATGTAAAAATAATATAGTTTTAAAACATAGAATTCTAAAATAAAAAAAAATAAAACAAACGCGTTAATTTAACTTAATTTTATTAAAATGTTTCCACAATTTGCTTCTAAACTTTGTCAGTAATATATTTTTCGTATTAACTTTTTACATCGTATTATTGTCTAACATTTTCATTTTGTATTAAATTAATACAGAAATATGAACTATTTGGAGCACATAAAATGTATTAAATTTAACATAAATGTACAACTGTGTGAGCAGTTATAAGGAAAATATTCCTCAAATAAAAATCACATTTATGTGAAGAGAATGGTTTATGTTATCTCTTTCAATGAATTACTGTTTCATTAATTCCAATTGTCGCGATTTGTTAACTATGTTTGCATTCTGAATTCTCCATGAGAAACGGATCTTTGTAAGGTAAGCTTTTGTGTACATCGAAGAACGTATCACGTAACTGTCTGGAAAAATATTCGATCATAACGTTCCGTTTTCACCTATCACGGACATTCCTATATAATAGTCCCTGAAAGGATCGGAGAGCTACTTGATGTATCGCGAGTAGGCAGAAAGTCGATTTTGATCGAGACAAGGCTACGAAGAATCACTTCATATCGTGATTGAAGAAAACTATCATTGCTTGTTTCACCGAGTAACGACGGTAAGCCGATCTCGAAAGATATCTGTGATTACTCAAAAATATTGCTCTGGACATACAATCCTGCTATCTAAAATTGTTTTACGATAAATTCTCGATACTTCTATCTGGATAATAAAAAACGAAGAAAATATTCAATTTTTATCAAACGGCGGAATATACGGAAACAATAAGACATTTAGATATCATCAAAACAACAATTCAAAAAGATATCGTATTACATGTTAGCAGGAATAGCATCGAAACCTTTTCGTTTTTCAGCTGGATAAAGCTGGAGTAATTTTCGAAATGATTGGAAACCTTACGACAAGTCGCGAACAAATGGGAAGTTAAAAAGCACATCATGAAAACACGAATTTCCGCATCCTATATAGTTACACGGAATCCTCTTTTTTTTCTTTCTTATTCTCATATTTTTTTATGTCTTGATCGACATATTTTGCTGGAAAGCAAAATATGCTATTATCTTCACTCTCGCGGCAAGATCTGATCAAGATTTTCTCTTTGCTGCTCCTGCAAAGAGGAAATGAGTAGTCACAGCTGTATTGGACTCGGGCCTTCATCGGTGGCAGATGTCGGTTATTGAAAGGAGATATTTTCTTTTTGTTTTCAGCACCACGATTGTACGGCGACAGAGTCCCCATCAATTTAATAAGGACCACTAGCAGCAAGGTACGGCAAAAGATCGTGGACACCCACAATTACTTTCGCACGCAGGTCAAGCCATCTGCCGCCAACATGCTCGTCATGGTAAGAATTCTATTTCTATATATTTCCATTTAATAAGTAAAGAAAAATCGATTCCCGTCAAATCCCGTTCGTATTTGTCGAAGGCGCATTTTGACTACTAGTCAATTTAATATATTGAAAGACAGTAATTAATTACTTATTTTAAGTATTAAAAGCACTGTTGTTAAGTGCTTTTAATACTTAAAATAAGTAATTAATTATAGTTTTTCGATAATAAAAATTATATTAAATTTATGAAGCATTAGAATTATATGCAATGGAAATGGATTATTTACATATCACGTTTATGAGCTTTCAGAATATTTAATCATGCAATAATAACTAGCTTGTAGGTTATATCGTGCTTTTTTTTAATCATACGAATGTTAAAATCCCGAGTATATTTTACATGTATAAATATATGTACGTAAAGCGGGAAAAAAGCTGTTTGTCAGAAATAGATCTATAATGATGTCGCTTGATAGTGAATCGCTACAGAACAGCGATAAACGGTTTAAAAAGGGAACTTATACTGAAGCATCTTCTGTAGTGTTAGAAGTACAAACGCAAAGTATTTCAGCGAGACAAGAAATCGATATATTCTATTTCCGTTGATCGACGCCTGTCCACGTGACTCGGAGCTTCAAAGTAAAATTGGTTTCGCCGGGCGGAAGTAGATGTTACGCGCTTCATCGGAACGTTTACGAGAACTTTCGCCGATCGCGATAACCACCTTTCTGTAAATTTCATCGGCAGTTCATCGCGATATTTCAGAAACGTTCGCTTTTTGTCTGTCATCGTTTTCGCGCTACAGCGATGCGATCAATAGTCAATATTGAGAACTTTGATACACTTGTTATCGTATTTTATCTACTTGCGATAACATACATATTTTTATTATTTCGCGAATGAAACATAGGAACATGAGAATTTTATCAAGGTACAATATAAGATGATTTCGCGATTTCTATAGTGATAATTGTGTTAAATTTTGGATACACACGAAAAGGACGGTTTTTGCTGAAATATCTAAAAATGTTCTACATATAGATTTGAAAATAATTTTATTGATATCTATCAAAATAATTACGTAGGATGTTCAAACTGATTACTAAAATGTCAAACTTTTTGCAACATTAATGCTTAAGTTAAGCGTTCTATATATTATAATTATTTTAATGGTCCAAAAAACAAAATTATTTTCAGATTTGTATCAACCTAAATTTTGAGATACTTTAATAAAATTATTTTTTCCATGTACATTTCACTATTGATTTGAAATGAATAAAAAAAGAGAATAAAAAAAGATATATAATGCGAACACTATTTTTCACAGATATGTCTATTAAATTTATCTAAAAGGTTCGTTGTATCACTCAAAAAAAGAGTTAAAAGTTTCAGCAAAATCGAAACCATGGACTTCAATGTACTTTGTGTTTTATTTAAAAAGAAATATTTTACTCCTCTTTTCAAAGTAGTCCAGTTTTAACTTTGTTTAATACAGAGCTTGATAAAAAAAAGACAAACCTTTTATATCAACTTAAATGTACTTTGAGTGATAAAGAGACAGAATCATCTTTATCTCTTCTACATTTTGAATACAAAGCATAAATAGTATTTAATACACATAGAAAATTAAATATTTAATACTACTGATAATATTAAATATTAAATATTGTTATGAATCCATTTTAAATAAAGGAATTCTGACGCGAATATATGTATATGTTAAATATAATTTTATTATTATTAAATTATTATTAAATTTGAAGTTTCAAAAATCTAGATTTTTTTGATATCACAGCTTCACTTGAATCTAGGATTTCTTCGCGCAGAATTTGTGAATAATGCGAGCGAGCGGTTTCGCAGTCTGTTCGAATAATAGTAGGGAGGCTTGCTTTGAAATTCTATCGATTTTCCCAGATTTTCATCTTTCGACAATACGTTGTCACTTTTCAAAATGGAATCTTTCCAAACTCTTCAGTGCGCGTATCTCTTTCCTTACAGAAATAGAAATAACTTTTCGACTGCTCTATAATCTTGATAACAAAATATTGTCGGATGATTTCGTTTGAATTCGATATTAAGTATGATATATTTTAATACATTAAATATTTTATGTAATATATTTTTAAATAATATAATAATAAATTTTGTTGTTAAATATTAAACATAAAATAACACGGACTTTCTCTTTGTACACACACATACACACATACATGAACAATATAAAATAATAAATATAAAAAGTAAGTATTGTTATATATTTATACTTAATACATAAAAGCTGTTAAACTATTATTGAAATTTGGATTAGAAATGCATTATTGTATCATATATGTATGCATATTATTATTATTATTATTATTATTATTATTAAGCATTAGAATATTATTTGGAGGGAAAATATGTATCAACACAAATATTTAAATATTCTAATTTAATTTTAAAAAATACTGACAGTTTAAATTTATTTCTATGGGATCTAACCATTTTAAACTATATGATAATCATTTAGAGATCTTTACAGAGTGTTTCTGCATATAGTGTATAAACTGCTACAGCGGCTTCAACATATGAAAACAAGTCGAAAATGTCTAATAAACATTTGTCTGATTTCGGAACGGTTTCGGAGTAACGAGATATTGAAGTATAAGGAAACATGAATCATAGTAAATAATGTTTAATGTTCGTTATTCTGTTGATCTGAATCTTGAATCTTTTTTTTTGATAGATTAGATTTTTCATTCATCCCCAAAATGTAAACAAATGCACGATAAGGATGATTTCCTGTGCGAACATTTCTCTGTGATGACTATCATTGAATTAGAAGAGGCCAGGACACTCCCATTAAATGGCAAGCGAAAAGTCCCGACGCCACTGGATTTTTTTCTTTGGGGACGAATGAAAGATCTAGTCTATCAGAATGAGTTTCAGAATGCAAAATAATTATGATAACTGATACTTAACGCTGCTGATACTTAATCGATATTATCCGCGAAACTCCAAATATTTGTCATCAAATTCGAAACAATTTATTAATTCGTGCAAGAAAGTTTGCTGAAATCGACGAAGGAATTTTTGAACATCTTTTGTAAAGTATTATAGAATAACGAACATTAAATAACATTTACTACAATTCATATTTTTTTACTTCAATATCCCGCAATTCCGAAACCATTCGGAACATACGTTTATTAGACATTTTCACTTATTTTCATATGCTAAAACTACTGTAGCAGTTTATGCAGAGATGCCTTGTATACGTCAAATGACATCATATTATAAAATTAATTAGAAAATACACACACAAATTTAGCCAGTTTATTCTTTGTAAAATTTGCATGGATAATATTCGGAGAAATAATTACCGGTCACGAATGAGAAGGCACTCTTCTGGAAATGCAACAAAAGCAACATAATAAATACAGCAATAACATAATTCAACTTCCTCGTGCACAATGCGCATTTAATTTGAGTTTTTGGCAACTTCGCAGCAGATAACGCGCGCCGTTAATTGGACTGATTAAAATTAAGCGGCAAAAGCTCTTGTTATCTGCTCGTTTTACGATTTTCCGTATTTCTCTGGAAATTTATCAGAATGTAAATCGTATAGCAATTATTGTTTGTAACACGTGTCTTTCTTCTATTTGGATAATAAAGCATGATAATAAGATGCACGATATTTTAGAAATAATGGATAATTAAACAACGGTGATAGATTATATAACAGTAAACAATTCTAACTGAGAACAAAGCATAAAATTATAATAACAATATTATTGTGAAAAGACTAACAAAAATACAATGATTGTGGCATTAACTATTTATTTTATATTTTATTATATAATATATATATATTGTAATTATTTTATATACTCTGCAAAAGTTTGAAAATATTTAAAAAATTAATACCTATTTTTTTGAGATTTTATTTATTCAAATATTTATAACAGTACATTCATTTAACAATAATTCTTCAGATTCAATAACAGTTATTGGAGAGAGAGAAAAGAATTATTATTAAAAAAAAATACATTATTATGGATATTTGAGCAAGTAATCATAAATGTCAATTTTTTTAATGTGTTCCCAAACTTTTGGTCAGAAGTATATACATACATATATATAAAATGATAAAATGATGTTATTTAAATATGAGACTGTAAATTCATTCGTACAGATATATATAATTCTATTACTCTCAATGAACGCTCGATATTAAGATGTTAAACGCACTGTGCATACAAAATAGCGGGTTTTATCAGAGATTTACCTTACGAAGCGGTTTACTTGATCAGAAAACTGAATTTTCGAGGTTCGCCGTCGAGTACGGTGCAAGATTTCAATTTCCGCTTGCATCGACGTTATTATCCGATCTATATATAAACATGTATGTGTGCTATATATCACTCACTTCCCGTTGTTTCTCACGGCGATATAGAGAGGAGATATGTATTCCAGAAGGAAAGGCGATATTCGCTGCGGTTGGTAGTTAAACCCAAACAAATCAAAATGTAGATTAACTCAATCGCTTTTCTTGTAGGAAAAAAAACACACAAAACAGACAAGAATAAAACCGTAAAGAATGTGCAAAAAAAATCGGAATGAAATGACACGATTGTTATTTTCTGATTTTCAGCAACTTGTGCTAGTAAAACGACGATATACATATAATTATATTTAATTATAATTATATCTAATATTAATAAATTTTGTGATTAATTTCGTTTTGTTATACAATTGCACAAAGTTTATGAGTACTTGAACTTAGTTTCCACAACTGATAACATATCTTTTTGGAAAATCCGGTATATTTATGGACGCGGCCAGGTGTCTACGTGGTCAGACCATCTCGAGTCTTCTTGTAGCATTTACTCGTCGTTTCCTCAGCGCTGCCAATCTCAAGCTTGGTTATAAGTTACACGACTTCCCACTTAAATTCTTTTCCCACGGAAACTACCAGGAACGTCACCGTAAAAGCTACTTTTGGCGGAAGTTACGCCGTAGATACGACTGTTATCTGAGGTTTCTCGGCAAAACTCCAGACGCGATGCAGTTTCTTGAAGAGAGAATAACTGGTATCGAGAATCTTATATCGATCTAGTAAGGTCGAAGTTAGGTAATGTCGCGGAAAGAGTTAACGAGATATTATGTTTCTTATTCAGCTTATGAATCATTATAAATTATCAATCATACTACTATTATAATTTAAAAAAAATCATGATTGATTGATTTTTTAGATATTTGTGATTTTATTTTATATATGTGAATTTTTCTTATAGAGACTCATCAGAATTATCATTTATCTTTTTTCCATGTCTATGAATAAATAATTTTTCATTCTAAGTTTTCTTATTCAAAAAAGTAACATTACGTTTTATTGTACATATTTATAAAAGAAGGAGTAGGAGGAAAAAAAGGTGATAACTATACATAAATGTTGATCTATGAAATATATATATATATATATATATATATATATATATATATAATGTTAATGTATCTTCTAAATATATCTTTTACGAGGTAAGAAATAATTAAAAATGTAATTTCAAAGCATTGTGTTACAGAATATTGCACCTGGTACTTAGAATTCAGAACTAACTTTATATAAGCAAGAAAGCAGTCGCCTCAAGATGCATAAATCAAGGAGCGTTTCTGATTAAGGAAACCTACTCCTGGACTTAGATTCTGACTTTCTTAAGCTTAATGTAGGCACGTAGAATGCAATATCGAAGCATCACAGGGAACTTTTGACCGTTTTTTTTACGTCGAGTTATGTAGTTGCAGTTATTGCGATTATAAATGCGATTCATTACGGAGAATTAAGGCGCGTTATAATTTGGTATTGAACACAGAAAATGTGGAGGAATAAACGGAAATGTAAATATGAGCAATAGTAAAAAAAAAAAGAAGCGTAGCATCTTCCTCTGAGAAACTTCTAAGAACGAGGAATTTACCTCTATAGAGCGTACATTATGGCTTTGAAAGCACGATATTTGCATATAACGAGCAATTAAGAAGCCAAAGGAAAGTCAAGAAACTTTTGCCACGGGTTTACGTATGCACGCAGAAGCGAGAAAACTTTTTGCACTCGTAAATGTAGTCGTATTATACGCATTTAATTAAATTTTAATCGTTTTCTAAAATAAATATAATGTATAGAACTTTTCAATTACAAATCCCTCGATCAATTTGCAGTCATCTTTTTTTAAAAAAATATAAAAAAATAGATTATGCGCATTTTCTAAGCACTTTTTGTTAACGTTCAGCTTATTTATTTGGAACTATTTACTCAAAATAAGAGAATTATTTATTTTATTATCTAGAATTGTTATTTATTTTCTTGAAGTTCAATTTATAAAAGGAACTTTCAAAAAGAAATTTTCGATGTGATTTCAAAACTATTAACGGTTTAACGTTAGAAATATTTTTTCATATTTAGGTTAACTCCGCAAATACGCCGCGCTGGGATTTACGTCGCAGGAGTCAGAAAAAATAGAAGGAGTGGGGGTAATTTTCCCACAACTACTTTGTTGCCTTTATGTTATATTAGTATTGTGTTACGATTTATTTCATTTTCTTGTGTTAATATTAATAAAATTATTGTGAGTTGAATCGATTTGTTACTGTGTTAAATAGCGCCGTCATAAATTATAACTCTACATAAAATGATTACTGTAGGACTGTGCAAAAGACTTAGTGGTTATTTCGTGAAACATGAGTGTAGAGAAATAGTAAAGCATGTTGTATAACAAAATACAAGTACTTTGCTATTCTTTATTTAGTTTGTTGTCTTGTATATCCCACCTGTTTGGGATATATGGTATTTTTAACGAGCGGGATTTATGCTAAAGCATACGAAGTGCGCAGATTGAATTCAGTGCACTAAATGCAATAAACGCATTACATGGAATATATATCTCATGTCATAACACTTGTAATACATGTGGGAAAATTGTAATTATTATTTATTACTCCATATCATTTTTTCTTATTCCTTAATAAAACTTTATAACCGTATTTTATGTTATTGTGTCATTTTACGTCTAATTTATATGCATTATTTGTAAATTTTTTATATATATACAACCTTCCTTCCCCCTATAAGTAGCCATATATTCCATTCCTATATAGGATATACGGAAAAAATGCAATGGTTTAAAAAAATTCATTTTTTAATACGAAATATAAATATTTCGGATTTTTAATATTTTTTTCATAACAGTAGACAGTACAAAGTTTTTACTAATATAGTTCGTTTACTTTAAACATAGTAAATAATACTTAATAAATTAATAATTTTTGATAAGTGCGACGTACATACCGGAGTTACCCTATATATTATATTTTTCTAAAATTAGAAATACTTTTTCATTTCAATTTCTAATATCTGTAGTTTGCAATTTCCGAGACAATTTGTCTACAATAAAGCCAGGCACGTCTGATAATTCTGGATGTCTTTCTTTGTTTTAGAAATGGCATTCGGGCTTAGCAAAGGCAGCACAGAGGTGGGCCGATCGTTGTCTCGGTTTGGTGCATGACAATGCGACCGGTCTGTACCTGGACGGCTTTGGACAGAGTGGACAAAACATATTCATCAGCACGGGTCGTACGCTCTGGTGAGATATTATTAAATCTTGTTTACTTCTAGTTAGCGAGTTCGCGTTGCAGTTGGTATATTTGTACAGATGTACTCTGTGCACGCGCGCTAGACTTCCGTGAAAATGCAGTGGTCCATCTGCCATGGATGCGCACCGTTAATTACCTTGCCACTTCATTATTTACATATCAAAAGATAACTTCTTGAAAAGATACCATCCGGAATGATTAATTTTGCCGTTGGATATGCGACAAGATACCTCAAATTTTTACAATTTTATTACGAAACTTCGATATGCAATCAAGATAATTTCAAAGTTGATCACGTTCCGAGCTATTGGAAAATTTAGCTTCGCGCTGTGTTGAAAGAGCATATTGTAATTAATTCTTCAGTCAACAAAGTTAGAATTAGATTACGCAAACAGTCCACGATGGACTACAGCGTAGATTTCGGCATGTATACCAGGGGCTTTACAAACATACACCGGATGTGAATGATTTACGTTACACGCGGACAAATCGCCATTGCCACAAATCGAGAATCCCTCCCACCGTTCCAACATTCGTCGGAATGTTGTAGGAACTTCCCCATCAGAATGTGGTACATGGAGTACAAGGACTTCAAGTACGGACCCAATACGACGAATGAGATCCTCGAGATCGGCCATTACACGCAGGTGGTGTGGGCGACGACACATCTGGTCGGATGCGGGGTGAGCCATTGCACCGGTGGCAAGGGTCCGCTCGGCAAGGATTTCTATATGTATGTTTGCAACTATGCTCCGAGGTACGTATAATGTTGAACAATTGAAGAACCGTCTGAATAGCGAGTTCAGTTAAGCGGATTCAGTTTCATCATCTTACATCTCATATATAATAGAGAACTTCCGGATGCTTATATTGAATGTGTTCTTCAATTGTAAAAGGAAACACATTTTCGGATATGTTCTTTTTTCTCTTCATCTTGACAGAGGTTTTATAATTCATTTTTCATATGAGTTATATATTATTTCTCATCACACATGCATAATCCCTTGCATATAAATTTCATAAAAATATTTGCAATATGATTCTCGTATTAGGATTTGTTTACATGTCGAAACGCAACAAGTTTTTATTTTTTTCCAAATTATGTAGAACAATAAAATACATGTGTAACATGTTACACACAAATACAGATTACATTGATACGGTAGTAACGCGGTGTAATTATTTTCACCAGGGTTGCACGCCGTTTGCCGTGACTGTTATGATACATGGTTGTTTCTGCAACAGCAATTGCAATTGGGCCATGGCTAGAACTTAGTTCATTAGCATGGAATTGACGCAATAATTTGCTGGAGGGAAATGTGGATTGAAACGGTTAACCGTAAACTTGGCGAAAGTAGCGTCGTGCGCGGCATCGTCAAAGCAGATCTTAGTTAAATCGACATTTGCTGAATAGGAGAAGGTCAAAGCAGATTGAATCATTAACATAAGAAAATAAAGAAAGGTGTATAAAGAAAAGATAGAGATTAATAAAAAGAGAAAAGAACCTTATTACATTTCGCAAACAGTTCGCTTTTTACATAATAATAATAGTCATATTTAAATAAAAACTTTAAATAAAATCTTGTAATAAATAAATCTATTGAAAATTTTTTTCTAAAAAAAAATTACACCAATAAAAATTTGCAGACTGATAAAATAGAAGAAAAAAAAAACGAATGAAAAATATATTATTAAAAAAAATATATTAGGAATCAATACATAACAATAGAATTTGTAAAACATGTTTATGAAACAGAAGATATTTGTTACTTTAATATTGGAATATTTTTTTAGATTTTTTTTTTTCTGGAGTCAAGTATTAGTTACTGCATAAGCAGCTAAAGAAGAATGTTGCTTGAGAAAATGTGCCGTCAGTGTTTCTTGAATGAAAAACGATATTGTAGGATGTAGTAACATTAGAGTACTTTAAAAATTATAACTTCTGAATATAATTATATTCACGGTGCAACATCTTAGAGAATTCAATAACTCGGAGCCACATATTTTTCAAATAATTATCGAAGATATTTTCAGCCACTACATATATGGACATATATGGACTTGATTATAGCTTAACCTTTTTCATAAAAAAACAACCAATGTTGCATTCAAGCTCATGTCACGTAAGCTTTCCCTAGACATGCTGAAATATGTAAATCCTATATTTATACACAGTATGTAAGTGACATAACCCGCTTGGAGGAGAACAGGAGGAACGAGGTAAGCAAGGAAAACAAGGAAAATGGTGACACTGGTGTGGAATATATGCAACGTCAGCGCGAGTTATAGCTCGTTCGTCTTTGTCATGCCCATTGTGGCACTTAGACGGCTCTCTTTGTCACCAGTATGGCACACTTTCTCAGTATACTTATGGTTTCGTTGTCGCTACTATACTGGATGAAATATATAATATATATGTGTATGTGTGTATATATATATGTGTATATATATATATATATCTATAATATATATATATGTATATATTATAAATATATGCAGGATGCTCAATGCAAAACATACACATATGACGTACGATGAATAAGAATTTTCTTGAAGCTTGAGTGAGAGAGAGATACGAGTTAGTTGAAAGGAAAAGTACTAATACATATTTTAATTAAGAAAAACTGTTTGTGACATCGAATAATATTAAATTGAAAAATATTAGTAAATATTTGTAAAAACATTGATACTTTAAACGTAAAATTAATTTAAAATAAAGATGGATATTATATATTCTTCTAAGAATACAAAAACGATTATATTAAAATAAAATTGAAAATATTGCACTTTTTTATTTTTCTTGTTAATAAAAACTGAAATTGTTCATGTAATTTTCTTTTTTTATTTATACTCTGTAAATAATAATACTATTCAGGAAGAAAGATACAGAAAAAATAATTTGCCTTAATTTAATAATGTACATTCTTATATAACGTTCTAAAGATTATAAATTGAATAGTAACTTTTATCAACATTTTGTATACAACAATAATTCACTGAAGTAAAGAATTGATTATATATCACAGAGAAAGGGAGAAAAAGACAGAGGAGGGGAGGGGGGGGAAGGGACTACGCTGCTATCTTTGCATTCCCGAGTAAGCTGTCCAAGTGAGTGACAATAAATAAATGATTTTCTCAGCGACATTTCACGCGCGAGCGACTCACGCAATTAGAATTCGCTCCGGTCTTCGGTCTTGCAATTTATCGCTCCTGCAAACCGTACAAAAATGCCGGCGACCCAATTCTGAACTAAGGATTCCTACAAATCGTGACGCTATATATTCCTCATATCGATCCCTGGCAATACGCGGACCCGATAAATTTTCCGCGAGATCCGTTCTAATACGATCTGCGACGAGTTCACCGCAGTTTCATATATTCATATTACAAGACGAGATACTAACAGGCAAATGCGTACACGGTCGTCATATTAGCTTTTCTACCGCAGAGAAACTCGACAAATTAAACTAAATTCAAACGAATTTTCGAAACAAATATAAATTCACTAGAAAAATTTAACAAAATCTAATATAATAGATTTTAAAACTATAGAATATATATTTCGTACATCGACCATACTTTGTAATAAGCTTCAGCTAAAATTAATTAAAAATTAGCACATCCATTCATTGTGAAATCAATTTCCATAGAAAAAACTCTAGCATTTCAGAGAAAACGGTATTCCATAAAACAGTTTTTAGGATCATTTTATATGCCAATTTATATGTCAATCTGTACTTCTTATTAAGCAGCATACATTCTCGAGCAGTGTATTTGACGCCTGACCTATTTTGCGCGAAAAGCGAAGCCGGTGTGGCTGTATGGCCGCCATCAGTGGCCCGAGTCCTGAATAAATAAACCGTGTCAGGTGGTGGTGGGTCACCTTATCCTTCCTTTTATCTTGCCGTTCTTCCACACCGGCTCTATCTCGTAATTAATTTCGTGGATATATACAGCAGCCCGAGCTGGCCGGCCTTTAGAGACGGAAATTCTCGCGGGATCGTTTAAGACGCGCGATTCGTACCGAAAAATACTTTGAATGTAAATTCGGTGGCCCATTTGCAAATTGCTCGACGGTCCTTCTACAGCTTTTCGTTAATGCGCGTGGCTAATGGATTTGGATTAGGATACTGCCTAAAGTATTTTTGCACTATTATGCAGACTGTCTCAGAAATCGGGTATTTAAGTTGAAAATACTGGAAATTATTTTAAAAAAAAACGGGAAATTAATAATAAAATGTCTATGAACTTTAAATTTAAAAAAAGATATTATTATATAGTAAACAAAAATTTCTTTAAAATGATTACGTATTTTTCAGTTAATTTGGAATAAAATATACAATAGATTAAGCAAATTGCATCAATATAGAATTTTTTTTATAAAAATATAAGCTTATCTTAAAATATACAATTATCAAGAGGATACTTGTTGCTATTATAAAATAAGAAATTTAGTCCGAGAAATTTAACACTAAAGTAAACTTTAATCTAATTCTTGTATAATTACTGTTTTAAGTTTTACAAGGCAAACGGGCATGTTAAAATTTTCTCACTCTTATCTAAGGACACACAATTTATTCTTCTCCAACTTGTTGAGTTAATAATAAAAGTGTGTTAAATATCTAAATAACATCTTTTATGTAATTTTTTACTCTCCCTCTTTCGTATTCAAGCAATCATATCTCAAGCAACATATATTTGTAATAGTATATACAGTGATTCTATCCGCAATATATATTTATATATTGAATGAAATATTAATATAACATGAATCAGAATAAGTTAGAAACAGAGATCAATAAAAACATTTTGCAAAAATCCAATGCTGCACAGACTAGTTCGATGCAACAAGAAAAAAACAAAAATTTTCTGTCGTTACAAGTATCGAAATGAATGCTAAATTAGTGTCGTCGATATTCAATTTATATTCCTTGTCGTGCTCGAAATCCAAATTTTTCTTTCTTTTATAGTGGGCCAAAGCAGCTGAAATGCGGAAACGTGCTTCGATCTAACGATATTTAAATCGCAATGAAATATTAAAATTTACTTTTCACGTTTTCATGTCGCTACGGGCTGTTACGGTGATCGGTGCTGAGATCGATATTGTCTAACTGCCGGTATGTTCTTGCCTCGCAGCGGGAACTACAAGGGCCGTCTGGGCTTGCCGTACGTGGCCGGAAAGCCGTGCAGCATGTGCAAGGACCACTGCACGCAGGACGCGCTTTGCACGAACGCCTGCTATCATACCGATCTGTGGTCCAACTGCGCCGAACTGCTCAGCACGTTTGGTTCGTGGGTCTGCGAGACGGACACCAAGGAAGGTCGTGAACGCCGAAAGTTCTGCGGCGCCACATGCAATTGCAAGGACAAGATCTACTACCATCACGAAGGGTAGGAGGGCTTGACTTTGGGTCCACCTCCGTGTTGCATGAATAATTTAATCGCTCTGCAAAACTAAACTCAGACCTAGTGGGTGTTACGACGGCTAAACGGCAGCAGATCGTTTAATGGAGGGTCGTGTTGTTTTATTGATGAGCTCGTTTGTTTAATGATGAGAGCACTGGAGGAACACTCGCGATGTTATGAGCTAAGGCATCGAGAAAGGGAGAGGGTGGGAAAAGAGAAAGAGAGGACACACATAGAGAATGGATAGCGAATAAACGGGATAATATGGAAATATGGTAGATGAAGTGATTGTGGGATTTGTGTGCTATCTGAATCTCTGGGGGCCTAAATTTCGCGGATTCTAAGGATTGTCCAATATGATCTAATAGATCGATAGATTCTGTTCGGCAATTTAACAATTGCTGCACATAATCTTTCGATTCCAGAGATTCCAATATATTCTCGTTGTAATATAATCCTTGAATTTTAGAACTCTGAATTTTATAATTCTCGAATGTTCAGGATCCTTTGAAATTTCACAAATTGCCGGTGTAAAAAGTGTAAAACTCGCGTCTGCCTTTTATGATTTGCACAAAACTTCATTTCCTATGAAAAGATGTCAATCATAATTTAATGTGTTACAACAATATTTAATTTAACATTTAATTTCTTTGTGTATTCGTTTCTTCTAATAATATAAAAACAGTTCAAATAAAGAATCTTAAATAAATTAATTTTTCAGATGAATGTATCGTGATATTGATATCGAGAAAACATATTACATTTAATGTCTATATTTTACGTTGTTAGAGGTTGATATAATTTTCTAATTAATATGCACGCACACGTACGTTTGCAGGAGAACAAAGTTACAGGACTAGGTTTGAAAAGTTTTTATATATATAGTATACACTTAAAATTAGCTTTTTATCGGTGATTCTTTAATCTGCTTCAATCTGTACGTATCGAAAAAAAAGAATAAAGAGACCAACTTTATATTTTATATTCGTTTATAATTATTTTCACATTGCTTATGTTCTTATAAACTTGCATAAAGTAAAGTTTAAAACATAACATTTTATCAGTTTAATGTGGTTGCCTGCGTGAATCATATTTTTGGCTTTAAATATTTGTCATATTATAAAATATTCTATAATACATCAAGTTAATTAAATGGGTAAACGAGAAACTCATTTAAGCAGAAAACATAATAAGCTCATACGAACTTATTACATTTTGTAAATTTAATCGTGAATGTTTCGCATTTCTTCTATTTTTTATCTGAAAAATAACTTTTAAATAAAAAAAATTGTAAATAAATCCAGTGGGTAACATATCGAAACTGACAATTATTAGACGATAGACGTACTTCTAATTTTAGCTAACTTGTTAAGAAACAATGTAAAAATTAAACTAAGCTTTGAGGAGTGTCGATGTTTCTTGTCGTGATATAACGATGAAACTTCCCTTTATTAGCACAATTAACGATAATGATAACAGTTATTTTTATCTTAGATTTAACAACAGCGTGTTTACGTGCAGTGCGATGTTGATTGAAAGCAAGTCGGAATTGTAAAGTTAACTCTTTACCGCATAATTTCTCTTACAATTAAGAATATATTTCGGATGAGTATAACGCGGTGCGTTTAATCTAAAGATATAATATTCTCTTCTCATGAACGATTTACAAAGATACATATCGCGCGACAAAAGCGCATTACTATTATCTTCGTAATAATACGTTTATTATGTAAAACGAGAATTATCGGCCAGATCACGAATAAATAAAGATTTATAATAAACAAAAATGCAAAAAATTTTTATCGAGTAAAAGATAAATTTTTCTAAAAATAAAATATTGCCAATATTTTATATAAATGACATCTATTCGATTATTGTAAAAAGTAAGATATACTTGTAATATAGCGCATCGCACGGTTTGTAAGTGATTATAACGGTTAATGAAAAATCATTGTTGTTATTTTTATAGGAATTGAAAAATCGATATTGTGAAAGATATGCCATAATAATGCGGTAAAGAGTTAAGATAAATCGTAAATCATAAAACACATAATCAATGCGTTGAGAAACAACATATGTGACGAATGGCGAGCGTGATTGATGATAATGTTAGGTGTTTGATTATCGATAATTAAGAAGTTCGGTAAAGAGATATAACAGTGAATGTAACGGTACAGCTCCAAATAAAATGTTTAAACTGTAATACTTTTTGTCCACTTACAAAATAAATATCCTGTAAATATTACATTTTCCTGTGCATTTCATCATTTACTTAACCGTATTCAAATAGTAATCCACCAATAATTGTTTCATTAGCATTTGAATAATTTACAATTGTAATATTGAAATAATAAAATTTATCAATACGTAATAAACGCATAAGCAATCCTTGGCAACGTATAATATCATGAGTTGAGTGCCTCTTTAGTGCCTATAATAAATTAATATTACTGTTAAATTTTGACAAATCGTAGCTATATTCTCGTTTGGGAGAATGAACGCATGTCGGTCGATTATGGTGCGTTTAATCGGTCGTAATATTTATTTGTTACCAGGGAATCGAAGGATTAAACGGAATTATATGGCGAATAAATCGATACGAGCTTTAAGGGAGGGTGGAGAGAGAAGGAAATTATCCCCTAGGTCAAGAGAAATGTGCAGTCGGTGAATTCGAGTCAGCGGTGAACCGAATGCATACTCTCTTTTTGCTTCAAAGGGCTTAGGAATGCTTTTCAAACTGTGTCTGGGAACCGACAATAATGGTTCCGAACTTCGCCAGACTTTTAAATGAAGAGCACTGCATTGAGATTTTCTTATGTCAAATCAGTGTAACTATCGATTTTGATGTTAATCCTTTTGCTAAGCGTAAATATAAGAGTAAGTAATTTTATACGTTTCTCATTATTCTTTAGCATTTTGACTCTCGTATTTTAAATACGAGGAGCAAAATACTAAAAAAATTAAATATTCAGTTACAACCTTAATATAACCAAAAATGATTTTATTTTTCTAAATATTTAATAAGTATTACCAAATAGTTAATTATATTATTATGTTTGTAATACTTATTAAATATTTAGGAAACTAAAATTATTTTTGATTATATTAACCAAACATTTAATTGAAATTACTTCATCAATATTTGATAGCTATTATCGAACTTTTTTTTAACTTTTTTTTGTGTGGCGTTGGATTCTAATTTAGATAATCTATTAGCTAAAAAAAGAATTAAATTAATTAACTAAATAAATAAGATCTTTAAATAAAGTTATATAGACCCCCCCCCCTCCCAGAGGGTATCAAAGAAAGTATTATTTTATGAATCCTTTTGTCAGTTGGGCCGGAATCGGCCGCTCAGAGCGATACAGCCATCAATTTCCAGTGTGGTATCAAAGGACGCGAGCGAAAATCGATTTTATCGTAACGGGCCCCGCCAAGTGGAATAATACTCGTTCGTCGCGAAATTGGGCCGATTTGTCCGTGGGCTGATGACTTCGGCAAAGGCCGAAAGGCCCGTCGACACAGATTCCTTTGAACATACCCCGTCGGAAAGCCGGCAGAACCAAATGGCAATGCCATTCCGTTGCCGATAATGCCGCCACGCGCTTTCGTCAAAGATCGGCGATCGCATTGTCGTGAACGAGCAATTTCCTACCGTACGTCTTTCGAAGATTTCTACGAGGCAATTGAAATCGACTA
Source organism: Acromyrmex echinatior (assembly GCF_024713525.1). Lineage (NCBI taxonomy): Eukaryota > Metazoa > Arthropoda > Insecta > Hymenoptera > Formicidae > Acromyrmex > Acromyrmex echinatior. Next base: position 17,792,254 of record NC_141854.1, on the reverse strand, counting down.
GTCGGAGCGGAAGGTTCGTTCGCTGAATTTAATCTTTTTTGTAGTTCCTTGAATTCTAGGGTGTAAGATCTAGTGCCCGAGGAGATTAAGAGTACCGCGAATAGAAATAACGTAGGAAAATCTAAAAGAGCACGAGAAAAGAAGATTTATTTTACAAATTGCCTTCAAGTTCGTTGAATAATTTATCTTGCCAAGTATCTTGCATGCATAATTATTGTTTCGTTATATACATGTGTACCTGTATAACAACATCGAATATCAAATGTTTTTTTAATAAACATTTCACTAAACAAAGGAAGCTATTATATAAGACAAAAAGAAGTTATTAAAATTATTTATTGAAGTTATTTAACATGAAAAATTATATTATTGCAAATCTTAAATGTTTCATTACATAAATAGATTTTTGTTTTTCGATTAATTTAAAGCAGATTTTGCTTTAACGAGCTTTATTTAAGGTTTCATTATCAAAATATTTTGAAAACATTTAAAGCTCTGTTATGTAAAAATTAATAGTATTTTCCGAAACACAATGGATGATGGATAACAAAGAAAGAATTTCTAGGTGTGTAAATATAATTGTCAAACTCGCTATACAAGAACGTTGCAATTATTCAAAATCCTGGCAATGTATTAAACAATGCAATGCAATAGGCTTGTGTCACACGTGATTCAGTGTACGTAATTTACAATGACTGCTAAAGCAGGTGTAGTAGTGGGTTGATTTATGAACGTATTAACTATAGATATCCGGGGCACTATCATTAGTTGATTGATAGCCAATAATTAAACTGTAAAGTAGCAATTCTCAGTTCTAATTACTTAGAAATCTAACGGAATTTCTACGCTGATAGTGGTAGGTTAAATATTTTTAAAGTTCCACATCAAAAATTGATCTATGAGTAAAATTAAATTATGATATCGGTACTTATGGAAATTATTACTGATAGATACATTTTAATGTGATATAATATATCCGTAATATGTCGATAATTACTCTGATATGTCATTTCGTTAGAAAACGAAACAAATCTTGGCTATAAGCTATAAAATATATTTGATTTCTACTTATTACAACGAAACTAATAACAAATTGCACTTTGTTGAGTTTTAATAGCAAGAGAATATTCTATGCTTCATTAACAAATGAAGATAATATGTTTCACGATACAATATTTCCGATTCCACATTGCATAGCATCATTCAATTACTCAATGTTCAAATATTATACAAACCATATTTTCTTTATAATACGCGTTCTCGATGTTTACATACGCAAATGTTTATACCATTGTAAATAATTGATCGAAGTGGAGAACATGCAATTATTTGAAATTTCACGTAATTGCGCTTGGCGTGCCTCGATTTGTTATGTTAATTGAATTCCTTGAGAGAAACTGGAACATTAAATTTTATCGAATACTCGGGTATCTCGAGTATTAGATCGATAGCCCATACAAGCAATTTTGTTCTTATTTCTGACTGCCGTGGAGATGCATTTATCAGAAGCCTGTTTATCGGAAGAATAAAGCGAAATTTTGAAAAAGAGATCCTCAGTTTGGTACATTTATGATGGAATTCATTTATGTTACAAGTCTCTAATTCTCTTATACACAAAAGAAGTTCTTCAATACACAAAAGAAGTATTTGCACACATCCTCTCATTTCGAAATGATTTTATACGCTAAAGAAAAATATTATTATAAATGTTTTGTTTCGGAATATATCGTTTTCATTTGTATTACACAATAGACATAAAATAAACACGCGTGCCAATGTATTTCCTTTTTATATAAAATTATCTCGAAGCAAATGGAGAGAAAACATTCTTTTTATCCATTGTACAATTTCATTCTCGTTTTCACAGATTACTCGATTGCAGCTCTGCAGATCTTTGGATTCACATTCATTTTAAATTTATCCATCACTAACAAGACTTGCTAACAAAATATCCTGTTTTTATACACTAAAAGAATGTATCTTCGCGTAAGGGTTCGAATTCCTTTTTTTTTTTTTATAAAGAATGCAAGCAGAGTTTTGCATAATTTATCGAGTGCTACGTGCTATGATTATACACTTCAAAAAAACAGCAATATCGGGAAAAGATAAACAAGCTAGTGCAGCTGTGCAGTATAACAGTGTAAGTATTAAGAACTGCAATTGCCTGCAGTATCTACGATCGGGCGGTGACAAGAGTTTTTCGTCGCGAAGTAACGGAGGACATTCGTTATTTTCGCCTTTTCGTCGACGTAATATCTCGCGCGCCGGTAAGCGGAACCGGAAACTAACCGGTAGGACGAAGCTGACGTAAGCTTCCGAGTCAGTGCGCCTAGATCATACCGAGTCGCTTTACTCGTATAGATGTGCGGCACAAGGTAAGTTTCTCGCAGCGCAGCGGCGGAAACGCGCAGTCAGCGTGAATCTGCTCGGGGCGTAAATCAGCGTTTCATCGACGAGTTCGAAAGCGAAAGCCGCATATCGACATCCGCGTGTAAATTATCCGAGCCATTTCGCCCGATCGAGCGGAAAGTAATTTTCGGTAAGTCGCGAATGGATCGTGTACATCGCACGAGAACAAAAAAAAAAGAGCTTTCTCGCGCTCGTAACTTCGCGATTAGTTATTTCAAGCAGGAAAAGGAAAACGTATGTCTAAGAACTCGATTTTTCAATAAGAGCTACGTAAAAATTCTGAATTATGAACGCGCGTTTGGAAACAAATCGAATACGTAAAGAGAAATAAAGAGAAATTCAGTTATTTGTTAGACAAAGTTTCTGTAAAATAACAGAAATCTTCGCTGTTTGTATTCTCAACGAGTTTTCATGCATTTACTAATAAGACAATATCATTTTTTGTATTATTGAAAGTGATGGAATCTTTTCATTTTGACGTGCTCTGCATTATTAAATCTTTAGATTCTAGGATGCGGCAATTCTCGTGATTTACATTTTGTAGTCTCAAACGCTACACGAAAAATTGTTTATGACGTGCAAAGGGTATGGTGGAGCTGAACATGAATTCTCACGAACATATTGATGCCCAGGGAATGAAGAGAATCTGAATCTTTTGAATATAGCAGAAGGAGAGTAGGTTGTTGCGCGATAGCCAACTTGGGAGCGGCGAATTCGTTTCCGGATACGGCAAATTCTTCCACGGCGAAAAGGTGCGATAAAAATGCTAAGCGCAGCGAAAAGATGAGATGTAGTCTTTCTCATTCCTCTTTTTTCGACCCGTTGCGTTACATGAGGTGTGCGGTAAAGGAGTGTTATAAATTTGAAGATGTAGATAGCCTGTGGGTCTGCAAAACGTAGAAAAGTTTCTTTGATCCTGCGGACCAAAAAATCGAGACTGTTGGATAGCCAGACTGTTGGAGCAGCTAGATTTTTAACTTTAAATCCTTGCGCGTTAGATCTTTAAAACTTGCAGCTACTCGGATTCTAAGATGCTTAGCACTTAGCTCTTTCATCTTATTCTCTCTATATTTTCAGATTTATATTTTCTATAAATCTTGAGAGTATTTTTCAAAAATCTAAAGAGAATTCTTTGGTTCTTATATAATTCTAATAATTAAATTTCCTCGTCTTATAAGTTTCTCGTCTAGTTTTCATTTCTTAAATTTCGACTTTCTATAACTCTTGCATCGAATGTTATGAATAGTGCCTGTCACGGCAAGTTAAAGACGCGCATGACCGTCAATATGTCTGCGCATCGTGGCAATATTTCATGACGATGAAAACTGCCATACAACGACAGTGACGAGCGGCATTGACTGATGTTGCTGGAAAGTCGACACGACGTCTTTGAGTAAAAAGCTTGGCGTTGCTTCGTTTACGGAAGCATAAGGTCGACTTCGTGCGAAAGTTCTTCAGGATTCGCGTGACACGGCAAATTGCAAATTGTCGGAATTCGCCAAAATTGGATTGGTACCGCCGTTAAGTTGTGAGAAATTTTCTTGACACCTACTTTTTGAATCAGTAGGTATATATATTTAGGAATGCGAATAACGTGGAGAATATTTTGCCTCGGTTATTTAACGAACCTTTTCATCACATTATTGTTCTATTTCTGATTGAACTATGTTATACAATATATTATTACATCGACTTTATTAAAATCGGAAGAAAATATGTATAAAAGTGGAATTTAGAAAAATTTTAAATTATTATCAGTATTTAAATTTACAATCTCTTTAATGAATAGATACAATTTTTTATATATAACTAAATATAATTTTTACACATTTTTAATTACAAAAATAATTTTTGTTAAAGAATAAAAAATATCAATGTAATTATTATAATATTTTATACAGAATTATAATTTTATAAAATTTTATATAGTAATATTATATTTTATAATTAATATAAATATATATATATATATATATAAAATTATACAAAATACGCTTCTTGAGACAATTAAAAAATTTTTATATCGTGGGTGAGAAATAATACGGTCTCGGTTATCGTTATATTTATAATTATCTGTAATAATTATATTTTCCTTTCATGTTAATTTATCCGCATGTCATTCGTTATTATGACTAGTTTTCTTGTATAGATATTTTCTCGAACTAAATAAAAGGCTAGCGAGCTTCTTTTTCTCAAACGTTTCTTTCTTTTATTCATTAAGTGCCGCTTCGCGTAAATTATCAGAGCTTTCGTGGAGCTTTAACGCTTCCGCTCGATTTACCCGCTCGCGGCATTTCTTCGAGAAGGCAAATCAGATCATGTTTAGCAATGGCTATTCTATCATTTGTACCGTGCAAAAAATTAGTTCAATTAAGAAAAAATACAGTACATTTTTCGATAGAAGAATTGTATGCGTAAAAAGTTACCGTTTGTGTTAGAATCACATTATAAAAAATCAATTACTGCTAGCTCTTTCTATTAAATAAATTTATTATTATAAATTTATTATTAAATAAATTTATTATACTGCAACATATCAAAGAAATATAAAAATAATGTAGATACATTCTTAAAAAAACTTTTAAAATCAACTTTTTCTAAATAGTCGTTTAAAATAGAATAAAAAATTCAATTATTCAAATTCATTTATTCAATTTTAGAAACTAAAAAAATCCGATAAACTGAATTTAAAAAAAAATTAAATTTTAAACATTTTTTAAGCTATTATACCTATTTTTTTGTTATATGATTTCCTGGATTTAATTATATCTGTTTCTTTCGTGTCTTTCTCTAATGAGCCTTTATTTCGAAATAAATATTTTTTGTTTATTTTTAATGAGACATATGTATATTAGATAATTAACAATTTTGTTAATTAATTTTTTCATTTTTCTATTTTCTTTGCATTTATTTTTAATTAACGGTCACTGACATAAGATAAACAAAAAATGTATTTTATAATATTAAATAATGTAACAAACATTAATAAATTACAATAACCAATGAGCTTATTACTTAGATAATATTAAATTCTAGGTACCAAATGCCAGATATTCCAAGCCCTGATTTTATAATATTAGTTAGAGAAATATATAATAATGCCATAAAAAAAGAAGTAAAATCAAAATAATTTCAAGTATCTTTATTTATTAAATAATATTTTATTTTTATTTATTAAACGTCCCATAGAACACAGTTCTCCTAGCGACATCTTGAAGACATCCTTATGATATAGACGTCCTTTAAAACAGTGCGATATGGAATAATCTCAATTACAATATACTATATAAAGTACAGATGACATTTGAAGTGTATTAAGTGTATATAACAATACATTAAAATGAGAGAACGAAATGTAATGCATTTTTTAAATAATATCAATTTGTTTAAATAAAACAATAATTTTTAATTATATAAGCATCCTCCTTCCTGTAAAGGATATGCCGTAGCGTTTCTTTCATGATACTATATCCCTTCGTATAATATAAAAAAAGATGTTTTTACTGTATTAAACTTCAAAAATATACTTGACGGGAGATGCTACCGCGTTTCCTGATAATCAAATAATGGAACATTAATAAATTACAATAGCACAAAATTTCATCTGATATTATCCTCTGTAATGAGTTTCATGTAAATCTTAATTAATTATACTATTAATTTAATTTCACAAATCCAAGTGCACTGTTAAATTATTGCTAATTATGGAAAATAATGCTGGCTATATTTTTCAAATCATTTTTGACAGCTCGGTATAACAAAATTTATTACAAATTTTGATATTCAAATAACAAATTGTAACAATGAACATTTTTTTATTGCATTTTTTACATATTTATTATAAAAATACAAGATTTTATGTAAAAATTATATACATAGCAATATTATTTTTTACTTTACTTGTAGTATCTTTAGGAAGCAATTATTTGATAATAATGTTAATAGATACTTCATTTATTCCACAATTTTTCGTTAAAAACGTCACATTCATGAAATACAAAAATGTGAAATGACAAGTTATAAGACTTGATATTGAAACATATTTTTTAATATCAGTCTTTTATTAATTTTATTAATTTCAATAGGCAGCTTGAATGTCATTAAGGTTTTCTGGATCACTTGGTTACAAAATTCTACGATCCTCGTTAATTGCTGTGATTATCAGGAAAATATATTGTTACATGATTATGCGGGTTATATATATTTCTAGAGTAACGAGCCGTCAATTTTATCGCAACTGATGTCATTTTATCGAATTTTGAAACTAAATTAATAATTCACGCTAATTAACAGGAGAAACGGTAATATGTCGTTCTCATCAATTCCAGATATGTTTACTAATACGCTACTTTACAGACACTCTCATTTTCGACGATCACGCTATTTGAATAATTGATTCATTTAACATTATTGTTGTTTATTAAAACACTAGTTTGATTAACATCTAAATAATAAAAATTAACAAATTTATATAGAATCTACATATATTCTTCGATAATTTTATTAAAATCATCATATCTTTTAATAATTTACTTCGTTCTATAAATATAAAATAAAAATTCAGAACGAGAGAATGATTATTTGTTTTTTTTTTATACACCATTACATAATTTTTAACAGGCATAAAAATGTTGTGTTTTTGTAATCAATATAAAGACAATAAAAATTGTTGTAAAATTTATTACAAAATTTTAATTTTTAAATAAATTTAACAACAATAAATGTTTTTATTGCAACTTTTAAATTAAACACAAGATTTTCTTCTACTGTACGGCGATTAAAATTGCGACATATATCGATAATAATTTTTAATGTAAAAATAATCAAAAATGAATTTCCTTATCTTCTTTTTCGCCAAAAGAGAATACCCATTACGAAAAAAAAGAAAGGAAAATTCGTGGAATGTGTACGACTAATTTTCCAAATGTTCCTCTAATCTTTTTTTCACTCGCAAATAAGTGAATTTCTTTTTTTCTATCCTGTCCTTAATTTCTCCTTGATAAAGCTGTTAAACTCTAAATGGAACTGAGAGTGATTAATAAAGTTCCTTTTACGGTTTCAGTATTATATATTCCGATTTTTATTATTTATATGGAATTAGCCGTACCATTTTTAATAAAGAAACGTTTTTTGTCATATTAGCATAATTCAACTCGATATATATTATGTGATAATTGCAAAAGGGTTTAAATTTTTTATCTAAAATATAATACATGGAATATAAAAACAAATTTCTTTTATAAATTATAATTTTACATTAATTACTTAAAAAAATAATAGCAGTGCGAAAAAGATATATGTAAAAAAATTGTCTAAAGGATTTATCTATCAAGCGATGCAGTAGCGTCGCGACGCCAAGTGCATAAAAATACAAAACAAGACCACTTGACGTGTGAACGTCATTGTATATATGTTCGTGCTGTTGCCAAATTCGCGACACTAGCTTTATCTAGAGTTTTGACATCAACAAACTTTAGATTAAAATTACTCAGAAAGTAAACCGTAATAAAAAATCTAAAAACATTTTTATTATATAATGTTATCAGTATTTTTCGATTGCGACCAGTCCGAATAAAATTGATGCAGCCGACACCGAGATCTGGAGATCGAATCCCAAAAAGAGACCATTTCAGATTTTCAGATTTTTTCAGTACATATGACACATACATGTAAATCGTTTTGTCCATTAAGCTGACTTTTATAATGTTTTAATTCAATTAATATTACATTAAAATTAGTAACATAAGTGAACATTGATGCACATACATATGTAATAATTATCAATGTATATGAGATAAAAAGAGAATGAGAGAAGGGGTAAGAGGGAGAGAGGGAAGAAGGAAGAGGGAAGAGAGAGAAGAGGGGAGAGAGAGAGAGAGAGAGGATGACGGATGACGATAACGACGTTTTTAAAAATTTATAAAAAGCAGTGAAATTTTTAAAAAATACCTTTTTAAGAAAGAAAAAATGTACTAAGTGCATAAAAGAGATGTCGAATAGTACATTCCTTTTTATAAAATACGGATACGAAATAAATGCAATTAATCAAATATTTCATGATGCAAGACACATAAGATAGATTGAAAGTGATTAAAATGATCAACTGGATTATAATGCAGAAAAAACTTGGTGCGCCTGGATGCAATAAAACGCAATATTCTAGGACCAATATGTTTTCATAGTATGGAAATTATTTGCATTACAAATTATAAAAAGGTTATTATATACAATAATCTGCAGATATACACAATACATGAAAAATCTATAATATTTCTATGCTTAAATATTATCAATATTATCACATATTATTTCTCCATAGTTTATATCACATCTATTATTTGTGAGTATATTTATATGTCCCATAGACTATATACATCACTATATACATACATATATATTATATTTATATACAAATGTTTTGTTTTTATATTTTAATTTATAATGGAAATACTGTGATAAGATAATATAGTCATACAAATGCAATGTGATCCGGGCACACCAAGTTTTTCTTCATTATAATCTAGTTGACCATTTTAGTCACTTTCAATCTATCTTATGTGTCTTGCGTTATGAAATACTTGATTAATTGCATTTATTTCGTATCCATTTTTTTATTAAAAGGAATGTAATATTCGACATTTTTTTTATGCACCTGGCGTACATTTTTTTTTTTTATTTAAAAAGGAATTTTTTTAAATTTATTCAATTAACAGTTGTGACTCGAGGACTGTTAATTTAATCGTTTTATTTACATTTCTACTTTCGATCGAGCAATTCTTTATTTCGAAATAAACAACGGTCAATAGTATTCAATGCGATTGGTAGGTATGCGTTGTTGCAAGTCGGACTAGGATATAAGGCAGCTTTCTCGCACGTTTTACAGAAAGTGTAACGTAAGGAAATGGAAGAATGAGAGCTAGCGTACCAGCTTGTTTGTTTGTGTGCAGCAGTTTCTTTCGTTTTATCTGCAACTCTCCTTAGCAGTCTGAGAAAGCAGCTGAAATTGACAACCGGATAACGCTCCGCATTTATATGTTCCTACATATATACTGTGCCTTTTATACGTAATATTAGATAAATAATGTGAGTTTCAGATTTTTGTTTACGCGTGAGGATATCTCTATTATTATATGAGTGTGGAATTTATTTATGACTCGCGGATTTTAAATCAGCATATCCTGTTCCGTGAATACTTTCAGGATAGTCAAAATGCACAGAATGCACAGTTAAATGCAAAGAAATAACAGATTCTCAATCTCAGGATGGTTTTCTTTAAAAAAAAAAAAGATGTGAAAGAGTTGTCAATATTATATTAACAAATACAAAGATTAAATTTGAAATTAAAAAAAAAATTTTTAATTTTGAAATAAATAGATGACTAAATTTTCGTATACTGAAGATGTTATATACATTATGTATAAAGATTGTAATGTCAAGGACAGAAACAATTAAAGTTTCTTTTGATTTTTTAATCTCGGACAGGACTTTAATGAAATAAGATACCAAAGGAAATATGGCTCAACTAGATTAAAACTGCGCAACTAATCGATTTTTCATCTTGTCTTCGCTCGTACGAGCTGTAGCAACTATGTTTTAGAGAGGTAAGAACGTTGGCTTGGTATTTTTAATCTCGAACAAACTGCGAGAGCAACAACAGCAGCGTGGGCCATCATGCTTGCTGGGATTTGTACAACATCCTATTGGGCATGGATGTTACGTGAGATTCGCGGGTGGTAGTTACACTATGCCGTAAAGTAAAGGGTGGCTTTACGACAGGACGCAAGGGAGAGACGCGGCTCAAGCAATTTGCGGTGGTAGCTAATTACAAAGGTCGTTACGAAAGTACGGAATAATTTCGTTCCCACGCGGATTTTCGTCGAATATTAAATTATTCTTTCGTCGCGCGTCGTTGATTCGCGCGCGTAAAATGAACAGAGTACGTCTGTAATATTCCGTTTAAGGCGCACGTTAAAGTTTATACCCCCTATGAACGTCGAAATTTGTTCTCATGGAGGGATTTTAGAATTATAGTTTTTATTATAGCGTCATCATACGCTACCTTCTATTAAACTTTCATTTATGGTGCTGTCAGATATAGATTTATGAAACTTGTATTAATAACTTAAAATTCTGTTAATCAGTATCCTTGTTGCTTGAATCTGTTTCATATAAATAAATAGCATACGTCATTATTATTTAAACGTTATTATATATATGATATATAATATATGATAACGTTTATTAATAAGTTCAAAAGTTTTTATAGAAACGCCTGATATTGCAGAATGTTTGTGACATTGTCGAGTATTTATGACGTTTCTAAAAATAACAGTTGAGATCGTTCAGCTTCTTTTGGGATACCACGTAAGTACACTTTCCTTCGAAAAACTGACAGCCCGCCGTAAAAGAACATTGAAGATGTTTCACCGTTTATCAGCTGGTTGCTAGCTGGAAAATACGTCCAAGGCGATACAGTTAGTGAGACGAGGCTGCACGAGACTCAACGAGCGGAATCGACGAACATTGGCATCATAAATTCAGACTAACGCAGCTCGACAGCTCGTTAACGGCTAACGCATGGTAAAGCTCGGTTTACACGCAGCCAATAAAGAGGCCAAATCGACTATACGCGGATTATTTGTTTGCTCGTTTTATAACAGAAGAGGGTGTGTTACAATTATCTAAAATATTGGCCAAATATTAACAGCAAGTAATTACAAAAAGATAAACTTACATTAGCAAAGTGAAACTTTAGATGAAAGCAAAGGTTTCAAGTTCGCTTGTTTAATATGCAAGGAAATAAGTAAAAGAGAACCGCCTCAAGGCGTTCAAGTTGTAACATATATCGCGATTATACGAAATCAATCTGAAAGACAATTACTTAGATAAAGCGAATTAGTTATTATTCTTTCGTGAACTTCTGCAAAAAAAATTGTCAACAATATTAACTTACTATTTCTGTGATTTGTTACTTCATTGTGGCTTCGTATATATAGAAAGGACAATTGTATTAACAATAAAATATCTAACAATTTAGCCAGATCTAAAAATAATTTGTTGAACTAATAAAATAATTTTGTGGGATGTTCAAGTTGATGGCTAGAATGTTAAAAATTTTTGCAGCATTGCTCATCATGCTTAAGTTTCCCCTACATAATTATTTTGATAGTTCAACAAAATTATCTTCAGATCTACTAAATTTTTAGATACTTCAGCGCAAAATCATTCCTTCTATTTAGACTTGATATAATTTGTTTTTTTATCCGAAGTTGCATTCTTCGTAATCTTAATGTAATCATCTTACGACATTTGTCCAATCTTCAAACTCAATGTTCACATCGATTGTCAACAATTATTACACATCACATAGATTAAGTACATCATAGATCTCGAGGAATGCGATGCAGATCAAGATAATGATAAACTCCACTGGGGATTGTAGTTTAAATGAGACACAAGAGAATCACGAGATCTATGATGTACTTAATCTATACGATGCGTAATAATTGTTAACAATCGATGTGAACGTTGAGTTTGAAAATTGGACAAATGCTGTAAGATGATTACATTCGAACATATCTGTAAAGTAAAAGTTTTCTGTAAAGTAAAAGCAGAAGTTTCAATGAAACTCAGACGAATTGGCCGATGATTGCGGTTGATCCCGACGATCGTTCTAACTGTTGCGAGCTCACCGCGCTGTTTCAGCACGTGAACGAAGACAAACAACGCTTTCTCGCGTTATACAATAATTTCCAATTACCGCGAATTAACGGCGGTCCATACATTTTACGCTGTCGCACCGGTGCCGCTCGCAAACGCGCGCCTGTTTGCGCGAACTGTGTTTCTAGAACGCGCCGAAATATATCATCCTTGAGTTATAAATGACGGTAATTATATACAGGCCGTTTGGAAGGTCTGTTTATTATTACGGTGAAATTAATACAGTTCACGAAATATACAATATCGATGCGCGACTGCGACAGCTGCATGGACAGTGACGCGGAATTAAGGCAACGCCATTGCCAGTTATGTTTTTCAAGACAAAAAAATGATCAGATTTAAAAGAGAGTCGGAGAGAATATTCATTGTTTTACGAACTAAAATATTTTTTGATCTGTTAATCTTTTTAGATATACGTATATAAATTTAAAACTTGAAATTCTTTTATCTTTAAAAGATAAAAAAATTATTCTTGTTTTTTGAACTGTTGCAGATTTTCCGATTAGAGATAACTTCACGCGTTAACGTGCAACTCTTGAATTGTTGATATAAAAAGTGCAAATCGCGTGAAACAATCCGCTAAAACGCGAACAATCTCGTCGTCCAGTTTGATAAAACTCAAACGTGCGCTTCCAATCAATCTGGCGTTTTTTTTTAAAGCAAATAAATTACAATCGCCACTCTCAATCCGTTTCAATCGTGCGAAATTGACGAGCAGTGTACATTTCGATTTGTCATATCCGAGACATGCGATCGATTGTTCCGGTAAACTACGTCAGACTGGCACCCGTGTCGAATAATTCATTGATGCATTACGATGGAGCGTTAAAAATGCAGCGCGTCATATAAATATCCAACGAGACGATGTACTATATTAGTAAGCGTTTATCGATTTTTTATGCGGCGATAGCGTGTTATAAAGTGCGTGTTAACGATAATAATATAATCATAAAATAATGCTTGTAATGAGCTGGCTTATTTGCAATTTCGTAACATTAGCGTTGATCAGAACAATAAATTATGCTTTAAGCAGCCTCCAGTGACAACGTAATCAACGACGGTTTATTCGTTCGAATTCGTTGCTGAACGTGAGTCCGTGTATTCGTTATATAACGGGTGAACAGTATAAAATTTGCGGCAGTCGGCACAATGCAATTCCCGTCACGTCCCGGCTCGCAAATAGTTAATTAACTTAAGGTTAACGATTTATCTGTTCTATTCGTATAACAATCATGACAAAGACGCGTGCTGGAAATACACGGCGAATGGAGGAAAAGAATACAGTTATGCTTTTTTTAACCAAAGAAATGAAATTTTACGCATCATAAATCTTCGCGGAGAGTATTCGAAGGAAAATCGAATTTAAGAATCTTAAAGTTCAAGGATCTTAAAATCACGAAGACTTCAGTATAAAATATCTTAAATGTCTGGTAATATCAGGAAATTCGAAGATCTCGAAAAAAATAGGCAGTATCAGAATCCGTTTTCTCTTAACAAAATCGCTCGGTTTCGCTCGTTTCATAATACATTTAATTTTATCTTAACAATAAGTAGCAAAAATGTATAAGTAATAATATCTTTTTATCCAGTCTGTTGATTAAATGCATTTTAACTTGAATTAGCATATTTCCTGGCTAAATCAAACTATGCTTTCAATTTAAAATCTGAGTTAAAATTTTATTCAATAAAAATGAATCCTCGTTTGTAGGCTTTTCATCACTTGATCGACTCGTATTTATCATCTTTTTTTATATTATCAATTATTACTATCGCGAGTTTAATATAGAAAAAAAATACATGTTGGGAAAAAATTTGTAGTTAGATATATCTAATTGAATAGAGAATTGTTTAAATTCAATCTTTTTTATGAAAAACAATTTTAAATAATATAAAATAATATATAAAAAATTAATTAAATTTATAAAATTGTTTTTTAATTTATTAAAATTATATGGTATTATAAGTTTTTGCAAATATCATTTTTACAAATATTTCGTTTTTTTTCACATGTATTTTTGTCTTTTTTTGAAAAAATTTAAAAACACAGTAACCTACAAATGAAATGTCCAAGCATTCAATAACGGGTTGGTCATCGCGCTATAAACAGTCTCGTGTAAGTTCGACCGAGTATTTCGTGACGTTTCATCTCTAAAAATCTTTTACGCGGCTGTGACAGCTACGGGCAACGCCTGTTAATGAACAACAGTGCACTGTGTATTGTACGCACGATAAACCGGGATTAATCGCGAGCTCCAGTAATATCCGGCTTGATGGACTTACACCAGACCGTGGAACGCGAAGTCTCGCCGCGGATTTTAGCGCTCTACCCCTTAATTCGTTAAAACATGACCGGTACCGAGCAAACCAGCTGACGAAGTACTCGTAAACCAAGAACAACCTGCGCTCGACGTCAGACTGAATTTAAAATGAGAATCTCGTACCGCCGTGCCGGTATCTTGCTTTACTACGTTCTGCAATTTTGAAAGCGTCCGTCTTCTTGTCCTTCCGTTTCTCTCGTATCTTATACATCTAGAATTTTCTTTTACTATAACGTGAAAGAAAGTGTCTCTACTTCATCAGAACTCCATCAATCATTTGCACAAGTTTTAACTGATTTGATATTGTTCCAGAGACAAAACTTACGTAAGAAACAACTAAAGGATATGAAGTTCGAATTTGTCTCTCTTATTTAAATTTCTTTAAAAGATCAATAAAAGATTAACAGATCTCTCAAATTTAAGAAACAATAAAAAGAAATAAAATTCTTCCTTCTTCTGAAACAAAAATATGAAAAATGTACTCGTAACTTTTCATTCGTGTGCATAATTATTTAAATTAGTATGATTGATATAAAAGATTGTTTGTAATGATTGATATAAAAAATTAAGTTTTTTTCAGAAAGAAATATTTGCTCGGTTATATTTATTGTTATTTATATTAATTATACATAATACAATTCTGTAATTGTTCTACTATCGATCATGTGAATTCTTTCGTCTTATCGATGATGTCATTCAGCAATTGTTATTTGCTATAAATCTCAAAGAAGTAACTGTCTCAAGGAAGCTGTCTCTGAATCGACATTTACTCTCTATCTATCCATCTTTCCATTTCTTTTCGTTCTCTTTTAAATCAAATATACTTACCTTCTCTTTCTCGCTCTCGTCTTAGCTATCTTTCACGATTTTATTAAGACCCATTCTCTCATGAAAGTGCCGCCGTTATCAGATTAATTGTTCAGCCTCAGCACGTCTGCACGATTTGTTCGGCTCATTTCCGCCTCACGTGTCAACAAGCAAAGGGAATTTCAGTCGCAGGAATCCATTTGTAGGAATAATAATGGGAATATAATTTGAACAGAGGGGATTTGTACAATCAGAGATAAACAAATTTATCACAATATTTATCTATATGTTTTATAGTATATGGTAATTATTGTAGTTATATAAAGAATTTAAAAATTATTTCTAACATCTATTTAATCGCAATCATATCACGCAAAAACGTGTCGTTTTATGTAAAAATGTTATTTATCGTAAATGTATCTATGATATATAATTACCGACAAAGCTAGCAATGATTTTTCGATCAAGATCAATTCAAGTTTACACATAAGACACAAAAGTTACTTCCGCAGCAATCTAAAGTGAAACGAATGTTCATAAGCGAAGAGCATGAATACAAGTACGAATGAGAACAAGAATCGAGACACAATGAGAAGAGCAGGAGTCGCTTCTTTCGGGTAGACAACTGAAGCACAGTCACGAGTACGAAGAATGTAAGAATGGAAAAAGGTAGAACATTTGATTGTCTTCAAGAGAGAACGTTAGAAACGCTCCTCACCGGAATGTCTAGTTGCTACTCGCGCAAGAAAAGGTCGGATGTAATCGAGAAGAAACCAACTATGTAAAATGGAGCGAAGTCCATTCTTGCTCTTATATTGCTTAAGTAAATATAGAATAACTAGAACAATCACCGCTACCTTTCCTTTCTTTCGCAATGTCTTTTAACAACCTCTTTAATTAAAAATTTATCAAATGTGTAATTAAAGCTTATATATATATTCCAATATTATATCAAATTTTCATAGATTTTTAATAGTTTTTATTAAATATTTAATTTCTTTAATAGAAATCAGAATGAAATATTTGTTTTATACGAATCAAGAGAAATTCAAAGCAATTTATTCATTCTATTTATTTTTAAATGTATGGGATTGCGAGCTCGATAACGCGAGTGGATTAATCAGATAGTCTAAAAAATTATGTTGCAATAATCCAGAAATATTGGAAACGATATGGCACGTTTATGATTGTTACATTTAATTTACTCGCGTATACCGTTGTAATTGCGAAAACACGAGCGAAAAACAGAGGTGTACATAACGCGTGCTCTTAAAACGAGAGAATTTAATTTTGCCTCGCGTTGGACAATGTAGCGAGAAAGAAATTAGTTTCCAAGTTTTTTTTACCTCTTTGCTTACGGGAAAAACACGCTCATATATTAATAACAACGTGCACGTGTAGTAGGCTCAACATAATTATTTCTTCCTCGTGTAACAGCTATCTGCAAAACGATTTTACGCGCGTATACGAAATAATCTCTTTTGCCGTTGCATAATGTTGCCGTATCACTGATATTACTGCACACACAACTACTACAGCAATGGAAATCAGTATACAAATATCTTTGATATTCTGCTAATGAAATCTTTTCTTCTCCCTTTTAATACGGAATGCAGTATAACAGAATTATTTAATGAGAAAATTATATTTATTTAAAAAATATTGTTTTTTTATAACTAAATTATTCGTGTTTAATATTCCCATTTACAATGCATGTTATTATACGATTGATATTATTGCGCGAGAAACATGAAATATAAAGTAACAAGCGTGTATATCGTAGCATTTAATTTCTATGCAGTTTAGATATTTTATATGTGTAACTGTAAAATGCAAATCTCTTTTAAAATACCGCAACCGTTTTACTACAAATGGCCTTTAATGGACGACATTTTTACGTTCTCCTTTACTGTTGAAATATTTTTACTAGCAGAATATAAATTCTGTTTCGCACCATTTTTGCAAATAAACATCGACATCTTTAATATCCATATCTTAACAAATGTAATAACGGTTGATTGCGCTTTGTAATCTTACGCTTGAGATTTCCGCAAGGGAAATCTTGATTCATAAACATCAACGTAATTTTTGCTATTTCTCTCATTTGAATGTGTACTTTATCATTTGGGACAAATTGTTGGTGTAATTTACCAAAATTATAAGAAAGTATTGCAAAAATCGTTGTAACTTTGATAAATAATATTTAAAAATATAAAAATATAAATATAAAATTTAATTAGTCTATAATAAAATAAAGAGTCAATGATTAAAAAATTTTAAACTCTTAATGAATGTTTTAAAGTCTCAAAAATTAAGACATCTAAAAATTAAATGTAACAAATCCTATTCGAAGATCCAAATGTCCAACTAAAATTTTCATTTTGTTTAAAAATATATTTAACAGGAGTAACAATATCTAATATTCATACAATAATATGCAATAAATATTACTTTTAAAAATAAAGTCAACAAACAGATAAAGATTTAAGGAAGGAACAAAACATACACACAAATAAAGATTTAAAAGAAAGGCGTGCGGTAAAGATAAGAAACATAGTAATAATCTATTCGTAAAGACGATTTTTCAAATAAAAGTCGACAGTTAATCTAATGGAAAGAAAACGCAGGTAAATGATAAGCGGGTAAAAAAAATTAGAATCGCAAAACGCGTGCGGTAAAATTACGGCTAGGATAAGATTTGCTGTATAGTAGAGAACAGACGGTCGTCCTTTTTAAAAGCACTCGCGAAGGATGTAGCGCGAGTGCGGAAATACAAGGAGAAAAGTGCAGGAACTAAGACGCTGCGTTTTCGAAGCTAAGCTTTGCCTCGTAAATTCAAGTAAGAGCTTCAAATAAGTTCCACAATAACGGTTACAAGATTGAAAGGCTATGTTCTCGTGTTTTTCCACTTCTATCTTTTTTTCTTTTGCTTTTCCTTGAGCTATGCAAATTATTTAAATTGTAATAATATAATGTGACATTGTATTGCTTTACATTATATTATTATACATCGTGCACGTGAACTATTCTATTTTTATAATATTTGTCTTTTTGTAAACGCTTAATTCAATATTTATTACGGTATATACACATACCGAGAATCCCTCTCAAATCTCACTTTTGTTTTAAACTTTTGATTCTTTAAATAATAACGTATTTGCATTTCTGAATGTCTGTTTTCAAATATCTAGAGCGGAATCCCCACGACGTTGCTCGAATTTTCAACTAAACTCTTCGCTCCTACATTTTCTTTACATTAGATCTATCCTGTTATATTAGTCCTACCTGCCTTCATTTTTTATTTAACATATGTTTTTTATAAACGTCGCAGTCAATGATTCACTTTTCGCAGAAAACGCGCACCAGAACCAGATTTTATCGCGTTATTTTATCAGTCGCGTTACAACGTTTGCTATATTTGCGGTGACGCATCTTCCTAACTACGTTTCATACGTTTTCACGAAATCATGCTCTGTCGTTTAGTTTAAGTGCTCGTAAAATAACATACTCCTCTTTTATGGTCGACCCGCCTGTAGCCTTCCAATATTCTACATGGAGCATCTCGTCCTCGGCTTCCTCTGACTCGCGCTTTCGCGTTACCCTTGGCTTCCCATCTCTTACTGTCTGCAGTGCAAACTCAAGCAGCATAAATGCCACCGCTGACAGCCCGTAATGCGACGATACAACGTGCGAATAAAGGAGAATACCGACGTATATCACGGACATGTTGCACAGAATCAGTAGTATATCTGCGAATGCAATGAAAGTTCGCTAAGTTATGCTTCGCGTATGTGAAACTAGTAAATTATTTGCAGTATAATTTTAATATTAATAGTTTCATTTATAATTTACATATAATGTAATATTAAATTTAGATAATTTTATGCACTAACAAGATTTCATTACAAAATATTGTCAATTAAATAGATATATTTTGTAATTTATTTACTTTGAATATATACGATGTCTGTCTCAAAAGAGTTCGATTTCTGTATATATCCTTGAACATTCTGTCCATTGTGGAAAACATGTATTCAGTATTTAGAGAAAGACTTTGATAAGATATCCTCACCAAGCAATTGATCCAATAGTTGTTCAATCGGCAATACGTAGTTGTGTGGGCATTGCATTTCATCTGCTCATTCATCTCACCTGATTCAGGACTTTTCAACTTAGAAAATAACCAGAAGTTCCACGAGGCTATATCTGGACTGTACGAGAGTTGGCGACATTGAATAATGCCATGTTTAGTAAAAGAATCAGGTGAGATGAATGAGCAGGTGTGTAAATGAGCAACGCGATGCTTCAAAAGTTTTCGATTTTGACACTCACATGATTATGTATCGACTGAACAGCTGTTGGAACGTATCATTTAGTGAAGGTATTTCTTAAAGTCCTCTCTAAATACTGAATGTTTTCTATATAATAGAAATAAAGATAGAGATAAAGATAGAGAGAGAGAGAGAGAGAGAGAGAGAGAGAGAGAGAGAGAGAGAGACAAAAATATATGCAGAGGTCAAATATTTTTGGGACAGATCTCGTAAAATTTATTTACAATATTTTAAGAATAAAAAAAGTATCACATTTCGTCATTAAGTTGAAAAAATTAAAGTATACAGAGATTTTACAAACTATGGCTTGTACATGATAATAATGATTTTATTACAGTATATAAAAAGGGGCTAGATATAGATATGAAAATAAATAATGTTGAGCTATTTAAATAATTGTATTGGACACTCAAGCAGATTGCTAGAAACTGTTCAAACTTTTGACAAAACCTCTCGTAAGAAGAATCATCTGTTGAATGTTTAAACATTTTACATAATTTTAATGGTTCAATTTATTTTCATATCTGGACTTCAGTGAAAAACGTTCTTTACAAGTATCATTCGTAATTTATCATTTCACTTTGACTTTACTTTAGTTCAAATATTATTCATGACATTTGATCTTATTTTGATATTTTTAGAAATATGATTCCCATGTGACCGTTTTTGAAAAAATTCTACTTTTCCACATTTCCATCTGTTGTCATATATTTTTATTTTCCTTTACATTATTCTTATTTTATGTTATCTTTGAAACAGTATTTCGTTATAAAGTTATGAAAATGTTATCCTTCACAAAGATAAATCTAGAAGTAACATAATATAAAACTCAAGACTAGCATTTCTATAACAAGAAATGAAAGCAACTACAATAAGTTTTTCCTTTACATGGTTAACATTCGCGGATCGCAATGCTGCGTTGTAGAATCTCTTGTCAATAGCCATTAGCTTGCATGTTTGCCAATGTATTATAGTAATCGCGGGTCGATATAAGTTACCACGATCCGTTAGTATACGCAAGTAGCGAGTATAGTGTTCGGGTTCAGGTTGAAATCGAAGTTCTCTCGCATTAATACGTCTTGGTCAGGCTTTAGGAACTCTCTCGCGGGATCTACGAAGCTTCATTACCAGCACTAAGTTTCCATCGGGCGTCTTCGAAATCCGAAATGGCATTAGCCAACTTGCCATTACTGCATCAAATCTCTTCGAAATATTGCACAAACTCGAAAGCAGAGATGCCTCCCATATATAGGTTTGAATAAAGTGCATCTGGTTGTTTTAATGAATGAAAATTAATATCTTTCTTCGTTAAAAAATTAAAAAAAAAAATTTTTTATTATATTTTCATCCGATATTCATAAGAATATGGGAAATTATTATCAAATTAATTTTTGCAAAATACAATACTTTAACGTGATAGTCTAAAAAGCTGATTAATAAAAGTATTTTAATTCAAACAAATTAAAAAAGTTAATTTTTGATTCCTACAGTATTACAACAAAAATAAAATTTATACAATTCTATTTCTATATACGTAAAAATTCTCTCTCTCTCTCTCTCTCTCTCTCAAACATTATTTTTAAAAATCTTAGAACATCAGAGATCGAAATGCGGAATAAATATACTAAAGAAAATGTCGCATTTAAGAGTCTCACGTACCTACATAGTCATTAAAAATTAAATTGTCTGATAGATGGTACAGAGATTAGATCGTATGCGGATGCAAGAGATGCTCACGAGATTGCGCCGACGAGATTAACGGAGAACATGGCAAGAACAGCTCGGCAAGTGAATCTGAGTTGTGTTTCCCTCGCGGCCTCGGCGGCCTCGGCGGCCCCTTTTTTCCGTGATTTTATAGCGCACGATGGCGAATGCTCAACGACAGTTTCTCCCGCGTGAATATACATACATATACCTGGGCAAGCTCGTTGCAATGCCGCAGACGCACTCGAATTTTATCGATGCACATGACAGTCCCTTTCGAGCGGCAAATAAGATCGCGGATTTAAGTACATCAATGCGCCTCGCTACAGCGAAACGAGATTATACCGAGTGTGCGCTGACGGTTCGCGTCAATTTACATTTTAACAATAAACGACCGAGATCTCTCTAGCAACGGCATGGTAGCAGATGCATTAAAAATATTCCAATGCATCATGTTCGAGCACGGCCGGTTAGCATTGCGTCAATGAACTTTCTGTACGAACTTTTCACGCTGAAATTTACAATGAGTGTATTTTTTTACCATGTATGTCTCTGAACTCTGGCACCGGTTGCGAGTAAATTTATATGGTTACAGAAATGAATGTTGATGAATATGTTCTACTTTTTTCATTTCTATTTTTCATTGTGAAAGATTCGTAGGAAAATTAAATAAAGAAAGATTATATAATATCCATTTTTTTTATGAAAAGAATTATCGCAATAGTGTCGAGTTAGCATCATTTGAAAGAAGAATCGTATAGTTCTATATGTATGTGTGTATATATATATATATATAAATCTAAGTGTTTTATGTAATAAAATTATTATACAAAGTCGTATTCATATCATTTGTTCGTAAGCGTTTTTAAAATTACACATTATGATTCAGAGGAAATAAGATTATTTAATTACGTGAGTTAATTAAATTATTCTTAAACATCTTAAAATGAAAAAATAATGTTCTTTATTAGGTATTAACACAACTTTAAAACCGGTCACTTTTAATAAATATTGTGAATAATCTAAGAAAGAATAACGTTAAAGTATTATAAAAAAAATAATTTGTTATAAAAGCAGTTTAAAAAAAATTAACTTTTTTTAAAACATTGCAATTTTTCGTTCTTTAAAGAAAAAAAATTCTTATGTATAAATTTATATTTTTAAGAAGTTATTTGAAAATTTTGTTTGAGATTGAATTAATAAAACAAGACTTATTGCTCATATAAAAGATTTTCAACTTTTCGACAAAAAAGTTAGTGTCTTACCCTATCTCGAGCAACATTATCCGCCATGTAATTTGCCCCGACTCCTATATATGCATTGTATTCGTGAAATCCTTCAACGAAATCCGTGTCTACTAAATCGAACAGTTGATAGTCTAAAGAACTTGCAAGGTAGTCGAATGTATGTCGTCGAGTGCAATTCGAAAACGGAACGCGTGCCGAATACGAAAAAGAAGTGAGGAAAGTGCAGGGATAAAGCTGGAAGACGAGCCACAAGGTGAAGATAAATGCTGTAATCTAAGTTTTTCCATCTTGTGGCGCGCGGCGCTCCGAGAGAGAATAGAAGAAGCTCTTCTAGTTTTTTTCGCCATGTACGCACTAGAGAGATTATTTTCAAGTCGCTTAACCCTTTCAGTCTAGCCCTCATCACAATCGTAATAAATGACTTCTTTAATAAAAGCATCTATTTTATTGTTATCACTGTGTGCATTAACATTTAAATTTTTATTAAAATATTAAATTATGAGATTTTAATATCTGTCACAATTTAATATCTTCTCTCTCTCTCTCTCTCTCTCTCTCTCTCTCTCTCTCTCTCTCTCTCTCTCGAAAATAGAACTGTATTAAATTTTTGAAACATTTTTGAATTCTTGAATTCTTATATAGGAGGAGGAAGCAACATAAATTTTTCGATTTTATATTTCTAGATCGTAACACTCCTAACTTTATCTGCAAAACTTTCGGAATGTCAAAATCTAGAACCGTTAAACTTACTTTTTACAGATTTTATCTGTTATATCAAAAAATTTTCAACTCCTTGAATATATCTTCTATCAATTTTAAATCTTTATATTGCTTGCTGCTGATAGAAATAGGATTCATTATTCTACATACTATTTGACTGTTATATGTATATGTATTTTCATTTTGCCTAATTAAAAATATGTTGACCACTAAATATGTATTCCATTTCCAAACCTCTCCATCGCACGATACTCATCTTCATAGAGTTTCACTCCGTCGCAATTTTCCTCGCATTGCACCCTCCAAAAAGCTGCCGAGTACAGAAAACTTTCGAGAAACGCCGCGGACTCCATTCCGACATTTCCCTCTTTACTCCGTAGTGGGATTTTTCCTCTTCCTCTCCATACCTACTATATCCCGCAGATTTACGAGCAACGCGAGCACGTACTTCACGAGCCGTAATTTGAAAAAAAAATTCGCTCTCGCGGTTGGTGGGTTGCACCGTGGTTTACAATGACGGCAAAAAATGGATTATACCGCACTTAAGTTTCGTTACCTCGCTCGCGAATTTTTACCCATTTCGTTCTCTACGAAGTACTAGTTGAATGTAACCAAATATCGATAGTTCCCCGATCTTATCGCCATTCTACATGGCACAATCGTTTTCCGGTTTGTAAATCGTTTAGTGTGTTGTATATCTCGATGTGTCCAATTTGCAGCATTCGAGAAGCTTCTCAGAAATATAATCTTTGAACCAAGTGTAATCAAACTTTTTTTAACCCATTCAATACCAAGAAAAATTGTAAAACTATCCTAACGACTCTCTTCGAATTTTAATCTAGATTAGAAGTTTAATTAGAAGTTGATTCTTCATACGAAATTCTTCATACCAAACAAAATTAGAATGAAATAAAAAAATAGAATGAAATTAAAAATAGTTAAAATACCGTTTTTAAAATTTAATATAAATGAAAGGGTTAGATAATTCAAGAATTTAACAAAAATATAAAAATCAATTCAAAAATATAAAAATCACCGGTATTAACTTATATCCAAGATTATCGTGATCAACCATTAAGCACATAGATAAATTGAAGAATAACAAAACGACATTGTTTCATTATTGATTATGCGGCCGTTCGATATCCTTGTTCTCTACTCAGCTACATCTTTCAAGATTGGTTCTATCAAAGGATCGATGAGTTGGAACGAAGGAAATTGGCTGATATTTCAATCTATAAGTTTCTACTGCTATATTAGCTCTTCAATACAATCTACATTTGTTCTAATAAGAACTATCTTAAGTCCGATTGAAAATAAAATTTGAAAACTTATCTGCTTGATTCTTCAAATATCTTCAACAGATTTATACAGTCGTGCACCAAAAATTTTCAAAATTATATATAATATTCTCAAAAATATGTGTAATACTATATCTTTATCGACAGAACAACTGAAAATAGTAATATTAATGTGATACATTTGATAGCCATTAAACGCAAATAATATCTACTAATAAATATCATAAATGTTATAAAATACAATATATACACATATTAATATTCTCAAATATCATGAAAAATTATTAAAAAATAAAATGAAAATTTATTTTATAATAAAATCCAAATTAATATATTATCTATATTTCACCTAAAAATAAATAATTTTTTAATTTTTAAAAGTTAATATTGTATTGCTATATAAATATCAATATATCTATTCAATAAGAAGTTATATATTATGATCTTATTTTCATCAATAAATATATACTTCATAAATTTTTAATTAAAGAGGAGATTTAAAAAGACTCGTTATCTTTCGAGGTCATTATTAATAAGTCTTCATCTCTGAAATTCCGCTCGCGTTCTCCACCAAGGAGAACGCCGTTTTCTCATCTCTACTATACAAACATCGCTGACCCTTCTCAATCTTCCGAAAACAACGTTGACCCTCAGTCGAGCACAATGAAACACCCTCACGTACGGTATGCTCTTATATTTTCCTGCGTTTCGGCGCCCGAGGCCAGCCTGATTAAAGTATCTAGGAATCCAAGATAATAATTCTGTTTCAACTTCAAAGTATTTTTAAGTATTCAGGAAATCATTTATAGAAAAATTTTCTTAAAGAAACACTCACAACATTAATTGTACCAAACATATTGCAAACAACTATATTGCAAACGGAAGGGTTAGAACTACAAATCTAGATTTCCAAAGATCAATAAACCAGGAATGTAATATATCGAGGATGTGCAACAATACTATGACGTGACATTCAGATGATCCATAATTAGTAAATTTTATAATTCATATGAAAATTTTCAAGGAATTCATAATGCTTAAAGCATAATTAGAATTATTTCATTGCTCGTCAAAGTGAACTGAGATTTCGGCAAACTAATGAAAAATATACAGTTTTAAATTCATGGTTTTTTTATTATCCTGTATTTAAAATGTATTAAAATTAGTAATTGTTGAAACTTTTCAAATTATATATTGATAGATTCCGAATAGTACTAATAGAATCTGTAATTAAAAATGGGAATATTTATCTTTTTCTCTTTAGAAGGAAAGTATTACAACCGTAATTCTGTTTAAAAATAATTATAGAATATAGATCTCTGTTAGTATTAACGAGAAATATCGTTGGAATCATGATAAATTATCAGCACACATTCTACAAGTATCACACTGTCTTTTATATAAGGTACAAGTAATGAACAACAATGCTTCTAATACTTAAAATAAGTAATTAGTTACTGTCTTTCAGTATTAGTTGGTATTTCTGTAAGAAATTTATATATATATATATATATTAGGTGTTGGAATTAATTCGTAGCGTTTTTAAATGAAAGAATGTTATTTATTTCACATGAGCATTAAAAAATACATTAATGAAAGTACTTCCCATCACTTGTAAAACGCTACGAATTAATTCCAACACCTAATATAATAAATGTGTCCTTAATGTTTAGCGAAATCATTACATTTAAAATTCTTTCAAAATAAATAGTCAAAATAATATCGGAACTATTATGTTTCTTGTATGAATTATACTTGAAATTCGAGAGGACTATCGTGTGTCGTGTCTTAAAATAGTCTGATAGAATAAGATGGCCATTGACGTTAGCTTAAAATGGGGCAAACTGCAGATCCTTTCAATTCCTTCTCAATAACATGGAATGTGCAGTCATCAACAGCCTCTTGTGCTATCTCAAATATCCTAAGAATGTCGACAGCATGATACCTCTGTATTACATCTAACGCGAAACTAGCACGAGAAATGAAATACTATGTGAAACCATTTCTCCTTCTAATATTTTCCTTATTTTTATTAAAAATTTTATATTTGAGGAGATACTAAATAATTATGCATCTTTTTAAATATTAAAAAATGCAAAAAAAATTATATATAGATTAATAACTCTTATCAGAAGCGATACATTTTTATTGTATACGTATTCTCTGTATTTCTTCTTCCCATCTTTTAATATTTATCTGTTAACATCTGCTATCATGAAATTATTTTGCCTTGCCATTCATAATTCCATTCTAATCTTTTTAATAATAATAATAATAATAATAATAATAAAAAAGATTATTCCAGATCATCATAGATATTGTCACTCATTCTCTCTTCTTCTCTTATTTCTTCTCTCTTCCTCCTTTGCTTTCTCAGAATAATAAAAGCTCGCGAATATTGCTGAGTTCTGCAATTTCGCGAACCAGCACTCGTCGTCTGCTTTAATGTTAACGGAAAAAACTTTGTGTCATCGCATATCCATAGACACATTTTACGACAGTCTGATCCATGCTATATTTTCACAGATTTTCCTCTTGATTCTTTATGCAGGTTATTCTTTTTATAACTATATATATATGTCGCGACATTTGAATGCGTCATAAAATTGATAGTTAAAGAAAGATCATTTTTTCCTCTAAAAGCCTCTAAATATTTCATTTTAACATGAATCAGCTTCTTTTTTCAGATTTGATAATTTCTATTTTAAGATTGTAATTAAAAACACATTTAGTAGTCTTGAAGCGTCGTGTATATTTATATAAATCTATTAATTACTCTCTCTCTCTCTCTCTCTCTCTCTCTCTCTCTCTCTCTATATATATATATATATATATATATATATATTAAACGATTATATTATTGATAAAATATAATAATAATCAAATAATTTAGTCTATTAAATAATAAACGCAGAACTTCAATACATATTGCAGGTTTTTCTAAATATACACTATGACCTAAAATTATATTAAATGCATTTTTTATCACAATCTAAAAATAAAAGTTAAATCTGATGTATACATATGTATGTGTGTGTATGTATATAAACAACTCTTTTTAAAAAAATTTTTTTCTATCACAGATAGGAAGCTAAAATTTTTCAAAAAATCAATTTTCTCATTTTCTATTCAAGCATTGAACATTGTATTGCTTATACCAATCCCGAAATAAAATGGGTTACGCATGTAGAATTGAAAAGAGTTTTGCGGCTTTCCAGGCGAATTACTTCTCAAGATTTTTACGCCCTTTGCACGCCATGGAATGGATACATAAGCGAGGATCATTGCTATGAATATGTCCGTGCGTTGGAATGTAAGTAAGCGAAAAGCTCTGCTCGATCCGCTTTGCAATATGTTGATAAAGTTCGAAAACTCGTACTGCTTGTACTGAGAACTTTTTCGCAAACAATCTAGAGCAACACTCTAACGACCGATTGTTTTACTAGCAATTAGCGACATATATAGATAAGCTTAGAAGTCCATAAAATCACACTTGTTACGAACTGCAGAATTTCGAAGTAGTAAATTTTGTATGTTTTCCTGACCTAAACCACTACTTCATACATTCGTGTGTAAACCGGCAAAGTTTAGAAAAAGAAGCACAAAGTAAAGCAATGTAAAATCAATAAAACTAAATGTATAAACAAATATTAAAACAAATATTATCACGCTAATAATCGTTTTTTTACTATATCCGTTTTATAAATGAAACGGATTTTAGCCATAATTTTTCTTTACTCTTCCTTAATTAATACCTCTAATAATTAGAATACTCCATAAAAAGTCCACACAGAAAAATACGACCAAGGAAAATACCGTCCATTACACGCGTAAGACCTTTCAGCTTTTTGTCCGCTTTCTTTCTTTCCATTCGACCCCTTTTTTTCTTTCTAACAAGACGTTTGAGAGTGAATAGTGAGGTCAATGACGTAATTACGAGATTGAAAAGGCTACAAGATCCCTCATCAACGGTGTTTCATGGTTCTTACATCTGATTTGTAGTATCCGTAATGACTGTCAGATCTAAAAATATAAACATATAAATTCGAGATACATACTTTAATTAATATTTAATTTAAAAGTAGATAGAAATAACCAAGAAAATTTTTGCATCAAGATGTGAAAGATTTTAACAATGTCTATGTATGAAATCAGACATTCTTTGTGTAATCATTCAGTCAAACAACTGTTCAATATAAAAATTTTTCGCACGGAAACTTATTGAAAAATGGTCGCAACAGAGGAATTATTCGACCGGAAGGTCTACGGAACTCGATTCCATGGGCGATGATCTTCTTAACTGGCCGTTTCACAACGTGAGAAAGTCGCAGAATTGGCTACCGGCCAGAGAGATAGCCGCGGAAATACGATTGGACGATCATGCCGAGTTCTTGGACGAGTCGCTCGAAAATGCACATTTCCCTCTTTTCTTTCGACGCTATTGGACGTATAGGAGTGTCCGTCGTCACGAAATTGAGAAGGGTCGACGTAAAGGAGGCTCTTGGAAAAACTATAGAGAAATAGACGAGAAGAGGAAATCTTGCTTACAAAAGGAACGATAGTCCTTTTGCAAGAATATCCTTCGCGCAGCAACTGTGTTACTTTAAACGCAGCTGTGCGAAAAGTAAGTAGAGGAACCATACATAAAACGCGAGCTGTTATATCGTCCAGATGATCATAAAGCCGTGAAATTTCATTTATGATAATTTCTACAGAAACTAGAAACTAATCGTGTATCGATAATGAGTCAACAAAATTTTATATTAGAAAGGTTGATATAAAGCAGAATGGGAAATAATATGTTACTTGCAGTAACGTTATCGTTACAGTTACTTTTTTGGTAACGATCGATACTTTTTTGTCTGTAATGGTTAGAACGGTAACATCGTTACATTTGAGCAGTAACGGTAACGATTTCGTCATTACTTTTATTATTATTTTAATCCTTTACTATCTTTTTCCTTCCCTTATTCTATTCAATTAGATTCAATAGAATACAATATATTTTTGTATTGGAAATTTTATTTAAATGGAAATTTAAATATTGAAAAATTTTATATTAAAAAAACTTATTATATACTTATTATATAAAACTTATTATATATAACGACTCGTTTCTAGTTTTAAGTTATTTTAATATTAATTGTTACAATTAATATTGATTATTGAATATAATATTTTTTAATCTAATATCTTACTTTAACATTACAAAAATGTAACAAAAATAAAGAATCGTTATGATACAAAGTAGGTATAGAATAATATGCGTATAAAAATGTGAGAGAGGTATCAGAACGTCTTATTAGATAGATAGATTAAAGATTAAAGATATGACATATTTTTCTTCTGATATGATTAGAGTAAAATTGAATTTTGGGATGATACAACATCATTAGATAGATAATGTGCACTCAACATGTAAAGCGAGAATCGATCTGAGCTAATCGATGGCCACGTTTCGTCGTGTAACTGCAGTTACTTACGGGAGTACTAATTTCCCAGATTAATTCGGACGACCATCCACGGGAGATTAATCGTGACAGAAACTCACAAGCCATTCTCCATAGAGCGGAAACGAGCAGATTGAGCCGCGTGGTCCGATCGAGCTAAATCATGCACCGGGCAGCAGACCGGCAGGGATTGTTGCGATAAAATACGTTAGTAAGATCGTTACACCAATCAAGTTTATTATACCATGCGGTATCATGATACGTCACGTCGCAATAATAACGGACCGCAAGCAAAATTCCGCACACGACAACATAATTCCCACGAAATTACAAGCTGCGAGAGCTTTCAGTGTTTTTGCACGAGTAAATCGTGATAACGATTGTATCTATACATATTGCCTTTGAACAATCCAACCGCATATTCCTTTAAATCCTACATGAATAATCATGTCTATATAAAAAGGCAAAACCGATAATTTCTACATGTAAATGAGAAATAACAGAGATACTTATAATATATTCTTGCTGATATAGAGACGTTACGATTATGTTCATGTAACACCTAATTATGTAATTATTAATCAAGTTATGCGACAATGTTAACAACAACAACATACATAATATTAATAATAATGTTGATACGATTTTAACTATAGTATAATTCGAAAGATATATAGATTATTATTATAGTTAAAATAATTTTCATGGAAAGAATAATAAAAAAGAGAACTGAGAACCCTTTAATAATAACAAAAGCAAGTTCCTAAATTATTACACGTGTGATTCTAAAAATTAATTACAATTAAATTTCAATGCCTTGCAGGCCATGCGGCTTTGCTAATATAAGTAAATAAGCGATTTCCGCGATTTTTAACGTTGATGTAAACGAGAAAAGTTTCATCGATGGTCATGGCGTTACAATGTTTCATAAAGCTTATTTTAAAAAAAGTTCGTGCACACGTCACATGCATAGCTGCATATGTTATGTATCGCGTCTCTAATACAATGTAACTGTAACAATATTATCGTAATATTATCACGTTTTATGCTTTAACACTTTCGTTCCAATACAAGTCTTGTGTTTTTGACATTCAAGAAAAAAAATTATTAAATTGATATTTCATATTAAATTCACTTTTTGTATTTACTATCTTATTATTTTGTCTTATCGCTTAATTTTTCCACACTAGGATCATACATATTTCGAATATATGACAAAGTGTTTTATAGGATACATAAATTATTTATAAATTAAACTTCGGAAAGACAGAGATTTGATATTTATGTTTTTATAAAAAAATTCCAGCTCTTCAAGATGTAATTTAATTTATTTTATATTATTTGACATATTTACGAATCAAGATGACCGCTATTTTAATACTGTTGTTTTGTTCGAGTTTACTGTACTGCATTGCTCACGTCAATATAACCCGACATGTTATTTTATATTTTACATTTACGATATAAAAATAAAATGGACTGTTATAAACGTTAATTATTGAAAATTCAGAAGTAAATAACAAAAAATATAAATGAAAAGTACATTTATCAAAAAATTAAATAAGAAAAATATTTTTTACGATTTGATCTGAACGAAAATAACTTGAGTATAACATACAAATGTGTTTTTTATATTTATTTCTTACAAATGTTAAAATATTGAATTAAAATAAGATATAAACTTACAGCAATTTCTACACTGATTATGAGAGAAAAATTGTTTGTGACTATAATATATGGTATAATTATATGATACAAAAAATTATATTACTAACATTACAGCATTAATAACTATAAAAATGGAGCTCTTAACCATATTTATATTTAACATTTTTCTATGCAATTAGTCATAAATACCAAACACTTTTTTCTCAGTGTAAGTGACTTACAGTATATTGTACAACAGACTATACAATAAAATAATCAACATTTAGTAAAATTATAATCCATAACTATATGTATGTTCCATAATATAATAATATAATTAAATAATATGTATAATAATATAAATAAATAAAAAGGACCAATGTATGAAAATTGCTTTTTTTTTACAATATTTGGTAATGTTTTTAAAAATAATTCGTTGCCAAACATTGGTCTATGTACAGCATAATAAATTCTTGGTCAACCCAATAATGTTTTTTTATTATTAAACATTATTAAGCTTTAGTAATTGACATTATTAAAATACTAATTTCTTTCCATCGGATTATACTGACTCAAACATTATGCATATAATAATTAAAAATTTAAAAAAAAACAAACAAATTAAAACTTTTCACTGTTAATCAAATTAATGTTCATAAGCTGTAAAACAAAGTCATAAAAAAAAGAAATGCGCAATTACCATATAAAAATGTAATAGGGATATAAAAATTATTTTAGGTTAAATAGATTCGGACATTCGCAAAGTTAAGGAACAGTTTTAAATGACAAAATCTTTATTTGTGTGTTATTTATTCTACTTTCTTTCGAGATAACGGATTTTTCTAATTTTTATAAACAGATTATAAAATGAGGAATATAGAAGTGCCAATGAAAGTAGAAACATGAACAGATTTTAAATTAGAAAATGCAGTGACACACATCCGTATACTTCCTCTGATTTTGCCCGATGTGCAACTAGCAAAACAGGTTGTACTGAAACGTGATTAAAATTGTAACTCTCTGAGATCCAAAATGAGGTCTAGAAAAAGAGAGGGAACATCATTTTCTTGTATAAAAGAAGTAAAAGTTTAAAATTTTTAATTCACTAATTATATAAATAGAGAGAGAAAAATATTATATAAGTATTTATCTCTCTATATTCTACCTTTTTACGTTTGTTAATAAAAATTTATTTGAGTTTGTGAGTGCTTGTTCTCGACAGTTTAACAATATTTTCTTTTAATTATAAAAGTTCTATTAAATAAAAATCGACTCAAAAAAACTGTTCAACATAAATAAATAAAAAATGCCATATTTATGATCTAAGTGTCTATAATAATATGTTATGTGCAAAATTTTTACAATTTCCAATTCATACAAACTGTGCGCCGATTATTTGTCGATCTTGGAACACAGTCCTATAACGAATTTGGTTGGACGCACTAATGCGCATTAAAGTCGTACGCTGATTTAACTTGCATAAAAATAAAAATGCAAATATTTCGAATTATAAAATACAGATTTTACTTAACAACCCAACAAAATATATTGAGGACTTCATGGTTTAATCCATTTTTATATTTATATTAATCACACATTTTTACATCAATTTGTGTACATTTTATAAACGATGATTTTAATGCGCTTCAGTGTGTATTGAGTGTATTCGATCGAGTTCGCTATTAAACTGAAGCCGAAGTACGTAACATCACAAATTAAATTGACAAGCAATTTAATATTATATTTATGCTAATAAACGTGACTTCAGTTGAATTGGTAAGATGCCCATACAGAATTCGAGAAATCCTAAGTTCCAGTCCTGATTAAGGTGATATCAATAAAAAATATTATTAAATTGCTTATTAATTTAATTTGTGATATTATGTATTCTGATTTCATTTTAAAACTGTATTTTAGGATTGATGAATAATCAGCGTACAGTTTGTCTGAACAGGAAATTGTAAAAATTCACATTATTATTAAACATGTATATACGATCTGTCTTGGCCTTCCTCACTCATTTATGTTGCATAGAAGTTCTATTATAGTACTGCAGATCTTTTAACTATAAAAATAATAATATAAAAATATAAAAAAATATCTCGCATCGATAAATTAGGCACAAACGTGGCTCGTTAAGAATTTTATGAAATTTCTTAGTATACGAAGAAATTTACGACGTAAAGTATGATCGTGTCATATATGATGCAATCCATTTTACTTTCCAACATACATCAAAACAAATGTTATAACAAATGTTATGTTGATAATGAAAGGGTTGATTGATTATACATTATAATTAAATAATTAGATGTCTTAGATGTCTCTCGCTATATATTATTTTCGCATTATTTTTAATAATTAAACTAACGGAATAATAATTAATTAAACTGAAAGATTTTTATCGTTTATATTTTAAAAATATTTTTATAGATCATATACGGACACATATATGTATTGTATATATAAAATATATATTTATTTGATACAAAATTATGTGATTGAAGTTTAGAAAAAAAAATTAATTTAACTATCATTTCTTTATTGGACATATAAAGAAATAATAGAAATAATAGAAATAAAGAACTAACACAAAGAAATAACAGTTAATCTTACAATAAGTAATATTTGCTTATTGTAAGATTAACTGTTATTTCTTAATCGTAAGTAAATAAATATTATTGAGAAAAATGCGAAATAAATGTCTCTTATAACTGTAGTTATTATTTCATTTTTATTAATATTTTCAAGTCATTCTTCAAATATTATTCTTCTCTCTTCTTTTATTTATATTTATGTATCTTTTATTTATGTATATTACTCATTCCATTATATTTTTAACATAAATAAGTTTATAAAACAATTAATGATTTACCTCAATGAATTTAGATTTAATTATTATTGTGTATTAATTATAATTTGCTACGTTATACCAAACTGTTTATTCATGTACGCACGATATTAATTTTTTTTTAAAGAGAAAGAAAAAAGAATAAAAGAAATAGATTATACGTACAAAATATTGTTTATCTTAACAGAAATATCGTATATAAAATTAACTTTTTCATTTTGTCCAAGACGTAGCTTAATAACCATTAGCCAGTTTTCCATTTATATAACGGATCGTTAAACTGCGTCTACGGAGAATTATAAACGAGCTCATTCCATTAAAGTTATACATAAAAACAATATCTTCTTGTAACATTATTTCTTGTTAATATGCCTTAAGGAAAAAACAACCAAAAAGTCTTTTGTTTCTATACAATCCAAAGCAAAAACACGTAAATGCAACAAATCTCAGATTGATGCTTACGATATTCCTTAGGTCGCAGTCCGATTCGCGCTCACAACGCTTAAAAATCATTTCATTCTTGTTGTTTGTCAAATGTTAAACGAAGACAAACGATGTTCATGAGCGTTGTCAGCATCGGACCACGGCCATATTCTCATCCGATTTCATATTTATGTAGTTACAAGAGTAAGTTTATTTACACTATAATTTGCATAATGTATAATCTTCAGAATACATTACACATAAAAAGATTACACTGCAGTGTGTTGCAGTGGAAATATTTTATATAATTAATACATTTGGCATTATAAGTTGGCGAGTCTCAGAGCTGACATTTAAAAGTTAATCTAAAATTTTAATTTTACACTGAATTTTTTCATTTTATAATTTCAAGAATTTTGATTATCTTATAGAAAAGTCGTTTGTTAAGAGAAGCTCTCCCAAGTTTACTACACATAGAGTCAGTTTCACTCTACTACCATAAACCCTTTTCTGGGAAAATCCTGTGTATTATAATTTCGTTACTGAGGGTGGTCGAAATATCGAAAGAAACATTGCGCGGCGTAGTGCTTAAAGCTTTTTCGTGGCCAAAAGTTATGGCAGTGTATGTAGCGAAAGAGCGGAAGCTGTTCTTTCGAAGGAAGTACGTGAGACCAATGCGAATATTGGTCTCCTCGCAGTCGGTGCTGATTTCTTCTTTAAGAAATCCTTCCTTATCTCAAGACCGCAGGTAATACGATACAGAATGCGCGGGTTCCACGAGTGTTACAGGATTACAGTAGATTGCGTGTTCAAGTCTGTGAGTCTAACGCTCGAGTGCTGCTGTCGTTACATCTTGTAACTTAACCGAGGCAAGATTAAAACGCTCAACCGGCTTTATCCAGGAGAACTACGGAAACGTTCAAATATTATGACAATTCACCTATATATCTATAAAAATTTTTCTTCAAAGTTACAGATTTTTTAACTAATATAGATGTAAATATGGATATAAATATAGATTCAATAATTATAAATTTTTTTCAGTAATCTGATATTTTTGGAAAGTATATATGTAGTTTCCAAAAAATTCTAATGATTACTATCAACATATACAATAAGACCAAAAATAATAAAGTTTCGATAATTTTTGGTTTCAAAATTATAACTATTATAAATAGCAGTGATTTTGTGAAGGATTTGTCAAAACAGTATAAAACGATTTAAAGAAAGATTTTAAATTCCTAGTTAAAATATTATTTTATTTAATAAAAACTTGTTGATACTCTTTTTATAAAAAAAATATTAAAATCTCCCGTTAAAATCTCTGTTGTTAAAATGAAAATATTTCAATGTAACGTAATATGATAACAAATTTCTTTATAACAATGATTGAAATCTCTTATTTACAATTTTTATAATACGTAGCTTAGTTCATTAATTTTATTTGTCACGGCCCTTTCACATTTTGTTCGTATTCCATTGTACTCCACAATATTTACCGTCAAATTATTAAATATAGTTAATAATAACACTTCAATGAGTTTGTCATATCTTTAATGGGAAGCATTTTATAGATATCATTCCAATATATTGTGTGAGATGAAGTGTATTACATAGATACGTTAAATATGTTACAACATATATTGTGGTGGTTTTGACAGTATGTTCCGTTAAAGTTACTTCCTGTCGAAACTCTATAAGCTAGTCCTTTGAGTCGCTTCGTAGTTAAAGGTAAAGTTCTATCAGAATATTCATGAAATGCGTAAATCAATGAATACAATCAGTGCATTAAAATTAGAGATTGTATTATTTATTATAATTATCAGACTTTAATCATGACATAAGTGATTTTATACGTCAGTTTTACTTTATGTAAAATGTATGTAAAAGGTATGTAAATTATACCACTAATCAATATTTTATCACAATATTATAATAGGATATTTTACTTTCGTTTTAGGCTTCGTATAAATATGCATTTAATAGATTCTGTAGGAACACAGATAAACAATAATATAATTTATGTATTATAATATAATATAGTTAATTATAATAATTTTGTGTAAATATAATTTATGTAATATAATATAATAGTTATAATTATACTACATGTAGAAGAAATATGAGCCTAATGTGCTTCAAACAATTTGGACCAAAACATATGGATCAATTTAACAAAAACCCACTATTAAATGAAAATACGTAAAAACAAAGTAAGACGGAAATTAAATAACTTCTCCATTCTCATTGATTAACTTCGCAACATTATTATATGTATTTTATGATACATAATGCTGTATTACTTTTCTACAATATATTGTAATTAAAACAATCTTCTTTCGTATCAATATTAATTAATAGATATTAAATTGATGTAACTTTTACTATTCATATTTTTTCTATTATTCTTCAAACAATTTTAATCATTAAAATCTTGGAAAATGTCACGATTCTTATCCTTAATTTTTATTTTAACTACATAATTAAGTAAAAGTTATTATACAATATTATATCAATATTCTAATATACAGAAAAGTTTTAAATTTTGATATAGGTGTGTAAAAAATATAAAAACAAAACAAAAATAAAATCTGCATAAATTCGCAAAAATTTTGTTAATATTAATTAACAAAATTTTTGCGAATTTATGCAGATTTTATTTTTGTCTTTGTTTATACTTTATTTTATTTACTTCATTTTATACTTGTTATACATATAATAAAAATATACATATAGTATAATAAACATGTGTTAAGAGAAAAACATACTTCTAAGAAATATGTATTCTTACAATAAACGTAATACAATTTATATAAGATTAAAGATATATAATGATGACGTTATATATAACACTTCAAATTTTGAAGCAGATAATTAGTCA
The DNA here is from genome assembly GCF_024713525.1 of Acromyrmex echinatior. Taxonomy (NCBI): domain Eukaryota; kingdom Metazoa; phylum Arthropoda; class Insecta; order Hymenoptera; family Formicidae; genus Acromyrmex; species Acromyrmex echinatior. Next base: position 17,754,445 of record NC_141854.1, on the reverse strand, counting down.
TATGCAATATTAGATTTACTTTATTTTCATCATCGTTCGTAATCATCACTTAATAGCTTCATATCACGCAACCAACGAATAATTAATATCGCTCGTAATGTTCATTAATCATTGTCATCCCTAATACATAAAAGCGCAGAAAGAACATTTGAAGCATTATCTCATTATCTCTTAAGAATATTTTCCTTTTAACATAATTGCAAAACAATATCTAATATAAAAAAAATTAGCAAATACAAAATTAGCATTCTGGAATTGTTGTAAACTAAGAACTTTATACAAATCATTAAAAAAAATATTTTTTAAATACAAATATAATATAAAATATTATAACGCCAATCAATTCTGATTTAAAATAAAAAAATTATCAATTTTTATAATGTAAATATAAAATTAACCATATTTTTTCGGTTCTCTCTTTTTACATTTAACCGGAAAAATTCTTTCTCAATTATATTTTTAGAAACTTTAGAATTTATTGAAAATGATTCTAAATGTTTATCAATTAATTCGAAATTCTAAAAATAGAATTCTATTACATATATAGAGATATATTAATATGACATTTAAGAATAAAGCAATTAAATGTTATTTTTCAATGAAAATTTTAAAAAGTAAAATATACAACAACGAAATATCGATCCGACTATTGAATAATGATAGGATAGAACCAGATAAATTTTGTAACAGAAGAGAAAGCAACGAGGATAAAAATGAAAGAGGAAAATAAACTAAATAAATTCGGAATCGTAAAAATATTTTTTAAATATATCCTTTAGCGAAGATGGACAACGAGAAAGATTCGTGACATTTTCCTGGATTTTTGCCGCTCGAGAAAATCAGCAGAGTGTAAGCGAGCGTCGAAGAGAGAGAACAAGAAAAAAAAATACTAAAAAATGCTCATTAACGGCGACGAAAGTATCGGCGGTTTACCACAGTCGTGCTAATCTTGCGATAATCACGTTTCGCGTAATTAGCAGCTGGTTCTCATTCGTTTTTACCCGACCATGAGCTGGTTAATGAGTCACAGACCATCGTATGCACGGCTATATACAATATTTTTACGAGTTAAGTATCATTCTATCATATCTCTGAAATTAAATTCTTAAATTTCATACATCTGATTTTTTTCAATATTACAATTAATTTTACAATTAATTTAGTTTACCTTTCAGAAAAAAAATCCCTGTTTATTGAAAAATAAATCAACAAAAAGCGTTAATTTAAATGCGATTAATTTTATCAATAAAAGAAGAGATAGATAAAGATTTAATCTTACTCGATAATTAAATTATCAAGCATTTCTATACTATTATGTATATTATAATGTAGAGTAACTTGGGGGGGAAGATGCCATGTTGGGTAAGATGCCATTTGTTAATATTTTCCATGTTTATCCTTAGACAGCATGACACTTGCTGTTCGTTTATTTTCAAAGATTGTGAATTTATCGAAGTAAATTGAAAAAGTACTGTTCTATTAACATTTTATACAAAATTTAGAATTCACATTAATCTTTTGTAGACTTTATTTCACAAATACGCAGTGAATTATATTGAAGTTTAGTATCAAGAGAATTTTTTAACCTCTTACATAATTTTTGATAGCACATGTTTTTGATATAGAAATTTCTGATATTTTTTCTAGTCGTGTTGGAGTAAAATGCCATTTGTTAATATTTTCGATTTATCCTTAGATAGCATTAGCGACGCGCTCGGTTTATTTATTTGTAAGCCAGCTACAATATGACACTCGATGTTCGTGTTTATTTTCAAAGATTATTAATTTTAAGAAAAAAAATAATTCTTTATTTTTGGAATAACTAATCTCTATTGTTGAGAAGAATAGTTGTTAATAAAAATTTTTATTCTTACAGATCATATATTGTGTTTTATTTAGTTGCGATATCAGGTTAGGTAAGATGCCACTTTGTAAGGTTTATATTTTTTTATTGTCACATGAAAGTCTTTAGATATATTTATGTAATTCAACCATAATAAATAAAACTAATTAAACTTTTTATTGGTTTTATATTCTTTTATGTATCAAAATAAGTTAAAAAAAATATCGCGATCCAAAGTTAATGGCATCTTCACCCGACTTACCCTATGTAAAAATGCAAAAGTGTTCAATAGAGTTTGGTAAATCAATAGAAACAGACAATTTCATGTAAATTTATGAAGCATGAAAATACAATTTTATTCTAAAACCGTCGTCGTGAAATCGTTAAAGTTGAAGAATGTGTCACGGACTGTCAAAGAGGTGATCTTAAAATGGGGTTAGTACACACGGACGGAATACTTTATCGAGGTAGCTTTAAAAGACTTTCGCAGTTTCTGCCAATCTCCATCAAGTATGTATAATAATAATGTCGGAAGAAAAATGCAAAGAGATTAATATGGTATCATCATCAATCAGCGATAAAATCGGTTGAAAAATGATGATTTTCATCGTTACAAATATTGTATAATTATTGTTTAATGCTAATAAAACATCAATTTAATGTTATCATGTACAAGATAAGGTAATGTGAATAAAACCAGAAAATGGCACATAATCGTAAATTTTTGAAAATTAATTTCGCAGCGTAATCCCAAATGTAATGTAACACACGTAACTCTGCCGTATAAAATAAATTTAAAAGATTTATAACATTTCGCAAAATGTAAGGAAACTTTTTCTATCTTCTTTTTTTAAAGATAATAAATCAAAAAAGACGATGAAACCAAGACGATGAGAGTTTTTCGGACTTAGACGCCTGTCGTGAAACGTGAAACTCGCAGAATTATTCTCTCCGATTGCGCATAAAAAAGGAAATCACTCACAAATTTTCGTCATCGTCCAATCGACGATGTCAAATCCATTCCATACTTTTTATTTTTTTCACCGATGCTCGGCCATCGAACACGGATAACAAACGCAGTACGATGTGACGCGCGCGCGTGATTTTTCGATGGAAAAAGGCGACTGGCGCGAAAAGCGTGTTACACGCGAGCAGCATTCGTCAAAGTTACACAAAAGAGCTCCCAAGTTATACAAGTTCGACAGTTCCAGGAACTTCGGGAACTTCGGGAATAGCGTTCCGCTATTTTTGCAGCACATCGCATGTTGCACCGAATAAATTCTCTTTCGCGCTTCCACTATGTACTTTAGATAGATCGCTTTAATGCTTTGAGCGCTGATCTTCATTTATCAGGAAAATTCTTGTAAAGAACTGTAATTAAAAGACCTTTTCAAATAAGCGATTATAAGTTTCTTGTCAAGCTATGAATGTTATAATAACGTCGAAATATACGTACAATAACATGATAAAGAATTTCTCGTTCTTGAGCAACAACGAAAAGAATTCAATACTCGCAAATAACTCTTAGATTTGGAGAATTGTAAGTAAAACTTTTCGAAAAGCATTGTGTTTACAAAATTATGGCTCTCCTCCGATTTTGGCGAATCGAAAATTCGCTTCTTACTGGTCAACAAAGCGGATTACTTATCCAAAGGAGATTTTCATCGAGAAGAGAGTCGATGGTTAGAACGCGAACGAGACGGGAAATAAAATGAATTCCGACGGTAACTGTAATCCAGGAAATGCGACCCGGAAAAGCACCAACCCTTTAAGCCTTGAATTGATCTTATCGCTAAAACTCATTTCTTACTAGTAGAAACAATGTAACAGTTCAGAAACGTGAAACTTTTCTCTAAGTGAACAATTTATAATGTATATGTTTTCTTGACAATAAAGTTGACTTTTTGAAAATTAAGTATTAATAATAAAGTTTTTGGTATTAAAAAACATGAATTGAAAATAATATTGTAGTAATACTTTTATCTAAATAAGATTAAATCTGTTTTCTATATTTCCTAGGAAAAAATTCGAATAAAAGAAAAGTATAATAAATTGGGCTAATGGAAATCGATGTAAATTACGCAAAACTTAACATGCTGATTCCCATTAACCCAATTCATTGTACGTTTGAATCATCAGGAATCTCTTTGCTAAACTTAGTATTAGAATTGAGAAAACGCAACAAATAATTTATAGAAAATATATAAAAGATAAATATCAATTAAATAATATCAAAGTTGTACTAATTAATAATAAAAAAAATCAAACCTAATTTAAATTAAAAATGTTGAATTATTTTCACAAAAACTCAACTTACTTTTTCTTATTTACAATAAATTTAAGATACTTTGTTCCGTATCAATCACACTTTACCTCGAGAAAAAAAAGACATAAATAATAAATGAGTAAAAAATGCTCTTTAGTTTCTTATTCGCAAAAATTTTTCTATTTTCTGCAATACAAAGAAAGCGACTTTCATTGATAAAAATGGAACGTGCTTTGCAAAGGCTATTTCTGTCGCGTACAAATTTCACGCGACCTTTTAGATAATATCCCACGACATCGTGCATAACGTTTAAGATCAATTCTGCACGAGTCAGCAAACAGATATTTCACGAATAAACATATAACTTTACATCATTAATTGACGTTGAACTCATTTTTGTGCTACAAGTACAATGCTTTCATACGGTAAATTCGATATTCGCGGACGCACGCGAATTGTAAACCAGGTCGGCTTTAGATCGCGTTACGCCACCCCTGGTATACATTCGTGAATACGATGCGGTACTTACTGTATCGCGTGGCGCATCTCGTTATCGTGCGCACACTTCCCCATTTTGCACTTACATCGCAACGGCGCTCGCAATGCCGGCGATGACGAATGCCTTCCCGTACGCGGCGTGCGCCGTACCTGTATTCTTGATGCAAATGCCGCTTTTCGCGCGGCGATGCCTAATGCATTTACCACGACGGTCGTAGATGCGCCGGGAAACGATCGCACCTGCAGTCTGCATCTTTCGTCGGAACATTAGTGCGATATACGCGGTGGCGCGAAATACGGTGCAATTTATAAACGGTACAATTGCAATATTCATTTATTCGAATAAAGAGTCTGGAATTAAATGTTTCCAGCAAATTGAATAAAGCATTTCAAATGTATGGTGAAACAAGAAGAAAAAGGTTCGTTAATCATTTATGACGGCGGTATTACGCACACGCTCGTTTGTTATAGGTCAAACAGAATTGTCCTAATTAATGGTGCGAAATTAAACGTATAATTATATTTTCTGTGCAATGATACTACTTCTCAACAAGTCTCATTACGTCTATTATTAAAATGGCCCTCGGTAGGAATTACAGTGGCAATGAAAACATGGAATGTCGATAAAATTCAATATAGGCCAATTACGAACTTGTCGCGCAACATATTACTCTTCGTTAATTGAATTATAAAAGTGCCATGCCCCGTATTTCGTCGAACCATCGTCGAACGATGACTTTCATGTAATTCGCAAGTTCGTTAAACACGACCGACACGTACATATAATTATGTAAGTGATGGTCGAATAAGAGATCAGAGAAACACAGCGGTAGTTATAAGTAGTCGAAAAAGATTTTTAAAAATCCCTGTTTATTATTCCAGGAATAATATAATAGTATGGAATTCTGCTCCACGTGTTATAATGCAAGAATAACTTTGGCGTTTTGACTTCACGAGGAAACGTAGTTATAACCGATAACGCAAAAATAACGGCTGCTATATTCCAATTTAAACTATCCAAAAGTACAATTTTAAGTTAGGGTATAAAAAAAGAAATTTTGATTATTATAATCTTGAGTTGTTGATCAAAATTTAGAATTTCTCACGCATTTCTGAAGACTTTAAACAACACAATATCTATACTTCAGTCGTTTTATAACAAATGGTGTCACAAAAAACTCGTATTGTTTTATGCATTTACTTTCGAGTCACATCGTGCATCATCGTGGCTAATGGTTGAGAACGCGGCATTGCTGCGTTCTCTATTCGACGGTCTGGCATAACGATTTTTCTTCTAACTTATGTGCACCAGTAACCTTGATATGACCTCCGTTCAAAAAGCAAAACGATAGTTTCTTATATAGATATTTTATAGTGATTCTGTGACTATTGCTCGCCGCAAGGCAATGCAAACGCAAGTTGTTGTAACATTAAATATGTACATTTTGAGTTTTTTATTAATAATTTTTTAAAATCTTGAAAATTAAATTATAATTACAATAAAAATAATAAATTATGATTGACATAATTTAGTCATACTTTAGCCATTTTTTTTACATTAATTATTTGCCTCATTCAAAAAAAATCTAATTTTGTACACTGAAAAAAGAATCTAGTAATAATTACTAAATGTTGAGAGAGTGAAATAATCAATCAAATATTTGGTTAATAAAATAAAAATGTTACTTTTGTAAATATTTAGTAAGTATTACCGAACAATAAACTGTTTAGTAATAATTACTAAATATTAAAAAAAATATAATTATTTTTTGTTATATTACTGAATATATTTGAGATTATTTCACTCAATATTTGGTAGCTGTTATCAAACTTTTTTTAGTATAATTATTTATATTCCAATAAAATATACTTAATTTTTTCAATTTTTTTTTTCAATTTCATTTTTCATTTTTTCCTTTCCTTACAAATATCCAATTGACTATCGAAAATTTATCGTTGCCTCTCGGATTTCGATTCCATTCATCGTCATGCTTGATAAACTTTTTATACGTCTTATTCCTTTACTTTGTCTACTTAAATGTGAAATTTCCTCAAGGATCTCGCCTGTTCATGCTATCGGTCTTGGTCACTCCTCGCCATCCATCTACTTCTTACCTTTGTTTTACTTTTATCTTGCAGAATATGTTAGGACCGATGAAACAGTATTTCTTAAGATATTACAGCGAGCAAAAGTCAGGTTTTATTATATTTTGCTATTTCTTATTTTTTTTTATAAACAAGAGATATATTATAGCTGCATATACGAGCTATTTATATAATATTATTAACAAGAATGTTGTGTATTTAATCTGGAATATTATTTTATAAATATATTAAAGAAAAAGTGTCATGCTAGATTTGCGAATTTAGCATGACATCATATTTACAGTTTTAATTTGTTAGTATAAAAAATATGTAACTCTTTTTATTTTGATAAAAAAAACTGTAGAACTACAAAAAAGTGTTACAGTTTCTTATAAAAATAAAAAAAGAGTTTCGCATTTGTTATACTAAAAAACCAAAATTGAAAAAGTATAGCCGGAACTCTGTTTAAAAATTATCGTAGAGCATAGAATTCTACTAGAACTAACGAGAAATGTCGCTGAAATTGCGATAAATTAACGATATGACATTTTTTTCGATAACAAGTGTCGTGGTGTCTTATTTTTTATTTAAGATCTATTAAAATTGGTAATTGTTGGAATTTTTTATTTTCAATTACACATATTAATACAATTCGAGCAGGTACTAAAGGGAGAGTAATCAATAATCGAGCAAGAGATGATTTTTTAAATAGTTTTTTGAAATTTTATTCTCACATACGATAAAATGATAAATTAAAAATAATTAAATCCGAAAAACGATTTAAAAAATTAATAATAAAAAATTGATTTAAAATCAACTATTTTATAAAAACGTAAAATTCTGAATTCGTTTCGTCAGAACCTTTTATAGAATGTAATATGCAATGTAAGTAGAATTTTTCAAAGTAAAGTATGTATACAGTATAATAATTTGACTATAAGCCAGGCTATTTCAAATGATATACTCGGTAAAAGGAGTAGACGGAAACTTAATTTTGTTGTATGTATATATCTTGAAACGTTCAAAATATTCATTAAATAAGAGCTTAATGAGATCTAAATGCAGATCCTTATTAAGATGAATACGACTATGTCAACGCGTTCTAAATGTGCAACGTACTGATAAATCAAGAGATAAAAATAAGAATAGCGCATTTATGATATAAATAAAATTTAAAAAGACTACTTTCGTGTCAGTTCTACGATGAAGATGTTATTATTCTCCTATCAACTGACTAGTGTGACGCGACAGACTTCGTTTTATTATAAACGTCACCGAGTTATTATAGTCGAAAGAGATTATATTGGCTATGTTGACCCGCGGTACGTCGAGTTTAATCTATCAGCAAGAAGATCGAGCACCTGAATACATTAACCCCTTAAAGTTTATCTTTCGTTTTCTATCGTGTACATAAAATGTGTACATAAAATGTGTATTGTATATGTTGATTGCGAAACTGTGTATGACGATTCCTATTTAATAAATAATAAAGATATTATGTGATTAAATATATTATTAATCATTCATATATTATTCCCGCATAAAAGAATATAAGACAATTAAAGTATTTTTTCATTACGTAAATGCAGCTTTGTAGATTGAAAAATTTTCTATCGATTATCTTATTCTAATTTTTAATTTCTTGTGAATCGCGATTAAGAATATTTAATTACAATTCGATGTAACCAAAACGATTTGAGTTCAAAATCGTTTCAGAATCGTTTGATTATGATTTCTCTTCTCTGCGAACTCACAGTATATTAAATATTGTCACATGGTTACTACTATGATATCGACAGTTTTCGATTTTATTGGAAGGCCGCAATTGCACGTGCTGAAAAAGCTCAGTATTTTATATCGCGCAATAGTTACCAGAAAAATCGTAAGAGACAGAGAGAGGCATAGAGAGAGAAAAAGAATAGGGACGAATGCAGATGCTCTGATGACACAACGAAACGTGATATCGCATATCGATTCCGAAATCCCTTGTGTTTCCTCTGGCGTAGTCTCGATTAATCCAACATCCAGACCAGTGGTTTCCGAGAAAGTTTTTTCAATATTCAAAACGAAAGTTACAGAAGCAATGATATGTTACACATCAAGAACATCAATGAAAGTTTCACAAGTTTATTGTTAAAGTGATTAATACGAACGGTTAAATCCAAGATGAACGGAACGTTCTCTTTCATTTCGTGATCGTTTGCTTTTTATTATCTCAAGGGAGAAGTTTTGAAAACCAGTAATACTGTATGTAATGTGCATAGTTCAAGGAAAAGAATGCTTGCAAGTTTATGATAGGATAATATTTAGTTACTTTTGAAAATGCTTAATATTCTACAGTATTAAAAAGTGCATAAAAATATTATACTTAGTTTGCAACTAAAAAATTGCTACGTAAAAAACCCCCTCAAAAACACCTCAATTCAAATCGCTGTACTCAAAATGACATGAATCGATAGGCTTTCGTTTACACATTCCAAAACAAGTCGATTTTTCGATTGCACACTTTTAATTAAATCTAATTTCACACTAGCTCTCTCAATCACGAACAAATTAGATTTAACTCTTCTCAATCAATAAATTCTCATTTGCACATTCGAAACAAGTCCATTTTTCACACGTTTACACACGTTTAATTAAAAAGTCATTAACAATTAAAGTTTCGAGGACAGTCGACCTAGGTAGATATATCTAAGATTCAAGTCACTATACTTTTATCCAAAATAATCATAATTTTAAATAAAAGTTTATTTATTAAGAAAATTTATTAACAAAATAAAGACAATAAATATCTCTGTCTCTCTTCTTTAAAGATTTCATTAGAGCGTAATTTAAAAAAATAAAATAAAATAAAAGGTTTCAATATAGCAATGAATTAATATTATCAAAATCCATTTATAATAAAAATTATGTAAATAATGACATAAATAAAAATACCGATATACGTAGATTTCACGCAATCCATCAGTGCATTTCAGACATGTATCATCTACCGATGGGATATATACCATTCAAGCGTATTCAGCAGCATCCCAAGGATAGAACACCGAGAGAGAGACACGATACACGTGGGAGCCATTTCGTCTCAAAGATATTCGAATTTCGGAAAGTTCATATGCGTCCCGTATGTATAATATCTGCGCATTGTTAGGTAGGTTCTTAAATAGAACAATCCTTAAGGATTCTTCTTCAACCCATTTTTTTCTGTCTGTTCTTTATCATTCTAATTAAAGAGATTTAATTCTTTATCGTATAAGACACGCGATATAACTATTTAAACAAATATTTATAATTGTATGTAACGAAATCATAATCACAGTCACAATGTGTTATGTTTATCAATGATAAAATACGCTAAAAAGATAAGAATGAAATAAAAACGCCGTCAATATATATATATATATATACTCTCCCTTTCAAATAAATGTTCCGAAACTTCTAAATTTGTTCAGTCAAATAAAATATTATTTTCTAGCAATATAATAATTTTGCGAGTAACAAAGATTTCCATTTAAGCGGTTTGTGTACTCTTATTAATACAGCGAGCAACAAGCAATATATAAATGATTTCCAAAATACTATTTGAGACAAGCAATACAATATAATGTACACATAATACAGCATTCGAGATTTAGTCTTTAGAAATCGTAACAACAGAGTGTAGAATTACGTCTCTTAATCTCTGAATGAAAGAGGTCATCACGAGCATTTAATAATTAATCGGCTTTACCATGAAGAACTATATAGCACACAAAACAAGCTTTATTCGCGTTTCAAGGGAATCGCGCGCGTACACAAAGCTGAGGGGGTGACTCTCAGTTAGGTTGAATTCACGATGAGCAGCTAGCTTTGACCACGTCCTACATCGAAGTAACGAGGATACTGCAAGGATAGCGCAATTGTCATTAGAGGAAACATCAGGTCTTTATTTAACAAGAGCTCGGTATAATGTCTCCTGTAATTTTTGGTTAGCATAGGCCGACAGACTGAAGTATTTCCTAATTGTAAATGTTTATAATATCGTTGCTTTCGTATCAAACGTTTGCGAAAAAGATCAAAGGAAAATAACTATTCAGTTTGTTTGGTATTTTTCAAAATATTTGATAAAAATATCCAGTTATTTCAATTAACTATTAAAACACATATGCATGTCAAAACAAACATAAAAATGTATACATAAATGAACTTGAAATAAAAAATATTTTCTCCCTAGTTAATAAAAAAAAACATCAGACCTTTTGTATTTTATTGGAAATTTCGCGAAACAGAGTTTTCCAGAGCTGTTCGTGATGACGAGGATAACACGTGCCTGAATTTATATAGCGGACGTGTCACAAAATACTTAAATCCCGAATGCAAGAGCAACCACTTACTGGAACACTGTAATTCGCGTATTTACATGCATTGAATTGCAAATATTCCGACTACGAGCTGAATTCTGTCGTTCGCGTTTTGTGTAAGAGTACCCATGTTAATAATTACAAAGTTTTAGTCTTGTTCCTGAACTTACTTTACTGATCCTATCAAAATGTAATTCGTCTAAAAATTCAGACTCATAATATAGTCTTTTCCGAAATATTTTTCTAAGTCAAATTTTGGCATTAAACACTATTAATCTATAGCTATCTCAATTTCGTCAATAACTTTACCGTCTTATCTCGATTTTCCTACAAAATTTCCTAAAAACTCATTTTCTTTCATCGATCCACTGCAATTATCATCAAAATCGAAGTGTACCCCATTAAAGTCGCTCGTAAGCAGCCATTCGTATAACGAGAATGCGGTTAAGAAGTGATAATTAAAAAGAATATTAGCGGCACATTCGCTCAAAAGTTCGCACCGAAGATTTCAACTTACGGTTAGTTTAATCGGTTTTATAATAGAAAGGAATTCCTTAACATTCCACAAAGAGAGGCATAACAGTTTCACTGGCTATTTTAATAATAAAATTACTGGTTTCGCTATTCTCCCTACTGCAAAGAAAAAATTTGCAATTCGCCAGATTTGCAATTCGCTCGTCCGCAACGAGTACCACTAAAGAATACCAAAATTAATGATATAAATTAGAGAAGTGTACGATGTCTTTAATATTCATTTTATAACTTCCAAGAGGATTTCGAATCACCAACTTTGTCGACAATCCAAGTTTCGTGATAATTATTACGTTGTACAACTTGAAGCTTGAATATTTGCAAATATTAATATTTAGTGGTATTTCTATAATGATATGCTATAAATAGGTTCAAATTAATGATAATGTAGAAAATTACATAATCAAGCTAATATTATATTTTAGCAAGATAGATAATATAATATTTTAACAAAAATTAAAAAATTATAATAAAATCAATATATTATAAGATATTTGTAGAAAATTAATAATCTATAATAAATACACAATAAAATAATAGCTTTTAAATCTCATGTTATTAAATGTCTCTTTTTAAATCCCGTTATCAATGAATAAGAATGAATAAGCTATGAAAAATTATGAAATTAATTTATTATTCTAATCATATTTATTTATTGATTAATTTATATCAATGAAAGCACAAACATTTAATGACATATTACGCGAATAACTATATTATCACGTATATAATATATTAATAGAGAGAATAATCTGCAGAATATTCATAACAATTATACAATACTTTAATAACACTACGTTCCACAAAAGTAGTCTGCTTCTTACTGAGTACACTGTCACAACTCGTTGATCTCTAGTATAATTAATGATTTATGTACGTTTCAAGATATAATATCTTATTTTGAACATCTTGCCTGTTTCATTTTTTGATACGAGATTTATGTTAACAACTACAAGTATTAACTTTAAGAAATTAAATAATGACCAAATTATCTCTAAAATAATTAATACTATATATATAAGATACACTGATATAATAAAGAAATAAAACATTTTAATATTATAAACCGAAATTTTTTTATCTAAAAGTCAAACGAACTTAGAGATGTGTAGAGAGAATACGAAAGACATGTTTATATTTGTATTGTAAATACTTGTACTAATTTCATTTCTCTTGGCATCCGTGCCGGCTGACAAGTTTCCGTTTGCTGCGTGTATAAAGTTCAAGCCTAGGAAGTTAGACGATAAATTCCATACAAAGAGATACCACGGGTCTCCCGCGATTCTTAAACTCTAACGATATTGTCGGCGTCGCGTTAAAATTTATGAGCGGAAATCCGTGCCGAAAAGTACAACGATTAATTTAGGCAGCGAACATTCGTAACGCGCTGCACTCTAACAAGAAGATTTTTATCTTTATGTCTATAAAAGATAATAATTACTAGAACTATGAAATACGAGACATTTCTAAATAATAATAATAAGTAATTCGAATATCTCCATCTTTTGCAGCAGATATTTAAAGCAAGGTTGACTAAAAAAAAAAACTTTTTTTATAATACTGTTTAAAGTATGTTTGAATTAAAAACATGTTTAAAAAAAATACTATATCTTATTCTTAAAAAAAAATAGTCTTTGCTAACCCCGATTTAAAGAATATATTTTAATTATTTTAATTATCATGGTATTAATATATCTGAAAGATTAAATTACGGAATGTGGAAGATGATCCAAACATGAGTTCTAACATTATTTTTATGAAAATGTTCTATTACATTCGAGTTCTGAAAATTCAACATTTCGTATGTGGTAACGTGACATATTGAAATATAATAAGATAAGCGAAATTTTCCCGGCATTATGTGCATCGTTATACTGTTAAAATGGAAATATGAAATATATGCAAAGCACAGAATACCCGCTAGGATAGTAATGTATCTCTTTTGTACATTTGTTCCATTTACATCCATCGCGTGTTTCATGAACGGGAAATGCAACGATGACGCAACTTGCAACCAAGCGTTTATATGCGACCGGAAGACACATTCGTGTATTAAAAAAGTCGTAGTAAAGCACGTGTGGCATAGAATACGAGCGGCTTTATATGCGAGAGTATGATTATAATAATACCATAGATATGACATTAGAGTTACATTTTACTAGTTAGATACGTTTTATAACTGAGAAAGAAAGACAGAAAGAGAGAAAGAGAGAGAGAGAGAGAGAGAGAGAGAGAGAGAGAGAGAAAGCTCTAAATAAATATATAAAAGTTACCCAAGTTAAAGTTTATTCTGCTTGTTTTCATATCTTTATGTTCCATTAATTCAACTTGCGAAGATTTTCAAATTTTACTTATGTCAAAAATAACTCTTTCTCCCTTATTATTATCGATCTACAATTACAAAAAACAATGAATGTTTTATTTAAAAAATTTTAAAAACATTTACACGAGTAGCTATTTTTTTCTACCTATATGAAGAACAAGAAATTAAATCGGACCTCTACATATGTAAAAATAGTTTCTTACACTATGCTTCACGGAAAGAGTAATTTTGCTGAAAAATCTACAAATTTAGATAGATACAGATCTGAAAATAATTTTGCTGGACCATCAAAATAATTTTAGTTAGGACGACAAAATTGGTTATTAGAGTATCAAAACATTTTGCAGCATTGCTCATTATGCACTCAAGATTCCTACAAAATTATTTTGATGATTCAATAAAATTATTTTCAGATCTGTATCTAACTAAATTTTTAGATTCTTCAGTAAAATTGCTTTTTCTGTATACTATATCAAGTGTCGTTATATTCTCTCGTTATATTGTTTTATTTTACGCGACGTGTGAAATATTATTCGCGACAAACTGATTATTGAAAATATTCGTAATTACCTATTTAATGATTAAGCAACATGCTATGCTTGCGAATTGCAATTGTGTTTGTGCTTTTGCGTATTTTACGAAGAGATGCGCATGGTTATACGATACTGTATAAACGCATAACCTCGCGTGTTGCATCGTCGCAGAACGAGCAAGCTTCGAACGGAGTTTGGAAATCGATATACGAGTTAAGCTTCCGCTTACAAACGTGTCGATTCTAGTTTCCACAAAGCTGGACTATAGCCATTGGTGAAGAAATATTTTTGATACGTTTTCTCCTCTTACATCTCACGAAAAGTTTATGAAAAAATCCGCTTTTCAATAAATTAAAATACAAATTATATGAAACAGAGAAATAAAAAGAAATGTATGTACTATTTTTCCTCCTATTTCATATAACTCTATATTTTCACCAAGAGAAATTATTTTCAATGTGACATATACTTGTGTTACAGTATAATTTATTTTTGGATTAGAATGCATAGATAATATGAATATTTAAATGTTAGTTATAGTTTCAGTTAGTATATGAATATATAGTAATATACGTAATTCAATAGTTCTCGCGAAACCACTAGAGCTCGAGTTGAAAGGATGAAATTGCTCGAAGCCACAAATTTTAGTGAAGCATGTCAATCAGTCATGTCAATCAATAATTAACTCGTATTCCCCATTAGTTGAGTCTAATCCTAAATGCGTAACGACTATTCCATCATTAATAGCCGACAACAGTTACAAAATGGAATCAATTAACATAATATGACTAAAATTATAAATCGTATGCATATTTAATTTCTATTTTTTTTAGTTAGCGTTATTCTGCTCATATTTTAATATATTTTAATACTCTTATGTTTTACTTGGATAAAATAATGTTCTTACAAAGAGCGTACAAGAACTTCACACTTTTACTAATTCACATATTTTAAAAGCCAAACGAAGAAAAATGATAGTTGCATTAAACTACGAACGCTAACTTTCGTGATAAACATTCAAAATTAAAACAGAGTTTCACAAAGTTATACTTTAAAGATGTTAATAGGTGATAAAGTCTTATTTGGTTGGAGACCTAGACGGTTTTCAAATGGACTTGATTATCTATAGTGAATATATATATATATATATATATATATATATATATATTATGAATTATAATAAACTATAATGTAATTATAATAAACTATAATATCTACAGTTACCAAGTTAAAACGAAAATTATCAAGAAAAATTTCATTAACATAAATTCATTGATTTTTATACTATTTCTGTCAACGAACCTTCAATATTGTCATCTAGTAAAAATATTCTATACACATTAAATCTGTCTTTGTTACATATTTAATCTCAATTAACTAATTAAATACGACTTTCCAAAAGAATAGTTGAATCAAAGTTCTACAGGGAAAAATTTTATTCTTAAATCATATCAAAGTAAAAATCCAATAATACATAAGACGTCAATGAATTCATATTGTGGATAATATATCAACCAATTGCAATATTATATTTTTCATTACATAGATAACAAAATTAATAATTATAAAACTTTTATCAATAATTTCATTAACTCTAATAATAATTTCATTAACTTAAAACAGTTTTATTAAACGTTTAAATTATGATTTAAAGATTTTAATAAGTAAATAATTTTTAATCAAATTTGATTAAAGAAAATTCAATCTTAAATCATTCCAAGACTTTATAGCTCTTAATTTAAAGAAGAGAAGATTGAATGTGTGTTAATTACTTCTACACATATTTTTCATACATTTTCAACCATAAAGAATAGGGTAACGTTAACAAGCTCTGCAGTTAAATATGTCTATGAGTATATGAAATTGCTGCGCTGCAATATTAAGCTTTTGTACATTCCAACTTAGTTAGTTTTAACAGTTTCAGTGTTTTACATGCCAAGTTGGCAGGAACAATAAAATTATGTTAAAGTGTATCACGTATTATTTCTGTTTTTATACATACAAAAATAAGTATGAAGTATACAACACATACAAACTATGAATGCGCGCATAAATTAATATCATGGCACACAGTTGTACAAAAATTTGCGAAACGTAGAAGGTTAAAACAAATATAAAATATAACAAATGAGATTTACATTTTCTTATATTATTGCATTCATCAAACTTTTGTTTCATACTCAAGTAAAATTATGAACACTTAAACTTAGGTAAGCATTTATATACAACCCGCAACATTATCGATAATTATAACAATACGACAATAACATTCCATTGATTGAATAGATTGCAGAAAAATTTACTCACGATAGCAGGATATTTGTCCGTATCCCAATTGTTCCTGTGTGCTTTGGATTGTTCCAGCCGATTGCTCGTCCCAATATCGTCCAGACACTCACACTTGTTTACGAATCAATCGGAAAAATGCAGATAATTACGCGCGTTACAAAAAGAATTGATATAAATAGTTGACATGATTGAACGTGACATTCCCAGTGAACACAAGTTACCTGTTGTAATTTCCCACTCAACAATACAACTGTAATATAATACACGTGTTATATTGTTGAGTAGAAAATTACAATAGGTATATATGTAACTTTGTGTTCACTGGGTTGTCGCATATTGTACTATAAAGGTAGAAGCACAGAGTCTTGCATAACGCATAATGCATAAGAAAATGAACTTATCAAAGTCCTTCATTTTCTTCCTTTCCATAAAACAAAATATTTTGATTGGTTGATTTTCTTATGCTTTATGCATTATGTGTTATGCAAAGGTGTATGCTTCAGCCTTATGGCTACGTTCCGTAAAGAACATATAATGCGCATGATGTAACATTTATACTTGTTCAGCGAATATTAAACAAGGATAACATGATACGTCAGATGCAATATACACTTTGCGATAGCAAGGATATGACGGACGCGAGAACACGTGACGTAGTGCGACTCGATGTGTCTTCGTACTTTGCCGACCTTATCGGTCGTCTGCGATGCAAAGAAAATAATGGCTGCATCTTCAAATTTGTCGTGACAACAGGATCGATCGAGACTCTTCTTCTTTTTCTCTCTCTCTCTCTCTCTCTCTCTCTCTCTTTCTGCAACAAAAGCAATGTTTTATATATATATACTGAATAATTTATATAATACTTTTTCTTAGAAAATAGATTTTCTTACAAGTATATGGAAAAAATGATTTTGTTGAAGTATCTAAAATTTTAGCATCTAAAATTAAATAAAGAATGTTTTTCAATAAAAGCGCAATGAATTATTTTATCTGTTTTTAACGCTGGCAAACAATAATTCACTGTGTTACACTGTGTTCTTGTTGGAAAATGGCTACAGATCTGAAAATTATTATTTTATTAAATTATCAAAATAATTATGTAGGAGATTCAAGCTAGTGCTATAATAAAATGTCAAAATTTTTCGCAATATTGTTCATTATATTTCAGTTTCTTACATAATTATTTTAATAGTTTAACAAAATTATTTTCAGACTTGTATTTAACTATCTTTTTTGGTGCTTCAACAAAGTCATCCGTTTCCTTCAGTCGGAGGACTTCGATCTCGGAATATGCAATCGTAATACCAACTACCAAAATCTTTAAAATAAAATTCAATTAAGATGATTAAAATTAATTAAGAAGGAATATAATATTGAGAAAGGAAATTTACAGAAATATAAATAGCATCCAATTTTCGCTGCAAGGAAAGAATAATTTTGTTAAAGTATCTAAAAATTTAAGCAGACATAGATCTGAAAATAATTTCGTTGGATTATCAAGATAATTATATAGAAAACTTAAGCATATTGAATAATGGCTGCAGAACATTTTGACATTCTCTCAGTAACCAGTTTGAGTGTACTACATACATAATTATTTTTATAGTCCAATAAAATTATTTTCAGGTCTAAGTACATCTAGCTTTTTTAGATATTTCAAAATTGTTCTTTTCGTGGAAAAAAGACTAACGTCGGTGCTTTGTTACGCAAAGCTTTCACAGGTTATATATCCCCCCCCCCCATCTCAATTTAATACATTACCGCTTAATAGTTTGAAGCTCCGTCTCGTCTTCGGTAGTTCGGTCATATGTAGTTAACAACGCCATATATAGTTGAAACGCGATTTACGAGTATCAAAGAAACACGAACAAACACGAATCGCTACGATCGCGCGCGTGATTGACACGACAATAGCCGCCATAGCGACGTTCGCGACGAATGCATTCGACAACCCTGACATTCTCGTCCGACGCGATCGGTTGACTGTCGACGCACACGAAGGCAACTTCACTCTAATCTCGCGACTCGGATGCGACGCGATGCGATGCGTACAGATTTTTAAATCGGGCCGTTGGCGCCTGAAGCGAAGTCCGTGTGACCCTCACAATGTCGTGTTTACAATTTTAGAAGTGTTTCGAGAGGAGCAATAGGACAACCACTCAATCACTGTCGATTACGTGATACAGATATATTCACGTACAGGTAAAATACGTCACATGTTTTCTATCCGAACGTTAAACCTAGCTGGGGTCCTATTCAGGGGTCATATTCTCGAAAAATATCTCGTACGAAAAAATACTGGGGAAATCTGTAATGTACGTAACTATAGCATTTTCGTACCTTTTTTATGTGATATTTTTCGAGAATATGACCCCCGAAGCGCGATAACCTGCGGATTTCCAATGAAATATTTTTTGACGACAAAAGTCCAATCAGTATTTGTCTTTTCCGAGTGCAATCTACTTAAGCCTGATAGGCTACCTGAATATGCTCTTTATTTCCTCTTTTTTTTTTTTATTTACTTTTAACGCTTTATTTTTTGTCTCTTACTCTGTTTTTTTTTATTGTCCAAAATAAACAATTGATAAACTTCGAAAGAGACAAGAAACATGTAACAAAAAACATGATGTTGATAGAACAGTTGTAAAGAGGAAAAAAACAGGATATCCAGTTCAGGTATTTTTTAATTTTTCAGCAATTTGTAATTTCCTGGAAAAGTATATGGCAAAAATCGGGGATTAATCTGCTCTAGAAATTTGTTTTGCTTTTCTCAATAAAATTTCCTGATTTTTCTCACAGTTTTATAGGTAAATAATAATTTCTGAAAAAAAGAAATTCTAGGACTAAACATCTTGGTGAGAAATAAAAAGCTATATAAATACCGGCTTCTCTTAGGCTGGTATTTATAATTGATTCTTATTATATCTTTATAATAAGCTATTACTTAAGTTTTAAGTCATAAGAAATTGATCAATCCTGATCAATTATTCTTCTCACATTCGACTGTGATTAATCAATTTTTTACGGCTTACTAGGTGGGGTGAAAAGTAACCTCCTTGGGAATGAAAAAAATTTTTTTCTTATGCAGAATCTCGCCCAAAATATGGCGTGTTCGCTCAGTACTAATCTTTGTAGCATCTGCTAGCTCGCGCACCTTCACTTTCCGGTCAGCCAACACCATTTCATGTATTTTTTTGACATTTTCCTCGGTAACCGCATCGGAGGGCCTGCCGCTGCGGACTTCATCGGTAGTGGAGTTGCGGCCACCACGAAACTCTCGAAACCAATATTTGACGGTGTAATCTGACGGAGTATTAGCCACATAATATTTATCCAACTTTTCTTTTGTTTCCTTCGCCGTTTTGCCTCTCAAAAAATAATGTTTTATGAGAGAACGAAAATCGTGTTCGCAAACACGTCAACAACAATCAGCTCTCAAAACAAAACTAAGGGCAGTATCGCACTGCCACTTGGCATGTCTGCCTAAATATGAACGGACTACAAGGCACCATAAACTTTTTTGCAGTAGTGGCGCATTCTGGCGGTCAAGGAGGTTACTTTTCATCCCCATCTAGTAGATAATGGTTTACTGTAGAAAGTCTATTATATTTGAGACTGTTTTAAGTCTTAAAATATCATAATCTGATCAGAAGGCTGACTAGCATCTTAAGACGTTACTTAAAACAGTCTTAAACTATGAATATTACCTTAAGTTTTTTGTGTACCCACGTCCTTATGTTATTTTCATCATTTACTGTTTACTTCTTATATTTACCTAACATTTTTTGTATGCTATAGTCTTTAATAATAAAATTATCCAATCGCATTTTACATGCGTCTTTATAATAGAAATGCGATTAGATTATTTTCTTTATATGCATACATATACGTAGCTATGCAAGTTTATCAGTAGAGATATCCTTAGCCAAATGGAATATCGACTAACATATAATGCGTAGTGTGTATAATATTCGTGTGAATCGCGCGTTCTGAATTCACAAGAAATTCTAATTGCACTCACGTACTTTGTCTATTAATATTATATTCGTAATATCCGATAGTCACATTAGACGTGCGAAGCATTTAGGATTTTCGAATCGTAGTCAGTAGACTACGCACAATGTCGCGTCGCGCTCGACTCGCTATCGATTCGGCGTGAAATGCGTCGCGTTATCCGCGCCAATTGTTTCGTCGAAAAGCGCGTCACGCGCGTAATCGAACATCAGAGACGAAACAGCGGTGCCCTTCGATCATTATAACCGTATTAATGTATTTAATCATAATATTAATGAGTCGTTTGTTTGCGATATAATTAAATTGCTGTTTACATTGAATTACAATTAAATGATTACTTCTAATTGAGGTCGGAATAAAATTGTCCCGTCGGTATCTGTCGGTAAGATTAAATTTTGGATTAACGTTAATTTATTTAATAATAACCGTTTAATAATAATTTAATTTAACACATTTTATTTTTATAATTATTAATTTTAAATAGTTATTTAACAATAACCATTTCAATTTTTTTCTTTGTGTCTCTTTGTTTTCCTGTAGAATGTAGATGGACAGAAAAAGATAACTGAAATAAATTAATCGGAACTGAAAGAATTGATTTGTATTCGTCGAAAATAAATCGGCATTTATTTTATACAAATGAAAATCGAATGTTAAATAATATCTCGCGAGATGCAATTCTTGCGTGTTATCGTAAAATAACTTATATAATTTAAAATAATGCTAATAATCTAGAATAGTTTTGTTTAAAATTGTAATTTTGAATATTGGATTGACGTATATCAAGATTCACATTTTATTGTCTTTTGTTTTCTAGATATAAAAACGGAAAGCAATAAGCGTGAACATCGACGTTCAAGTTAATACTTACAATTATAAATCTTAAAGTACTGAGTATGTATTATGAAATTGTTCCCTAGAATTCTATTGTATTTTCTAAGGAAAATGGAATAATTCCGATGGGAATCTATTCCAAATAATTCCATAATATGTGCTCTGATCTAGAAGAATTTCCCAACTTTTTATTGAAGACGACATGAAATCGAAAATGGAAGAAATAATTCATAAATAATTCAAAAATAAGGATTTATAGAAAATATAAATCTCATTGTTATTATAAATTTATTATAATGTAATATGAATCACAAATTAAAATTATTAATTGATACAATTACTGATTTCAGAAATAACCGTTTGATCAAGAATTCAAGTCTATATTAGTTTCCAAGTGGTAAGTTAAATTTTAAATGTAATAACTGTTGAAACTACAACAAATTGATTTTGTTTGGTATTTTGAATGCAATATCGAATTTATTTCGTTAAACGAAAGCAATTTGAAGAGAAATTAATTTGAAAATGCATAACCTATATAATTAAAAATGTTAATTAACATGTACATTAATAAAATATCTCTTTATTTTAATAATATCTATTAAGAAATTAATTTATTAAAAAGGAAATATTACAAGTATATTGTATTATTTTTGTATACATATATTTATGTATACTATATACATAAATTACACACACATAAATTACATTAATGAGATACTTCTTTGAAATTAAAACAGATTTTAATATGAAAACAGATATTGTAAGAATATGAAGAATGATACGAAAATTTTATGTCAATAATTTTATTAATTGCATTTTAAATTTTAGCGGTACCTAATGATTATAATAACATTTTCGATACGTTTACAAATATTATACAGAAATATGTTATATGTGATAAAAAGTACAACATATTTTAATTTTTCAAAACAAAATTTTAAATTTCTTTTTAATATTTTTTAAAATATTTTTTTAAAATATTTTTTTATGAAGATTTTCTGAAAAATTTTTAATACATTTTGTCTTGTACAATTCATAATTTATAATAGTATTCATACATTATCTTTGTATTATTCGAAGATCATGTCATACATTATATTCATTTTACTTTTTTAATACAGAAAAGAATATTAATGTTTCATTACAAAAATATATAAGAAATTTTTGAAACGGGACAAATTAAGAGTTAAAAATTTTATTTGTACATTAAATGCTGACTTTGTTGGGTTATCTTGGGTGTTATGTAATTTTTATTCGAGCTTTTATTCAAGCTTTTTTTTTAAAATAAAATTAATATTCATAGTTATATAAGTGTTTTGAATATTTGAGCCACACTGTATATGAACAATTTAGATTCAATAAACTCTGCGTTTATGCAACATAAACATAATAATTAATACATCAATTTATTATCAGTATAACTACTCGTCGTCATTAATGAGATGCGGTACCATGATTGCCGTTTATTAATCAGCTTATTATTATATTTATTATTAATTATTTTCTCGTTAATTTAAATCTAAATCCATTTCTCATGATCTGAACACAAAAGAAATTTATTACAAATCTCACTTTGTATATACAAGTTTAATAGCGTATTTTTATCAAAAAGTTGAAATAATAATCGTATCTCTCTTCACGAAATCGTTGTGTCAATATCACTGCACTTTTATTAGCAGTAATAAACGCAATTAAGATCGCGTCTATTGGATTTCCTCGGATTCCATCACGATTCGCATAAAATTAAAACGTACCATGCAGCCAGCAGCGAATATGCGAGGACATTCGTTCCAATTAATTTCTAACGAGCTCTTGATTGGTAACGAAACCCTCATTTCTACACTTCCGTTCCGGCGAGATGCAAATTCACGCTGGTATGCCATAAAAACGGCTCTTATTGATCTTTAAGGACGATAGCAGTTGGTGAAAATCGAGATTGGCGATTCTTTTTCTCTTTTTTTTTTAATTCAAAGTTTTTATTCGCTTTTCAAGGTGGCACACAGCAGATGTTTTATTAAATATTCATGATGTTGAAATTTGCGCGTATACTATTGAAATATGTTTAACGCGTAATATAAATTATATATGTATATGAAAAGCATACCATATATTTTTTATTTATAAAATAAAAAAATTTATTAGTATTATTTATACATTATTATCTGAATTTCTTCCTATTGCTTAAAAACAAACTTTTTAATCAAAATAGATTTGAAAGCGGATAAGACAAATTTTAAATAATATATTTGGAAAACAAAAAACCTAATGCAAGCTTTATAACATTATGAATTCATTATAACATTATGATGTCACAAATCTACTTTTGCAAACTGGAATTTTATGCAATTCCGATTTTATTATGAATTACGGATCCATAATGTCACAAATAGTTGAAATAGCAATTATATCACAATACGTTCACCAAAAACGAAATATTCGTGAATTTGGAGAATAAAACTGAATAAAAATTTATTTTATTAAATAAAAACACATTATTCAAAATGACACTCTATTGAATAGATTTCTTTTATACGTCATAATAAAATTAGAATAGACATCAGATATTGATTACTTTATCGATGAATAAGACGAACCGCACTCAATGCTTCAAATTATAGATATACGAAAATAAAACATTTAACTTTTTTGGGGGAAATTTCTGTCAATTATTTTTATTCTTTATTATTTTCACGATATTATCATTTTAATTATAATCTTACCAATATATAAACGAGATTGACGTTAGTAAAGCTGTTATTAATAATTTACTTTTTCCGATAAATTTCTCAGTATTTTATTGGCGAGTGTAGCGTTATTGGTAGCGTGGAGAATTGAGAACATTTCAATACTGTCAAATTATACTCAATTTGAGTTATTTTTAATCATTTTTATAGTTCACCATTGCCCTACTCAATATACTCGTTAATTTAATTAAAACAATGTAAAGTCGAACAATTTAATTTAAGAAAATGTATTAAATTTGACTCAAATTTAGTTTATCTGATGTAAGGTTCAAAATCTTTCTCATCAATGTTATCATTTAATTTGGAACAATTTGAAAATATTTCTATTATAATCTTTACAATAAATGAATCACTCCTTTTAATACCGTGGTTGATAAAACGATGGTGAGAGTGACACGGGTCAAGCCATTTAAACTCTGCGCTTCATGCGCCTGGACAATATCTATATATTGATAGAAACACACATATACTCGATCTTCCGTCTCTTCATGGATAGAAATCGCATCTTTGGCAACGTGGCGTGTTTGCGCGGGGTTAGATCCGGATTACGTTCGACTCGCCGTTGTGTAAACCAAGTAGGATCGGATTAGAATGAGGCTACCCCGACAGGCATTGGACGTAACTGGCATTATACTAACGACGGGTTGATGGTTGATCTCCGCGACAGGGCATAAACGTCGATAACTCCGGCGCGAAATTACCTTCTCATTAAATCGAGATTAGCGGGATTACGAGGCGCGACGTTAAACCTGACGTTAAACGAGATTTACTTGGTAAAATTCAAACAGAAAGGAACGGGCACGTTAAATCCATTATATGGGCTGCGCTTGTGTCATATATATATGTAATAGGATTTTATTCCTCTAATAATTCTACCCGTCTGCACAGTGTGAAAATTTGATACGAGGCTTCAGTACCGAGCTAATTAACCCTTTTAAACATAATCAGACACACACATACAATGTACGTATATTATCTAACGGAAATGTTCCGCCTAGTGTAACATTCCCATGCGGTAACATGAACATCTGCTGCTACGAGACTAATGAATACCTCCAAATCTAGTCATGAATTAAAAAAAAAATTGCTACCACTTATTTATTTATATTTTTCCTAATGGGAATTAATAAGAATAACACGCAGTATTGAATGCGTTGACACGACATCCCGTTTACGGAAGGAAAAAGATGGAAAGAATTGATCGACGGGGGTTTTCTGCGTCGTTTGACTCCGCTTGACATTTCTTTCGGATCTGACGATGGCTCGCTCAGATATTCTTAAACCGGCGACACCAGCACTCTTACTATGCGCACGACGTTGTGCGTGACGAACTACGAAAGGCAATATCCTTAGAACGTTGTCGGAATCCCTAAATTCGCTTGCGACCGACAC
This sequence comes from Acromyrmex echinatior, assembly GCF_024713525.1. Classification (NCBI taxonomy): domain Eukaryota; kingdom Metazoa; phylum Arthropoda; class Insecta; order Hymenoptera; family Formicidae; genus Acromyrmex; species Acromyrmex echinatior. The sequence continues at coordinate 17,728,753 of NC_141854.1, read as the reverse complement.
CGAGAGTGAAAAACGAATTGCCAATAGTAAGCACTCTTCAACGGGACGAACTGTATTTGCGACAGGCGACAGGTGTTACGTCGTAAACTTTTTTTTACATAACACCATTATTAAGAGCACCGATCGACAACTTATGCATGAAAAGACATTAAAATAGCTGTCTCTACATACTATACAGAATACGTAACATGCAATTTTTGCTGTACTACTTCTTTGCGTTACTTCTTTGTGTTATCTCTTAAAAATATCTTTTATTAAAAGTAATCATTTTTATTATTTATCGATAATCATTATTGACAAGACCTAGAAAATGAAGATGATACCATCTATGCAAAAAATTGAAAATGCTGTAAAATATTAAATGAACATCATCTGATAAATAATGTTACGAGTAAACTGTTGACCAATGTGTCAGTCTCTCTCCGAATGAAGTTAAAATGATATATAACGCAGTATCGAAAACAACGTCAACATGTCTTGCATACATATGATCGTGTTTTTGCAGAGGATTTGCGGACATTACTGTCATCGGAGATGAAAGCCTCGCATCGATATATCCAATATATCAAACATATCCGTGGATTTGTCGGCTTTTGAGCCATCCATGCAATGATTGGATTTCGAATCAAGATTATTTACTATCATGTTACAAATCGAACGGATTTGCTTCAATAGCTAACTCGCCTCAGACTCATAATTACGTAGTTTTGATCATTTTCAACTTTGTACCATGTTATACAAGAGCGTTAATAATAGTTGATAAAAGTTCAACGAAGTAAAACGAGTTTGATAAACTCCGTTGATAAACTACGTTGAAGAAGTTAACGAAGTTTTAAAAAGAGAGATTGTCCTTCAGTTTAATTTAATAATTAAATTCAATAATTTGCGAATTTTGTTTCTTCCTTTTTTTCTTTCAATGATTACATCGTTCATTAAAGCCGAGGCAAATTACGTTACGCATTAAAAGCTTTTGCACGCAGGAGAATACAGTATTATCATCGACAAACTTTCAGTTCTCGATTTACGTCTCATAATTTTCCGTTTTAATTATCATAGCGTCAACCGCTATTCTTCCATTTATCCCTTTCCTTATTCTCCCTCTCGTTCCGGTCTGGAAAAGCCCGAGTCTTACTTCCGCAGGGGTTCTTAATAAAATCGGAATTGTTAAGTGGGTCGTTATAATTTGAAAGGAATTCTGAGATCGCTTTGACTGAAATTTGATATCGAAAGATGCGAGAAAGTGCATTCTCTTGCATAGAGTAGCTATTTCTTGCTTTTGATATTTCTCTTATTGCAGTTATTTATATATCTCTCTTATATATATATATATATATATATGTTCTTTATATTATTTATAAATTCTATTAAATTAATATATTTAATTAAATTAATATAGGATAACTTCGATACGCTACACTTATCAAAATTAATTTATTAAGTATCAAAACTAATTTATTAAGTATTATTTACTATATTTAAAGTAAACGAACTGTATCAGTAAAAACTTTGTACTGTCTACAATGAAAAAAATATTAGAAATCCGAAATATTCATTTTTCGTTTATTTTTATTAAAAAATAAACTTTTTGAAACCCTTGCATTTTTATCGTACATCCCATAGGGGTTGGATATATGGCTATTCATAGGGGAGGGGGGTATGTAAAATTTACTCATGCTCATGAAAAATTTACATATATAAATAATGCTTATAAATAAGACGTAAAATACAATAACTTATAAAATGTGTTTATAAAATTTTATTAAGGAATAAGAATGGTAAATATGTATAGGAAATAAATAATAATTACAATCTTCTTACATATATTACAAGTGTTATGACGTGAGGTACATATTTCATATAATACGTTTATTGCGTTTAGTGCACTGAATTCAATCTGTGCACTATGCTTTGGACATAAATCTCACTAAAAATATCATATATTCTAAACAGGTGGGATATACAAGACAACAAACTAAACAAAGAATACGAAAACAAAGCACTTGTATTTTGCTATACAACATGCTTTACTATTGCACTACACGTATGTATCACGAAATAACCATTAAGTCTTTTACACGCTCTACAGTAATCATTTTATGTAGATTATAATTTATGATGGCGTTACTTATTATTATAGTGACAAATATCGATTCAACTCACAATAATTTCATTAATATTAACACTAAGAAGCTGAAATTATAACACAATACTAATATAACGTAACACAGAGTAGTTGCGGATAAATTACCTCCGCTCCTTCTATTTTTTTCTGATTTCTGCGGCGTATTTGCCCTAATATGTTTAATTTAAATTATTATTTATTTAAAATAATGTAAATTATTATTTTATTATTTATTTAAAATAATGTAAAAGCATATTATGTATACTTATATTTACCTTTTTATAGCCGTGAATACTTTGACAATTCAGGAATTAATTTTTCTTTAAAATAAATTTAGAATATGAAGACTTACACATACAATAATTTTTAATTAAAATTCTTAGCTGTCCAGTCACAAATTATTATAAACTAAGCAACTCTGAATTGGCTGAAACTCGCTCGAATAGAAAGAGAATGATTTCTAAACGTTAATTATAAGTCATAAATATCGTGGTAGATCGAGGTCGACAAGTGACCGTCGCAAAATTCTCATTAATCGGGCGAAGCGAAGCGGCCAAAAAGGGACCGATAAATCATGAGTTCGTTAATCTAGCTGCGGAGTTTGCCAATATTTCACGAACGGTAATAGGTAAATCGGACTGAGTCGCGAAATCGAGAGATCGAGCACGGTCGTCGAGGGAGCCGCGATCGATTAAATATCGGTCACTATTGGTTCTCGCGCACTCGAACAGATTACGAGGGTGGCCGAAGAAGGTCAAGTGAGATCACGGAAGGAAATCCAAAGGGCGATTAGGCGATGGCAGGACTGGATTATTCGGACCGACAGCTTTCGATTCGCGGCGATCTGAACGTCGCGACGATTGAAATCATGTCGGTTTAACTTTGAACTAGCGCTACGATGAAGATGATGTTTTCCCAATTCTGTTTCTTTATCGTTAGTAAACGCGAAATGGGATAAAGGCAAGATTTGTGTGACGTAATCTTGTTTACCACACGTATACAGCGCGAAAAAGTTCTGCAATGCGGGTATTCCTGAGTGCCAAACGTGCCAAATATTTTATTTCATGACTTCCTATCTATTAGATACAAAATATCAAGAAATAAACGAAGTTTAAATTAAATAAAATCTGAAAATAATAAGAAGATATCGCTTTCTTATTTCAAAAGTGACAACTTTATGACAAAAGTCACATTAAAAAAATGTGATTTTTAAGTTATTATCATGAATGAATTAAATAAATATTATTTTATCAATTATCAAAAATGAACTAACTTCATAAAATTGTCGGAATATTACAACTCAAAAAGGGTGTTTTTTTTTAATAGTCAAAAGTTTTTTTATGGATGAAACAAAAATGACAAAAATTACATTTGTGATTATATTAAAAATATATTCTTTTTGCCGATATTATTTGATTAATCAATTTTTTATTATGATGAAAAATAATTTTTCCCCTTTTTTGAGAAACAATTCTTTTTATGTCAATTAAAGTAAGAGAAAATGATATATGGACTTTATTAATATAATTCAATTTTTACGTGTTATTTTAATAGTACTATTTAATAATTTGACCTACTGATCCTTATCTAACAAAGCATTGAGAAATGCGCAAGTTCTCGCAATGACAAAATGGCCCAAGATTACAGTCAACGTTATTGTGTTACGAACGGCTTTAGGGATGCAGTCAAATCTCGACGCAAGGCTATTTAGGCTCATCAACTTTAATTGGCTTCGTTTGTAATTACGGCATGAGAAGTTCGCGATAGAGTTGATACAACCGAAGACAATGAAGAAGAAGGCCGGAAGAAGAGGGTGGTATAACTCGAATAGCCTACGTTGACGGGGCTGCGTTCTGAAGAGATCAGGGAAATGAGTTCAGAACCGGCATTGTTGCTCCTCCCGGACGAGAAGACCTGATACAGATTCTCGCTACAGACAAAAGACTTATTCTCTTTATTCGCCAACATTGTCACGGATATTCGATAATATAATATCATATTCGCTTCGCAAAGGAGATATTCAAGATATCAACCGCATTTAATTGTAGAGTATTCGAATACGAACAGTTTTACGTATACAGTAATTCGAATGTACAGCAATTTATTTTCAACATAACAAAAAACGGAGAGTCACTTTAAGTAATACTTTCGAGGTATATATGATTGAGAAGATCGGATAAGCTCTTAGCCTCCAGTGAACATGAGCTAATTTTGCTAATACTATAGGGATTAATTTGTAAATTCTTCATTTCATAAATCTCACGTGTGGCAGAGCTTTGTTTTCATAAATCTTCCTTTTCGTAGATCCTTGACTGCTACTGCGTACCGTAAACTAAAGGTAATAATTCTCGAGCATGTAACTGCAAGTTTGCAGCTCGTGTAACAATGATGGCTCTTGAAACTGTAACTTGGGAGCAAATTGCGAAGCCAGTCGCGCGTTATCACGTACAAGCGTGTCAAATCGTTCGACTGAGACAGACACATTTTTCGGTTACCGCACAAACACGCGAGGCGCACCCATACAGGCCCAACTTCCTGGGCCTGAAAGGATGGGCACGCTACTTTGCCCGAGAAAGGGAGAGGAAAGAGACGCGTGGGAATGACCTCCTTTATGTTGAGTTACGTTTCAACATAACGCTCTTAAACTACTTTCAGAAACAATATACATACCGCGTGAAACATTTCACAAATCCACTGTGTTTACATGATAAATTGTACTGCGTTTATAACGGCGACAATTGTCTATTCGCTTAGCAGTCATCACATAATCCTTGAAAAAGAACGATCATGTTTTTATCATTTATAAGATTATTATTATCATATTATTATGTTTAAATTTTATATAAATACAGAAATATTAATTATTTGACCGCATATTGTAATAAGACAGTCACTAATGATCAGTTTTATCATGATCTCAATTAACTTCACTCATAATTTACCAAATTTTTTATCTCTTTCCACTTATAATTCTACAATTAAGATAAAGAGTCGATTGAAGTTAATATTGATAAAACCAATCATAAATCTTTGACTAATCCTTCTCGAGGGAATTCTGGGAATTCTGGGGAATTCCTACCATCTTCTGGATATCGAGTAGTCGCTATTTCAAAATTTCATATTCAAGAATCGACTGGCAAACCTCATCATCGAGATCTCCCGATGGTACCTTTGCCTCGATTGCCAGCCTTTCCCAGACATTCCCGAAATTCAATCATCCTCTCCAACTATTCGCCAAGAGCGATGTCAAGAGCGGAAGTACATCATTCCGCTGCCGTTGGTTCCCCCGACGAGGGTCGCCAGTTGCGAGGACGCCGCATCATGCTATCCTCCTCTTTCTCTATAAGCTACAACACGTGATGCGAACACGTGGAAAGGAGAGATCGCCGGCAAAGAGACCTTTCTCTCTCCTCCCTTCACTTGAAACACAGGCTCTATCTCTCTTCTCTCTGTCTCTCTCTTTCTTTCTCTCTTTCTCTTCCGTTTCTGTCCTTTGGCAACCAACAGGTAGAAAGAGAGACAGGTGGCTTGGCGATGTATGCATGATGCCGGGTGCGATACGACAATCCTGAACTCTGGCCAGTGTCCGTGATGACTACCTCGTGAATCGACGTGTCTGTTCAATAAATGATATAAAGCTGGTTTCCTTTGTGTCTTTTGTGAAATTAACCAAAGTCTTTATTAATATGATTCTAATTATATTAGAATCACTGATTATTATTAATGTTTTGTGACAAGTACGCGCAGTGTTTGAAATTGTAAATCTTTCAGAACATTTTATTTCTGAACTTAAACTTATCGTCACAGTGTTGAAATATAATCATTGAATAGTAATAAATAAAGTGAATTGAATCGTGAATTTTTATTAATGTAAGTTAAGAGAAGTGAAAAATGATAATTTGTTAGCTTTCGTGGTTTTGTATCAACGAAATTAATTTCTTAATACAATTGAACATCAAAGCGATTATTAATCCAAGCGGTATTTTAATTTAACATAAACATTTATTAAAATTTAGCAATTAATTTAACTATTAAACAATTTCATAAATGTAGTAAAACTTTCAATTAAAACATTTTGTCAATGATATATAAATCCTTGATTATACAAAATATTTCATTATATGTACTCATTTATATATTTTTGTTTCGATTAGTCTTAAAAGCGAAGGTAAATTTAAAATTCACTTTAAAACTGTTTTAAAATAATTATGAATCAATAATTTTGTTAAAAAATATTATATTTTCTAGCATGAAAAATTTATAGGACATAAAAATAATCTTTAAATTTTAATATTTAAATTTTGAATATTTTAAACTTTAAATTTTAGATATTTTATCTTTAAATTTTAGATATTTTGCAGAATAGTAAAAAATCTGCAGAATAGTAAAATATTAATCATACGTTAATTTCCATATTATCAAGATTACATTTTATTTAATTACGCACAATGATTAGAAATAACTACTTTATTTAATTTTGTTAATTTAAAAAATAAAATTGTGTATGAATCACATATATTACTAAAATAATTTATGTATATTTAGACAGAATCTCGAGGAAAACATTGCTATGCCCTTGTGATCTGTTTTCGATCTCTCCTTTCAATAGATAATAGATGTCAATCGTGGTGTTCTATCAAATTCTGTTAGCCAGAAATATTTGTTCGATAATATTGGCAGGCGACTAGGTGGAAATCATACGGCTATGGTTCTATTGACAAATGGTTATCTATGGTATTGTCGTTAATGATTATTCTCTCTAGTTAATATTTGTTTTCGTTAACAAGATTGGACAGTCATGGGTTTACGACTGCTATCTGTACCGGCTAATTTTCAGTCAAAGCAGCTAATTAATATTGAATTTGAAAGTGAATGGCCTGGTCAGATATTAATTAAATTAATAGATACTAAATTAAATTAATTAAATATATAAATGTAAAAAATATATGTATATATAATAGAAAATGGAATGTAACGTAATATTATCTTTATTTACTTTCTTCGCAATTTAATTATACAGGATTAAGATTAACGATCATTTTCGCGCCTATTAATGCTATTGCACGTTCGAAACGTTATGGTTCGTATGACGGTGTAAAAAATTACGTTACATAGGAAGCTATCTCATTTCCATTTCTTTTCACCGTGCGTACATTCATGATCCGCTTGCTCACATGAGTTTGCCTGTTGATCGACGGTACCATTCCGAATGTCCTCCACGCCCTTACCGCTCAAATTTATACGAAGCATAATACCGTTGACACGCCCCGGAAACTCGCATTTCGTGAGAAAGGAAGTTCGCCACCTTCCTCCTGCCCTTTCCCCTTTCTCGGAGTATAAATTTTCGATGGCGAACGCGGCGATAAACTTAAGATGAATTCTTTTTCGGCTACGGGACGATAGATAAATAGAAAGCACAGCTACGTGATTCGAAGCCACAAGTGCAACACGTATTCGCATCTTCTTTCTCGTCTTCCTGGTCGTTCCCCGCGGATTACTTTCACACGTTTCACGGTTATGTATCTCGCCTCGATGGTGTCTGAAAGGTAATTCTCCGCTGGGATCAAATTCTCTGATCACTCACGACGTGCGCGCGACAATCAGTGACAATGTGATGTGACGTCGCGAGATCGGCTAAACGTCACGTTTCGACGAGACAGATTTATTGTATGAGCTCTCTCTCTTGATACGGGATATGAATAACTTATCATACTTAACTACGAGATGTGTATTTAGCACAAAAGAGGCAGGGGTTGGATTTAAAAACTAAAGATAAACTAAAGAATTATAATATTTCAAGATCTATGTCTCAAAATCATAAACGTCATAATCGAATTAATCTATATGCTCTAAAATATTGAAGAAGATAAAAATTAAATTATTACGAAAATATAATGATGATAATTAGATCAATTTTATCAAGAAATTTTCGATTAAGATATTATTAATACCTTTTTATTAAGTATATCAATATATATTTATATATAATAATCATTTAAAGTATCTAATCTATCTAACATTTGTATAGTATTTCCATTTATGTGCATAGATACTTTAACCAACTGCATTAGATATATACGTACTGTAGACATCAGTGCTGCTGAAACGAGCATCCAGGCGTGACATTTTAGGGCTTCCCCTACACACACACACACACACACACACACACACACATAAAAACGATAGAGATACATTCATCGTAGTATCAGTATAGTCATTTACCGACGATCTGTTGCGATTCTACTTCCGTCATGTGGAAATTTGTTATTCCACAACGCATAATCGCGCTCTCGTAAATTCCACGACGTCTCTGTCACTCCGTCATGCCAATTATTTCACACTTTGTACACATTCGAAATAAAAAATTTGTATTATTTATTTTTAGATTACACAATAGAATTTATTCACGTTCTATTGTTTGCTCTGCTAATTATTAAAATAACAATTAAAAATTGAAGATATCCTGTATGTTTAAAAAACATGATATCCTATCAGAATATCATATTTATATATTATTTAATAAAACGCGAGTGTTTTGTAAATTATTTAATAAAACATTGGAAAAATAAAATAAAATAAAATCTAGAAAACAAGTCATAATATTTCGTAACATTATAAAATTATATTTCTTTGTAAAAAGTAAATTATTTTTTAATATTTTATTTATCTTTAAAAAGTAAATTATTTTTTAAATGATAAATATGTTATTTAATGGCATAAAAAAAATGAATTTTAATAGGATGAAAATTTATTGTAGAATCAAGGATTTATAAATTGTTGAAGTAAGAGGACAATTTTATATATAATAAAAATTATTAATAACATTTAAATTGAGTTATTAACTGTTTTAATGTTAGATTTTGTGCACACACAACGTGGTTTATAGATTAACTGTAAAAAATCCACGACTAAAATGCTAATCGCCAATGCATCCAGCAATCAAACAATTGCTCCTACATCATCCATAAAGTTGCGAAGATCCCGTCGATTATCATCCACCAGAGGATTAAAACAACGACCCACCGCAAAGATCCCGAAGGATTCTCTTCCTCGTCAAGATCCGGATCATAAACTTGGTCTTTGTGCCGCAGCTAGTAAGAACATCGATAAGGACAACACGAGAGGCAAACTACTGATAAACTGGGAGATGAACGAGAGGATCAGCTTGAGTAGCGGCTCCAGTGTCGGATTGACGATTCGTCCCGACAGCAGGAAAGGTATCGAGTTCAGCGAGAATTGTAGAAAGGAAATGGAAAGTAAATCGAAAATTGGAGAATATTCAGAACGGAATTGCGAAGCCAAATCGTCAGCATTGTCATCAACCAAATCAACATTGGAGTTGATGAATGTGTCTGGATTCCTCTCAAATATCGATCGAAAGCACCGTGGAAGTTCCCATTCAATCGAGATCGATACGAAGGATGAGAACATTCTCAAGAGCGATTCAAAGTATGAAATCGGTATTCCCAGTCGTAGCTCTGCGACGAGAAAGCAGAGGCAACAGAATACGCTCAAAAAGGACAAGGCTGATACGACAAGAAAATGGATCAAGGACAAGGCCAGTGACTCCATTTCCAAACGGCTAGAATTGATTCATGAGCTTAATCAAAAGATTTTGGCCAACTATGAAAGGTTTCACCAAAGATCAAAACGTGTCAAGGATACGAAAGAACAGATTACCAAAAATCGTGTCAAGGATAACATTGATCCTGAGGAACATGTTTATACAGAGATCAAGAGGAAAAACAAAACAATCTGTAGAACGAACGATCGAAAGAACCAGGGCATACTTAAGCAGGATATTTCTAACCAAGACACTTGTAGAAAAGATTCCTCCAAGAGAGATACTTGCAGACAAACAACAGATAATAAATCAATCTTATCTAGAAGTTACTACGAAAGTATGAAAGATCGAACTGAGAAGAAAGACATTTCAAGAACTACGAATAAGCCTGAACGCAGAATTGTTTGCGAGAATACGAACTTTAGCATGGCGGCTAAGGAAAATTTCTTCTACCAACTAGACGAGAAAACGCAGCCATTGAAATATGTGAAATTGAAAAACAAGAAAGAACGATTGTCAGAAGGAAGTTCGATCTTCTATGCAAATGAGGACATGCCTCTACAGGAGATCGAATCAATTGAGACTCAAGATTGCCTTGAGAATTCCAGATTGTATGAAAGTTGCAATCTGTATAATAACGAGCCGGAGAATGATTGTTTGGAAAATGCAAAAGCTCTGAAGATTGATCGATCCGAACTGCAAAAAGATAATGTTGAATCGCGGACAGCAAGCGAAGACGCTGTGATAGACGAAAAGATTTTAGAGAGCAAGATTCTGGAAAACCTGGACGAGACAATCGATAAATTCGATAGCGAAAGGATGCAGCTGACGTCGGAGGATAGCAATGAGGAGAAGGACAGCTTCAGCACGGATTCTATACAGAGTGGAAGTCCCTCGAGCGTGAAAGATACGAAGGACGCCGCTAACCTCTTGGATACCTTCAATTCCTCGTGGGATTCGGGAGTCGGGGTGGACGTCGGTAATGGGAGTGGGTGGGTGAGGATACATACGGGGATCGAGAGCAGCCTCGTATATCTTACTCTGGACACTACAGCTAAGGACGTCTGCAGGGACATGCTGCTGGGAGATGACTTGTCTCTGTTTGTTCAGGTAAACGCCAGTCTCCGTAGCTGATTGTCCTTCAACTTGCATGCCAACAATCACGTTCACTTTGTTTTGTAAGAAAATGAAATATAAAGTATGAATGAAGTTCTCGTGGATACTTATATAATTTTGATTTAATCTTTTATATTCTATGTGTACAAATACAAGAAAACATTTCTAAGTCTAAATTTTATATATTCATATAAAGATTAGATTTAATTAATAATTTTATGACTCCAAGAATAAATCCCATACAAATAAAATGTTTTTACCAGCCCCCGCGGTTATTAATGCGTAAATTACATATTTATAAGGTGATAAGATATAATTTTTACAAATAATTGAAATAATACTTACTAAATAAAGTTAACAAATGTTTCGACTCTGGATTTGAGTTCTCCTTAGTGTGGAAGTCAAGTACAAACTGAGTCCAGAGTTGAAACGTCTGATAAGAGCATTTCCATTGTTTTTTAATTATATCTTATTTCTTTATGAATATATAATTTATGTTTTAATAACCTCAAAGATGTAAGTCTTTTACTTGTATTGGATATATATATAAAGATCATTTTCGTATCTCTGAGTTTTTTAAATCCTTGATTTTTTTATTGTATCATTGAAATCTAAAATTACCGAAATTAACAATTTCAAAATGAATCCTACCTTCGCTCTTAAGAATTTTTACTTTTAACTATTTAAGAGAAACTGACAACCTCAAAGAAAGTCGAGGTAGCCCACGTGCTGTGCGTCACTGTCGTGAGACAAGCATAGCGTAGTCCGGCTTCTCAAAGATAACGACGTACGCGCGAGTAATCAAAGGAGTCTAAGACTTAAATAGCCGGCCGAGTCGGTGAAAGAAGTTTCGGCTCAATGAGACTTCCAAAGCCACCGAGCTGAATACCGAGTTAACTATGCTCTTGCAAGAAGAACGTGCTCGTTTTATCCTGCAAACCTTCGGTAGCGAAGACGGTTAGGTACTTCATTATCTCATAATTGTTAATTGGCCGCAAACAGTTAATTAACAATTACACTTAGCTTTATACGAACTAAGCAATATCAAATATATTTAACCTCTATCAAGAATAATAGCGTTTATGTCAAGAACATTTTAAATAAAAAAAATTAATAGATAGTTATTTTTATTAAAATTTTATTTATTTATGTAAAGTTATGTAAATGTGAAAACTGCTAAGCTATGATTAAAACTATAACTATTTCATTTACATCATAAATGTGATAAAAATAATAATAGTCTTCGACAATATTATTGTAATTATTTCTTTTTGAGCGGACATAAAATAAGTTGCTTGGTTTTACTGTCTAATAAATTATATAATTTAGTATTTTTTATACGATGCAAAAACATTTGCATTAAAATTTTTAATTAATATTTTTACACAAATTAAATAATACATAAACAGCGTTTAATAAATAAAATTATATACACTAGTATAAGATGCTATATTAAAATATAATAACACATTAAGATCGTTGAGATTATCGAAAACTTCAAAATCGGTGAAAAACAAATTAATTTATAATTTATATTGAAGTATAAATTAATTTTATGGAAATAATTTACGAAATTCGGAAAGTTATAATATATACAGTATTTATGTGTTATCCTTTCATTCTCATTTAATTACATAATAATTTTGAAATTATTAATTAATTTAATTATATATATTATTAAAATATATAATATTGGATTTGATTCGTAACACACAAGTGTTATTGATACATTTTATACAACTAAAAATATTTTTCTAAATATCCGGATATTGTTTATAAATTTTCTTCATGCGCACATACGACACAAAAATTTGTTGCTTAATCTGCAATAATTCGTTTCACCTCGACGTATTGAATACGCTGCGTTTTTGCGAAATAAATTTTTCGTCCATATTATTCGTATGATTGATGGGTTGGTTGAACAGTTTTCATGCGTGGGAAAAAGGCGACCCAACATTTCTCGTGGACTTTATTCGCGAATTCCTTCCAGCTTCTCCCTTTTAAAATGTAAATGAAAAATTTGTCGAGAGTTGCACTCTGATTCTCAGCATATTGTAAAATATAATTATGAATTATTCCGGATACGTAAAGTGGATATTGGACATTTAAATCTTCATTTATTCATCAAATGAAAAGAACGAAAAAGAAGATACCGTGGCTTTATTTGACAGCTGTGAAAAACGTGGTACAAAATGTTGAGCATTTCCCACTTAATAATTCTCGAGTTCATTCATATCACCCAGTACGTGAGACAGACATAGGTCACGATCGCCATACGATGCGAACAGAATTCTTCCGTCGATGGAAGACAGCCCTCAAAGTTCCGCGAAAGCAATAGAGCAACCGACGTGTTCAGGAGAAGAATCTCTATATTTTCAACGCGTCGAAGATATTAAAGGTTCACCGGCTGCCGAAAGAATCTACTGCTGCAGCATCGTAATACTTATCGATAAAGATTTCCTTCGATCCGACCAAAGCGTGGTACCGTAAACGCATGGGCTCATCGAGTTAAAAAACAAAGTGACCCAGATCTACTAGTTGTTTTTTTTATCACTTGATATTTACAGTCACCATATCAATAACAACGATTCCGATGACATTTTCAATGTCAAGATATAGAAAAACTCATATATAGAACCCATATATAGAAAAACTTATATAGAAAAACATTGCTTTGGAATCTTATAAACGGCTCAAGTGCTAAGTAAATATCTCAATCCTTAGCTGTCAGTATTCTGTTAGTTAAGTCTGACCGCAGGAGAATAACATTACTGCGGCGAAAACCGTAGACGTAGAACTGTATGAAGTAGTGACATGACACCTAATATTTCAAAAGTTGTTCTCTCTCCTCCCTCCTCCTCTTCCTTCTCTCTCTCTCTCTCTCTCTCTCTCTCTCTCTCTCTCTCTCGCTCTTTCTCTAACAATAACATTGACCAATACTGACCTACATCAGTCTAACTGTTTCGCGATAATAGAACTACGTGTTCTCTTAAGACTCTGGATTACTCATTGTAGTTATATTGGATTACAACATTATTAAGCGAGAAATTACATATAATTTCCTCTTATTGAGATGTTAACTCTCCCAAATGCTCTTGATATAGTACGTGAATATTCCAGCAAGCATTGACCTGAATAGACATCGTAATTCCGATAGTTAACCGGTAATTGATTATTATCGAAACAATATTGACTGTTAAGATGTGATTAGTATTTCTGAGTATCTACCCATTAAGTTTGCGTAAAAATCAGCGATTTTTACAACACCTTTTGAAATGTTGCATAAAGCAACGATCGCTTAAAGCTATAAAAATAGAGTAAAAGTAAACTATGAAAAGGTGGAAACTTTAAAATCCAACATGCGAAACCAAGCATTATTTCGGAGAATCCCGCGGGATTCGCGAGAGGCTGTCGCTGCCAACGGAAAGATCCCATAGATCGAAACTCTGCATTCGTTCGACTGTTATTGGTCGACGAAAGAGATCGATGCGCGAGTAAAGAGGACCAATCCATGAAAACAAAGAAAGATTTCACAGATCGTGAAATCTCTCGAGAGATGTTCCACCTGCAGGGTCGGACTGCAAATGAGAAATTTTTTATCTCGCATAAGATGAATTAAAAGTAAGCGTATCATAATTAAAGTATGGCACGTATATTAAGATTTTTATTGATAATTTTGTTAACATCTGTAATGCTGGAAAAATAAAATTTTAATCAACTATACAATTACTTATTTAGATGCACTGAATATTTAGATACACTGAATATCGACATTGTGTAAGGAATGAAGCTAAAGTATGAGAGATTTACGTTTAAAGATTGAAGATTTACGCTATTTCAGTTTCTCTTCTCAGTCTAAGACTCAAATAATTTAAAAGTATTCTTGCATCGGCCCTGCTTCCTTCCCGAGAGAAACATCGTGGCGCTTTGGGAACAAACATGCACGAAGACGGACTGTACAATAATGAATTCAACGAACGTATATTTAATGCAGAATTTAACGTCGCAAGAAAAATACTTGGTATTCTTGTCAAGCGAGAGCTAACCTTCGAGTTGAAAATCATTTACACTATTTACAGCATATGTTCTTCCTATGTTTCTTCCATTGTGTGTGATTATATTTTTATTTCTGCACTATTATAATGGCTAATGCGCTGTATATTTTCATAAAGAAGTAATCAACTTTGCTTGCGGAAAAGATTCGTAAAATGAAAAAGATTGTTAATCTTCGAAAAGATTGTCTCTCAACGCATCTCGACGTACCTTGATGCTCTATTAACATAACGCTAGAGGCGAAGCAGCTTGATATTTATTACGTCTCCGCAAACTAGATCTCGCGAGGTAATCGCACAAACTTGTCACACGTTACCATTCTGTTTCTAAATACTCGCGGAACACAGATTATTCCACATCGGGATTATGGAGTATGGCACACCGAATTAGAGTGAACTAGGCGAGGAAGAGCTCGTTTCCTACAATAGTAGTGTTTCAAGCTCTCGACAGGCCTGACACATCAGTCTCATCTGTCAACTCGTATAGGAACAATGCATGCACAGAGTCAAGAAGACTTATGCGAGAGCCGTTCAAGTTCCATCTCGGTTTGATTGCGAGACAGTTTTCCTCTCAACGAGAAGCGAAATGGGAAGGAATGAAATGACACTATGAAGTTTTACATACGAAATACTCTCTCTCTCTCTCTCTCTCTCTCTCTCTCTCTCTCTCTCTCTCTCTCTCTCTCTCTCTCTCTCTCTCTCTCTCTCTCTCTCTCTCTCTCTCTCTCTCTCTCTCTCTCTCTCTCTCTCTCTCTCTCTCTCTTTCTCTCTCTCTCATCCTTATAAAGGATACTTGCGTAAATAAATTTTTTATCTAAATAAAAATCTTATTTACAGAACTCTTATTATTTTTCCACTGATCTTATTAACTATAATAGATTAAACAATTTATAAATTACTAGGTAGTTTAAATTTTTTAGTGATAATTAAAAAAAAGATAATTAAAAAAATTTTCTGTGATAAGAATATTAATTGAAATGTATTTAACTGACAATATCAAAATAATTTGATAATGATATAATTAAAATCAAATAAAAAACCTTAAAGTTTTCTTTGATTTGTCAAATTTTTTGAACATTTTAAACCGAGAAAATTTATAAGATTACAGCTAATACAATTAACTTATTCTTTGATATTAATGCTAATTATAAAAATTATTATTAACAAAAAAACTAAGTTCTTTAATTAAAAAGTAAAGAATACGTGCAAAGGAAATTTCATCTTTCTTATTAAACATTAAACCTTAATAAGATCTTTTAAAATCTTGTAATTGAAACAAAATCTGATAATCTTTATAAACTCTCTTTATAATCAATTTTATGAAAAATGTACTGCTTAATTCATTTGATATGAATGAAATATTTCTGAAACTAAACTATACAATTCGCTAACCGAAGAAAAAAAAAAAACAAAGATAACAAAATAAAAAGTTCTAATGATAACGAATCAAGGCAAAAAACTTTAGACAGTATAATAATCATTTTATGGATCAAGAAGACCATTATGTTTAAAAAATATATATTCAATTAGATTTTATATAATCTAATCTATAATAGCATTAATCAATTGTTCTAATAATCATTCATTTGAATCAAAATTATCACAAAAACATGTTAGATGAACTACCTTTTAACTTCTATTTCTAACATTGATGACGAAACTTTTTATAGTTAACTAAAATCATGATTTGTTGCTACCATTTTGCAAATGCTCCATTTACGAGGTGTACTTAACGAGCATCGCTTTACGAGCGACATTGTTTAACGATTGTTGTTTCACAGCTCCCATCGCCATTGCTTAATGATTTTGCCCCTGTGCTTTTTTCATGTATCGACAAAAGAACAAAATGAAGAGGAGGGAGAGAGAGAGAGAGAGAGAGAGAGAGAGAGAGAGAGAGAGAGAGAAATGAAGAGAGAACAGAGAACTGAGAAGTAAGAAGAATGTTAGATAGACGCGATAAAGTTTCGATCGCTTCGTCAAAAAGCACTTTATATCCCCGGTTGCGGGAGATACTTTTTTATGATTTTCTGAAGCCAATAAATAATGAGATTTTATACAATAGGATTTTATTAAAATCGATGTTTAATAGTTATGCAAATTTATGAATCAATTACTATTAATGATCTCGGATATATTGATTTTTTAATATTTTTTTGTCTTATATCTAATACAATAGCGACATTTTTTTAATCTTATTTATCTTATCATTGATTATATAAACTTTGGATTTTTAAATTTGAATTATTTTCAGATCTTCAACTTTTTAATATTAACTGTTATTACGATAGATTAGTTATTAAATATTAGATGATGTGAATGTTCTTTCTTAAATATTTATATGTACATTTTATGCGTATTCCATATTATATATAATATAATATATATATAAAACATTTTTTTTAATCTGTCATGTTAAAATTTTTATCTATTTGAATTAATACATAAAAAAATTATTTTGTTGCAGTTATCGATTTTTAATTTAAATTATCTTTATTTTAAATAGTGCTTTTGTTTAACGTAATTATGAAACACTTACAACTCGTAAAATAGTAAGGAAACGATTATTTGTACTTCCAAAAAGGAATTATAGCCATACGAGATATATGATCCTATTTCTAATCCTCTTACACCTCGAAAGGATAAATAATCTGTATTACGGCTACGTATATTACGTTACTTGAAACGAAATCGTGATAGGAACGGACGAGATAGGCTGACGAGCAATTTGTATTTTTAATTAAAATCAGTCCGGTAGTCGCGTAAATCCGAGGAAAAGCGTAGCAGGAATAAAATTGTCAATCATAACGATGCTGAGAATTGTCTTTCGTTAAGCGAACAAATTTTTACGCGCCGTTGCCTAATTTAATTAAAGGTGCTCGTTCAGGTACACATGCAGTGAACGAAGTGACAATAAATAGATTACAACAGTAAAAGCTGGACGTATTCTCACTTAAAGTAACAAACGCGTAAGAGAAATATGAAAACGTTGGCGCTTTTTTTTTTTAATTTAATTCGTTTATCCTTACTCCGAAAAAGAATAAACAAACTGTTGACTAAGTAAATTATAAAAATATTATGAAATGGTTTTCGCGTGAAAAATTCTTTGATGGTATTAAAGTTCATTTTAACCTTCCTCAATTTGAAGATCCTGTAATCTGATGACTAGAAAGAATTACACGAACGTATCTCGAAAATATGCACATTTTCGCGTTGACCTATGATGAAGATAATTCTATTTACTTATCTGCGCTTTGAGAAAAACCGTCTTTCTGTCGTTTTTCCGTGCCCGTCGCGCTTAATTCAACGTAGGTTAAACTCAGCCGATTATGTAAACGAATTTACCGGTGGGCACCTGCTAACACAACGACATATACACTCGCAACAGCAGGTGTTTATACACACAAGTAAGGTCGGATAACGCATTCGATGCAACGAACAGGTGTTTAATGACGCTAGTAAAGAAAATAGACGAACTCTGAAGGTCCTTTGCCTTTGGTATATTGTCAAACTGAATTGAATAAAAGAGAAAAGGTACTGTAATATTTATGAGAGGAAAAATTGGCCGCTCATATACGTATAGTGAAGTTTAAAATTTTGCAAAAATTGGCAACATTTCACCTTGAATAAAATGTGTAGCTACAAAGCGAATTATCGTGATGAAACGATCTCTCAAATGAAGATTCTATTTTTATTCTAATTTTCAATACTGTAGAAAAGAAATGAAAATGTAAAAAGTAAAATAAAAATTGACGATCAATTTATCTTAAGTAAATAACGACTGCATAATATTTTAAAAGATAATTTATTAGTTAAACTCATCACGTAAAATAAATTTGATTTATAAAAAATAAAAAACTTACAACAAACTTATAAAAAATTAAATATTTTATAGAAAAGTCGAAAATATGGGAAAAATTTTAACTTAATTAATACTCGAATATTGTAAAGCATTAATTGTAGCAATCTAATAAAGTGGGATGTCTATTTCTCAATTAGTACGTAAATGTTATAACGATACTTTATACAATTCGATATGACATTTATACTATTCGATAATTGCAAGAGCAGCTGAAGATTATTTAGCTTTCCACTGCGCTAGTCAAACGCAAAATTATTCCATATCAAATATACGATCCGATTCTAAATATACTTTTCGGCGAGAAATTCCGTAGTTTAACATTTATCTCTAATTAAAAGCTAATAAATTAATTTCCTGAATATTTGCAAATACAAATTAGAAATTTATCGAACACTACGCAACACTAAGCAAAATTTTTAATTAGCATATCAATTACAGTCAAAAGAAGTGTTTATAAATAAGATACTTAGTTATTTCTAAGAAAAAGTAATTTATAAATATGAATCCAAATTATATATATTACGAAAGAAAAGTACCCATAGTGTAAGATCAAATTAATTAACTTGCATACACCATCTAAAAATCATGACTGTAATTTTATATAAAATTAATAAATCTTGTAAAAGTAAACAATATTACATGAAACTTCGTTATACATATGTAAAATTTGAATTTCAAATATTTTTATTTGAAATAAACTTAAAATTGTGTGCGACGCGAACTAATTTTCACGTTTTAAAATTAACAAAATCAACGCCGCAGCAAACCGACATCGCCGCATATAGGGAACGCTTATAATGAGTTTGTTAATTACGTGTGGGTCTCCAGAGGAATAGAGGTATATAGCCCAGTTTCCCTTCGGACAGATGGATCGATAATATCGGTTCTATCAAACCAGAATAACGACTTGCCGACATTAACAGCGATTGCAAGTCAAAAATACGCGGTCACCAACGAGGTTTTGCGTTATTCCGACATTTTAATCGCAATTCGTTATCTCTTCAACTCTTTTGCAGTATAATAATCTCTCTTATTAATCCCGAGTCCGATTAACGAGAACATAAAATAATTATGAAACTCATTTACATAGCTATCTGTAAAGCATTCGTAACGAAACAGTTAATCTGTATTTCTTTTTTTCTTAGTTGTTTTTGATAAATATAATTTATATGTATAAAAAATATTGTAATTGTAGACACGCGAAAAAAATAAACGTTTCCACACTTTAATGTGACTTTTTATGTGACACTTATTTTAACATTTAACGCTACGTTTCAGATTCGTCCACGGATTACCTTATCTTTTCCTTTTTTTTAATTTCTGCGCGATCGCTCTCTTTCTATTTTTTTCAATCCTTGTTATTAAACGCGAAATTAATTAACGTACGCATTTACAATATTGTCAAAATACACTCATATATACTCATCATTTACTATATAATATAATTATTCAAAACGTATAAACGCGTTATTAATGTGAAAATAAAGATCTCAACAAGTTAATGTCTCAACAAGTTAATGAAATTCTTTAGAAGGAATTCTTTTAGGAAGATTTTATTATCAAAAAAATTCAAAGATTTAAACAAACAATGTACTTTGCCATCACCTGAAACTCTGAGTAACTGTCCCCGTGCAAAATGACCGTGTCGGTGCCGAGAGAAATGAAAGCCTGGTCGAGGGTGGCCAGCAGGGAATCAAAATGAATTTCGGGGCTGAGCTAGCCGATTCCAATTTAACTTTAATTTACGCGAGTGCTGCTGGCTGCAAGTTCACGCGAAAATTCATACCCGACTGGTCGCGAGAGGGTGGCTGTCTCCCTTGTCCTCTCCAACCCTCGTTCCGGACGTTACTTACAAGCCCCTAAATCGTAACAAATGAGAATTTTACGACGTGAGGAAGTGTCCGACTCGCAGCCACCGCCGTTAGACGGATTGATGAAATTTTTCACAGGCACTTCGCGTAAACGGCACGTTTATAATAATGTCATGTGAAATATGCAGCCTGTATTCGCATACATTTTGCCATACAGTATATTACTTCCTGTGAAAAGGATGCGTTCAGTAAGTTAAAACTATAAGAAAATGTATAAAAGCAAAAGAAATAAAATAATGGAAATAAACGACTGTCTATTTAAGCAATCAGAATTGATATATTATCTAAGTAAATTACAATTGAACGTTGAATAAAAGGATTAAAATTGATTTGCGATTGGAATAACAAACTTAATTTCTCAATGACAGTGATTTACGCGAAACTATATATTTTACTAAATAGACATAACCACAAAGATGTTACGTTCCACGAGGATGCTTCGTAACTTGTTATAGCAATCCTTTATTGCTGTAATTAAACGCCGGATATATGACATGATTAGAACGCGAATAAAAATATTAAATTCCAAATAAACACAACAAAGTCATTAGTGCCAGCCATTAGTGTAAATACTATAATATACAAAATAATTAGTATTATAAATTGGAAAATAAATTGAAAATTCAACAATTAATTCACTTTACCTCAATTTACTTTATCAACTTTTCTCTTCAACACGGGAGACAAATAATTAATTTCATGTCGAATTATTATACTTTTCTTGTAATACAATAGTTTTTACTTTAATCACAGAATTATTTTCGATTTAATTTTTTGTTCTTTCCCTACTCTATTACATTAATATATTTTACCATATACAGCATAATGTAATAGAAAATATATTTAAAATCGCCCTTTCTGTCTCTCTCTTTCTATCTGTGATTACTCTAGATACATGATATACAAATTAATAATTGATGTAAATAAATTTGTTAAAAAATAATGTTATAGCGTTGCAACAATAATATACGAATGAAAATAGTTATATTTTTGAAATTGATTGTTTTGACAATATTTGTTGTTTATACGTAAAGCATGTATTTGGAAAAGTGCGTTGTGCAGTATATATTTTAATTAAATTATTTATAATTAGCTTGTCAATATATTGCTTCAATATGTAGAGTAATCATTTTGATTTATTCCACTTAGGCTCGATCGTACCAACATTACATACTTTGATTTTAAACGAGACTTAAAACTCTTTCTCTCTTTTTAAAATCGAGAGGGAGAAAACAGAGAGAGAAAGAGAGAGAGTTTTAAGCCTAGCTTAAAGTTAAAATAACGTTGGTGCAATCGGATCTTGGACGTTTAATAAAAGGAATTATCATCTCTGAATTTATAAACTCTGAATTTTTATCAAAATTTACTACCTATACGCGTATTCTTCCAGACATAAAAATTCAGAAATAAATTTTGAGTAAAATTCTTTATGCTGGCATTCACACTTCTATCAATAGAACTAATACTTTATATATTACGAATTTTTCTTTTATTATGCGTTTAAACGAAACACATTGTATAATACCTTACGTTGATGAAATCGCAAAATTTTAAATTATTATTTAAAATAAATAGCATCTTGAATATCTTTAATATTAGGTGTTGGAATTAATTCGTAGTGTTTTTTAATGAAAGAATGTTATTTATTTCACATGAGCATTAAAAAATACATTAATGAAAGTACTTCCCATCACTTGTAAAACGCTACGAATTAATTCCAACACCTAATATTTTGCATGATATTGTCAATATTTTAACGCAATGCGAAAGCAATGTAATGTGAGAACAGATAAATCATGAAACTCAAAGGAAGCAAAGAGCTTATTTCTTGGTGCAAGATCCAGACTTCAGATAGACCAAACTACTACTGACTCGGTGGTAGCAATTAATTTATAAATCCGTGAGAAAGTCGAAAATTAATGCCTGGATCGGTTGAGTGAAATGCAATGCACAGAAATATGATTATCTGCGCGATGCGAAAATATTCGAGTCTTTAATTACGCTCTCTTCATTAATGAAGAGTCCTTTCATGCCGAGTAAAAAGATGTCGTAGCGTTTTATCTTTTCCCGCTATCTGCGGGATGTTCCCAAACGATTCCCTTTGCTTTTCGAACAGCTTTCGTTTTAAATGACTCCGAGCGCAGTTCTACGTTAAATTACAAAAGAGTAGTCGAAAAAACATCCGTGTGACTTAACGTGAAAATCAACTTCCACGCAGACACTCGCTTTCAAGTCCTATTAGGTACGTATGCAATGATGTTTGCAAGTGTATTGCAGACTCAATCCCAGACCGTGAATGAACTTAATTCCAGGAATTGAATAAAATAATTTTGGCAATTTTGCACCCGTATAATCCATGTATATATTTAGTTTTAGTTTTACAAACCGTTGAAAACTTTTATATCGAATCTATACATCAATAATAATATATAATTGTAATATGAATATTAAAGGTGTATCATCTGAAAAAATGTTTGAAATTGAAAATGTATTATATTTACTCTTTCTATACAAAAATGAATACTGAAATTATGTACATATGAAACAGTTATATAAGTAATATTATCACATATATTTATTTAACAATACTTTTTTTTATAGTCTAACGGTTATAGATACCCGATAGAATTGTATTTGTTTTATTTTTTAATTAAATGCTGAGGAAGATTCTGTAAGTCGAAATGCGTATTTATGTTTTACTTAATAATTATATATGTTGTTAAATAAATTAACATTAACCATCCAAGATAATTGTTGTTTTGTTTGTATTCTTCTAGCCGTTTTTCATGTATTGCGTAGCAAATTAAGAGTTAGACATTTAGTTTATTTACTGTTATTGTCTTTTATTCTTATAATATTTTAACTTAAAAAATAATGACAAAAGTTTCTGTTTTTTGTATTGTAAGTATGTTTTTTCTTCTTAGTAAGTATTCTTTTGAAATATTTAAGATAATTTATATAACATTGTACGATTAGTTGTTTTGTAAATAAACAAACAAATAAATATTATTTAAAAACAACTAATTTCTGTTTCGCAAGAAATCTTTCCATAAATTTTAATTGTTTAGAGTAGTATTGTAAATATGTTAAAAAAAATTAAATTTGTAATTATTTTTTAAACTGAAGTATTATAACAATAAGAAATAACAATTGCAACTGATAAACTATAAAAATATGCTGCTAAATAAATATACAATATTATTTATTTAACAGTATTTTTATACATACTTTACGTATATAAAACATTTGCCTTTAATTTAATATATAAGAACAAATGTTCATTTTTCCATCAAAGTTTTAAATAAAGTTAAAAAAAAATTTAGTTTTTTTAAAAAGAAATTAAAATATTTTTCTTTGGATAAAACAACGAATATACTGAAAATCGTAGTAATTTTGTTTTGATTTTGTTAAAAGTTTATTTTTAGTTTTATTTTACAAATACATCTTTTGCATACATCTAGTAACAATCACAGAATAAAAATCGATCGATGTAAAAATTAATGGAACATTATTATATAGGTGTATGTCAGTATTATTAGTACTATATATACCTTAGGTCGATATTGTCGATATTGAATGGAAATATCGACTATGAATATATTCATTAATGTAAAAACTATTAATATTTACCCTGAATAAAGGCATTATCCAATATTATATCGAATATATCGAATTTTCAATCAAAATGAAAAAATCTCATTTAATGTACTCCAAGCAATGCTTATGCATTCAGGATAAATGTAAATATGAATATATTCATAGTGAATGTTTCTATTCGATAGCGACAATCCTAATATACACATATACATTATATCGATGATACGCTATAATTATATTGCGTATTATTTTCATGAGTATAAAAACATAACATATCAAGAAAATTTATGAAAAATTATTTATTTGTAACTGAAAAACGATATTTAAAATAATTTATAAAATAATGAAATTAACGAGTCCATATAAGCTCAAAATTGCCGAAATTATTCGGAATAATTCCAAAAATTAGAAAATCCGACCCGCCGGCGATGATATATACAAGCGGCCGCATTCGCCTGCTATTTATTACGCAGCATGATTAATCTCTTTACCCCTGCGGCTAACCGGGTTATTATTTACAGGCCACTTTCCGGAATTACAATTTTTTATGGCGCATATGTCACGACTAATGTCTCCCTTTGCTCGCGAAGTGCTACGTGCCGTTTTATCTCACGAAATTAAAACCGTTTCCCAGATTACGGAATTATCGAAAGACTACACGGCGCGTTCAAATAGATGGCTTTAATGCATTTTGAATGACAGTCTCCGTTTTATTACGAATACAATTTCTCGGAAATTCCGACGGGTACAAAATCATGCAAATTGAGTTCATGCAAATAGATCGCCAATTGGATAAAGCTGATATAGTATTGTATTAAATAATAATTACCGTTCAATAGAAGATTATAAGATTAACGTTCCGTAAGATTAATATCTCATAGAAGAAAAGTAATTCGAAAGGATTAAGCACATTGGATATATTAGTTAAAAAGTTAGATATTACGAGAATGTAATATTTTATCTTTTAAAACAATATTTACTTTTTAAAATTTCAAGTTTCTAAATGTACAAATTTTTAAACATTTTAATAAAAATTATTAATATATAAATTAGAGGAATAATATAGTATAACAACAACATTGTAATATAATTCATTAAATTCATTTTAATTAATTATAGAGAATGACTAATTAAACAGTTTTTGTTTTAATGAAAAGAGCAAATGTAATATAATCCTTAATTAATTAAGGAAATTTTATGTGGGGATTCTCATAAAATAAATCGGAATAAGCTACATTATTTGCTTTATAATTTTAATATGCATATTTCTTTA
This sequence comes from Acromyrmex echinatior, assembly GCF_024713525.1. NCBI lineage: Eukaryota > Metazoa > Arthropoda > Insecta > Hymenoptera > Formicidae > Acromyrmex > Acromyrmex echinatior. The sequence goes on along the minus strand of NC_141854.1, from coordinate 17,703,299 downwards.
TTATTATATTCCTCGATTGACAACGTTACATACAAACCTGTGTTAATTTTAAAACTGAAATAAATGTTAAATATTAATATTAAGGACTCATGTGAATTGTAGGCAAAAACGTGATTCTATAATATATTATTAGATGCATAATTTTTTAGAGAATGTCATGTTCTACTACGAGTAACTGAAATATTAGGTACTGAAAGAGGGACAGAATTTGCAGTGAGTAAGTCGTGACAGCAAAACGATTTAGCGAAGCGGCAACTCCTGCACGAAGATCGCAGTTGCCGAAGTTTAGCCGATTGCTACCTAAAAGGGGTGTTTGACCAAAAGTACGAGACTTTTTCTGAGAAAGTTCACGATTGACGTGACGTTGAAAGCCCTGCTCGACGATCCGGCAGACGAGTTTTCCAGAAAGAATCCGTCGTTCTCGACGGCCGATCTGAAACTTGGAAACTGCCGGAAATTCTCAAAACGTACCGACGTTCAAAATAGAATGAAGACTTTCCGCATGAGTATTTTACGGCATTGACGAAACGATAACGAATTCAAGACGATGCAAGTGAATGGTCGAGATAGAAGCGTGTTTACGAAAACATTTTGGAAATTTTAATATTTTAACAATTAAATGTACGATTTTAGAATTAGACTTTTAACACACACAAATATATGAAATTATCTTTTTAACAAAGAAAACTGTCAATATTTTATTATATCGTATTGCGCGATATATTTGAATTTACTCATCATCATGTTCGTTTACTTTTCGGCGATTTACATTTTCTGTTTATATTATTTCATTTCTTATTCTTACTAGCAAAAGTCCCTTCGTTTGATATGAATTATCTTATAACAATTTATTTCTTAAATAATCTGTATTAATATATTAGTACATTTTATTTATATAGAGCAGAAAAGAGAAAATTTTATTTATAAGCTTTTATTTATAAATTATATTATAAATTTTATTTATAATAAAAAAATCAAAAATTTTGTTCATGTGTCTATATATTTTATTACATATTTTGTGTGTTGTGAGTGATATACTATTTTTAATTTCGAAGAAGGTAAAAAGTTAATCTACAATTTTCAGTCGCTAAAAAATTAAAACTTCTCGTACACATAAAATATCTATAAACTTGTGAAAATTAATAGGCGAGAACTAATTTCATAGAAAATCTGTTACATTGTAAGCTTTAAAAAAAAGCTTTAAATCAATTATTCGCAAAACGTCTGCCTAGCTGCCCCCCCCCCCCCCATTAACCAAATCTTAATGAATAAATTATATAATAATGTTATGCTATTTATGCGCTTTTAAAACCCATAAAAAAAATTTTTACGCTCGTTTCGTTTAGCTAAAAAAAAATTTTTTGTGGGTAGGCTAGTCAGTGCCCCCCCCCCCCTCCCTCCTCATGTGTTAATAATAACCGATTTAGAAAATCAAATATACAGGATTATGCGCTGTTTATGCGCTATCATATTTACATAATTTCAATTTTTGCATCCTTTAAGGCCCTTCCCTCTTGGAACAAACAGTCATATTCATCCCTAAATCGTTTAAAATTGCAAAACTATGCTATCTAACTATGCAAAATATATCTTTGATTTATGTGTTATTATTTCCAAGCAATTTCGATTCTTGTGTTACAATCCTTAAGGGACTTCCCTCTTGGAGCAAACAGTCACATTACAAGAAAACTATATATAGTCAATATTGCTCAAATTGTGAAATTACTTGTGTACAGTATTTATCTAAATTTAAAAAAAATATCTAATATAAAAAAATTAAGACTTGAAGTTGGGTTTTGACTAAAGGGTGAACCTCCTTAAGAAGTTATAAAAAATAATTGTTTTTTAATCTAAATCTAAAATTTTTTCAACATTTTTAATTAATATAGGTATGCTTAACTTACGACTAAATAGAAATTAAATAAATTATTAAAAGCAATATTTAAAATCTACAACGAGTAACTATTCTGAAAATAATTTTAACTTAAAAGCGTGTGTTTACAACAATAATTTGATTAAATTTAAATTACTTTAACTTTGCACGCTGTTTTACGTTATTTAAGGATTAAATATGGTACACTTTTTTTTCTATAATATATAATACAATATGTGTGTCTAAATTAAAACTAAAATCTTAACTTTCGTACGTTTTACTTTATTCTTAATTCTTTAATTAGCAGTAATAATTATCTGGTAGTTGGACCTGTAATTAACAAAAGATTCGTTGCGAATTAATTACATACAGAATACGCTTCTATTATCTGCTATTACTCTTTACATTTTATTTTAACGCCTTTCGATTCTCATTGAGCTTGGAAATTAATTTCGCGATTAAATTTTTACTATGATTTTTAAGGACATTACAATATTTTACAGAAAAAACTTAGAAAGAAATAAGAAAATAATGAAATCTATAACTGCGTTAAAATATTTTCTTAATTAGCAGAAATTATGAATCTTATTTTTCTTTAAGAGAATAACTTTAATTTTAAAAATTTATTGAAAGATTTTTTATGAAATATCAATGAATAAAATACATTACTTGCAATACTAACAAAATTAGATATCCTTATTAGAATTCTATTTCAATTTTATTAAAAGTTTTTTCGATATCATCGTTATGAGACAAAAGTTAATATAAATCAATAAAATTTATAATATTTATTATAATATTTATCACAGTTTAATTTCTTTTTACAAATTTTACCTGAGACTCATTTATACTTACTCGTATGTTTCTTTTCTTGTTATATACTTTTAATATTTGTTCTGTCCGCACGAATTTCATTTTTTCTTAAATGCGATGATGTTTACTATGTTGCTTCTTGTTCGTTGTTAAACTAAACATTCCATGAATTTATATTCTAGTATGGCGGTGAACCAGGCAGAAGGTTGGCGTCTCAAGAGAAGCCGCTGGAGATTCAGGATCAATTTCTTCAAAGACTTGGTTATCAGGATATATCCCGACGCGCTCGTCTAGGAGTTGATCCAGAACTCAGACATCTCATCGGCTTTCACGTAGGTTAGTATAAATTATAATAATATATTTTTTATTTTGCGGATCATTATAGAAATCTCTTGCGTATTTATATATGTATATATATATATATTTTTTTTTTTTAATTTTAAATAATTTATTTCAAACAATTTTTCAAATTTATAAAATGTTATTGAAACACTGATATTCATTATTTTACTATTTATTCCATCGTCTTTATATATTATTCAACTTGATTAGATAGAGAGATAAGAGATAATTTTGAATTTGTTTATAAACTATATTGCGTCTAATTGTAAAAAAATAAGTGGTAAGCAATTAACTTTTCATTTGTTTATTAACTTATATTAATGAATAGCTATACTAATTATAATAGCTCAATTAATTATAAAAACACTTTGTTATAATGTAAAGATATTCTTGAGAAACACAAAATGCGTTAAAGTAGATAAATAATCAATATATGTAAGCTTCGAGAAAAAGCTAGACAAAATAGTTAAACATAATAAATATAAACTGTGCATTCCCTAATCTCAGCATATATGTTTCGTTAAAAAGAATTGAACATATTGAAATCTCTCTTCATCTCGAAATTTTAGAGAGAGAGAAAGCGAGAGAGAGAGAAATATGAGAGCAATGGAGACGGATGCTTGCACTTCCTTTCAAATTTTGACAAAGAGAAATACTTAAATTATAAAAATCATTTTTATGACAATGAAAAATTAACCTGTCAATGCTCAATTTGTGATTTACACGTTAAGAAAGCTTGTTGAAGATTTTCAAATACTGACTTTAATGTAAGTATTTTAACAAGTTTTGTGTGAAGATAAACTTTTGCTCTCTCCCTGACTGAAGTCTTGGATACTTTTGAGTGAGAGTAATATGATTTAAGCTACCTCTTTTTAAACTGATAGCGACAACTTTATAGGAATGCGCAATCTATTTTTATTATGTCTACATTAAAGACATACAGAATTGTTGTCTGTTGTTTCCGGTGCGCGGAAGTAACTAACATAATAAAACAGTTTATTTGAAACACGAAAACTAACAAATGTTTCAAAGAACTTATATTGACCCGATTCTCCCTGTGATCCGATTCATTTTGGTTTACTCTACGTTTGTATAGATATATAATGCATCCATGTGTATATACACACTTAACGCACTTTTATTATTTCACGTAAATTCCAATCCCGATAATTACAAAGCACGTCGGATTTCGTTACATCTCGACTACATTCTCGACGTGCACCATCTTCTGTAAGCTAATTGCGTTAGTTGAGCACTTCGTCATCTCACCCGTCTCCTCGTCACCCAGCACTCGCGAACAACTTTTGCGAGAATCGCACCCATCTAATTCCCGTCGTCTTAACCTTCATTCGCCAAGTCATGATGATTAATTAACGAGACGCACGGTTTGGCTAATTATAAGTGGTGTGCCTATTGATTATGCAGACGCGAGTAGTTTAGCAAGATGAAGAATCGAGCGTATCTGATGACTCGTGTTCTGGATAATTTTAGAATATTTTCGTATAGATTCCATGAAATGAACTTTGGCTAAACTTTGGCTAAATTAGGATAATTTTTTAGTCTAAATTTTTTAAAATATCTAGACAGCACGTATGTCCAAAATCAGTATTAAAATGTCTTTAAGATCTCTTGATTTTGACGTACCATATGAATATTATCAAATTCAAACACGTTTTATACTGTAAGTGTTATAAAAAAATATAATATAAAGAGTTGCTTCTCTGGATAAAAATAAAGAATATAATACGTCTCTTTGATTTCCTTCCAAGGAAAAGAAGGAGAAATGAGCTCGAATGGATAGCCACGCTCTGCTAACTCTTGCTATATGATAATCGCGCTCTCCTTACAGCATCGTATTACAGTTATTACGAAAGCAAAACTTTCAATCATATTCTACTTTTTCTTTTCCTTTTTTTTTTTTGTTTGCGGGTCACCCATGACCTAGCGCGAACTTTGAAGTTCGACATTGGACGAACTAGGAAACGTTCGTTCCACTTAAGCAAAGCATCCCGTGTACGACAGTTGGCCATTGTGTCGACACGAGAGCTGTAAGTAGGTACTTTCGCGAGCGATCTTGCTATACAGACACACGAAACGATGGGCGAGTTCGCGCGCGTGCTCTGCTAATTATAACGTTATTGCTGCTATTAATGAGCAATTTCAGGGCGCTTCTGTGCGTCGCTCGGTCGCCGGCGATATAAACTCGAAGCGCATTACGTAACTTACGTGGCGCAATTTAGCCGAGTTAATTAAGTTAAAGTGTGTTGCGCGCGGGCAAGTCGCGTGCATCGTCGTCGTCGTCATCATCATCGCAAGACTGTGAAGGTATTTATTTCCTCGCCTTTTCGCGATTATTTTTATCTTCTTTCGTCTTTTTTTTTTTTACCGGTGCTTTCGCAAAACTCCCCAACGGACGATTGCTTTTAACGTTCGTAATTACGGTTTTAATGGCGAAATGTATAAGGCAATTCTGCGATTTGCTCTTACAGCGTTACGGTATGCGTGTTCACCTTAGAAATATAATCCAAGAGAGGTCGGAACAACTTTCATGCTACTCCGTTAAGAGCTACTTGTCCGTCTTCTTAGCTGCTTTTCACGAACGAACTCTCGAAAATTACTCCTCGCACTTCTACGGCTTCTGTTTACTGTCGTGTAAACTCGAGATAGTTTTTGTGAATACCGGTAAACGGTAGTGTTCACATTTCGCCGCTGGACCCAACGATATTGGACACCACCGGTGATTGATATTCCGGCCTGAGAGACGTCCGTACGCTGTTTTTCGTTGGACTGATACACCGGGAAAACTGGCAATCGTAAACACTTTCCGCGCTTCACGTTCGGGTGTCCAAACGACGTGTCAGTGTGTGTTTTTCCGTATTTTTATTTTACATATGCTTGTTATTTATTTGATTCAGATATGCAAAATTCATCAAATAAAACCGAATTCGCAAAGATACAAAGGATACAGAGAACAAGACCCGTATTTAAAGCTGCAAGCACACGAGATTTCAAAGCCCATCAATTCAAATTTTTAACGATTAAAGTATTTTCAAAATCAAAATTTATATATCCGAACATCATAGATGTACTCAGGGAAAAATTTAGAGTTTAAACGTTTCCGAAATTTTTATTCTTTTCTTTTTAATTACAATATAAAAAATTTAACTTTTGACTCTAAATAAATTTTTGTTGTCACAAAATCTTTTTTTTTTTTTTTTATTATACGTAAATAATTTATGGAACTTCTATTAAAACTTTGTCAGAGTGTCTAATACATACGGAAAATTTTTGAGAAAAAAAAATGCGTTGAAATATTAATGAATTCGACTAAATGAAAGCGATATCGTCGGCCAAAATTGCTGCTTATATTATATATAATAACAGAATTGATAATACCTTTAAAAAAATCTCATACCGTATAACCATGTAGATATAATAAATCATATTATTTATCTATATATTCATACGCTGTTTTTGTTTATCCGATTTTACGAAGCATAGATATTCCCAGAATTTTTCATAGAATTTTTTCTTTTATTTCCCATAGCTGCAAATCATACACTCGAATATCCGAGATTTCGCTGACATTTATTTTTCATATACTCGCAGTTGTGCTTTATAAATTGAGAGACACGAAAAATTTAAATGTAGAAACTTGGAAAAATGGGCATGTACATCTAAATGCAAAAAGATTGATGATCGAAAACGATATTTACTGTTAATAATTCAGAAACGTAAAGGTATCCAACATCAGCCGAGCGTATTACATCTCTCATACTTGTCTATCTAGCTTAATATAACCTTCTGGCTTATAAATTTCTTTCTTAGCACATAAATTCTTCCATTTTATGCCGTGACTGTAAATCCGACGGTATCGCACGTTTACGTGCCGTTTGATGTTTCGTGGCGCAGAATTGGAGCGGGATTACGGTGAGGTCGCGCATGTTGATGCAGGCAGGGTTGAGCGTTAAAACAGCAAATTTATCTAACAGGCGGCATACCGCTGTACCGACGCCGCCGGCGCCAGCATATTTAACCATAATAACCACTAACGACTGAGAGTTTCCTGGCCGGAAGTACCGGAAACGCGCGCTCGCGCCACCGTCGTCACCCTGACAGGCGACCGTCTGCCTAGCTAAGCCGAAACGTTAAACGCCGATTATCGTGTTCCCATGCTCTTGCCTGTAATTTCCCAAAGCAACTTTCGTCCGCGAAAACAGAACTCAGGTATTGAGCGTTAAATAGCAAATATAATCCATTTTAGCGAGAAAATAGACTTTGATTCTTTGCAGCTAAGCTTGGGATTGATTCCTCGCGATCCGAGATGATTATGATTATATCTCTAAACATAAAAGAATATTAAATATATTAAAATATTAAAATAGAATATATAAATTAATTGTATTGTATTATATAATTAATGTATTTTATTGTATTAATAATATATTAATTTATATTATACAATATATTAAATGTATTTTATATATATATATATATATATATATATATATAAAATATAATATTAGAATAATATTAGAATATGTTTTGGAAAATGATTTAATATATATCTTTTAAATTATATATATATATGCTTTCTTTGTGAGGTAGGTGAAAAAAAGTGCCTTTTCAAATAATACGTAATAATACATAATGCATACATACATAATCAGATTTCAATTTTAATTTTATTAAAAATTTTTCATCCAAGATGTAACTACCAAGATCCAATATCGCTTTAATTTTTTTTTACTCACAATCGGAGTATGGTTGATCATTTCTAACTTCAGAGGATCAGTCACGCCCTTTTTTATGTAATAAAATAACAGAATCCATGATCACATAATAAATCGCTTTCCCTTTGTTGAAATTGTTGAATATTGTTCGTACCATAGCATTTTCCAGTCGCAATAAAGCTCACGCACGCTGGCTTTAATAACCGCGCACGATTTATTGGATTTTATCGCGGAGATGGTAAAGCAAAGCTCGCGAGCATTTCTCGCCGTGGGCGACGTAGTCTGATATTTACACGTCCACAAGGAAATATCAGACGCTGCCATGGTAATAATTGCTTTTTTTCTGATAATGAAGATTTTACTTCTTGCACATTTGTATTTGTCCGGTTGCCATGCATCGGTCAATTTCTAAATGTGTTTTTATAAAAACTTTAAAGCGTTATCGAAGAGTTTTGAAAAGCGTACTTTTAAAATAAATTATAATATATACCATATAATCTTTAGGAAAATTAGATACATTAATTTTATAATATTTGCATCTTTTACATATTCAATGAATGTAGGTATATACATAAATCTGAAATTAATTTTACTCTCGTGAGAATTTATGTAAAAACATTGTTTTCAAATACGTTAATACCAAAATACTATTTGTATGATCAAACGCGTCGAAAAATTGCCGTTAAAAAATGTGTGAAAACTATGAGCGTGATTCAACACCGGATACTTTTTACAAGTTAGCTGCGTGATGGTTTTACATCTCCAAAACGTTTAAAAGTCTATATTGCAATGAGTTGAAAAAATAATATTTTGATTCGCATCTCGCATATGGTCTGTAAAACTCTCTGGAAATTTGCGTTTCTGTTTGTGAACGTAACTCAATTTCACTGCGCACCGTTTGCCGCCGCATATGCAATGAAAAATTCCATATACCGCAGTATATAGAGCAGTTTTGAATAGAATCGACAAACTTTCAGAAATAATGAAAAGAGAGAAATATAAATATTTCATAACAAGAAATTTATGTTTTACAATTTTATTTAAGTATTATGTAATTATATTGACGTAATTTAACATGTTTAAATTTATTTATTTTATTTCTTTTAATGTTATCTATACAAGGTGTTAAAAAAAACCATTTATTTATATGGTACATTATTTATATGGTGTACACCTAGCCTTAGTGAGTCGAAAGCTCAACATCATTTTTCAGATACAAATAATTTTATCTGTTAGTATGATAATTAACTTATTGTCTCTTCTACGTGTTGCATATGACTTGAAAAGAGAAATTGAGATAAGTAGCATTAATAGTATTTGGGAGATTTATAGGTTCAATAAAGTAATCTCTCATAATGCCCATTTAATTGTAATGACTGGTGGTTGATGTTACTTTACTGATTCCGAATGAAATTTTTCATTATAATGCGTGTATGGAAATTGAATCAGAATATTCATAACGCATTTTGTAAATACCGAGGTATAAATCTTCACGTCACATACGATACATAGAAGTGAATAAATCAGTTGTGAATAAATCATGATACTAACATACAAAATTGTTTATAAATATCTTAAAAACAATTGAGTTTTCGATCTATATTCACTAAAACTTTTTTTACACTATCGTGTAAAAAAAGCTATCTACTATGTAAATGCTATTTGTGAATCATTTTTTTTTTAATAACTTGTATAATACATTTAATATTTCATAATTTTTATATAATTTTCATTTTTACGAAAAAAAATTTTGTTTTTTAAAATGAAATATTTATTTACTGATATAACAACAGTTTCTTCAAACTAAAAAGAAATATAAATATTTATGATACAAATCATAAATTTTAATAATGAAATTTATAACGTAAATGTTAAATTCAGTAATGTAATCATTTTTTTAAGTAAATCTGCTTTTTTTTCGCATATTAGAAAATTTATGTGACCACATCAAAACTTTAATCCTTTGTTTTCAGAAGGTGTCACATGTGTCGCCTCTAAAGGGTGGACCTGAATCATTTGCACGTTGATTAAAGCCATAGTTATTTATCGTTTAATCTTTTTTTCTTTTTTTGCCAGGACCCGCATCGCCATTGCCAGATCTAATGGGATATAGTCGTTGCGGCTATATTTTGGTATTGAAGGGGTTGGTTTTTCCTCAGTGGAAGCGACGACCTTTGGCTGTCATCGGGTCCAGGCTTTTCCTTTATCCGGGTAAGTGTTTCATGGAGTATTTATGAATCCCGTCAATCCCCAAAATAAGAAAATTCAAGACAAAAAAAGCGTGTGACTCGTCCTGGCCGACAATAAATATCTGTGATGAAGAAACAACCCTTAAACGTTTGTCAGAAACATTAGGAATCATCCGATAGTATATCTGTCTCTTTTACTCGTAATTCGAAAAATCCTGAATGAATTTGTGAAATTAGCGTAGAAAATCTTGAAATTTCATCTCTTTTAAAACATCTCTTAAAAAATTTATCTGCAGTTATTCTCAGTTACTCTTAGAAACTAAGATACATTTTTAAAATTGCTGTTAGTTATTGATTTGAAAATCCAGACTTACATTCCTTTAAATGAATTATGTTATCTTAGACACGAACTGAGGAACAAAATAAAAAAATTAACTTAAAGTCGGAAAATTTTTAAATGTATTATCGAAAAGATTATTTTTCTTGCAAGTCGCTTAAGATGATACTTAACTACAAATTGATTTAAATTAACATGTGTTAATGTATTGAGTTATTTCATAAAATTGTTAAATTACGCTCATATAAACGATTGCAAATTCAGCGGCAATTTTTTTGAAAAGACAAAGCTATCAAGAAAGAAAATATTACGAAATCAGCTCCATATCTTCCTCTCGCCCTTCTTGCTTCTTTTCCTGACATCCAAAACATCATGATTTATCTACGTCCATCCCTTATCCTTCTGTTAGAACGATCCTGTCACCGAACAGGATGCGTGCCGTGGATCAAGAATTTCTTCGGCCGAAAGGATTTATCGTCCTGACGTGCAATTACGTTGCCGAACATTCAGATACGCGCGTTGCTATCGCGCGAAAGAAAAATGGCATTGCTTGCGGAACAAGAACTGTATTTACAACATGGATAAGTAATATAGCGAATTGAAATAAATGGAGTATTGATAGAATTTTTATGAATAGAATGGGCTCTATTCTTTCCTGTCTAATAAACCCATTTAACGAACTCGTTTAACGAACCCGATTTAATTGGCTGAGAAATACGCATTTCAATATCGAGTTACCATCTCGAAAAAGCTTGTACACTTTTGTGTAAGATAGAAACTGAATTGTACATTTATACACAAAACATTCTATTTTTGTTTGCCTAATAAACTCGTTTAATGAACTTGATACGTTTAAAATTTGTCTAAAGATACGTTTAAAATATTACTACTCAAAATATCTTGTGTACACTTTTATATAAAATAAAAATTGAATCATATATTTTTATAAAACATACGCCATATTTGTTTGTTTAATAAATTTGTTCAACTCGTTTAATTGATCGAAAAATATATGCATTTAAATATCGAGTTATCGTTATATCTCAAAAAAGCTTATGTACACTTTTTGATTTTGTATAAGATAAACGTTGAATCATATAATATATTTATATAAATATACAAGTATATTCTATTCTTGTTTATCTGGCAAGTCTATTTAACTCGTTTAATTGGCTGAGAAAGATGTTTAAACTATATCCTGTGTACACTTTGATACAAGATAAAAATTAAATCGTATCTTGTTAGAAATTTTAGATTACATCATATTTTATAATTTGCACATATCTATTCCTACGAAGACTCGCATTTGGCAGATATTTCTGCCAAATGACAACGAATGCGATTTTGCCGAACGTGGCTGGAATTAAATCGTTTTCCTTGCGAAACATTCGGACACATTCGGCATTTTCTAAACCATAAATGTGTGCGGTACACGAAATCAACGACAAAATGATCAACAATTTCCTATTACCTTCAAAACAACAATGACGTTTCGTCTGGTAATGCACTTTTATAATTTTGGCTTCGCGATTTTTATGTATTTTGCTCGAATTAATATACGTTATTCAATCTACTGAAAAATTAAATGATCGATATTTCTGTGTTATTCATTTATACTGTCGAAAATGGTTGGAAATTATTTAACGGTAAATTGACAGCGCCGTATGAGCAACGTATATCGCTTCATTTGTGATGCCTGTTATTTTAAAATTTTTATTACGTATTGCAAAATCGAAATTTTTATTCTAAATTTTGATTTTCTTATGTCTGAAATACATTTTTTCAAAATCTTCTAATACAAGTAATAAGATTATTTTATTTGTTTGTATTTGGCATTTATTGGAACTTTTTACATTTATTTATACTGATATTGGCAATATTGTCCCACTTAGTTGTACTGTTTCCATGTGACTTATAACTTCAACTAGAAACTACTGCTCGTCGATATTAAAGCAATCGTGATTGCTTTCGTGGCGTATAAGTTTGTACATAAGACATATGAAGAAAGTTAATTAACAATATAATACGAAAGAAATTGAAGAAGAGAAAAATCTCAAATTTTCTTCTTTCACTTCATCATAAATTATCATCTTTTTTCTTCTTTTTTTGTTCGCGATATCAAATTCTTTAAAGAAATTTAAATATGAAATTTGTAATATAAAACTTTAAAATTAGCTTCCTTTGTAATTACAATTTGTGATTTCACATTCTAATGTAACTGCATGTTTTTCACGGAATTTCGAAGTTTCGAGTATCTTTTGATATCCTTTGCAAAAGAACAACGTAGCGAGAAATATATTTTAATTTTGGAAACGATGCAATGAAGTTCATCCTATCCAGCAGAAGAAACAGTTCTGAAACTAAGTATTGTAAAATATTGTAAGTTCTTTAATATAATTGATCTTACTCTTTTTTCCTCACTAAATTTAAATGTATAAATCATATTAAAAAATCTCTCACGACAGTAGCAAAGTTACTTTTTCTTCTGAACCATTAATTTCTATCTCATTTATAATCGACATTTATGAACCATATTTCAATATTTGAAGTGCAACACCCGGTAGCAGCCCTTGTACAACGCTTGGCGTATGTTAAATGGTGTTCCAAGGGTGACCTGAATATTGCCGGACGGTCGCTGGCGGTCGGTACTTCCGATAGTCGATTTTAACGAGCGTATCCCACAAGCGCTCAACGACGCGCTAAACCTGGTCGTCCCGCGGCATCACGTCAGTTAGAGAGCCGCGCTTGTAGCAGCTCCTATGGGAGCCAGGACCTTGATTAAACTCGAGATAGTGGTAACAGGTGTTCGCCATTGCAGACCAGTGCTGAATCAACAGCGAACAACTTCCCCAAGACGATCTCTCTACTACCGGACTTCCCGGTCATTACTTCTTGGTCATCGCTCGGAGATTCGTATCCGACGAACGTGACGAGAGGTAGAACATCGTCTTTTTCATGACACAATCTTGATCTCGACGACATCTGCGTACCCGGTCACATATCCGAAAGTGTTTTCCCATCATACCGTTTCTCTATATATTAAGAGTAAATATAAGTTGATATCAATATATTTTCTCATCTAATAACTGCATATATGTACTCAAACTTTTGAGTCTTATAAAGTCAGATAAAAATTTTTCAGTAATAATTTATAAGATCAGAGATTCCCAAAGTATGATCAATCACAGCTCATCGATGGATCATAGTTGATATTTAATGAGTTGGGAATTTACAAAAAAATTGAAAATTAAATCACACTTCGTTGCTTTGAATAGTTGTACTTGCGTCTTTTGATGACTTTATACATGTGTAACAGTTGAATTTGCAACAATGCAGCAATGATAGAAGTCAAAACAAAATTTTGAAATAAACTACAATTACACAAGCATTTAAAAAATATATAATTTTTTTGTATGTCTGTGTAATTGTTTGATCTGGAGATGGTGCCATAGTATTTTGACGCTCTGAAACGAGTTGCTCCATTACGTCACAATTTTTATCGATGAAAAATAATTCAATTTTCCTGTATTTTTAGAACCATTTATGGGCTGGTTTTTAATATCTTTTACACTATAAATGTAATAGAGTCATGACTCTAAAAATACTAGAAAATCGAGCTATTTTCCATCAATAAAAAAAATGTGATGTGATGGAACGATTTGATCCATTTGACATCGAATCCAAAGTCGAAATACATAAGAATACCATGGTCTAATTTCCATCAATTTTGATCAAAAATTTTTTTTTGTGTTATTAAACTTCTCACGTCTAAAAATAAATTGCATCGGTGACATTATCAAAGTTATCATCAACTGAAAAAGAAAAGGTAGACACGTATATTATATATGTAGGTATCTGAGAAATAAATTTATATAAAATTGTATTCAATAAAAAATTAAAAAGTTGGAGCAGTATAGTGATATAAATAAAGTACATAGTATAAATAAATAATTAATTTATCCGATATTTTTCATATTTATTTAAGCTAAATAAGTTGCAGACGTTTGCCATTTTTAAAAGTAGGTCACGATCTATGCAAGTTTGGGAAGTCCTGAACTAGATTTACTTTTTCAGACAATCCGAAAATCTAAGGAATAGAAAACATAAATAACATAATAAAACGTTTTTAAAATTTTTCTTATATTTTTCGCGATCCGATAACGTTTAATTTATCGTAACAGCCACCGATTTCACGAGAATGCGCTGGGACTTTGTATACACCCTGTGCATCGCTGTTAGGAAATTGCCCACTGCTCGATACGTATCTTGCAAATGGAACCACAATCTAGCATGGACGCAGAATGGCGGCTATTCCAGAAACTGACCAGCCTCGCCGGCATTTGCTGATTTAAGCTGCGGCTACCGTTGGCTTCAATTAGGAATTGCTTGAAATCCTACGATTCGGAAACGAATATTCGACAATTTCTCTGACTCCTCTCAGTGCCGTTGACCTCGCGTTATGGATTTAACGATCCTCTTCCTTCTGTATCTGTGGTTTAGTAATCTAAAGAATTTAAAAATTTCAAATGCATAAATATATATATATATATTAGGTGTTGGAATTAATTCGTAGCGTTTTTTAATGAAAGAATGTTATTTATTTCACATGAGCATTAAAAAATACATTAATGAAAGTACTTCCCATCACTTGTAAAACGCTACGAATTAATTCCAACACCTAATATATATATATATATAATATATATATATATATATATATATATTGCAAAAAGTTCGTATATTAGACAATTTCATAAAATCATTGCTTATAATTAGCTGCGCATTTTTTTTGGAGATATTTAAATGTATTTAATTATTTGTTATTTAAACATTTTTATATTTGATAATATTAAAATTTTTAGAAATTTTTACTTTATAAAAAATTGTCGTTTCATGTAAAAATGAAATTGCTGAAATTTATCTATTTCAAGTGTTCATTCTATTCGTCCTACATAAAGTTAACAAAATACGTTAAACTTGTTAGAATCTAACTTAATGAGCTACTAGCAAGAACTTCTCGGGGTGTTTAGTTTTGGAACCAGCCCCGGAAATTAGTTGTACAGCAGCGTAACAGTCTTATTGTGAAACGATGCCAACCGCGTACGCCGTATCGCTTAACAACTGAAACAAAGTATTGCCAGCCTCAACTATTTTCCAACGCTTGGCACCGCAATTCGAGACCAATAGGAAAACACGGATCGTTCTCGCTCCGCATTTCGTGGAATAATGTAACAAGCTATTGTATTATATTTTTATATTTCCGCTGAAAATAACAAAAATTGTTTAAAAATCTATTGCGCTTTTATTAATCTTTATATTATTCAAAATAAATTATTCGGATTAATGGTGGTTGCTGGCTGCATTTGTACATGCAGAAGATATAAGAGAAGAATATGAGGATGCACGAGCTAGGGATGAGGATTACGTAGAGATAAGACTTGGTCCTTCAGTCTTGTTATGTCTTAGCTAGAAAGCACGAAGGAGGAAAGATGATGATAAAGGAGAGAAATAGGTATTATAAAGCTCTGTTGTAAAGTCATTTGTTTTAGTCATATAATATACGTTTAGTCATATATATATATATATATTATACTACTACTATTATTATATATATACTACTACTACTACTATTACTACTATTACTAGTAGTAATATACTTACTAGTAATAATATAAATAATAATAGTTACGATAATAACATTAAGATAGAGAAATATTTTCATTAAGCGTAACTTGCAAGATTTATGATTCACAAATTACAAAACTCAAGAATCTTCCCAGTCAATACCAACTAAAAGTAATATATAATCTACGTTATAATTTCGCATTCAACATTTACTCGTATTCAGAATGTGATGTTAGCATTTATTTAGCATAATTTACGTTACGTATATATACTATAGAATTTCAGACATAAAAGCGCGTTCTGAATACGAGTCTATAAATATAATATAACGTATGATGTTATGTACATCGTTGAATGCAAAATTATAACATACGCAGTTGGAAAATTTGTTTTAAAATATACCTCACGTGACATAAACGATCTACTTAAATTTTTGTTTAATGTAAGATGAATATGTTACAAAGTAACTCAAATATTATGTAAATAAAATTATCACAAAACGTAATACTGACAATTTGTCAAGCAAACTATGGAAGTATTTTTCGGTCAAATTAACATTTTATATATAATATATGTTAAATTAATACATATTTTATTTATTTATCTTAAAATTTTTATCTTAAAACACATTTTTATGTTATTGATTTATTTACTCATAAATTATGTTATTTTGACATTAAGCAGTATTGAATATCAATTTAACAAAAGATTTAAATAACATAATCACAACAAATGAAATTAATACTTAAATATCTTAAAAATTCAACACAGGTTTTTAACAACTACTCGAGTAAATTATTTTCAAATACAAAATATTTTTTATTGTGATAGATGGTATTACTTTTATTTGATGTCGATTGGGTCATAACGTATTATTAATTCTATTAATTGAAACGAGAAACCTCTTTAGATTCCCAAAAAGAATTCTCCACCTGAATCTAATCCTATAATCGTACAAGCATCTGGATAGAGCGTCGCGCTCTCCGGTATTTTGTGATCTATCGCTCCGAATATTTTGTATCGGATCCCCGGAAGTGTCTGATACTGTTTTTCCCGGGAGAAGGGCAAAAATTCGATAATACCCAATGGCGTTTGTATCTGCGAGAGTGTACCGATCGGTGATGGATGTTCCCTGAAAGCCGACGCCGTGGAATGTAACTGGCCGTCATCGGAATATCAATGACCGTCCGGCATTCTCGGCGTAGCTCAACGTAATTAGACCCCACCGTTGGTCTCTCGGGGCAAGAAATGGAGTCGTCCCTCCGCCACGCGAGCCTAAAACATGTCGAGCACGTAGAAATTCAAAATTCGAAGCGTTGAAGCTTCATGTTAATACGCGCTTAACACATATCAATATGCCTAAAGTAAATGTTTATCGGAAGAATAGTGCTCGTGTCAAAAATTGTTTTTGTCAACCGATACAAACGAAAAAAAACGATGATCGCTTTGGTGTCATCCCGTACTGATCATTTTTCAGTCATAAGCAATATTTAATTGAGAACCTGTCACAAATTAGAATTACAAAATTTTCTTGTAATAATTAAAAATAAGATATTTTATTTACATTCTTCTATTATTATCCGAGAAAATACTTTACTTTATGTTTTTCCACTTGCCGGATGAGACGGATTAATTTTTATTTTAACTTGTATTTTAACTTCTCTTTACTTTATTTTTCTTTTTTCTCTTTTTCTTTTCTTAATTTTAATTTTGTTGCAGCTTCTCATTCCAGTCTCATGGTATGTAATATTTCTCGAGCTTTATAAAAAAGTTTATTTTTATATTTTATTTTTATTAATATTACTTTTGCTGCATTATTTCCGTTATTTGTATATTTTTGTTTCTTCACATTTTTTTCTTATTTTTACGGAGATCCCTTAGAAGGTTCGTTTTACAATACTATAATAAACATCTTTATGTATCTATCTATCCCTGTGACATTTTTCACGACGGCGCGATGTCGTCGTAACCGCGCTTATACATACTCCCAATTTATCAAAGAACTGATAAATAACGAGACAAACGCATTTTCCCTCAGCTTCTCCAGAATCACGAGCAGAATGGATGGAACTGAGCGGCGGAGGTGGCGCGGTATGCTATGCGCCGTCACGTCTGGGCAAACTCGTTTTGCGTGTCACTGGGTTTCCCAGGGTCACTCAACAGTGCCATGTGAGCCAACACCCTGAAGAGAGTCACCATCGCGAAACCAGGCATCTGTATCTGGGCTTCCATCATCCTTGGGATCGAGACCTCTGGAAAAACTGGATCAAAAAGGTAAACACCTCCTCGCTATTCTTTCACATGAAATCGAGAAAATTTCTCGCAACGATTCAATTTGTGACGAAATACAGAAAACACCTGGAGACATCGTCTTAGGAAAGAAATATGATTTCAAGTCAACTAGAATAATTTGAATTAAAACATGTAACGATGTAACATTTTTTTTTAATAACAAAAGCTGCAGTAGAATTATTAAAAAATATAATATTTATCTTTTATTATATCGTTAAGAAACTGAAAATTTATTATTATATATTGTTCTTGTTCACCAAAAGATTGACATGATTCACGTAAATAATTTTTATATTAGTAAAAAATATCTTAATGAAATAAAATTTGTATAAATATTAAAATTATTCATCACATCGTATAATTAAAATCGATATAATTAATTTTTTGGTAAACAAGAATAATATAATAAATTTTCAGTTTTTTAACAATATAATAAAACATATATTATATTTTTTAATAAATCTATGGCAGCTTTTGTTATTTAAAAAATATCATCGATCTTTGTTGCTTTGCGTGCATTTACCGATTTAAGATACTTCATTGCCAAAAACATTCGGTATTACATTAATTTAGTAAATTAACTGTCTTAATATATTTGGAAAAGAAATTCCAATTGTTCAACAGCGATAAACTACTACCAATAAATAAACAGATAACAATTCACAGTGACGCGTGACGAAACAAGAATAGAGAAATCCATTTTCCAAGA
The DNA here is from genome assembly GCF_024713525.1 of Acromyrmex echinatior. Lineage (NCBI taxonomy): Eukaryota > Metazoa > Arthropoda > Insecta > Hymenoptera > Formicidae > Acromyrmex > Acromyrmex echinatior. Next base: position 17,684,386 of record NC_141854.1, on the reverse strand, counting down.
GGTGTGTACAGCCTTCGTTGCAGTCGTTGTTTGCGCTACAATTTCAGTCGCCTTAAAATTTAAGCTCTCGCAGCTGAAACCGATTCCCGAGACTTCTCTTTGGGCATACATAACTCCACAAGGAAATGAACGATTCTTATGCAACGAGTTCGGACAAGACTGAATTTTGCATCTTGAAGATAAGCGAGACCGACGCTTACACGAGGACTACGCGAATTGATATTTAAAATGCATAAGGATGTGTGTGTGCTAGCAAGTATAAAATTTTATTTTTTGGAATATTTGCGTAAATTACTTCGGATCTTGGCACCTTTGTACCGTAATGTATCCTGAATCTCCCAACAACCCTTTCGAAAAGGCCTTTGGCGCGTGTAAATAGGTCATATGGAGGTGATATTCCGAATAGGTAATATTCCAAAGCATACCGACCATATCTGGAAAGGAATAGATGGAACGTCAATGCAGAAGCGACGAACAGAGTGCAACATGGAAATTATGCCATACAGGGAAGGCGCGGACGGCGCTCGATAATGTCGTTACACGGCGACGGACAGCGCAGTGAATTAGAATTGTGTATTGTTAACTCGCGGTCCGATGCAAATGAGGACAAACATAGGCGTTTTGATGGGCTTTAATAGAATCACCAGCTAACAAAAAGGACAACGGAAGGTTGTCCGATATATCGTATAGCTGGCAGTTCCGCAAATATGCATCAGTTTGCTATGAAATGTCTCTTCATCATGTGCGCTATATATACACCCGTTTAATAAACGCCGTTGCAGAAGAAAAAAGAGCAAAACATATGTGATGTTGCGAAAACGTTACATACACAATGTATCGTTTCTAATTAGAGATTTTATTTATAATTAAATGCATACAGCGAAAGGGAAAGATTGAGGGTTTTTAAAGGAAAGATGCGTCTTGTAAAAACTTGTCTCCTATTCACATCACCGGCTTATTTCCGGAGTTAATAAATAGACGCTTAATTTTCAATAACTGTGCAGTCGATTTTTTAAAGAGCTGGATGGTATAGTTAAAGCACCAGTGAAATCAAAGAACAACGATCCCCCTTCTTCATCTCGCGAATCCGGCGATATCGCGACTGAAAAGATGAGTGACAACGAGAGTAAGAGAGGTTAGTTGTAGGACGGTCCAGGGTTGAAAGAAGAGGAGGGTAGCAGGAGGAATCCAAAATGATGCAAACATTGGCCTAGAGGCACACCCTGAATATGAAATCACGATGAACAAACTTTAATATCCGAATGCACGACGAAGAAGAGGGGTAAAAAGGTTGGAAAGAGAAGATAAAAGACGAAAGCACACATGGCTGTTTCTATAACGTTATGACCGAAACGATTACCAACATCCGCGATCCAGACCAATCTCCCGATATTTTCGATAGCGTAGTCATAATGACGCAGTCAAAAATATTTTTTTCCGTGACTTACTCATAACATCCAGTGACAGATTTTAAAGCGCCCCCCCCCCTCCCCTTCCCCCGATATTTCAAACGAAACAACATTTAAATCTCCCAATGATTCGACTCTTTTTCCAGAATATTAAAACATAGTAGCGCAGCAGCTAGACCAAACAATTCGGCGCGGATTTTATTTCCGCATCAGTATGTATGTTATTTACAAATATTTGTTATGATCGATATGATAACTATACACATATTGGAAAACAGATATTTACAAAATCGTAGCGCAATTCAAAAGGGTTCTGAGCGATCACGAGAAAGCCACCGTTGAGAATAGTTTCACTTCACATCTATTTCTCTTCCATTTACGCCAATGGACTCTTTTCAATTCGAGTAAATGGCAACTTGCGAGAAATTTAACGCATACGCAGAGACGCACGATAATTCGACAAACACGAGCGAGTTTGGTAGCATTTTCAATACGCCAAGTGAACGTGATGCAGCTCAAAACGCGAGATCATGAATCGGATAAACACGTCACTAAATATTCAGCGATCAGTTGTACAAATACGAGATGCGACTCTTTCTACCTCTTTCTCTCGTTCCCTTGTCTCTCTCTCTCTCTCTCTCTCTCTCTCTCTCTCTCTCTCTCTCTCTCTCTCTCTCTCTCTCCCTCTCACACTCTCTCTTCCGTTTGCCTTGCATTATTCAACGCGAGTATTTTGCCGCTTTTCTCTATGGCGTAAATGCATCGCCACCACGAACCTGCTGTTATTACATCGACTTGATGCACGGCGATCGCGTTTAATCCGTCCGTTGAATTTTCCGCTAATGTATTGTCGTGCAGTGAATGATGGGCAAAATTTTCGATATGTCAATCCAAATTTTCGACCTTTGAAAATCTTTTCCCCGCACTGTCATTTTATTTTATGCCATCGATTTTGCATACAAAAAGGTTCATACTGCATGCCAAAAAAATTAATGTCTAAAATCAAAAATCTTTACCGAAATTCTCTATAAATTTATTACCATTCTTATTTTTTTGAATTATAAATTTCTCTACGTATACGTATGTATAATATATATAGCTGTTTACTTTATATACAATATAAGAATTTATTTAAAAAGCTTTAATTTGATTATTATACAAGTTTATTTAATCAAACAAAGTTTGTTAGTATGTATCCACAAATTTACCATGTATCTAATTAATAGTTTTAAGACATTTATTTATTATACGTACATTTTTTACAGAAATAAAAGCTATAATTATAGATTTAGCATTTAATTTATGATTTGTCATCTGTTCTTTATTTAGCATTTACTGGCGGAATTTACTTGCGTCAAACTGAGTTATTTTCAAGTACGTACCAGATAATGAAACAATTTTCTTGAATACGGCATGCCGATGACACGATCGAGTGGGCTGTGACATTTTGTAGTGGGACGTCATTATTTACTTAATAGGAATGAAACGTTTTAAACGATTGGCTCTCTATGACAAGTCAGTTTGATACATCATCTATTCGTATTTATTGTCTTGACAGTTTTGATACTCTCTATCCATTAAATCAGACAGTTTATCAATACCGCTTTAATACTCAATTAATTAATTTTCCGATAATTGGCTTTTTTGAGGATATTTAAATTTATACTTATAAAAGATGGAAAAAATTAACAAAGTTGACCGAGATTCAAATTAACGTGCTATCTCACGACTGTTCTATTACTCTCGTTTTTATTATTCCGATCTCCTGTCAATATCTGATCAATCTTATATCTCTATATTATAATTGGATATTTATAAGAGTACTTACATTAGTTCATATACGTTCATATACGTTGCAGTGTTTTAAAATGCTTATTAGCACCATTATTAAATTGCGATCAATATTTTTATTTCTGTTTATATTTTTATTTCTTTTATTTCTGTTTATGATTGCAATTCAAATCCGACAGCAGTCGGCTCGCAGTTTATATAACCGGAAAATAATTTAATATTTATAATTTAAAATTTATATGGAATTATTAATAGGCACCAAGGATCCAGTCTCAACTGTATTTAGTGCATCTCACTTATTTTTGTTATTCATATAAGTTCTTTTTACGTTTTATGTATTAGATATTCACTAAATAAGTAATTATTGAATCTCTGCTTATTTCTCATTATACAAAATGTTATAATTGTATCTGTTAATCTTCTTTAAAAAAAGAAATATGTAATCTTCAAATATTTAATAGAAAATTTATTATTATTATTGATACTACTATTAATGTTAACATTAATAACGTTTCTTTATTATTTATTTGTAAGTTATTGTTTTTTTTTTGCGTAAAACTAATTGTACACTGAAAGAAAAAATAGATTGCTGCAACAATTTAGGTAATAAAATATGACATAGCATTTTTAATCGGCTGCAGCAACCAATTTTTGGTTGTAGCAGCAAATTTTTAGTTGCGTTAGCCTATTGAAATCATATATTGACATTGCGAATAGGCTAACGCAACTAAAAATTTGCTGCTGCAACTAAAAACTAACTGCTGCAGCCGATTAAAAATGCTATGCCATATTTTACTATCTAAATTGTTGCAGCAATCTATTTTTTCTTTCAGTGTATCCAAAAATATTTAATCATTATATGTCTGAAAAATACATATAATAACATAATATGAATTTTATTTAATTTTACAAAAGGGAATGTTACTTAACGTTAAATATGTAGAATCATATGTATATATTTATAAATTTCTACAAAAGTGAAGCTTATGCAATAGAGTGAGCCCATTAAATTTACAAAATTTAAAACACGAAGTCCGATTAATAGAAACGTGTCCAAATATTCGATTGCATTCACTCGACGACAGACGATCGACATTCCAGTCACGCGGGCAAATTTATCGCACTGCTCTGTTTGATAAAAACAACAGGAAAAAAAAATGAAAAATAAACAAATATGACTCGATATAACGGATCATACTTTCCAATCTGATTATCCGCGCGTTCCATTCGAGATGCGTTCATGCGTGCCAACAGAACGCATTGACCACGATGGAACGTTGCATTCACGTAGCTGCATCCAGTTACGTGTCAGCGTCTCATTAATTAATCGTATTCCTCGTGTTCGCTATATCCGCAGCTAGGATTAAACATCATTTATGAGATATCTACGAAATCTATTTTTGCGACATGAATTCTTTCTTTTCGACATGTTCGTTGCAAATTCTTTTGATCGGTGATTGCTATGATTTCATGAAAATACTTAACTCCATTATTTCGATCTGCCTTTTTAACTGGAAAAATGCATAAAAATATTCTGTAGCGCATTTTTTGTTGTTATACAAATATATAATCCTGCTATTATTTACAACTACAAATATTATTTTATTTCAATGTACTTGTCAGCGTATTTCCGTAGGAAAATTTGTCTCTCGCAATGCATTTTACAACTTTTTAATACCGTGATTTTCATTTGCACAACTAATACATTAAATCGATCTTTATTAAAGACAATTTAATAAACAAAAATGTCGAACTCTAGTTACACAGAGGATTTGCAAATGTTACAATTTTTTCCAATTTATTTGCTTTAACAGTTATACTTTAATGTACATGTCAATATATGTAGAGATTAAAATGAAGCCAGCATACCTTTTCTCAATGGTACAAGTAGTTAGACTAAAAAAAATATTTAAAAATGAAAATAATAGCTTTTGAGTTATTGAAAAAAATAATTTCAACTATTTAAATTAAAAATGTAAACATGAGAAAACGAGAATGCAAAAAACATTAATTTTAATTTATTTAATTGAAAATGATAAACTTTAATTGAATTTTATTAAAATTATTGATTAAAGTATTAATTGATAATGTAATTAATTTTTAATAATTTTTTTAATATTCAAGCCGAAATCAATCTTCAATTTTAAGAGATTTAAAAATTCTATGACAGAATATTGAACTGTAAAAAAACTGTATTTTATAGAAACTGTATTTTTATTTATTTTATTATTATTTAAGAAAAAAAGATTGCAATTATCATATAATTCAATTTTATAATTTACTAATTATTTTCGATGCTAATTATATATTTTTTTATAGAATATAATTATGAATATAATAATTATTAACTTATAGGCTATAAAAATAAAGTTCCTAGCCGTAATTATTTTATCAATTACAATTATAATTACAAATACTAAACATTTTTCTTTCAGTATATTTTGAATTAAAATTTCTCTCTTTGCATCTTTATTGATATCTTTTAATTATTTATTCCGCTTTGCATAATAATGTGGAATGCGATGCTATCATTATTGAAGATGTAATGTCGTGTAAAATCGATCTCCATCAAAATTAATTTTGGAACGACACAAAACTCCCTTTATCCGGAAGAAAAAGTACTGTTTATTATACGCGGAAAACTGTTGAGGGCATCGCGTAATTCGTTTTACTCAGCGATGTGGCAACAAAATTCAACGTATCATTAACCGAAAATTATAAGAGGCTCGGAAATGGCAGTGGATTACGAGGAATAATTGCCGTACGGAACAGGTGATCAATCTCGCAGTGCCGCTTTTTACGACGTAATCGCGAATGACAACGAGGAAGATTAATTAATGCCAACGATATGATGCGTGAAACGGTAAAGATAAATCTCGTTCGGCGACGACTTGATAACTGCTACGATGAAACTGCTACGCAAATAATTAATTAAGGAATTAAGGAATTAATAGATCACAGGTGTTCGGACAATGCCTAATGGTACTTTGTTCTCGAACGTCAATTATGCAGCGAAATGAGGAATACAGTACTACTTAAAAATCAACATTAATTGATTTATTATTTTAGAAATTGCAAATATCAAATGATTAATTATTCGATAAAGCAATTAATAAAAAGAATTATGGTATTCTGATTATTTTGTAATAATAATAATTATTGCTATAATTAGATTATGTTATAATTAATTATTAATTACAGAGAATATCCTGTAATCGTTTTTTTAAAATAACGTGGAATATAAAAATCTATTAGATTTTCTTAAGATTTAAATTAAGATGTTTAAGAAAAAAATTGTTTAAAGGAAACAATTATATTTATTGTAATCGTTTCTAAAACGTGAAATATAAAAATCTATTAGATTTTCTTAAGATTTAAATTAAAATGTTTAAGAAAAAAATTATTTAAAAGAAATAACTATATTTATTAGAAATCCTATCATTAAAATAACTTTTCTGTATATTATAATATCTCAAATTATAATATTAAAAATCTAAGAAAGACAATATTCATTAATCGATGACTTGCAATTCAAACAGGGTTCAATAATCTCGATTAATTAATTATTACCTCCATTATCCCAATTATATTGTATCTCATAACATGTATTATCAAATATAGTGATTCATTCTTCTACATTACACTATTATAATCGCTTCACATTAAATAGAATAAGCATTAAATATATTGAATAATCTACATTTTGGCTTTGATTCATTCTATATACACGTAAATGTAATAAGTGTACGCTTTGTCGATCTTGTATGTGTTTGCGAACATGAAATGAGTCCATTTACTGCAATGTTATTACGCGGAATTAATACTATAATTTGTATCATAGGTCGATTTTTGTTGCCACAAATTCACTCTTAGCTGAATGCCAAGTGCGTGTTTAACTGAAATTTCACCGCAAAATTCTGCGCGTTACGTAATTCGAGCATGAATTAATTTCTCGCTGAACATACGTCATGACGAAATTAGAGTTTGCTGAGTGTGTAAGCAATCTCTTTTACCTTCACTTAAGTTGGCGCGATTTTTTACGGTTACGATCATTAAATGCGAAGAGATTCACAGATTTCACTTTTGTTGTACGAAGAATTTTTATCTTCGCGCAAATTCTCACACATCTAACGATTCTTCATTCGCAAATTAAAGGAACAGAACAACGTGAAAGAGAAAAATCGGGCTCGAGGGATAAAAGGCTCTGCCCTAATTTCTCACGCATCCAGAAAGGGAACTCTCTCGAAGGAAGATAACGGCGATTAGCCTTGTAACGGATTCGAAATTAGGGCTGACTGTTTTTGGGCATTTATTACTAGAATCTTGGGACAAGCAACCTGGAAGATTTAAATTGACACTTCATCATTAAATTCACACTTATTGTTTGAGTTATCGAGAAAAATAATATTGCAGGCAATACGTAATTTATCTTTACATTAATTCGTCTTTTACAGTGTGGAAATAAATTAGAAAAATAATACTTTAGTTTGTGTAACAAACCAAATAAATTAATCCAAAGTTTCTGAGACAGTCGTTTCCAATAAAGTGACAAATATCTTTAAACTCAAAAACTTTTTGCATTTGAAAAGTAAATTTAAAGATAAATCTCTAAATTTAGTATACAGTATTTTTTTTCTATGATAATTTCGCTTATCTTTTGTCATAATTAAACGAATACGTTTCATGCTCGACACTCGAAGCCATCTACATTTTGAAACTTATTGGGAAAGATATAAAGTTCAAATAGCTATTTCAATCGTAAATCTTCGATTGGACCGTCGAGGTCTGCGGCTCTTTTTAGAATCCACTGTAAATCGCGAAAGTTTCTCCTTAATCGCTGAAAGGCACTTCGCAAAAGTTGCTAGTTACACTCGCATCACTATTTTCGCCTTTCTCTGTTCCTCTTGGATTGCTTCTCAATCATTCTTGAAACTGTTCTATCGCTCAGAATAAAAACAATTACATTTAGTTAAACGTCAATAAACGTACGATTACGATAACGCTAAAAACATACAGGATATCAAATAGATCTTTACCCATAAATAGTCAAAGTTGTTTTACAAATTGCAAAATTTAAATTTATATTGCATCTACTATTGTATAATACTGAACGGGGACCGGGAATAAAAGAGAAGATAAGTCAACTTTGCATACCAATTTAGTAGCTAAAAAACAGTTGACTTATAATCATAACTTGTTAATAATTCATAAACAAAGTCGAAATATGGAAACTTAAGAAACATTTATATATTTTTTAATTTAGACCCGAGTGAATTTTTTTTTCATTTAAAATTAGATTCGTGAGCCGATATTCTTTTAACGAAAATCCATTTTTAACAGATATTATAATTATAAGAATAATTACAACATAACTTATGTTTTATTAAATACTGTGTGCGCGGTATGTGTGTGTGTGTGTGTGTGTGTGTGTGTGTGTGTGTGTTGCCACTGGCACATTTTTTATTAAAGTACCATTGTTATCTACTAGTTTATCTTGTCCATCCTTTGCATCCTCGCCCCACCCGTCTCATTTTCACCCTCAAAAGATCTTTACAAGAGTAAACCAGTAGCGAACGTGTATTCACATGAATTCCACTTGTTAGTCACAAAGGGAAAACAACGAGGGCAAGCGAATTCTGCCACCCCATCGTTTTTTTTTTCGCCGACAAAATTATTTCCTAGGACCCTTAAAGCTTCGCATACCGACCGTGATCAAAAGAATTTTTATTAAGGCGCCTTATTAAGTTCTCACAAGGAATTTCACTCGATACAGGCTCAGTCAATTTTCTTCCTCTAATTTCAAAATTTCATTAGGAAAATTCAATACCGCGCGCAAGTTTTTTTTCTGTAAATTTTCAATGACAATAACGACGCGTTTAATGCACAATTGATCGATTAACAACATTATTGCTTAATACTTTTCATTAATCGACAACTCAATTGTCGTCTTAAACGATTTGTTCATCGTTAAAAGTTATCTGAAAAGGTGCACCAAGTTCTCACCAAGTTTTCCCAGATGGACATGACGGTGGAAAAACATTGTCGCAGAAACTACGTCGTGCAAAGTGTAGCCTCGCAAAAAGCCACAAACTTTAGTATTAGCTGCTAAGAGGTAGGACACATGAAGAGGAGAGAAAACAGGACAAGCAAACAGGAGAGGCGTCTTATTCCACCTGATTTTGCAGATCCTTCCAGAACGGTATAACGCTTTTTCAGGTAGAAAAGCAGGAGAGAAAGAAAAAAGTTCACGAGAACAGCAACCACGATAATGATGTTCTCGTTACGGGGAAAATCTCCTTCCCAAGCACGAAGTCCACCGTATACCGGGTGTCCAACTAACAAGATCGTGGTAATGACTCATTAAACGCATCGATTTCTCATCGGGAATGACGCAGGTGGCAAGGGAACCATCTTGACAGTTTTTCACGCATTACCGTGTCATTTCAGGAAAAGAGAGAACACGATCCTGTCCGTGATCGATCGGTTTTTTCAATCGGATTTTGCAATCATTTGAGATACTCCACAGAGTCGCTTAAGAAAGTCATAGAAATTGCAAACAAAATAGTGAAACATTCTACCCTTCTCTAATATGAGAAAGAAGACTATGGAATTATAAAGTGACTTGTTGCGTCAAAAGTATGCAAAAAAAAAAGATTTGGCCCTTCTTTATTTCTATATATTCTAATCAAACGTAATTACTTTACTGTTGCAATTTGCGTCGGCTGCGCTATTATTATTTAACACCTTGGAAATTATACAATGGATCCGATCAATTCCCACAAGACAAATAGCCACATTGACTATCGCTTTTCGGTTCATTGGGCGAAATTAACGCGTTTACGGCACAGATGTATAGGTTAAATAGAATGTATGTTTACTGAATGTTATGTTGATCCTTTGAAGCTTATCAATGCTATCGCACCAATAATTGCACGTATTTGTATTTTAAACAATAAATGCTTCTTTTTTGTTTTAATTAGAATAAAATTCATCTCCTTAATACAGATGATGCTCGTAATTATAACAGCAATACAATCTTTTTATGATAGAGTTAATCTTTAATACACATGATTAGATCATTCGTGCTCTGCATATTTCTTTTTTTTCTTAAATATCATACTAGAGATATCTGGCTAAATCTATTCTTTTCCTTTTTTTAAAAATACATAACTTTATAAATATTTTCTAATGATATCAAAGTATATACAGGGTGCGTCACCAAAATCCGGACAAATTTCAATTTAAATTTTCCGCTATATTGTGCCTCCGCCAGTGATTGTTGTTGGCGTCTGAGAAAGCCTGATGCTTCTAGTAAACAATCATATTCTCAAAATGGCCGCGATGTTGAAACCAAATGCGGAATATAATCGAAGACCCGCGATCATCGAAGGCCTTCGCGCTGGGCGCTCAGCAACGGAAATAATTCGATTCTTTGGATATCCAAGATCAACCGTTTATGACGTTGTGGCAAAATATACGGCTTTAGAACAGTCCAACGAAGATTCCAGTATGCCAGCAAGGAAGAGTCATTCGAAAGAACGCACGCGTCAAGAACCCTCAAAGGGCTCAAGCGCTGATTTCGGATGACCCAGAGCAATCGTTACGAGTTCTGATGGATGTAGTGAAGCCGTGGATGAAAACTGTGGCGTCCGGAAGGCCATATATTTTTCAGCAAGACGGTGCACCGGCTCATACGAGTCATTTGATTCAAAATTGGCTCTCAGACAACGTAGATATGTTTTAGTCCAAGGAATTCTGGCCTCCCACTCAAATTTAAACTTCTTGGACTACTACGTATGGAGCGTAGTTGAAAGGGTCACAAACAAATCTCGATCTCAATGTGACGTCATTAAGGACCGCTATTGAGGCAGCATATATATATATATATATATATATATATATATATATATATATATATATATATAATAAGAATGACTTATTAATTTTTGTATACTTAAAAGTATACGTAAAAGTGTAAAAACAAAAAACAACGAACGATCGATCTATCGTGTGTTGAAACTAAGAGTTAAAACGTAACTACACATCTTCCTAAATTGTCAAATAAGCATTATTGTGCAAATAATAAGTTGAATTTTTTTGTGCAAAAAAAATAATTAATTATGAGATTTCCAAATATTTAATTTGCATAAATGTAATATTTATGTATCTCTCAAATATAAAAAAAAATATTTTTGCTGCATCCGCATTTTGAAAGATTTATCTTAAATTTGAAGATTTTATATTCTATCTCACAATTAGTGACAAATAGATAAATATAAATATCCGAGATAAATTTAATCTTAACAAATAAATATGTATATTCTTTTATAACTTTATAATACAATATGATTACATATAATTAACGTATAAAAAGAATATTTTATTAAAGATATGAAATTATCAAATTCAATTTTGAGATGGTAACACTATCTTTTGAGAAACGATCAAGTTAAACTGAAGTAAGAAGAAATGCTACGTTGATACGGCAGAATCCTGTAAGAATACATAGTACGCGAATTTTGATATCTTCTCTCTATAACAATGACATTAAAAAATAAAAATACAAATTAAAGAAATATCAATAATAAAATAAAAATATAATAATTATAAAAATATAAAAAACATTATACAGAGATTAATAAAAATTAATTTTGAAAATGAGATGAATCATGTCAATAAAATATTTTTATCTGATAAAAAATGAAAAGCACTTTTCATAATTCTGTAATAGATTACAAATGTAATAGATTATTCTAGAGAGATTATTCTAGAGAGAGACAAGAGCTGCATTTTAAACGAATAATTATTGTTTCTTAATAATTTATTAATTACATACTACTATTTTTATTACTAAAGAATATAAATTTTTTCTATACTTACTGCATCGCGCTTATCCAATTACCCCAATCAGTCTACGATATAAAAGAAGCTGGTAAGCAATGCGAGTTCACCTCATTTTCTCTCTCACGAGCCACAATTTTCTATGAATGAACGGTATCTTGTCACTTTCCTCGTATCCAATTCACCACCGCAAGTTCTCTATACCTGCCTAATCGACCGATCGCCTAGATATCCACCCTCGTCAATTTCTCCCCCGTCCAACTCCCGCTTGCCATAGCGTTTCCGGCTTTTCCAGGACAAAAACGGACGGTACGGTACGGCTGGAATGCATTTATCGAACGGTGGGAAAGAATCCTTATCACGTTATTCAAATATCCTCCTCGCGCACGTTCGATCACGTATATCAAATATCCTCCCCGTATCTCTCGCCTGGCGCACTCCACGTTACTCCTCGCCTGGCGCAGAATTTCGAATAAAAGGCTCAACGGAGGTCTTGGCACAGGTGTGAGGTAATCCCCAAGACGCTTCCTATATTTCCACGAATACTTGCTGTATTCCAAAACCCCGCTCATTCTCTTTCCCTTTCTCCTTGTATTCCCTTCGGTTACTCGCCCGTAAATTATCGGGCGACGCGATATCGTCTACTACGCTCTCTCACAACCCTTATCTCGCGTCCTCGCTCGCGGGGGTAGTTCTCGGGAGGGAATAAACAACGAAACTGGAGTTAGAGTTTATTAGCCGCAACAGCCAGTCATACGAGTCACGATAATGTAACGTGATATCGGCGCAATTAGCTTTCCTATGACTATAATTGTAACTAGGTGATATCGCGATGCTTGTCGCAAGCAAAATCTAACGGCCATAATACTGCGTGTATACCTATATATGTATTATATGTATAACTACAATATATATATAAAATACTGTATTGTATAATACATTGTTAAATAAAGAAAATTAAGTATCATATAATAATTATCAAGACAATAAGAATGAGTTTCTTGTCGATGCAATGATAGTCATGGCACGTTTATTCTCGCCCGAGGACTTTATTTATACAGTTGTCTTTCGCTTCGAATGACTCATTTGGAATGGTCAAAAGCAAACTGAGAAATTTCGCCTTAACGAACGGCGCGTATCGCTGGTGCTCGTTCGAACAAGAGATTGGATCGACACGCTCGGCCCACCATGAAATGCAAAACCAAGGATTGACGGCACGCTGCAGCTGAAAAAAGTGACCATCCAGCAAAATCGTCAAAAATATTCATTTGAAAAATTCGAAACAATTTGTGCGGCGTTCCACAATGACTTTATAAAAAAAAAAAATTGAAAATCTGCGAAATGGAAATTGGCAAACAATCACTTTATCATTCAGGATAATATTGATGTTGATAAAATCAACTAATCTCGTACGGCATGCGCAATTTCTCCTTCAGAGTGCTCTCAAGAAGTTTAATTGAAATTTATTCATCGCGCGGTTTTCTCTTCGCTGATAATGGCGAGAGTTTCATATTGACAACAATTTCTTGTTTCACGCAAAATTTTAAATTAGTTTAGACAGACTATTTTCATCTTAATTAATCAATTTTAAAAGGGCAAAGTGTTGACTTGTAATTTACTTATTTAATTCTAAGAAGCTAAAAGACTTAATTGCATCAAGCTAGATTTGGTATCCATCACGGTAAAAACAGATTCCGATAACAGATTTTAGATGACTGTAGGTGACATCTCATTTTATAGAAACTTTTATATAAAAATGTACTCTTATATTAATATTATTAAATTCTTCGAAATATTATTTAATCAGTAAAAAAAATAATATCTAAGATATTGTAATGAGTCACAGTGATAAATTCAATCGATATCTCGCTGTCAGAAAATAAAACAGTTCTTACGAAAAGGTGATGCAGGTTGAGCTTTTGTTTAACTGAACTTTTCCTTCCTCTTGGAAAAGACGAAGAAGCGCGGATGTGCGCGTACCGTTATGTGCATTCCAACGGTACGAGCACGCGAAATTGATCTTCAAATTGGCCATTAGAGAAGTCTTCTGGCCGCATCGCGAAGATTGCGCAATGCGTCCTCGTAATTGAGAAAGGAAAAAGGATAAACGCTGATCTCCCGCGAGGGTTCAACCGTGTCAACATTACTTTTATTTCGACCACCGCGTATCTTCAATAAAAACGTAATGCGTTTTGATAATGTGAGAAAATGAATAAATTACATCCATGAATCTTATTTTTCCTGCATCCATGAATTTTCTGAGGTTCTTCGAATTGAGAAAATCTTTTCATTAAATACTGATAGATTTCAATTTTTAAATACTTTAACACACAGTAGATATTTATTTTGATATATTAAGCTAATAATATTATTTTGGTTTATAAGTTTAATTGTATGGGTTTTTTTTTATACAAATAATAAAATATTTACATTAATTCAAAATTAAAATAATTAATAAATATTTATTTATATGATATCTTTCACGTTGCAATTCGTAATATCTTTTTCTTCTTCCGAATCTTTTATTGAAAACGATGAAATTTCATATCCTTCTCTCGAGAATTTTTCTCGTAACTAGTTAAAGGTACATCTATATAGTCAAGTTAAAAATAAGGAGGTCGAGAATTTTCACAAATGCGCATACATGTGTCATGCGTTTGCGAGTGTATTTTCCCAGCGGCTAAATGTCAATGTCAGAGCAGTATCTTCGTGTCGTCCTTTCAAATAGTGTCTCGGGGCTGGAACCCGAAGTGTCTAGCAGACACAAAAATTGCGCAATGCTAAGCATCTGAGCGTGCTCTTCCGCTTTACGAGCTGCGGGACACGCGACAAAGTCTCCGCTCGGTTCCTCAGTGATGTGCGGGCGGTAGTCGTGAATAATGCTCCGTATCCTGCGAGCAGACGAAGACGACGAATCAACTAGACTAGTGTTCCTCGAGCGTCTTTTTCGGGATAACGTTCGGTTGAAGAATTCCGAATCTCGCAGGATGCAAACGTACATACATAAGTATTTTAGACGTTTCGCATTTAAATGGATGAGCATTACTTTGCGATCATGCTCAACTTCTTTGAAATTGATGGAATGCACGTTAGAAAGATGATGTTCAACCTGGATGCTATGTAGGATAGTTCATAAAGTTTTCATTAAGCTCGAGAAAGTACGTATTTTTGCAAATTTTCAGTCCGCCTCTTTTTTCTTTGCGAGGATTCTAAGCGCAACATAATTGCGAGGAGCGTTTAATATTTAGAATTAAATTTGGCAAATTAAATTATGTGGAAATTTTTGTAAAATTTTTTATCCTTACGAAAAGTGAATTACGCGATTAAATTTTTGTTAAGAATTTTTACTGAAAAATTAACGTCGACAATTTTGAGAAAAAACGGGTGAAACATGGTAACTTTTGTGATGAGCTTTGTATATTGCTAAAACTGCATGTTTTTACTCAAATGATAATTATTAAAATAATCACCATATTGAAGAATTAATTAAAAGTCCAAAACGTCAAAGAAACTCTTGAAAGCACGTTTGAACTTTCCCTTTAGGCACTGTCCCGGGAAATTAATCGGAACATACGTTGCGGTCAGAATTTTTAACTATCCGCGCAAACCACCAATATGCGGTTGCCGATAATCGATTAAGGGCGATTTATCTGATTCAACGGACGTACCTATTATTAAACAAACTAGAAACTGTCCCAATCCCAGTGTTAATTTCGCAAGGACATTAAAAAAGAATCATGGTTAAGCAAAATTTGGTGAGTGACATGTATGTGATCACATTAATCTGATGAGAGAATCGTAAAACTTTTCCGTATATACATAATAATTTTATCATATTATATGATTTCAATAATTAATGAAGTATTCTGTGCTCTCTCGATATAAAATCCCGTTGCGTTAAATTATGGTATATTAAAGATTTCATCATATTTATTTATGTTTTCGTAAAAACTATTTTTGATATTTTTATTATATAATAAATACATATATAATTATATATTTTTATTGTATATAATTATATAAACGTATATTCATTACGTAATATATAAAATAAATATTTTTTTATAAAAGAAATTAATGCTCTTTGACATATGTAATAAATGATAAAATGTTACATAATATAAGTTTATTTTATAATTTAGAAGCATTCAATGACAGCTTGTTTCATAGCGTTGGTATATCATTTAAAGCTAATTATAATAAATACTGTAATTCAAGCTGACTGTGTATTATCGATTATGAGAATTAATGTACCATGTTATTAAAGGCAGTAATCTTAATTATCAACTTTCCCTAATCATCCCGCTTTTCATCCTTAATTCGCCTCTTGTGCTCTCCGTAATTGCCACGATTGTTCTCTCCAAACATTTCAGAAGCTTTAACGGTTTACATAATTCGCATAATGAATTTACTCCGCACGTGCCGAACGGTATACGATGTTAAGCGAATTCACGTTCGATGTGCTAACAGTACTCGTTCATTATATCTCTAATAATTCGTGCGTCTTATACACATCGCGCTGAATCTATTTCACAGCTCATCATTTCCATAACGTCTCTGATTTCGCACGCATCCCTGAAATTATTTATCTTTGTTATAACTTGCAAGGCTTAACTCGAATTTGACAGCACTTTCAAATTAAAAAAGAAAAAAGGAAAAGAAGAGAGAAAAATTTTCCACGCTGAAAAAATGATTTTTGCCGAAAAGAGATCGCAACCCCCTCCCCTCTCTCGCACCCTCGCCCTTTTTCTTTTATTACGATCTCCTCCACCTTAGTCCTGGATTATCGCACGACAGATTATATAGCTAACTTGATTCATCAAAGTATCGAAAGTCCGGACTTTCTCAGAAACGTTACTTCCCTCGTTAGCCACGTCGACGAGTGCAGACAGCTGGGACACGAAGCTTATTCTTTCTCTTCCTCTTCGTCTTCTATCTTTTGGTCTTCGTTGCTTATTTCTATCTCGTCTGTTCACGGTGAGCTAAACGCGTCCGTTAGAAACATCGTTTCATCTTGTTTCTTTCTCGTTTTCAACCCACGCCGACGTGTGTGTGTGTGTGTGTGTGTGTGTGTGTGTCAACCGGCGCGATTTTTTTCATCTCCTTTTTCTCCCATCCATTTTCTGTATCCTTCACAGTTTTCTCTTCTTCCTCTTCTTCCCCCTCATCCTATATTCTCAGATCAAATGGAAACTCGAGAACGATCAGTGAACTCAAACAAAGTTGCGATCGGAAAGTAGAATCGATCGATCGTGGGATTCCGATGGGAAATTATCGTCAGGAAATTGGTGGAATTGAGACGATGCCGCGATGGAAGAATAGAGTTAAATCTGGGATACTACCATGGGGGTGCTACTGAAAGAAGCGTCAGAAACGTATCGCTTGAACGAATCTGATCACTTTAAACCCTGATTATGAATGCCCTGAGGATTCCTGTGAAAACGAATCGCTTCTAAATTCGTCGAACGTTCGATTACATAAGACTATATGCAGTACGTACACGTCTAAAACGTAAATCACTTTCTCTCGGATTTGATGCCGTTAGACCGTAAATTAATCATGTGACGATCATGCTCGCTCATTCGACTCGAGCTCTTTTTCGCGACACGGTATCCTTCTCTTTTTCTCGTAATCCCATTTTCTCTTTCATCAACGGTGGCACTTCCTCTAATGGCGTCCCGAAAAAAAAGATTCTCGATTATTGTGATAAACTGCGTTAAATATAAATTACACGACAAGAAATTTTATTCCTTGAATCTAGCTTTATGAAACTGCTGAGCTTCAAACATCTAGCAAATTGAGGACAATATTTATTATTATATTATTACATTCAATAAACAAGCTCTTAGATTAGAATGATCGACAAATTGTTAGTTAGAAAAAAAATAATATTAATTTTTATGAAAAAATGTAAAATATAAGATAAAACTTTTCGATAAAATCTATTTTTTTTTTACAAAAATAACAAGCGGCAATAAAAGTTTTTAAAACGTCAAAACAAATTTTGAAAAAAAATTGGGACATCTTTTCGATTATCACACACACACACATTCTCTAGAACAATTTTAGAATTCAATTAGATACATTTAAAATCAATTTGATTTGAGGAAATTTCTGTCTTTAAATAATGTTCCTATAAATCAAAATTTATTTTAGCTCCAATTTCTTTACTAAATACAATAATACTAAATACATAATACGAAGTTTTCCTTTCGTTCTTTTTGATTATAGTTCGATCTGATGCGCGATGTTCTGCTTTCTAATGACATCGGTAGCGATTTTTCCATCGTATTGTTTTAGGAAGGCTCGCGCGCGATCGCTGACGAATCTAACGCCGATAAGAAAGCTATGACTGACGTCTTCATTGTTCAGTTGAAAATCCGCTGCGGACAATGAGAGGCTATTCGTAGCCGAGGCAACGAGCAGAACAATACTTGTCGGCACAAATATTGCTCGTGCATCGCTGCTACTTTACGTTGGTTTCTTACAATGAAGTTCAGCAAGACTGAATGCATTATAATCTTTATTTAACTTTATAAAGTTCAAATCGAGTAAAAAATATATAAAAAGCGAATTGTATTATAAATGCAAAATGAATTATTTTTGGCGTATATTAAAAGAGCAAACAGACATTCACAATTAAATTATTTGATAAAGTATAAAAAGTTATTTGAAAATAAATTTTATTTTAATATATTATTTATTATCCTTATTTTATTCATATTTTCAAAAGCTATAAATAAGTAATGTTAGATAAATTTATTTCAATTAAATTAATTAAATCTAGTTTTTTACTGAATTGTATTTGAATTTTATTTTAAAAAATCGATTATACCATTAATTTAAAATCAATTTTAAATTTGTTCTAGAATTCTGTATGAACAATATAAAATTATATTATTATATAGATATAATATATATAATCTTGATCACACATAAGTATAATGCACTCTTAATTTATTGCATCTTTTAGAAAAGGCGGTAATAAAAGTAAAAAAAAGACTTAAAATTGTTTCAAAATAAATATTATTTTTCAATAAAACTGTTTCTAATTTATTTTTTGTTAAATAGAACATTATTAAGTCAATTTATGAGGACGCTATATATTTATAGTTAAGACTGTAACACACAAACATTTAATAAAAAGTTATAAAATATATCGTATATCTCCCTTTATACGTAAACATACAAAAATATGTGACTTTCACGTGAAATTCGTGAAATTGTTTTATTTTATTGCGCACATCATATGTCACTCTATTTCTAGATTTGCGAGCTGTTCGTATTTGTACGCGATCCAATAATTGCGCCATGTCGATTGAGCGTTTTGTAATTTCGAATGCACAATTTCTTCGAAAGAACAAATCGAAACGACGTGACGAAATTACAACGTTAAAATTCGTTCGCCTGTTTCGTTCGAACGCTTGCTGCGAGTACTCTCTATGTCTGATTAATAATCGCACTGTATACGGATATTGTTGAATTATTGATTTTATTATTAAACGATATCTCTATCTCTGTCTTTCTCTCTCTTGTCTGTAGCTACAATGACGAATCGTTTGATCAACAATTTGAACAACATATTGCTTCGTAATGTACGAAGAATCACAACGGAACGTCGCTCATTGCGATCTACTTTAATTAAGATAATGTATTTTTGCAATTTTAAAAGTTCAGCGTTAGATAACACATACAGTAATGTAAAATTAAATATTACAATGCAAGTGGTAAAAACGAAATTACAGCATCCTTGTGAATAAACTTTTAGACAAGCTACTACAAAGTAAATTATATGGTTTACACATCAAGTGATGATTACATCAAAGTGAACCGTGAATTTTAATTAAATTGCGCGCGCGCGCTCGCTTGATGCGAAACTTGCTATTCGCGCAAGAATATGCGACGGTTTGGAAGGTGCATGTCGGAGACTTGATTGCTATCATGGAAGAGTGTGACTTTGACGACACCATAGATACGGACTCCTTGGAGTTCGAGGTAAACATGGCATACATAGTTTTATGAAAACCGCAATCTAGCTGTAAAATAATAATCTAATAATAATCTGTCTATCCAATTAGCAGACGTGTTTTTAAAATATATTTTTAATATAAAAACACATTTTTGGTTAAATAAATATTAAAAATATTGAAAATATATTTTAAAAACATTGTCTGCTGATTGGTAGCGATCACAACACTTTCTCTATTTGCCAAAAATAAATTTGGCTTACTTGCGAAACGAAATCTTATGATGTAATAAAATTGTTTTAATGGTGCGTTACATATTTCTTAATCAAGTTATATCAAGGATTTCTTTTAATAAAAATCGAAAAGGTACTTTTCAGATACTTTTATTTATTGGTATTAACGTATGTTTATAGTATTATTTATTTTATTTATTTTTTATTATTTGCATCGCATTATATATTATAATATTAACATATCACATTCTCTTTCGCGATTTTACAGGCTACGCAGTCGTCGACATGCCCCAAAAAATTGGACTTGAGCAAGGCAGGCCTTTCAAGGGTTCCCGACAGCACGATTGCTTTTCCAGCAATAGAAGAGCTCGCATTAGGATGCAACCAATTCACTAACGTTGATAACAATCTGAAGCTTCTGCACAGGTATACTTTCTTCTGCATCTACATTAAATCGCTTCAATATGGAATAATACAAAACTTTCTTCTATTCATTTTTCATCACTTTTGATTTTCTCTGATTATTGTACGATAAAAAAAAAAGCTAAGCGGTAAACCTTTGATTTCAATGAAATTAACGAGATAAAGAAGATAAAAAAGAAGAAAAAGAAAAATTAAATTTTTGCAAAATATCAAGTAATTAGAACACGGATAGATTAATTTGCCCTTCTTCGATAAGAGCAAAGAAAAGCGTGTGAATGTCCGATAGCACAAACGCGGCGAAACTGCAAGTAAACTTTAATTGGTAGTTAATTCGTACGTAACTCTTCATTCCTTCCCGTGTAGGTTTCCCAAACTTCATGCCGTCCATCTGGAGAACAACAATCTCCACAGAATCCCAAGGGAATTGCTGGAGCTGCCAGCGCTGACCTATCTTAATCTCTCGGATAACAAGATCGAGACAATTCCGGTTGACATCTGCCGACTGATCAAGTACGTATAATTTCATAATTTATTATTATTTATCTACCTGTTTATGAGATTAGATTAATAATCTCCTTTTAAACAGAAGAGATCTTCTCGCCTGTTTATTCCTCACTATTAGAAGAGATTGATTTTTATCAGAGCGTAGCAATTATCTTTAAAATCTTTTTATCAATATTATATCACTTATTTCCTGTTTAAATAGACTTTAATTAAAGAACTGTGATAGATCGTGCTTTTCATGTCTTCAAATGTTTTATAATAAAAAGACATACTCCATAATCGAACTTCTGAAAAATTCCAATTTTTTAAAAATTATTTTTTTTTTAATTATTTATTCTTTAGCGATCACTGCAACGGCATATCTATTTTATAAATCGATATAGCAGGTTGTATGCATTAATGTGTACGCGGCTAAATTTTCCCTCCATACCATTTGATTTATGCGCGTCAATCTAGGAGTACAATTGATTACCAACACATTAATCATGCGGGCTATTGTCGATCAGCTGATAACAGGCTCGTGTGGAAAATTACGCGTGATAATAATCAAATAAATGCTGTTAATTGTCTGATTTTCTGAAAAACGACGACTATTGATGTTAAAAATCAAGGAACATATATAATATCGATTACAAAAAATTATATAATACATCAAAATGATTTTAGTCTTTTTTATTCCGAAATGAGCTGCGTTTTGAGAAGTTAAAACATTGTAAATAATTTAAAATGATAAGAAAGCAAATTATATGAGAATTTTTCATTTCTTGATTTGATAAATAATTTGTTATTTATAATTTTTTTTTAATTCTATAATAATTTTTAGTGAAAAGATGGTGTGTTATACTACTTGTCAAAATACAATATATAGATTTCTTTGGAATTGAATTCTAAATGTATTCATACGTATTAGTATATTATTTTTACCAAACAAAAATCTTATTGTTATCTAAGCAAAAATAAAAACAATGAAACACAGTTATAAATAGTTATAATAAAAAAATAATAATAAATATAATTATATGACGGAATACAATTTTCTTCTTTGTAATTGATTCTTATATTTTAAAATATTTTTGAGTTTGAGACATTATTATTAAGTTCAAGACATTATAAAGATCACGCGAAACGATAAGCTACTTTTTATCACCGCGCAACTTTAGACAACGCAAAAAATCTGATCTTACGAGAAAGGGAGGGGCGGGGGAGGAATACAATTGAGACGGAGATTACGTAAAGTTTCTTGAAAACCGCTTTCCACCGACCGGAAATGAGAATGCCGGAGGGAGGAACTACGGGGTGTGAACACGACGACGTCGCTGCACGCGCGTACATACGCATGAAAGGTAAAAGTGCTCCTTGCATAGGTTCGCCATTGGTGAACTCGTAAGCGAATTTACGAAATTTAGTACATCTTGACGATCGTCACATAGGTGACAACCACCCTGTTTCTCTTCCACTAATTCTATGGTGATTATTTAGATAAATCTTTCATTTAATCGTCATTAGAAGTGATTCTTAGTTAACATAGCTTTAACGCATCTCTGACTCCTTTTTTAAAATCTAAACAAAAGATTTATACGATGTCTATTAATAAATATATCTGATGTCTAAAACGATATTCTTTATCTAAATAAAATATTATTTTCCTAATAGGGAATATTTTACCGCCAAGCATTTTTAAATTTATTTGTAAACAGAGAAAACTAACTATTTTTGAGCAAACAAATTAGCAAGCTGCGTCTAATTTTTCATATTTCTATATTTAATTAAATCCAGATTTACTTTCTAAATTATAATTAAAAGATATTTCCATTTTGAAATGTAATAATTTTATACGTATTAATTTATTTTTAAATACTCCAAGTTCTGCGTGGAAATTTTAATTAATGTAATAATACTATCGGAAATTACGAAGACGAATATTATATAAAATTTTATTCTTATTTTTCTCGAAACGGGTCTTCACGCGCCGATGCTTTCGATTATGAATCACAGAGGCGTAACGTAATATTTCTGGAAACTTACGCTCATTTATAAGGACCTTCCGAGATCTAATTGCCCGGGATGAAGCACTCACCAAGTCCAACATAAGTTTCATAGACATTCACCTTTTCTTGGCTCGCGTGCGCCGGTTTCCACCTGAGTCTCGCCGTCTCGCGCCACTGCCTCAATGTACGACTCTTGGTGTTGCCTAACCCCGTTCTATTGCAGGAAGAGACGGCACTTTAAGGCAATTTTGCATGATTCACTTTCGACGATCACGTCAAACGAAGCGCCCAAAACGAAGGAAAACCGAATCTGAATTTAAGATTACACGACTCGCGCGATAACACGGATGCTTCCGTCGTTCCGGCTACAGTTGACCCAGATATAAGAACAAAGGATTTCCAAAGATAAAATATCTTACATTGAGGATCATAAAGATTTAAATCTTTATAGGTTTCTGGTATAATTAAATTCGCTTTTCAAATTTAAACACATTCGGTGATAACGCAGTTAACTCGATCTTTTGTATTATTAAAACCATTATTCATATCGTAATAATGATATTATCTCGGCTTTGGAACAATTTGAGTGTCCATAATAATTCTGTATAATTAAACGTACTAAATATTTCTGAAATTACCTATATTGTGTCAGCAAATAACATTCAGATACAATTCGGGTAGAGTTTTGACGGAGATGCGTATGTATTGGTGTGGCTTCAAACAGCATAATTTGGCGACGTTATTCATATGGAATCAAGGTATCATATGTAACAAGGATTTCACTGGCTTACCAGCCATCGCTGGTGCATGTCCGGTCTAAGCCACGGCGCATTATCGCTCGGTCCCGCTTCGTACACCGGCAGACAATTTCTGTTCTGTTACATCAGAGTGGTCAGCCAACCCATCCTCGGTTTTGCCTCCCTCTTCTTCCTTCGCCACAAGACGATATCCTCAAGAGGAATAAGTTCGCCTTTCAACCGACCTCTTTAGTCCTCGAAAGAGCCGCCGCGAGTGTGTATCTCCGGACACGAAAATCGCGCCACGAAAAGCCGTAGAGATCGCTTCCGAGTCGCCGCCGGAAATTCTGTGGTCGAAGAGATATGGCGAAACTTTTTTGATCCATGATCTGGGACAATCGTGATTGTCTCTGTCCTTAAAGTTTGAATGTGACCGTGGGAGCAACGTTTCAAAAATCGAATTATTATTGTGTTGTAAAAAATTGTTCAATCTGCGAAAATTTAGATCTCGCTACGCAATATACATTTACAGATCCAACGGTGAAAGTTTTTTCATGTGTGGTGTACGATTTGCAATTCGCAAAATTTGTCTCATAAAGTGAGAATGTTGCTCACAGAAAGGGTGTACTATTGTTTACGATGAGCCAGAATGTCCATCCAGCACTTCGCAACATTCGGAAAGAATGCAATATTGGGAAAAAAATCGTCGATACAAGGGATTTTTAACATTTATAGAGTATAGCGTTACGCTTTTATATAACAATGTTTTTATTCGATACAAACAACCCTATATCATAAAATACAGCAATTAATATGATAAAATGAACATGCCAGATATTTATGATTTTAATATTTAAATATTTCTTTATGCGTGTAAAATACATAATTAAAACAGCAATAAAAAAATAAAATTCATAAAAATGAAATCTTTAAACTACGTATAAAATATTCTTCAAACAACATTGTTTGATGATAACAATCGTATCTACTGAGCGTACTGAAGAAAGTACTTCGGTATTTGAACGCTGCTCCGCTTTTAAACGAACGTATGCGCAGCAACATTAAAAAGCAAAAAGTACCAAATCAGGTAAGAAACAATAAGTCTGTTTTTTATTGCTACACTCTGAATTGGTATAAGTTGAAGTAAAACAAACGTATATTGTGCGTACCAGTTCAGAAAGTACAGCAATAAAAACAGATCTAATGCACGTTCTAAAATAAAATGGCAAGAGCTTCGTACAGCAAACTCTTTTAACGATAGTAAGATATTTATTTACGATCTGTTACAAGCAAGGTTATAATATATATTTGTTTACGTCATATTTTTTTAACAATCTATAATTATTTTCCCTGTGTCTGCAATTATTTCTAATATTATATTGGCAATGTACTTATAGAAATATTGAAAGTTGAAATCGTGAATATATTCGTATTGGTTTTTTCGAAATATTTGTTAGTTTGTTACTCTCATTTTGTTTTCTTTTTCTTGAGTGACTAAAGATACGATGTTTTAAAATGTTATTCTAAAACTTTTTTAATTAAAAATGAAGTTCTTAAATTTTTAATAGTTTATATAAAACAATGTAAAAATTATCTTAATATCTTCAAGGATTTTCTTTTAATGCGTTTTTTAAAGGATCAATCATAAACTAACAACAAAAAAAGAGAAACTTGCGAAAAAAATTTTAACGCACATTATACGTAACTACTAACAACAAAATAAGAATTTCAAGTTTTTCAAATTAAAAGTATTTATTGATAAGAATCCGCGATTTATACTTTAATGGCAAAAATCGAAAGTCTACCTGATGACACAGATGTTTACTGCAATGGGGGGAAGGTTTTCACTATAATTCGAAACTTTCTACTCAAGTGCACATCCTGTGGGCGGCTCGCGCTCGTTTAGGTTCACCGATTCGCGTGTCCGAAGCTTCGAGATACAATTCACAGTAGCTAAAAACAGCACTGTTACTAGGTCTGCAAAAACTATAATTTACGAATAAACTCTTCCAGATTCTTCCTCTATTAATTAATACTTTAAGAAAAAATAACGAAAATTTAAAATAATGTTGCAAACTTCTATCCTGTAAATGATAAACAAGATTCTCTAATTTTACATTATATTTAGTATAATGAAATTTTTATATTTTTATATTTTTATCTTATTCAATCATTTATATGTATTTTTATACTAGATAGATTTATATAGTATCGAAATATTATAAAAATATTATAAATATTTTATACAGTATCAAAAATGGAAATTTTTAATTATACGAACAAAACAAAGAAATTTATTTAAATATGAAAAAAACATAATAAAGGTTATCCACAATGAAAGTATGATATAATAAATTTTAAGCCATTGACCAAAGAAATTGAAAAAACACAATCGAATGTAAGGAGAATAATTTGTTTATAATTTGTTAATTTCTTTGAACTTACTGCTTACTACGCAATATTACTTCTATTGTAGACGATCTATAAATAAAACACATATTAATTCAAAGTCAATTTGAACTCTTCGTTTTTTAAATGTTAATTAAGAATTGTGTTAATACACACTATCAATATTTTTAAAGCTAGTTAATTTATTCTCGATGCAATCTTCGTTTATTAAATATAACATCTTTATCATCACGTTGCAGTTTGAAAGAACTGATCCTTGACCGCAATGGCATCAAGGATCTACCGGATGAAGTGACACGGCTGAGAAATTTGAGGAATATTTCCCTCGTCGGAAATTTACTCAATACCGTACCATCTTTTGTCAACATGCGAGCTCTCACTTTGACAGTAAGTTAAACTTTTATCATGTATAATATAATAGATAATAATAAATGATTTAGTTAAAAAATCCTTCTTATCAAAATTGATAAGAATCGTATTTAGAAAATGAGAAATTAATAAGTTACTTATAACAAAATTCAATAAATAATTCTATTTAGACTAATTTTATGTAATACATAAAGAAATATGTTTTTAAATTTAGAAAAAACTGAGTACAATATATAAGGATGTATTGAATACATAAAAAAATTAGGAATACGTTATAAGTATCTGTAACGTTAGATTACGATGACAATGATAAAGTATGGAAACTACGACACTTCTACAGTAATATTGCATGTGTGAATCTTAAATGGCTTTTATTGATTCTCTTTATTCGACCTTGACCCTTGTAGTTTAGCTTAACTATTCGCACGTGTCTGATACATTGACATTTTGTTACCCTATCCCTGTTATTGATTATACATGTTATGACAAAAATATTCGCTTGTATTGTATATTGCTGGTTTTAAATAAATATCCTTAAGAAATTTTTAATAAATCATTATAACGTTGTTTAACTTTTTCTTATATGGAAGGATATTATTATTAATAATTAAATTTAATTTCTTAAAAATTTAAAAGACTTGTAAAATTTAAAGGATATTGATTTTTCTTATATGTATAAAAAAACTAATAATGTTATTACACGAAGAAACGTTCTCTCTGAAAAGTTCTACGTAATGATACATTTCTCTTAAAGATACATAAGATTTTATTAAACAAGAATATAACATTTCGTCACATTAAATTAGAAATCTTATATATATATATATGTAAGGACAGTTGAGAATTAGCACAATCATTTTATTAGTCTTAACAATTAATTGTAAGATATTTATTAAATTGAAATGTTTAATATTCTTATGACTTATAAAAAATGAGTTCAATTCATAACTTTGGTTTCCCTTCGATGCACTCTATAAATCTCTTTCACTTTTCACCAAAAATTTCGTAAAAGAGAACTGTTTGACGAGTCTATAAATCTTTGAATTTGACAATGGGTAAAAAAACAATTCAAATTTTTGAATTTTTTAAGAAAACAATAATTTTCTTACAAAGAATTTATTTGTTATAAATAAAAAAAATCGATTTTTTATTTAAACAAAGTATTTCGTAGATAATGATAAGAGTGATTTAATTTAAGATGTCCGAAAAAGTTTTTATGTAATTTATAAACAAACATACAAATATTTTTAATATTATATTAGGTGTTGGAATTAATTCGTAGCGTTTTACAAGTGATGGGAAGTACTTTCATTAATGTATTTTTTAATGCTCATGTGAAATAAATAACATTCTTTCATTAAAAAACGCTACGAATTAATTCCAACACCTAATACTAAAATATTTTTATACACATATACGTAAGAATGTACAATATATGCATGTCTGATTAATAATACATATAGGAAAAATACTTGGTATATAAAATTTATTATTCAAAGATTATTTTTATATATTCTATATTCGTGTTGTCTGATATGCAAAAAATTTAACACTTAATTTTTAGCATTAAATGATGCTATTACTATACTCCTAATAATATAAATAACATATTCTAATAATGTAAATTATAACATTAGCTCATTTTCTAGAGATTTGTAGTTTTTTTCCTTTAGTTTCACAATTCACAACTAACTCTTAATCGAGATGCAACTTATTACTCCATCTTTTTTTTTAGAAAAAAATTGAAAAGAGACAAGAATAGAGGCCGCAATCCGATTCAAAATCGTTTTATCTTTGTTGTTTAATTGTCAAATATAAATTGTTAAATATAAGGACAAATGATACTTATGAGCGGCGTTGTGAAGAACATGAATCGGATCACAGTTTAAGTTCAATCTCGATTAAGTTACCGTGCATCATAAGACTTGACAAAACAACTTAATTTTAAATTAATTTATGACTCAGCTTTCGCCGAGTACACCAAAAAATTGTTATAGACTCATCAAATGTTCCCCTCCACGGAAATCTTTAGTAAAAGGCGAAAGATTTATACGTGTTCTGAAGGGAAACCAGAGTAACGAAGTAGTGCTATAACGATCCTTATATAGGCAGACAGATCAAATTTTACTTACAAGAGACACTCCATCTTGAAGGCCCTCTCTTGATCAGATTTGGAACTAATAGCGTCCAATCTCCCTTAACTTTAGAAAAGGGTATGCATACCTGGATTCGGCATACCTGACCTATCTTAGAGCGTTTTTCAGGAAGGATACAGTGAATTATTACATCTTTGTTTGTCAATTAAATAAAGATGAAATTATTCAGGAATTGCTTACACTTTCATAAAAATAAATCTAGTTTACAAAAAATATTTTTAGATTACTTACAACTTTTGTAAAAATGAACATATTGAAACAATCTTTTTTTAATCGAAACGCTAAACATTCAAAAATAAACGTTAAGTAAATGTATATATTTTTGTTGATAAGAAAGATATAATTAAAAAAGGAAATGTAAATTTTGAAAAATCATTTCTTTCAAAAATTAATTGTTTACAAAATTAAAGTAAAAGGCTTCTTAAACAATTAATGTACAAAAAGTTAAAAACTTTCAAGTTAAAGAAATAAATATGTCATATAATCAAATATTTCAAAAAATATGATCATGAAAAAATAAAGATAATAGATATGCTATACTTATAAGTGTAGCTAGGATTAAATATGTATACACTTTTAAAATAAATCCTGAACAATAAAAATATTAGGTGTTGGAATTAATTCGTAGCGTTTTACAAGTGATGGGAAGTACTTTCATTAATGTATTTTTTAATGCTCATGTGAAATAAATAACATTCTTTCATTAAAAACGCTACGAATTAATTCCAACACCTAATAAATATTCTTGTTTAATAAATTAAAATAAAATAAACTTTTGAAGTTTTACTGAGCGCATCATATCTTTATTAATTAATTATCAGTTTTTTTTATATAATGAAAATCTGGATTATTTAAATTCTATAAATTATTGCTCTCTAAAATTTTTCAAATTTTTTAGATATTTTATTTATTTGCATGATGATCCACAGGAAGTTCTGTCGAAGACAGATCACGGAAAGTCTTATAAGGATGAAAAAACCAATCATAATAATTTACACAAAATCAATTTAAGAAACAATCAGCTGAAAGGAAATATAATTTTGGGAAATTACGGCGTAAGTTTATATAACATCACGAAAGTTATATTTTGTTTCAATTCTATATATTTGTTTTTTTCTAATTCATTAATTTACAAATAAAAAGTCTTTGAAAAAAAGATAAAAGAATAGTTAACATCAAAAGTAACTTAATTTTTATTATCTTTTTTTTTTTGTAAACAAAGAATCTAACGCATCTGGACGTGAGCGAAAATAGTATTGAAAAATTGGACATTAGTGCTCTGCAAGAATTGAGAAGTGTACGCTGTGGACGAAATAATTTAACGGAATTAACTCTTTGCGGCCGAAATCTGGTATCCCTTATTGCTGGTAATAATAGTGAGTATAGATTTTTTTAATATGCATTGTACTGTTTATTACGTAATTAACATATTGAGGTGGAATTAAAAAACAAAAAATAAAGGAATAAAATTAGAATAAAAATAATCATTTGTACAGGATTGAAAAAACTAATCATCGAACCTGTGCCAATTAATCTGGAGCATTTGGATGTTTCCTAGTGAGTAAATGCAATATAAATTAATGTACATATTAATATCAAATCTAAAAATTTTACAAAGTACTATTAAATCACAATCTTAAAAATTATTGATCGATCTACAAAACTTGTTTAAATCTATTTTGTATATTTCAATTTTTTTACTATTTATATTTTTTATTCAAACACTTTGGCTTAAAGACAAGAATATTTAAAAATAATTTATGATAAATATGCTATTTTCTAGCAATTAAATATTTTTTTTAGCAAGTTCTTTAATGTATTAGGTGTTGGAATTAATTCGTAGCGTTTTACAAGTGATGGGAAGTACTTTCATTAATGTATTTTTTAATGCTCATGTGAAATAAATAACATTCTTTCATTAAAAAACGCTACGAATTAATTCCAACACCTAATATTATTTAATAATATATTAGTAAATTTTAAAATGTATTTTTTGTTATTTAATTTATATTTCTATTTTATGTGAAAAGCTTGTATTTTTTTGGCTTTGCTCTCAGCAATAATTTAGATGCGTTACCGGAATGGACAACCGAATTGCCAGCATTGCGCGTCCTTTTCGCGTCGCACAATGCTCTCACGGCTCTCCCAGACAGGTTGTTGTCACAACCCTCGAGACTAGAAGTTCTCCATCTGCCTCACAACCGGCTACAAGCCCTACCACCACCCAGGAGACCATTGAATATCGTACATTTAACTCTGCAGGGCAACATGTTGACCACGTTGCCAACCAGTTTTTTCACGAATACCGAAAAGTGAGACACATATAAAATTTAAATTTCATTGATTAACACACATATATATATATATATATATATATATATATATATATATATATATACATACATATTTATGTTTCAAAATTGTGATAACAGAAACGAATAATAATAATAGTAGTAATACTGCATTTTAAAAACAATAATTACTTTATCAAATTTGAATACAGCTGCTTTTTTAACACATATTTAACCGTCTGAAATACAATTATAACTTTTTTTTCGTAAATATTTTCCATTAGAGTTTAAACTCGAACTCCTTTCCAGAATGAAAGTTTTAAACCTTTCCAACAATCGACTCTCCGAACTTCCGTATCGCGAAGAGGCCGGGAAAATTCACCAGGGATCGCATACCTTGGAGAAATTATACATCACGGCAAATTGTCTGACCGATACCGCTCTAGACGCTCTCGCGAAGTTTACGTCCTTGAGAATTCTTCATATTGCTTACAACACCTTGGATACGCTTCCAGAAAGGTGAGCCTATCCTTATTCTTTGTTAAAAATATGGAGAAGAACAATGATAAGTTTATATCAGTTATCAGATAATAATTTACGAACGCAAAATGTGAATATAGATAATAAAAAAAACATATCAGTAAGTTATAAAAATCAGTCGATCGAAAAGTACGATTCGAGTGTTGATATAGATAAAGATATTTTAAATAATTTTATGATATTTGTTATTAAAATTGATGTACAATCCTACAGTTGCATAGCTGCTTGGAGCGACCTGGAAGAATTGGTGTTGTCTGGAAACCGATTGCAGTACCTTCCGGATAACGTGGCAAATCTGCGACATTTGCGCGTGCTACGCGTGCATTCTAATCGGCTATTAACATGTCCCACCTTCAGTAGAACAGCGTCTTTGAAGGTGAGGTTCTAGATATGAATATCAATATCGAGCAATTTGCATAAATGAAACACAGCTCGTAATCCGAAATAAATATTGTCCTTTTACTTAAACGGAATAAATATATGAAAATTATTTATTAATTATTTCTTATTTCATTATTTATTAAATATACATAGATTAATATATAATGTATATAAATAAGTATGTGTAATAAGTATATGTAAATAAATAAGCTTTATTAAATATATATATATATATATATATATATATATATATATAAAAGTAAACGATATATACAATATATATTTTATGGATGCATAAAGGTAGAAAATTTAGCAAAAATATGTAAAAACACGAATTGGAATTTTAAAATTATCTTTTTCATTTTCCTCTCTTTTTTTGTGACATTGTTTTATTATATAAATAAACTATGAAAAATTATTTATCTATAAATAATTCAATTTATTATGAACATTTTTGTTTTGGTATATTTTTGTAGAAATAGAATAATTTTGACATAGTTCTGTTGTAACATATAAATGTTGATGATACATTTCATGAAATGTATCATCAATGTTTGGAGTGTGCTCATTTTCATAAAGAGCACATATGACAACGTAGAAATATATCTATAGAAGGACATAAAAGTATTAATAATACATGTAGATCTAGATATACCTAGATAATAAAAGCACAATAAAATAAAATATTTATTTCCAGGTGCTAGATCTGGCACACAATCAATTGGATAGGGTAAATCTGGCTACACTAGTACCACCACAACTACAATTTCTTGATATATCCTGTAATTCCCGACTGCATGTGGACCCAAGACAGTTTCAAGATTATAGATCCCAAAGGCCAATATCTTTGGTAGACGTATCTGGACAGAATAGACCCAGTTTACCATCTCATCCGCATCAACAAGAAATCGTCGCGGCGGAAAAAAATAGCGAACAACCATGGCGATTGGGTTTTTCGGAAACTGCCGGTTCACGCGAAAAGTAAAATTATTATTTATATTCTATTTATTTATTTATTTCATTTATTATATTTCAATTCATTTATTCTTCCAAGGTTGATAAATTAAAAAGAAGAGAAAAACAAAAAACATTACTTTCTTATTGCAAGAAATTTATTTTTACGAAAAAATATCTACAATATTATCTGCATTCCGATGAACTTAGAAACTTCTTGTTTGTACACAGGCTATACATTTCCCAAGTGCGAATACCATCTTTTTGCAACGTCGAAGGTCTGTTTGGCATATTTGATGGTGGTTCCAATCAAGAAGCACCTAGCGCTCTTCAAGAAATGATTCCTCGTCTCTTGCTGGAGGAACGAACGATCCGGGAAACGTCGAAGGAATACTTGAAATATACTCTATTGTCGGCACACAGGGAGCTCAAGGAGAAGGGTCAAAAATACGGCGTAGACGCAACTCTGATCCATATAGTGAAATTGCCGTTGCAACAGGGATATTCAAAATCTACGATCAAATATTCTCTTAAAGTGGCTTCCACCGGGGACGCCAAAGCTGTCCTCTGTAGAGCCGCGGGTCCTTTGACCTTCGCCAAGTCTAAAAAAGCACAGACAATTAAGAATCAACTTGGTAATGCTGCCATGTTCCCATTAGTAGTGCCCGATCCGATATATGAGGAAGTGACGCTGGAAGATGACGATGAATTTATCATAGTTGCTAATCGGAGATTATGGGAGGTTCTAAACATTCAAGAAGCCGTGAGGGAAGCTAGAGCCGAGGCCAGTCCTGTCCTGGCCGCCAAAAGACTTCAGGATCTGGCGCAAGCTTACGGCGCAGAGGATAATTTGAGCATCATTGTTGTCCGGTTGGCGGGACCAAGTCCAGGCGACATGGATCAACTCATGCGTGAACTCAGGCATGCCGTTGGTAAAAACAGAAGTCAAAGCGATAGTGTGTGTCCTTGTCCTTGTTGTATGCCGCCAGCGACGCACAAGCCACCAGCTGCCTGCTGTTGTCACGCGAACGAAGGCTATTATCTTAATGGCGTATTAAAAAATATTGTAGGCAGGTAAGGAAAACAGAATATTACTGTTATTAAATTTAATAGAAAGTAAACTAATCAATATCGTGAATTTGTACATCAAAACATGAGAAAATAATATTAATGTCTTCAAACTATACCTATATCTGATAATCTAATTATATAAAAATTGATGATATTTTAAGTAATTATATATTTTTTTAATTTAAAGAAACACACACATATATATATATATATATATATATTTTTTTTTTATTATGCAAAAATCTATTAAAAAGTATCGATTAATATTCTAATAATATTGAAAATTAAAATCCTAATTTTAAAATTATTAGAATTATCTCTTTTGTCGAAAATGTTTGTTCTTATTATTTTTATAAAAATTTATCCTACTATTTTTCTAACAAATAAGAACCAAGAATTTTATTTTTCATAAAAAATTTCAATATGTTATTATAAAATTTGGTATTTGCAGATCCAATAAAGTCCACGGTGGTTCCGGAAGGTACTTCAAGAATTCCAGATCAACGCAAGACAACGAAAGTCCTCCGTACAGAGACGACCGCAGTTCGCCAAGTGGACAATCTGATCAAGCCAGTGACAGCACTTTCAAGTCTCGTCATCCATCAGGAAGGATGTGGTCTGGAAGTGCGGCTGCTAGGGCGACAAATAAAGCTCACCAGAGTGTTCTCATGCAGGAAAACGGCATGCGAAAAGTAAAGTCGAGTCTCTTTGTCGATATTCTTTCGTGAAAAATATTTTCACAAACGCACGCTGGCAAAAATATGCTAAAAGTTATATAATATTTTTACTGAGGTAGTAAATACGGTAATAAAATATTGATGACAGTGTAATATCCAGTTGTCAAAAACAAGCTGACAAATCACCGGCTGTCACTTTAAAAAGCACATATTATAGCTAGAAACCGCACGGCTTATATCTGCACAACTAATCGAACCGCGAGCATCTCTTCACCACATATCACGTGCCAACCGCGTGAATCACTATTACTGCTGCTATTACAACTCTTTTAAATAAGCTGTTAAAGAAAAGAAACACATTTATTTCAAAAACACAACATTACCAAAGGAAGAAGGAAGCTCCATCCCGCACGCCCCCCCCCCCCTCCTCTCCGCGAGCTCCGCTCGCGATCCTCGATCGCCGACCCGCCAAATTAGAGTAAGACGTGATAGACAGTTCAATTCTTTGCGCTCGATGTGTTTATAAAACGTACATACGCAAAAGTGATTGTAAATAAGGAATATAGGCTGTGTTTGATAGCTGCCAATACTGAAAATCTACAGAATAACAAAAAAGTCTACAAAATTTTATGTTTATTAAATTATTAGTAATATATTTTTAGAAAAATATAAATTCTGTAGTGTTAGTAATTATATCTTATAAAATAATAATTGACATTAACAATGGCCACCTTTAGTTATGACAGAGTTGGCTTTTTAAATTATTAATTACTAAAATATTAGGTGTTGGAATTAATTCGTAGCGTTTTTAGTGAAAGAATGTTATTTATTTCACATGAGCATTAAAAAATACATTAATGAAAGTACTTCCCATCACTTGTAAAACGCTACGAATTAATTCCAACACCTAATATATACGTATCAAACTAACGCAGTGCCAAGCTTATTTACCATATTTTGACGTAAAAATGACATCTTTCATATTATTTCGACTCTAAAATGACGATAAATAACGTAGCTTGTTATTTGGCTAATTTTAAACACAATATTATAGCCACTTTTTCGTTACTCCGTAGTTTACGTTATGTAAACTATAAATTTTTAGTATTGGCAATGTATATCACATCATAAAGATAAAAATATAAAAAATATGGAGTCTTTATTTGAATTTTTGTTATTTTCCAGGTATCATCTTGCCTTCCTACGCAAGAGGATGCTATCTCGGAAAGATCCAGTGCTCTCAGTGAGGAGCAATTTCGTTGCTGGGAGTATATGCTTGAGCAGAACACTCAGTTACTATTCGATAAGGAGTTAGACACGTTAACGAAGGCGCCATTACATCGCGGCCAGTCAAGGTCGACGCCGCAACTGGGAAGCAATCTACCCTTTCTGTCGAAGAGGTTTGGCAGCGCTCGATCCTTCAACCCTTCGTTATCACGACCACCGATGGTCCGTTTCGGCAGTGGACGAAGATTGCTGAATGGCGGACCGAATGCTGCCTATTTCGGCAGCCTGCAAAGGTTGATGCCGTACAATCTCGAGTACGACTTTGCCGTTATCCAAGAAAGAAACGGCATGGATTCATTGGAGCAAGACGCCACGAGGATGCAACAATATTGGGGAGTTGCCACTACAGAATTGTAAATAAAAATCTAATGCAAAGATACCTACTAAGTATAAGATAGAAATGCAAAAAAGCAAAAAGTCTATAATACATTTAACAATGAACGAGCTTAATCGAAATTAGAAAAACGTTACGTTAATACGATAACGTTTGTGTAAGTCTTATCCTGAAAAGTTGCCTTTATGTTTTAAGAATTCATATTTTGCAAAAAGTACATGCAGCATTTCATTATCATTGTCATTGTTTTAGATTGTGGAATATAACGCAGAAACTCATTGTGCTAAGTTGTTTATATCGCAATAAATTAATTTGCACTTACTTATGAACAATCCAACGTAACCAAAGTGATTTATCTTGAAAAGCTTGACGGCACAAAGTAATTGTACCTTTGTACTCTAATTATCATTTGCTAATGAAGTAATTAACCGAATACAATGTGACGGAGCGAAGAGTTAATCGGCAACAAACGCGCACAATTGCAGTAATAATATCGATCGTGTTGATAACAATGGCATAGCTGAGACAAGCTATGGAGTTCTTCGAACCTCGTAGAAGAAAAGACGACGGGATTTGTACCGTCACTTCGGTAATTCGCTCGTTTATTGCAGCTGATACGCGTGCAATAAAGGGACCGCGGAAACCACTGTGTAGCCTTTACGCTACACAAAGCTCGCCTTATTTCTTTATAACGGTAGACACGCGGAAGATCTATATCTACTTTATTGCGGAACGACTTTACGGCGCTGAATCACTGAATCACTCCGCAGAAAATGGACTCCGCCAAATAATAGAGATCGAAGAAAATCCGTCTTTCTGGTCTTAGAAATTGGAGACTGATTTAAATATTAAAAAATTCGTTTTTTCTTACCGAGATTTATCGTATATTCTTTTATTGAATTGTCCATATACTTTTTTTCCCAAATATTAACACATTATAACGATTTGAAATTCTCCGAAACGAGCTCTCTTCACTTTGATTTAATTAAGGAATACAAAATGCTATCAAATTTAACATTAATTGCGAAAATTAATTATAATCCAAATTAGCATTTCTATTCTTTTAATGTGTCAATTTTTTCTTTGTATAGATTTTATGTTATCTTGCAAATCTCAGTTGTTTCCCAATCAACACATAATATTTAAAAAATATTTTTTAAATATTTATTAAATATTTTTACATTAAATAAATATTTAAAAAATTTTTTTTTAATTTTTTAAAAACATTGTCTGCTTGAGTTATTGCTCTGTATTTTTATGTTTAGCGTGTTTAGATATCGTTGTGCTTCGTATTTTTTTCCTTATAAAGTTTAGATTGTTTAAAAATAGTTTTTGTATATAATTATTACATAATAAGTACAATTTATTATATCTTTAATATTATAACACACTTCTGCGATAAACTTTTGACAATGTCAAGAAACATGTAATACTACTGACGTAATCGATGCGATCTCGTGTTTTCTATTAAATATAATGTATTGACATTAGGCTTATAATGTACAAGGTGTCTCTAATGAATTACATC
The DNA here is from genome assembly GCF_024713525.1 of Acromyrmex echinatior. Taxonomy (NCBI): domain Eukaryota; kingdom Metazoa; phylum Arthropoda; class Insecta; order Hymenoptera; family Formicidae; genus Acromyrmex; species Acromyrmex echinatior. The sequence goes on along the minus strand of NC_141854.1, from coordinate 17,646,496 downwards.
ATTATAATTCTGTGCGAAATATTAATCGTGTTACATTAATCAAAATATTGAATTGTTATTTTATAAAAATAAGAGTTACTACAGTCTCATGTATATTTAAATCAACACTCTTACAATTCCTTATTTCAATCTTTATTACAATTCTTTAGATCTGCTCCAAACCTGTCATTTTACTGTAATATTTATTGACTTAAATTTTCTCGATGATCAGTAAGACACACTGAAGTTTGTAGAAACTTCTGTTTGAACAAAATAATGGAGTTGAGCAGAGACACTATATATTTATAAGAAAGATTAAGTCGTGTATTACATGTGCGATCGAAGAACATGCTTCCGAAATGAATTCATATGTCTTCAGTCCTATATTTGCGTCATTTAAACATATTTTATTCTTCCCCTTCGGAATTATGCTCTTCGATGAGAAAAAAGAATCATATGAAGAAAATATTTTTTATAAATGTGAAGAGATACTTTTTTATTTTTTGATGTAATATAAAATATGCCGGAAGAAAGTATGTTCCAATAACAGACTTATATTTGTCTGAAATGTGAAAATTCTTCAATCGTAAAGTAGGTTGAGTGCATTTGGGAAGAAAGTTTAAAAGACAACAGTTTAAAAGAAAAGTTATTCTACTAGAGTCATCGTATTATGATGTAAAAACAGAAATTTTCAAAAAATTTCAAAATATTTAATATTCGCGATGCAAACTCCATTCTAAAAAAAATACATGTAGTGAATCATTTCGAATATATGAAAAAAATGTTGTCGGTACACACTTTCTCCGGGACGCCGTGTAGCAAAACTGTACCTGAGGCTGGACCAAATAAATCATGGTATGCAGCGACCTATTGTTGTCAGAATAATAAACTATACATTGCAAATGGTGGTGCAAAATTTAACGAAAACATTCGGCATTTTTGTACATTTGTAATTTTTCGTCAGAAATTTCAAATATGTATAAAATTTCTTGAATATTTAAAATTTTGTGTGTGATACATACATATTTTGAAGACGGAATATCGATCTCGTAACTTATTTATCTGCTTATTAAGTCTCTTGCGTAATTTATCTTCTCAATCGCAAACAAAAGTAATCAAAAGCATCGTACACAATTTTTTTCTTTTTTGTTTTTTTGTTTTTTACTTTTTTTTTCCTTTTTTTGTTTCAAGTTTCAAAGGATAAATCTCGAGAAAAATTGCACAAAAGATTAAAATAAATTATTATACGTTACAAGGAGAAAATTTTGCAACAAAATTGCATGAATCCGTCACTAATTCTAAAACACGCCATCATTCGTTACATTCTAATTTGACTTCCTGTCCAACACGATATCAAATAATCGCTTCCTTCCGTGACTTTATTACAACAGATGAACTCAACAGACAGCAATTCGAGATATGTAGCATTCGGTTGCGTTCTATCCATCGATTAAATTCTTCACGTTGACCTTGAGTGGCATTATCTTATTTGTAACATGCTATTACACTGATGTCATTTTGAATTTTTCTGTTCAAGTCACGAAAAGAAGCTAGACGGAGATTTAGAGAGAGAATGAGACTTTTTACTTTTATATAAATTAATGTGAAAATTGTAAACGATAAGAGAGAAAGAGAAAAAGAGAGAGGTGATATTACTTGATGGATATAAAGTTTACTTTTTTCTTATAAAAGTTTCAAACAAAGCTTAATTAGAATAATATTTAAGGTAGAAAATTAAAATGTCAAGAGAGAAATATTACAAAATTTAAAAAAGAACTAGGAGGATGAATATTATACAAGATTTTTCTTTTCGATTAATTTCTAATTAATAGAAATTTTATTTACATGTATATTTAATGATATTCAATGTGAAAAATTAACAGTTAAGATTAATAACTGAGAATTTAAAAAATTGCATTACGTGTATATGTATTTTGATAATATTACAACTTGTAATTTGACCTCGACTTATGTATTTGATTTAAAGCGATTTTTCGTTGTTTTACTTAAATTCATTAAAAATTCGAATATTTTTTAACACCGCGAATATAGAGTAAGAGTAAGTTTCAAATCGCACGTGAGGGAGAGTTATCTTACTGATTCAGCACGTGCTTTTCCTTCGACGATTCCACCGAGAGCACGATAAGCAGTTTCTTTATCGAACTTTGGAATCTGTTATTTGCTGCTATCGGCAGTTGTTAAATTATGCTGCCAATTTATTAATGAATTAACAGTAATCAAGAGTTGTCGAATATCTTGATTACAGAGCGACACATTTATCGGATAATAATATCGGACGATAATACTTTCTCGAATGTATATTTTTAATCACACGATATACTTAATATAATATTCATTTTTATTGTCACGATGATATTCTGTTGCTTACTTTTTGTTAAAAAAATAATAAAACTATTAACAACTTTAATACGACATAAACGCTAAAATATAAAATATATACCTGTTCTATTTTTAGTCTGTTAATAATAATAATAATAATAATAATAATAATAAGCTAATTTTTCTATTAGTTTATTAAAACGATATTCTTCTTGCGCTTCCATCTGATATTATCAATGACACTTTAAATATTTATTTTTAACTCTTTATTATACTTTCCTTCCTTTATCTATCTTTTTCTCTCCCTACTTTCTCTCCCCTCTACTTTATTTTCTCCTTCTTATGTTCCTCTTCTTTTTTAATTTTCCATTTCAACCTTCCTGTCTTTACATGTCATATTTCACTTTATCTCTTAGCTTCTTAGAGAGATGATCAATTTTGATTCCTATCGCATTGTCTAATTGATAATATACCAGTTTGACACACATACTAAGATATTTATTCTTATTTTATTGTACTAAATTCATTATACATATACAACGAATGACGGTTTCTTACTCTTTCTCTATCGACATTAATATTTCTTTTGTACATATCTCATAATATCAAAAATAACTTCCGCCTCTTTCTATTAATTTAATTTTATTAATTGTGATCTTGTTTTTGCCTTTTCTTTATTATTTGCGACTCGATTGTACTTTTCTTATTATTTTTATTTATTCCGTTTGTTAATTTATTATTACAATTTGTACTTGCTAACAGAAACATGTTCGTCCTTTTGCACACGCACAGTTCGGAGAAACACATTGGTGTCAACTACAATCGTTTATTTGGTTTTCTCTCAATTTGGAGCGAGTTTTATAGTTGATATTGCGTCCTTATGCGAATTTTATTTAATTTATATATATTTTATCTATGTTGCATCCATTTTTATTTTGTCTTCACATTGAAAATGATCCAACAGGGATCGAAACGTTTGTTCTTGTTCACTTACTGATTTTTAAATTATATTTCATGTTTTTTTTAATTTCATGACATTGTTAATTTTATTTTTTAACCGTTTAATTTAGATTATTATTTGTTGTTTGACTTTTAGGCTCGTAGCCCTTTATTCTTTCATTTATTTATTAAAACGATTTTTTGGCGAGATAAAGTTTGGTCGTTGATTTATTCATGCAAAGAAAAAAAAACAAGTATGTGAAGTGTGTTAATCTCTGATACCATCATCAATAAAGTAGAGATGAACATTAAAATGTCTAATTAACGATTAGAATAATCAGAAATGATTAAGCTCAAGGAAAGTGACTCATATCATGTCTCACTCTACATTTTTTTCCATAATCTTTTTCTACATCTTTTTCACTTTATAATCTTATCTTTATAAGATATTCGACACAATTTCGTAATTTCCTAAAATTCAATAGCCCATAGATATATGTAAATAATAGATATATGTAAACAGGGCACTAAGAGCGAACTTGCTATCGACATTTATCGCTCAAATAAAATGCGTAAAGAGAAGATAAATATGACTTATTGCATTTGAATTTTTTCTCTTGATAAGTGCTGAGCAAACTGGAAAACAAGCGTGTCGTAAATAAGCATATCGGAGTGTACAGCTGCAAAAAGACAATAGAACTTATTGGAATTATTGCTCCGATCTCATCGACTCCCAGAGCCGAAACCTGAGAAAATTGCATCGTTATATAAGTATTTTAATGACGATACGCGATACAATCGAAGTGTATAACCCGGTACTAAGATATTACTCAGGTAACAAGTCTTTTTTCCGACTGAAGACATCAATATATCAATGTTTGGGATTTCAAAAGGGATATTCTGATGTTTTCATAATACCTGAACTTCTTTGACGATATTTGGTGCTAATGCCGAGAAATTCCTCTAAACATTCCCGTAAGCAGCCCTTAGTTATTTCTGTGGATGCATAGACTATAAATAGTGTACTCGATTTGCTTCCCAACTTTAAGTCGATAGAAAGAAGAGCTAAGTGCAAGAAATAGAAAAACAATTCATTGACTCGGATTCAGATCGAGTCAGCAAATTGAGTACGCTATTAAGCTAATATTACATTTGTCCATTTTTATCGTACAACCAATTTTTCAAATGCGTTAATTGGTTGTAAGATAGAAAGTATGTCTCTATCCTACAGCCAATCAATTAGCTTTTTATCGACAAAAATTTGTCGTATAGCGAACAAATGTATATAATATTAATCTTATAGTGCAATGAGAAAAAAGTTTTTTAATATTTGTGATTATAATTGCATAGCAAAAAGTATTATGATTAGAAGAACTCTATTTTTTTTTTACAATTATTATTAATGTAATGTTAGTAATAAGAATTAATAATAATTATTATTATATTTATAGTTCTATATATCAAGAAAAATACATATGTTTTCAAAAACGATTATAAAATAATGTTGTCATTTTCGAAGAAAAATATAATATTCTTTTTGATATATATAGAGCTTTTATAAATATAATTATAATTATAAAATTTAAGTTTCTAACTATAATTTTCTATAGTCATAAAAGATTACAAAATTATAAATAAATTATAATTTATAGTTGCTTTGAGGACAATCATATATTTATTTTGATATATAAAACTTTTTAAAATTATATAGTTATTGCATAATGCTAGTAATAATAATAAATGTAATTATTATTATTACTAACATTATGGAATATAATAATTATAAAATTGAAGCTCCTAACCATAATTATTTTATATGCAATAATCACAAATATTACAAACTATTTTCTCAGGCAGTGCACAACTGTATCAACGTCATGAACGGGTAACCGAAGAGGAGAATAGAGGGGAAACGGAATGCTAAGCGTTCGAGTGAAGCGATTGAGGAGCGAAAACTAGTAGTACTCGAGCATTCGCGCGCATCAGAACGTACGTTCGAAAGAACCGATTATCTGTTTTATCCTCCTTCTTTTTTTTTTTTACATTTGCGATTCGCGATATTTTGACCGAGAGGCAAACTCGTCTGAATCGTTCCCGAAAAAACAGAAACTCGGGCATCGGTGCGACGGATCGAAGAGATCGGCGATGATCGATTGCAGTGTCGCAGCCCGATGCGCAATGCAGCCTGACGGAAGATAGCACGTGCGCGGAACGTTTTCTATAGGTGAGTATATAGAATGGCTATAAAGAGAAATCGAACGGAGAAGCTATCGAAAGAAGAATAATTAGCGAACATTGAAGGGACAATTGAAAGAATACGATATATATTCTCGGAGTATCAATATTCGAAAGATCGAGCGACAATCTTCACTGAGAGAAAAATGTATTACCTACTAAATTTTAATAAATATTTAAATATATATAGTATTAGCCGAATTTTACTAAACATGTAAACATACATTTATTTGGTGCAAGAATCATTAATTTAATTTAAATATCATTTTTTTTTATTTAATAAATGTTTATTTATCGTAAGTAAACATTATAAGGTAGTATTATTCAAATAAATATTTGTTAAAATTCAGTTTTCTTCTCAGTATTGGCATCTCTGTCTCTTCTTTTTCCGTATATTTTTACAAACATTATATTGAGAAAGAGGCACATGAAATTGCACAAAAAAAAATAGAGTTTATTGCGCTTGTCACGCTTCGATGCTTCAGTTATATTTCGAACAGGCAATTTTTGACGCGCTATAAATACGAGAGCGGACGAATTTCTCGCAAATCTCTGGACTTTGAACTGTCATGAGAAAATAGCCTGTTGGCCTGCAGCTGATCGTTATATAAACAACTTTCTCAACTGTGTCATCTGACTACCACGATAACATCATGTCCAAAATCATCCCTTGACATCATCCTAATTATGAGATAATCCGCGTTCATTGTCAAATTCTTCGTTTAATGTGAGTATGATAGAAACATATTCGAGATTTATAATTGCACCCTGAAAAAAAAATCACCAATTTTGAACTTGCTCTAATATGAAACAAATATGAAAATAAATATTTAATTCTTTTATCTAATAATTATGTTTTAATTAAATATTTACCTAGATATATGTAGTATTTTATAGATAGGTGTCTATTTATATTAAAACAATAATTGAATTAATTTATGTAGCTAATTTATTTAATTTGATTAAAGCATAATATTAATATAAATTTATCTTAATTTTTATTAGAGAGAAAAAATTCTTACGTAATTATATAAACACGTAATTATATATCACGTTTAAAAATAAAATTTAAATTAAAAAGTAATTCTTTATCGACAAATAAATTTAATCTCTATAATATAATTAATAATTTTGATAATTTTGAGAAGATAGGGAAATTATCGAATGATCAAAAAAATTTATAAATGAAAAATAAGATTTGATTATCTTAACATTTCTTCTTTTTATCTAATTCTATCATTTTATAAAAATAAAATTTGTTTTTTGCACGCTACGAAAGAATTTGGAGGAAGCCTTTGAAAAGCTAGAGAAGGAAAGTTTCGAACATAAATTTTGTTGATATATCTCTATGTGTTAAAATTTTTTGTTGAAAAAGAAAAGGGAAAAAAAATTCTTTGAAGCATTCTACAAAAATATTGAATGTAAGAAATTTCAATTGTGCTTAGATAATACGCTTCAGGTTTTTTTCGTGACCTTGCCTAAAAGTCTTATTAATTATACAACCTTTCAATCATCAATTTTCATGATCTGTCTTGTCATGGATGATCTTTCGAGCTATTCATTGTGTCTCTCGGACAAAAAAAGTAGCGAACACATTACGATAATAGTTTAAAGATAAATATTTCGAATATTTTATATTTTACTGAGTTTCTCCTTTCTTTTTCTTTTCTCTTTCAATAAAAAAAATTCGATGCAAAAAATTTCATAAAACCTAGAGTGAAAAATTGTATGCAGGTCTTTAACAATATTTTCGAATAAAACAAAAAGAATTGATTTATTGCGCTAACATTAAAATTAAAACCAACATTGATAAGAATGATCACGAGAATCAAAGATCCTCTGTTAAATAATCGAGACTCTAATTAAAGAAGCTTACCTGCTATCTATCATTTGAAATCAGCAAACTCTTCTTATTTTGAATCGCTTGTATAACATAAAACATTTTATACAACATTGTAGAATTTGTCGGAGATTCTGATATATTTAACAATGTAAAAAGTGCCAAGTAAAATATTGGCAATTTCTCGCAGTTTATATTTTGTTCGCTTACTGTTTATATATAAATATATTGTGTTAATATTTGTCTTTACTGTGTTATTTACATTTGTGTTGTTATAAAATAATATTTTGTACGTGCAGCAACATGATAACAGTAAATAAGTGATTAACTCGTCTTGCTTAATTATGTCGTTATGACTAGCATTGACAAGCAAGATGTTAATATCTTGAAAACATGTAATTAAATGTGTTTGTTCGTTGCGTCGGCTGACGGGCTTGAAGTTTACCGATATCTGACGTGCTTGTGCTGTATAACTCGTTAGTAGCATTCGCGAAAAATACAATCTCGTCATGTCGTGCCCGCAATTAATCCGACACTTGACGTAAAATCGATCGATGCACGTAACGGTATGACGATAAATATTATTTAGACGTTAGGATTTAATGCGTAAATGGTGATAAATTATTCTTGAAAGCGATCGTAATGCGCTTAATCAATCGCGATGACTAGGACATACCGCTACATTCTGTAAAAAACAATAATGAAAATTTACAGACGTCATCAATGAATCGTCGATTATTTAAGTAAGTTGATATCAGCAAACGCAAAAATTAATGAAGGTCTCGAACAATATAATGCTTAGTCGTGACATCAAAAACACTTTAAATATTAATATTAAATCGGTACTCGTAAAGCATAATGAATATTCTATAAGTATATCAATTAAAAGTCAGTTTACAATATTTTTACATTTTCAATTTGTTGTTTTTAATGATAACAAAAAAACGTATGTATTAAAATTATAATTCCAGTTAAAATTTTTGTGTTGTATTTTATGATTGAATTTTTAACATAATATAATGTAATGGTATTATTATTAAATATTTTGTACTTTTCTTATTTTATAAATATTTTATGTGTTAAATTGATATTCATTATTTCTTAGAATTAAAATAACATAATTTGTAAATAAATGAATCAATAATATTAAAATAATGTATTGTAGTTTTAAAATATAAATTCTAAGGTAAATAAATAAAATGATTATAACATATTATAAATATTAATTTTACCAAAGAGATATGTTTCTACAATTTTCAAATTATGTTAAAGTACATATTTTGTGTTAACTTTTGCACAATATTTATATTACTTTCTAATTTATCTTATATTAAGTTAATATAAAATTTTTAGTAGTTTGAGATACGAAAAATATATTAAATTTATCAACATAAAATTTTTCAGCTGTGATATAATCCAAAAAATTTCACAAAGATAAAAATGGAATATCTCAGATATTGTTATATGTATAAGAAAAAAGCTTTTTTTTATCTTTTCCTGATATTTTGACTATCTGTTTATGGAATATTATGAAAGAAAGAAATGTTTCTAGATGTTTGTTGCGTTTCCATTTGTGAAAATCTCAACTTTCTAAGTGATTTATATTATCGAAGAATTTCAAGATAAGACAAGAGGAGAGGATTTTCTTAGATTTTCTACATAATATCCAAGAAACGTTTCGCAAAAATGTCACATGACCTTAATGATCCTTCTTGACGTCACTTTTAGCCCCCTCGCTCGTAATTCGATACGCTCTTATCATGCAGGCACACACGCTACGCTATAAACGCGGCCGCAATTCGTATCTCGTTCCGATTTAATCTGCGGTATTTTAGTGCTCTTTCTATTTAGATCGGTAGAGCAAACCGAGCAAATCGCTCGCGTTGCGCAAATTAACTCACGACGTCACACGCGTAGACGTTACGAACGCATCATGCATGATAAATGAAATCGTGGTATTCAGCACGCTCCTATTTTATTTATCTACATTGCAATAAATACAGATTGATAGCGACTATTGTTGTCATCTCTATATGTGCAAGAATCACACAATTTTTTTATTTTAGAAAGAAAGGAATATATATATATATATATATAGTATATATATAGCGTATATATATAGCGAACTTTTAAGCTTAAACTATTTATTACGCACTTATTTATTTATTTTTAGGAAATCATAAAAGAGTGTTATTATACATAATATTAGCTCGTCCCGAATCCTTTTGTTTCATAAAAGTAATTCCTTATATAAATTTTTTACTTTATACATTAATTTATAAGAACACCTATCAGAAAACTTTTATTTTTTCTTTACATTCTGGGTTCAGAGAGATTGTATATATTGCATATCGGAAAATATTAAAAATATGCGGATCGATCATGCGCTAGATATGAGGCATTAATACAAATTGTAATGCGAAAACGTGTTATACTTTTTTCAAAAATAATATTTTTTTAACATTTTTATAACGTGAGTGTAGTTTTATGTACGAAATAAGTTTGTATAACATTATACTATTTTATATCGCTAATTGCATGCTGATAACGTTTTCCTGTTTGAATACGTAGCAATATTCCATACCACTTAATATGTACAATTTTTGTAACAAAAACTTTTCTGTTGAATGTTAACACTAACTTTTTCCTATCAAACAAAATCAAATAATTTTAAAAAAACTTTTCCTATACAGCATCACATACTGTATCTTCAAGGAATGTTCTATAAACGTCCAAAAAATATCATATGTTCTAAAATGTTCTCAGAATGTCTCTCGAATGAAATATGCTATGTGTATTCGTTTCTATAACGCAGAAATCTCATTCTAAAAGATCGGCAACTATTAAATAATTAATAAAAGAAATTTGAATGATTTGTAAGAATATATATGTTTTTTTTTTTAAAAACGTCACTAATTTTCTTAATTTTAGTTAAATTCTTGATTTCAAGATCAAATGTTTTTGAGTAAAAGTACCTTATTCAAGAAAAAAATTTTCGTGTAAGTTCAAAATACAGTATTTTATTCAAAATGCAATTATATTTGATAAAGCAAAGTTTTAGCTTTAAAAAACTTTTTTAAATTAAGATACGATGATTTTTTTAAACGAAGTTATAAGCAATCAAAGTCAAAATGTTCTTTTTATTTTCTGACAGCAACGTGTCTTATTGCTGGCAAGTGTCGCTTGCTGAGTATGCATTGTTGGTATATGTGTTGTTATCAAAATTGCAGCGACTGAGTCTGCATTTGTTGGTATGCTTTCAGTATGAAAATTTTGAGTAGCAATTTGACAATAATTTGCCGACAACTTCAAAATCGTCAAAATCTGTACTATTGCCGTCATATAATATGTATTGTCATAATAATATGTAGAATCATACAATGCTGTCATGCCGAGAACATAAATTAATATTGTGGTCAATTGTTTTTCCAAGTAGCACACAGTGTCTATAAAGTGGTAAAAAAAGCACATATGAGAATTTTTTAATGCGTTGCAGGCGCTGCTGTGCTACTTGGATTACAGTTAAATTGCTAGTAATATATATCTACACATTGTTACCAGCGTGTTACTATAATGATATATTCGAAATCATTGAAGACAAATCTAAAAATTGTCGGCATCATAATAAGAAATCACAAATTTATGCGATTTTGCTAACACGCTTTGCTGTCTGAGTTTAATCCGCGAATTAACTCAGTAATAAAGAATTTTAGAGACATTTTTTTTTAATGATTTTGTAGGAGAAACTTTAAGCTTTTATGTTATAAAATCGAAAATTTTTACAAACTTTTTTAAGCATGTGACGATCCACAAAGTGAAAAAATTTTTATCAATGTTAATAAAACAGTAAAAATATCAATTAACATATTAAAAGTGATTAAGTTGATTAGAGCTTAATTACCTTATTCGCTCACTTTAGACGATTTATATTCATGTTATATTTCAGGATATATTTTTATTTATAATTGTATATATATCGCGTTTTGACATGATATATACATATATGGAATCAGTTAATAGTAATTTAGTACCTTACACATATCGGAATTTATGCACATATCGGAACATATATTTCCTATATATATGTATATGTTCCAATGAAGCGTCTAAATTTATATGGTAAATCATTAATGATTTCATAATATGTATATAGCGTTATATGTACATTATGTATATTAAGGCAGAATATTACTCGGAAATAATTTTACCTTATATATGTTAATTTTCCGGTGAACACCTAAATGCATGCAATAAATAATTAATTAACCCTTAAACATCGTGTTAAATTTTAGGGTTTCCACCTTGGAATCCGAATTACTTGGAATAGAAAACTCAGAATTGTAAAGCTTATTCTGCAATCGCGGGAAAAAAGTATTTTATATATAATTATATATAATTATATATAATTTGTTGAATATAACAGGGCAATAGGAGTCAAGCACGGTAATTCTTGTGCAAATCAATACGATTAACAAAACGACTTTATTAATAATTAATCCGCTAACAGATTAAAGTTGTTTTGTTAATCGTACTGGTTTGCACAAGAATTACCGTGCTTGACTTCTATTGCCCTGTTATATTTAACGAATTTGTATAAAAGGAATCTTTAGAAATTAATTTATATTTAATTATATGTAATATTATATATAATTATGTATAATTTTATCTCGATCCCTCACAACTCGCGTAAAGCGAGTGACGCGCCGAGACACTATCAATATTATAATTTTATATAGAATTATATATAATTTTATGAGAAGAAAATAAACAATTTTTGTCTCTTGCAGTTTTTTCGTAAAGTTGATAGTATTTGAGTAAAAAATGATTGAAGATCAATTTTCGGCAATTTTTAATAATTAATATCTTGTTAACTATTGCAAAAATTGCAGAATAGCAGAGGACTTTTCTTTTCAGTTTAGTCCATTCTGCTATGCAAAAGATTTATCATTATTTTCCGAATATCCTGTATATTTTTATAATATATAATTATAATATAATATTTTTATAATATATAATTATATATAAAATATTTTCGGAATGTGCTTTTTGTTTTCTATTTCTTTCTTTTTGTTATTTTTTATATCTTGTCTTTTTGCTTCTTATCCGATTTTTTGTTTTATGTGATAAAAGTTAACTTCGAAAGAAACAGAAAATACGTAGCAAGAAATACGATTGTCGATAAAACGGTTGCAAAGAGAGAAAAACAAGAGGCAAAAAATAAGAAACAGGTAACAAAAATCGGTATTCATAGACCGTCTTAAGACACTAATGCGACTCTGATTCGTTCATGACATTTCAAGAATTTAAGACGGTCTTGAATAAGAATTGACTATGAATACTGACCAAGGAATGTATTATATATAATAAGTTTAAACCGAGCAGCAATGCCATTTCCAGCTTGTTTACGGCATTGAGTTTTGGTCAAAGTGCGATCGCATACAGACATGGGCTTGTGCCTTTTTGTGACTTGTGCGTGAACCTCTTGCCGCTATATTCCACAATAAAAGTCGTAAAATGCTATAAACGAACAGGAAATGACATCACTGAAACCGAGTGCCTAAACCCAGTGAGAAATAATAATGAAATCGACATCAATTTGATCGTCAAATCGACGTCAATTTTACTGTCATTTTTTAGTGGGTTCCAAGGTAAATAAATTCTTGAACAAAAAAATAAAATGAATTGATTTATATCTTCATTTAATTTATTTAAGGCTCGATTGCACCAACGATACTTTGATTTTAAGCAAGACTTAAAACTCTTTCTGTCTCTGTATTTCTTTCGCTTTAAAACGAGACAGAGAATTTTAAATCTTACTTAAAATCAAAGTATTATTGATTCCAACGGGTCTAAAGTAAAGTTAAAATTTAAAATGTGTCTCTTTAGTCTTTCTACGGAGAAAGAGAGAGAGAGCATGCTATCTATCTTGAAATTCTGCGATAATCGGATTCTCGTTTTAAAATCTAAATTAAAATGAAAATAGAACTTAAGAATTATGCACGCAGCCATTAGAAAAAAAACTCATAGCTTATATATGCGTATTATTTATTCAAATTAGAGCGACAATCTTTTCTTTGGAGTGACTCCTCGTAAGAGAGACACATTTTAAATTTACTTAAATAAATTAAATCGAGATATAAATTAATTACTATTAAATTATTATAAATTTAATAAAATCAATTATTATATAGACCAAGACTATATAGACTACTTATATAGACCATTTACTATTTAAATATCTATAATACTTAAATAGAACTTAAACCGAGATTAAAGTTAATCTACATTGGTAGAAATGGACCTAAATAAAGCTGGCTTTTAACAATCTAATGCTTTTAAATGTTCGATTACAAAATGCACTGTGCGCCAAACGATTAATTTTTGGCGCCTAATAGGGAATTCATAGTCTCCGATAGCAGAGATTGTTAATTCTAGGGACTTCAACAGGCAAAATGTTTCTCCTTTCTCGGAACAAAGTTTTCTATTGGAGCTCAAACTAGCTCGGATGCCCTTCCTACCAACCTATCCTACCCCTATCAGCAATCCTATAGTCGCAGTCCAGATAGTACGAACTTACGAAGGGTATGAGCGAAGCAGAAGTTAGCTGAAGCAACGAGACTTTCGCCGCTTTCGCTTCGCGTATATTGGCGCTGTCGTCTGCCATCACTGCGACAATTCCACCGTTCCGTCAGTTCCATGCTATGCATGCCAGTGCATCGTATTCGTGTGTGTGTGGTGTACCTAGTTTCGTGCGAGGCCAAGGCTACGATCGTGTCACGATTATGTTGAGTACCGCGAATCATTCGACGATTGCCACAGGCGTCCGTTAAATAAGTCGTCGAACGCGGCAAGCGACGACGACAGCGTCGTCGCGCAAGAATAGCCGAGAGTCGCCTGAAAACGGGATTGTCAAGAGCCCGAGACTCTTCCACGTTGTAAGTAACGCGTTCATTGTTAGAATAACATGTGTTTGATGTTTCCCGAGCGGTGTTACGACGAGAAGGGAATTCTCGCAATATGTACTCAATCTCTGCAGAAAATAAAATCTGTCGAAAGAAACAGAGTTACTCCCGAAGGGCAAAACACACGTCTAAGCTGAGTTTATGCGGCATGTCAGTCGATAATCGGAGAGCGAAGAAGCTTCGTCTTTTTTTTCCTTCTACCTCGACGGACTTTCGTCCCCGTTGAGTACAAAGTACGATTCTATTAGCAAAAATTTTGCAGAGAATTTGCTCCGCGGAATTGTTAGATCAGCCGTTAGATTCCAGAAGAAATTCTATCTTCAGCCTTGAGTTTCTGAATAAATACGCCGTTGTCCGATATCACTCGGAGAGAGTATTTTCGAGCGCGTATCTTCAGTGCAAAAAAAAATAGAAGCTGATTTCGCGAAAGGAAACAGATACATGTACATATGCGCGCACAGGCAATACTTATTTCCTTCGATCGTTAAATTGCCACGTTTCCGTGGAGAAAGTTGCTGGTCAATCCAATTATCGTTCTTTGTGTTCGTGCTGAAAATCGTCGTCGCGTGCTGAAAATATTGGAGAAGATATCCTGATTATGGATCGCATTGGAACAAGATAATTGTCACATCGCGCGATCACCACGAGGCAGCCACGTCGACGCAAAGTTTTTTTTGCAGCTCTTTGTACCTCTCACCTTGTCTGTTTTTTTCTCTTTAGTGTCCAATTACATATCTTTCACCTTAATAAATTCATAGGTAATAAAAAATAATACAGGTACAAAAAGGAGCAGACCTTTTATATCAATGACATTTTTATTCCAAGAATATTTGAGGAAATGAAATGAATTTGTAGCTTTGTTCTTTTTTTGCAGCTGAACTTTTTATACTTCTCGTCTTGTTTCTTTTGTTCTTTCTAGGATTTAATTACACATCTGTTTCATCTTAATTACAGACAGCTACAAGAAACAGATCTCTTATATGTGATGAGATTAAATGAGAGATTTTTGCTCCAAGAATATTTAAGAGAATAAAATGAATATTTAAGAGAATAAAATGAAATTCGTTGTTTCACTGTGAGAGACATTCTCTAAAATTTTTCTCTAGAATTTTTTAATTTTTTGACACAAATAATATTTTGATGCCATCTGAAAGGTTATTTTAAAAATATATAATCCATTGTTCTGAGATAAAATATACACAAATTTGATTATTTAGTTGTTTATATATTTTGATATATTTATAATAGATTTGTTTATCAGTTAAATAATTTGCAGATCGTGTTTAAGTGAGATTTAAGTGAGATACTAAAGAGTGAAATGTGATAAGTAACTCTACCCTGACTTGCATCATAAAATGTTTATCGCTACTTAATCATTTAATTTATTAGATTCAATATAGGAATCTTTCACAGAATATCTCAGACACTTTTCTGAATATATCTTATTTTATTATTTATTTATTTGCTTATTATTATTGCACATTATTGCTTATTATCTATTACTGATTTTTAATGAGTTTTTTCAATGTACAAAATTTTGATTTTTCAATTGAATTTCTTTCTTCAGAATTTCAATTTTTACAATGTACAGAATATATTGTAATTGATTTGTTTAATCATTATATATTATAGAATTGTTATTACAGAAGTGAATGAATTATTAGAATAACTATTTTATTGCAATAGTATTGTATCGAAAAATTAGGCAAATGAGCAAAGATATATTTATGATTTTTCCTTGTTAGTCCTTTACAGATTAAATAATTAATCCATTTTAAATAATTGTACCAAGTTTTTGAATGAAGAATATTGTAAACATTTATGAGTGTCACAAATAGTATTATTTGAGTATTTGAGTATTTATAATTAAATTATTGAGTAAATAAAAGTAATAAAAAGTCTGTAATCTAAATGTACGTAATACATGTTCTGAAATATAAAAACTTTTGAATATTAAAAAAGCAGTAATATGCATTGCACATATTTGTTTTTAAGGGGATTTTTTTTTGAAGAAAGAAGAGAAAAAAACAAGAGGAAAATCGAACAAGCACTGCGTGAGTTTATTGTCATCGAAGTGGCGGTCGCAGAAAGTTCTAACATGAAGGGATCTAAAAGAGATTGGATTTTTAGAGTCCAGGTAATTTTTGCTGAAATCTTTTTTTCAATACTCTTTTGTAAATATTTCCATAAATTTCAATTTAAAAAAAAACAAAAATGTATATTTTTACCTGCATTTAATTAACTTGCATTAAATATAAAGATATCTAACCTGGAGAAAAATGAAGTGGTCTACGTGGTTGGAAATTTACCTGAGTTAGGTGCCTGGAATCACAATCAGGCTATTCTAATGTCGCAAGAACATAACAGCCGCAGAGAGTCTCCTGTAGTATTAGATAGTAACAGTACCGGGGACTTTTATAGCGAAGAAGATGGAGATAATGCAGCTGATGGTATATTTGAAGAGTAAGTATATATGTGTGTGTGTGTGTGCGTGTGTGTGCGTGCGTGCGTGCGCGTGTGTGTGTGTGTGTGTGTGTGTGTGTGTGTGTGTGTATAGAAATATTGTTTTTTTTCTGAATTATGAAAATTTTACAAAATCTTTTCTTCCTTTTCTCTTCTTCCTTTCTTCCTTTTGAAAGTAATAAAAAGGAAATGTACAGGCATAAGTGTTTATACTTAAATACATAATATGTACTTTACAAATATTTGTAAAACGCTTGTTCTTTTTTTTTCAAGTTATGAAGACGTTAATCATTTTTATTATGCTTACTATATCATGATGATTATAACATTAATATATTCCAGTGATGGACGAATATTTTCGCAGAAGATTGCTCTTCCCATTGACGCAAATATCGAGTTTCGATATTTTATAGCTGTCATTTGCCAATCAAACGGCACTAAAAATTCGGCCAAAACTCTGATTATTCGCAGATGGGAAACCCATATGACACCACGGTTAATTAGGAAAAATGGTATGTATTTATTAATCATATTTTTTATGACTAAAATTATAATATGTTGCGAATGTTATAGAGAATAGTATATAATGTCCTTAAAAACATTTTACAATGTAAACAATGTATACATTAATTGATCATATATTTTACAGCACCAAGCAATTTTGATAATGATACATTGCCAGATCCTGATAAATTTGGCTATCATAATAATTATTCCAAAATCGAACGAGGTTGGCTAACAGATGAAACCGTGATACAATTTAAACTTTTTAACAATCCTATTAAATTGTGGAAGAATCGGCTACAAAATAAAAAAGTTAATATTAAGGTATTTCATTTTATTTGTCATTTAATATTTCTACTAACACAAAAAAAATTAACATTTTAATTTTAAAAGGGAAACTGAATAAGCTGTTTACTTTTAAAATAATAAATTTATTAAATATATAAAATAGAGATATAATAAGATTTTGTACAAAGTATTTTCAAAACAGATAATAATTGGTATTTTATTTTTATTATAGATGACACCTGTAAATCTAGTTAGGCATAATTCTTTAGAACTGCAACAGTTTGGAGGCGACTGTATAGATGATAGTCTTTCTATGGATACACAAGATATTGTTGATCAACCCGCCTTTACCAGTATTACGGAAATTGCTGTAGGTGTTAATTTTTAAATTTCTTACTATATCATGGTCACAAATAAAGTCGAACAATAATTATATGTATTCCCAGGTGATGAATGATGAAGAGGCTAGATTGACCATCCAGGAGCAATTCGGTCGCCCTTACAATGAAGACGAGTTTTTACTCCTCAATGTTGCCGTTCGGTATCCTGAAACAATCGTAAGTTTTCATTTAGATTGTTTCATCACAAGGCATCATACTATATACACTATTATGTGAAAAGCTGGGATTTATTGCTTGCATTGCTTGCGATTTTGATACTGTATACACTTTCGAATGCGATCTCTTTTGTTCTTCAACTATATCAAATTGTAGCGTCAGATTTCATGCGTCCAAAAATATTACATCTGCTTCTTCAATGTGCAATATGATATGTCAATTTTACAATGAAATCAAATCAAATACATTGACGTTCCCCTTCGAAATCTCTCACGCAAAATTACACGCACCAAAATTCTCGGGGGAACTCGTGTGTGAAATGACTCGAGAACAAGAAAGTCGTTGGCACGGCAAAGCAATAAATTTCTGGTTAGTGATGTGATTCACAAAACGAGCTGAGCACACTAAGAATACGCATTGACCATCTGAGTTTTCAGTAGACCACGAGTAGGCTGGCCACGTCTCCTCGCGCGAATTACTTGTTCGAATTACTTGGTAAACGATAATTAAACTTGTCCAGCAGCTATCTCCCTCCTCGGAAATGCCAGCAGCGACGTGATCGCGCGGTGTCCAGTCTCAAGGAACACGAAGACGACCTGTTCAACTTGTACAAAACCAAGACCTCTGATGCAAATGATGATGCTAACATACAATGATGTATCGATGCTAAGCATCGTCTACCACTTTACATCTGTGTCACATGACATCACACAGAGATATGATGGTTTTGATTGTCGTTTACCTTACCAGACCCATCCTTCGGCTGGCCTCCCGTAAATCGTCTCGTGTGTTTTTTATTTCCTCTTGAAACATATATTGATTGACAAATAGTTACGAATTTCAGATAGATCAAGTTTTATTTCGTTTCGTTATATTTATGTCCATTGTTTCTTCGATTTACACGAGTCGCAGCCATTCCGTAACTCCTCAAATGTTGCGATATCAACGCTATCACATCTCATATCCATCTGTGTGCGTCGAAAATGGTGAGATTCCCATCACTCCTATATCCTTTTAGTATACTACTAATATTTTCTAGCTCTGACCGACTTCTTCTGTACGGTACGTCACCGCTGTGCGGCCAATGCCAGAATCTATGCTGTCAGAATCTTCTGAATCCGAATTGCAAACGTTGCTGATTTGCTCTTTCTAATCTCTTTATCTCTATTTCGCTCTATCGAAATTTAACATTGAATAATTTCTGCAGGTGTTGCGGAATACGCGTCACCAGGCAGTGAACGTTTAGCAATTAATCCGATTCATTGTTAGATTACCAGAAATTTGTTGCTCTTGCCTACCAACGATTCAAAATTTCTACGCCGGAAGCTTCAGGCAACTTAGTTTACATATAATAGGATGTATGCTGAAAGAATATTCGCGTATTAATGTAATATTTTATTATCAAACAAATTTGAAAATAATATAAATCTGTCTAGCAAAGAAAGAAACAAAATCTTACTTTGAAAACAGAAAATTAAATTATATTTTTTGCTCTTATTTGCTTATTCTTAATTATAGAACGTGATTAATATTGAAGCAAGCACGAAAAATGGATGAGCTAAAATTGTATTGAAAGAAACATTGATGTGTGTTGTTCAAAGTGTTAGAGTCTTTTCAATGAAGCATTAAGTAGACTGTTTTTCCAGGGGTACTTAGTGGACTACTACGTGTACAGCTCAAGATGTTTCCCGGGAGAACCACCAAATCATATTGGTTTCAGCTACATCTTGCCGTGTGCTTTACAACCTAGCGTTGGACTTCTGACCGTACCAATTACTAGTACTAAACATAGACCCATTGGCAAGTAAAAAAATACTAATAATAACGAATATGTAAGAGTATTTTTATTCCATTATTAAACATTAATATTATTGTGAAGTTTAAGAATAGAATTCTTGAATATATCAAATGTTCGGATTTTAATCATAATATTTATTGATTGCATAAAAATTTATCACAAAGTTATAGCGATTTAAAATCATAATTAACCAATTCATTAAGATCAATTGTAAACAATAATATGTGTATTGTTTCCTCTGTAACAAACTCTTACATTACAGGCCAATTGACAGTGGAATATGTTATCATAAAACCAATACCGGATCATCCATGGGATATGAACATCTCATATGCAAAGCACTGGGAGCAGCGTTGGTCAGGCTTAGATGTAGGACACAGAGGACTTGGCACATCTTTCAAATTCGAAACAAAAAAGTGAGTTGATTTATATCTAAACACTGTTTATCTATCTGTGCAATCAAAATTCTGAATATATTTTTATATTTATAATTTTATATCAAATTGTTTTCTAGTATATGCTATATATTCTAATTTGAGATTAAAATCTTTATAGCTGTGCTAATGTACGCGAGAACACAGTTGCATCTTTGAAGACTGCATCATATCACGGCGCGGACATGGTTGAATTTGATGTTCAATTATCGAAGGACCTTATACCTGTGATTTACCACGACTTTTACGTATCTATCTCGATGAAGCGAAAAAAGCAGATAGAGGCTATGGACATGCTGGAGATACCGGTCAAGGATCTTACTTTAGAGCAGCTTCATCTACTCAAGGTATTAATTAATTACGATAACTTTTGATATTTTTTATATCATGCATTTTCATTTCTTGCATTTTTAAACGTATTTATATACTTATTTTTTATATTTATATTGTAACAATGTATATAAATATTGTTAATAATCAATAGTAATGATCACAATTCATATGTCTAATAATTCATAGTCTTGAACGAACATATGTATGTTTTATTATGTTTTATTGTATCTTTTATAACATTAATTAATTTACAGAACATGATTGTATATTAAATTATGTTTAGAGATTAATATTGTGCTCTTAGAATATATGTTTAATTAAGCCAATGGAAGAACATATTAAAAAATGTATTTATCTTTCAATATTTAGAAGAAAAATAGGTGCAATTCAAGTATTGATTTTAAAAAACTACTGGTGAGAGAGAATATAATTATTATATTTTAAATTGTACATATATTAGACACTAATCATTATTAGCTCTTAAATTCCTAACTAAACAAATTTTTATTAATTACTAATCTTCCGTTAACTTAATTAACAAATCCATTGATTGTTTATGTAACAGTAATTGAATGACGATGGGAATGCTTCGTATCAATATTTTGCTTTTTATGTCAATAAAGGAAAAGTAGATTACTTTCTTATAATAAAAGAAAAGTAGATTACTACGCAAGAGTATGTCGTACGTTCATCAGCTCACACCAACATTCAGAAATGACATGCTCTTTCGTATTTGTCTATTTTTTAATATTCAACAGGATTATTGTTACCCGAAGGATTCGTTGGGTAAGGTGCTCTATTTCGTTGATAAAGCTGAGCAGGGGGTTAACAGATTGGTGAGCTTTTATACCGCTTGCGCCGACTAACTCGTCGTTTAAAACGTATAATTAATACATTCGACTTGCATGCTTTCTTTCAAAAGCTATCAAGCGATCAAATCCATCAATATCTCAAATATTATTGCTATTACGAGAAATTATTCTTTCTCAATACGCAATGTTGTGCTATTCATAAAAGCTAAAATTGAATGTTTATCCAGTTCTTTGAATAAAAAAATTTGTCAATATATTTAAATGGGTTTTAGTTGATATCTATTTACGAGATTTATGTGTCTCTCGATACTTTAACAGAAATCTCTGGTAAACAAATCAAAACTGAGCGCTATTAATTTAATATTTTCTTCATCGTCGCAAATTGTTTCCAAAAACAAAGTTATTTGATGAACATTCATTCTGATAGCTTATAGCAAGTCAAGTTAGTTCAATATAAAATCATTACGCAAATGCAAAATAATGCAGCCAAAGTAATATTCATGAATTTGCTTGAATGTTTCTAGACATTCTGTATCCTTAATAAAATTGTCAATCACTACGATAAATGCTCACACATTGAAGTAAACCTCTTTCAAAGTGCGAGAATAGAATTTCACGACTGAGTTTGGATGAGAAAATATCATATTTTAATTATTTCAAAAATTATAACAAAACAAAAAATATTGTTTCTTATACCTATTTTCCGGCAGCTCAGTTCCTCAAAATGTTTCCAGCACATCTTGTATAATTTCGTCGATCATAGCATGCAACTAACATGTCACGAACGGCACGAAATGACAAGATGTATTTGCATAAAACTAATGTAATTGTTTTGTCTTGCTTTGAACATTTATCACCTCGACGATGATATGATTTACACTTGATCGACTCTTATGATTAAACGAATATCATATATGTACATATATTTCACTAGCAAGATTTTTCTTTCAGGTTTATCATGTAGCCGAAGGCCGTGATAAGAATCCAAGATTCTTTGACGAGGATTTGGAAGATCATCAACCGTTTCCTACATTGCAAACTGTTCTGCAAGAATTGGAGCAACACGTTGGATGCAATATTGAAATTAAATGGACTATGCAATTGAAAGTAAGAATAAGAGAATTCTAATAATATTATATACTGTTCTTTTTAATAACAGTTAATAATGAGTTAATTTGATTTTTTGTCATCAGGATGGCACATTTGAACTCAATCATCCCTTTGATCTCAACATGTATCTAGATATTATTCTGAAAGTGGTGTTAGAATACGGGGGTGATCGAAAAATCGTATTTTCTTCGTTCAATCCGGATATTTGTGCAATGATTCGTCTCAAACAAAATAAATATCCAGTGGTATTTTTAACACAAGGCATTACATCGAAGTATCCTACTTACCACGATCCAAGATGTCAAACCGTACCAATGGCCATGAGACACGCATTAACCGCGGATATCTTAGGAATTAACGTCCATACCGAAGATATTCTTCGAGATCCGTCTCAAGTTAAGTTAGTCAAGGACACGGGATTAATTATCTTCTGCTGGGGAGACGATAATAATGATAAGGATACTATCCAGTATTTGAAGAAACTCGGCTTGCATGCGGTCATATATGATAAGTAAGTAATATGCGAATACAAGTCCAGTTCAAAAGTCAATAATTTAATCAGATTGGAGATACTGAGATAATAATTATCTCTCTTGATAAATCTTTGTGTACATATATTTTATGTTTTGAATGTTTTTTTTTTCAGAATCGATGAATATAATGCAAAAGAAGTGAAAGAGAGTATATTCTTAGTGGACGCTAGAGAAAGTCAGAAAGAGTTAATAGCCTTGGCACACTGCAGCCAAACACCACAAACACAAATTTCTTCTCCCCTTAACGTGGATAAGGTAATTATCTTTTAACAAATATTATTAAAAATGTAATTATGTAATATATACATAAAAAGTCTAAAATATATAGTATATTCCTGCAAACCCTCTCTTATTAAATTAATAATTTAAAGATTAAACAATTTTTAACAAATATATATTTTTTTAATGTTTTATTTTATGTATAAAAATTTAATAAACCTAAAAATAGTATTTCTGAGAAATTATATTTTGTTCGAAAAACGCACAATTCTTTTTTATCGTTATTAATATATGTATAATTGAACGTGAATATTGAAATTCAAATAGAATCTACCCAGAAATATAAAATCTGAATTCGAATAATATTGATGTTTTAGGATTATTACTTGAATCGACCATCAACGACGACTACATCCTTGAAGAACAATGTTGCTGGCGATAGCATATATTCCGTACCAAACATGAAGTTGCCGACCAACTGTGAGGAGAGCATAGAAATTAACGAAATAACCAAGGATTTCAGTGTCTGCGCGAATACTTTCGGTCATTCGATAAAAACAAACGGCATCTCTGGCGTGATGTGCGGACAACCGGCTCCTCTATCTGAGTTTTATGGAGAAGACGAGGCGGCGAAGGATTGTCTTTGATGCTTTTCTTTTAAAAAACCCTTCTTCTCATGGTTTTAATAGAGAAGCATTAGTAAAAGAGATCCTATGCCATACGACAGGGAGATAACTTTTTTTTAATTTACACAATACACTATAATTGATAGGCTGAAATATTACCGAGGATTCGTCTGTACTTCTGAGATCTGTAATACTCTTATATGAATCGTTATTACATGTAAATAACCCGGAATCAAAACAATCAATGTTATTCTGAGATTTGCCAAAAAAACTCATCTACATTTAACATTTAGATTAAATATGACTATATATAATATATATAACCTATTATTTGATTGTGTTCTACACTAAAAAAAACGCTCAGATTAGTCATGTCTGGCTAATTATTATTATAAATAGTAAAACATGCAGAAATAGATTTTGATAAATCCTACACCACTTGCAGATTGCAGAATAACATTGATTATATTGCTTTAAAATATCGATATAATGTAATGTGCGAAGAAAAATTATCCAACTTACTCTTCTCACATTTTTCGAATTTGTTCATTGTACAGCGTGTGTCGGAAAAAGTATGTAGCCGGATATTCAAGAAATTTGGAATTGATCATCCCTTAAGAATGATTTGGAGATCTTGAATATATTATTCTATTAATAGATAATTATGATCCGATATATTTGCACTTTTTCGAACTTTATTCGTCTATATTTGTCATTTTTAGTCTAAATGTAAAATCTAAGAATTCAAAAATAAGCTTAGAAAAATCTAGATATCCAAAGATTAAACAATTTTAGTTTCTATATATCCATTCGAAAACAAATACAAATATTCGCTCATATATATGCAAAACAATATTAAAGCAATATTAAATTTTACTAATCCATAATAACAATTCAAAAACGGGCAACATTGTTAGATGGATGAAATTACGGGCAACATTGTTAAATAAATAAAATTACAAATTAAATTTATTAATTTACATTCAAGTGAGCATCTCTACTACTCAGGACGTTTCGGATTTTACTTAACTCTTTTCAGCCATGATGCTTACTTGAATATAAATTAATAAATTTTATTTGTAATTTTATTTATCTAACAATGTGTGTTTGTTTTTAAATTATTGACCTTAAATGGATTAGTAAAATCGCTTTAATATTGCTTTATATCCTAATATTGAAATCTCTAAGTATTCAAGAATTTAGGCATACAAAGATGGATCTAAGAATCCATAAATCCAATTCGTTTATCGTTTTGATTCAATGATTCGAATGTCTAAAATACGTAGAAAAATAGAAATCTAAAAATATAGTTTCTTAGATAGTTCGTTATTTAATTGCTAGATTATGTATTACATGTAAAAGAAATTGAAAACATTGTTCAATCCATTAGCTACCGGCATACAACTGTTTCCACGCATTCTACGTAATTTCTAACGAGAATCTTCTCAGTGAGCTAATGAATCCTGCGCAGGATATAGAAAACGATTTTAACTCCCGCGAATTCGCCTGCAGTAAGCCGGTGCGGGAGTTATGTTTTTAGTACAAATCTCTTCAGGTATATATTTTTATTTATAATTGAGAAAAAATGATTCTCTTCTCTCCCGTATCTCTTCCGCTATTGATTCAGACGGTTATAATATACGCGAAAAAAAAAGGAAAAATACAGGAAAAAAAGAGCGAGTTGCTCGTAATCGGAGAGTAAATGCCATTAGTTAATACAATTTTTTATGAGCTGTCGAACGAAAAATCACGCCGAATGCAACAGCGAGTGATCGCGCCGCACCTCGAATTGCCTTTTCGACAGCTATAACTCAAATTTTAATGTGATGTAAAGTAAACTATTTTTCATAGTCATCTAGGAAATATTTCATATTCATTTATTTATGTCATCATTCGACGCGTGACAATTTGCATGATTATTCAACCGGCGCGAGCGTATGATCAAGCTAAATAAAGAAAAATCATAAAAGGAGTACATACACATCTTGTTTTTTTTTTATTTTTCACACTTTCAATGAAATCAGTGCACAGTTTTGTTCATTCTAAGTAATCTTATAATAACGCTGCGAATAATTTGCAGTCTCTTCATGATGTATGCCCAACAGACGGACACGGTGTTCAGAGACCGACTGGTTCGCCCGAGAAATTTGCTGTATTTTGAAAACTTGAAATACTTTTTCGATGAGAAAAGTTCTGGAGTGTACAGTCGATCTCTCGTCATTCTTAGCGCACCAAGTGCGTTCAGAAGACATCGAACACGAGAAATATCATTCGCTTTCTAGCAAATAGTCTCCCGAATGTGCTATATGTTTCTTCGAGAGAAAAAAATAATGTTAACCCTTCAATCGATAGCTTTGTCCTTTTGATAAATTCATAACTTAGTGACATGAAGTCGCACCGTCCGCTTCGATTTTTGATATCATTAATAACTCATTTTTTTTTCATTGAAGACAGACGAAAAACCGTCTCAAATAAATAGGGAATCAACGCTTTGCGCTCGGAATGCTCTCGTCAATAACGGAATGTGATTTTATTTGAGAGACGTTTATATCTATCAATGCTGACTAAAAGATTTTTCATTTTGATTTCCAAATTGATTTATTGACGAATAAAACTGCAATTATTAGATAGCGAAATTGGGAATTGTCGCTTATGCGATGCAACTAAAAGAAATAAATTAACTGAGGGACCTAATTAAGGCAAATACAAGCGGCAGCTTTGCGTCAATTGATCTCGCGAATTGTGGAGTACGCGTTCTTGAGGTATATATCGTATATACTAGGAATATATTAACTATTGCTATTATTATTATTATTATTAGAAGTATAATATTGTATTAGCGTTATCTCATAGTGCATAGTTATTATTTTACAATAATTTAACAATATCTATTATACACTATGATAACGTAATGTTATATCATTATAATATAATATTGAGAAATACAGATCAAAACCGGATTGACGCTCCGCAGCGCAAAGAGTTGAACTATCGATTGAAGGGTTGAAGAGAACGTGCAGTGACACGCCAAGCATCTTTGTAAAATTTTTCACGGAAAGGATAACGTGCGTATCACATTATGATAGCAAAACAAGCTGTAATAGACTAATAGAGCGATTGTATCAATCGTCGAGACTCTGGCAATGTACAGTACATTTGTTGAAAGAATGCTAAGGAAATACTACATACCTATCTCTACATACGTTACTATGAGATCACGACCAGGGACTCGGACCGAAATTACATTATGGATACATTAAAATTTCGGCTGGTTACGATTATGGTCCGAGGATATCTAACTTTCGGTGTCAGTTTCAGTTTTTTTAGTGATAACGTTTGGATTTCGGTCCTTTTCGATTTCAATAATTATATGCCCATAATGACCATTATGGGCATATAATCACCGAAATCGAAAAGGACCGAAATCCAAATGAACCCGGTAATCTTTACGGTAAAAGAATTGAAACTAAAAGTTGGATTTAGCCTCGGACCGAAATTTTTCAGTCCGAATCCTTGATCACGCCGTTGCACTATACAGAGGTGATATTATTTGTTCTTTTTCTTTTTCTTTTTTTTCAGTCGTCCTTCCGAGGAGGCTGAATGTTCTTTTAAATTTTTTGTTCAACACAACTAGCGACTATAAATCGTGGATGTCCTCTGGGCACGCTGCAAAATAAGGCAATTAGAATGCTAACAAATTGGATAGCCGACAATGCGGAACGCTGATTAAATCGGAAAAACACCGCAGATTTTCTTATCGACGATAATTATTTTTTATAGAAACGACGAGTACTGTATTAATAATTAGCGTTAATAAGTGTATATTACAAAGAATGACTTGAGGAGGAACTTTGAGCTTAAATAAAAGTGTCGAGTGCAACATATATTTCCGAGAAAATCGTGATGTCAAGTATAGTATATGTTTCCGTATAAATCCGCGATTTTACTTACGTTAGAAGTTTATAATTGTGTCAGTAATTATGAAAGTGGCGTAAATAAAAAATCGAAACATGAATTTATCCCATATTTTATATAATTACAATTTTATGTAATTACATTATAAAATGGTGAATATGAGATAAATTCATTATCTCGATTTTTTATTCAGACCGTTTTCATAATTACCGGCTTTCATATTTACAATTAAGATGACAGGATCAGCTTTAGAGAAAATTTATGCGCGCATTTATGAGATCTTGCGCTAGTTCTAACATCTTTAGAAACTTGCTGTTTCAGCTTAGCTTTTTTCTGATTTATTGAATTTCTTATGATAAGAAATGTGTAAACTTTATTCTGAAAAATTATGGAATGCGAGAAGAATCTAAAGCTGACACCAAGTTAAATTAAAATACTAAAAAAACTTTTCTTCATTTTCCATCTATTGTATATTATTAACATATCAATATGTATATGTACATTAGAAATGAACGATTCGTTTCTTGTTATTTAAATTCTGAGCAACTCCGTGCGTCAGTTAGCGAACTTTAGAAGTTTTGCGAACTCAATGTGTTTTGGTCTCCAAATTCGTTTTTAATTAATATAAACCAAATCGGTTTTAATTAATATAAACTCCAAGCATAGTTAAGATTTCTAACGATTGTCTTCTACTTCGTTTATGTTATATGACACAACGATCGAGAAGAATTGAAGTAATTTATTCTTGCCGAGATAATAAACATTTGTATTGTCACAGAACGTCTTTGTCAATAATTATGAATAATACTAATTTCCTCCCTGTACATTTTTAGATGTAGTAAGAACTTTTTGTGGAGGACATTCTGTGATTTTGAGATATTCAGGTGTGTATGTGTATTTTTATATATTTTGCATATTTTTTATATACATTGTTTATAATTTAAAATTAAATATACAGTGTCCCAGACCTACGGGATCATCTCTCATGAGCAGTTAGAGCGAACTGAACTGAACAAAAAATGCCTGTATGGCATATATTGCAATAGTTTAACGAGATATTTTATAATTTCTAAAAATCGCTGAATAGTGCCTATCGCCAAATACAAACGCCCGACAAAATAAGACCGTCCGTCATCATAAAATGTTAAGCATGCGGGAAATTGTTTTCTTCAAGCAGTCTTGACCATGCAGCAAAAAAAAAATATCTCCCCGCGCTGGGCGATTGTATCGCTTATATTTGGTGGTAGATTGGACCAGGCTGAATAGATACGCATTTATTTCACGATCTTTAGAAATAAACATCTCATTAGCTACTTGTGAAAATTACAAAATGATAGCTTTTTACTCAGTTTAATCCGCTCTGTTTGCTCACCAGAGGTGATAATAAGTTTGACACCCTATATACACAGAATATCTCAAATCACATCACACGCACATATTCTTTTTTTAATATACTATATATCTTTCTTTTTCTTTGCATGTGTCAACTTTCTCAACAAGATATTATAACAACACACTATTAAATTTATTTACCTATTTATATATATTAATGATAGGAATGACTTAAAAGATAATAAAACTAATGAGAGAGAAACACAAAAATATTTTAATATAATATATATCTAGTATAGCAGAATATCCATTAAATATTTAAACAAAGATAAATGGATAATATAAAGAATAATAATTAATTTTAACAATTTTCGACCGTTAAATATTTACTACAAAATGACTAACAAAAACATTCATATGTCGTTATTACAATGATACATTACGTCGTAAAAGGAAAATACCACAGTATACGTTATGTGTACTATTATATGTACTAATATTTCTCCTTAACTGTACGTATGCAATATTTTTCAAGAATAGGAGTCCTGTTTCTTTCTAAATGAAGATCCGTCTTTTAATTTCTAATCGTTAGGTTATCTGGTTGTTGATTAAGAGGCAATATATAGTCCCATCTGATATGAATGACCTGTTTAAGCAAGAATGATTGTTTCCTAACGAGCTTCATTTTTGAAGCGATTTGTCATGGCGTATCTTGAATTGATTAGAGGAAAATTTGATACACTAAGTGTGTCCTCTACTCCCGAGGAGGATAAACACTATTGTTATCTCATGGTGGCTCTACAAAGTGGACCAAAAAACTAAAACAGGGGAAGAGAAGAAAAAGATGATGAAATGGAATTAAACCCGGATCCAAAAAATACAAATCTACCATCAAGGGCATGCAGTCACTCAATTCACCGGTTCAAAATTAATATTAATTAATATTAATTTGCTAAAAACTTATTATATACAATTAATATCACATCCAAGTAGAATACAGAAGTCATATAGTAGGTATAATATCATAAAGACATTATCATGATCTTATTTATCACTTACAAGTTTATCAACTTTGCGTTGCAATTCAAAGATAGAATTAAAACTAATAATAAATTAAGTGCCATACGTTTAACATAAAAAAAAACAAATTATATATTTTTATCTCATTTCTACACAAATTGTAAGCATAAATCCACGTTCATTCATACTATTGACGAATGAAAAAATCACAAAAAATATGGATTTTTATTATCTGAAATTATCAGTATGACATTGTTTTTGCGTTAAAGTGTATATATATATATATATATTATCGATAATCTTTATCTCGTACGCAAATATTTTTTAAACCATTTTTATCTATATTTCGAATATAGATAAGAAATCATCCAGTATTTTTCGTAAATATACACAATTTTTCATAAACATACACACATACTCTACAGAAAAGTATCGATGAGGTTTAAGTGAATGTATTTATATTAAACTATAAAATTAATTTTTACGTTATGTATAATGTCAGATGTAGCTTTTATATATAAATATAATGTATATAATATATCGACTATAATATTATTTTATAATAGGATGAAGTAGTACACAATTTCGACCATGATACAATTTTGAACAAAATAAGTATCTGAATCCAATTTTGAAGTTCTAGTTTAGGAATCTTGATGTCTCTAATCTCATTGTGTAAAGGATATTAAAAAATATTATCAATCAGAAAAAACCCAATAAACGAGAATGAATTAGAAAGGATTGAAATGAATTCAAATTTTAAGAAATACGCATTCGTGATCAACGCAAAATAAATTTTTTTCAATTTAAATGCACTTTTATCCATTTATAGGAATTGCATAGAGCACATTTCAATCTATAAATAATATCAGCTTTTTCTGTGCATTGGATCGTGAATACTGTTCAATTCAAATTTCTGAATAGGAAAATCCAATTCCATTCAGTTGAATCTAATTGTATAAAAAAGATTTGTTTATTCAATTGGATTGAGCTATACGCTATAGAAATTTCAATTTACTTTAATCCATTCTCGATTATTGAGGAATCAAACTTGAGTCTCTAAAATTGGATTTAAATCTTTCATTGATATCAGAACTACCACATTCGATATTATACCATCTACCCTTCATACATTATATTGTCTATATTATACTAGATAATAATATAATTTTATTTATAAATATCAATTATATACAATATAATAAAAAAAACGGGAAAACTGCTGTATAATCGGCGCGCCGACGTCTGCAATAGTATCGATACTATCGACATATATCGCATTATCATCGTTATTTAAATATAAGCGTCCATAATGGACGCCGCGGTGCTTCCCCCACTTCAGGCGCTACCATAAAAAGCAATGCACACAGCGGGGCAGTCGAACAAGGCGAAGCACCGTGTCGATTCGCGATGTTTTGCGGCACGTTTACGTCACGGTCGCTTGCAGTCCTGGCACGTTTTGTCTAGTCTCGTCGCCTGTGACTTATCGCATGTTTCTCGTCCGCGACGAAGATTTAAGGCATAAAGTTATCACCGACAAGCTTGATACTTCGCACGGTATCATTCGGTCCATTCGGGCAGCTCACAACTTTCCCCTCCCGGTGATGTTTTGATACACTCTCATCTCTGTCCCTCGTTTTCCCTCCCTCATCCATCCTTTCTCCCTCCATCTCTGCCGGAGGTTACCGCGCGGCTCCGTCTCGTTGACAGAGGTGTGACCATTTAATTTTCAAGATTTTACTCGGGTTCCGCATCTTTTCCGTCTCTTTTCGTGATAACAAGCGCAAGACTAGTTTCCCTGGAGTTTATTATGCTACACTCGACATCACCGTCGCCGTCGTCTTCGTCTTGCGATAGGTGCGGAAAGTTCATGGGCACGTGTGTGCGTGTGTGTATGTGTTGTGTGTGTGTGTATGTGCGCGCGCGCGCGCGCGCGACGGGTGCGTGTGCGAGAGTGTGCGTGTATGTCATTTGCTTATTTGTGCTTATTTGCAAATTGATCAGGAGTGATCAGGAGCCGAGGGCCTTGCGTTCTCGCGCGATGCTGGCTCGCGCTCCGGGGGATTGTCCTTCAACACGTTGCACGACGTGTACGTTGCGAATGTTTCACACGCTCACTCGTGACGTTTGTTAAGATATTGTCGATCGTCAGGTGTTCCTCTGGAAAGTTTAACAATATCCTCCGAGCACTGATTTTATTTCACTGTACGACGACAAGTTTTGGTACAAAAATACATTAGTGACGGTACAATCCCTTCGATTTGCGACTGTCTTGCACTGTCTTGCAAAATATGTCACTATACCTAAAATTTGACATTATCTTATCATGTAAAAATTGGAACAGTCTATAATATATTTTATCATAAATTCTAGAGTAAAAAGTTATTACTATATTGATATGTTATGCTACATTGATATAATATTGACATTGCAAAATTCAAGTATAATACAAGGATAAGTGTTTTTAACATGTGTTTGCTGTTTGTGCTAAGCATACGCTAATAGCGTATGTCTGGCACAATGTTAGTGTACATTATATATATATATATATATAGCGCGAACTCAATATGTAGAAAAACAGTCACTGTGTCATCTTTGAGTTTTACAATATTAATATATAGTATCAATGTATAGTATCCATTACAAATAAAACACAATAATAAGTATTTTTAAAGTTTGAGATATCTGAGAACACTAAGCATTGTAAAACAGTATTTAAAGTCCAATCGTGTAACATTTTGTATCTTGTAAATTGCATTGTTTGTTAAATTGCATTTGATAATCTCTATAATATAGCATGCAGCTATGTAAATTTATTCTTGGGCGAATGAAGATGTTCCTTATCTTGTACTAAAAACTCAATGTAACACATAAATTAATAAATTGTGCAATTTTTTTTCTAGATATGACTCTTTCTGTAAATATACCGCGTAATTGCTCAAGAAATTATTTAATACCTACGAATGATGACCTATGTGCTGTTAAACGACATTGAGGTGAACACGCTGTGATGGGGTGGACGATATCCACCACAGCATGGATTGTAATATGGAGTTGCCTGTTGCCGGGCTTCTATTTAGCTCCACAGGCATCTCCAAAACAAGTGCCATGCGATAAGACGAGAAAAGTTTTTATGGAGTCATGGGGAATCATCAGCGATGGGCCAATGGGCTCGAATTATACTCAAGATTCTCACTGTGAATGGCTCATTAAAGGTACGGATGAAAGGACTTATTGCTTTTTAAATAGTAAAGTAAAATTATAATATAGAATTTTTATTCTATATCTCGTTGTAGCTAACCATAGCCGCCAATTTATTACATTAAGTTTTCGGACGATGGGCACAGAATGCAGTTATGACTATGTGTTTGTTTATGATGGAGATTCCTTTCGTTCACCGCTTCTGGGTAGCTTCAGTGGCAAGACAGAACCGCAGCAAGTGACATCATCATCTGGTTATGTAAGTATATTCCACAGAAATAACATTAGATAATGTTTTGCAGATTTACGATTTCACAACATCGCATAGTTTACATCAATAATCAGTGTTATGTGGTGTGAATTAAATATGAAAGATATAATTTTTATTAATAAGAAATTACGAAAACTAATTATAAATGTAAAAATATATAACGAAATAATATAATTGAAATATAATATGAGTTACTACTCACGCAGCAATAATGAATAAAAGTGAAACATTACACAAAATATTATCATGATATAAAATATTGTTGTATTTTATAAAATATTCTAACATTACTATTTTTTTACAGATGTTGATATTATTATATAGTGACACAAATTACGTCCTAGACGGTTTCCATGCAGAATTTTCGGTCACGGATTGCCCGAACAATTGTACTCATCACGGAAAGTGTATTAATAATACGTGCTTCTGCGAAAATGATTGGGGAAGCAAAGATTGTTCCCGAGCTCTCTGTCCAAACAATTGCAGCCAGGCGGGTATTTGCGGGATAAAAAGATGCAAATGCAATAATGGATATTCCGGACAATCTTGTTCGTTGCACAAAACGCATCCTGAAGGAAATCGGTATGTTATTCTTAAATTACATTTTCTAAATTACAATTTCTTTGTGCTTTTGTACTTATTTTTGTGCTATTATTATTTAATAACAAAGTAACAAATTTTTCTTATTTTGTATTAAATTTTGCGTACATTAATATGTAATATAAATGGATGAGACATATACAAATAAAAAATTTCAATAATCTAATTATTTATGTAGGTGGCATTGGCTCTCACATTCGGAAGGTGGACTAAGGCCACGCGCAGCTCATACAGCGATCTATGTTCAAGAAACAGACTCACTTTATGTTTTTGGCGGCTATGATCTCAATTATATACTCAGTGACTTAGAAGTATATAGGTTTAGCACAAGTGAATGGGAAGATGAATATGGAAGTATATTAGGTAAATTAATGTACAAATTTCACATAAGAATTTCAAGACAATCTTTTGTTTATAATTTCTTTGCAATTGTATTTTCATTATATTTTTGTTTTTTTTTCTCTAACGTGTATACAGTGCATAATTTACACGTGTATAATTTAATTATAATGTAGAATGTGATAAAATTCTTTCTACTTTGAATATTAAACATTAAAAAACGAAAATAACTTCTCAACATTATTTTACATTCACAGAAGGCGCCGCATCTGCCGAATATTTAGATCCTACATTGATCGCTACCGAATTACAACGTCATCCTGGTGCCAAAGAGATATACGGCCTACCAACGACATCTTTATTCTGGAAGGTGCTTTATAGTATTAAAGATAACAATACTTTTGGCCTGCTCGACCGGACTGCTGATGGTCAACACTCGCGAGAATTCAGGAACATGCCTAAGGACAAGGAAATCGAAAAAAGCAGAAGCACTATTAGGATCGATAGGAACGGTGATCCAAGGAGAAAGCATCCCCGAAATATAAGACCGCGATATTCGCAAATGTCAACAAGGTAGTAAGTGACTCACTCATTAATTTAATATCTCGAAATCAATCTAGGAAATTGGAGACAATACATTGTTGATTTTATATTTTGTTTATGTAAAGATATAAAAAATATTGGTAAGATCTATATATACATACAAAAAGCTTACTATCATATTCTTTTAATTGGAATTTAATTAGAATAATAAATAAAAACTCAATTAGTCAAAAGTGATCTTTAGAATAATTTCGTTTAAAATTTTGTATGTCTGTAATTCTTTTGCTTTCTATTTGTGCAGTTAGATGTAAATTAATATTTTATTACATAATATTTGTATTCATTAAAGATATCGCAGAAACTTGGAAAACCTGTATAGAGAACGTGACGCAACAGATATGCAAAACGAAGACGTAAAATGGGAGGAGCAAATCGTAGCGGGATCCGCGGAGGAGAATGTTTTTGTTCCAGAATTTACGGATTCAAAATCAACCACAAGTGATTCGTTGAAAGAGGAAGTTACAGAGCCAACTGTTGACGAATTACCTAAACCGAGTCCTCGATATGGTCATGCTGCGTGCAAATACCAAGGTGTGTCGGCATTTATTATATTTTTTATATTTAAATTTATTATATTTTTTAGTACTAATTATATAAAATAAAACGAATAGTTGATGACCTTGCTTCAGAAAACATTTCTATTTTTTTGTTTGTTTGAATTAGCATCGAAACTGGTTTGTGTTGCGTAATAAAAGTGAAAATGAAAAAGATTATATAAAATTACTAATATTTATTATCATTGCATTATTTAAACAAACTAACGTATGATTTATAATCATAAAATTGTAAACAACACTTTGAATAAATAAAATCTTTATATTGTCAGATGGTTTTGTGATCTACGGAGGAAAGGTGGAAGATGGTACTCTATCGAACGAATTATGGCATTATAATGTGATAAAACGCATGTGGACATTACGCGCTAAAAATTCCCCTTTCTATCCGCCCAGCCTTACAAGACACACTCTAACTTTGGCAAGTGACTACATATATCTATTCGGAGGCAGTACTGTTGACGGAGAGTTTTCGTCCAGCTTATATAAAATCAAGTTGCGCTTATGTAAGTTTAAGTTTATTTATTGCCAATTTATTAAAGCAAAAAAAGCAAATTTAAAAAATATATGTTTATGTAATTTCTACATATGAGATATGTACAGAAAAATATTATAATAATTAACTCACAATTATAGCGGATCTTACGGCGATTAATGAGAGATGGATAGAAGTACGACCTCGAGGCGGTAAGGAACTTGACGTACGCGTGGTAGCGCATTCGACTGTATATCATCGTGCTACCAATTCCCTCCTGGTGTACGGCGGCGTGGTCGCCAGCGTCGCCCGTTTCAGTAAATTATCGGACCGAATGTTTGTCTTCCAACTAGATAGAAAGGTCTGGTCCGAGATCCATTATCCAAGAGCGCACTTGCGAGAAACATATGTGCCAAGAGAACGCGCCTTCCACACATGTAATATCATAGGTAATTATTTGTTATTAAATAGAATAATTTTTAGAGATAAAATATATGAATGTATTATGAGTATATATATATACACACACACACACACATGCGCGCGCGCGCGTGTGTGTGTGTGTGTGTGTGTGTGTGTGTGTGTAAAATATATAATTTTTTATTTATTATTATGACAGGAAATTATCTGGTAGTATTCGGCGGATATTCTCATAGACATAACAAAGAGGAGATCTGTTACGATAATCAGATGTATCTTTATCACCTTGGCTGTCACACTTGGGTGAGCCACGAAGTGTTAGGCTTAAATGATAAAGGTAAAACAAATTAATTTAATTTATATATTTTACACATGTTACATATTTATATCGATTTAAATTTGTTTTTCCTTTTAGATTCTCGTTATCCTAAGCAACAAGGTGTATTCGCTCATGCGGCAGATGTGCGTAACGGAAATACCTTGTTGCTCGTTGGTGGATATCATGGCAACGTAAATGCAGATCTTCTTGCATACACTTTGCCACCTATGTTAGCACCAGGAGACGAGGATTATATCGAGCCAGAGCAAATTTGCTCGAGGCACAAAAGCCTAATGGAGTGCGCAGCAAATCCAGAATGTGGCTGGTGTTCCGCGGATGAGGTATTTTATTCATTAATCTCGTTATACATATATTCATAAAATAACTTTTGTTTGTATGTTGTGATGTATGAAATTTCTTGACACATGCAGATATGCTATGGTCGGACGATAGGCAGCAATTGTACGACGAATTTACAAACTACGCGCTGTCCAGGAGTTTGTCCTGCTCTAGGCGATTGTCACTCTTGCCTAATACATGGCCAACCTGGTGGTGGTTGGGGCACGAATTTTCGCGGCAGGAAATCTGTCTCGAATAAGCTAAATTTAGGCACGTGCACTTGGTGTGTCCAAAATGCTCGCTGTCACCACAAAGATGACAACTACGGGGTATGCGGTCTGCGGGACGACACGCCTTCGCAGATACCAGGCTGGTGGGGCTCGAAAGGCACGGAGATTACCAAAGCCGAAGAGTGTCGAGAAATGGATAAAAGGCCGGGTTTGACTTTCCTCAAGTACAAGCCACCAGTGAACTTCAGCCAACCTGACTCAGTCGCCATAGTGAACGCGACCACGGTTGACTTTAATGTACCTTCTATGCAAGGTGCGAAGACAGAATCGGCATTGGGCGGCGAAATGATTGCCAGGTTGACTGGTTTTCTTAGACCGCCAAATTATTTTTGGGATAGCGCGACAGAGCACCTGAAAATTTGCGTCAGTTATAACAGCGCGACACTTCACGTGTCGCGAAATGACGATCCTGATAAACTAGTAAGTTATTCTTATTATTTAGCAACTTTGATGGTTTCTAATTGTATTGGAAAGTAAAAGAAATAAAATTTATATAATAAAAATATTACAAGACAATGTGTGAAAGGAAAAAATAGATTTAAAATCATTTAAAATAATTTTATTTTTATTTATTGAAGAGGAAATTTGTTAATATATTGAAATATTCTTATCGCGCGCATGAATCGGTCGAACGACTTCGATATTTTCAAGTTCTGCTGAAATTTAACTATCCATAATTTTTAATTTTTACTCAGGAATTAGTCGCCAATCTAACTGCGGAGACATCACAGTGTATACCGACGACATGGCCAGGTGAAGATTCAATGGAATTGCAGTCGGGTCGTTATTTGTTGGACTTCGAATCGAAAAGAATGGTGACTACGAGCTACGCTTATGCGAGCAAAATGGAAATCGTGCATAACAAGAATATGGAAAATGGAAAGGTTTTTACATTCGAGTACTTGGAACCGTATCAGAACGGTTCTTGCCATCAATACAGTAACTGTCTGCACTGTTTGACTGACTCTTCGTGCGGTTGGTGTGATATTACCAACGAATGTCTACCGCGCTCCGTCAATGAAACGGAGAGCTGCGTAAAAGATGTAGAATGGGATAAGGAGCGCGACGAGACGATACGTGAATGGCACTACTTGACGATCACGCCTTCAGCGTGCGCTAACTGTTCCAATTACATCTCCTGCGAGTCATGCGTGAATACTAAACTGTGTGAGTGGTGGACGGAAGAGGCAAGATGTGCACGAATCGGTCGATTGCCTAACGCCGTGGTGAGTTTGTACGAGTGCCCGATTCCATGCCGACAACGCTCCAACTGCACGAAGTGCCTAGACGAGCGTGGTAGATGCGTGTGGTGCGAAGCTACGCAGGAATGTTTCTCATTCTCGGTATACACATCAGAATACCAGTTCGGTCTGTGCCGGGAATGGATGGACCAGGCAGGCCTGATGGGTGTCACGTCGCGCAGCGGTTCAGCGCTCACTGGTAACGATCAATGCAAGAGCTGCAGTCGACACTCCAACTGCTCCAGTTGCTTGCATTCACTCAGCTGCGGCTGGTGTTATAGTCTGGAGAATCCTATCACTGGCGTGTGCGTGCAGGGCGACTTCAATCAGGCTCACGTCAATTGCAGTGCGATCATTAATGAGTATCGAAACAGCAGTCTGAACGCTGACGAGTCTGGCTGGGCATATGCGCAGTGTCCGGATGTGGATGAGTGTGATCTCGGCCTGCACGACTGCCATCCCGATGCGCTTTGCACCAATACTCATGGCAGCTTTAGTTGTCAATGCAAACGTGGTTTTAATGGCGATGGCAAAGAGAATTGTACTAAGACTTGCTATGAGAGATGCGTCAACGGATATTGCAGCGAAGCACCGGATTACAAATGTGAATGCAACCTAGGCTGGACCGGACCGGATTGTCGGACCAATTGCGGCTGTTATAACCATTCTACATGCTTGCAGGTAAACAATGATCGCATATAAAAAAATAAATTTGTTTTTATTGTTAATTCTCGAAAACAACTCACAAAATCCATTGTATTTTTAATTAACCCGTAATTAGAACATAGTCTTGATGACGCTGGGGAATAATTTAAAAAATATTTTTACAAACAATAAATTCTATCAATAATATTTTGTTTTCAAATATGTGTTTTCCAATACAGAATAATAATATTATCAATTTTTTGTCATATGTTTAAGCATCTTAATTTTTGATTTTCAGGGACCAGGCATTTGCGACGAGTGTCAAGATTGGACGATTGGACGTTACTGCGAAGAATGTAAAGCAGGAAGTTATGGAAACGCGACGACACCATTGGGCTGTCGCGAATGCAATTGCAATGGGCATGGCGACGTGGAGCTCGACGTTTGTGATCGGCAGACTGGTATGTGTTTTTGCCGCGATAACACTGAAGGCGATAAGTGTCAGCGTTGCAAACGAGGCTATTACGGGGATCCGCGTAACGGCGGGATGTGTTACTACGGCTGCATGTCTCGGGGTATGTTGGGCGGCGAAGGGAATGGTAAGCAAGGTCTTGGTAGTCGACATTCGCAATCTTCGCTTTGGGACAATTACGTAGGCGATTCACCGACAAGAGAGTGTCTCTGGATTGTTGGCCCCGAAACGGAACTCTCTTTAGATGCGACCACTCCGACAATTCAAAGCGTGATACAATTCACTATCCATGATGATATTAACGTAAGTTGCCAGGAGAACAGCGTGTATGTGTATGATGGTCTACCCGAATTCGTCTCATCTACCGGTGGTCACCAGAGCCAATTACTGGGCGTGTACTGCACCGAAAGCACCAACTATCCAGTCACGGTGGAGGCCAAATCCGGATTTTTAACAGTACACTATAAGCAATTGGACGAAGTGGAGGGTTTTAATGCGAGCTATGTGATAATGACGTGCAACAACTGCCCGGGAAACCGCGAGTGTCGCAACGGCAACTGTCTCTGCAAATCCGGCTACGTCGGCATCAACTGCGACGTGGAGATCTGTCCAGAAAATTGTACTGCTTCCGAGAAACGCGGCGTCTGCGACAAGGGCTATGGACGTTGCGTTTGCGTGCCAGGTTACGGTGGACGCGATTGCTCTATCCTACTCAAAAATTATCAGCTAACATTCACGGAACTATTCAATTCAGAATATTTGGCCGATCATCAGGACCACTTGAGGAAAACGTTGCCACGCTTCGGACACAGCTTGGTGGCTGATCGACGCGGTAGTCTATGGATGTTCGGCGGTTATTCGCTCAGTCACGGACCTCTGAATGACATTAGACTTTTCGACACAAAAAATAATACATGGATGCAAGTAACAGTGGAATCTACCTCAGAGGCGTCCATGCCACAGGGTCGCTACTTTCACGCAGCTGAAATTGTGCACAGTAGACAACAGATCTACGTCTACGGCGGCCTGTCAATGAAGGATGAAGATATACAAGGACTGTCGAACAATACTCTCAGTGACTTTTGGAAATTCAGTTTGCAGAACCAGCGATGGAGCCAAATTGTGCAGGACGAATTAAAGAAAGAGCCGCTGCCTCTGGCCGGTCATACGTTGACCTTGCGTAGAGATGGAGAGTCGGAGAGCCTGATTCTGATCGGTGGATTTAGTCCTAAATATGGATATCTTGACGTGATTTGGGAATTTAATCTAGAAACTGAGACTTGGGATACAGTGAACACTGTAGGAAACGGACCCGTAGGTGTTTATGGTCATTCCACGGTATATCACAGTAAGTCCGATAGTCTCTACGTCTTCGGTGGCTACACTTATGCGGTAAACAGAACGTTTATCTCGAACAGATTATATGCCTTGAATTATAAAATACGAACGTGGTCAGTACTACCACCATTTGAAGACGAAATTACCGATGGCAACAGTTTACCTCAAGCTAGATTTCTTCATTCCGCGGTTACAACAGACGAATATATGGTGATATTTGGTGGCCGGCAAAATCCTCACAACACCTCGGACTCGCTGATAGCGTACAAATACTCATGCAATCTGTGGATACGTTTGATAACGAAAGACACAGAGACGATCGGCAGTCCGCCACCACCAGCCTACGCCCACGCGATGACCCATGCCGATCCAGAGTCGAATGCCGTTTACGTTATTGGTGGCTTTGATGGTGGTATTAAGAGTCACGTCACATTGATTAACATACCGGAGGATTTGTGCAATCTTTGGAAGGATAAGATCACGTGTAGGAAATATTTCGGTTGCTCGTTCTGCGCTGTCACTACTCTCAATGGCATCAACATATCCCTATGTTTCTCGAACGAGGTATCAAGCAACCGAGGTGACAAGTGTGACATCAACGTGACTCAAGCGCAACGATCGAACGGAATATTCTGCAATTCGGACTGGATGGCGAGCAGAAAATGCCAGACCTTCAGGACATGCACGGAATGTCTGGCGGAGTGGCCGTATTACAAAGACAACGAGCCTGTTTGCAAGTGGTGTACCAACTGTCCGCACGGTAAGTGCATCCCATCGGACAAAGATTGCAACGATCAAACACAGGACATGAGATGCGACACATCGGTAAGTAACGTGAATCAATGCGGGGAACGTTTGTGTCCAGCGAGCGATTGCGAGAAGTGTTACGGTCTGGATGAGTGTGTGTGGACGAGGCAGGTATTGAAAACTAACGAATTGGGAATGGAGCTGACGGGCGAGCCCGTCTACGACTGGAATTGCGTGAAGATTAACATCTTCGAGCGGACTAGCATCAAGATGAGCAGCACGCAGTGTGAAAAGAGGTGCTCTGACCACAAAGATTGCAGAAGTTGTCTGAAGGGTACTGGAGCCGAAGGTGGATGGAGCGAATGTAGATGGTCTACGCAATTGAACGAGTGCATCTCACCATCATATCAGCCGCTTTATTGCGCTGGCGGTGTTTGCGGTTTAGTGTTGCGTAATGCTGATATGGACCACTGCCCGGAACCATGCTCAGTGTTCAAGCAGTGCAGCACCTGTCTGAAGCATTCGCACTGCGGCTGGTGCTCCTTGGACTCTGCTAATGTAACCGGTCAAGGAATATGCACAGAAGGATCACTTGAAGCTCCGGCGGATCATCCAGCGGGCGGTACCTGCGAAATGCTTTATCGTCAACACTTCCCAGAAGTCGAGTCGCCGATCACCACAACGTTGCATCCATATCACGTGGACTCTTCAGAAGCGCAGGACAATGTTACGATGTCGTTGCTCACCACGGTACTGAAACCAGATTTCTCGTGGCATTACGTCCGCTGTCCACCGGAGAACGAGTGTGAGAACGGGCATCACACGTGTTCACCGAAAAGCGAGAAGTGTTTTGACTTGGAGGAGGGCTTCGAGTGCAAATGCGGGGATGGATATAAGACCGAAACGACCTGGGGGAACGATTTCGGTAAGAAAATTTGCGTGCCCATGTGTACACAGGGTTGCGTGAGAGGCACATGCGTGAAGCCCGACCTGTGTCGTTGTGACTTCG
Organism: Acromyrmex echinatior; assembly: GCF_024713525.1. Classification (NCBI taxonomy): domain Eukaryota; kingdom Metazoa; phylum Arthropoda; class Insecta; order Hymenoptera; family Formicidae; genus Acromyrmex; species Acromyrmex echinatior. Next base: position 17,603,394 of record NC_141854.1, on the reverse strand, counting down.
GTTACGTTGGCTCGAATTGCTCCATTCAATGCCAATGTAACGGCCATAGCGATTGTGCTGGTCCGGATAAGCTTGATAACTGCACGAAATGTCATAACAACACGATGGGAAAACAATGCGAGAAATGTCTACCATTGTACGTCGGCAATCCTGCGGATAACGGTCAGTGCGTGCCATGTCTCGAATATTGCAACGGACACACTCGGATCTGCATCAACGATAACGTGACCGTACCCGATCCGAATTCGGTAGACAAGATGTCGATAGAGAAGCTGAGTAGGCAACTGGAAGAAGGACCGGTGGCAAAAGCGAAATGTATCAATTGCGGGAACAACACAAGGGGCGACAAATGTGGCGAATGCATGACCGGATATTTTCGAGGGACAGAAGACCTCCGAGACGTGTGTCGGCCTTGTGAATGTCACGGCCATGGCTTCACGTGCGATCCTGTTACTGGCGAGAAGTGCAACTGTGGCAACAATACCGAGAGCGAACCCTCCTGCACGAGTGGTCCTATAAAGGGTACGAACATGGGCGGCACGCCATGCTGGATGGTGCAATGCAGCAAGTGCAGAGAGAATTATGCCGGCACTCCGACAATGGGCCATCAGTGCTACAAAACCGTCACAGTCGACAATAAAATGTGTTTCGACTCGAAATTAATAGGTGAGCATACAATCTTGCAAACAGACTAAATCTTCATATCATCATAACGATAACTAATATATCTAACGCGCAAAAATTGTATAATATCCTGTACAATTTTTTTTATTTTTTATTTTTAAATTTTACAGTTCACTCGTAATGATTTTTGTTTCCAAGTAACTTATGTGCTGTTTTTTTCTTTAATATGAAAATAAATAATATTAACGTTATATACTAATCAATATTACTTCGATAAAAATACTGGTTACAATTTCGACCTCACTTCAATATGTATGTTTGTACTTACTCATTTGACACTTTGGTCAAGTAATTGTTTTTCTTAAATTGCAACGTTCTATTTTGTGGGAGCATCTTACGTATCCTTCGGTTCGTATCTTCTTTCTTCTACTATAAGCTGTTTGACAGTCTGCCATTTTCGCGTGTCTAAAAGAAGACCTTACTTTTCCCTATTTCAGACGAATGCAAGATGAAGCCGAAGCCTCTAAACCCTGGTCAAACCGTTTTCTACATGGTGCAACCACGATTCATGAACGTGGACATCAGAGTGATGGTGGATGTCACCCAAGGTGCTTTGAATCTGTTCTTGAGTCCGCGAGATGATTCCTTCGTCGTCATTTTAAATTCAACGACTGGATATCAAGAAGTACGATTTAATCTTTTCTATTCTATTAGTTTTTTTTTTACTATTTTGTATTTTAAAGCTCATTTATATTTAAAAATTTTTAAACAATCTATAATTTTTGGATTTTTTTGCTAATATCAAAATCAAGTATAAGTTTGCTACATCAATCTTATCATTCATTATATGTAACAGATTTACGATTTTCAATTTTTACACATTTATAAATTTTATAATGCATTTATTTATCTATCGAAAAAGATATCTAAAATATTCATCATACATCCGCAGGTTGAACTAGATAACAGGTTCAGATTACGGCCTGATCAGCCTTCTAACAGATTCCGGATTGTTGAGTTTCATCCTCACCTTGGTACGGCGATAAATGGCTCTACCATGGAACCAATTCGATGGAACACCGGACAACAGTATTTCGTGATGGAGCACTGGCTAGAGGATAATCTTGCCAGCTTTCTGACGATCGAGAGACGAAACACTTTTCTGGTGATACATAATCTGACAAATCGATTGGTACTAACGTTGCCACAAGACAAACACGAGTTGGGCCAGACCAAGTTTCACATCGTGCTACAAGCGATCGATCCGGTGAATCCGGAGCTGAATGGTCGCGCCGCCTACGGGATGATTTTCTTCCGTCAGGATCAATTGCACATCGATCTATTCGTCTTCTTCTCATGCTTCTTCTCCTGCTTCTTTCTATTCTTGGCGGGGTGCGTGGTTGCGTGGAAGGCGAAGCAATCGGCAGATTTACGCCGTGCTCGACGTCGACACGTCGTAGAAATGTTGCATATGGCGAAGCGACCGTTTGCCTCCGCGACAATACTCTACGATCGGGACGGCGGCGAGTGTAGCCCGAGCTCGCCGCAGCGTAAGGGCAGACGAGGCAAACACGTGAGTTTTCACAGCGACGTGAGACCAGTGGCTGTCGAGCCCACCGATGACGGTGTTGCGGCAGTGGCGACAGTGTTCATCAGATTACCCGGCGGCCGCCAAGCTCCCGTCAAACTGGCCCTGGGCAGTTCGCTCATACTCTTGACTAGAGTCTACCCAGTCAATAGCAGAGTGTTTTTAAGACGTAGAAACAGTCATGCGACGAACTGAACCCACGTTACAGTGGAATCTCGATCTCGACGGCTTTCGAGTTCCACATCTCGGACACAGATATTCTCGTTAAACTCTTCTGAAGCATCGATAAGAGTTACCGACGTTTGAGCAATTGCTACGAATTATAGCTATAATAAAATTTGGGTATAATGGACCTTGAATTAGTATGTAGATTTAATAGGCAGCTTCCCTTTTTGGGACAGTTTTAACACGATAAAGATAATGGACGAGATGAACTCAGGATATAACGTGAATTTTAACAAAATATACGTATTTTACTATCGGAATATCTTGCATACCACTTATCCATTTTATCTTTTCTATTAGAAAATTTCTCTTTTTGTTGATCTCACACATTGATTGGCAATAGAAATAGTAATATTGAATCTATAAAAAAAAAGTGTAAGCATATAAAATATTAACTGTAAGATTCTACCGAATTTTATTAGATTATACAAATGTTGGATTCATGGATTTGGAAACTGTTGAAAAAGATTTTCGAAATCATGGATAGAATCTATACATGTAAAATTCGCAAATTTTTTAAATTTGTCTATTAAAATTCTAAAATTTTCATGCAATTAGGATTCAAATAAGAAAATACATATATTTTATCATTTATTGAAATTCAGAAAAACGTGCTAAAAATTCGAGTTCTTCTAAAGAACGTAACGAAAATGTATAACGGATCCAAGGATCTTGTATCGTAGGTCTGTGAATCGAGCAATTTTTTTTTTTTAACTAGAGATTTAATGTATACGTAGTACAAGAGGATCGATCGTAAGATTATTTAATCTAAATATATATAATATATTGTCGTATACCATTCCATGACGAGACTGTACGTTTGTATATACAACAATCTGTAATTATATATTAATTCGTACTTTATACATTTTTGTAGAAACATTTTACGAGGCGTGGCTTCGCGTCATGGAACATTCGTGACTATTCTCAGAAAAGAAGGTGAAATCGATTTTTTTCGATTTGTATCGGTTGAACGAACAGTATTAGAATTGTTGATTAGAGATGGAGCTCAACGATGTGTACGTTAACAAGGTTCCTATGCCAAATTGATTAGGATGAATACGTGTTGAGCGTCCTAATATATAATAATATATTATTTATCGTAAGTGGGTAAAGGAAGAAGGCGAAAAGTTTTATTCGAAAAAGAAATGTACATATACACATGAAAATTGCGAATGCATGTTGCAAGCTTTTATAACTGGCGTTTGCGTACTGGTTGAAAGGCACTTATACTCAATAGGTTTGTTATCAGAGATAACGACTATGTATTAATCAAAATGTATAGGTAATGTGAATGTCGTAACGATATTGGCATTGACGTGCTTAATAATTATCGTCGGAGGCACAAAAATGGGATAATGCAGAGATGGCATTTTATTTCAGGTTCAAGAATTATAGAAAATAAAAAATATATAATAAAATGATCGCCGATGAAGCGAGTAAATTCTGCGGATAAAAAAGATGCAGGAGTAAAAATTCATAAAATTATAATTTTGTTTTTACAAATTTACACGAAAGATTAAATTTGTATGTGTGTGTGTGTGTGTGTGTGTGTGTGTGTGTGTGTGTGTGTGTGTGTGTGTGCGCGCGCGCGCGCGCGCGCGTGTGTGTGTGTGTGTGTGTGTGTGTGTGTGTGTGTGTGTGTGTGTGTGTGTGTGTACGTGTAAAAATATCTATGGATAAAAAAAAACTAGGATTTAGGAAAATAAGAATTTATAGATAAACGAGAAATAGAATTAATGTTGTAACACCGATATCTGTGAAATCGAAAATTTGCGATTGAAAATAAAACCTGAGTACTTCGCGATTACATATCACAAGTTTAAATCTATCTTATATATAATATTATATTATAATATTATAATTGTGTGACAAATATGCAATATTTCATGCTAGACTTTTTTGCTTTCACAAAAACGATGAGCTGTCTCTTCTTTATCTCATTTATGTGTTTTGTTCGTATCCTGTATTAGGATAATGTAATGATGTTGAGTAGCAGAATGAGAATCTAAAGGCCTCTTTTATGTGCATGCGTTTTCTTGTTGTATATCGCATAAATGAGGCATACGTAAGCAGGAGCTCTGGTATCCTGTGCGCCATCAAATGATTAAAAGAATGCACGAGTGCTCCTCGACCTGGAAATAACATTCGTTGATTAATTGTTAAGCGAACACATCGACGATACGACGCGACCAATTTGTTGAATCTCAGAGTCTTTTCTTGTCACATAAGTCTCGTCATTATGCGCAAATGAATTTTTTTGTTACGTCACAAATATCCTTCAAGTGCAGCTACGTATTCGAAAGAGTTTCTCTCTCTCTCTTTCTCTCTCTCTTTCTCTCTTTCTTTCTGTAGTCTGCGACGCATTTAGATCCGAAAATTCACGGTCTTTATAAAAAAATAGAAGGCACAATGTTTAAAACTAAGAATGGAAACTTATGAATTTATAAATGTAGAAATTATAGGAGAGTGAGAAATTTATGAATTAAGAAATGCCTTGTTTTCTAAATTAAAAATGAAAAAATTAACTCTATAAAATGAAGATTTAAGAAAACAAATATTTTCATAAATCCATGAGTTTATAAAAATGAGTTTACTAAAATTTATGGATTCTAAGATTTATATAAAATTTTACAACAATAAAAAGTCTACAAAAAAATTGAATAAAATTGCGTTCATAACAGCAGACATTCATATAGAACCAATAAATTTTAAGAATCCATCAATGCCTCATTTGAATGAGACCGTGGATGTTCAATAATCTAAGATACAGAATATATAAATCCTTCGATTTTCAATATCGCCTATAGATCCTTGAAAATTACGTGAATGTGGAGATTTAAAGTTCCTCCAAACTCGTGTAAGTTTCAAGGACTTCGTAATCCGTATACATTTTAAGGATCTCTATAGGATCAAAGAGATTGTCAAAAGTAGAAGAATTAACATTAATTTAATACTATCCGCGCAAAGTCACAAAATATCGTTACAATTCTCGTTTGTTCATTTGCACGCACGAGCAATCGCGCTGTCCTAAATACTCATTCGCGTGGTGCCGTGTAAGCATGTAAATTCAACTAAGTACACAGAATCGACAGTATATGTACATTTACATAGGTTTACATTCATAGAGATATATTATATATATAAAACATATATGAAAAAAGTACGATTATAAATCGGAGATCGGTGAATGTGTAATTTTTCGGTTGTACAGATCTGAGCGTTATTTCCGAAATATTCTATTTTGTATATTATTATTACATCGCGTCGTCGACGATACAGAGCGATAATCTTCCAATGCCGGCATTATATCTCAAAGAAAATCGAAGAACGAGCATGAGCATCAAGGATGTAATACTTCGTAATGAAGGAATAGGTTGTGAAACGAAAAAAAAAGAAACAGAAAATAAATTATCAACTTTCGGTATGAAAGTGTAATGTATCTTATAGTTTATGCCGCGAGGGAAGAAACATAAGGTTGTGCAAATGATTAATAAATTGTATTGCGGAAGCTTTAATAAACGTACGTAAAACCGAGCTTTCATTCGAAGCTTATGATTCCTCTATATATATTGCGTTTTGATCATTCTTTCAATCAATTCATAAAATATACATATACGTCTACTTCTTTCATCCTTTTTCATGCGGAATAGTCTCTTAGATGTACGTGTGTGATTAGAATGTAAATCATATAATTATTGTTAAATAATTATTTAAAATGACGTCTCTAATCTATAATTTAACAGCGAAATAAAATCATAACGAGATATAATTATAGCGATTACAAATCGAAGTAAAAAAAAGACGGACTAAGATTTGTATTGGTAATCTGAATGCAATTGTTTAATTACGAATTCAATGCGTCAGATACATAAATAAAATCGTAACGCAATATTATCTCGAGCTTTAGAAGATAAATTTAGCATTAAATGTGAGATGTAAAGCTCTAAAAATAACAATGAGCGAATGATGCTGGGAGTGAGAAAAAAAATATCGTACTGCGATTATAATTAAATCATTTTTATTCTCTCATACGTCGATTCGGTAAAATCTCTTAAACTCAATCTGTATCTCTCATATACATATATAGAATTTCTCTTTCATATACTACATCTATTCTCAGGACATTCGTAGAACGTTACCGGTTCGGCAATAATTATTTACATATTTTAGATTACCACGCACATTCACACGCGTCATCCATCCTCACACACACGTGTGTACACCGAATGCTCTAGGAGCCAAATTGTTCCCAGAGCACTACTGAAAAAGAGTTTCCTTACATTTTCAACAACAACAAGGGACTCGCAAACAGTGTCACCGGTGTCTAAAAAAGATATTCCAAATAGATACCTCGAGTTTTAGAAAAACAGATATACACACAAATAAACAGCTCAATCACCGTAAGAACTTCGATCTCGAATCACTCTGTCGGTCGACATGAATTTGTACCCGTTATTGTACCAATTTATAATTACATTATCTCTAACAAACGATATACACATTTTCTTTTTACATAAAATTATAAATTACAAAGATTTAACATCAAGAACCAATGAATTCACTTCCTCCAGATATTTTCGCGCGCTATAAACGACGAAAGGATGAAGTAAACTCAGAGTGTGATACTTGAAAAATATCTCCGAATTTATAAAATTAATTCTTCGAATTTTCTTGCTGGCGGCAAAAGAAAATCATTGCTTCTCCATCAAACGACTGAATTTGTCGCAGAATTGACGAGAGATTCGTTACAGACGCGAGTGTAGACAAAACCTAAATTTCGACCCTCTCCTTCCCGATATAATCGTATTAAAATACACTTGAATAGAGAAATCGCTACAAAAATCTTGCAAGATTTATAAATTCTTTTTCTAGTATTCAAACGTATGTTTTAGGGAATGACAGGGCAGAAAGGATCGTCCTTCGACTTTGTACGATTAACGCTTTGTACAATTTCGGTCCAAGTTACAACGTCCGCGATCATTTCTGGACCACGGCTTTGGAGCATGGCATAGTTTTAGGATTAATATTCGCATTTCACTGGGAAATAAATGCGCGTGCAATTGCAATGTCATAAAATTATTATATATAATTCTCTATTACGCGGAAAACTGTACATGTCGCAAAAAAATAAACGCTCTAATTGCACGCGCAACATCTGATCTCTCTCGATAAAATTCTCAGTTTATCAAAATCACTTTTGGCGGGTTTAATTTGTTAGTTTTTTTTTTTTTTGGCAATTCAAAATGTTGCTTTGAGACGTTTGCCAAGATATTTCAATGGAAATATTGGCGCAAAATCTAATAGACAAGTACAACTGATTATTTTGTTTATCACCATTATCCGCTTGGTCAAATACATAGAAGAATACCAAAAATTCAGCGATTATTTGTTACTTATTGTCAATAGAATACATAGAAACTTGCGCTTGTAATTCACTGTTTGACAAATTGTAAGCTGCAGAGTAAAAATGCCATAATTGCACGTGCAATTATTACTCAGCGCGAGACAGGTACAAGAATGCTTGTAGTTGTCCGTCGCAAGAGCGACGATCTTATTCTACATAACATTAGCCACTAGCAACGTGGCGAATATATATAATGTATTCATATCATATACATGTGCATACGTAAACATGATAATACGTATGCACATGTATATATATATTTATACATACATACGTATGTATGTTATATATTTACATTTGTAACGAGATTTTGTAAGAGTAAATAACCACAAAAAAACGAGATATAATTTAAGATACAATAATAGAATAATTTCGTTTTTCCAAAAATTGCGAGCTACCTAAACGCGATAAGTTTGACGATATTTTCGACAAGACTCGAATCTGTTTTTAATGTACGTAACGATATAAAAAAAGACATGTGTATATATAATATCTAAGTATAATGTTACTCGATGAAAATTGCGCCAATTTCCAAGCTCTGAATGTTAATAAATAAAACAAAGTAACATAAAGCAATAAAATTAATAAAGCAATAATCTTCTAATAAACCTTAATTCTATTACAAAAGGTACAAAAGATATATCTTATTTACATAAAAACAAATATATGTATACATATATATAAACCTGTCTAAAACACTGTTTAAAACAAGAAAGTCATATATTTATATATTTATATATATATATATATATATATATATATATATATATATCAATAAGAATTTCATCTACATTGCAGATGACTTTTAAGTTATTTTTGTTTTTTTTATATAAGTTATAAACAAAAAGATAATAAATTGCTTTATAATATTTTTAAAAATGTAACTATAATATTATGTAAAAGGTAAGAACGTTTTTCCTGCTTCGTATATTGTTAGAACTTCATTTAAGTAAGTTCTCTTACAAAACAGATTCGAGTCGCCTTCGAAACTTATCGTTTGTGATGTAATGCATGATCACTCAGTAATCGCGAATATTTTTCAATAGCGTTCTCCTGCAATCAATACACACATTACATACCACACACCCGTACATACAAATATACATAAATGTACAGAACATCTCAGAGAATATGGTAACCAATAATAGAAACCTTATCTCCTTAATAAAACTAAAAAATTCAACATAGCTAAACAAAAAATCTTTTAAGCAACCTTTTAATTTTTAACATTAAATATCTTCATCGATCTCTGCAAATACAAATAGAATCTCTAATTAATTAAAAAATCTTATTTTTTATTTACATTCCTAAAACTTGATTCGTTGCGTCTCTTTATTATCAATATGCCGATAGTAAATTATACTAAATTATTATACAAAATATTAAATATGGCTTTTAAACTATATTAAGAAAACAGCTTCAAATATCTTTGACAGCAATCTATTAATGATTCTCATATTTTCTGCGATATACTATATGCAAGGCATTAAGGAAGTTTTTCAATTTTAGTTAAGAGTGATGTACACTTAAGTAATAATTCGTTAAAGTATTTCGTTTAAGGTAATCGCCACATTTCTTACTTAGGTCAGTGTTCCTTAAACTGTGTTCCACGAAAATCTGGAAATATATAACAGATAATTCTACATTGATTAGTATGTTAATTGCGACAAATATTTATCCTTCGTTATGTCTATATATATATATATTTCACTATAGTTCATCCAACACAAATAAGATTTAATCATAAAAAGAAAGTTACACTGAAAAAGTTTATACTATTCCTTATGTTTTATATACAAGGTGTTCTCCTTCGTTCAGATGTCCTTTCATGCACATGCACACAAAGATATTCTTTTATTTATAATATAGATATTTGTTTAATAAAAATTAGCAATTTTTAACATTTCTATTTACTATTTATTGTTGCATCGACGCTGAAATAATCATCGCTTATTCTGTTTTTAATTTCTAATTGAAAGGACATCAATGATTGTGTAGTGAAACACCCTATAGTTGTAACTTCCGCCTGCTTAAGGAAAATCTTCAGAGGCTCGAGGCACGACAAAGAAAAAACTCTATCTCCTTTGGTGTCCCGTGTTTTGTAAGTTTAAGAAGCACTGGCGTTACATTGATCACTGCCAGCGTGTAATATCTACGCGCGGCGAGAGACAGTGGTGCATGTTAAGTTTACAATTTCCCAAGACAGATCGACTGTCTTCGGGACTAGAATCGATCGTCTACTGTACATTTTGTATTTCATCTTCCTCTATTTTCCAACAGTTGCGCCTCCCCGCGAAATAAAAAATAATCGACAAAAAACTAGCTATAGTACATAAGACACTTATTATAGTTAAAAATTAAGTTTTCAACGCTCGCTTATTATGTGTACTTCATGTATCACGGGGTCGTCAAAAAATTCGCGTCGTGAATTAATTCCGCATATTATTTCGACATGCAACAACTCCAAAGATCTGTGGAATATGGATTTGCGAAAATACATTACTTTACAGATTTAAGAGTATAAAATGAAAGATAAAGATCCATAAAGTGCTATATATGCAAGATATTATGATACTATAGTACTATTCATAATAATAATCCGAATTCACAAAGATACATGGTACCGAAATACCTGTATACATAAAAATAGTAAGAAACAAGAATTATTTAAAAGAGGACACAATTATTATATTAACACAATTATCATAGTAACAATGATTAAAATAGGTTGCTAGTTCATACTCAAAATTTGTAATGGTAAATGTCTTTAAGTTGTCTAGAAACTAAGAACTTCTAAGCGCAAAAGCGCGGAAGGATAAGAAAACCAAGAGTCTATAATATCAAAGATACATGGACCTAAAAATCCATAAAAGGATGTAAGTAAATAATTGTAAGTGTTCACGGAATCAACAGTCCTTGGAGCCAAGCGTGTATCTGTTTTGCATCAACGACCTCCGAAAGAATGATAGACAGTTTCAAATAGCATTCAAATCCGCCAGTTGGCATAGCGCCGATACTTTGGCTCGAGCTGCATCATCACTTCTTTCAATTCGTCGATTTCATCATCGTCGACATCAAACTCGCTTGCCTTGTTCTCTTTACTATCCTTTGCTTCCTTCTCTTCTTTCTTCGCTGCATTATTTCGGGCTGCAAAAAATAAAGTATTTTCTTTGTCCCATAAACTAATATTCGTGCGAATATATAAATTGTGCATTTTGCATTTTGAAAGAAAAGCTGTGCATAAACTTTCAAACAGTAAAGTTAACAGTTTAAATAAAATCTTAGACAATAACGAAGTTAAAATTTATAATTTAATTATTTATTGTAAAACTGTAGCTATTGTAAAATTGTAACTATATTCAATTTACTATAAAATTATATTATTAGGTGTTGGAATTAATTCGTAGCGTTTTACAAGTGATGGGAAGTACTTTCATTAATGTATTTTTTAATGCTCATGTGAAATAAATAACATTCTTTCATTAAAAAACGCTACGAATTAATTCCAACACCTAATATATTATACAATATTGAAATTTTCGTGATAAAGATGCAATGGCAAAGGAAGCATCAAAAGGAAAATGTACACAATAAGAGGAAAATATACATGTATACAGACAAGATACAGAGGAACACAAAATTATATAAAACAAGTGTAAAAATTGAATTTGTCTTTTAAACACTTTGTTAATAAAGCAAAGATGTTAATGTGTTTACTAAAAATAGACGAGGTCAAAGTAATTTAGCAAGGGAGCAAACGAAAAGTTCGCCAAGTGCAAGGTAAAAATTAAGTTGAAAGTAGAAATCTTATAACAATACATCAGTCTTTGAAGATTTTCGAATGCTCATAATAATTCCACAAAAGAAACGAGATAATTCTACCCTTCGTTCTGTTTAACGATTATTTTTTAACATTTCATTACATTTAATTCACGATGGGCAGAGCATTCGAAACTTTTTGAAGTTCTCTTCTTTAAACATTCCCAGCAATAGCAACAACGAAAGCTGATGCCGTGAGTTGCAAAAGCGAATAAGCAGAAAGCCAAGAAAAGTCGAAGTTTAGTGAAAGAAATATCCTTTCCATCAGTCACGTAAACACTTAGAATGTATGGCTCTTCCACACAAATACATAGCATAAATCGTCCATTCACAAGTGTGCAATCTTTGCAGACATTGTTATTCTTGTTTCTTAACAATTTTGAGTTGAAAGACTAGTATGACGAAATCACATAAGTATCAGGAAAACTCAATTTTAAGTTAAATTTATATCTGATTGAACTATGTCATGGAAATTGTGATGAACCGAAGAGAACTTATTATACTGTTCTCTTAACTAAATAATTCTCTAAATCCCAAACGAATTGTCTGGCTCTTTCAACAGCCATATGTGACAGCATATTGGTGAGAGTAACGTCTGTAAGCATATTTTTTCCCGGTGCGGAATATTTGCCACATATTTTATTCTTCTCATCTGTCGTGATTATGTTGCTGAGATTATAAGCCACGTCGAGTGTATATCACGCGTAATGCATTCTAGGATTCTTGTAGGAAGTTCCGAAGAAGCTGAGAAGAAGGCACCGCCCGGTACCCGCGATCAATATACTCACCTGGTGCCATGCACGGCTGCGGGAGAGTGCGCGACGTCTTCGTCGGAGATGGGCCGTGCCGTACTGACGATCGTACATTTGATGCTGTTGAGGTAGGAATGCGCGACGCCATCGTTTATGCTGTCGTTATCTACCAGTCCTGCCTCCCTCGCTAAGAAATCCGACGCGAATTCCCCGTATTCGTCATTGTCATCGTCCACACCGGTGTCGTCGCGCGAGGGCCTCTTTGGGACCATGCCAACCTCCAGCGTCCGCTCGGCTGCGGACTCTGCCTTGATGCATATCGATGAGCACTCCGACTCGATCCCGGAGTCCACGCTCTCCTGAAGGCTGCTGCGGGGCGGCGGCAATGGATGCGTGTCCACCGTTCCGACGACAGCGTCGTCGATCGTCAAAACAGTTTCTTCGATACCAGAATCTTGGCTGTTCCTGTGCATACTCTCGGGATTCTCGATTAGCAGCGTGCTCGTCGATGTAGTCCTCGAAGCAGACAGCTCGAAGTACGACTCCGTCACCTTGGCACCTTCATTCGGCGAACTTCTGGACGGAACACTCGGCGACAGCTCGTCCTCAACGGATGTGCCGTCCGTGGAGATGTCCGTCATGCAGAATATGAGCTCCTCCGCGTCGGACTTGTCTAGATTTGCAGACGTCTCGTATGATGGCGTGACGAGGATGGTCGGGTCGATCCGCCTGCTATCGTCGACATCTTCCGGCTGTTCCTCGGTCTCGGTCTCTTTAAGGATAGTTCGATGTGTATCGACATTATTTGGCATAAAAGACTGTCCTTCAAGATGCTCCCCGAGCGCCTTCTGGCTCCCAGAATTCGTCGTCACCGATTCACATGGTTCTACCTTAATATTTACACTTGTACTTTTATGGTCGGCGGAAATGCGGCAAGCATCATTATCAAGGACTTCCACCAGGTCCTCCTTTTCCTCTTTCCTCTTTATAGATTCGCATCGACGATCTTGGTCGACAACGCAGCACATGCTATTGGTAACTTCCTCGTTTAAGTGCTCCGAGTCAACGTCCTTCAATGACCTCGATGACACCTCGACGTCATCTGTTAATGTCGACGATGCCCAGATATCGTTCCACGACATCCCGCAGTTGCCTGGTGAATATTTAATCATGCCGACATCGTCGTCCGAATTCGTCGACGATTTCGTAGTACTTACGCTATCTACGGTTTTCCTATCATGCCCTATGTTACAAATCGGAAAACTATTATCACTAGTCTGATTAATACTGTCCGTGGTTGTATCACATGTCCTCGCCGTTAAGGCATTCGCTCCTCCAACTGCATCATTATGTTTTAAACACTCTGTGTCGTTATTCCCTAAAACTTTCGCTCCGTATTCTAAATCTTCCAGATTGTCGCGTTTTAAGCGTTCAATATTATTACGCTCTGCATGTCCTAAATTCTGCGCGTCATCACGTTTTCCCCGATTCTCATCATTACTAATAAAATCATCATTACACCCTGTACTGTCGGTCTTACTTAATTCTAAAGCAGAATATCCGGCTACATCCATTAACTTTATATCTATACATACAGTGGATTTGCTCGCTGGCAACGATGAAGCCGCCACATCCGGCTCGACATAGCCGCTATCTAATACTAAATTATCAACAAAATCATCCTTTGATTGCACACTTTCAGGTAACAGTCGATCACTAAGATCAGACTTTGTCCATTGTAATTTATCTGTGCAACGCACACTGTCCTCCGTAACACTCTTTTCATTAATATGTACAATTTGTATATCCATGGAATCTTTCTCATCGTTTCTCGCGATCCTATTGTTCTGATCTTCCAAGTTCTCGCTGCTTCTCACAGACATCTTCTCCAGATTGATTAAATAGTGCTCATTGTTATTCACAATCTCATCTCTTCCTTGATTTTGTACATTCTCATTGTCTTCAATAATCTGAGTTTTCTCTTGATCCTCAAAGCTTTTATTAGTGCTCCTAATAACTTCTTCTTTCTCTTGATCTTCTAAGTCTCTCTCGGTTTTCACAACCTGATTTTTTATCTGAACAAATAAATTACTCTCATCGTTCAAAACCTGATTCTCTTCCTGACAGATTAAATTCTTTTCATCGTCTTTGATATCATTAAATGACTTCTCTTCGTCTTTTCTCCCCACTTCATTATTTTCTTGGACGAATAAATCGTCCTCGTCATTCCTGACAATGATCTGATTATTTTCTTTAACGATTAAACTACTCTCATCATTTTCGATAATCCGATTTCGCTCTTGACTACGTGAATTACCTTTGCCGACCTCTTGCCCGATCAGATTATTACCATCGTTTCTCACAACTTGATTTTTCTTCTGATTAAATAAATCTTCTTTGTTTATCCTCGCAATTTCGACTTCTGTCGATTTTTCCAAATCTTTCTCTCTAACATTCGTATTCTGATCCTTCTCCTGATCAAAAAATTTGGTATTATGTTCAATGAGACTCGGTTGAGGTTCGAGCTTAAAAGATGCAAATATGTTAGTCAGACTCTGTAACTGCGATACATTTACTCTCACTGATCTATTTTTCAATAAAGATCCAGGTTCTGAAGACCATGAACTTTCGGTGTTAATCTTAGTTCGGCCTTCCTTCAGGTACTGCTGCAGCTTATCGCCCAATGCCATCATACCACTTACGTTCTCCTGCAAAGAACTTTTCGTGTCTGCGGCAGCGCTTGAAGAGTCTGAGAAGAATTGGCCAGGATGCTGGAACAAGGACAGAAGTTTCTCTAGACTGGACTTGTGCCTCTGCACTGACGTATTTGCCTGTTCTCGTGAATGTGACTCTGCTATGTGAGTCGAGGTAGTACTTACGGAAGACTCCAAAGCGCAAGAGGACAATCCTTCTGAAGTCGTCCAATTTACGCGCAATTCCGATGTGTCATCCGAGGATGATTTTATCAAGGCTTTATCCTCGACTACGTTAATCCTCATCGAGGCCGTATCCTCGTTCGGATATGCAGGTACCTGTAGTTCTTTTGTACTCGTATACACAATGCGCTGATCCTCGATCGCCTTAGTATCCCTATCGGGCGTCGCAATACTATCGAGATCTCTTGTAACATCGTTCGCCGCCACATCGCAATGTATTTTGCGAATCGTCATGATATCCTCGTTTTTTTCAGATTGCAATATCGCAGTTGCGTCATTCTGAACTAATCGCTCTTCTTCAGCTTTCGTTACTGCATCGCGTTCACTCCTACACGTTCCAGTAATGCTCTTATCTGTCCAAAATCGCTGTTCAACTTGGTATACATCCGATCGTTCCTCCTTTCCTTTTGTTCCTTTGTCACAACTATCTTCACTTTTGGCAATATCTTCGTTTGGGGACATTTTTGTCGATGTCGCAACTACATTAAGCGTATCTACAGACACGGTTGTGCTATCATTAGCGGCTTGCGTCACATGCGTGTCCATCTTGGTTGCGCTGCCACGATCGTCGGAGTCGGCCGTGTTGAGTGTGACGTTAAAACCGATTGTGACTGAGCTGCCGCTGGAGGATGCGACGACCGATTTGGGCGACGAGCAGTCGGCGCCGGCCGACTCGACGACCGACACGCGGAACCGCGACGGACCGCCGCTTGTATTGGGGAAGAAAGACGGGGAAGAACCGAGGGACGGGGAGGAGCCAAGGGACGGCGGTGTGACCGGCGAAGAGGACACCGAGGAGTCGGCAGAACGCAACGATGCTTCCGATACTCGACACACGACGAAGCGATTCCGGGATGGGCTGGGGATTGGACTGGCCACGGGAGAGGGAATAGGACTGGGAGCCGGGGAGCGCAAACGGCCTCCGCTAGTGCGCTTTGGCTCCAGCATGCGCGTTGCCGGCTCATCGGCGGCTAACATCACCGATCGCGACGGACTTGGCAGTGTCTGACAGGTAAGCGAGATCTTACGGGAACTCGCGTTCAGCAATCGGCTTGAATGCCGTGGACTCTCAACATCCTCGGTGGATTCCTCTAGTAGACGGCGTTCCTCATTCCGGCTACAATAATTGCGAATCTCCGCAGCCATTATTCTATACTCGTGCAAGGGACCGTCCTTTGCGTTTGAAAAATAAAGATAATTATTAAACATAAGAATTGTATGTACACACAATTATAAAACATTTTTAAACAAATTGCACGAATAACATTTTGTTATTCATAAGTTTTTAATACAAACATTATACATAAATGCAAAAGTTTCTATATAAAATAAATATTAACACTCACTATTCTTATCCGAGGTTTGTCATCCAAATCGATCTGTGTAATGGTCTTGTTCTTTTTCATAACATTCACGAGAGCATGCATTCCGCGCATCTGTATAGTATTATCCCGTAAATCTATCCTCTGCAGAAGAAAGGTATGATATAGTACACAGCGAAACATTGAAAGCATAAGCGAAAACTTTACCTGCAAAACTTGATTCGTCTCCATTATTTCAGCGAGTGTAATTATTCCATCACATGTGAGTTCCGTAGATTGCATGCCCAATTGTAGGAGAACACGATTTTGCTTCAATGATTCATTAACGATGCTCAATGTCTCATCCGTTAACATATTTTGGCCAATATTCAGAGTCTCCAAGGTTTTCGATAATGCCTAAACATAATTATTGTATAATAGAGCAGCGAGACGTTACAAACAGATATACATATGTTTTATTGTTTTATTATTATTGTTTTATATTTAACTTTTACTTATTAAAATTTAAAAGTTTCAAATTTTCTTTCGTTCGCAATTTTTATGAACTAAATATGAATTACTCTAATAATTGAGAATAATTTTCTTATTCCCAATTATGTTGTATATAAGAGATATTTACATAATAATAGTAAAAATATATAAATATTAGGTGTTGGAATTAATTCGTAGCGTTTTACAAGTGATGGGAAGTACTTTCATTAATGTATTTTTTAATGCTCATGTGAAATAAATAACATTCTTTCATTAAAAAACGCTACGAATTAATTCCAACACCTAATATATAAGAGTAAACACGGTAAAAATAATTGATGTAATAAAATAATAGTAACATTTCTAATAATTAATGTAGTAATCTCGTTAAATAAAATTCATTTGCGAAAAAAATATAAATTATAATACAAATTACAATTATTAATCATTTATATAAATCACAAAAATTATTATTATCGTAAAACATGTACCGATAATTAAAAACAATATATTAAAAACTACATTCATAATATTATTACATACTATAATCCTTGAGAAGTAAGGTGATGATTTCTTGGTCAGACGATTATTCCATAATATCAGGATGCTAAGTCCCTTGCCAGTTTTGTCCTCATTCACTTGATTGATCAGACCCTCCAATATATCTCGTACTCCGTCGTCCTGGACGTTATTATTACTAAGAAAAAACAATTCCAAAAACAAAAAAAATCTGTACTAATATCGTTACTCGCTTAAGCATAATACATGTCTCTTATAAAAATAAAACAAATTTATACATACAAATATTATTCTTATGTTCTTCAATTATACATACAATTTCTATCAATATTCGTAAATTTAAAAATATTTAGAGAAATCTAAAGATTAAATTAAAAAAAAATACTAATATACTTTACATACACATTATATTTTCGAAAAAGGTTTTCGGAAAAAAAATCGTTCTTAATTATCAAGATACATACCTAATATCAAGCAATTGCAACTGATTGTTCATTCTTAAGAGAGATCCAAGCTGTATAGCGTCGTATAAGTCAAGTCCGTTATCGGCTAAATATAGTTCTCGTATACCACTATTTATTTTTAGGGCTGTAACTGTTAAAAAAACAAAGAGTCATAATCCATGTGAAATAATTATAAAGAAAATTTCTAAATTTCATTTTAATAATTATAATAACATGTTTTAATACTGCAATATAACACTTATTTTTTCTCGTGAAAATTATGATGATGTTACTCTATTAACAAATTGCAATATAATTATATTGTAAATGCAGTATAATACATAATATTCTAATGCATAGGAAAATATTATTACAAGATAAATACCAAGCATGATAATTGCTCTCCCCGATAATCCACAGTTTTCCAATTTAAGGATTTGCAAGTGGCAAACTACTCGTAGTGCACGTGTCAGAGTGTTCATGTTTTGTTCATCAAACTTTATGTCTCCCGCTTCAAACTCCTCTAAACTCTCAGTCTAAACAAATAAGAACTACATTAATTGCACTTCTAACATTTTCATTTTAAATACATTTAATATCATAATGATACTATCATATATAACTATATAAACTATATAAAATTAACTAAAATGAAAATAAAAGTAATTTTAAAAAACAATTTTGACATTTACGATTAATATAAGACTGTCTTATAAAAATTATTTGATTGATTGTATAAGTACCTTCTTAATCATATGCGAGCACGCTTGCCAGCCGCGCACTCCGATTTCTGGATTAGATGAAATATTTAAGTGTCTTGCGGATTCATAATATTCCATCATATCAAATAATATCACGGAACTCTGTAATAGCAATTGCTCATTAATATAGACAGTATGTATATATACTAAAATATAATAATATATATCTTTTTTAGAGAAATACCTCATCAGTAAGAAATGTTCCTTCTAAAATAACTTTATTAAACTGTACTCTCTTCAGTATCTCCTCCAATGGTTCGATATGATTCTGATTCAAGACTTCTCCTCTCAAATTCAGCTCCTCGCAACGGTCTTGAGATATATCTAAATTCTATGTAACAAGAATGAAAATATGTGAAAGTGAATGCCAAAACTTTTTTCCCTGCTAAGTTTACTCTGAATCTCAAAACTTGTAAAACTTTTCTACAAAGGAATATATCTGTGCATTATTACGATTCTATTTATTCGGTAAGTCTTATTACAATATATTAGTAAAATATTAGCACATAATAAACATGTACAAAATGTACAATGATAACGAAATGCCACGATAAAGAATAAAAAAAAACTTTCAGCCAATTCAGTTTTTTTTTATCAAATAAACAACTTTCAAATGCACAGAACTTGAGATTATTACTTTATTACAACATATTGTTGCTCACACTTGAATTTAATAATGTTTTTAATATACACCACAAAAGACGGCTGTATATAATTAAATGTAACTACTTGGAATATTATGAAATAAATGATTTACCTCGAGTTGAACTAAAACATTTTGCAAGGGTTTGGTGGCATGACGAGCGCAAGACTCCTTGTATGCAAAGATTAAGTCCTCACGATTCACATTTTCAGCTGGGAACAATTATTAATAGTTTTATTTCTCATAACATACAACAATATAAATTATAACACAAATTTTTAAAATCTCGTCTCAAAAATTACATCTTTAAAAAGCGTCTCTAAAATGAATTTCTTTGTCTATATTAACAATTTCTTTGTGTATTACATTTTAAAAATAATAGGAGGGGGGAAATTTCTTTAAAAAGTTCTTAAAATGAAATTTCAAAAGATTTTTTGGGATAAAATGGAATTTCTATAAATATTGATTGTTATGCATTCTTCTGACATGATAAATGTCAGAAATCAATGTGTATTCAATTAATGTATATGTATGTCACGATATATATATATATATATATATATATATATATATATATATAGTATATATAGTATATATATAATGTATAAAATAAATAGAATATGAGTGCGTTAAAAAAAAACAGTCTGTAACATCATGGTGTATAATTATCTATTTATTTATTTTACAAGAATTATTATCATACACAATAATTACAATGAAAAAAAAATATATACATATATTATTACAGGCGTATATTGTATCAGATAAATTTTAACATCGCTATATATATATATATACCTCTCTCATCAAACTTATAATTAGTACGTAGTTCACATTGTGAAATCCTTCGCTTGGGACAGTCTATAAAAAAACTTGATAGCATAGTAACAAAATGCAATCGTGTTAAAGACAAAGAAATCATGTGATTTAGAATATTATAAAAATATTTCGACGAATAAACAATCCCTTTTGTGTCTAGATAGACAAACTTTCTACATGTACAACTTCTATTAAATTAAAGAAAAAAATTTTATTACAAATTAATTAAAAAATAAATCGCATATTTCTTTAACATATTTATATGTTATATCATATGTTGACATTTTTTAAAGTAGCCGATGAAGTTTCTTGTTGGATCTTCAACAACAATTTACAACGATGGTCCGTTAACTAATTTATACAAAGTTACAGCAAGTAATTACGACTTACTAAGTTTTAAATAATGTTAGGATTTTTAATTTAAATCTCGAGAACAAGCAGAAACAATCCTGCAACATCACAACATTAGATTAATTAATTATATCGTACATCTCTTCAACAAATCGTAAACACCATAGCGAGTCTCTGCTGGCTCTAAGAGCAATTGACATCACCGACAAAATTTACATCATGCTTGAACATGTAAAAACTAAGCATTTCTTAAGTCCTAAGACATCCACAAACTGAACAACTTTTGCCAGTATTAATACTGATTAATTACGTCATATTCTTCCGCTTGTGTCATAAATGTCAATAACAAATTGCTAATCAGTACGGCTTTTCAGCAAGAAACATAATATAACACAGTGATAATTTCGTCTTTGTTTAACATTGATAAATAACAAAGATATAATGATTTACTGTGTTACACTGTGTCATCTTGTATCTCTTGTTGGAAAGCATCTCAAATCTACTCGACATAAATTGTCAGTGCATCAGAATCCATCAACGTCATTAAATCCTAATGGTGAATATTCGGTCACTCATATTACACTGGATTAGAACACATTAAAGGTCACTTTATATAAAATATCTAAATATAGTGGCATATCAACTTTGACAATGAAATAAAGTATACATTTTGTTAAATAATGACACAGTATCATTATTGAGTACTTAATTGTTTGAAATATTCATATGCATTAATCTAGTGCATACTAAATGCAAGTGATCGAATTCGCTATTTAGTTAGCACACAGAATACGTGCTCCAAAGTGATGTGATACTCGACCCAAAAAGTCTTGTCTCTCTGTACGACATTAAAAATTGCGCCAAGTTCTTTGAATGTTCTTAACGGAGCAAGAATAGACCAATCACATTGTTTAATTAACCAAACTGTCTCAATTTGTTAATTCCTTGTCCAGGATCTTGGAGCAATTTCCAGTATTGTGAGCACAAAGCCCAAAAAAACCAAATGTGAAAAAGTGAAGGCACACATTGTGCCCATCGCGGAAAGAAAGCACCAGGATACTCACTGTGTTTCCAGGGATTATCAGGCTCAAGGTATCCTGTCACTAGGTGACTATCGTTCAAAGGAAAGCTGACTCGTCGGGGTGGCCTTTTCTTAGTCCACGCCAGGGCGCTACGCAGCTGACGGCCGTCGATCCAGACGTAGGGTGACGGAGGGAGACCACTGGTACCAAAGCGCGGCCTCCTGCCGGTGCACGTCGTTGCCATCGGTGACGGCGGCAACGGCAACGGCGGCGGCGTCGGCGTCGGCGAGAATGGCGACAGCGATGATGGCTCCGTCGGCGACGGCGACGGCGTCGTCGCATCGCGTTCGCGCTCGTTGCCCAAGGTCGTGAGCGTATCCCCGTGGGTGTGCGTAACCGAGTCTGCTCCCTCGCTCATGCTTCCAGAGCCTCTGACATATTTCGTCCGAACACGTCGGAAACGCGGCCCCGCGATCACCCAAGCACGCGCGTACTCACGCGCGCACACGACGGAATCGCGTAATCGCACGCGTACGCACGCATGCACGCACGTACGCACACACGTGTCACACACACAGATACATATACACACACCTCGTTCGTTCGTCCGCGGCAGCTACTGGCCTGGCCCGATGATCGGGCTGCACGAACGTTTATCAGGCACGTCAACGCGCCTAAAGACACATAATCGCTGTGCGAACTACGCCCGCCATCTTTGTTGCTATCAAAGTTAAGTTGCGGTTGCGCACGCCGCGAACGCTGCGCAACGGTGCGAAAAGCAAGGTTGCATTCAGCACTTTCAGGGTTGCGTTCCAAAATTCAACCTGTCAACTCCGAATATTATTGGGTCATCTAAAAAGTATCCGCGGTTTTTTGTCACTAGATGTGTGTTGATGGTCATGTATCTAGTGACAAAGTACCGCGGATACTTTTTAGATGACCCAATATTTTATCTTTGTTGGTCACCGAATGTTAATAAAGATAAAGGATACTCGGAGTTGACAGAGTTAAATTATGGAACGCACCCCAGCAAAGACAATTAATTATAGGGTGCGTTTCCATTGAGCGCCTCACGCGTCACGCGTCGCGGTATCACATCGTCCATCGCGTCACAACACGACGCGAGGAAAGTTTAAGAATAGCGTCATATTTATGCACACTACTGATAACTGAATGCGTCCGAAAATTAATGCAATGCATGAGCACATAACCTAAGGGTGATATTTCATTCGTGTGTTTGTGTTGCACAAATTTTTCAAGCCTGTTGATTGGCTTTGGGATAGAGAGATCCGAAAATCTGTTCTATACACGTTTGTCGTACGACAAAAACGCACAAATGAAATAGCACCTAATATTTAATACAATATCAAAGCTCAGTGAGCTCTTGTATCTGTTTGGTCTATATTTTTAGGGGTATGGTCAACGATGTTGCAAACGCTTTAATTGGTCAGTTTGTAAAATTTTTTCTTCTAATTAATCCATCAAATGCTTTAAAGCGAGACTTTGATCACAACTTAAATCTAACGGAATATGTCAATCATAAAGTCTCTAGATTAGCAAAGTACTGCGAACTACCGCCATTTTTGCTCCAAGCGCACAGTTATTCAAAACTTCAATCTCTTTCATTGCGATTTTTACAATTTTCAACACAACTGGGCATTTTCGATAATAACAAAATCAGATTCTTCTTTTTTTTCCAAACCTGTATGGATTTCTGATCTTTTAATAGAAATCAGATTAGGGAATCGATTCTGTACCTTCAAACAAGGTGAAAATTACAAAAGTGAGCAAATTTATTAGATGTCGACCAATGAAATTATTATAATAAATATTTATTAATATAAATAATATAAATAAATAAATTATTAATATTCTAGTAAATTCGCTCACTTTTGTAATTTTCACTTTATTTCAAAATACAGAATCGATCCCTAGGTTAGCACTTCGATGCCATTTTAGTTCCAAATGCTAATTCAGTGAATTTTCTCATTGTGATACTTTGATAATGTAGTGACTTTACAATTTAATTGCATATACTACTCACATCGCTCTGTTCCTAGTAATTTTTTACTGTTGCATCATTAGTCTCCGGAAAACGACTGTGGAATAGAAAGTGCGTCATTGAAACAACCAATTAGCGCTATTCGGAATAACGTAGAATAACGCTGATTGGTTGCTTCTATATCTGGACACATTCTCTATTCCACAGTCGTTTTCCGCACCGTGTGATTTCATCCTCATTTTGCCGTGCGAACGTTTCCGCGTCCAATATGCAGGAGCCATTACAGTCGAACGATAGGGGAATGCTTGACTGTAATTGGTTGATTCTTATATTTTGACTCGGTTCAAATTTTTGGTGGAAACTAGGTCAATGAGATTATGGGCTAGTTTCACCGGTTCAACGCCGGTTTCATCAAGCTTAATCGTAATTAACTGTCAACTGCAATTGGTCAATTCTACTAAATAGCAAACGCAGTTGGTCAGTCAACGGTCGATTAAACTAACTGACGTAACTGGTGAAACTGGCCCTAAGCAACTAATTTGTTTCACTCTAATTTATTGCACTGATACAGAATTAGTTCAAAATTTTTGGAAAAAACAGATCTCTATTTTGCCGACGTGAACTAGCCCATTGCATGCACTCACAGTAAACAAAAATGTAGATAATTTTATTTGTCATAATATTTTGAGGATCAAATTATAAAATACAACTTTTTAGCAAATTTTGCAATTTCGTAAAACATCAAAAAAAATTTCGTGATAAAATATTGCTTCCGCAACACAAAATATGAGTATGCTTATTTATCTGCACCGAGAATGAGGTGTAGATGCATTATTTAAGCAGAGAGAAATCTGATGATATATGTTGTCAACGGTATGATACTAGCGGTTAACATGTGTTTACATACACTTTAATTTTTTTCTTGCACGAACTGAATTATTGTTTATTCTGTACTGATCTATTCAATAAGATATCGTGCAAAGATATACATTATCACAGTGTATGTATACATACTGATACATACATCTAATACCTAAGATCAGTGTAAAATTGGTTATACAATCAAGATAAAGAAATAGCATCAAGACGGTATAACTCTTATAATTTTTTATCCTATTCTGTGAAATTCAGTCAAATCAAAAAAGATAAATAATAACTATCAGAAAAAAATAGATTGTAAAAAGTCAGCAAAAATGTCAGGGCCAATGGTATTGTGTCAACTATGGATGGGTGGAGTGAGTAAATTGTTTAAATAATTTGAAAAATAAATTATTTCTCCGTCCACAGATATTCCACACAACATAAGTGTTATTATTAAAAATCTGATTGTAGTTGGAGCCATATATGACAGAGAGCTTTATTATGAATGCATTTCACAAAATGGGTGAACAACCACAAACAGTAAAAGTTATGCGAAATCGATACACTGGCGAGCCTGCAGGATATTGTTTTGTACATTTTCCAACTGATGAAATGGCGCTCGATGCCATGCATAAGTTGAATGGTAAAGTGATACCTGGTTCAAATCCTGTAAGTATTAGTATGAAATGTATTAAACTATACAAATACAATATCTTATACTATACTTAAGCAATAGTTATTATTTTTAACGTTGCTTAAAGCAACAATCAATAAGACTAAGTCGAATTGATTTTTTGAAAGAAAGCCATTTTACATACATCTTTTTTTCTGATTTCATTATAGTTATAATTTTTGATAAAAAAAGAATCTATAAATCTATTACTCAAGAGTTTCATTATAAATATAGAATTATAAGTACAATAGCTCGTGTTATATTTGAGTAATAATTATTATTTTTAATAATAACAATAGTATCTAAAAAAAAAAACAAATTTATGTAAACCAAGTCCCCTTCTTGGCTATATAATGCTGAAGTGTAATAAAATTCTATTTTATTCTATTCTAGTATCTAACAATAAGTTGAATTGGCTTCTTGAAAGGAAGTCATCCTATATAATTTTTATAGAAAAAAAATCTATAAATTTTTTATTCAAGTTCCACTATAAATACAGAACTTTTAAGTATACTTATTATTAAGTATACTTATAAGTATTGGGTCATCTAAAAAGTATCCGCGGTTTTTTGTCACTAGATGTGTTGATGGTCATATATCTAGTGACAAAGTACCGCGGATACTTTTTAGATGACCCAATATAATATATATTTTGCACTATATTTAAGCAGTAATTGTTTTTTTAATAATAACAACAATCGATAATATTTAAGTTGAGTTAACTTCCAGGAAAAAAATCATACTATACTTAACTTTTTTCTTATTTCGTTATAATAGAAAAAATTCATAGAAAAAAAATTATAAATCCTTTGCCTTAATTTTACTATACAGAATTAAGCTTCTAAAATTGATTTAAAAATTTTATTTTCCAAGTCGTAATGCCACAATGTATCTACCTTCATTTTTTAAATTAAATATTTTAAGCACTTTTTCTGTCAATAAAATATTTTGTCAGTTAAAATTCTTGGTATATATACCAAGAATTTTAATTGAAAAAATATATACACACACACTAAAAGGATGACAAGGATTCTAGGTACTAAATTTTGCTTTAGCAATAAATTAATGAACATTGTATTTTCCTTGATGTGTTTTATAGCCTGTACGATTCCGATTAAATCATGCTAGCACTACTGGGAAACCTGCTGCCGAGCGAGAATTCAGTATTTGGGTAGGCGATCTGTCCACCGACGTAGACGATTATTCTTTATATAGGGCATTTGCTGCGAAATATAATTCAATCAGAACGGCTAAAGTTATATTGGATAGTTCTGGATTCAGCAAAGGATATGGGTTTGTCAGATTTGCCAATGAAGAAGAACAGAAAAACAGTCTAATTACTATGAATGGCTACAGAGGACTTGGAACAAAATCTTTGAAAATCTGCAATGCAGTGCCTAGACCTTGGAACAAAATATCGGGGTATGTTATTGTTTGTATTAACTGTATTAGAAAGTATAAATAATATGTTTGTAAAAAGGATAAATTCTTTTGCCTGGCCATGATTCTGAACAAAATATTCGTGTTTGATATTATACTGTAGAGAAAGAATTATCTATAATATTTAATTAATAATTTTACAGTTCATTTTAAATTAATGATTTTAGTTCAACACCACCGCAATCAACTTCTGAATATCCAGCATCAAACATGAATTCAGAGGCATATAATTATTATGATACATCATCATATTGGAATAGCTACAGCGCTTGGCAACAAGGTTATTATGAAAGCGAACCGACGTCAGATACTTACAATAGCTATGTATCTGATCAAAAACCTGAGGAAGACGAATTAGAATTAATCGGTATGTTATTATCTTCTTATGATGATATAAGAAAACAAATATGTTCTTCAACAAATCTTTAACTATGCTAATCTAATATTTTATATTTTCTTTTTTTTATAGAGCATTCAATCCCCATTGACATCGATAAGGTGAACAGAGAAATAATTGAACAAGATTATAATTTATGGGATGCTTTGGAAAGCTCAAAATGGATTCCTTGTGATACTATAGAATTATGCTATTAATGATTAAATTAAAAAATAAGAGACAACTTCAAAAAATATATTATCATTATTATCATTATCACTATTATTACACAAAAATAATAATTTATTTCATGCAAAAATGCTAAAAATAAATGTTGCGCAATCTTTATAAAAGGATATATTTTATCAATTATGATACTGAAGATAATAAAATCATTACTTTCCATATATAATATGAGCAATTTTTATTGCAAAAATAAATAATGCATTTCAGTTGCTCAATGTTTTACATGTGGTTTATATATTCTGCAGCTTTAATATCATTTAAGTCATTTAATATTTGCTGATATAATTTTACAAAAAATACCTATGGCAGTATATTTAATGCTGATAATTATCATAACACTATGCTTTAACTATTACATACTCGTGGTTAATGTGTTTACATACATTTGATACTCGTATTTTTTTTGCAAGAGAATCGAATTTTTATTTTCTTATTGATTTTTATTCAATAGTAGTGATTGTATGTAAAGCAGTGTATTACGATGTGTGTGTGTGTGTGCGTGCGCGCGCGCGTGTGTGTGTGTGCGTATATATTACACACAGCCCTGGAATTTTATAATAATTCATTTTAGAAATAAAATGAATTATGTATTCAAAAGAGCAATATATTTTTTGTGTACTATCATTATTTCTCGCTCTATAAAATTATTCAATACACAAATTGAATGGCAAAATAAATAGGCATATAAAAAATTCCACTATCTGATAAAAAAATTAAAAAAATAGATTACACGACCCTCGTTTTGCACATATGTTAATCAAGCCTTATCATATTCAACACAATCTCCGTCGCAAAATAACTATATCTACAGATAGAAAATGTTTTATACATAATTTGCAATTAGTATAAAAAATTTGTTTACACATTTATATATATGTGTGTATATACATACATATATATATATATATATATATATATATATATGTATGTATATATATACATATATATAAGTGAAAAAAATAAAAATTTATCTTATACATAGTTTACATAAATTTACACCAAAATTTAATATCCTATCAAGGAATATTCCAATTTTTGTAACTTTATATGAAGTTAGATTATAATTAAATGCAAAAGATCATTTTTCAGAATCGTCCACAATATCAATCGGTTCGGTATTTTTCGATTGATTGATCAACGATGGCTCCGATAGCTGATTCCCAGACGCCGTGCTAGATGTAACTTTTGTGTTAGAGTCATTGGAGGCAACCATATAAACTTGTAAAATAGTATTTCCAGGATTCTCTGCAGATTCTTTCGAGACAATTACTAAGGCTCCTGGTTCTATTTGATTACTATTTGGTATCATCGACATAATATTATCGGAACAAGATGTTTCCGTGTTTTCGCTATTCGTAACTTGTGTATTTACATACTCTGTAATTTCCACAGCTACATGTGACGGTATTTTGTTGTCTATTGGTAATTCTTTCTCTATATTATTACTGTTACGTGTAGTTAAGTCAGGCGCTTGTAATTTCCTTATTTTTTTCGATAATCTGCCAGATCTAGTCGGTCTGAGTTGATAAACTTCCTCAGAGCTGTCCGAATCAGCATCTGTACAAGAGCTATAATCATCGAATTTGTTGTCCGAACGCTTTTTCGATCTCCGCGCTTTTTTTTTTGCTATTTGTTGCGGAACGTTGTTTATATCGCTACAAATTTCTATATCAATTTCATCGTTTGTCGTCGACACTATAGTATCTTCAGCTTCTAAATCGTTGGGTAGTGATCCACATTCTCCAATACTTTCCGCTACTAATCCTGCAATTGTTTTGGATTAATTTTCCATAAATATATGTAATCATATAAAATATAATTCTTTAATATGTTCCATTTATTAAGAAATTTTCTATTGTACTATTATTAATCACATTA
Organism: Acromyrmex echinatior; assembly: GCF_024713525.1. Lineage (NCBI taxonomy): Eukaryota > Metazoa > Arthropoda > Insecta > Hymenoptera > Formicidae > Acromyrmex > Acromyrmex echinatior. Next base: position 17,574,216 of record NC_141854.1, on the reverse strand, counting down.
TTTAATTTATAAAATTAAAATTATATCATACTTACGACGCTTGCGTTTTCTTTGATTTCTGCTCAAGGATTGTCCACTCTTAGATTTCTCCGGTGCTTTTTTGTTTGAGTTTTGTATATTTTCCAGATTTTGTAGCATTTCTAAGAGCAAAACATATTTTGTAATTTATTTGTTTACAACGTATAATGTGATAATTATAATGTGTATATTAAAACCTGAAGAAGGAAAACACATACGAAAGATGTTTCAAGAGTATAGAAAAATGTTTATTATTTACATAATTACAATTTGAAATTTAACTACAATTATAATAAAATCATAAACATGGTATAAAATAATTTTTAGTCAAAACATTGACTGCGTTCAACAAAGAAAACCGATCAGTGAGAATCTAATATGTAATTGATTTTTATCTTTAGTTCTTCGCTGGATCTAAGTATAGAAACTAATTATATTTAAAAAATCACTGAGCACTCAATTTTCTGTGCTGAACACAGCCAATTAAAATCGAAACAAAAAATGCTTGCGATTTTACTATGACTTAGCAATTAACTTTAAATTAACTTTAAATTATTATAATATCAGTATTGAGAATAGAATGTATATATATATTTTTTTCTTTTTCTACTTGAGAATATTCTCTCTAATAATTTGTTAATAATAAAGTTTTTTTATACCTATCCTCAAACATTGTTTTATATATTTCACAACTAGTATGTATAAAAGTAGAAAAACCTATAAAGGAACATACCCAGTTGCTCTTGTAGCATATCAGTATCAAATTCTCGATGATATTTGAGAGCTTTTTCAACTAATTGTTGGTTAACTCTTTCCTCCTTCTTATATTTCTGTTTAATTTCTTGTCTACTTCTATTTGGAAAGAGTGTCTGCATCAATAAAAAATCTGTACCTACTACATTTAAAACTCTATAAAATTTAAATGTTTCCCATTTCGGCCACTCCTTGCTCCTTTTATGCCTTTTATAGAAACCGCCACTATGGAAATTATCATCTTCTATAGTAACATTATTCGTCATCATTTCTTCATCTCTTCTTGCATCCGTCTGCTCTATCACAAGACTTTGTTCGTCTATTATCAACTGACCATCGGGACCCACTTTCACTTGCGGCGTGGGCATTGCCGATGGATCATCTTCGTCTTCCTCTTCCGGTATTTCCACTGGTCTATAAAAAAATAAAATCAATAAAATTCTTGCACAGATGTTTTATATTTCACTGTTATAATTTAGTATACTTACTGTAGTGTAGTTATTGATTCAATTCTACGTTCAGCTGATAATTTTTTCATAGGATTTGTCACTGGATTATAATATATCAAGTCGTACATTTTCAACTGACTTCTATCAGGTGCTCTATTTTCGTGTTTTAGTAAAAATTCCCTTCTAGCTTCGGCTAACTTTCTCGCAGATTCCGAAACTAGCGTACGTCTTTTCTGCGTTATTTTAATTTTCTGAGGACTGTTTTGATTGTCATTAATATTAATTTCCTTATTGCTTTGTACAGAACAGACAGAATCATTTCGTACACGGTTCGGCACGACGGATGCGACTCTCTTACTGTGTTCATCCTCGGATTCACTTGCGCTCGCACCGCTTCCTTGTATACTGTTCTTTCTTATTCTACCACTACTGTCCAATCTTGGTGTAGGTCTCATAAAACATGGACGATTCTGTATTACTTTTGTAGGAGAGGCTGAAAAATATGTATATTAAAAAACATATAATTACAAAGAAATTATATTGTTTATAGAATCTTAAAGATGATATTATTATAGATATATTGATAGTAATCAAAATATAAAATATTGTCATGTGTCTTCCAATTTAATTTCTTTTTATCTTACCAATATCTGTTACTGTAGACACATCTGATGGCGAAATATTTTTTTTAATTGATTGATCAGTAATTTTGTCAGGTTTGAATTCAATTGATGGAGATTCTTGAGAGTTTGGCTTTGCCTGAACATGTAACTCTTGAGAGTTTGATTTTGTCTGAGCATGTAATTCTTGAGAGTTTGACTTTGTTTGAGCATGTAACTTTTGAAAGTCTAGTTTTAATGGAGATGAAGATTTTTGAGAGTTTGCCTGAGCATGTAACTCTTGAGAGTCTGATTTTAGTGGAGATGGAGATTTTTGAGAATTTGGCTTTGCCTGAGCATGTAACTCTCGAGAATATGATTTAATTGGAGAACATAATTCTTGGGAATCTAGTTTAACTATAACTGATTCTCTTAAATTGACTTTGTCTTGTTTCTTCTTAGTTTCTTCTTCAACCTTTGCAATATCTTTGGCAGCTTCTCGTTCTGGTATGTCAATACAAGGTACATCTTTCTCTTTCAGTTTTTCTTGTTCTGATATATCAATACTGGATATATCTTTTTCTTTTTGTTCTTTTTGTTTGAATGTATCAGTCTTAATCACATCTTTCTCTTTCTGTTCTTTTACCTGTACAACATCTTTGGTAATTTCTTGCTCTGTCTCATTGATATTAGATACGTTTTTTTCATTCTTTTCTTCATCAACATCATTGTTAGTTTCAGTAGAATCTGCTGAATTCTGCGTAGGCTTTTTTCGAACTGGTACAGCAGCCAAAGCTTTAATACGCAATCGACGCAGCATTATTGAATATATATTTCAAAAGAATCTGTAAAAAAATAAATACCAATGAATCATAAAGCAATAATCTAGCTTATCAATAAAATTATAAAATCATACATTTGGCCTTGTGACCTATTTTTTTTTAGCTAAACTTCTTGCACAATTCTTTTCTCTTTTTCTTTTTACATTGGAAAGAAAAAAAAGATTAACTCCTACAAAAAATTAAATTAAAAAGAAATCTGACCTATTAATTAAAAATTGCTGCAATCTGCTTTTCAACTAGATATTCTGTCAATGCAGAAGGAAAGAACCAAGAAAGGACATAACAAATCAGCAGATATTAATAGATGTAATAACGCCTCTCTATTTCACGTTTCTTTCGCGTATCATTGCGAGAAGCAGTTTGAATATCACAAACATGCGAAATGTCTTTTCTAAGTTCACATCGGATGGTAGAATAATAGCATCAACCTTTTGACGTTATACAGTGTTAGATAGTTACCCTATTTCTTCTGTCTTAAATCATTTATTTTCTTCACAAAATTAAATTTATCCTGATTTTTTTCTTCCTTCTCTCTTGATCAAGTTATAAATATGCTCTACGCGAGATGTCACATGTATTTGGAGGTTATCTCGTTGTATCACTCACCGACGACCGAATTATTCTGATGAGCGAGCGAAAGGCGGTTTTCGTAGTTCGTCGAAAGTTAAAGAGACATCATCGTATCTCCGATGATCCTTCACTATCTACAATATATACGGCTACGTGGTATCACCTTGTTATTGCGGAACACGTGGAATCACATGCGACCAATATGAATTCGACGTTGTCGAATAACGAATACATTAGATTCAAAGAGAGGAAGTCATTCGCGAGCATTGATCATTATTTTAATAACACCGTGCATTACGCTCATCCTCAGTCTTATCTTCTCAACTCGTAAATATGTGCGTATTAATGGCTGCATTCAGCAGAACGCAACAGTTTTGCAATCGTTTTATGATTGTCTGCCGAGATAGGACCGTTCCTCTTGATCTAAAAGCATAACCCAATCAGCGCGAAGAAACTTCCAACAGTTGCAAAATAAACGTTCTGTTGAACGCAGCCAATATGTGATAACATCAATCACATCTATTCTCTTTCTTAGGGGACGCGTCAGAGCGTCAAGTGTTTCTTAAGTTACACCTCTCTCTTCTCTTGAGTTTTTTTTTTATAAAGAAACGTAATACAGAAAGGCTAATTCTACAATGTGTTCTTTGTCTCCTGTTTCTTGCTGTTTGTCTCTTACCTTTTTGGTCAATAAGACAAGAAACCAAGGATTTTATACGATTGGTTTATACATTTAGATCCAATGAGGAACTAAGGGCAAGACCAATCATATTCAAGAATTTTACAACAGTTGCAAAGCTGCTTTCTCTGCTGAACGCAATCATTTTTTTCCTGTTCAATACATATTTATTTTATTTTAGATATAAAGCATAATAATAAGTCTGTCGTTTATTTCTATACTCATTGATAAATATACATTTATTTTACTTCACTTATTACATCATGTACACCAGTTCAGAGAGTGCAGGAATAAAGAAATAAAGATGATATAAATATATATAAAGAATTATAAAAAAAATGGACTTGACAGTTGTTTACCGGGTGTCATATAAAATAATTTAAAAATTTTGGGATAGTTGATGAGCTTGTGCAATGTTTATACGTATATATTTAACATAATTATTTATCTTACACTGTATAAGTATAAATAAAATTTGAAAAAAGAAAAAATATTGTACGTACAAAACATGGAAATTCTATTTGAAATTTTCTTGTTTTGTATTTCTTAATTATTCTTCAAATATTAAATACACATATTTTTATGAATAATACAAATACTTACACAAATATTCATAAAATGCTACAATGATATATTTTTGCATCTTAAACTCCTAAACTTCATGTAAGTGTCAGATAAAAATTTACAATTTCATCAAAAATATTTTATTTCGTTATTTACCTTTATTACTTTATTTATAATAATAATAAAAATCTAAATTTAATGACTGTCCATAAATTGTATATCCGACAATAACAGTACTGTATTTGGTAATGGTCTAGGTTGCGGGCTAAGTACTGTAAATGTTTGCCTCTCAACGTCCACATTAGTCCTGTAAATGAGAAATATATTTATATATCTTCATAAGAAAAATAATATCAATTAATCCTCTGTCTACAATGGATCTTTTTCGACATAACGGAAATTTCACTTTTGAATTTCTATAAAATAAAAGAGAAAATGGTTTCCCCTTCTAAAATAATTGAGAAAATTATTTGATAATGTAATAGAGATGAAAAGTAATCCTGAATTTTTTCATATTTTGTAAAAAATCTAAAACAGAATAAATAAACTTGGACTAAACAAAGAAAGATACAAATTGTAAGAATTAATGAAGAATTAATAATCCCCAAATAAATATCAGATCATTGAATATCAGATTCATATACTAACACACAAACGAATCCAGCTACATTAGTCTGTACGACGTCATCCTCAGGAGAATCGGCAAAAGAAACAGACAGCAAATGATGCAGCAAACTGGGTCCCGGTGTAACAGCCACCAGTTTTGTCAGATTGTCCTCCGCCTTCATGCCCAATGGCATGCAAGATGCTGGTAGAACAGGCGCTCCAATTTTGTACAATCTTGCTTCGTTCCACTTTACCTCGAAACTATGTGGATATAGTGGTGTCCGCGAACCATAGAAATATTCTCTAACGCCCTGATCTCTTGCTTCACTTCTTTGCGCCTGGCTTCTCTCGACAACTCCGCCACTCTTCGGCAGAAAGACTACCTTCACAAAGTCTGGCATATCTCTCACTAATTCGTTGTAGAGTCTCTCTTGATCCAATACAAGAATCGCATCCACTTCAAATGCTTGTGCAGCGTGAGTGAGCAATTTATAACCTTCTCCTTTGATCCAGCCGCATGTATTTATAACAATCCCTGATGCTTTGGCTTTTTTATTGGCTTGTAATCTATCTGAGCAGACTTCTGCTAGACGTGTTACAAGTAAGTTGTATAGCGTTACATTGGTTTGTGGCGATTTATGCCCGAAATGGAACACCAGTGGAGCTTGCTGGCTGAAACCTTCCACTATATTGGATGGTCGTTCTACCAACAAAGCACCCACAGTCCCAGGAATCGCTATATGTCCTTGACCAACATCAAGATCAACAAAAATTGGTCTTCTGCCCATTCTAACAGCATAGTTCAATAATATCCTACAAAGTGTAGACTTTCCTACATCGCAAGGTCCTACTATCATTGTTATTGGTCCTCTAGTATCATCCTTCTCTGCCATCTCTCTCATTCGCTCCATTGCTGCATGGCAATTCAAATACAGACCCATAGGAGTCTCCTTTGCTACATAGCTGACATCCGTTTTCCCGACTAATTCAATAGTACAACCCTGCCAAGTAAAAACTGCAACTTTTGCACCAGCAGTAAACTCATACTTTTTTCCTTTCACCAATTCTGTTCCAAAAACTTCTGCCAAGCCATTCTTTAACTGCAATAACAAAATTTTATGTTACACGATAAAATAAAAAAAATTAATAACAAATGAAATAAATTGTCTATAAAAAAATTATGTCCTATTACCTCCAATGTAACTTTTTCATTTTTGCTCTCCAGTTCAAACCTCAATTCGCAATCTGGATCCAATTTAAATTCTTGCACTGTAGACTTTTCGTCGGCCATTTCTCAATTATTTTGGATAAATTATACACATAAAATTAATTACACAAAATCTGTTCTTGACGTTGAATTAACCTTGTGCTAATTTTTTCGCATTTCACAATATTTATCAATTCTTGCAAAACACGAAATTTTGTAAATATTTATGAACGAAACGGTAACTAGAGCGATAATAAGATTGTTATAACATCCAATATAATGAACATCTCATACATTTCATCCAATCTCGTCAGAATAAAGTACAAACATTTCTTAACTGTTCTAAGGCCGGAATCTGACTACGTATTGAAGAATAAGAGTTGAAGAATAAGATTGAAAGATTGAAATTTGACCAATCAGAATGGAGCTAAAACTTCTTTGTCCTCATTGGTGAAATTTCAATCTTTAATCTTTAATCTCAATCTTCAATGCATAGTCTAATTCCGATCTAAACTAACTTTAAGTTCGTTCGTATTGCTCAATCATACTTGTTATCCTAAGCTATGTTCCAAAACTTCCTCTGAGGAAAATTTTACTCGAAATAATTGTATATTACCCATATTCATAGTCAGACCTTATATTTAAGGCTTCTTTAAATTTATCTTTAGATACTCTATGAATTATTTCATTGGTTACTGATCATCTAAAGATAAATTTAAGGAAGCCTTAAGTACAAGGTCTGTGAATGCGAGCAATAGTCATGTAACGTACTATAGCACACACACCCACACACACACACACACACACACACACCCCGCGCGCGCGCGCACGTACATTGTACTATACATATAGAATAAAATCTTCCTCGGAGAGGAATATTGGAGCATTAGATATATATAGGTTTTTATAAATTTAATTTAATTCATGTTTTTATACGTATAAATTCGTTTTGAATGAATAATGTTATAAAATGCATTTAAAACGAACAGACTTGTTGACACGCTGCCGATTGGTATATCTGCCCCATATATTGTACAGTATAAATGCAGAAGATTAGGTTGGCAATCCTGCAATTTCGCCATTTTATGATATTTTGCGTTGTTTTATGCGGTGACGACTTTGTGATGTGGTCTGAAAGTTCGCAATTTTTGTAGTGGGTTGGAAATCAAAATAGGAAATCAGAGAAGAAGAAAAAGTTGACAATTTTAGCTTCAAGAGCAATTATGCAATGCAGATTTATGCGATATCACGTTACCATTCATCACGTAGCATGTTCAGTGTGGTAACTGATACAGCAGGCATTCGTTAAGTTTTTACGATTAGTTACTCATTAATTTGCAGTTTCAACAGTCGCATAACGTTTCCCGTTTCATAACCAAAGTAAGTTTATAAACATATATTACATCACAAAATCTTCTGCAGTGAATACTAATAACTTATAATTTAATACTATAACTTATAATTTTTTCATGATATTTTTGATAATTTTGATATTTCATGATATTTCATGATATTTCTTTTTGATATTTTTTTTTATTAATAATATAAAATAAATCTATATATATTAAATATATTTCTAGATGCGTAAAAATCAAAGCACAAAGGCTCCAGCTGCAGTCTCCCAGCGTATTACTCGTCTGAAATCTCGTGAAATGTCTACCAAGCCTGCACCTGAAAGGAAGCTCAAATCCGAAAAAAAAGTCGTCATTGTCAATAAAAATTTAAAAAAAGTCAATGTTAGTGCAAAAAACAAAACTTTGCACCTATCAAAGGAAAGTGTATCTCTAAGAAACAATCGAACACCAGTGAGACGTTTACGTCCTCGTCAAACTAGAAGAAATTATTGTGAAGACTCAAGATTACTGCAGCAATTCATTTCACCAAAGCAGCAGGACAGTATGGTGATAATAGAAAAGTTGAAAGAAAATGTAGAAAGTAAAAAAGTACCTGTATATAAAGCTGCAGAACCTGAGAAATCCTCAGAAGACAAGAAGGATGTATATGATTTTAAATTTGACTCAAATGACACTAAAGAAAAAGCTCCTAAAAAGAAATTAAGGAAAAGAAATGTTAACAAAGAGAAAGGCAAACCGATCAAGAGAACAACACGTAAAAAAGTTATTGCAAAAACACGTAGTCATAAGATAATTGAATCTCCTAAGATTGATGCAGATCCTTCTGTGAAGATTATTCAGAATGATTCTCCTTTAGAATTTGTAGCTACAACATCAACAAAGGAAAATAATATGAAAAAAATTGAAATAAATAAAGATATTCAGACACTGAAAGAATTAGTAAACAAGAATATTGAGAAAGAGGTTGAATCACCAAGAATAGATGCAGATAATCAGATGATACAAGTACTGAATAATACTGGAGGCCACATAGAAGCACCAAGAGTAGACATAAATATTCATGAAGCAACAACTTTTTCTGGCACATTTATAGAGCAAGTTAGAAAGGAAAATACAAGCAAGCCAAGAATTATATCTATTGAAAATGCAAATAATATTATAGTCACTACATCCCCACCTAAGAAAACTGACGTGCAGCCCTTTCGGCCCAAGAATATATTTGATAATAAAACCTTATCAAAAGAACATGACAGCACATTAAGATCTACCGTATTGATGAAAACTTTGTCCCCCATCGTAAAGACGACGAGTACTTTTGATTTTGGAAGTCCCTGGCGACCTCCAATATTAACGTTCTCTAAAACTAAACACTTTATTCAAAGTACACCATATAAGGACTTTGAAACAAAGAAAGGAAATAAAGAAATAAAGAAAAAGAGCATTGAAATAAGTAAGGAGATCATGGAACCAAATAAGGAGAACATGGAACCAAGTAAGGAGAATATGGAACTAAATAAGGAGAATATGGAATCAAATAAGGAGAACATGGAAATAGATAAAGAAAATATAGATATGAATAAAAAAAATATAAACCGAAGAGACAAAGAAAGAAGAAAGAAATCTATCAGTCCTCGCAAAAAGCACGTAATTCTGAAGAAACTTCCAAGTCTAGAAAATCAGACTCCACAGAAACTTCGAGCGGCAGTTGCACAGAAATCTGTTGTACAACCAGCACCTGCCAGAATATCCCTGGGAGAAATAAAGAATGTGTTATTAAGACCTAATAATAATGTTAATGGAGATAACAAACAAACAATAGAGCCAATGCATACTGAAGTTAATAAGTTGATCATAGAGCAAAAGAAACAATTTGTAGATGTTCTCAATTTTTCCGACACATTTGATATGTTGCCTGAAGATGAAAAAATATCAAATGTTGAAAATGAAATTCCCTTGTTTATGGATTTAGAACCTTCACATTTTTCAAAGGTATTTATTAATATTCTCTTTTCGAAAATAAGTAGCCAAAATGTGGCTTAATAATAAATAAAAATTAAAACAATCACACGTAAGTTGTTCATCACAAAAGTTATATATTTAAGATATTACTCGTTAACAATATAAAAACAAACGTTTCGGCCATGATTTGGCCATCTTCAAATGTTTATGTTTTTATATTGTCAACAAGTAATATCTTAAATATATGATTTTTGCGATGAACATCCCTTGTTTTGCTCTTTATTGTTTGTTTTTGTGTGTGTGTGTGTGTGTGTGTGTGTATATATAAATAATATTTTGAATCATTAACTATGTTCCTCTAAAATTTTATAGCCACCTCAACATTCATACAGGAGAAAACGTGCCGTAAAGTTCGATTTTTCAGAAGATAACAATGAAGAAAATGAAAATATCAAATTACATCCAAAGAAGAAAAAACCTACAAAATCGGAAAAAGAGCACGAGAAAAAAATTAACGAATGGATAAAAACAGTTAACAATACATTCCAGGAAATCGAAGAATATGACTTGTTTATTGAATAACATAGAAAATGATTGTTACTTATACTTCAAAATTCTAAAAGACCTGAAAAAGTTCAAAGCTGCACAAATTAATGAGTTTAAACTTTTCTTATTTTTTAATTTATGTTTGAAACTTTATGGTAACGATATTTAAATGCACGTTTCTCCTTTATATTCTTTTATTTCGATATTTTCTTTACATATAAAATTATATCCATAATAGATAAGATAGTGATTAAAACGTTAGAATTACATTAACACAGAAAGTAAGTATTATTTTATACTTTTCAAATCCTATTAAAATTTTATAAAAATTTATCTTCTAAATATTTTAATATTTTCTTATATGTATTTTTTTATGTTTACATGAAATGTAAGGTAAATTTTATGAATATTAATAGAAATTAAGATTGCGTGTATTTATGACATCATAATTATATATGAAATAAGGAGATAGGAAATGTATATATTCGAGGATATTTAAGATGATAAAGATCAGCATGTAATACATTGTATATAATAAAATATTTTTAAAATTTATTTGTCTTGTATTATTAATTTCTAAACTTGAATGATTATATATATCAGGGATTGTCATCAATTGTTATCAGATATTCACATTGAATAATTTTTTACTTTTTATTAGTTATTGTTTATAAAACTATTTAAATATAAAATAATATTTTTATTTTTAAATAAAATTTTGATAGACGCAAAATGAAAATATTAAAGTAATTTAGGAGTAATAATGATGACTTTAGCCAAATTCTGATTAACTTAATGGATTTCAATTATAAATATTGTAGATTATATATATATATATATACTTATTAAGTAATATCTATGTGTATATTAGGCATGATTCCAATATAAAATTAACTTTAGAATTAGAAAAAGATAAATAGTAAGGTAAATGAAGATTAAAGTTAATCTACATTGGTAGAACCGGGTACATTTCTACCAATATAGATTTACTTTAATCTCGGTTTAATTTAATTTTCATCCTTTTCTAATTCTTAGAACCAAAAAAAAATAAAAAATAAAGATCAATCTATATTAATAGAAATGGGGAAAATTTACATAAAAATACGATCTAGCTGCTATCATATTTATCCTTATTTGATTTATTAATATAATTCTTAATTATGGATAGAGTTATTTAGTTTTTCTTATTTAAGATATAGGAAAAAAATTCAATTAGGAAACGCACGGAAATATATAGTTATAAATTTTGCTTTAAACAATTCTGTCGATTGAATTAATCGGTGATAAAGTTAATTTGAATTTAATTAAAGTAGCTCTAAGATTCCGCAATTGTTATTTTTTTTGCATTTAAATTTTTCAATGAGTAAAAAACTATTGACTAAAATAAATTACATTTTATTCCAAAATTTAGCAACAATGTGATGCAGCTAACCAGGTTTTCCATTTGCTATCTCTTTTGCCTAAAACTTTACATATTACTTTTTAGTTTACATTTTAAATTATAACTTTTTGTCTCATGATTTTAAATAATTTTACGTTTCTCTAATTCTAGGCCACATTCCAAAACATCTCCAAGGAAGATTTTACTTTATATACCATAGTATATGTTACGTGTATTATGTATATATTTCGAATAAAATTTTCCTCGGAGAGAACGTTTTAGTAAATGTATACCCAAGGACTTCGATTCTTTCTCTCGGAAATTTTCACAAACTGAGAAATGATCTCTTTACATTAATGCTCATAGTCTGTGTGCGATTAATGACATAATTAAATCTTATATCTGCTTACAACTAAATTTGACATAAAGACAAAATAATTTGAATTTCTGGAAATTCTAAAAAAGTAACGAAGGGATATTAATTTGTAATCGCCCCTAATTTGTAATCGCCACGATTTTTAAGAGCTGGTTTTCATGCCACGAATATACGACCAATCAGCAAAAAACTACGCATTAAACGTGCTACGCAATGTAAACAGCATCGTGCTTTTGGATGCATCCATTGTATTGTATATTGTTAGTTTTATCACGTTGCGATCCTAACCTATGTGTTGCACGAAAAGCAACATTTTAAATTTAAATAGACAGATTAATAACGTTAATATATTATACAACATGAGATACTGACTTTAACAATATAATTATTCGCTAAAATATATGAATGAATGAATAAATGAAAAATGAAACAACTTAAAGCGATTATCGAAGATGTAATTGTGCAATCAAACAAAATTCAGCCAATTATTGGTAAGATAAACGGTTTTTCACGTTATTGTATACTAATATATTATACTATAATATTATTCATATTTAAACGTACAATACCTTATTTATATGTTTAAAAAATTATATATTAATATATTTTATACATGTCTTTTGCAATAAGTATATTCATTTATTACTATCTCAATTATTTATTTTATGTAATTGTTTTATCCCACAATTATTATTTTTATTAATTTAAGCATAATCTTAATTCATATTTTGTTATACAGTAAACTTCCAAAATGGTGAGCTTAAGGATGAAGAAGTCAAGGAGATATCATGTGGCTTGTATCGCGAGCAAAAAGACAACAAAACTGTATTGGCTTTGTCAAATGGACATATTGTTTACAAAGGTAATAGACCAGATTGTAAGAAAGAATCAACCCGGACGATGCTAGTACTTCATAATAAAAAGACTGGCAAGGTTCGGTTATTTGAAGCCGAAAGATGGGAAGTAGCACCAGTACTTGAAAAACTTGACAATGAGGACAACATCAATGACGTGGACCATAAGATTACAATACTGAATAAACAATTTGGATCTAAGAAAATCAAACGCAGAACAGAGCAATTTGAGAAGCTAAAAGTGAATGTCGAGAGTGTTAAGGAACAACTCGAAAAAACAGTATCAAGTAAGAAAGTTCTTTTTTTCCTTCATGTTATTGTATAATTGATTTCTCAAATAATATCTAATTACTACGATTTAAATCTTAATGATAGTATTGTCATTAAGATTTATTGTATGTAAAAACTCACTGAGTTGTCTTTTGACAGATGTTGAAATCAACAGGATAGATTTATCGAGTCAATTACCAAATGATGACTGCTTAAATGCGATACTGCCTGTATGTAACAGGAATGCGAGTAATGTCAAAGATGTATACAATATATATGATATTATTCCTAGGAGTAAATTGGAAATGTTATATGAGCATGCAATGAAGATTACTGACGAAGACATGAAAGAGTACTTAACAACATTTTTTACCAATGTTAAAATCTTACACATCTTAATTATCCAGAAATTGTATGTATGTTTCTTTGGTCACATAGGAAGGCAGAATTTTTCAAACACACTTTAAGAATTATGCAATCGGATCCTGACAAAGTAAACAAAATCGCCCTTTTGCTTTATATTGAAATGATCAATGAATGGTTTGCTATGAAAATCACCAGAAAACGCGACATTGTTATATGCTCGATTTCCGAGGAAGTGAATCAACATATTATCGATATGTACAGTGTATCCGGTCCAAATGGACGGTGAGTGAGCATCACTTGTATTAATCACGGATAAAATTTTAACAAAATTTATTTTACAGGATGAGACCAAACTTTATGACAGACAAAGGCCTTGTACACAGCTTGATTCTCGCACTGACGATATCAAATTTCACACTGGATTTGGAAATGTTCCGATTTATGTTCAAAAAGCGAACGAGTCTAAAAAAGCTAATGGGTCTCACGAAACTTATCGGGGCGGTACCCTCTAAAAATGATAAGAAAATCATCGTGCTTAAAGTTCCGATGCCAGCACCAGTATCTCCTGTTAAAAAAACAAAAAAATCAGTGAAATCTAATCAGTGACTTTTTTAAATTATAAATAGTCTTAATATGTGTGTCAATATAGAGATTAATTATTTTAACATTTCCAAAACTTTTCTTCTGAAATACCTTTTCTGAAAAACTAAAAAGAAAAAAGTTTAATACCAGCTTGATCAAAAAGTTTCCGGAAGAGACCACCAGGTGATGCTCTGAGTCAGCTGATTTGAGTTCTTTTTTTTGGCTAGGTTGCCACATCTATCATTGACATTTCCATCAAATTTTATCGCCATAGCTTGACATTTGTAAAAATTACGCCGTCTTGAGTACATCTATCTCTGCGCGTGTTTTCGATTTTTTACATTTTTAAAAATGGAGTTGAATTTGCAACAATGAGTTTGCAACAACGAATACCATCCAACAGCCATCGAATTCACCCGATATGGCTCCCTGCGATTTTTTTCTGTTCGATCGAGTCAAAAAACCTGCGGGGAACGCGTTTTAACAGTCGAAAGGAGGTAATGGAAAAATCGAAGACGGCTCTGATGGCTACCAATAATAGAGTTCCAGAAATGTTTCGAGAGCTGGATCAAGCGCTGGCATAAGTGCGTTGCAGTCGCTGGAGAGTACTTTGAAGGGGACAATATCACTTTTGATGAATAAACTTGCATTTTGAATTTTCTGAATGAATTCCGGAAACTTTTTGATCAACCTAGTATGTTTTTAAACATTTTATTAAAATATCATAAAATCATGTTTGTATCTCAGAAGATGTCTGAAATATATATACACCTTTATACTCTCATGCTGATACGAATTCTCTTTGATCTTTGTAGATAAAAAGCTATAAACACAATGTAGCCAGCTAGGTTTTTAGTTTGAAAAATTAATATACAATTTTTAAAAGAAAAATAAATTGCTAAATTAAACGTGTAATTTTGGAATTTACCTGTTAACAATTAATTCCCCAAGAGAGAGAGAGAGAGAGCAAAAGTTTCAACTCTGATTTGCCCGCTCCTGCCTAAACAAAATCCTGATTACATCCATATTCAAACAATTATTTCTTACCCGAAAATATACATAAAATATTTTCAAACATTTTATTAAATGTATTAATAGATTAAAAAATTTTTTCTGTACACAAATATATATAAACACTTTTGTCAAAGAAAGTTAAATAAATGAAATATTTTAATTTATATTTTTATAAAAATGAATATAAATATTTTTATATTTATAAAAATATCTTATTCGAAGAATAATAATATTCGAGAAATGATTTCTTTATTTTTCAAAATTATCTGCATAAGTATTTATTTTTATCAAGTATGTATCAATATTTGTCCTTGATCTTAATACGGAGCTTGATTAAGCTTGATATGGCAGGATCTCGAATGTTAAACAAGAGGTTATGTTATATTAGAAATTAATTCGTCTGTCCTATCTCCTACCGAAAAAAACTATTTATCACATCCATTACACAATTGCGATATCGTAATACGGCAAGAAATCCAGTGTCTTAAAACTAAACATAGAGAGCGAGTTTTCGACATAACATGATAGCCGTATTGACCAGACGAGCGAGTGGAGGGGATCACATTCGAAAGTGCATATCGCGCATTCTGGATCGCAGAGATTTATCCGCCGCTGTCTCGAAAAAAACCAAGATGGTAAGTCCTTGGATTTGTCGACGATTTTGCAGATTGTTCAGATCAAAAAGAATTCCGATAGAGTAATTAAGATGTACAAATCCACCTGTTGGGCGTGATGAAAGTGATATGATGGCTGCAGCCACTTGTTACTGCTTATTACACAAATCTTGTCTTACTTGCATATATTCTGAGCGATATTAAATAAGATATTGATAAAAATTGTATAAGACACTAGCATATGTTGCAAATAATGATAATTTATAGAAATTTGTTGATTCTTATCAGAGTAAACTATCTCCGGAAGAAAGAGAACAAAACTTGAGCTCATTGCTATCAACAGGATGGACTGTCCAAGCGAACAGGGATGCAATTTATAAGGAGTTTGTATTCAAAAACTTCAATGAGGTACATTGCATGAATATTGCTGTTATTATAATCTTGTTGCCCAGTTATCTGATGTTATGTTTCAATTTTTAGGCCTTTGGATTTATGACAAGAGTAGCTTTACAGGCTGAAAAAATGGACCATCATCCTGAATGGTTCAATGTTTACAATAAAGTAAATATTACTTTGTCGTCTCATGACGTGAATGGATTGTCACAGAGGGATATAAAACTGGCAACCTTCATAGACAAGGTTGCTGCCCCTACTGGCAACTAAGTCTCGTTTGATTCATCTATTGATCTGTCAGAGCTTCATCTGTTGTACATTTATTATGCGTGTGTTGACAATAATGAAAAAAATATTCTTTGTTATTGATTTGTAGCATAAATATTGATAGCATTAATTATATCTTTCAGTTTTCAACTCACAATGTATATTATAAATAGCAATCCTTTATATTCCACTGTCCTTTATATTCAATTTGTAAATTACATACGAAAAGTTAGGTAGCATAAAAAAGAAAACAAGTTCTTAAATTAGTAAATAATTTATTCCGGAATAATTTATGAATTACTTAACAAGTTATTTATATACGTAATGAAATTATTTCTGCTGCAGTAATATTGATCAGATTTCTATTTATCTTTACCTATTGCCCAGCCATTTTTAATAGTTTTTGTAAGGCCAGGGCCATTATAAATCAGCACAAACAGACCGGCAAGAGTAGTGACAGAAAGTATATTCAGCATAAGAAACACCAATTTTGGAACCAATGTACCCACCACAATGGGTCGTGCGTAATCAAGAGCGATAGCTTCCAATCCCCTGTGTAATAAAATTATTCTTTCAAACATATTTTCTACATAATAGATTTATAAAAAAAAACAAATTAGAAAAGAAGATATGTTAAATATCAAAGAATATCAATTACCAATGTGTATGAATGACAATAGCACCTGCCAGTATCATATCGATAAATTTATTTTCTAAAACTAGGGCAGCAGGTATTAGTAACAGAAAGGATACAACCACCATTCTCTCTATCATCCACATGCGCACATGATCGCTATGAGCGCTTACCGCACGAGTTTGGGTCATGCTAACTGTTGATTGTACAGACAACTGGAAGAAATTTGACAAAATAAAATATATCTTATAGCGTACACACTTATTCTCTTTTTTTTAGAATATAAGAATAGATAATAGAAATAAAGTCAGAATAAAAATTCTGGAACTACCAACCTTGGACAGAATATTACATTTTGGATAATTGCTTGCATTAGAAATCACAGAGCGGTTCAGATTTGCAAGATTCGATGTGGATTTGGGAAACTGCGTTGGATTACAGCTTCGCACAAGTAAACCACCAGGCTTGATCAATGTTTCTGCAATAGAATCATCGATTTGCAATTATGTTAATTATTCGATAATTAACAAAATAAAAATAAAGCAAATAATAAACAAAGTATCAATGTAAAAAAACTTTATTAGATATTCAAGAAAATTTGGTGAAAATGATACGTTTTCTGATCGAAAGATTATGTAAACGCACTTTCAGGTAAGGTACGGAAAATTGTACTCAGCTCGCGAAACGAAGCGCAAGCGTGATGCTGAAAATTATAAAAAAACTTGTATGAGACTTACCAAGCTGTCGAATTTTGCGGAAAACATTGATATTAGCAGCTCTTCCGAAATTCATTCTGCCGAAAAGGTTATTTCAACCGCGTTTGACGTAACTCCACTGACCTTGTGAAGCAAGAAATAACTTCCGGCGATTTTAAACCAAAATCAATTTTCAATCAAAACAACTCAGTTATGATTCAGCTATGCAAAAAAATAAACAATATTTCAGAATAGATATATTATAGTCAGTTGACAAGATAAGTTTTGACGTGCAGGTGGTGCAAGTACAGTGTAATGTGCACTCTTTTGTAAGTGTTTTGTTCTTCGTGCCCTCGCTGTGTCACATTTTCTGCACTTAAAGTAAATGGATATACATACTACGTGTCGAGAAGAAAAAGAGAAAAGAAAGAATACCAAAAACGAGTAAAAAAGACATGTAAAAACGAACTACTTTCTTGCACTCAAAGCAATATGTAAAAAGAGTATTTATGAAATCTTCCTACTAAAACTTCAGTCTTCTCTGGTTTTCTTGAGTTTCTCGCCAAAAGTAAAAATCATCTAATGTTCTATTCGTGTTTATTACTGTAAAAACAATATTGAACATGGAAAAGTTTCAGAACCTCGACTGGTATGCGAACTATTTCATTAAATAATTTTAAGCATAAATTCGAAGTATAAATTTATAAATCAGAATTAAAAGTAGATTTTGTAATTTCTGTTTATGTATATACGATTTGTACGATTTGGGTATAATTCTTTTTCATGATTATTGAATGATCCGTGATATATAATGCACTTAGACTGTTTGACGCGATAGATTCTGCATTTTTTATAATTTATAGAAAGATTTATATTAAATTTATATTAGATTCTTGGTTCACATTTGAAGGATTTGCAGTGGGCTAACTCATATTTTGTAAATGGACTTTAAAGTGATGTGATATTGATATTTTTCCCACTTTTCTAATTTGAAAAAGTTCATTTTAAAAGCTTCGTTTTATATGTTAATTAATCTAGCAGCAAGTCTTTCATTTACACTTAACTCTTAATTAGTACATACAATTGAGTCATTTGTATCTTGTGCATTTCTTTTCTTTGAAATATTAGGAGAACTTGGGTAAATAATGGTCTCTAATGAGACCATTCCTTTTTTTTAAATGTAATTTTATAAATATTTTCTTAAGATGTGAAATGTAAGAATCACTTATAAAATTAACTGATTTATTATGTGTACTAAGGGTTAATAATTATTTGTATATAATGTAAATCTTCCTGTATATTATTATATTATACTTGATTGTGATATAGTTACTTCATTGTAGGTATCCTCCATTGGAAGATTTGATAGACAATGTATTCATCAGGGATGAGAGAATGGAACGCGAGAGTGCAATGTACAAAATTTTGACTGGTAACTTTACGGATCCACTTGAAGATATCGACAACGAGTATGCTAATGTTAATTTAGAACTGGTTAAAAAATATCTCCGTGAGGATGGCGAGGTTTTAACCGATTCAGAAGATGATAATCAGTTAGAAGTCAACCAGCAAGAAACCAAGAATGAGGGTAACTCTCATATGCAAGAACAAGAGAGATCTTATGTACCTGGCATAAGAAAATTATCATTTGGTTTTCCTAGAAAGTCTTCTTTAGACAAAGCTCAGCAAGCTATGTGCCTTCGTGTTTTATTAAGATTGTCTGACAATGAAAAAAAGAGCATGTCCGATGAAGAGAGAAAAGAGTTTGAGCAATACATGGTAAATAGACATTATTGAGTTTAAATTTCTATATTTTTTAATATCCAGTTCAATATTTTCTATTTTATAAGACTAAGCAAGTCAAAAAAGAACAAGAAAAACAATTTAAATTTACTTTTATTTATGAACAATTTAATAAATTTCTGATTTATTATTGAAATTAAAATTAACTTCTTCCAGGCATTCCAAAAGATAATATCTGAAGAACAGAAGGACTTTCTAGATTTTGCAAAGAGTCAATGGGATGATACTTTCAACTGGAAAATCAAATGTAATAAATTTGTGATAACAAAATGGAACACAAAAATGCAAAGATTTAAAAAATTACCGAGATATTATGTTGAATCTATAAGCGTACCACTTTCTGTACAAAGAACTAATTTAAAAAATCAAGATATTAAAGTAAAGATTTCGTCTTGTTTGCAACAGGTAAGTTATCATGATTGATATTTATCTAATGTATTCAATTTAGATGTGTATATTATTTTATTGTTTTCAGGGATCCTTTCCAAAGGTGGTATTGCCGAAACTTGATCAGCAACATCTATTGTTCATGAATAGTGCATCATTGCTAACAAAATATCCTCCGTGCATTGAACCTGACAAAGTGACGCAACATTTCAAATTACCCGTGAGCGAGGATACATATTGCGAGAATCTTGCAATGGAAACTGGAGCAGATATTGTTATTTCATCCAGTGGTCTCAAGTGTCTACTGAGCAACATAGATCCGGATCATTCTGACTCATGGCTTGTACCAGTAGTTGTGAAATCGCATTGTGGAAAGAATATTATTTACATTGATAAAAGATTGCCACCTACCATTGCCACCATACCACAAAAGAATTCTTGGATATATAAATATATCCTTAGATACTATTTTGTTAAAAGTAAATCATCAAAAAAGTGAGTATAAAGCATAAATCATAAAGTATAATATTATATAAAAATTGAATTTGTTATGTATATATTATGACAAATATTTTAGAACAAAACATACTATAGAAGATAAACTCGAGAAGGCTGCAAATCATTCAGACTCGGATAGTAATGATAATTTATCTAATTATCTTAAAATCTTTGATAAAGATTTGTGTTTATCAGATACAGATGATCTAGCAAGTGACAAAACTGATTCTAAAATAAATAAAAAAAATGTTTCATATAATCTTTTCGAAATAGGACAAATGGATCTTCCAGAACATGAACGAATAAAACATGGAGTAAAGGTCTATCAAATGTTGGTTCGTACAAAAACGGATGGCGTTGAGGTAAGAATATTTCTCGTACTTATATTAATAGTAAGTATTGAATAATGTAATATGAAACCTATCTTTGATTAGATATTATCAAACAATAAACGTCAGTCTTTAATATTATCACCAAAGATGGAGCATCAGCTAGAATTAGGAGCTGAAGCTGTAACATTAGAGGAAGGCTTGCATCAGTGGGCATCATTAAAATTTAGACCAAACACATTATTAGCTAGAGGTATTATTTTATAATTATATTATGTGTACATGTATGTATTGTATTCATTGTTTTCAAAATGGATTACAATCTCATGTTACCCTTGTACCATATAATACTTACACTTAACTTAATTCTTTAATTAGCTTCTTATAAATTATATAAAGTATGTAAGGGATGAGAATTGGGATCATATCTTTGAGATTTGTCGACTAATCTACCATTTTTGTTCTTACATGGAATTACTCACTTGACTATATATATTTTTTGTACAGTCAGGATAGAAACTAGTACTTCAGAAATAATACAAATAGAAAAACATACAACAGTATCATTGAGCAATGAGATAAAACGACTTTATAATGTTAAGGTAGAAGATTCTCTAAATATTTTGTATAATATAATCGAAGGATTGTCATCCTTAACTCCTGGCCGATATATTATGAGGCATGTCCCACAAAATGGACCGTTTGCTTATATTTATGAAAATACAATCGAACATAGGTAACTAAAATAAATGTAACCTGTTAAATCTAAACTGTTAAAAGAATATATACACAACTGGCCATAATCATTCGAACGACAGATATTTTATACTATGTCCCATTTTAAAAGCTAAGTAAGCGTTCTATATTGCTAACACAAATAATACTTTATTATTGATGTTTTAGTATAATTGACGCGGTTCTTGTTATATATTGATTATAATTGTAAGTATTCTAAATTTAAATTGTTAAGATAATTTAAAAAAATTATAAAAAAATTATTCTCGAATAGATATATTAAATATCATTTCGTTTGTCTAATACAACCTATTGTAATTAGAGATAGTTCGCAATGAACGTTGTCTCAGTAATTTAAATTTAAAATAAGTATAATTACAATCAATGTACAAAAAAACAACGTCAATTATTCAAATAAAGTATTATTTATGTCAATAATATGAGACATTTAGAATCAAAGTATATATATTATAAAATATATATAAAATATTTGTCATTTTAATAATTATGAGCGATAAGATGTATCTAGATATCAGAACATATAGATTTCAATCATCTAACAAAAAAAAATATGTTCGGAAATACTTTTCAGGAAAAATGCCTTTGATTTACATTGGGCTTGCCAGAACGAGTTTCAAACAATATCTAAAACACCATGGCCACCTATAGACAATATGATGTCAACACCATCACTTAGATGTTTTCAAAGAATGCCTGCGATGTTTTTTCCAATTTTGTATCAAAAACAATTCAAACTTAAGGCCGGCTCAAGCCGGCCTAGAGGACGTCCAAGAAAAAACGCTAGTGGTATTAACGATCAAGGTTAATGATTCTTTTAATATTTTAAACTGAAATATATCAGTTAAAAGAGAAACAGTAAATATTGACAAAAATGGCTCCGATAATTTTGTTCTTAACAGACCATATTGTATGTTGTCCTAGGGCACTATCCTGAATAGCAATCGAAAGATTTTAGAAGTTGCTAATTATTTATATATTAAGACATTATTAATAAATAAAATTGATGACATAAAGGTGTATTTAACTCTAATTTGAATTTTACCTAATATAAGTATTATATTATTTGCATTTTTGTATATTCAATTTTGAATACGTAGATTTCTTTTGTCCTTCCAAGCATGGACTTTGCAAAATTATAAACTACATGATTTTTTAAATATCCTATATTATATTGAAGTATATAACGGTTTCACATGAGTTTTTAACTGAGAACTTGAATTCTCAAATTTATTTTATGTAAAGTAAATACTTGTAAAACATCGTTCTCTACTTACAATGCGAAATGAGGTTTATAATTTGTTATATTATAAACATTAAATAAATATCTTTTCAATATGGTTTATTTATTCCACGTAGTTATAACGTGAGTTCATTATAAATTTGCCTTTTCTTTTACTTCTTACTAATTTTTCACCTTTAATTATGTGAATAATTTTTTTAACGAATGACATTCAAAACCTCATTTCTAGAAATTATTTAGGAGAGTACTCTTAACAATATAAATATTAAAATCAAGATCGGAGCTGTTGTCGATATTTACTTCCTATTTTAACTACATTAAATTGTTAGTTAACAGTATTTATATATATGCTTTATTATTCACCATTCTTTATATATTATTTTTCATTCCTGTGAAAAATATTCTCATAGCATCTTATAATATTTTTAGAATTATAAAAAACAAAAAATTCATAAAAATTTTTATATGCTGGAGAGCGATGAGTAAAATAACCGATTTCGACAAAATGTAACATAAATTACTCACATAATCTTATAGTTATAAAATTGATACTGCATTTAACTCAAAAACTATAAGATTACATGTAATTTATACTTTTCAAATCAAACTCGGTTAATTTTACTTATTGTCTTTATGAAGATTTCTAAAAAAAAAGATTTTCAACTTCTTTAAATTTTAGAAGTTTTAGAGATCTTTTAAAGAAATCTTAGAATATTTCAGAATTTACATATATAAAGAATTTTGGAAAATACTTAAACCATGTCAGGATCTTTAAAAGAATATTTTAGCAATATTTTAGCAATATTTTTACTTTATGAAAATGTATCATTGTATATCAAAATTGTATATTTGTAATATTAGAAGGAATATACTCAAAATAATCGGAATGAGATATGAAAAAAAATAAAATTAAATTTAAATATGACAGCAACTTAAAAGAAAACAAGCAAAAAGTTTGAAAAGTGAACTATTATTTATATTAATTATTATATATTATTCCTAATAGACAAATTTATTGAAAAAAAATTTTGTAAACTATTTGACAAATTTTATCGAGAGAAAATTACAAATTTAATCAAAAATTTGTCATATAGAATATGCCATAGAATTAGTAGAACGATGATAAAAATATAACAAAATTTATCAAAGAAATAACTATAATGAAACAACTGCAAATCTACAGCAAGTACACCAGTTTTGGCGGCAAAAATGAAATAAAAAAACTTGGGTTCAAATATTAATCTGCTGCAATTTCTGTTGGAATTTGCTATCAATTTACAAATTGTCAACTGTTTACTTACTAAGATTCTTCTCAATTGTATATTATAATTGTACAGATTATATTTTGTCCATATTTTTGTATAATTTTTTAAAATAAATGTACTTACGAAGTTCCAAGTATGTGAAAAGATTTTTTTTTCCAATTATAATTCTTTTTTTTTTATTTGCCAACTATGATTATCCGAACGTGGATAATTTCTAAAGTCTATTCTGTTTCTCGAATAATAAAAATACTATTTTATTTCTGGTACTAATTTTGTACATGTTTAAAATATGCAATATATTTAAAATACTGAATCAGACTTCTCGTTTTTAGTTCCTGTATCTCCCCGGAGAAGTGATCGGCTAAGAAAAACGAATACAACGTAAAGGACAAAACGCAGCATAATTTTCTAAAGATTTCTATTTTAAAAAAGAGAATTGTTTTTAAAATGGCTGTTTATTTTATATACAATGGAACCCTTATATTTTTTATTCTCACTAACTATTTCTCCTTTTATACTCTCTCTCATTTTATTACATTTATATTTAAACATGTCTAAATTGAAAATATATGCATAATTAACTTAAAATAATGACATTTTCTTTCTACATATGTGGTTAAGTGTAAAATAATGGGAAAACAATGTAGAAGGAAAATGATCATAAAAGTAAAGCAAAAAAAATATATTTAATTGTGTGCAATTGATATACATACAAAGTATAGCTTTAATTTGATGTATATACGAAATACTATTGAATACAATGTTATGGACATGTTAAATCTAAATGTTCATGTATTCGTGAATTTTCTTCTGTGGTTATATTATCTTTTTTTACTCATTTTAACTGCATAAGTAGAATAATCATATCTATTTTTCATTTGTCTTTTTATCATATGCGTAGTTATATGGCAAATGCGAATAGCGAAAGAGAAATGCAGAGAAAGTTTTCTTGATATTAATCTGTTTATAGATAGACATATTTGTTTATATATAGATATTTAACATGTATTTATAATTTATTGTGTACAGAATAATTAATAAGAGATAAATTAACTTTTTCTTCTAATTTCACAAGCATACATGCGTTTTATAAAAATGTTTTACGTTGGAACATTTTAGTTTACTTTACAAACTGTGATCTATAAGTATATTTATATTTACACATACAGATGCATATATAGAATGTATATATTTTGTTTTTATTTATATGAAAAAAGCAGGGAAATAAATAAACAATATAGAATGTTCTTGATTTTATTTTCATTGATTTCTCAATCATTTCTCATTCTTATACGATGAGATTCTTTATGTAAATCCTTTGATAAAAATAATATATAAAATATAATTTAATTAAATATAATTTGTATATGTATATATAAACGAGATTGAACGCAGAACGTCGAGAAATTTTACTGGCCTACTACATAATACAGTAAAGATTTCAAAAAAGTATTACAAAAATAATATTTAAAAATGCAGCAAGGTACTTTTTAAATTTTTTCAGTAAGCAATATATTAAGCTGGAATCCAGTGCAGGTATATATAAAGTTGTTTTTTTATAGATTATGCATCAATAGGCAAGTATGTACCTTGAACCTTCAATAACTTTTTCAAAATTATGTGGAAACCAGAGAGAGAAGAGCCTTCTTGTAATCTCCCGATGTGTCTCCCTGTAATATATATACTCATTAGTAATTTATTGCAAAATATAATTTAAATAATAGAATGAATTCGTTGGAAGTATGTAATTTGGAGTACATACAGCTATCCAGCTCTCCAGTGACTTTCCGTAGCGTTCCTCGAATGCCTTTTTAATATCTCCCAAGTCGATTTCACTTCGAGACACAATGATACGAATTAGTGTTCGATCCTTTGTACCTATGCCGTGCATACTGGCGTATAGACGTTCAGCGAAAAATCCAACTTTTGACTTCACGCATTTCACTGTCAATCACAAAAATTAAAATAATTCATAATCATATAGATGAATATGTACATTAATTATATATTAATGAAAAATATTTGGATAAATACGAGTAAACTAACTGGGAGCATTCTCTTTTCATGCTATAAAGTTGTACTACGTTTTTTATATTCAATCAGGAACTTATACAGATTATACATTTATGCAGAAGGTCTATATAGTAACAAATATTTTTATATGTTACATGTAACAGTTGCCATGCAACATTGTTAGAGGATATATAACATAGGATTCAATATCATACAGGTATTCACACCATTTTCACATGCATTTTATGAACCAACTCAAATTATGTTTCTCTTTAATAATTATTACACAATAATGGAAATATCTTTTCCTTTCATACTAAAATCGCAAATATTACTATTAATCTGGATTAAAAAGAATCTGACAATTGAATTATATACAAATGAAGGAGAACAGACTAAAAAATTAGAGGGTATGCCTATACATTTTACGCTAAAAGTTGGGAATCTATGTGTACTCGTGTCCAAAAGTGTCCAACTCTAAGAATCACAGCAATTATATGAATATTTCTATAAATAGGTAAACGAAAACTATATAAAATCTTGCTGCGGTAACTTGCCTCGACCCTGTGAAAATTTTTCGATCGTTAACGAAAGTTCGCAGAAAGTGAACATAAATTTGGATTGTCAAGTATTCATGAAAATTTCAACTCGTGATATCATATTATGCTATGGAGATTATTGATACTTCGTTGCATTCAAGGGACATATAATTTCCTTGTATCGAACTGCTATGTCAACCATTTGCTCGTATTTCACACTGAAAGACACAATTATTTTCAGCTAAGTATAACGAAAAGCGAAATATAATCGAGCAAGTTTATCTTGATCATATAATCATATCAATTAATTCTGAAATACACGTGTTTATAAAATAATATGAAACATAAAGGCTAGTCACATTATGAAATTAGTAACCGTAGTGATTCATAAATAAGAATGTTAATTACATATTCTGGCATACTCATGATAGTCGGAATAGATATGTAATTATTGTGTTTATATCTTATTTGGAAACTTTACCTATTCCAAGCAGGCCTTTCTCGATGCTGCCAGAAAATTCCTTCTTTATGGCAGCCTCTATGTCATGTCCAGATATTTTCTCATACTCGATAAATGTTTGTCGCAGCTGCTGATAGCTGCGAGATATCAAGATCGCGTTGAATTGCGATTCGTCTGTTCCCCACTGTTTTTCACCTGTATCAAGATTAAAAATAAAATATTGCGCATCATGAAATACAAAGTGACAAACATTTTGATTTTTTTTTTAATTAGTAGAATCAAAATAAATAAAAAAACTTAAAAAAATTTCGTGACATACCAGCTTCGTACAATGCTTGGGCATCGGCAATTGCTTGGGCATGATCAATTCCCTGATTTTCGTCTCTGTTTCCCTGCACAAGGGATACTAGCAACCTCTTGAAATGGCCCGATGTATCGTCCTTCAGATCGTGCTCAAGCGTTTTGCTATATACTATTCAGAGAATAATGTACTTTTAATTAATTAAGAAAATCTAATTATTTAAAATACATAATAAAAATACATAATAAATTGAGCTAACAAAAATCTTACAATTTTCATAAAATGTGGCGATCGTACGGACGCCATAATTGCTGAGAGTACATAGAATCTCAACAATCGCCTCCTCATCGGTACCCATACCGCTGATCGCATCGTGCAACTCCTTGGCATAATAATGTGGCAGTGGGGTCATAAGGGCAA
The DNA here is from genome assembly GCF_024713525.1 of Acromyrmex echinatior. NCBI lineage: Eukaryota > Metazoa > Arthropoda > Insecta > Hymenoptera > Formicidae > Acromyrmex > Acromyrmex echinatior. Next base: position 17,546,615 of record NC_141854.1, on the reverse strand, counting down.
TAATGACATCCTCCAGTTTCCCAGTTAGCTCGCTTTTTAAATCGCTGATCAAATCCTTTCCGTACATGGTCTTGAAAGTCTCCGCGATCTCCAATCTCTGTACAATGCCTCTCTTTGTAAGCACGTCGATGATCGCCTTTTCATCCGTGCCGAATCCCTTCATCGCTTTACGTAAGATAGTAGCGTCTGCGTTTGGATCGAATGGTTCAGCGGGATACACAGTTGGAGTGCACTAAAACATAATAAGTTAGATTATAACAATCAAGTTTTGTAGAATCTCCGACAGAATTGAAGAAATCTATATATTTAGAGCAACTTTGATCAAACTAGTTCTGATTGATTCAAACGACGAAATTGCTTCTCACAGAATAAATTAACAGTGATATTTTATATCAATATTATAATTTCTGATTTAATATAAATGTAATATAACATATGTTGTACATAACAATTATATTTGAGCAGGAAATTATATTAATATATTGATGTAATGTTACTATTAAATTTGTATTCTGCGAGTATAAGCTTAAAAAAAATTTCTATAATTCGTTATTATTAATTTAATCTTTTTTTTCAATAATAGGTTAAAAATAATAAAAAATTAATAATTTCATTCAAAATATTAATAGGTTATTTGAATTAATTATCAATTAAGTTAATCGAAATTTGATTAAAGTAATCCTTTCACAAGCTTATATTTATAAAAATTTATATATTTACAATTATATAAATAATTTATAAAAATATATTATTTACAAAAAGAATCATATTTAAAAAATGAAATATCGCACTCTATAAAACCGTGATTATAATTCAGATATTATACATTCAAAGAATCAATACAAATCTTCAAAAAAATTATGAATTAACAATTTCCAGTGATTGATAAGCATTTATATTTTTTCCAAAGAAGATTTATAGTTTTCCTTCTTATGCAAGATTCTTATAGTAATCAATTTAATAATAAGAAAAATTCTCCTTGACTTTTGTGCGCGATTAGTCATACTTTAGCGGAACGTGAATTGCTTTAGAAACTAGGCTGATGTTAAAAATACGGATGATCGACGCCAGTGGATCAGTGTTCCGAATATATAGACTGATGCTACTAATTATCGCAGCCAATGACCTTGCCACTTGAACATTTTTTTCGGGATTATATACCTTGAACGGATAATATTGTTGCTGCGACATCTTGGCTTCCTTCTTTTTCCGTGACGGTCAGCAGGAAATTTCGCGGAGCTACCTGTAGCTAGATTATACCTGGCGAAACAGATCTCATGTCAGCGATAAATAAACGGGCGGATGCGTCATCGACTCGGCAACTATCGTTTTTTGACGTTTCACGTGAGTCGGCGTGATTGCGACTCACGATCATCTAACGATCAGAAGCCGGTGCGGTCGAGAACTTGTCATTATGTTTCGACTAAACTCCAATTAACTGTGGTGCTTTCCAGCACGAGACGCAAGGTACTTGAAATTCTATTTTAGTGAGATAAATCAACACAAACATCATTTTATCTTTCTTGATATTCAGTGAATAACAAAGATAGAAGGGCATTTGTATCAATTTTTGTGTCACCAATAAATGGAAAACACATATAATGATAATATATGATCATTTCGTCTTTGTTTGACATTGGAAAACAATAAGGATATAATTATTCACTGAGCTACACTGTCTCATCTGTGTTTCTTACTGAAAATTCTTGATCAATTTAGCATCTATATTTTTTTCTTTAATCTCGGTTTAACTTATTCAGCCTTTTATCTTCTTTTCTGCTTCTAAGAATTAAAAAAGAATAGTTTAAACCGAGATTAAAGCTTATACATTAATAAAAATAGGCCCAAGTTTGATTCCTTGTACTTGTTACATACGTTGTTAAAATATGTATCATTCTTGTTATTTAAGATAAATAAAATAGTTAAAATGCCAATGTAGAGTAACTTTATATTATAATTTCAATTTAACTTATTATTCTTTATGTTCCTCACAACCAATTATGTTCCTGATAAAAATAAAAATTGGAATAAGTAAAGGATATAACAGTGGCGTAAAATGAAGTTTTTCAAGAGGCGAAAATTGAGACAACGAAAAATAAAAGAGACATTTACGCGAGACTTTTTCTACATTTGACTTACATTTGACTTAGCTCCAATTTTTATCTTCACTAAGGCAAGATTAAATCTACATTGACCGAGTAGACATCAATCGATAAAAAGTTAATTAATCGGAGTTTAGTCGAAGTTCCCTGGAGTTCCCTTGAGATTAAGTACTTTGGGTCCTTAATTAGCATACCCGGCGATCCGTCATCGACCGCATTGATCGCATCGTCGGTTCCGAGCAACACCCGATAAGGATAAGGAATAAAAATATAAGGAATACGCGTAGACACGTTATTGAGTTATATGAACTGGGGAACACTCTATTGCTCTCCTTACCGGTCTCTAGTAGAACACTCTATCGCTCTCCTGTCGATGGAAAAACTCGGAGTACTCGGACACGCAGCGCAGAGGCAGACACAACCGATACCGACCCGAGCTATGCGAGCACTTTGAGCACTACTGTCACACTGTGAGCACACCGAGTCGCAACGGGCACACCCACTTTCACGTATCACGTCATCGTCCACGGCAGTCCACGGCTCCCTCAAGGCTATTACGAAAGCGATTGCGAAAACCCGCGCACGCGGCAATTTCTACGTTGCCGAATAAGAAGAAGGCATGACTTTTCTCTTGTCTTTATCTCTTTCTCTAAATCTCGTTTACTTTCTCAACTGTATCGCGAGATGCGCTCGCGCGCACAAATGTATTCAAGATTTCTCGGATCGACGATGAGAGTGCGGTCGATGGAAATTGAAACTGCAAAGGATTGATGCAGGATTGACGCTAAAGACCGACGTTAGAGATGAAAGCGAACTCCTCTACATGTGTTAGTCGATTGTAATAAATATAACCTCGATTCGACACAAGTTTGCGATAGAGGTTTGTTTATTTTTTTTCTCTTTTTTTCTATGAATAATATCTGTTCCGTCTGAGAAATTACTTTAATCGATATTTATAGTCGATTCTTGTACTTAAAATCATCTTAAGTACAGTCTTAAAATGTCACAATTATAGTTACATTAATATCTTAAAATACACACACACACACACATACATCAGGTACTTTAAGGCCTGAATCCTAATGTAAAATTAATTTTAATCTCGATTTATTACATATTAGTAACTTGTTCATTTTATAATTTTAAATATAATAAATATTTAAATATAATAATATAATTTTAAACAATAAGTTAAATCAAAATTAATGTTGATCATACATTGATGGAACTGAACATTTAATTCTAAAAAATAGAAAAAGATGAGTTAATTGTACCAAGATTAAGATTAAATTACATTTTATAATAGAAATAGATATAAGATAGTATTAAAAGGCTCTGCAATTATTTCACTTTATCTTGCTTTAATTTCAGCCTTCCTGACGACTTACAATGATGAGCAATCTCATAGACGCACACTGGTTTCCTTTAGCATCTCAGGGAAATATTTATTCCATGACCAAACTGTGCTCACCCAATAGTTCCAACAAATTATTAGTGGCATCTTTAAAAAGAAAAATATATTCTTGCGAATACCATCAAACACCGGAATTTCTGAGACCTATGGTGAAGGAATTATTGTTCACATATATTCCCAGTATGTAAACTGTTTTATTCAAGAATTGTAGCATATGCAATGTCATACCATTTGGTTTATATATAAAACATTTACTTTTAACGAATGAATACAGAACTAATACAGGATTTATTACTAAAGTCTGATAATTAGATAATTAAATGGTATAACATTCCATATGCCATTCTGTATCTTCTTTTATAAGTTCTTTAATCAATAACATTACAAATTAATTTTTTTATCTTAGGTGGTGCAGAGATTATTTCCATCGATGCTTATAACAAGTCTGACACTGGGGATAGTTTTGTGATAGGCATAACAATCATGAAGACTAGTACAGACACAATAGAAAGGTACTTGAACATATACACGGAGGGTGCAGTAGACGGCGAAGGAGACGAAGGTAGCTCGATCGAAGCCATAGCGCAGAATTGTCTCATGGTGGAACTGTCGTACACTCCTTACCATTTGTATCATACCGTTTTACCACAACAAAATTCTGTACAGGAGGTACATTAGCAATATTAGTCAGTTTAAACTGCCAATGAATCACATTACCAGAAGCCTTTTCTTTGTCTCTGCACTGGACTGCACTAAAATTGCTTTCCTTTTAGGAGACACAGTTGGCACAAATGTCATTTTATCCTTTTTTGTATTCAATGAATAACAAAGAATAACACTTGTGTCGATTTAAAAGAAAAGCAGCCAAAATCTTTCTATTTGACTCTTGCCAAATATATTTTATATATTATATATTTATTATTATATTTATTATTTTATATATGTTTTTATGTCACGGTCAAAGTGTTAAGTCAGTAAATGTATACACTTACTATAGTCTGCTGTAGTACATAAATGTATACATTGACTAGAAGTATATACATTTACTAAAGTTAATACTTTGACTATAATACATTTCATTTTAAATACAATGAGTGTACACTAGTTTGGCTACAAAGAACAGACCTAATTATCATGGTTTCTACTGCTTTATAGCATAACTCAAAATTTGCAGGTAGTTTGGCTAATATCTGGGAGCGATTACAGGATTCATATGATAAGGGAAGATAAATTAAGTCACGTTTACAGCGAGTCCTCTATTGAAAAATATTTTTCGGAGCTGCATGATATCCAAGCAATCGTGCTATGGATTAATATTTATTATTATGACAATTATAAACGGTTCGTATAATTAAAAAAAAAAATTCGAATTTCATTCTTTTATCTCGATTTGATATACAATCTTATGCATGCAGGCGAGTCACTGCCGTTGGCTGCGAGTGCGGTCTAGTCAAAGTTGCCATCGTAAATGTGGATGATATGCAAGTTTCTCGAAGCTGGTTGTTAAGATACGACAAGCCTGTACCAAGTGTGATAATATTCCCGCATAGCAACACAATTATTAAACCAACCTTTGCAAATATCAATTGTAAATATTTAAATATATTATTTATGGATGTAGCATATTTTAAAATAAAAATTATAAAAAAATTTCAGCTGAGGAATTTATCTCGAAGGATGACGTCCCAAAATTAAATATTGTTATTTCAAGTACAAATAATGCTATTGTCTTTAAGTAAGTAGTTTATAAATTAATAAGTTTTTTTTACAATCAAAATGCAAGTGTTTATCTTTCAACAGAGATATCTTGCAATATGGAATGAAACAGGATGTGATATTAAGCGGCAGCGAATCGTCGGATTGTATTCTGTGCTGTTGCATAGCGGATATAAATATGGATGGCCAAAACGAGATCTTGCTTGGTACTTACGGTCAGGAGGTCCTGATCTTCGCGTTAACAAGCGACACGTGGGAATTAGCCATTAGAAAGCTATTTGACGCTCCTGTGCACTCTATAAGCTACATGGACATAACAAACGATGGAATAAAAGAACTGATTGTGCTCACGCAACGAGGTGTACATATATTACAGGTTCATAATACTTCTCATGCATTAAACTTTAGATACATTCTTTTAAGTAATTAACATGTACATTTTTTATTTTTATATAGCATAACATAGCTGATATACGAGCGAAATGGAAGGAACGTTATAAAAAATTATTTAATATGCTAGCTCAAGAATAATTATATTTGTATTTAAAAGGTAATATCCTATATATTTTATATATTTATAACGTATTTGTAATTTTTAAATAAAATTAAAGATGTAATATTTGTTAAAGATGAAATGTATGATAAAATAAAGGATGAAATATATCTGTTGAATTATTTTAAATTGATAGAAGAAGGATTAGTCTTTGTCGAACTATTGCGTTTTTCAAAAGAAGCGCCACAAAGCAGCCAATCACGGATCTAAACGGAGGAACGCGTGCGTCGCACGTGACGTAAACGTACGTGATTGGTCGTCGATCGAAGTCGCACTTCACGCGGCCATGCAAATCCGCTCCGATCCGAATCGGTCCGCGGGGAACGGGATCTCGTGACGTTTGTGACAGTTTGTCACGCGCACGTGTTCGCGAGTAATTGCACGTTCGTCGGCTACGTTCAGAGCGGATAGATCCTCGCCACCGCTGGGCTGCCATGACTGGCCGCGTTGATCCCGCGCGAGGAAGTGCTGCTGATGATCGATACATCGTCGTGTTCGCGTTGCCGTTGCTGTCCGGCACCGATTGAGATCTGGACTGCCAGGTGACTCGGACCCGAGATTCGTGATTCGCGATGACGAGCAAGAAGAGTCACACCCTCCGCATAGAATCCGAAATCGATCGGAATCGCGAGGACGGCAACTGGAAGAAGGTTATACAACTCGCGGACCATCTAAAAGTGCAGTACCCCAGCAACGGTAAATGTTTCTTCTTCCTTCCTCCCTCCCTCCCTCCGTCGCTCTCTGCCCTTCTCGGCTCCACCATCTGATCTGGTTTGATCTGGCCTGATCGCGGCTGTCTCTCTCACATATGTTGCTTACAGCAACAACGTCCCGCTATTTTTTACAAGAGAAAGAGAGAGACAGACGGAAGGAAAAAAGATGTCACGTAAAGATCAAGGATAATTCGCAGCCTTCGTGAATGAAATGTCATGCTCTTTCTGTTTAATTATATATCGAGTTATATATATCCTCGATGTTTTGTTCCTGTAATATTTTGCAGTATCATTTATGCTGTTTTAATTCCCTGTTTTTAATTACTGTTTTGCGTAACAAACACGCAGAGAGAAAATAATGTTTATATAATAATACATTGATTAAATATGTTGCCAGAAAATTAATGAAATATTGCCGATCGTTGCCAAATATTTCTTTGAAGCAATACTAAATATTTAATAAATTCTATTTTATTAAATATTTACATATGTAATTTGTATATGAATATAGACAGGATTCTATAGCAACTTGATTTTGCTCGACAGAATGTCTGGCGAATTTCTTAAGCGGAGAAGCAAGATTGGAGAGTTTTTTGGAACAAACTCCACCGATAGATGCTAATATTGTCAAGGCACGAAATGGACTGACTGAAACGCGAAAATACTTGTTACTAGCTGCTAATGAAAAGGATAAACAGGTACTGTAATATCGTGAAAGAATAGTGTGTCAATAAGAATCAATTGTATTTGATTGGTTTGCTTCTAATAATACCGTTTCAGGCATTAGTTGTTCTGGATGCTCATCTGCTACTTGGAAAACTTCACTATGCGATGGGAATGTACGAGGATGCGATTCATCACTATCAACAAGCTGAACTAGATACACTCACAGAAAAGCAATTACCTTGTCGAAGTTTACGTATTATAGCAGAATCATATGCAATTAAAGGTTTGCAATTGACAACTATTATGGTTTCTTTCTTCTGACGATAGTAGTACATTTTAGTGCAATATTTAAAAAGGTACACATAACAGCTTGCTTTATAGTTTTCTGTGTTTTCTTTCTTAACAGTAGTTTTTTTGTTTGATAGTTATGTGGTTAGATTATATCTATCTATCTATCTATCTATATCTATATATATATATATATATATATATATATATATATATACATATATATCATTTTATGTGCAAGATTTGCATTGAACATAGGCATTTCATAATAGATAGCATAAATTGAAACTGTATACTTCGACAATTCTACTGCATATATATTGTCTTCCCATTAGCGTGTCCATGCACTAATTTTAGTAACAAATTGATTAGACACATTTATTTAATTCATAGATTTCTTATTATCCAGTATATTCATTTATTACTATGGCTTGTGTATGATTTAGAGAAAGAAAGATCGTTTACTTTAGACACTGACAAACATTTATCCTGCCGAAGACTGCGCATTATAGCAGAATCGTATGCGATCAAAGGTTTGTATGCTTGTTTGCTTCGTTTTGCTTGTATTTATTTAGAAATTTATTTAATTACTGCACATTTATGCAATATATGTATATTGCACACTTTATAATAATATCCATTTTATATAGAAGCTTGCTTGTAAATGCTTTTATAAATTTAAGAATATACATCAGCATGTTATCTCATTTATGTATTTTTTAATATATAGAATTTTCAAAAAATCTCTTAAGCGCGCGCGGGATAAATAAAAATTCTATGCTTTTGCTTCTTTTGATATTTAATTTCATGTACTTGTTTCTATCGAATACAACTAGATTTAGTTGCTATGAGTTTGGGACAAGCACGATATGAAGATCGTTATTATTCACAAGGAATGAAGCTATAACAAGTTTTGTAAAGTATTTTGTCACACATTTTTGCCTACTAAAATTGAAAATTTTAATTTTATTGTGTAAATTTAGTTTTTTTTCTTAGCATTGTCATAAAGGTATCAGTATTCCCTATTTGATAATGATATTGTAAACTGTTACTCATGTTAGGTCTCTGTCTGGAAAGGTTACCACCACATTCTAAGTCGAAATACAAGATTACAGAATGGCAAGAACAGATAATCAAGTGTTACGAGATTTCTGGTGACTTAACGCTGGTGTATCTGCAGGAGCAAGACAAAATTGCTATGCAACAACAAAATGGTATTTCCACTATAAATACGAATAATACAGGTAATTGGCAAAGTTTAATCCGATAAAAAAATATAGCCTTTAACATTTTAACGTTTCTTCTTTTTTTTTATAGGTACATATTCTACACCAACTCCAATTTCTACAAAGCATATCGGTCCCATTTTGGAAACTGCGCTACAGAGAGCGCCAATATTGTATATTCAAACCGGCAACATACAAGCCGCTGTTAATCGTTATAGGTATGTGTTAATTACATAACTCCATTTCTTGTATAAGAAACTTTCTTACGACTTATTAATTAACAAAAATATATACTTATAGATACTTGTTGTGATAATATTAATTTTAAGAAAAATATTTATTATAATGATATATATAATTATATTACCAAATATAATTTTTCCATGGATAGCTTATAATCTGTTTCAATTTTATACAGGGAGATTTTATCTGCTGTTGAATCTACAACTACTCAGAGCTTGCGAGTAACTCTGACCAGACAGTTGGCGGAAGTGTTATTACGTGGCATAAGCGGTACTGATTACAAACCACCAGACGAACAAACTGACACAATGGGTATGATAACAAATATATATATCCGCATAAATATAGCGGAATATTCCGAAGAAGAAAAATTCATTTATATTAATATTGCAGCAGCCGTGAGTAATAGACGGGTAAATCATTACTCAGGCGCCAATCTGTCGGATTCGCCATGGAAACCAAAGAAGTACGCGGGACCAAATATGTTCGTCCCCAGGAACGAGTACGAGGAGTCGATTTTGCTGTTGTTGATCAGCGAGGCGATGGCAGTAAGAGACGCCGTTCTCAGTCAATCACCTGAATTCAAGGAAGCCAGGATACACGCGTTTGAGAACGCCACTGCTATCTACGATCTACTCACAGTTGTTGTCGTCAGATGGAGTCAAGTGGAACTTTTACATGAGGTTGAAATTTTCTCTCTTGTTGAAAAATCCTATCGCTTATTGTCTACCACTGTTTTAATGATAAATTGGTTGATATATACTCGATATTTAATATTTTAGTCCTTCGAAAGAGCAATGAAGTTCTCTCACGAGGAAGTACACATATGGACGCAGTACGCGCTATGCCTAATAAGCATGGGGAGGTACATGCACGCGTATAGAGTTTTGAAGGTAGTCGCCAGGTTATCGCCTCAGAAAGTAATGCCCTGTTTATTAGCGGCGAGGCTATGTTACGAGCAGTTAAATATGGTAATAACTATATTTCTTATCTACATCTTTACCTACATTAAAAAATAAAAAGCATATTCCCACGCTGACGATTTTGAGCAGATAAATGAAGGTATCGAATGGAGCCAAAAGGCTCTGCAGCGAGAGATGGCGAGTCCACAGGGGATGCAATCTAGATGCCACTTGTATATCGGAATCGGTCACAGCATGCTCTCTACGAACACAATCGTGAAGCAGGACAAAGTGAGTCACACAAACACTGCGATGGACTGCTTTCAAAAGTACGTATTTCTCGCGTAGTTCAACAACAATTAAGAAACGGCATTCTCGTAGATTTTTTTCTTAATTGATTAATAAAAGATCATGTATTCTCGAATAGGGCGCAACAGTGCGATCCCAATGATCATCTGGCCGAATATTACCTGGCTCATGAATATGCGATAAACAGACAAATAACCGACGCCATCGTACATGTGAAAATCGCGCTAAATCTACGAGCAGAACACATTCCATCATTGCATTTATTCGCATTACTCTTGTCGGCACATAAGCAATATTCTGAGGCATTACATGTGATAAATAGCGTACTAGAGGAATATCCGGACAACTTGAATTTCCTCTATGTAAAAGCGCATCTCGAATTACGAAGCATTGGCGGTGTCGATGCATTATACACCATCAGTCACATGCTACATCTGTGGAAGAGTCTTTATGAGGATCAGACAAACGTTAATTGTAACGAGCAACAGAGCGAGAAGCGCAGCGAGACTAGAAGCGTCTTTCAGCTTTACACGTCGGAAATGTCCGATAAAGATTCTAGTGAGTTACATACATCGTATACGTAATGTAAATAACATTAGGTAAAAATAACAAACAGATTATGTGTCATTTAAACAGATAAAATCATTTATCACGTTCCCCAATAACATCCCAATATTTTGTTAACCAAAATTTAATTAATTAATAATTTTAATACAAAATACGATAGGCTCTCCACACAAGAATCTCCGAAAAATCAATTAATCTCACAAAAGGCGACCATTTCCGATAGGTTCCCTGCATGCGCAATCATTAGCCGCTTCAAAAGTCGAGCAAGCTCTTTCTGAGGTTGCCTCGTCAATTAGCTCGTTCACACCGAAGCCAGGGCCGCAGAGAGCATGGCTACTGCAATTGCAGATCTGGCTCCTGCTTACCGAGGTTTTCCTTATTCTGGACCAACCGAATGGCGCTGTTCTGTCCCTCCAAGAGGCTACCAACATCTTCCCGTTGAGTCATCACATTATGTACACGGTATAGTTCGAATTTCCTCATCATTATCTTTACGTTCGATGATTCAGATTAAATGATTTATTGAGTGATTGTTATACGGTATTGTATGATAATCAAGTATAATTATCTTTTTATAGCGTGGCCTTCTGCACGAGTACAAGTTGGAGTATACGGAAGCAAAGCAATGCTATCAAAACGCTGTTTCAATTAATCCTTCTCACATAAAGAGTTTACAACACCTGGTAATAATTGTTGCGTTGCATGTACTAATTCTGAAAAACATATTATATATATTTTTTTTTGATTTTATAAACTATACTTATAAATCTAATACTATTTCTATCTGATCTATTTGCAGGGTCTTGTTTATCACTATTTGGGTAGTCAGAGACTGGCTGAGAAAACCTTGAGGGACGCCGCGAAAATCGATCCGAATTCACATCAAACTTGGTAATACATGACCCCAATTATCTCATAGGATTATTGTAACGATTTATCTTTATGGCACGAGCCAATGATCATTTATTATCTATAATAATTTCACAACGATAACATATCTGTATTAATTGGATAATGAGTTATCTTAAGAATCATCGCGATAAATCGAATATCAAGATACGAATGATTTGATCCGCATGACTTATCGATTTCTTTCCGATATTAGTGTTTGTTTCCTTATGTAATATATATTATTATTTAATGTTATAAATTATAGACGGTACACAAAGAGTGTTATATTCCAGGTACAATTTGGGAATGGTATTGGAATCACTGGGCGAAGTAGAGGCTGCCAGCGACTGTATGGCAACAGCGTTGGAGGTCGAAACGACAAATCCTATTTTGCCGATTCTGTCGATACCGGTGACCTTTGAGTGAATTAAGGGAATAAGATTCGACGAAATCACGGTTTACTTTTTCTCTATATGCGCGTTCGTAATTTCCGCGGGCATTCTCTCGCCTTCCCGTCAATAGTACCTGGACACGTTGTACTATTGTATAAACTTATTGTTAAAAGAAAAAAAAGAAGAGATACTTTAATTGTACAAAATAGTTACAATCGATGTAATAAATTCGAATAAAGTCTTACCTCCAAAATGTCAGATAAATTCGCGAAACGTAACGTGACCATTTCGTAGAAGGATCTTTTACGCGGTAAAGTAATCCCACTTTAATTCAAAGCTATGTCTACCGCAGCGGTGTCGCATGTCTCGCCGCATTGTGGATACGATAAATTTCAAATACTCTTATCCGATACGGACTTGTGCACAGCGGCGAGTGCCATTTTATGTACTCACATATTTCTCGGGCAACATGTAGGAGTCAATGTCTAAAGAACGTAGAATTTTCTGCGCTTGCAAATATGTTGGTAGCGCGTTTTCTTTCAAAATTATTATTTCAATTATGTATTTTATCGTTATTTCAGAACGCATTATCTGTAAGATTGTCGCATTTTCGGACGGTGGAATGTCGCGCATTTACGGCGATGCGCGCGGCAGTGCGCATACGTGGTGGCCCAATTTGCGCGCGATGCGCAAGCATATATTGCACGTATACGCGAAATCGTATCGTAGGTATGTATACGTATATATACGTATATATACGTATATATACGTGTAAAAGCGGATGCACGGACGGATGGGCGGACGGGTTCGGATCGGAAAAGTCTGATGTAATGCCTCTAAAAATGTAGTAATTTATTTTTATAGAAATCGATAAGGGCGAGATTTTATTGTAGCGGTGTACGATCTTCGTTTTCCCCTTTATCTACTCCTTTTTTTTCTTTTCTCTCTTTCGCTCTGTCTCTGATAGACAAGTAAAGGAATCTTCCCTCTCTTTCCCTCCTTCGATCGTCAGCAAATACGTACATACGTTTTGCACGCGTGACGCGTAATAACGGCTGCATATATAGAACGCACGAATGACAGTCGCGTTATCGTTAAGAGGTATAAGCTATTTTCTTTTGTGTAATCGATATAATAATGTTATACATGCATGGCCTGGTTTCGCGCAGGGAGCTCAGAGAAAACGCCTTGTGGATCGCCTTCGCCGGGAGGGTCGGCGTGTATTGACGCGTATGCAGAGGCACGGCACACAGCCGCTCGCGTTTCCTTCTCTAATTTCAAATTACATCAGCCGGGAAGTCATTAAGATCGAGGTACGGCAATTTTCCGGCTGGTAGTAAAACTACGGAAACTAAAGTGAGCGAGAGCCTAAAAAAACATTCTAACAATGTCTTCCGGCGCGCGCGTATCTCGGTTTTTTTCCTCTCGATGTTATTGGACGTCAAGTTTTTCATTTCTGGAAAGTCGAATGGGATCGGGTAATAAAAACAATAGTATCGTGTCGTAACGTAGTTACAATGTGATACTCTTGCGATAATCCGTAATGTGAATTTCGCGTTAATTATTATCTCGCGTGATTGTATTTTAATTAATAGGAGCGATACGCGCGTCGAATCTGTGAGAGAGAGAGAGAGAGAGAGAGAGAGAGAGAGAGAGAGAGAGAGAGAGACGATGGTCCCGGGGCGCGAATTTAAATTACGCAGGACGCGCGGAAGACGAATGTTTAAATACGTAATGGAGATGCATATTACATGTCGTTCTGAGCTGAATACGGCGAGACGTGGCTTTATATTCAAGCTCTCCTCCGCATTTATACGTTTAAAGCTATATCAAGCTATATCCATTTTCCTTTGCCTCATACTAACCCACATTGCAAGTATTCTTTAAATAAAGAGTACTATAAGCACACAGTAAAATGCATATGTGTATGTGTTCTGTTGTGTATCTTTTTCTTTGTGCATCCTTTTTATATCGTGCATCCTTCTGTTCTCTCTCTCTGTTTTTGTTTCTCTCTTCCATCTCCCTTCTCTTCTTCCTTTTTATTCACATTAAACATCCAAAACATGCAGCCTCCCACGTCCCACCTCACTTGATTGAACGTCGCTTTTAACCGGAAATTGAAACAATTCGAAATTTTGACGGTACTATTCCGTCGAGTTTGAATATTCGAACGCCACGCGGAAAAGCCTTTATCACCGAGCGAATTGCAAACGAATATCCGAGAAATTACCTCGCTTCCCCTTTTTTTTCTCTCTTTCTCTTACCGCGCCTAGGTATTGGGATATATTGCGCAACAAACGGAATTCCATTTTCCCTCTCTATCCCGCGTCGGCGAGTCGCCACTCCTCATCCCTCCCACCCACCCCCGTCCCTCACCATCTTCGCGCAAGGACGCGAGGAATATCAATTTTTAACGGGCGATAGCGTGACCGTGCGAGAGACCGATGCCATTACGGTAAAATTAACATTCTTTACTGCAGCTCTCCTATTAAATTCCCTGCCTCCACCTGCCCTACTCGCCTGCCTGCTTGCCTGCCTACCTACCCAACCCCCTACCTACCTTCAGAAAACTCACCCCGGTACGGAGCGTTCCCGACTCTCTCTCTCTCTCTCTCTCTCTCTCTCTCTCCTCCCCTCTGACTCTTTCATTCCGTAACGAGATTACCGCGGTCGTACCGTTTTGCCGTCCCGTTCTATCGCGTGTCGCATTGCGCGTCCTAGCGTGCGCAGACTCGACGCACGGCGACGCGACGCGGCACGCCGCGCCGTGCCGTGCGGTGCCGCGTCGTCATATGCGGCGGCGAGACTTTTCCGAGAACCGCTCCTCTCCGCTCGAGAGAGAGAGAAAGAGAGAGAGCGAGGACGACGGGTGGGCCCGACCCCTTCGAGGGAACTACGTCAATGACGTTAGCCTTTGACGACGCTCCGTTCGACGAAGCGCCGGCGACGGAACCGCAGCAGCGCGGCGCGGCGCATTCGACTCGACTCGACTTGGCGCGGCGCCGCATCGATTTTTGCCGCGACGCGACGCGGCAGCGTTTCCGCGAAGCGTCCCCGTTTATGTATTAACACGTACACACCCTTCCACGTACCAGCCGGGGGTAATACATACAATATTGCATCCCTCGTTAGCGCATTATGCATTACGCGGGGCGACACGGCGACGCGTAAAAAATACAATCGACCGGCGTCGGCCGGTTTCCCACAGTTCACCATCTCTCCTCCCACTCTCTTTCATCGATAGCTTCCACTGGTAGCTTATTCTTCCTCGCGAAATAGCGGAAATGGCGGACGACGAAGGATCGGGATCACTGAGATTAATAATAATGTAATGGTCGGGAATAAATAAAAAAAAAACGTCATAGGATATAATTTTTTTTTTCTTAACTCGCGCACGCCGCGCCGCTCTAATTACCCTTATCGACAATGCGCCGGGCGCGTCCGCCGCGCCACCGAGCGCGCGTAACCGCGCCGCGTCTCCGGAATATATCGGTCACGGTCACAACGACGGAACGGTTAACAATTCATCGGACGACACACACGCACGCATACACACATACACACGCACATACACATATATAGCGGAGCGGTGCGGACAGCGAGGTGTTCCTGGCCGTCGCGTCGCCGTGTTCCTGGCCGGAGCCACGCCAGCGATCGATATACGCGCGCTTTTGCGAGAAAAGAAGTTCGGTATTCCTCTCGGCGAGCGCTCATCCGCCTCCTCTTCTCCTCCCCCACCCCCGAGAGAGCGTCAGGTCGCCGCCCGTGTTAGTTCCCTCCGTTGTATTCGCGTATTATCTCGCGCTGCTTGTATTGTATTGTATTTTTTTACACAAGGAACACACTGTAATGCCTGTTTCTACCAATGTAGTTTAATTTTAATCTCGATTCAATTAACTTTTCATCTTTTTCTAATTTTAAGAATTAGAAAAAGATAAAGAGTAAGAAACGATCGTAAGTCAAGAGAAAGTCAAAATGACTTTATTTTACGAAAGTTCAAATGATGGTTTTTTTATCACAAAATTTGTCATTTTGTATGTGTTCCTTCAGTTGTATACCGGTCTTTATATCTTTCAACAAGATGGGTACATCTTCACTATCATAACCCACTCTTAACCTTTACAATTATAAATTCTGGACAGCCTTGATCTAACAATATTAAACATAAACATCCGATTTATGAAAAAGAATATGTTTCAACATTTTTCACTGGAGGGTGTGTATATACCAAACTCACTGCATATTAAAATAATTTAAAAAAGATAGCATTTGTTTTATCTAAAATAAAGATGGCGATAATACATATTTTAATAAAGATAAGATGAAGCTATTTCTTCATCTAGATAATTATCTAGATAATTTTATATAGATAACAGCAAACATCGAGGAAGGATATATCAGTCGCGACTGATGAATACTAATCAAGTTTGTTTCTGGTACAGAAACTAAATCGATGCAACGAGTTGAATTCTTGACTATACGCCACGGGTGCGGGAAAATGCTCTCTCCGTCCGTGTCTGTTTATCCCGGCAGTCCCGGCACCATGGGGAGAATCGCAGCACGTCGGCGCACGTAGGACTAAACGTCGAAGATCGAAATCGTGTGAAAATTACGGCAATTTCCCGTTCTCATCGGAACTCGAAAGTGTCGCTCCCGCGATCGATCTTCCTTCCTGAATATAGCATCACCCTGAATATAGAAATGAGTGACGCCCTGAACGTGGCGTCGCAACTGAAACTTCGTCGCGGCCACACCGAGATCGAGCGTCGTCGTGAAGTCGCACCTGTCGCCTGTAATTCTCTCTTTCTCTCTCTCTCTCTCTCTCTCTCTCTCTCTCTCTCTCTCTCTCTCTCTCTCTATACCTATCTCTTCTTTTCCGGATGAACGGCGACAGCGGCGAGTTTCTCGGAGACCAGCCTCCAACGATCGCGACGCATTTCTTCTTTTTATCTCGTCGTAGCTACCCAAGTATCTGCGATTACCGATTTCTAGCTGGAAACGCTCGCGCGCGCGCGCGCGCGGGTGCAGCCGGCCGGCTTCGTGAATAAGCGTGTTGAATTATTCACCACAGCACGCGACACAAGACACAACTTGCGTTACTTGCGTAGACCACCTCCGTAAACCGCCTTCGTAAAGATTTCAAGTCCTCGCCGGAAGAACTCGCCATAATGGGGTGGTACACGACACCGGAAAACCCTATTGTTATTCGCGGTGAGAGATAAATAGATATATACATGGCTTTATTTATCATGCACTCTAGAATAAGTCCTCTCCGAGCGCTGAGATATTTAACATTACAATAAGCATAAAGACGTATAACAGTAAAAAGGAATATGAAAAAAAGAAAATAATAAAAGAAAGGAAATATACATGTAAATGTAACTGCAGAAAAAATACGCAAGAAAAATAATACAATATCAGAAATATACAATACAAATAATACAAAACCAGAAATATACAAGAAAATTAATATAAAAATAAAAAAGATAGAGAGTTATAGATAGATGGATAACTCAATTTATTACGCGCTTATATAGGAAGATATCCTCTCGAGAATCGTAAAATTCAATCATACAAATGTTATTACAATGAATATAGAGTACATTTTTACATTGAGTTGAAAAAAAAAAGAAATATATGTGTATAATATAAAAATATATTATTATTTAGGTAAAGAAAAAAAGTGTGCTGGCATATGTGTACAGAAAATATTCAAAAAAGATTTAAGAAAGAAGTTGTTAATTACGAGAGTTGATTATATTATAAACAGGTAGACGTAAGATTTGTTTTGAATGAATTCATTTCGCAAGTCATTTGATAGACTGTTCCAAAATTCAGTCGCATAATATCAAGGAAGATAAATAATAGAGAGAAGAAGAAGAAGAGAGAGAGAGAGAGAGAGAGAGAGAGAGAGAGAGAGAGAATCGCTATTTATTAAGCGCCCTGAGATAATTTCCCTTGAAGCGCAAGAACCTCATGAATACGTAGTATTATATAGATTATAACAGCACGCTGCAATATAGCGAAACAGTGCAGCTGAAAGTGCCAAGTACATGAAATTGAGAGATATACAGCGACGGGAAGAACTGCTCAATAAAATAAATAAGCGAACGCAAAATAAACAAAATATACAAAAACAATATATACAAATAAACAAAGGAGATTATATATTCAGTCAAAATAGATGCTGATAATATTTCGTACGAATATTACAATTTACAGTTCGAGCATAAAAAAAATATATATATATTGTATATAATATCCGAGATATTTATATAACTCGTAAAACCTCGTAAAAACTCGGTAAAAACGAACCGCAACGGCCTATCTTTGACAGTGACGGCAATGTCGATAACGCAAATTCACAAATCGAGTATAAATACAGTTTGACCTCGGATTACGAGGCGATATTTCTTTGTCGGCGACCACGGACGCGCTAAAATAATCCCTACGCCGAATTCGGAGACGGGAGGCACGGGTTATATTCCTGCTTTGCGTTTCGTCGCTGAAAAGCGAGCCCAAGCGAGATCTCGCGTTATTGCAACCGGGCGTGCGCACCCGATAATACGGTTAATCAACGACGGTAAAGTGATAATCTCGTCGATTCTTCAAAGCGAATGCCTTATCAGCGAGCACGTTTCCTATTACATATATCTACGAGAACGCAATGCAGAACTTTTGGAAAATATATAATCTATATTCGCGGGCAATACGAAGTAGAGCATACTACGAGGACGAGAGAGAGAGAGAGAGAGGGGGGGGGGGTAGAGACAGAGACGGAAAGGCGCGAATGCGAAAGAGAGAACTTCTCGCGTGTTCTCCCCTTATTTTCGTAGATGTCTATAGACGGAAAGCAATTAAGCTACAATGTCATTTTATCAATAAACAACCATTTATTGTTCCTGAACTCTCAGGATGTAATCATTCTAATCTGTCGCGCGATTACACGTTATCTGACACCACTGTCAAATTGCCGCACTGACACACATACCGGGAAAGTGCAAATAGATATAGGCAAAGCGACAGCGGCGGAGGGGTGGGAGAAAGGAGTGAAACGAGCATTGCAAGAGCACTGGTAGGCTAGAGAAAGAGAGTAAGAGAGAAAGAGAGAAGGTGAGAAGGTGGGGGAGGAAGGTAAAATAGGAGAAAGGCAAAAGGAGTGTGGGGAAAGGGATGCGGAGGACAAGGGCGACGACGATTATGACGATGACGACGGTACGGCTGGGTACGATAAATTTTCACGCTTTACACCCGCCTGTAAAATCTTCGAGAAAGTAGGAATCTGCACTTGGAAGCCAACTCGAGTTTAGATTAACGTGAAATTGATCCAAATCAATACTTTGAAGAAAGAGAGAAGGAAAAGATGGAGAAAAGGAGACGAAAAATGTGAAAAAATTATCTATTCTCTTCGTTCTCGTTTTCTCTCTCTCTCTCTCTCTCTCTCTCTCTCTCTCTGTCTCTCCCTTCCTCTCTACCGTCTCGGTTCGAGCAGATCCAATTTATGTCATCGTCCGACGAAAGCGATAGGTTTCTTCTATGGCGCGGTTTTCTGCACTAAAAGGTCCTCATTTTATTAAAAATATAAAAAAATAAAAAATAAGAAAGAGGAAGACAATCGATAAGGGTGAGACGCCATGGCGAGAGGAGAGGTCGGTTGGTATTACGCAATAAATTTAAAGGAGAATTATTAGGCGCGAAATTTCCGATGTCACATATATGTGAGACTGAATCGCTGCTTTCGTCACCCTCGATTTCGCAATGCAATTCAAACAGTCCTGCAACGAAAACGAATGGAGGGTCGAATAAAGTCTATTCTATAATTGCGTAAGCATAGTTGCAATGGAAGTTGTAGTTGTAAGAATTCACCAATCACAGTCGAATACAAGAGGGATATTCGACTGTGATTGGTTAATTCTTACAACTACAATCACTTGCAATTACATTTACGCAATTGTAAAATAGACTTCATTCATTTCTATCGATGTATAGGGTGGTGCACAAAATACATTTAGTCTATACAAGAGTGATTCATTTTAATCTTAACAAATATTACGAAAATTTATAAGCTTTACAAAGAAACATATTTTTAAACAGTATAAAGGAGAATGTCATTCAATTGACGATTTTTTTTAATACCATATAATTTTTATTTAATTTTTTTTTATACAAAAAATTGCAATTTTTAATTATTTGCTTGTTAAGATCAAAATTAATAACCTCGTATAATTCTTTTTAATAAAATTTAGCGCAAAATTATCAAATTAATGACTAAAATTTGAAAATTTTAAATTACCGGTATGACATTTCGCACGCCATCCTGTAGATTCAATTTAATCTCGATTTAACTTACTTTTTATCCATTTCCAGTTTTAAGAATTCTAAGAATTATATATAAAAAGTAAATTAAGCGAGATTGAAGTTAATCCACATTGGTAGAAATGAACGCAAGTTGGCGACGCCGATCGTCATCGGTCGATAACGAAGTGCAACGATCCGAAACGCGAAGAGCACAAGGATCATTGAAAAGAATGATCGAGAGACAAAAGAATGGAAAGAACAGAAAGAAAGTCATCGATGATTCGGGGATACATGGAAAAAGAGGGTGGGATCGGCAATGGAATTCAGGAGAGCGAGCTGCAACGCGACAGCCGTCGATCGGGGGAGGCAAAAGCGTAGAGAGCATCGTGAAAGAAGGGAGTTGGGAAAGAGCGGAAAGGGGGAAGGCAGGCAAGACCAGCAGCAGCAACAGCAAGCAGCAGGCAGGCAGGCAGGCAGGCAGGCGAGAGGGAGACCGCGCGATCGGTCGCGTATATCCGAAAAACGGCGATTCGTCGTATTCGCAACGGCTCTTCTCTCGCAGCGCAGGCAAGAGAGAAGCCCAAGCCCGGCTTTGACCCGGTAGCCGGCGCGACACGGCACAGTCCGCGCGGCTGCCTGACGCATTGCAGGTGCGCGCCGGCCAATCACAGACCCGGTTAGTTCGCCCGGACTCGTCCTGTAAACACGACCGCACCCACCCCGCCGTGTAAAACGGATTTGTTATACGGGGCGGTCGCGGGTACGCCGTGCCGACCCGCGGCCACGTCGTCGCGCGCGCGGCGCGGCAGCGGCAGCGGCAGCGGCGCAGCGCAACGCGACGCAGCAACGGCAGCGGCGCGACGCGACGCAACGCGACGCGACGCATCTCTCGCCTCGCCACCGTGGACCGATTGTCTCTCTTCCTCGCACGCATCCGTCCGAGAAACGATTAAAAACCGTCACACGAGCCTTTTTTTCCGCAAGCTTTCGGCGAAAGGCGGAAAGAAAGAACGGCAACGGGGGAAGCCCGCCGTGGCGCGCCGTACGCTTGGGATCTAGCTTGCGACCGCGTAGGCGGCTAAGGCGGCCGTCGCGCGTACCAACCGCCTGCTCCCCGCCGGGCGGATGGCGCGCCCCGCCGGCGTGGCGGCGCCCCACGATTGGCCGTTGTGCAGCCCGTAAGGGGACGGCGTAGTGATATCCGGGCTGCGGAACCAGCGGCGGCCCACAGAGAGAGCCTCGCAGACCGAGAAAGACACGGTGGACTCCATTACTGTCCCGAGTGCGTTTCTCGCCGGACTTGGTGTTCCACCGTTCGCCCGCCGTTATTGCGTGTCTGCTCGTACGGTTAACGAAGTTGAGTCTCTCTCTTCCCGGCCCGAACAGCGAGCCGTTTTATTTTAGCACGAGCGTATCGACCGATCAACCGACGTATCCCTGGAGCTTTTGTGATTAAATACAATTCTTGTTATCCAGTGTGCGGGGTAAACGCGTGTGTTAACTCGGGCTGAGCCTTCTCGTGCGTGACCGGAACGTGAAAAGAAACTAAAAAAGAGGACCCACAAGATGGTAAGTACCTCCATCCGTCGTCTGTGCCGCGAGAAGTTTCGAGAAAATTATCGCCGCGCGTGACGTTACGTGCTTTATTTCTCTCTACGCGCAAATTCGTCATCTCCGTCATTATCATTGTCGTCGTCGTCGTTGCCGTGTCTGGTTCGTCCGAGAATCGTGTCCGCGAGGGCTCTTGATCTCTCACCGCATTGACGCGTCGCCGCCGAGCGCACGTGCGACGAGCGTAAACCGTTAAGAGATGCGCAATTTACGAGGTTACACATTTGAACTCGCCCTCGGTCTCCATGCATTCTCCATCTTTCTCATCCGCCGGCAGGACGGATTTCCTTTTCTGGAAGGATCGGCGGAAGTCTCGTTCTCTCTCTCTCTCTCTCTATCTCTCTCCTTTTCTCGCTATCTATACATCCGTCTCCCTCTCTTCGTCGACCGTTCATTGTCAGCCTTCGTCGGTCGAAGCGTACTTCGCTCATGCCGCCCCAGAGACTGCCTGCCCCGACTTCCCGCGATTATCGATCCGGCATGGCCGTCTATGCTTCTCCGTGCTCTTCGCCGAGTTTCTTTCGCAGCAACGAGGAAAATCTACATCCGCGCGAGCGGAAGTAACGGCCGATCGATCGTCGTCGTATAGGAAAGAGAGAGACATATGCGGAGCGAAAAGGATAGACATGGGAGACTAACTAAAATGCCTCGACGCTTCTTTTTCCTCTCACATCGTTTGCCGGCGGATATTTCTATACTTCGAGAGAGAGAGAGAGAGAAAGAGAGAGAGAGAACGCTTGCGTTTTGCGACCTGATGCCGTGTTTTAGCAGGGCGGAATTGTCGCGTTTACGACCGGCTAGCCGGGCTAGCCGTTAACGCGGAACAAGACAGATAGGCAACGGTTCGTTGCGAAGCGGCTAATTTCGCTCGCCTATCCTCGAATCTTGGCCGTCGCATTGTTCGACTTGACGTTGGCCGTTGGATCCTCTGCAATCGCATTGCCCTCTTGGACTCGTCGAGATAATCGACGAGCGCCGCGCGACGGTTATCTTCTCGTTGCTCGTCCATCCGTCCGTCCGTCTGTGCGTACGCTGCTAAATTCACGGCCTTCGCGCCCGAGATCGAAACGCCGCCGCCAAGTTGCCTGTCCTACAATCCGCTACTGCACTTTCTACACTTGTCGATCAAACCGTCTTGTACCCGTATTTATAAGCTGCATTCGATTTTTATCGCTTTCGGCATTTTCATCTTTATTTTACGTTTAACGATAAAGATAAAATGATTGACTGCGCTCAGCAGAGCGAAATTGCTTTTTCTGCTGAACGCAGCGTTTAATACGATTTATTTATATTTAGATTAGATATAATGAGGAATTGAAGATAAAAACAATTATATTAAAGA
This sequence comes from Acromyrmex echinatior, assembly GCF_024713525.1. Classification (NCBI taxonomy): domain Eukaryota; kingdom Metazoa; phylum Arthropoda; class Insecta; order Hymenoptera; family Formicidae; genus Acromyrmex; species Acromyrmex echinatior. The sequence continues at coordinate 17,523,382 of NC_141854.1, read as the reverse complement.
TTATTATTTTAATGCAGTTTTTGTAAGCGTTTGCATCGTGTCAGCATCAAAACCACGAATGCAATCACGTATATACACTTTAATACATTTTTAAATTGAGGGGAGAAGAAATCATGAGAGAGAGAGAGAGAGAGAGGTGCAAAGTATAGACGAGAACAGAAGAGATTAAAAAATTTTTCTATTTTCTCCGGTTATCGAGAGATATATATCCGATCTTTCGCGTCATTCTCTCGATCGATGATGCATCTACGCCTCGTTCCTCACGACCTCGGCGTGATTTCGAGCGAATCGCGAAAGACGGTGCAGTGGCGGCGACGTCGCCGCCGTCGTTGTCGTTATCACGCGCCGCGATCTTTCCTCTCCTTCGATCGCGGGCGTAGATAGATACCTATCGGAGCACGAAATACGAGACTGGAGCAAGCGAGCGAGCACGAACGCCCGACCGCTCCTTTTGCATAATCCATACGGGTCACCCGATACTCATCTTTAAGGGCGCTGCCGGGTTTCTCGTAACGCGTGCGTACCGTGTGTTCCTGACGGTCTATAGGTCCGTTTTCTGTACTAGCGTACACTTTTAGAACTTGCAACTGAAATAGATATAGATGTTCGATATTTTGGCGAAAGCGAGAAAGGAAGTCGTAAACTTGCATTCTAGTTCAGGAATAAGAATACAGATCTTTTATATCTCTGCTTCCTCTCTCTCTCACGCGACGCATTTCTATCCAGCGATCAAACGTTAACGGCGATACATCTCGTCACTCACTATTGATTTTCGCGCTCCCTCACCGTCGCTCCTTTTACGTTCCCTACGCGCCCGCCGTAACCCGTTACGCCAGCTCACCTTTCGTCTTCCCCCCTCCCCTCCCTTCCCTCCCCTTTCTTCCATGACATGGGTTTTCTCGTTGACGACGTCCGACGCGATTCACATTTCGTCCATCCATCAGCCTCCGACAAATGACGCACGTTTTCCTGATGTATTATTAATTGCGTTTTAGTAAATTACTAGAATTGCACCATACATCGGAACACAGAATTTCTAGTAATTTCCTACGCGAGCAACCCAGCAGGAAAATACGCATTGTGTGTAGGTGGCTTTACGCACACGGCCCTTCCTTATGAAAACTCGCCCTGCCCTGACACGACGCGGCTTTTGCAGCCATTATTTCTCGCCACCCGACGTTCGAAAAGTGAGGTTATCCTGCGGCGAGTCGTGTCGCCAGGCTTTCTACGATGAGCCATCACACCTAAACTTCAAGTTTTAAATCATAAGAAATTGATTAATCAGTCTTACATTTGGCTAATAAATCATTGGTCAATTTCTTATGGTTAAAAATTATAATCTTGGGTAAAGGTTTATTATTGTAGGAAGCTTGTAATTCTTAATGATAGTGTGTTGATTATATTACCATTGCGCAAATATATCAAATAAAAAAATTGCGCAACGATGATATAACTATACCGAATTGTTAAGAGTTACAAAATCGGAGTACAGACGCAGTTCTTCAAAGTGGCTGCATTTGGCATATCTCTATGGCTATTGTAAGGTTTTTTAATATGAATAATTATGTTCAGCAGAGAAAACAGCTTTGCAACTGTTGTAAAATTCTTTAATATGATTCGCCGCATTCGGCAGAATATTTATTTTGCAAGTGTTGGAAGTTTTCTTCGCGTAGATTGAATTATACTTTTAGATCCAAGGGAATAAACCTGTCAGCGAAGAAAACTTTCAACAGTTTCAAAATAAACATTTTCCCGACGCGGCCATTTGTAAAGCTGCCTTATCTGTGAACACAGGCATTTATTTCGATACTCCCGCAATCGGAGAATTTTCCATCCTCTGGAATTTGATGTTTTCAAAAACATCGGAACCTTGGAAGATAGCCACTATAATGACACTGAAAAACAACGTCATATTTTGAGGCAAGGAGTGCAATGATGAATTGTAAACAAATCTTACTCAAGGAAAAATTGTACAATAAAAAAATGTACTAAATTTGAATAAATCATTTGTTTAAATGTTTAATACCAAAATTAAATATTAAATATTTACCAAGTGTAACGACATTATTTATTTGCTATATTAAAAATTGAGATTTCATTTAACTATCATTTTTTTAAATATTAAAGTAAACCTTTAAGTTGGTGTTAAATAAATATTTATTAAAACTTGATACATTTTTTCTCAGCGTAAAATTAAAAAAAAAATAGACCCACTTTCTAAAGATTGAAAACATTGCATTTTCGCGACACTATATGTTCTCGAAGTTGACCGAGAAATAACGGCGATAAAGATAGCCGAGGAAAAGCGTATGTAATAAAGACCGGTCTTAAAAGTTGCTATAGTAGAACTTACGACACGATCCATCTTGCGCGAGAAATCGATACGTCTCCTCGCAGCTACTTTGCTGCGACTTTACACTACTTTACAACGAACGGGTACTAAATCAGCACCTGTCTGTAATTAGCGTTCAGAAATAGCTCGCGTCACGTTACTTCTAAAGATTTCGCGTTGTCACAATTTTCCGGAGACGTTTTTAAGAGCCATCGCATGATTTATATCACGCGGCAGAGTCGACCGCGTTTTTTTAAATCGCGAATAGAACGACACGTGTTGTTCTCTCTCCATGCGATGATAACTGGATTTAAAAAAAAAAAATTATCGTAGCCGATAATCTTTTGCATTAAATACATGCACGCACTTTTGGAAAAGAATCAAAATTTATTTTTACTACGCGCGACGTAGAGCCGCGAGGTACGCATGTTGCCTCCGTGAAATGCGAAGCGTTTGCGACGAATTACGCTGCCGGTCACTTCATTATTATTCATGCGATCCTCAAACTAGTCTAGGAACTCCTTATTTATGCAGTAGCAATTAAACCGCGCGTGTATGCATCATCGTGCTATTTCTGCCGGCATTATCACGCATCTCATTGCCTTGCATTATTTGATGCGTCAGCGTTTACGAAACTTGTGCAACCTTGAGATTTCTGGAGATAATCCGATAATTAAGCCGGGACGTAACTTGTTTTTGTTACGTTAACTGAAAGAATACGTTTTAATACTCCAGTATATTGTCTTAACGCTCGTGCGATCAGGTAAACTGTAAAGAAAGAAATTGGCTAGCTAGTAAAATATTTCAGTTTTTATCGAAGGCTAGAATAGGAATTAGAATAATGTTTTAAAGTTCATATTTGTAAAATAACTATATTATATTCGTTCGCATTTATTAATACGTATGTAATTTATTAATACTGAGAGAATTAAGCTTTTATGTTGTTTTCTATTTAAAGGCTGATCAACTCACAGAAGAACAAATCGCAGAATTTAAGGAGGCGTTCTCGCTCTTCGATAAAGACGGCGATGGTACTATAACTACCAAAGAATTGGGCACGGTAATGCGGTCCCTTGGTCAAAATCCCACAGAAGCCGAACTACAAGACATGATTAACGAAGTAGATGCAGATGGTATATATCTAATGTAGCTTTTCAACGCATGTCAATCGTAAATTATAAATTATTTTGTACACAAAAATCAATTGTTTCGCTACATTCCTCTATTTCCACTTGCGAACGCTTCTGTTAAACGTTAATATTATGTTTAATTTTATGTTTATTTATAATTCTTTCTGGAAGAGAGCTTGTTTTTCTGTCGCAAGACTTCGCTTCTGTCAAAGCTTCTTTTTTTTCTTAAAAAAGAAAAATAAACAATTTCGATAGAATCGACGTTAAAAATCTTGAAATTCTAGGTAACGGCACAATCGACTTCCCGGAGTTCTTGACCATGATGGCGCGTAAAATGAAGGACACGGATAGTGAGGAAGAGATTAGAGAGGCCTTCAGAGTGTTCGATAAGGATGGAAATGGTTTCATATCCGCGGCAGAACTTAGACACGTCATGACAAATCTGGGCGAGAAACTCACTGATGAGGAAGTAGATGAAATGATACGGGAGGCCGATATCGACGGCGACGGCCAAGTTAATTATGAAGGTTGTATTGCATTGCTTGATCTATTAATTAGTATAAAATAAAACTTATTGTCGATATATCGCATGTAAAATCTTTTAAGTATACGGTTTTTGAAAGAATAATTGTTGTGCCTATTTAATTTATAATTTTAATTAAAATATCGATGTTGGAGAGATATTAAAAAAAAAATGTTTAGATTATAACAATTGAATGAAATTCTAATTATACGTACGCCAACACTTCCTATATTCATGTAAACAACTTTTATCAACAAAATCGTTTTTCTTTTGCAAATTAATGCAATTCTCAATAAAGAAGTTTGTACAGTTGGGTTCACGCGTAACTTATCGTAACTTCTTCATTTTTGACGTCATGATAAGAGATATCTGACTATTTACCTTTCGTCATTATTTTACCGAAACCTGTCATATTTTGCAGACTTAGGTATAACGTAAACTAATAATACGCACGTAACTAACGAGACATTTCTTTCGTTGTATTTTTCAGAATTCGTCACAATGATGACATCAAAGTGAATGCAACCTGTGTAACGGAAGAACTCGCGACTCGGAGTGGTGTTGACGTATTAAATAATTCAAGAAACAGAGAAAAAACATATGTAACAAAACGAGAATCAACCAGAAAGTGACAAATCTTGTATCAGGATATGAAGATGTCTCTATAAAAGCGCGAAGAGTCAACGTCCGATACCGCGTTAAAAAAAAATCATCGTTTAACGATAAGTAATACAGGGCAATTAATTGTTTAATTAAAGAGTTATACCACTAAAATCATTATCTCTCAAAACACAAATATTTACGCGTGTATACATACACATACACACATAACAATAACTCGTTACACGATACACATAACGCAACACGCTCGAAGAGTATACACGTACACATATATACACATTCACTCGGATGTCTTATTTCCATTGGATAAAACAAGTTTGGAAGTGAGATAACGCGAAGACACACAATTGCGCGCGCATGTGCACCAACGACAAGAAAAAAAAGTGCATTTTCCACTTTCCTCTCTTTCTCGACTGCCCCTCCCCTTCCTTCCCTCTCCTCTTGTCACACCCTTTAGCACCATCGCCCTTCCCCTCCTCCTCTTTACGCCTCCATCTACCTTCATTTCCCGGAAGTTTTTTCATGAGAATGGTATGTCGAAGAATTGTAATTTCTCTTTACAAAGGGAGAGGAAATGTGTGTTAAGGGACAAAGTATAAATCCGATGTAAGATAATATTAAAAGCAGCAAAGGTTTATTTGCCAATCGAGAGAAAGATTCATCTCGAGAATTCCTTCGTTCATTTTTTTTAATAAACGAGATACGTGTATAGTGAATGATGACATTAGGATATGTAGCTGCTAAATAGATGATGATGTCTCTACCGTTAAAAATGCATGCACATGTACAAATGTTTGTTTGTCTCTGTGAGAGAGAATTCGGCCTGGACCGATCGTTTTCCAGACAAAGAGAGAAAGAGAGCGAGAAAGAGAGAGTATAAATACGATGCGCTTCGGCCTCTGGGTTATTGATGACGACTTTAAATGCAAAAGCTGTGCTGGACCCCTCGATGCCTCACAAACGAATAACTTAATTTATATAAGTAACGAGCGAGAAAATTTATAAAAAAAAGAGATGAAAGAGAGCGAGATGAGATAATGGGAAGAAAGAATTGGAGGAGAAGCTTCGAGGAGCTCAGACCTAGTGCTTTCGCGCGCGTCGCGTCTCGCGAGACGGGATATGATCTGTCATGCGGATGACGTCGCGCGAACGCGGACGAGTCGCGACGCGATCGATGGAAAGCTCCAGGATCCGAAGTCTCGACATTCCTATTTGAAAAAAAAATAATAATAAAAAAGAAAAGTCTCTTCCTTACGCTTTGAATCAACATCATCCAGCCTCTCGTGCTCGTGCACACGGGACTCACACGTACACGTAACGATTTACGAACTATACTTACGCGAGAAACTATACACACGAAAGATTATACACACAGAGCAAAAAGAAAAAAAGAGAAACACTATAATACTATATTCACAAAGTGCGTTTTGCCTCCAGTTCCATTTTAATCTCCTATTTGTAAACTTGCCTTCCACTCTAAGGGAAAGCCTTACATACATGCGCGCAAAAAAGATTTTAAAAAAACTAAAAAAAAAAAGAGAAACAACGTCGACACCACTTTTGTTGATATGTAAATCTATGGAGAAATAAAATAGGGATGGGGGATTAAAGGAAGTAAAGGCCACAGTGAGATCGGTGCATTACTTTTCTTCGCCCAGGGGTGCGTGCCAGTCTCGTAAAAACGGAGCCAACCAGATCGGAGAAACTGGTGTGATTTTTGTGCGATCCGTACAATATAATGTTACTTAAGAACTTGAGAGCAAAGAACATAAATGCCGTACAGCGTAAACATCATGCGTGTCGGTGGTTCAGTCATAATATATATGTAATATATATATATATATATAAAATAATTTACGAAGAAATTAAGAAAAAAAAATGAAAGAGATAATTCCTCCACAGTCCTTTATTATTTAATATTGAAGTGAACAAAATGAGAAGTACTTGTATTTCTGGTGACCTAGATCGCATTGATCATTAAACAAAAAAGAAAAAAAGATAAAAAAAAAGTAAAAAAGATAAAATAAATATATCCTCATTTTTAGGTCACAGCTACTCGATTCGTTTCCTTCATTACTAATGGACCTCTCGTTTCAGCAACCATCTCTTTTTGTGTTCGATGGCATCTAGATACTTTGCTATGAGAATATTTCATTGTGTCTTTGTGAACAGGATCCACTTTACATATCTCTGACTTTTCTCGCTACCCTCGAAAACTTTTGAGAAGAATAGATATAGGTTACAAGAAAGTACGGTATTAATTGTAATTAGGAACTCTCGCTCCCCATTAAACACCCGAAAAAAAAATAGGGGGAGAGAAAAAAAAAGCACACATTGGATCTATTTGTAAACTGTGGTTATTCTGTGTCCTGAAGTATATTTCCACACTTACACTCTTTATTAAGAATGAGAAAGATTTGTCAACACACTCGTTTTGTAAAAGTGATCGTTAGTATTCGACAGGCATCTGTATCTAAATGCTTCCAAATCCGCTTCGTTTCATCGAACACTGATACCTAGCGATTAAGTCTCTTACGTTACAAAGACTCTATTCCAGTATTTAATATAATAGTAATTTTATATCCGTATCGCAAAATCTATTTATTGAAAGAATTTTCGCGCGCCGAGGATAGATAGATAGATAGAAAGAAAGAGAAAGCGAGCGAAAGAAAGAGTGGCGCATGGAAGCTCTTGTTGTGAACGTTAACATCGAGGCAATGCCAAATCTTTACTGAATAATATTGAAGCGTTAGCTCTTCTAATATTTAATTTAGCGTCCCCTCGATCTTTGTTATTGAAATACACGTTGTTGTTCTTAAAAAAAAATCGTTTATACCGTATTTGCGGAGGTACCAAGACACATCCTGCTTTTATCAAACGTTGTATTTATTTCGATGTGTACATATGAAAAAACGTAAAATTGATCGACGAAGTGAGTTTTCGTTCAATTATGCTAATAGCAATTTTTTAAATAAACAAATTCGTTGCGCTATAAACAAAGTGAGAACGTTGTACGTTGCAAAATGAGGAAATACTTTTTTTTTAATCAGATTATTTCGAGCATAGAGCTCTTTTCTTTTTTATTACTTTAACCAATTGTAGTCATTCGATTTTAACGCTCCTTAATTTCTCAGAACTTCTAATTCGAAAATTGTTTCTAGTGTATGTAAGTATATTCTCTGCCGTATCTCAAAGGCGTTCTTCACTTCTTGTCGTACATAAATAAAGCGGCACAGTTTGTATAAAGTGTTGATATTAAGTTAATAAATTGTTCCTATATACTTATATGGGAGCAAACTGGTGTTTATCTATAATACAAGCGATTTTATCTCCCTGACAAAAACAGCCAAGTGTATCTGACGTGACGGAAAAACTATCTCTTACGATACACGACTACGGAGAAACTTTACAACTGCATCATTCCATGCAATTATGCATCTATATGAAGAGATAAATTACGCATTGTTTTCGTATAATTACTCTTCAACAATTAACGGACGAACTTACACAAGATGTAGAATTGTCTTACCGAGAGATAAAACAGAGAAACAGTTTTTATTTTTTTTTTGAAAAATACTATATTTTTCATACATGACTTTTTAACCTCGTGTAACATAACAAAATTCGATGATTATGCAGATATGTTTTGCTAGCAGTGAACAATGCGTGCTCTCACGATACACATTCTTTTGGTAGAACTTTGAAACGCAGGCAAACCTCCTTCAGTAAGTTTTTCAATATCCTCACCTGATGCTCAGAACTCTGAAAATATATCTGGATATCAGTTACTTACTTTCGACGCATATTGGCTTTTAATATTTTATTTGTGCAAGTTTTTCAAGTATGTTAATTAATCACAAGATAGAGAATTTCTGGAAACTTAACTTTTTTTCTCTGTTCTGTAGCTAATCAACACGTTCAAAATATTTATCGTACGACATATGAATAAAATGTTAATGTTATACTTTTTTAGCGTCACGAAACGAATGCTCACCCCGTCAAGGGTAATTGTTGGTATGAAAGACACCCGCGGAACGAGGGAATTCGTCATTTCTCCGTACTTTGCCAGGAGTTCCTGCCCCCTTCCAGTGTTTGAACACTTCTTTATAGACTCCACGTCAACGGGTATTCGCTCGGCGCACGTTTTCATTATCCGTATCGGGTCAATATTATTCTCGATCATGCAGGCCACAAATTGCAGTTGTACCGATGGATCCTTAATAACATCGATGGAGCAAGCGTGTATAATGTTCGCCTGACACTCGATCGGTCCGTGCTGACATATGAACTGATACCCATCACTCGTTTTTGTCGTCTGTGTTGGAAATCGAATACGTAACTTTAGAAAGCTTGCCGTTTAATTCGATCCACTGATCTAATTGTCTCGATTAATGATTTCATTCTCGCGATATATTTAACCGCATTAACTTAAAAATATAACGCGGTTAATAACGAGTTTCCAGGTAAAATACAGAATCGTAATACCACAGAGCATCAACATGACTTACACTTGTTACTTACATAAGTAAACTTATAAATGACAAATAAAAGGTCATGATAAAGGTTCATATGATATTGATTTCTGTGTTTTACCAGGATTAGTCGCAACAGTTTTCTTACCTTCGCTTTACCATATGGCACCAACTCAACCTCTAAGTTTGTCAAGAGTTTTTGATATGTTGGATTTAATTGTTTTAAAACGAAACTACGCGAATCCGGGCATAACGCTTCGTAATACACAGCCGCATGTACTTTCTGAGAAGCTGGTCCAGCCTTTTCGCTCAATGGTGTCGCCGCTTGGTCCTGAAGTTCTACAATTAAGAAAAGAATGAAAGATATTAAAAGATTTTGATTTGAAAATATTCTGAGATGTCTATATCAATTAAGTGCTTTCAGGATTTTTTAGTTTTCAATTTTTATCACTGTTGAATAAACAATTGTTACCTCGATTATTTGGAATTGTTTTGCGCGAAAAAAATTGTGAATTGTTTTTAAATTCTACATAATATTTCAATATTCAAAAGACATTCCGAGTCATGGTATTCGAGATAATTTTTCATAAGAAAGAAAACCGCAATCTTCTTTTTATATAATTTCTAATAAAAACCGTAATTTCTGCGAATCGTTGCTTATCTTGTAATCAGGACAATGATAAATGGGAACTTCGATTTTTTTGTTGACTGACGTAAGCAGCGTGATTATCGTATATATTTAGCTTGATTTTTCTAATGCGTTATGTTTTTATTCGATTTTTCCTCCATGTGATTCTTGTTCGTTTTGATTTAAAAATACGAATAAGGCGTGTGGTGTATAAATTAAATAATAAACATTCAAGATTCTTCATTTTTTAATTTAATCTGTATTTATTATTACTAAAACAAAAATCATTATTTCGAGCTCGTGATATCCGAGGCTTAGCCTGTTTTTTTTTTATCAAAAAAACTTTGAATTATATACAGTGCAATAAATTGAAATGAAATAAACCATATTTGTCTCGTTTCAATTTACTACTTCTACGTGTACCAGTTTAGAAAGTTCATCCATAGAAGCAAACGTGCATATCAATTTTAGTACTTCAGGATTTTTCGATTTTAGAATTTAATTTATATCACTATGAATAACGAGATTGTTACTTAGGTTTTTTGGGATCGTTCAGCGCGAGAAATTGTGAATTCTTTTTATAATTTCAAATTTTACTTTAAATACGAAGCGCCACTATGGTCTGAATATTAAGATGTTGAACTATTATGTATATTCATTTGAATGAATTAATTTCAGAAATTATTATAATTGCGTATTTTTCGCAATAAGTTTATTACAGTTTTTTAAGATTAAATTTGGGAAATTCGAGAGGAAATAATTATTAATATTTCAGATTGATTGCGTTGAAAGTCCGACAACCATATCGGCACGCAATTATAATTTCTGAATTAATTCAATCATTTAAATGAATATATAATAGTTCAACATCTTGATATTCAGAGTGTAATGGCGCTTCGTATTTAAAATAATGTATCTAACATAAACGGTCTTATTTCCAATCTTATTATGGTTCAAATTCTACGTAAAATTTCAATGCTCGAGAAACATCCTCATTTTCCGCAAGAAAAAAAATCGCGATTTTTTTTATTTTTAGATCATAACATTTAATCATGCGTACTTTGCATCTGTCCTACAGTTCCGATCATAAGTATTTTTAACAATTAGATTCTTAATGATTTGACAGATGTTACACAAACTGAGTGATCGCGCTTCAAAACTCTGCAAGTGGAGGTTTATAGCAAATTTAATTAGACGCATTTATACACATGAAGTGTGTGTAGTGCGTCTGACATTGCAGAGCTGTATACTACATTTTAATCCAAATATAAAGTGAAATGTAAATATTTAGGATTATAAAATATATATTTTACCTAACAGCACAATCTCATGAAATATATTGGGTCATCTAAAAACCGCGGATACTTTGTATATCTTTACATTTTTTTTACGACTTTAATATGCTCACTGTATTCAATCGAATTCGCTACAAATTTAGACGAAAAGACGCCACTTCAAAAATCTCAGATATAACGACTCAAGCAAAACGACAAGTCATCATGATATCAAAATGATGTCAAAATGATTCTCCAACATGATCATTAAAAGTCATTTTTCAATCATTCACGGTTCATTTTCATATCATTTTGACGTTATCGTGAATTGTTCTGGAGATGTGCTCGTCGAATAGCAAATTGTGCAATGAGGTAATCACGAAAAATCCGGCTAGAAATATCAATCTGTGTGTCTTCAATTGTGAAGTACGTCGTTTTTATCATACTAACATATTGAAAAAAAAAATACATCTGTGCGATACAGATGTAAAGTGCATGATGTGCACATGTATCATTTATTCTTGTTTAACATTCAATGAACAAAGAATAAAATAATATATTATGTGTTTTATGGAATGCAGTCAGAGCCGTATAAACTAATATCGGATCACCGGACTACATTGGAAAAATCTTGTATTAATTGGAATTCTGATTGAAAATGAACAAATTAGAATTTTCTGATTAATAATCTAATAATATAATTCTAGCCGAGATAACCAAAATTCAGGCTGATAGATCAGAATCTTCTATTCACTTTGTCAATCTTTTTCTAATTCTTGGAAATTAGAAAAATATATGAAGTTAGTTGAATCTGGATTAAACTTAAACTACGTTGATAGAAAAAGTAAACAGTAAAAAAAAACCAATAATTCCTCGAATTTTTCGAAAAGATACTTTCTTTGAGAAGCATCCATTAAAGGCCTTTTGCAAAGGATCGACGGAGAATTAGTCATTATAAAACTTTTTCTCTAGAATATAGAAATATGAAAACTAAAAAAAGTAAAAATTTTTTGCACGTATGTGTGTATATGTACATACATAAAAATTTTCACATTTCCGTATTAGAGGGAAAAAAAGTACGTGACGACTGCTGAGATTTAACATTCCTCGTCGCGTTAACGTGCCTTGTATGCCCGCTGACAGGGAAAAAAAATCGATTTGTCGAACTCGCGCGAAGACAACGGCGGGTGGAGATCGAGCCTCGAGGTGCGCGCGACATGGTGCCGCCGATTGCCGCCTGTTCGACGATTCGGGATTCGGTAGATTAGGCTTGTTCGGCGGCGAAATCACAGGTAGCGTGAGGCTGTGAAGTAGCGACAGATGCAAAAGGCGTATGGGAGAGAGAGAGCGTAACGCGCGCGGCGCCTCTCGTTACTTCGTACCTGGCATGGCGGCGCCGTCCTCCAGGAACGCGAGCCAGATCTTGGAGGTCTGCCAGAGCAGCAGGCCAAGGACCAAAAGGAACACGAGGCGCCATCGAAAGCCTAACCCCATCGTCCCGACTGTTGTCGCGGCAAGAGACGCGCACGACTCTTCGCGCGGCGACGACGGCAGCAGCGGCGGCGGTGACGCCGCGACGGCGATCTCGTTACCGCGGGCTGACGCAATGTTTTCTAGTATCAAACGCGCCGGCGGCGACGGTCAGCGACGACCGACATAGCGATTCGACACGTTGGGACGCGCGCGAAATGACGGCGGGATGTTCCGTCGATATTCTGTTCTGGTCGATTGATCCAAATCGGTCCGGTCAGCCGAGTCCTCGTCCTCGAGCAATTCTTGCGGTAATTTAACCAACGCCACGCGTGCCAACGGGATTTAATGATCGCCACTGTGTCGAATCGAATGTTCTTTCGTTATTTTTTTCACCTTTTCTCGCAGCATCATCGCACGCAGCGTCTGCAGTGATGCGAGCACTCGTGCAGACGTCAATTATATTAAAGCCCCTATTGGAGAATGGAGTTTGGAATATTCGGAGATTTTAGAGTAATCGGAGTGCGCACTGAGAATCGGAGTCATCGGAGAGTAGATCTTCGCCAATCAGATAACTTTGAGCTCGGACTGCGTTGTATCGATTGAGCAGATTTTAATTCCTGATTCTCGCGATTTCCTTGATCTTCGAAAATATTCTTATTCGGATTTGCGTTTTGTTTTTTGTATTTATTTTTTCTAGACATATTCGATTTATTTTGTTGACTTTTGAGTACTGTTCTAATAGCAAATTCAATCACTTGTATTTACTCTTTCCGAGGTCACAAAACTTCTGATCATTAATTAAAATTTTACATTTATAAAACTATACTAATAAGAATTGTCAATAAAAATTATGTTATACAAATTTTACGTTATTAAATACCAACATTTAATGTATAAAAAAATTATATCCACGAATCATCTTTTTAAAAAAAAAATATACATGTTTTTTCTTGTAATTCAGATATAATTTTATTTGCATTATATTAGATAGAGATGGTCCATCAATTATCGCTCAATTGATGAATTTTCTATTGAAAATCCTATTCTGAATAGTATAGCACATTTATTCGGTAGCTAGTGAATGTGCTCAAGTATACATTTATTTATAATGGCAACACGATGTTTTAAGAAGGGAAACTTCACAGATTTATTTAATTTTTTTGTAATAATTTTAATTTCTTTAATAATTTGATTAATAAAATCAATATACATCGAGTTTCTGTCATTAATAAAGATTTTAGTAATAATAATGATATATGAGCAATTTTATAGTGTCACACTTTCTTCAATTTTAAAATGCAGATTGTCGTAAGGAAAATAAAGTAAGCGCAATATAGGTAATAAATAAGTAAAATAGGTATAATATAATAGGAAGTAAATATATAAGTTTATTAGTGAGACAACAAATTATACATAAATGCACCTACAATTAACTTCTAAACAAATTATGTATTATAAATACACTTTGTTATCGCTTGTAAGAATATTATAAATAATACAATGACTCTAACTTTATAATACTATAAATTTTTTTTATTCTGTTATAAAAAAGTTTATATATATATATATATATATATATATATATATATATATATATATATACGCACGAATGAAATATAAATATGTTAATAAAAAAAAATAGAATATCTATCATATATATATAAAATATGTTAATTCGTTTTTATATATCTGCACCAAAATTAATAGAAATACTTATTATAGATAATTAATAGAAAATTATTATAAATTCACTCATGCGAGCAAAGGATTTGTACTGATTATAATTAAATGTTAAGAGTTTATTTAAAGTTCAAATAAATAATTCACGAAAGAATAAGAACTAATTCTATGTGAATTTTAAAATCGCGTTCACAAGGCGATAAATTTTAGATGTCACTTTTCATAATCTTTGTCTCATCAAGAAATTATTTTGCTTGAATTTATTTTCCTATGTCTGCTAATTCTGCGAGAAATGATTTACACTTATTCTGGAGTACTTTAACGGCTTCTGTGAATAGCACGGCTGGTGGTAATGTTCCCACAGATTCTATGGTGACTATAAATAATTAATTAATTAATTATACACAATCATACAAACATAAATATATATATATATATTACATATAAACTTTCTAACTATCATAAGCTGTAGCTTCAACTTGCCCAAAAGAAAAAATAATTCGTAACACAATGATAGTAACAAATCTTAATTAATTCTTTTTCAATGATTCTTTTTCAATGAGATTATTTATACTTACAGATAAAATGATCCTTTACCCGACTCATTTCCACACAATTCTTTAGCTGATCGTAACGATAAACGTTTCTGGAACAACTATCGTAACGAACATTTTTAACACGCGCTTCCCGGTACTTCTGACCTGAGTTTGTCTCTTGTTCTACTACTTCTATCACGCCGGGGCTGAAACAACTCTTCAAAAGATCCGCGTCTTCATCTCTCACGGGTTTGATTAGCTGAATGGCCGGTAAGAGACGATATGATGCAGTAGCTAAACATATTATATAATACTGATATAAACAATTTATTTTAAACTTAAAAATTAAAAAATAACATTATATTTGTCTATCTGTTTAATTTATGATATTTATATTAGAATATGAGAATTAAAAAAATGTTTTATCAGCAAAATTCTTACGTACCTACGGGAGAAAATTTGGCATGATCTTTGCCGATGCCTTTAACTGCATGCATAAACAAATGAATCTCATGACCAGGACGCATTTTACATATTAATATGTCGTTTTCTAAAATACCAATTTGTTCTGCTTTAAACTTCTCTGCTTGCCGGCCTATTGGTACCCATTTAATGTCCTTACTGTAAACTGTAAGAAGAATGCTACATGTTATGTATTTTATTTATGATGTTCAGAAACTAATATAATATTAAGCCTTCTTTGTACTGAAGTATACTAAAACTTTTTCACTTTTGCCACTTCAAATCAATATATCAATTTCAATTTAAGCATGATATAAGAATAATAATGATATAAGAAAATTAATTTTTTATTATTGTTAAAATCTTTTATGTCATAATTTTAAATACGAGTATATATTAGTTCAGCTAGAAAGAATAAACCTATAAATTTATGAAAGTCAAATCGTCTTTAGAATGTTTAACAGTTTAACGACAAAAGAATTTTTTATCAGATGAAAAACTTAAATTCAGTTCCTGTCCTATCATTTCACATATAATTAATTAGAAAAATATTACATTGTGATTAAAATAACGCGTGATTTTGCATGATAGTGATTGACTTATTATAGATTTTGAATTTGATGTCAATTTCATCCCATGTATGTTTTGGTTTTACAAGAGATTGTGAAAAATTATGAGTAAGAGTATAAGACAAGTGATATAAATTATCCAACTTATAAACCTATACATTTTATTTATATATTTTATTGTGATTAAGAAATTAAATAAACAAGATTGTTTTAAAAAAATTGTTGAAATCTGATCAGTAATCGAAAATTTAATAATAAGAAATTCAGTGAAGCACCTTTGCTATTTTTGTACATATCCTCTGGAAGACGAGAATTCTTAGGTGCTTGTGGATTTATATTGCACGTAACTTTCAACTCATATCTTAGAGTATCATTATCACTGACTGTATCATCTGTTTTTTTGTCATTCGGAGAATATTCGAATAATCTAGGATCTGCACGAAGAGGTATAAGTCCCAATCTTAAAAGCAAATTACATGTTAATTTGTTATATACAATTTTCATGAACATAAAAATAGAAAAACCTTGTTATTTCTCTCACCTATGTGCAAGTACTTCGTCTTGAATCAAGCTAGTATTATTTATAATATAAACCTTCTCAATAGCCATACTTGGTACTTCACTCAGTAATGTCCTGCGGAATGCATTAACTAGCGAAGTATGACAGCCACTTATATCAAATTCCATTTCTTGATCTTGTTCTTGAACTATATTTATTTTCAGGTTCTACAATAAGAAAAATATTTTTACTTATACTATATACTTATATTTTTATACTATATACTTATAATGTTTTTACACATATTGATATACATATTAATACATAATATATTGTTCTCTTTATTACAATGTGTTACCTTTATAAATTTCTCCAGCAGCGTTGATCTGTCTGTCGTATTACACATATATTCCTCAAACTGTTGAAACAAATTTATATTATATATATACTATATAAAATGCAAAATGCTTTTAGCGAATCTTAATAAACTTACATTTTCATATTCTTTCATAATCCAACGCGGTTCCCGATTATTCTCCATTGTTTAATATAAATTATACTTCTGCAACTGAGATTTGTACTGTTTTTTTTCTTCTTTTCAATAAGAAGTACTAGACTATCTACTTATTTCTTTAAATATTTTTCTTAACTTGCACTATTCGCGCACACTTTGCTGTTTTTTTTTTTTAATAATACAGACTAACTAATCGATAATTAAATTATCAAATAAAATACTTATTTTTTATAGTTATAATTTTTATTTAATATAGAAACAAATAATTAAATTAGAAATGACGAATTATAGCAGAAAATTTTAAGTAGATAAATACAGGGTCCGGCAAAATGATCTCCCACATTTTAATCTTTAATAATTTAAAAATGTGGGAGATCATTTTGCCGGACCCTGTATAAGTTTTGCCGATTGAATTAATTAGGATTTAACTCGAAAATCAATTGACTCCGAGAAAGTAATACAGGAACTGAACGTTAGAATAACGCTAAGTTCTCGTGATACCTTTCGTGATCGTATGCAAATCCTATAAACTCCAAAATCTATGAAGTTATCCCATGAAAATGAAAAACGTGGATTCCCGCACATCATCAGTTAATTGTCAGTTTACTTTAACACAACCCTCTACTTCGTTATTTCATCTGATATTTGAATAACGAGATACACCGTGGAATAAGTTATACTTTACCCAAAAGATATTTTAAATATTCTCAAATTGGAATGAGAGAACAACCATGTGTTTTAACACTATTCGATTACCGGTTGCCATTATGAAAAAAAAAATCCAGAGCAGCAGTGTTTTTTGTTAGAACAGAGTTGCTAGCATGCTCTTTTCTGCGCATGCGCGATATTTCAGTGTCATGAATTCAGCAATACGCATTACATAATTTTATTATCCATGTTTTTTTATCTGCACTTTATGTTTTCGAAAAGAACTTTATTTCGCTACAATATGTCATTAATTTTGTAATATAATTCTATAATATTATACAATATATTAGTTTGTTTGCATTGCTTGAAATCCCCAAAAATGTTTGCACTTAAAAAGGGATAAATATTCAAGCGTTGAAAAGAGAGAGAACGACGATAAGTGCAAAAAGTGCAGCAACGCGACAGACCGAGTAACGCACCACATGACATGGAATTCTCTTTCTACTATTGGTCAAATTTTGAGGCAAAAGGGGAGGAGAAAGAGAGAGAGAGAGAGAGAGAGAGAGAGAGAGAAAGAATGAGTGCAAGTGCAAAGGATAAACGTGCAGAGAGAAAGTGCAAGTAAAACTGACAGCAAGTGTATGTGTCACTTGTCAATTGTATGCTTCAGAATGGAAATAAGAACGTAGTAACGCGTCATTTGAGTTTAACACAGTGATTCGCGATTATGGTCAATCTGGACGAGTATAGAGAGAGTGTACGACAACTCAAACAATACGCGGCCGTTCACAATGTATCAGAGGCGCAAACGTCGGAAATATTTCAAGCTTGTTTTCGACAATTGGAAGCCAAGTACTCGAAAAAATCAAAGAAACAATCGAAATCTCTGCGAATTATTTTATCACTAGTTTTTATCTCCATCATACTGTTATGCTTATGCCAAAGCTGGTTAAATGTTATATTTATAAGAATTTCGCAAAACTCCATTTATCCCGCTTTATATATGTTGCGTAAAGCAGCTGTACCAATTGTCAACTTATATCCGTCGCTATCTGGTTTGTAATCCTCGAATGATTAGTATATTAAACTTTTTATTAGAATAATATAAAAAATTATATTAAGTGTTGGAATTAATTCGTAGCGTTTTTTAATGAAAGAATGTTATTTATTTCACATGAGCATTAAAAAATACATTAATGAAAGTACTTCCCATCACTTGTAAAACGCTACGAATTAATTCCAACACCTAATAGTATAAAAGAAAGTACCTTAATGTTTACATATTTAATAATATTTATTACTTCAGAATTATATGACGAATGGTGCTTGATAGAGAATCCGTATTTCTATGTCAACGATATGGACTGCTGGCCTTGTACTATGGTCCATTCTGTACTAGATTTAACTGGTCACAATATCAGCAGATCCTTTAACATCGGTATACCATATACTAGAGCAGAAAATAATACAATTGTTAAGATGAAAGATCTAATTAATTTATATTGGAGCAACCAAGATGTCTTTGATGAAGATGCTAAAAGAATTTTTTCTACCAATGAAACTTTTAAGTAAGTTTTCACGTATACTGTTAGAAATTTCGTTATGAAGTAACATGTAAAGGAAGCTTATGGTTATGAAATAATAAACTGAAGTAATAAATGGTTAAACTGAAAACTAAGTTACAGTAGTTTTAAATAAATATGTATATTCAAGTAATATTAATATGCAAATCTACATAAAATTTTATGGAAAGTATGTTAAATTTCATGTACATATATATGTACTTTTCAGTTACAAATATATTAAATTTAATGTAATGTTATGAAATTAAACTTGTATAACTTAAAAATATATTAAATTTTATGATATTTTTAACAGTGTATTCTCTAAAATCTTTGGAATGGAATCTCGCTCTAAATATTGAAAGAGTGACAGAACTTTCAATCATTAAAAATGAAATTTTACTCTAAAAAAATTTAAAAAGTTTTATATTGATTCGAAATATTAATTCGAATTTGACAGAATTTATAATTATATAACATCTATCTGATCAAACTGTATGTGATATACGTTTGCACAGAACTATCCGTGATGTTATGGATAATAGATTGGATATCTTCCACACTGCTTCTCTTTCTACTCACATATCTTGGAGAATAAACCGTATGAAGCCCAATAGAATACTCCGAAAGTTATTTCCAAAGCCAATGGAGACTCCGAATTGGTGGAGTCAAGGCACAGAGAAATATATTTTCATCGACGAGTCGGAATCATCGCCTTATCCATTGGTAGACAATGCATTCTAATTGCTATATCTTAGCAGATCTTAGCTATAAGTCAATTTATGAATTTTTAGCCCAATCCTGAATGTAGTAATATTGTAATACGATGCGTAGCCGGTGCAAGACTGATAAAAATGACACCAAGCTCGGAATGCGTTCAACATTGTAGATCTTCAACCATTTTATTGTCCGCTGGACATACATGTGAGTATTAGAGACCATAAATGATCTGCGCTCTTTTTTTTATTTCTATTTTATTTATATTATACATTTTATTTTCTTCTTTTATGTTCTTAAGTATGGTACAATTGGTGGTATTGGAGACCCGTGAGTCTACCAGTGTATAATGCTACTGCTCTTTCTATTGGTTATTTAACTTCGTTTTGTTAATATCACCGATAGGAAAAATATTATAGATATGTACCACAACAATGTAGCTAATAATGATGAAGCCATATTTAATAAAATTTATTAAGTTTATCTGCATTTTTCCTTCGTATTTACGTTTTATATATATAATTTCAAATATTAATTCGTGCATATAAGATTGTTTGCAGATTTAGATTTTTCGAGTGGAGTATTATTTCTGACAATACAATAACGCATGAAATAAAAAATGAAAATCAGCATCCTATCAACAAAGAATTTCCTGAGATCATTTCCTGGCATAATATTGTCTAAAATATAGGTATATTTGTGACACTCTAACTAATAAAATAAGTCTGTTTCCACTTTCGCCTATATTTAGTTTACATTTTTAAATGTCTCCACATAATCTAAAATACACTTGTAGAAATAAATTACAAATAATAATAAATAAGTTATGCGAAAATTGTTGTGCTCGCAAGAATTTGTCGTACTATTTTGTACGTATAATTCATGTGTCCAAATGTAAATAACTACACGGTGCGAAAAAGCGGACTCTAATCCCAATTCGCATTCGATATAATTTTTTTTTTCAATTTCCTAAGAGATTATCAGAAGATTCTGCTCCATGATAGGAAAGTTTTCCTCGTAAAATATCAGATTGTCACCTTGATGATATCGTCAGTGGAGCATTCTCTGGCGTTTACTCGAACTTCTGCTTGAGTTTCTGCTTGTACAACACAGGTAGTAGGGAGAACAATGCAAACACACACAGTACGATTACACTGTTCCACGACCACGCATCGCTCGACGACGTGAGGTTGTGCAATGTTTGACCCGCCTGTATGGCGACGAAGGAAGGCGGCGCGACGCCGAAGAAGGTGCCGACAGTGAACGGCATTATTGGCACACCAATTACCGGGCTGGCTAAATTGATGAACCAATTTGGCAGTAACGGCGTCATCCGGAGGAATAACATATAGTTTAGTAGATTATCACGATGTTTGGTCACGGTAATGGTCCACTCGTTTGCCTTTTCTGGAAAGTATCGATACAGCAATCGCCTGCCCAGCAATGAGGACAGCAAGTAGCACAGAGTGGCGCCGATTGCACTACATGTACATACGAGTATCAGCGCGACCGGAAAACGGAACAGAAATCCGGAAAGAATTGAGAGAAAAATAGAGCCTGGAATGGCAAACGTTTGCAGGCTATTGAGATATAATGTAAGGAACATATTGTCTTAATAAGCTCTTTTTCGGAAAATGTTCTGGTACTCAAGTTGAAGTGAAACAAATATAAAATACGGTCAATATCTCATTATAACTACTACAAAGCATTGATTGAGCTAATAAAAAAAATTTACTAATTGTTCCATCAAAGAGTGCAGCTTGTTTTATTTCAATTTATCAATGTATACCAGTTCAGAACAGTTTTCGAAAAAGGACAGATTAAAAGCAAAGATATGTGACTAGTGCCCGTATTCATAGTCAGACCTTGTACTTAAGGCTTCCTTAAATTTATCTTTAGATGCTCAGCAGCCAATGAAATAATTCGTAGAATATCTAAAGATATTTTAGGAAGTCTTAAATATAAGGGCTAACTATGAATATATGGGTATAGAATATTCAAGGATACAAGATGTAGATGATAAACAGTCCAGCCAATACTTGGAAGTAATATAAATCCTTATATCGTTCTAACAGTTTTCCCAAATTCTTGGCATCTTCTATGTGAAGCGGTAGCTTCATATGCTGCTTTTCATCTCTATAAAAAGAATACACAAAGGCTCCATTATTATATCCAATACAATGTACAAAGTATGAACACAAAGATATACAGATGAATGACTGTTCTTACTCTTCTAAGTCTGGAAAACTCGTGTACACATAAAATAACGCAGTCAACGAGGCCACAAAAATGAGTCCAACAGTTATTACTGCTCTTCTTGTCGAAGCTTCATTATTGGCTGCTTTAGGCACTCCTACAAAGAATATAAAAATTTATATATTTATATATTAAATATATTTAATATAAAATTTAATTTTGTTAATCTTCTATTACAACTTTCGCGACTAAACATAAAAAAAAAGAAAACAATATATTTTAGCTGCTTCGGTTTTGCAAATCGGAGATATTTGTAATCATTCTATTCTTGTTCACTGAATTCGGAGCTTCCGATTTGCGAAATTAAATGCAGCTATTACATTTAGTTTCAAAATAAAAGAGAAACTAAAATACATGAAATTAAATATTGAGAGTAAATCGAAAAATATATCAAATCTATAATAGATGTACAAATACAATAAGTAAATACTGAGGGCCACGTGGATTCACTGATATTTTTTTTTACTCGACTATCATCGAATTACTTACGCGCTTTTACACGTGTCACTTTGAGATTGCGTCGCGCCATTTCTGATATGCGTGCACGTTTGCTGATCGACATCTAAACACGCCATTTCCCGGCACATTTCCCTCGCAAAAAACAATCACGCGATCGCGATGTCTCACCTGATCTTACGTCAGCCTGCGGGCTCATCGTTCGCCTTTCTCCGGATATCGCTTTCGCGAACTCGGTTTCTATAATCCGCGCGCTTTCTCGTCCAGTCTCGTCTCAGTGCATATCGTACGAATGCAACTGACGTGTAATATCAGTGTTAGAACGGCTGCACCGTGACGAGAAGGATCTTCGAATCACAAGGCTGATAACAGCTTCTTTCGCTTTTAGCGAAAATCAGCTGACAGCCTCGTGTTGTCTCGGCATTGGATGATTGGACACGTTTGACCATAGACTGCGCGTTTCCGTTATAAGTATAAAGATCGTTAAACACGTCGGCAATGTAGTTTTGCACGTTTGCACTTTCAATCATCTCTTCATATGCGTATTTTTTTAAGTTTTATATACTGGTTTTATTATACCGGTCTCATAAAAATTTGAAAAAATTCTTGCATATGAAAAAGCTTTAACAACAACAAGTTTTTGCTATTATATAAATCTCAGATTGTATTTCATATTAATTTTTTTACAAATTTATGTACCAGAATTCGCAATTAAAATAGACATTATAGACAATCCAAGACAGTTCAAGTTTGCTAAAATGTTAATAAGATCGAGAGAAGAATAGTGAGTCTGTGCCTTTCTTACAATTGTATACATATAACATAATGAGGAGAAAAGAAAAACAATTAATTTATATATTTTTTTGTTTAGAAAGAGATGCAATACATGTTATAGAACAAATTTGCTGTATCGACAGTCAATAAGGTAGTGATTGATAAAATTAATTTAAAAAAGCATTTCTCAATCCAATTAATCACTTTTTAACATTCCATTGTTCTTTATTATTATTATTATTATAATATTAATCATAAAGTTTAAATTGAAAAAATAAATTTCTTTGATATATATTTAAAATATCAAGTAACATAAATATTATAATTTCATATAGTAGTATAACTGTTATATAACATATATTACACTTTTACTGTTGAGCATAAAATGATACATTAATGTTATATTACTGTCATATTTAGTGTTTATATGAATAACGGCTCTAGTCCTCTACAACACAAAGTTGCATAAAAGTTGCAGCAACACTGTGAAAAATGAAATCGACGTTAATTTCATTGTCATTTTTCGCAGTGTTGCTGCAACTTTTGTAGAAATTTTGCAGCAATATTGATATATAAGTTTTTTTATTTTGAAATAAAATCATTTTAACGGTCGTTCAATCAGGAGATATTTGTATCGCTTAAAGGAAACAGAATGCATAATTTGTTTAAAAATTTTTATCAAGATAAAATGTATCTATAACATTATAATTATGATTTGAGCTGTGACTCGTACAGTATATTTCAAGCAACCAATAGTTCTTTTTTTACTCCTCGATTGGAATTATGAAGAATATTCTCGTCTATTTTGGTACTTCCTTTCCTTTCCTTTCTTACTATTCTGCCACTCTTCAAGCAGTTGAAAAGTGGAAGACATGAGACTTTACAGGATACGATTAAAATAATTTCCTTGACGTCTTTAGAATGGAATGTGTAAAGGATCTAATTATATTCTTATACATTCAAAATTGCCAATTTTGACGTCAATAATGATTAAGAACAAGAAAAAATAGTACAAAATATTAATAATACTTACGTTACGCGAATCAATTTAAGAAAATTTTAAGTCTCTAGAAATTCTAAAACAGCTAAAAAAATCATTTTTAAGTTGTGCAAGAAATCTATGTGTACAAAAAAAAGTGAGGCACTCGATATAAAGAATGAAATATTTTTCTAATCTTAATTACTATCAATTGAGGATTATGCTACTATTAATTTTTTAATTTTTATTTTAGTTTTTTGCAACAAGATCTTAAAAAATAGCGCATTTCAGAAAGTAAACAATAATTTAAATTAAAAATAATTAAAATTAAAACAATTTTTTTTTAAAGTTTTACAAAATTAACTTAAATATCCAATCCCAAAAGTAGAACACAAAATTATAGTAAGATCAAAATAACATCGAATTGAAGCATTTTAGGAAAAATTATGATGCTATTCGATACACTTTTAACAATGATTTTGTAATGAATTCTTGATATAACAATATCATTTGAATTAATTTTTTAATTAAAAATTATATCAAAAAATTTATCAAAAAATCGTCGTTAAAAAAGTGTCACAGTGGGTATAATAATATCGTTGTGATTCTTTCTAAAATAATTTCTACTTGATATCATCTTGATCTTATTATATGATTTTATCTAGGATCCAAATAAATATTATACGGTTATACATACACATTTAAAACTAAAGAAATTATGAAAATAATTAATAATGCATATATTGGGTCATTTAAAAAGTATCCGTGGTTTTTTCATTCAAAAATTGAACAAAAAACCGCGGATACTTTTTAAATGACCTAATATTGTTAGAGTATGTGTGTTAGAGTATTATTAATCTATAAATCCTAATATTATATTTCACGTGATGTTAAAATGTAATTTGTAAATATTCTATATTTTTCACTTCTGTATATTTTACTATATAATAATATTTTACTATAATATTCAATGTGACACAATCGTCGGCGCTATTTGACACAATAATATATAGAAAGGAATACGGAAGCGGGCGGAAGGAGAGAGAAAGAGAATAAAAGAGTAAGAGAGTAAAAGTAGAAGTAGGTAAGGCTCTCTCCTTCGTTCGTTGACGACAGACCAGCTCCAGATGCTGTCTGCCTAACTAAACGAGGCAACTAAACGTATGTCAAGATCACGCTGGGACGATACTTTGGGACATCTCGCCGTGGGAAAAGACAGGAAGTGGAAACGTCTTCTGACGTGAACCTAGGAATTGCCTGGATCGGCTCAGGAGCGGACTAAACAAGTAGATTCAAAATGTATTTACTTTTCGCTATGATGATTGGGCTTAAAATAATAATAAGAAATATATGAAATAACATTTAGGCAGTATATATTAAAAATAAAACGAGAAATTAAAAAGTGTCAATGATATTAAGGATGTTTTGGCTAGGCAACATTAGCTAAAAGTATCTGTTAAAGATCAGCTATGAAAAAATATTTAATTAATTAATAGTGAAACATTTAAACTAGTTAATTAAAAAAATTATGTTATAAATATAAAATTATCCTAAAACTATCTACAAAAAAAAAATAAATTAACAAATAATTTAGTTTTATGCAGCGAATTGATCATACTTTACTGCAGTTTTATACCATACAAAAAATACTCTATTTTTTTTTAAAGACAAATGTAATAATTTTAAGATAAAGAATTACTATATAATTTATAGGATTTAGAATAATCACTATAATTTAGGACTTAGAATAATTACCCAAAAGAATCCCAGTAAACACGCATGTCTTACAGATATTTCAAAAGACAACTTAAAAGAGGCGTCTGTAAAACTTTTTTGAAAAGACGACTTTAAGCTGACTTTCAGTCAAGTTTTAAAGACAACTTTTTTAAAATGTCATTCAGTCATTTAAGATATTATTTAAGTCATCTTTAAGATTATTTAAGATTAAGTTTTAAGATATATTTGAGAACAAAAGATAAGACATATATTTTTATAAAATAATTCATAAAATTTAACTGATGGCGATATGACGCATTTATACAATAATATACGCATTTATACATATCGCATGTAAAATACGTGGTGCTTTCAGTATTGTCGGTATTGTGCTTTAGTTGCTTATTGAATTCTTTCGACTACTTTCTGTTTCCGGCAATTCCGGAACGCCGAACCGTCTATATACTAAATCATATATGTGTACATTGCAATATCTTATAAATATTTAACAATGGCTATGTTCTCTGGTATACATTGTCAGCACTGAAAATCTATAGTATTCGTAACGTAAATTGCCGATTTTCGAAAATCTATAGTTTACGTTATATATATTTAAAGATTTTCAATACTATCAGTGTAAATCAGAACTCGGCCAATATAATCTATAGAAATTGTAATGTCCAAAATTATTCTGAAAGACATCTGAAGAATGACATTATAAAATGTCTCAAAAACGTCTTATAGACATTATAGGGACTGTCTGAAAGACAACTATTAAAATGTCCAAAACGTATCTTATATGACGTCTGACAGACATAAGACGTCTTAAAGACACTTTAAAGACATCTTTTAGTAAAAAATGTCAGACGTCCGAGGGAACGTTGAGTCGTCTTATGCTCACTTCCATCAATGTAGATTAACTCTAATCTCGGTTCTAATTTTTAGAAAAAGATGAAGAGTAAGTTGAACCGAGATTAGAGTTAATCTACATTGATGCCCTATTAACGGGCATTAAAGGCGTTCTTTAAGACGTCTTATTATTTACTGGGATCAGGGATGTATGTTTCAAATAAATTTAAATCCATGGTTATACATTCGATGTTCGCATTGAATGCTGCCAGCTCTGTTGACTGACGCTTTCGAGAGCAATAACGCGTATGTACGCCTCGTCACCGTTAACTAGTCTCGCTCCTCCATCCGTTTCCTTCCGTTTTCCTAATTCCGTTTCCTGATTCGTAACGCTCGGCGGACCGGCCGCGGCGGCGAGTACGCGAATAACGAAAGCCGCGTGAATGAAACGATCATATATTAAGTTTCTTCGACGGGACGCGGGGAATAAATTTACACCTATAAGTCTGAATGATATCGCCGTTGCGATCGCGCCGGTAATGAGTCCCGCCCCGAGATGAATTAAGGCACCCGAAATGATCTTCTTCTTCTTAATTGGCATTGTCTTCAGACGAAAGCAACCTAGTCCAATGTGAAACAAAGAATAGAATTCATAATCAAAAAATTTATGTGAAGTTAATGATGAAGAGATGAGAATTATGAACTTGATACAACAGCGAATCAATTACAGAAGATACTTTTAATGGATAAACGATGAAGGCCGCTGCTCAAAGAATATATCAAATCAAGAGAAAGTCAAAAGGAGACTTTATTTTGACATCAAAAATCAAAATGATGATTTTTTTCAGAAGAGATCATTTTGTAATATTATTATTTAAATTTATCAGCGATTCAAAATTCGACAAATCTCGATGATCTAAATAAATACGCTATCTTTGTCTTAAAATTATCACATCTATTAAAATAAGTGAAGTATATCCTATTGAATATATGTATACAATTAATATCTAAATTACTATTACATTTTTTTAATATTATATTAGAGTATCAATTAATACAGTGTGGTTCGACTTAAGATTGCATGTGTCACATGTCAAAACATTACCAAAAATATAAAAATTTCGTAGACAACACTTTTCTACTGTTACAAAATTTGTCTGTTTATTGTCAAGAATCATAAAGTCGTTTTGATTTTTTGTTGATTTTAATGTGTTCCTTGGGCGGGCGTTATCGCTTTTGGCCGATCTATTATGCAATTCGGCATGGCGTGTTTTGCGCAATTTGCGCATTCAGGTAGATTTGTCAGACAGATTAAAACGTGCGCGCGCGATCACATCGGCCACGTTAGCGACGATAATTAGCTTACCCACGTGCAGCGACGATAATTAGCTAGGAATGCAACAAAGTCATAATGAGATCGGAGAATCCGCGAGAGATCGCGCAGAATACGTTACTCCGGAGATGATTAATAATGCCGCTCGATATAATTAGTCGTATATATCGCGCGCGCTAATATCTAACGTCGATGGCTTCCTGGTCAATCCAAGATGTGATGTATAACACTGAAAAAAAATATTGATAAGTATTTGTTTGAATATTTTTAAGTAAATATTTATTAAACATAAAGCTATATTTATCTGATATTATAACCTTTAATTTTATTTAATTATCATTTTTATAGAGTAAATATTTGTTTAGTGTAAATTTATGTTTACTTTAATACTGTTCAAAGAAATATGTATTAAGATTTAATAACTTTTGTTCAGTAAATGTACAGTCAATCTGCTAAATTTTTGAAAAAAACGAATCGAGAATTAACGAGACGATATAACGAGGACTTTTATTTAGAATCATGCTTTATTATTTTTTCGTTGCGCATTGTAATTTGCACACTACATTTACAAGTAAATCATACTGTTGTACAAAAAGAATCTCAAAATATTTTTTTAGCACAACATTTTGCAGCACAATTTTTCTCATCGGTTTTTTTTTCCTCCATAGATAATTCATATCAAAGGATTAATTTATATCAAAATAAAATTGAATTCGATGAAGAATTAGTTTTCATACATGATATAAGTAATGTGATGAAAAAATAAGTGTCATAAATACAAAGCTCAATAATGGCTCAATAATTTTTTAGCTATAATGGAATATCAAACTTGTGCTCACCTTTGATATCATAATTCAAAAATATACTATATTATATCTTTCGTTCATCATAATATAAGCTTACATATGTATGTAAAAACTAACTTATTTCACTGGGACAATTTTCTATATAATTTTCTATACATATAATACAGGATGCTTTGTCAAATTAACAACAATTCTTCACTGAGAGAAAAATATTTGATATTTGTAACTATAATTATATATTATTATAATTATGATTATCACTGCTATATAATAATAATAACAGCTATGTATATAGTTCTAGCAACAAATGTAATATGTCATAAAAACCATATTTTTTATGATTGTCCCAAAATGTAATTATAAAATTATAGTCACTTGAATCATTTTTATGGTAATCTCAACTATTTTATGGTTATAATAACTATAATTATAGTCATTTTAGATTGCCAACTATATACATAGTTACTGTTATTATTATTGTAGCAGTAATAATCATAATTATAATAATATATAATTATAGTTACAAATACAAAGCATTTTTCTCTCAGTGTTCTTTCACCGTCTATGCTACAGGTAATCGAGAAGCGACCAGCCAACCAGTCGTTTCTCTGCTCGGTTCTAAGGTTAATACCACCGTGGAATGCAGGAGGACCGAGTTAGGAGAGGATGGGACGACTGGACCACTCCGCGCTCCGAGGCCGTTATCTCTCGCGAGTTTAATCATCTCAGGTAAGAGAGGAGATCGACATAAGAACGGAGAATGGCGCAGAACCTGTCGGACCTCTTCAGTCCCCCTTGCACGGATCTCATGACAATTTCAAACCTTCTCTTCGTCTCTATCCGGAGAAAATTTTTTCTCCTATCGACCAGTCTGCGTTGATCTCTATGATCTTGCTGCTTCCTCTTGTCAGGCCACTTTATCGCATTTATTAACTCTAGAGCCCATTTGTTACAAATAAATAAAACACATACATTGGATGTATAAGGCCTTGATTATTAAAACAATGCTCGTGGACTCTATCAATCTTTCTGAGAGATTAAATTTGAGGATAAAATATTAAATTAAATATATTAATATTAAATATGTTTCGACTTATGTACTTTTAATTATTCATTGTAAGAAGGATTTCTATTTAAGGAAACGTATATGAAAACCATGGAAACCTTTCTTTTTTCTTTCTTTCTTCATTTCTTTAGACATGATTCTTATACGAATATAATTTCTTTTCTCTTGGATAATTTACTTCACAATAATACCGCAAGATGATTATAATACAATAATTATACAGTAATCAATTATACTATATAATAATTGCATTTTTGATAGAAATGTAACTATGAAAAATATTCTTATAGATATGTTTCTATGGAAATCATACAAACGTTCCTATATTCCTTTTCATTATATAATTTGCTAAAAATATAAAGCGTCTACAAATTGTATAATTTATATATATATATATATATATACACTTTTATTATATTAGGTGTTGGAATTAATTCGTAGCGTTTTACAAGTGATGGGAAGTACTTTCATTAATGTATTTTTTAATGCTCATGTGAAATAAATAACATTCTTTCATTAAAAAACGCTACGAATTAATTTCAACACCTAATACATACATAAACAAAAGTATACGAAGTACGTATAAAAATTTATCATAGAATTTATAAGTAACAAAAGGAATTTTTATTTATAATTCAATATTCATTGCCGTTATAAAACTACATTTATTCCAAATTTTCTCTACCACGTAACAATTCTTGCAACCGCAGAGAGAAAGAGAGAGAAAGAAAGAGAGCAAGCGAAGGCGAAGTTCTCTCGGTCGTCTAATAAATCACAGTGGGGCCCTAGATCGCGGGCCTAGGCAATAAAACGTCCCTGCATCTCTCGATATCCTTCTCTTCACCTTCCTCTGCCTCTCTCTTTCCCTCCTGCTCCATCTCTTTCCATGCTCACGAACGAAACGCTCCCTCTCTTTCTCTCTCCGTCCGTCCATCCGTCCGTCCGTCCGTCCATCCGACTCGCCGCGATTAGGTCGTGGGCGGAAATCAGTCCGTATAACTAGTCGCGTCGCGACCGCGCGATGGTACGCACGTTTTCTTGTGTGTTGCATACGTTCGGTGTATCGTGGTGAGAAACTCCGATGCTCCCTGGCAATTTCATCTCGCCTTGTCATCGTTATTCATTAAGGAGTGACAGCGTGACGGCGTCGCGACGCTCACGCGTTTCCATCGTTTCCTTTATTTCGATTTGTTTCCTTCTCTCCTCTTCCTCGTTGCTTCCGGTCTCGTCGGAAAATCGGATGGTTCGCCAATAAATGTCGGTTATCGATACACAGTGCCTGAGACCATCCCCGGTGGTCCACGCGATGCAGTGACGATACGTGAGATATTGTCACTTCTTGGGGCTGCAACGACGCGTCCTTCCTCTTCTTATTCTTCTCCACTTTCTCTTCCTCTTCGTCGGCTACGTCGCCTCGGATTACATCATGACAAACACGACACCACCGAAGGCAGCGTGAGTATGTAGCCGTGCTAGCTAACGCGCGACGATGATGTTGATCTAATTCGATCGGTGCGACAAATCGCGGGTACTCTGCGATACTCTCTCTCGCGAGGGAAAATGTGTCGCGTATATATATCTGATATTTCATACATATAAAATCTAAAATTTTATCTTTCAACTCTATAAAAAAAAAAAAATTGGAAAACTCGATACGATAACTTCCGTTACTGAGGAATGATAAAATTTTTCGTCGTGAGTTTTTTTTTAATTTTGTTGTATTCTTTGAAGATTTCAGTATTAATACAATATTTTTAGTATTCTGATTAAATAGATTATACTGTTCATTCAAATTTTAACTAATCATCAAGTACTATTTACAGGAGTTAATTGAGAAAATGTATAAGTCTTACCCTTTTCATTAATTTGGATATTTGATTTTCTGTTACATAATTATCTTAAATGTGTCATATAAGTCATATTTTATATTAAATAATATGTTGTATAAATTCATATATAAATGACATAATATTTTATTACAAGTCGTATAATTGTATAAATATTGCATAAAAGTTTATTGACGCGTAATATTATTTACTGATCGTAAATAAAACGCGTGATTCGCGATACTGCACGCGTCCCCGAACGATATCCGCGAGTCATATCTAAGCCCACGCGCGCGGGACATCAACGCGTGGCGGTTGAAAACAGGTGCGACGACACGCTCACGAGATGATACATCGCGTGCTAAACTCGCTGCACTCAACGTAAACAAAACGATCAATTTCTGATACAAAACGATAATTAGTGGATCCAAGGGAAGTTATAACTCCCTTCGAGTCTCTTTTTTTTTAAATATTTATAAGAAAATATTATATATATTTTTAATATTTCTGAAATGTTTGTAATCACAATTTTAATATTCCAAAAATATTTTTTAACTTAAGAAACTTTTATAAATAGATATAAAACAGATTCTATTATATTATTCTTTTTTTTATATTTTGATATAATTTTAAATTTTAATTAAAACGTTTTATGAATTATACATTTAAATAATACTTTTTCGATGTAATCATTTAAATAATAATTTAATATTCTGTCTTTTCTTAATATTTGACCTTAAAGAAATTTTGCTTGTGGCGAGTCAGTGGCCCCTCCCTTGACAAATTTCTGTATCCGCTTCACATTTCCGATCAATTTCGACGCCGGTATATAAAACACGTGGCCGGGATCCTCGCGCTAAAGTGGATCTATTTTTTCGATGTTTATTGAAGATCTCGCTTGAAAATAAACCGCGCTGGACCAGCCGATACTCGTCGCGTCGTAAGGCCGGAGGCAAAGACTGCCGCTTCGTCCTTGCCATTCGCCATCTTGCACGATTGTACTTCGTTCTAAACTTGTACCGCGGATACTCCAACAACTTATTTTCATTATACCTCGGAGAATAGCTTGGGGCTAACAATTCGATCTCAGTATCAAATTTTTCGGTTAATGAAATTCGGTTAATCTGAATTTAATTAGATCTCTACATTTTTTTTCTTTCTTTTCTAAAATTTTAATTAACTTATTAAAATGTTTGACATTTCTTTATCATGATGTCTAATAAATATTATATTTGTTTACATAATTATATTAAATTATATTATGTATAATTATAACTATTGAGTTGGCAAGGAAGTAATTGCGCTTTTTTTAGCTCAAAGTTGTATACAATATCTTCTTCAATAATGAATGAAATTTAAATTTAAAAAAAGGGTTTTAAAGCTTGAAATCTCTACTTTTAAAAGCTTACCACATTTTTTAAATTTATATGAGTACTTTTTACATACCAAAAAAACTACGAACTGAAAAAGATGGAAAATTTTCTTCTCACTTTGTGGGTTTGTAACGTGCCCAAAACAAATTTGAGAAAATTTTCAACTATCTATCATGAAATGATACTTTCCCTATAAAATTTTTTTTTAATATTCCTACGATTTTTCGTTATTGAATTATCGCGGATTAAATAAAAGGATCATTTTGACTTTAATTGTTCATAACTCCGTTAAAAATTGTCGTATCGCGATTTAAAAAAGAGATTCCTAAAGCTGAAACTTTACTCTATCAAGATATATTTATATTGGTTGATAAGAAAGCAATTGTGGTTTTTACTGATAGATGCCTTTTAAAAAAACGCAATTACTTTCTTGCCAACCCAATATATATGCTACATGAATTTTAATTTCTTTTATTATCTAAATTATATTATATTAAATATACAACTTAAAATATATTATATTTTTAGTATATTTATATCTCAATTTCTGTTAAAATTTTGACTGTGATCATCATTGTTAACTGTCTTTTTTTTTAAAGATAAGCAAATTATTACTGATTGAAAAATTTTTCATATAAATACAGCATGAAAAAAATTATACAATGCGTGCATATTTCGCTTGTAAGGAGTTTTTAAAAAAATTCATTGTGATTAATGTGGTGCAAAGTCTTTGTTTTTCGTCACGTGATCACGACAAGCGGTTCAAACGATTCCTCGTCGCATTACTTAAACGCACATTTATACATTCTTACGTCGGCACGGTCGTGTAACGGCCTTTTGTCGCCGTCGGCGCGGACATGTCCGCGAAGTATTTAGGTTTCCCGCGTTGTGCGAGCCACGTCCTCGTGTTACGGCAGTCACGTCAATGAGTTCCTCGAAAGCAGTCGAATCGTGCACCTCTTCACCACCAAAGATCGTAGATAAACCCATATACGAACGTCCTCAACGTTCCGATTGGATACTCGCCCTCGCACTGTAAAGACAACAGTGGAAATTAAAAACATCACTGGAGACGTTAACGATTGATCGGTGGATTTCGATAGTAGTTTCCTCGATGGCATTAAATGAACAATAATGAGAATTTATCAATCTTTTTCGGAAAATTCTTAAAAAAACTCATCTGTGTTTTCTCGATTTAAAATATTTTTTTAGGAATCTTTTAAAATAGTTCACCGTAGCATTTATTTATTTATAAGAAGACCGTCTATAAATCGTAGATAACAGATTTCGAAAGATTTTTCACAATAGATTATTTGCAGAATTAAGATCTTCATTAATATCAGATTATTAATATTCTTATAAAAGTACTTATTAGCATCAAAAATTATTAAATTGCTTATTAATTTAATAAATGATATTGATTTTGCTCATGATTACGTTTTCAAGCCCGAAAAAGATTTCAGCGCGCGGTTTATGAAATTAGATATGTATACAAATTCACACACAAATTAAGTTTAAGCACTAATATACGCTTTGATCGAGTATTTTTCTTGTTTAATTAGATTATTATTCTCATCCAAATTCATAATTATCTATAAATTAAAATGTTCAGCAAAACATCCGTCCGTTCAGCAAATAAAGCAACTCAGTGAATGCTTAATGACTTTTTAATATAATTGGTTCTTGCCTTTATTTTTTCAATGGATTTAAATGTTAGAAACCAATCATATAATAAAGAATTATTGTTGTAATACAGCCAATATATTGTAAATTCTGCATGATGAAAATATTTTTTTTAATATTCAGATTGTCAATAACGTTTAAATTACGGACAATTCGAAAAGAAGATACATCAGAGCTAATTTTACATTTAAAATTCAGAAGTACCAGCGGATGCAGAAACTTGTAATAAATTTACGTTGGCGGAAACATTATTATGTAAATGTTTTGAAGAACGTATATTGTTATTATTATCATACAGCACACTTTATTCCAATTTGGATTTCTTAGGAACGTCTTTAAAACGAGATTAGACATCTTCTAAACATCTATAAGACATTTCTTGAAGATCTTGTTGTATGCACGGTATAAAATATAATCCAGTCTCTTCATCCAGCCATGTAAATTCCACGGAATCAAGTATTCCGAGAATTCGTCGTGAATGAAGGTACATCAAAGCGGAATTTTCTTTCGAACTTCCTTTCGTTCGAATAGGTGGGAATATTATTTACGAGAACGTGGAAAAAGTAGTGAAGACGTTTCAAATCGCACGTAGCATAAACGATTTTCTAGGCACGTGTACCATATTGCCTTCCGAGAAGAATTTCGCCTATCATATTCGTTGTTACTAAAAGTTAAAATCAATATTTGCATGTTCCTGCTTAATTGAAAACATATTTGATACATTTATAAGAAACAAGCATTTTTAGCTTTGTATACTCAACTTTTAAGTATATTGTGTTCGGTTATTAAAATTTAATTAATTATATTCAATTAAATCAAGATTATTAAGTAGAAATATTTAATTTAATTTTTAATTCAAAGAATAAGACAAATTACAGATGTTCGTTACTCTTGCAAATTTGCTTCGATTAAAAATTAATGTATTCTCTACGATATGGATTATCATCTTCCTGCGTTTTTTCTCTCTTTTTTTATTAACTGGACTCTCAACACATTTATTGATATAACTGACAAGGTACATCATTATATTATACATATTATTAATTTTTATGTGTCAAGTATTAATTTTCTTTTCTGTTCATGGCCACTTTCTAGAATATTACTTTCTTACTACTTTGATTTCCGATATTATTGAATCGCAGCGCACGACACAAAATAAAGAATTTTTATAGCGATGTTTGAATAAGTTTACTGCAACATTGAGAATGACTCGATTCGTAATTATTATTGTCTCGCTTTGTAGTTATTATATGAATTTTATGATTTAAATTAAACTTTTTTGCTACATTATTGGCTCTTTGCCCTTCTTTTACCTGTTATTGTTTTATACTTACAGAGTTTTATACTCACTATTATTTATTAAATTGTAGGAAGTTGAAAAACATAATTTTTGTCCATCTGTTTTTCCAATATTTAATATTTTTTATAATTGTGTGCTGCTGATGAACGGCCATTGTTCCACGACAAATGTAATTCGAGTCGTCACTTTAAAACTGTTTGCACGCATTCCGGGGAGGGAAAGAACCGTCTTATTAGCGTCATTAAGCGA
This sequence comes from Acromyrmex echinatior, assembly GCF_024713525.1. Lineage (NCBI taxonomy): Eukaryota > Metazoa > Arthropoda > Insecta > Hymenoptera > Formicidae > Acromyrmex > Acromyrmex echinatior. Next base: position 17,487,076 of record NC_141854.1, on the reverse strand, counting down.
ACACGTGCGGCCGTATCAAGCGCCGGCATTCTTTCGCAGACGTTGCTCATAAAATACTGTCGCGGATTCCCCTCTTCTTGCAGATAAATTTATATACTGCCGTTACGTTGTAGCTCCATTTATTCTGTGATTATGAATTATCGGTTGAAATTGTGTGCGAGGCAACGATGAAGATATTTTGGAAAAAATAGGCTCGATTGTGTTCTATCAGATAAACGTTTTTCAGTGAAATAATCAATTAATAGTTGTTATCAATATGCTTATATCAAATTAATATAATTGATTAATGTAACTATTTTTAATATCTCTATGTTGCGTTTATTAAACAAATTTCAATTATTTTGAATTAATAATAATCAATAATTAATTATTGAAATTACAATCTTGACACAATTATTTTGATTTTGTACACTAAAAGAACAGTTTTTCTGAAAAATTAAAAATTTTAGACTATCAAAATTATTATGTAGATACTTATGATAATATTATACAATATATGATATTTATTATACCAATCAGTTTGAGCATCTTACACAATTATTTTGATGTGATCTAACGGAATTTATTTTTATATCTATATCTAGACAAAATTTTAAATACTTTAGCAAAAACTTTCGATACTTTTTAGCACGTTCTTTCCGTGTATAAATCATCACAGTCGAAAAGATTTTATTTCTACGTCGAACGCGATCGAGAAATCCGTTTCTCGTAAAAGAGCGTCGCGTCCGAGCCTATAAGATGCAAGGTTGAAGAACGTATAAACCGGTTTAGGTCCTTATTCTCTGGAGTCAGGGCAGTTTTTTAGTTACTATTATTAGAGGCACACATGTGGCCGTGTTAAGCCATTTGTCGACGGCGACGGGACAGCGACGAGAGTACCATTTAATAAACGATCAATCAGAAACGTACGTTGTAAATTGATATCATTTGATTTCTGTTATTTCTAAAATTCAGCATCTATATTACTATATCGCGAATTCTATATTACTCAAAATCACAATTTTGTCGAACAAAAGTAGGGCAGATCGGGGTCAGTTGAATATAGGGGTAAGTAGAATAATTCGAGGCTACATTAAAAACAAAACACACGAGACACACGTCTGAGCACGCAGCAGCGATTGTTGCTAAATCTGCTGTAACATCTTATTGCGAACACATCTATGATAGAAGTTATGCCACAATTTTCGTAAAAATCGTACACCCAAGTAAATATTTTTATTCTTAAAGTTTTTGTTTTACAATCATATATGATTGTCTGAAATATTTGATTTCTACTTAGATAGTAAGTATAGTTCTTACTTAATAAAATCTAACAGATTTTTTTTGTTTATGTGTCTTTGTTATCGTATATTGTTAATGTTTTAGTAGATTAACCACAGTACATTAATCTTTATTTTAATAATCTTCGAATTATCCCGATTCCGGGGCTAGTTGAATCAGATGGAATGCATTAGAAAAATGCATTTTTTTTTCATATTAGTTATCAGTTTCCTCTTATTATTAAAATATTATTAGGTAGTCAAACGTACGTAGTAACTGATGTAGATTTCATTTTTTCGATAAGTTTCTTAATTTCGTCTGTAAAAATTCGAAATTGAAAAATGAGTCTATTAGCCCCGGTCTCCCCTACTTTACGAAGTCCCGCGATATAAATTCGAAGTGTACATATGGTTTTACTATTTTCTATTAGAGATTTATTAGATTCCTTTATTCGAACAAGGTTGCGAACAATCCGTCTCGCTAGGCCTCTCCCCCGCACACGACACACGAGCGATGCTGTTGCCTCACCGTGACAACCGACTCGTGTCCGTAATCGTTTTCGAAGCGTGCAATTGGCATCCTAATCACGGAGAGATGAGCTCGGCGGCGGAAGATTGCATTTGCAACGAACGAGCGGCCGGAGTTCCACGAGAGCGAGCGAATCCCGCGAGCGGATCGCGGGGTGTCGCGTTGCATTCTGATCGCGCGATTGCGTGCACGTACGTGAACGTACTTATGTGCGTGCCCGCGGGAGAAATATGACATGCGGCGATTTGAAATGGACGAGGAGCATCTTTATGTAGGCTTCTCGCGCGTATAAATGATAGGTATATCGCGCATCACGTACCATTCTTCTAGGTCGATATTCATAGTTTGATTTTATATTCAAGATCGTCTTGAGACGTTTACTCATTCTGTTTACTCATCGATAACCATCTCGGATTATTGCAATGGTAGAAGCAAAAAAATATATGCGGTAAAAATTCTTGCAATTTATATTTGAATATAAATATTTTTTAGTAAAACAATATTTGTAATCGATAGATGCGTAAAATATACCTAAGTAGTATAACTAAGTTTTTATTTTAGGACGAAATTAAATCGTATTTAGATATTTTATATATTATTTAATTTATTAGTGTATCATAGCTGTAAATATATTAGGTGTTGGAATTAATTCGTAGCGTTTTACAAGTGATGGGAAGTACTTTCATTAATGTATTTTTTAATGCTCATGTGAAATAAATAACATTCTTTCATTAAAAAACGCTACGAATTAATTCCAACACCTAATAGTTTATTTTGTTTTTGATTATGCATAGTTTATTTCCAGACATATCGTTTATTAATTAACGAAATAAAAGAAGAATTTTTGATATATTTTACAAGTCGGTTCTATCGATTGTAAGTGTTGTTTTTTTATTGAAACATATTTTTATAGTAATACGTTTTGAAGAATTTTTATATTTTCTCTATACTTTTAATGTGATAATCTGAGATAGTATTAATGGGTTAGCAGGAGTTTTGAGTCTGATAATCCCTCGTAATACTACTGTATGCAATCATTTTATTAGACGGAATTTTAATTTTTGCATGTCTTGTCACGAAAACAACATACACTGGATATTGTGTAAATATCGCATAAAATTTATGTTTATTTTATTTCTATAATAAAAAAAATCTGTAAAATAAATATATTTAACAACAAAAGATAAACAATAAAATATAAGTTTCTTTGTACTTAACTTGAAACATACGGCAGATCTCAATCAAGTTTAATCGAGAGTTTAACGGTGTTCAAATTTTTATTTACAAAATTCTACGTCCTTCCATTCTTTTTCTCTTCCGTTCTTTTCGCCTTCGGCTCAGACAACGCTTGCCTTTCTGCTCGAGTCATACGAAAAGAAATCTCTTCCATTGAAAAGGCTCGCTATCGGATCACCGTTAGATAACGAAAAAGTTTGCGTACACTTTCGGCGGATGCATTTATAGCCACAAAAATAGCGCGCGCGCTTATTTCGGTCGATTGACGCACGCTGAATTTACTGAGTACTCTGAATTCTTTTTTTTTTTTTTTTTGAGTGGTTCACTTTTAATACTGAGAGCGTGAATTTTTTTTTTCTATAATAAGTACCATGAATGACATTTTCAACAATTATAATTGTGTATTATATGTATATATATATTTATAATTGCAACAACCATTTATTAACTATGTTACACTATATCGTATTTTATAAAATAAATCAAGTTGTATCTCGACACTTAATTAATTAAGCAGTTTATTCTCAAATTATATCATTTGACAAAAAAATTTACTGGAATATTTCAATAGTGAACAGTGAATCCTTTATGTGCTACTCTTGCAGTAATTTTTATCAATCAATTCTCCAAAAGGTATATAATAAACATAGAAACATTCGTTATAATTGAATTCACAATTAAAATATTTCGCATCGACAGTCGAAAATTCGACTTCAATATATTTTACATTTAAAATATATTGAAGTCGAATTTTCGCCACAACGGAGTATTAATATACTGGAACCGCGACTGTGCCATTTTTTACTCATCTGATAGTTTTTCTTTTCCAGTTTATTTGGATTTGCACGTGGAACTTTAGATTTTTGTAATTTTTCATAAATAATCATAATTACAAATAATTTTATTTTTATGACCCTCTCTCGTAAAAGTTAGATTTATCTTGAATCGCGATTGGGTTAATTCGCGGTTCTGGTATTAATTACGGGGATGTCGTACAGACAGGGCGTTGATGGACGCTGCTCGTGATGCGCACCATATACTGTGAATCACACAAAATCTGCAGATTGTAAAGGTTTTCTGTGCACTCAGCACTCACACACGATGGTCGCCACATGATCGTACATACGATTTACACACACAATAGCAACGGCATACACGCTCGCTCGTGCGCGGAAACGAAGGCGCGTAGACGGCTGGCCGCGAGCTATGACGTAGATGGATCGCGATTCAACGGCGGATGTAATTACATCGCGAACGAGCCGGAAGTGGAAACGGTCCGAGCGCTTTTGCGGCCTAAAGAGCGGCTTTATACGCTCGAATTACGCCGATCGACCGCGATCGACATCGCCGACTCTCTATTATTACATTCGCAACGTGATGGATGACAAGCTTGTTGTTGTCTACCACATGCGAACGTGAGATCGATGGCTTTCCGCGATTTGAAACTTTCGATCTTAGCGGAAAAGATCTCAGAAAAAGAAATAATAGCTTGATTATTTTAAAGCAATAAATTAAAAATAATTGATGACAAATTAATTATTTTTTCTATAAATCAAAATACTGTTTTACTTGTAAAAGGTAATTCTGTTATTCTTCACTTCTTTGTCAAGAATAAATATTTATTCATTCGTTCATTATAATATTTTATTAAAGAATTGGTTATGTCTAGAACTTTTCTATTTAATTTAAACTTTTCTCAATATATATAAAAAAAATACGCGATACAAGAAATAGATTGACGTGGATTACTTTTCTCATTTTGAGATGTACGATTTAGATAAACTCTTTTAATTGATTTTTCCCACGCTACACAGAAAGGACATTTTTGTTGAAATTAAAAAATTTAGTTAGATACAAATGTTAAAATAATTTTATCAGAAACTATTAAAATAATTATGTAAGACGTTCAAACTGGTTACTAGAATATCAAATCACCTTTTTGCAGCATTGCTCATCATGTTTGAAATTACTACGTAATTATTTTGATGATCTAATAAATTATTTTCAGATCTGTATCTAGCTAAATTTTTATTAAACATTTTAACAAAATCGTTTCTGTTTAAAATAAATACTTGTAAATCACACACATGTATCTTATCAAACAGAACCAAATCGATTAATTAAACTGATGGATTTCAGTCACAATTAAATATACAACTGATTTACGCCCGTTTCTACCAATATAGCTTAATTTTAATCTCGATTTAACTTACTATTTATCTCTTAGAATTAGCAGAAGATAAAGAATAAATTGAACCGAGAATCTTACATTAGTAGAATCGGATTTTAATTTTTATCAACCAAAATAGAAATTTTCACGATTTCTACACGGAAATACAAATATCATAATGCGTTGAGAAAGCAAGAGAGAGAGAGAGAGAGAGATTTATCGATGATCAATCGCGCTCTAACCAACTTCGTGCATAATAATGATCGCAGGTAATGCCGAGGGAATCCTGCCCCTTGCTGTTGACCCTGGTGTCGATATTCGTCGGCCTGTGCGAGTCCTCCGCCGCCCCTGGAGCCGCAACATCCGGCACTCAGCAACCACAGCCGCAGCCACAGCAGCAGCCGCCGCCGCAGTCGCAGCAGCAGCATCCAATTTGTAGGCCCGGTTTGGAGTTTTGGTCCACCGAACGCGCCTCGTGCTGGCCGTGTACTCGATGTGCCCCCGAGTTCACCTTAAGTCCGTGTGTGATTCACAAGGACGCGATATGCGGCCCACTGTCAGCGCTCGAGCTCGACTGGTCCTTCCTGTCGTCGACGGCCAGGAAGAGACCCTCGCGAGCCGGCGATGACGATGGGACCGTCACCTCGAACACGTTTCTGCGGTTCTCTGAAGAGAAGACGAAAGAACGGCCCTTCGTGGAAGCCGATAATCTCATCAACCCCGGTCGTGAAGGCGACAAGGAGCCGGTCTCCGCCTCGCAGGAATCGAAAGTAATTTCGAATTAGTTTTACAGAACTTTTAAGTCTTTGAGCTTATGATATCAGTTATTGTTCCCATTTTAATCATTTAATTTTAATCGATAGAAGAGCTTGTATAGGCAGGAAGGCAGGAATATAGAATCGAGAAAGGATTTTGTGATTAATTCCATGGAAGACAATATGATATTAATCCTCCGGTGCTGACGTTAAAATCTGTAATACAATTAGTGAACTTTGTGAGGCTTATTTAATATATGTTAAAAGGCACAATTAACTTATTATCAATTGACTTTTAAGTCAATTAATTCTTGACACATCGAAATAATAGATTAGTTTCTCCAACATACCAAGAAAATTAATCTCCCATTAATAAGCGTAAAACAATCAGCGTGCGTTTTGAGTCGGCGAAAGCTGGCCATATTGCTTTCGCTCTATTTACTATGCAACGTAGAATCGCATTGCCAAAGTCGATTGCATTCCATGCCGTGTTTCGAAAGTAAATAATAAAAAATAAACCTATCATGGTGCAGTGAAATAATTTTTTTTTAAAGAGAAAGAAAATGAATCAATCAATGTCTTTTACTTCATAAAAAGGAAATAAAAGATATTAATGATTAATTCATTTTCTTTCTCTTTCAAAAAAATTATTTAACTGCACCATGATAAGGTTTATTTCTTATTATTTTATCGCGGCCTTTCTTATAAACACGGCATGGAGTACAATCGACTTTGGCGATTCTACGTTGTATAGTAAATAGAGCGAAAACAATATAGAACCGGCTTTATACAAAGATCTGTACTCCGGTCTTACACGCTGATTTTATGATGCAGGCGGCGTATGATCCTCGGGAGAGGAGAAAATCGGCCATCGAAGACAATCTACCGTGGGACTGGCAGACCGGTGCTCTGGTCCTTGCGGTATGCGCTTGCATAGTATTCTTCCTGGTAGCAGGATGCTCGGCTATTGTCTATGCGAGGCAATGGCGGCGGATGAAGAGGAACTTTGAGCCGGGTAAGAGAATATTAAAAGAAATAATATATAATGTAGAATAAATCGAAATAATTATTTCTTAAAAACTTGAATTCGCATTCTTCGAATATTCTAATCGTCGACGATCTTCATACAGCACAGATTAGTCCAGCAATATTATAACAATACACCAAAAAAAAAAGATAGCTTTTAAAAAGACAAATATTTATTTGTAAATTATAATGTTTATTTTACTGAAATAAGTCTTCATTTAAGGATAAATACAGCGAAAATAAAATTTTATTTCCAAATAAACCTATTTTATTTTTTGTTAATGAAATATTATTAATAAGATACGTTTCACAGAAATACTTATATTTCGTCATCATTTTTTATAATCAATGAACATTTGCTTGCGAATATTTCGACTTTTTTCCGGTGCATTGTAACGTTTAAGCAATATTGCAGTAACTATTGCAAACATCGTAACAATGTTGCTGTATCTTGTATGTTGTACAAGTTTCTTCTCCGCAAAATCTTGAATAATTCATTATCGGTATCTATAACGGTTTTCATTTTTAATCGAGCGTCTGATCATTTTTTTGACATCGCGTCACTTAATCAAAATAAGAGTGGTCGATCAAAACCAAGTCTTACGTAACGTATAATGCACAATGAATAAGAATATAAACCAATTAAAATTCTTCATTTTCTTTCTTTCCATAAAAGAATCTGTTTGGTTGATTTTCTTATACTTCAATATGCGTGAAATAAAAATTTATGCTTCTACCTTAATCGATCGCTATGCATCCGTGATACCTCTTTCGGAGATGGGGAAGGGAAAGGATCCGTATCTCGCGAAGCAAAGGGAGCCGTGCTGTCGGGATGTCGGCGGAAAGAATACAGGTGCACGTATGTATACACACGCAGGCCAGCGAGAGACAGAAAGAGAGAGACAGAGAGAGAGAGAGAGAGAGAGAGAGAGAGAGAGAGAGAGAGAGAAACAAAGTCCCTTAAAATGCATGGCGGGATTTTCTTCATTAGAGGGCCGATCACGGCCGCTCCTCACCTTGGATCGACCTACCGCGCCCGGATATGACGTTCCCCAACCAACGTCCAGCGCACAATGCGTAACGTCGCCCACGCCGTCGCGTCGTTATCGTTCCGCGTTTGCTACACCCCAAAATATAAGTAACGATTGTTCCTCGAGTGTGAATCGATTAACGGTAACGATGAGCTGATTCTCTATGGGCTGCTTTCGAGTGGAGCTTCGTAAAACTTTTTTTACGATATCGGAACAACGAATATTTAATTTTCTTATGTAATCGTATTAAAATTAAAATTCATTTTAAGAGGTAAAAAATAGTTCTACAATTAAATATATTCATCGTGAGATTTTTACTGATGAAAATCGAAAAGAGAGAGAGAGAGAGAGAGAGGAGCTTTCATTCATAATTCCGTTTATTCACTCATATATTTGATATAAGAAATTGAATTATAGAGTTAATCTTTTAATTTTTTCGATTTGAATCCATTCGCTCTGCGAGTTACTTTATATAATTTGATCAATTTTGTATCCAAGAAAATTTCTTAAATTGATAATATAAAAATGTGATCAAAAATAAGAAAAAAATAATGGACTAGTCAAATATCTATCTTGCTAAATGTTTTTTGCGTTATTTCTAAAATTTGTTTGAAAGAAAATTCTCCTTTATCTGTTTAGGATATATATATATATATATAATATAATTATAATTATACTCTCCTTTTCAAGAGTGGCTCAATTTTCGCTCTTTAGAATGAGAATCTATTCAAAAGAATTTAGAGAATATTTTGATATTATAATGAAGGAATATTAATTTTCTCAGAATCTGCAGGGCACAACGTTTTTTGCAAGTATATCTATTTTTTAAATGCAAATTAAATTTGAATTAAATCGTTTCAATTTTAGAGATCCTTTCATCCAATTTTATCAACGTAATATTAACTTGAATCTCAGTTTAACTTCTTATTTTTTCTAATTCTAAAAATTAGACGATAAAGAATAAATTAAGTCGAGATTATATATAAATAAGTTAATTTACATTGATTATTATAGAATTGGATATTAGCCAAAGTTATCTAAGAAAAAAATGCGTCTTTTTTTAGCAGACACCGTATTTAATCCATATGTATATTGCAGCTCACGTAAGGAATCGCGTAATAACAACTCTTGCAGACACTCGACGGCATGTTGCACGTGTATACGACGTTACTATCTACATTTGCATAACGCAAAACTCCTGCTCGAGCAGTACGCAGAATTCCTCGCAGGAACTCTCCCCGTCGTCGCTGTGTACGCCTCTTCTTCTCACTCCTTCTCTTTCTTTTCGCCTCTCCTTCTGCGAGCCGACGTATCGCAGTACGTATCGCGTGTACGTTTGTGGGAACCGATTCAGCCACGTTTCGTTAATGAACGCCGTATGAATGAAGCCTCTCGTCCGTTCGGCGCGTGTATCGCCTTTTAAATCTACACTTTCGGCGAAACTCGCGTGTCGGCAACGAAAATACTCGAAATGAAAAATACTCGAGGGCAAATTATGTTTTTTTTTTTTTTTCAAATTAAGGACCTTAACAGAATACATTTTGAGACAAAATTAATATCATTAAAAACAAATAAAAACCAAACAAGACGAATGAGAATACATTAGCGCGATGCACTAATAGAAAACAAAGAGAAATGGGATTGCGAGAAGCGAAAACTATAAAAAAAATTATTTAAAAATTATTATATATTTTGCAGAACGAATTTCAAATAACCTCGTTCCGCATTTCGGAAAGACATTCTTATATAAAAGTAGCATTTCGAGGCTACTTCGAGCGTGTTGCACGCGAAATCCGTTGGATTTTATTGTAATTGCAATTCCATTAATATTTATTGCTCACGAATTATGTACATAGTTAATTAATACTAATTACATACGAATAATCGCGTGTCCGTGCGTGCCAGCGATTTATGTACTGTACATTGTACTGTAAGTCTAATATTAATAAAAACAATTACAATTGCTGCATTCTACCTGTAACTTTGATCGCATTTTGAACACATGTCATTGCATTGTCACCGGAAGCTCGTATTATCAAAGCGAATTGTAATCGCTATCCTCTCCCAACAATAGTAGGAGAGAGCATTATACTCTTTTTTTATTTTTTTCATTGGTTTTCATTCATTTTTCAGAAAATATTTATCTGAAAAGAAGTTCACATTTCATAAGCAGATAAATGAATTGATAGATAAATACGAGTATTCGATAAATAGAGATGAGAGAAACTCTTCCTTGAAAAAAAGATTTGTAAACTATGCTTCAGATTATTGAGTTGAGATTATTAAAAGTATTAGGTGTTGGAATTAATTCGTAGCGTTTTTTAATGAAAGAATGTTATTTATTTCACATGAGCATTAAAAAATACATTAATGAAAGTACTTCCCATCACTTGTAAAACGCTACGAATTAATTCCAACACCTAATATATTAAATTACGCTAAAAATTCACGTGTGATAAAATTTTATTTTTAAAAATATAGAATAAATATATTCTTTAAAAAAATATATACTTAAGAATTTTATTTTAATGAACTAATTGAAATAATAATATATAATTTAGGAAAGAATGTGAAAGAATTGCGTTTTAGAGTTATAAAATAAAAATAAAAATAAAAGCACACACACACACATCTGATTTTTTAGTCTTTTTTTTATTTGTCCAGCATTCAGCATATAAACTGTATATGTTTATGTGTATGGAGACTTCGATGGATTTTATTGATATACACCATAGAGAAAGAAAAATGGCATTATTTTCGCGCCTATGCTTTTGTAAAATGAACATGATTGGCAACCGTGAAACGGACGCTCGGTATGCGTGTGTAATCGGTACCGTTTGATTGCGACTGACGGTCGGCCCACTCGGTGCTTCTGATTAGAAATGGCGGTCGGAAAAGTAAGAGAGGTCGAGGACTTATGGGGATACTGATCGAGTCGGGAGCCATTAGAAGAACCGAACGTACACCATAGGACTCCGGAGAAAATTGAGTCGCATTCCACAGACGTCCTCGACGCATTCCACATCACAGCTGCACTCGTTTTGATGCAATGCGCGCTGCAAATGCACCTTTACGTTGTCAGGGGATTTTATTCGGATGACGTCGTCTAATTTGCACATGTGTATATTAATCTACACATTATATCTCCACAGAGATAAATATAGACGAAATATTTAATTTATATTAATAGACAAATGTTTTTTATTTGATTCAATGAGATAATCTTCTATATAAAAAAATGTAAATTTTAGACTGTAGTTATTTTTAATATTTACGTAATTTTTATAATTTGATTGAATTATTTGAATGATTTATTCCAAAATTGTTGTAACTTTATATGAAAAACTATGAATTAGTATTTCAATTTGGATGATAAATAAATGTATTTCGTGTATTATCGAAAATCATTGTTAACTAGTTTTAGTTTAAATTTTGCGTTTTTATGACAAAGATATTTTTAAAATTTGAAATTGTTTTGATAATTGTAAAATTTAACTCTGATTTAAAGTAAAATTTTTTGAGCCCAATTAATAAGTACACTTTATACTTTTAAAATTATAAAAATATGTATATAAAATCTTAAGCATTATTATTACGCTACATATTAAATTTATATATGCGAAATAAAAGTTACATTCGTAAGATATTCGAAACAATATATATCTTCTTTAACTAGATAATATTCACTAAATTATCCGAAAAGAATTTATATTGTTTGAATTTATAATGTTTGAAGAATATTTATAGAACGATTATAAAAAAGAGAACGATTTGACGAATTTAAGTACGTGGCGCATCACTGATTGGATTATAATTTTTGTTGCAGCGGGTCTCGAGGAAATCTCAGCTAGATTGAACCTGATGGTGAAGGCGGAGCTGGCCGAATTGGTCGCAGGAGCACCGATGAATCCAGGTGATCCCGAAACAAGATGTCAGTATCTCGAGAAGCTTTTAGGTAAGCAGAATTTTAAGACCTCTGTTTGTGACTATAAATCTTTGCGACGACGACTACTTGACGTTATCACCTGCGAGAGTTGGTCGTCACTCTTCTCTAAGCGGTTGATATACGTTTAGATAGAGATCGAATACTTGACAGTGCTTAGCGATAAAGATACCACTTACGTCCATACACATATTCGAAATATCGTCAAAAATCAAAAGTTACATATAGATAGTTATCATACTTAAAATATGCATGTTTATTTTTAAATGTTTAAATTATTTCAAATATATAACCTATTTTTTAATTAAAGAAATATGTTTATAATCATGTAGAAATATTATTAAGCCTTAAAATCTAGTTTTGACAAAATAGGCTTATTTCTATTTATTGTTCGTGTATATTAAAATATTAGTCGATTTTCGTTTATTATTATTTATTTATCTATTATCATAACATTATGTAACTAAATTTTATGTAACTAATTTTATTTAATTTTACATTATGTGTTGAAACGCAAATCTCTTCTCTCATTTAAACAAAGAATTCAAACTTTCTACAAATTAAATATCATACATAAATAGATTTATTTCCAAATATTTTACTCGCTTATTTTACTTGAAAAGTCAACGTCATCGAATTGCATAAGAAATATTTAGAATATGAGCGGGCACGAGAGTAAAATCAAGACGTAAAATTCGGTCTGCGTCGTTACATACTGTTCGTCGCTTTTGCAATCAGCACTTCCATTGCGCCGTGTAAGATGTAGTTGCGTGCACGTTCGCAATGATCATTTTGTGCGCCGAAAGGAAGACCGGGAGGGAGGGGGACCGGACGACAAATGGACGGGTACGATTGCGCGGGGGATGGCTGACAATCTCAAGCACACAATAAATTCGCTTAACTCGCACCGCACTTGAATGAGCTTCACACGCGCGCGCACGTTTCACACGGGGTGATTGTGAAGTACCGTCCGGTTGTCAGCACGCCGGAAGTCTTTGTTTCTTTTTTTCTCTTTGGAGGCAGGGGGCGAGGAATACGCCACTTAAGTGTTAGATCTGGTCTAATACAAAGAAAGAACGATTTTGTTGAAGTATCTGAAAATTTAGTTAGATACGGATCTGAAAATAATTTTGTTCAACTGTTAAAATAATTGTGTAGGAAATTCAAACATGATGAGAGCAATGCTGTAAAAAATATTTACAGCAATCAATTTTTAGCAATCAATTTGAGCACCTTACATAATTATTTTAATGATTCAACACAATTATTTTCAGATTTGTATCTAGCTAAATTTTTAGATACTACAGCACAAAAAACAATCATTCTTACCGCGTAGAAATCACGATTTCAAGGAAATATATTATATTTGTATATTTTGCCGAAAAAATCGTCATAATTTAGAGATTTTGGAATTTAGGTGTGCCTTCCAACAAGCAATGCAGTGATCATGTCATCTTTATTTAACATTGGCAAACAACAAGGATGTAATGATCCTTAATTGTGTCGCACCGTATCATTTGTGTCGCTTGTTAAAAGGCACACTAGAGTAGAAAGCTAAAGATCATTGCACTTATTGTAGATCAAATGTTTTAGTATATTAGATCTATCAACTTTTAATCGGTCAAATCGATTGGAATCTTAGATTGATAATAAAATCAAGACGATCCGAGATAATCGGTTATATTTATTAGGTGCGCAACTAAGTTCTCGCTGTTATTTTGTAATATACAATGTGAGTGCGGGCGCGATATGTTCAAGACATTAGAACGTATCTTCCGCTACGCAGGTTTTTATGCGTGCCAGATTATATATGGCGAGAGGGAGGAGAGGTTCCGTGTTGACACACATACTTGGCACGTGGCTCATCATCGAACTTTCATTCAACGCATTATTCTTTTACGTGTACGTTTCCGATATGATACACGATATTTGCATAATACGTAACATCACGTTTCGCATCTTTGTCATGAAGCAGACGAGAGTCTCGAGTACAGGGAGATGGATATGCACGCTACGCTGAGAAAAAATATATTCTAATTTTTAATAAATACTTATTTGAATAGTTAACTAAACATTTATTTACAGTAAATGAATATTTACTCAATAAAAAAAATGATAGGTTAAATTAAATTATTTTTGTATTAAATAAATATTTACATTTAGTAAATATTTATTTACTGCTTAAACAAATATTTATTAAAATTTAGTATTTTTTAGTGTATATATAGATAAATTTTTAGATATTTCAAAATTATTCTTTTCGTATTGTTATACGTTCTATGTAAATATTTCTCTACTTCTTAGAATATAAATTGATACATTATCAATCACTATGATTCGACATATTTCTCAAGTCTGTAATTTTTATTTCGCTCTTAAATAAATTAAAACTTTTAACTTTTTAACGAAAACTGAAGACAGTCTTTTTTAAAGAATTTCGATGTGTGCAGAATTAAACTCCGGATGCGTTCTTTCATAAAACTGAAAAAGATTTGTATTTTTATAAATTATTCTGGAAATTTCCGAGACGTTAATTTCCGACCTTCGAGCTTCGCCGAAATCGACTAAAGCCGCTTCTGTAATATCTATCGCATCCGCACGCGTGATAAATTGCAAAGATCGCCACGGGAGAAAACACGCACGTGCGTTACGTCAGAATGCGAATTTTCGCACGCGTTCGAATCGCGCCGCGTCGCGGTATTTTGGGAGACGAGCGGCTGTCTGCGATAGACGGACGAATCTTAAAACAGACGAGACGGGATGAGACCCGCTATACGATGCACTCTCGCAGCGAGAGAATTATTTATTCGTCCACGAAAACAAAATGACGCGATTGTTCGAACCGTTCAAGCATTTATCTGCTTTCATTCATCCGCGCAGCGCGATTCGGCGCGCTCTAACTTTAGCGCGCGTCAAAGTCGCATCAGCGCCGGCGAGTTTGTGAATAATAAGCACGGTTTACAAGATAGTATGGTAAATGGTCAAAGTGTTTTTTCAAGCGAGATTGTTTGCTATTCTCTGCCGGAAAGTCGAGCTTATTAGAGATTACAAGACCCACGCTCGCACGCGTAAGAGAAAAATTCAGTCCATCGTTCGGCCTCAGTATGCGTAATAATAGTCAATAAATGGGCGAGTCTGTGAAAAAGATAGATACGCAATGAATTAAATATTGTATATTCAATATACGTTTCTATTTTTGTTGATTTTTTGGTATTTCTTTTGTTATTTTATTTGCGTGAGATTTTTGTTTTCTTCTTTGATTTTTTTAGTTATAAGTATATATCTATATATATATAGGATGTAACTGTAATATTTCACAAAGAACATGAAAAGATATCTTAAAATTGTCTTATACATCGATTTTATCCGTTTATTCGGCAATATTTGGGAATTAATATCTCGTTAACTGTTGCGAAAATTGCAAAATGATAGAGGATTTTCAACTTAGTTTTTTATTAAGAATAGCACTGTATGTGTGTGTGTGATTAGTGTGTTATTTCAGATACATCCTGCATATATATATATATATATGCAGTAAATACAGGTTTTATGTATATATATATATATATACATAAAACCTGTATTTACTTTCTTCTATTCTATCTATATCATAACAAATAATTTAAGCTAACGTTAATTGTCATCAAATGACATTAATTTGTTTGATGTTGACAGGATTTTAACAGAAACAAAAAAATTTTAAATAAATATCAAATTATATAGAGTAAAAATTTTTAGAATGAATCTTACGTCAAAGAGTGAAATCTTACTCCTAATCCAGTACTCGTAGTCTTAAGTAATGTCTTAAAATATTAATACGCGCTGGCTCTCTTATTGATTCGTAACATCCTAAAACTATACTCAAGACATTTTTAGATATAAGAATCGCGATTATAAATATCGGCTTTTTAAAATTGAACATTGAGCTACTTTTTCTCAACACTGACTTAATTTTCACTTTTAATCTCTTTAGAGTGAGATTCCGCTCCAAAAATTTAGAGAGTACAATTTTCTTGTTATTTAATATACTATAAAAATAAATCACTCTCATTTCTTTTAAAACTCTGACATTCATCTGCATAAAGATAAATAGAAGACAATAAATATAATGGTTAAAAAAATTTTCAGAACTAGAAAGTCTTATGCAGATGAAATATATGTATATTAAAGAATATATATGGAAATTTATTATAATATTTATCAAAAAGTTGTTTAAAAAATTTGCATCTCCAATTGAAATAAATGTGTAAAAATACCCATCGTTACACATACTAGCATGTAAATATCAGAAACAGAGAACTTAAAAAGGTGAGTCGAAAAGTCCACAATAAAGAACTGGAGAAATTTGAACGAGAACAAAAGAAAAGAGAAATGTAATCCTGATATTTTAACGAAGTTTTTGATATTTTAGGCTCTGTTCTTTTGTGACAGAACTAATGTATACTTATTGTTGAAATGAAAACAATATATTTAAAGTTTGGAGAAAGAAAATTTTAGTTCAGTGAGACAAAGAACAGGTCTATTGTTGCTGTAGAATCGCCGTTGGAATTTTCCACTGTGACACCACATTGCAATTTTGTCGAAGGGCGAATCGCTCTGGTACAAGATCGTACTACCGGCTTACAATTAAGGGTCATTTAAGGGCTTTCAGTGCCACCGGATTTATGTCCATTTCAATGTAGATTAATTTTAATCTCAGTTCAACTTACTCTTTATCTTTTTTTAATTCTTACATGGACTTAAAATAAACGGACCTAAAATAAATGTCCTAATACAAGATATGTACCTATGTCCATTTACACAAAACTTTATTTGTTTATATTAATATTAATCATACAAATGTTTTTTTAAATATAATATTATAATTTATTTGAAATCTTTAAATACAATTAAATTATAATATTGTATTAGGTGTTGGAATTAATTCGTAGCGTTTTTAATGAAAGAATGTTATTTATTTCACATGAGCATTAAAAAATACATTAATGAAAGTACTTCCCATCACTTGTAAAACGCTACGAATTAATTCCAACATCTAATAATAAAAAAATTTGAGATTAACAATAATAAATTTTGTATAAGTATACATAAGTTATACATGTCCGATCACTAGATTTATTTTATTAAAGTGTAACTAAAAATTTAGTTAGATACAGATCTGAAAATAATTTTGTCAAAATAATTACGTAGACGCTCAAGCTGGCTAAAATGTTTAAAAACTGTTTGCAACATTGTTATTAATGCATTTTATTATTCATAATTATTTTGATAGTTCAACAAAATTATTTTCAAATTTTGAAAATAAATTTTTAATAAAACTATTTTTTTCATATACAAAAAAGAGTCTGGTTGCATTAATTGGAATTTTGATTAAAAATGGACCAGAATTTTTCAGTTGAATCTATATAATTCTAGTTAAGATAAAAAATTCTAATATATATGGCTCTTTTGACTTACCTATTTTCAATTGGAAATTTTTGTCAATGTACAACAAAAAAAAGATACAGAGCAAATTCAATTGAAATTGAAATTAATTTGCATTGAAACGAGTATTACAATTCTAGATTACAAAAAATAGCGCTATTTTTTATCTGTATAATCTTGCCTGTTTTTGCCTGTAGTTCTTTGTTGGATTGTGGAAATCATTGGCTGTGCGTTTAGCACAGAAAAGTAACAATAACTATTGCAAGATTCTTTAATGTAACTGGTTTATACATTTAGATTCAAAAGGAACTAAGAAAAAGTACGCATGAACCACATTAAGGAATCTTTATACAATTTCAAAGCTGTTCTTTTTGTTGAACGCAGCCAATGTTGTTTCTACAATTATTTCTACAATCAAGAATTATAAACAAGAACTATAGACAAGAATCGATTATACAGATAAAAAATAGCGATCGTTTGCACTGCTCTTGTAATCTAGAATTCTAATGTCCAAAATTACTGGGCGTTCGTTGAACGATAAATGATTTCGGTGAAAAAGAGGAGGTAGCCAAAAGGGAAACTTGATTGTCAGTATTCGCTGAAACAAAAGAATTGCTCGACTCTTGTAATATCTGCAGTTTTAACCGAGTTCGCCACTGCGCATTGCACTTTCGCCTTGTTGCACTTTCGAGTTTGACGCGCGTAAACCGCGCGAGCGTGAGCTCGAAAATCAATCCGTCGCCAATTTTAGCAGCGGCGCGGCGCGTCAATATACGCCATGCTCTCGGCCGGAAAGCGAGACGGGCGCGCGCGGGATCTTTTCCCTCGGCCGGAATATTTCATTGCGCTCCCACGCCTCGGAAGTTGTATTTATATGTGGACCTGCCGCGCTACCGGAAGCGTAACCATGTACATGGTGCTCCCGAAATACGACGCGCGCGTGTCCGACGTGACGCGTGTACCTTCCCTCGAGCCTCACCGCGGATCACGTTTTAATTATTTCGAGTTTTTGAAGGATCCTAAACGAGAATGAAGATAACAAATCATTTGTAAAAATTAATGCAATGTCGAGCTATAATTAAATTAACTTTAAATTAATATAATCAACAAACGTTTCGGCTTACGAAACTTTCCTTAGTGTTAAAACGCAGAAATACAATCTTAAATTAATCAACCAAATGAATAACGGATACAATGAAAATTTAAAACATATCAGAATTTGTTCATATATTGACACTTTACCACTGATGTGTTTTAAATTTTGATTGTGTTCATTTTTAAAAAAATGTACGAGCATTTTTTACTCTATTTTATATCATTTGTAATTAAAGATAATGTTAGACATATGTATATGTTTCTTATCCTTCATATCATGATGTTTTTTTATTCTACTTTCATTCTTGCGCTAGTTTACATTGTTGGAAATGTTCTTAAATGTTATTAATTTTTAAGTTACACAATTTGGATTTAATTTCATGACATTACATTAAATTTAATGTATTTATAATTAAAAAGTACATATTTGTGTACATGTACATAAAATTTAATGTATTTTTCATGAAAATTTATGAAATTTAATGTACTTTTCATAAAATTTTATTAGAAGTACATTTTAAATTTTATAAATTTAATATACACGTTCATTTCATTTAAGTAACTACTGTAACTTAATTTTCAGTTAAATCATTCATTACTTTTAATTTCATTCGTAACCACGAGCTTCATTTACATGTAAAGGAAGCTCATGTTTACATTTCTAACAGTGTAATATCTTCTTGATATTATAATTTTCTTACTATTTTGCACAATTTTCACGGAAAAATACTGATAGTCTTTTATCTTAGCTTCATGGCCTCTCTCTTGATATATCTTTTCTAATAATATGTTTTTCTTATCTTGCACCTCCTTATGTCCTCCTTTCTCTCTCTACAACAGTTTCTTATATTACAAAGTTAGTAAACTGATAAATGAATTAATCGATAACAAAGTCACGCGTTTCAACTTTAAATGCGTCATCATGCGTTACAACATTGTTGCAATGTTGCTGAAATGTTTCGAAATGTTAATTCTTGCTTATTGAGTTTCTTCTTTTTTTTTCTCGAAAAATTCTTCGAGTTCGAGTAACATTAATCCGCTTGAATCAAATTAGTTGTAAATAAATAAAAGAGACGCGAAATATCTCTGTACACAGCCGAATAAAAAATTACTTTATATTACTTTATATAAAAATGTTGTCTCAAATCGCGTTCTCGCGACAAGATCTCTGCGTTTCGAAACGCAGAGCCTGATGAGCTTCTCCCTTCGCTCGCACTTGACCAACGGGGACGGTGAAGATTCGTTTACTCTGCTTGCAGACCGGAAACGGGAGACTCCGGTGGTGGCGACGGCGGCGACGGCGACGACGGCTGCAACGGCGGCGGCGGCGGCGGCGGCTGGCTGGCCGGAGGCAGCAACCGGCAACTTGTACATCGAAGAGGGGGGCACAACGACACCGAGGAGTAAACGATCGCAAATCGCACGGATTCAACGTAACATCGAGACCATTCTCAGTCACAAGACGAATCAGGGCGATTGATTGGGGATCCCCTTAAACGAAACGGGCTCTCTTAGAGCGATATTCATAATCGGTTCTTATATTTAAGACCGTCTACAGTCTTTAAATGTTGTGAATCAATCAGAGAGCTGTATTAGCACTTTAAAACATTACTTAAAACGATTTTAAAATAAGAACGGACTAATATCATTCTTAGACTTACTATGTAGAAATCGTGCGTTTTTTCATAAATTTAAACTGGTATTCATAGTTCGTTCTTATTTTAAGACCATCTAAGTAATGTTTTAAGAAATGCAGCTCTCTCTAATTTGATTCAGGTCATCTTAAGACTGTACTTAGGATTCTTAAATATAAGAATCGACTATGAATACTGGCCTTAGAGTCATTTTGCACGAAAGATCCGAACGAATTATAATCAGTACCTCCTTCCGAGGATTCTCTCAATGAGCTCCAACAAGGGTCTAACAGAATCGATTTTGCGCTTCTCAAGCGTTCTCAAAATTAAATCAGCCTTGCGAGGAGAAGAAACTCGCGGGAAAATTTCTGGAGATGTTCTCGTTGAGATAAATGAAAATTATAAAATCTTCTAGTATAATTCCGAGGACAGTCTTGCAGATCAGATTCTATTGACTGTCTTCAATTCGTCTACCTTTGACGAAGAATTCAGCACATTCGGAGGAACAGCAGCTAAGCATTAAGTCGAAACTACGTCTATTTTGTAATATTATTAAATGTAATGTAGTGTAATTCGTTACAATCAGGCAATCGAATACTCACACTTTGGATCGGCTGCGCCAACGTTACTTGTGCAGATGAACTAAATATTTTGAATCTCTTTCCACAATTATGATTATCAGAATAAAAAAAAACGAAAAAATTGCTAATTAGTAAAGAACGTCGCAATGTAATCAATTCTTAAAATATATTCTTATGTTTTAGACAAACAAATCTTTGTAAAAAAAATCTCTTAAAATTTAAGTTAAATGACTCAAATTTATTAATTTGTCTCTTAATGTAATCGATCGATTAATTACAATTTGATTGTTAAATCTCTTTTTATAAAAAGTAAATTCTTATGTAAATTTCTTATTATAATGAATTTCTTATTAACATGATGTGTAGGGAAAGGTCAGGTGAATCTGACACCTTAGATTTTTTTGAAGATTTTATTTTCTTGGACGGCAAAAATTAAGTGTAATATAATATGAGACATTTCTTTTACACCCAAGTCACCTTTTTAATCTTATATTTTTTTAGTAACACTTTGTTCTCAGTATAAAAAGGTCTTGGCTTTCATGTGCAGCTAGATTTATCCAATGATTTGACAAATGCTGCCACACGCTTGTAAAATTTTAAACAATTCTTATCCAATATCAGCTCTGTCCAATATATCACCCGATCTTTCTCTTATATATTATAATGGTGCTATAACATCTGGATGGTGCAATTTGAAAATTCAGAGAAATTACTCCACATTTATCTACTATTGTTGGCGCAAAACCGAAATTATTTTATGTAAGAGAAAGAGAGAGTGCAATAAAACATTGAACAAATTGAAATTTTTCACATGTTTGGTCAAGTCAGATTACATGCAACTTGTCTCTTTCTCTCTTTGTTTATTTCTCCCTGAAAAATTAATAAAACCGTTATGAGGAGATGCGATGTCTCCTGCCGTGTCCCGGAGCTCGAAGGCAACTCGAGCAACGAACGACACGGTCGTGTGTCCGGGGAATTCTATTTATTTCTCTCTTCCTCTTTCTGATAGCTTTAACACGACGAACACTGTAATATAAAGCGCTTCTGTATTCATAAACGCATGGTAACGCAAGCAATAAAGTAAGATTATAACATTTATCGATGGGCTGTCTTTATTTTTTTCCTGGAACAGGTGGAGACGACACATAAGAAGAACCTGCAATATCCGGGAAATGTCAAGTATAAAAAATACATATAGGATATTCATAGATTTAGACAGGAGGTTTATCAATTTTTTTTTTAGTAACAATATAAAGACATGAGAAAGACTATTATTCCATGTGAACTTTTAGTCCAATTACTTCCTTAACTAATAGAGAATACAAATATTGTCATTTATTTTTCTTTACATTTCTTTATTCTATATTTTTCGAAATATTTTAGAATTTAATTTTAGAAAGTCTTTTATTTTAAATAATTTTCAATCAAAAAATGATTAATGCCTATTTTCTCTCAAATAAAAAAAAAATGACATTCTATTTATTTTTGAATATTTTGAATTTTTATTTTTGCGAAAAGCTTTTTATTTTAAATAGCTTGTAGCTAGACAAATATTTTTCGATATTTTTACTAATAGATATTAAATTTAAAAATTACGGAATAAATAATATTATACATCTATTTCTGGAAAATTATGAGTATGTCGCTTTAAGACGCAGAGATATGAATCAATTAATTTTATTATCTACACATTTCCGATATTATTATTGAAAATTGTGTTGTATAATACTTTCTAAGAAGTAATTCTTGACGAAGTAACAGAACGAGTAAATTGCGAGCTTATACGTGCCGTCACGCACAAAGCCTGGATTCTATTACAGGGAAGTTAGAGACTGGTGAGCCAGAAAGAAAGAGAATAAGACGTGTACGATAAAAATTCTCTCCGTTCTATTCCTTATATACATAATATTCATGTATTTAGATTGTACCCATTACACCGTAGTAACATCAACAATATTTTTTTTTAATTCCATTCTTATCGATTTAAATATATCTTTATTCGTATGTATAAATAAATTGTGGGAAGGTGGGGGGGAAGGGAAAGTCGAGGGAATAAGGTGGGTGTGGGTGGCTTGTCGTGGGTGTCTAAACGCCTGTCTCACACTCAAGGCTGTGCTCGTCGTACTCTCGCTTGCCCTAAGATATATACCTTTACGTCTATCTTCTAGCTTTAAGACTATTTTCTTTGTAAACGTGATCACAGTGTAAAGGCGTCGCTATATACGCTAAAGCGGTAAGCACATATGGTGTGAACACGGGTTAACACACGCTCCAGTGTTTAGTACATCTGCATTTTTTAATCACATCTTTCGCTCTCTTCTCCGTTCTTCTTTCTCTTTTTTTCTCATTCTTTTCGACTAAAGTTTCCTATCCCTTTCCTCGCACGAATTATACACAACTTCTTTTATCCTCGATGAAATAATCCCAATCAGGCACTTTTTTTGTTCACGATTCCGCCCCGAGGAGCCGCACGAGAGTACGACAAGCGCGCGCATTTTTTTTTTTTTTTTGTAAAGGTATCTAAAAAGATTTGTACGTCAATGATTTAATAATAAGGATCGAAAGTGCGAATGACGAACGTGTTCCTAATAATGAACATACGTGCCCTGCGTACAAAATAGTGGTAGTTTCGCGATAGCTCTTAAATACGTTATATCGATCGAAGATAGTAATAATTCGTGTACGTTGCATTCGTTTATGCGCGAGAGATCTGCCCGACGGATTTCTCTCGGCGCTCATTGTTTTTTTATCTTTTTTGTTTTACACGTGAAAATTCGCCCGTTATAAATTATATTATGCGACGTCGGCTCTGTTAGAAAAGCACCGTTAATATAATATTAAGACATTCGCTTATTTAATCGTATAGTCCCGTGGTCTCCGGTCCTCTTGGAATGCAAAGCAATAATAAATTACTTAGACTCTAATAAATAATTATAATCGTATTAAATACTATGCGATATACAGAATAGTTATTTTAAATAACTACAACCATTTACAGCAGTGTCCGCGTGTACGTATATTTCTTCGTCTCATTGCGTGAAACGGCATATATATATATATATATATATATATATATATATATATATTTATATATATATTTATATAATAATATCCGTGTATACATATATCTGTGTGTATCTGCTGTTATGTACGTGACTCTACGTGTATACATACATATATGTATATGTATATATGTGTGTATATATATATATATATATATATACATATATATACACACATATATATACGCTATCTCAATGTTCTTCCCTTCGTGCTTTCTCTCTCCTCTAATACTCTTTTTCTCTCTGTACAAATATTTATATATAAAATATTTATCGAATCAAAGGCGAGAAAGGAGGAGAGAGGCGACCCTAGCCAAAGTGAACGGATCGAGATACCTGCCCGGTACGTACGAGCCCTCGGCTAAAAAGTCACACCTCTCGAACTTGCCCCCTGTCGTATTAATAATTAATAACGCACGCCCGGCTAGCTTTTGTATCCTGTACATCCTCGCTTCGCGGTTTTACACTGGTTTCTCACTGCGACGCAACGTTCCTATCTAAAGGAGAAAGAAGAATAGATGGAACTCGCGGCAATACCTGTCGCGTCGCGATACAACGGTATCCACATGTATCAACACGTCGTGCCGACATTCTTTCGATGAACGCAACGTTTCGTATTCTTCAAATTTGTACAATATCTCGATAGAGCTGCTTCTCGAATCCGTGTGAAAATCCACATCGCGAAATTATTAAAGGATACATAATTGTTCGATAATTCGTGATATTGCTCTTCTACTATATAAATTCTACGCGCATAGGTTTTAAACACTCAAAAACAAAAAATATACATACTTTCTTTTTCTTCTACATATTTTGCACAATTTTTCTTTGTCTTTAGAGGGCCTGGCCTTAAAACAATAATATAAATGCGTTTCTTTCCTTCTCTCTCCCTCAATCTACAAAATAAACTTCTGATGGATTATATCCGCGCCTTGCCTCTATCATCCAAACCGCACAACGTCAACTAAATAATTTCTATCTATTTATCAGGTTAGAATAAAAGTTCGTAGCATATTATTTTATTTATATCATATGTTTTTTAAAAAAATTTGGCAATTATATCATTCGATAGAGCAAAGTTTTAGCTTTAAAAATCTGTTTTTTTAATTGCGGTTTGACAATCTTTAAACGGAATTATGAGCATATTTAATCCGTGATAACTCAGTATCAAAAACCTTAAGAATATTTTTAATAAATGATTTTATTATAAAATTGTAAGCTTGTTAGAAAGCCAAAAATTTTGCAAGTCTTTTTTGGGCACATGACAGGCCTATAAAATAAGAAATTTCCTATTTTGCAAAAAATTACCAAACTCAAAAGACACCTTTCGAAAGAGATTTTAAGTTTTAAAACTTTTTTTTTTTTAATTTAAATTTTAGTAATTTTTAACATTTAAGCAACTGTAACGAAATTCGTAGCTCTATGAACTTTTGTTCCGACCCAATACATGAAATTTTAATGTCGCACTTTTTTGCGATGAAAGCACAACATAGCTATGTATATATATATATATATATATATATTTTTTACTTTTCACAATTCGCAACGTACCCCGTTGCATTTCTATACTTACTTTATTAATTTAAGACTAATGATAGAGCTCGGAATATATCTCGATAAAGCCCTATGGACGGATAGTTCATATAATATAACAGCATGATGGACGAGTGTGTTGGCAATTTCTTTTTTTCTCGCAATTTTCTCTTCCTTTTTCTCTTTTTAAAGGAAAGGCACAATTTGTCGCGCTTTGTACATTATTTTCTGAGGGAACAGACATACCCTCTCTCGAATTCTTAAAAATAATTTACAATTCAATTTACAACTGATTTACCGTTATATTTCGGCGCATTCTTATGCGTTTCTGAAATTATATTTTAGCGAGAAATATGTCTGGACATGTCGCAGAAAATACTTATACCTTCATGCTAATGAACACTGAACGTATGTAAGATACATACATACCGAATCTCCTGCCGTTTTGTTTCGTTTAACGAAGAAGGAAAAGAAAAGAAGTAGAAGAAATGGGAAAAGGAAAAACGAATTTCTTAATTGCGGATACTTCTCTGCTTTCTCCTCCCAGCTACTGATGACTTTTACTCAGTAAATGCGAGTTGAACTGGTACAGATTGCAGCACTGCTCCCCGCAAATATTGCACTTCCACGGGTTACTCTCGCTGTGACAACCTTTGTGAAGGAAGTACAACGTTTGATCCGGAAATGTAATGCGACAGTGAGTGCACTGGAGGCCGCTCGTACGAGGATCCGGCCTGGTCGAAGTGGGTGGTTCGCCCCTCGAGTGTGGATTAGAATTAACGCCGCCACCGCAACCGCTGTTATTACTACTGTTATTGTTGTTATTGGTGGTACTGGTGGAAAGCTTACGGCGAAGATCATCGCGCAGCAACGATTTTAATGGCGACACCTTGATTAGCGATGGTAATGGTAGATTGCTCGATGTCGCCCCACTATCATCCATACCGTTGCTGTTTGGCTCCTGCTTGATGGGTATTAAGGAGATCGAAGGTGTAATAGCTTCGTCGCCTCCGCCTACGTTCCTAAGAAAAATGCGAAAATCCGATCTGTAATTTATGTCATTTGGATTGTAATTAATTGTCGGTATTTCTAATATCTAAACTATAAGCACACATAATTTATCAATCAAATCGAAGTTAATAATTATAAAGATTAACGTTAATACATAAAGATTATACAAATTTCTAATAAATAATTTGTAATAATTTTTGACAATTAATCATTGCAATAAATATTAATAAATTTTATAAACTAATAAATTTAGTGATTTTTTAGATGCTCACCTATGAATGGTACTGCTATTGATAGATAATTGATGATGACTACTGCTTGGTGCATTGCTATTGCTGTCGGCGCTCTGAGGACTATTGGGACTGTCTCCGTTCAACGGGGCAGGACTTGGATTTCGTTGATTGGCAGCTTGTTCGGGATAAGGAATGGATATCTCCACATGGGGCGTAAGGAAATGCATGGGGGGCGTGGCGTTGTCGGTCGAACGGTTGCCAGTACTATCCCCGCTATCAGACAGAGGTGCCGAAGGCATCGCCTCTCCGGACGTGCAACTATTCATTATGGATGTAGAGCTATTTGGTCCTGGATTATCTAAATCTATTCCATGTCTACAAACAATAAGATATATATATATATATATGATATATGAGAGCAATGACACTTTCCTTAAATAATTCACGCACTTACCTATTAAAGAAGTGCAACCTAAGGCATTTCATGGTAGCCGCACGATAATTGCAGAGAGGACACGATTTAACCATATCGTGCTGACCGACGTGTTCGTTCTGAAAGTGAGCACGCATCGCGATTTGTCTTTGGAAACCTCGGTTACATATCGGGCAATGGTATGGCAAAGTTTTTGAATGTGTCGTAAAGTGTTCCGCAAGATGGTCCTTCCGAAAGAATCTCTTCTGACATACCCGACATTCGTATGGTTTTACACCTGTATGCCTCATCTAAAAGATAAAAGGGGGAATAGATTAAACGTTCATAACTATATTTATTTAGTATGAAGAATGATTATTTAAGAGCATAAGAATATATAATTCAAAAGAATTATATATTTACACTATCGCCTATAGCAGTGATGCGCAACCTGGAAGCTCGGCTGTGAATTTTTTGCAATCCACATAGTCGAAAATATAAATCATACCTTTTATTTTATGCAAACAAAATACACGTTATAACCAGCAAGATTTTACTTATTTTTGAAAGTATAAATCTTAATAAAAGGTTGCCCATCACTCTATACCTAAAAATTCTATTTACTTTTGTTGATAACCAATTAATACGTACAAACATGTGTTACTCACTAAAAAAAGAATCAAATAAATAAATTACTATAAAAATAAAGGAAGTAATAAAACATCAAATATCAGTACAAAAGATATAATTATTGGAAAATCAAAAAATTTCAGTTCTATCTTTTACATAAAAAATAAATTAATTTAATATAATATTGATCTAAAAAATAGAAATAATCAATAATAATCGATAATAATCCAGTGTTAAATGTGTAATGCATCATAAGTAACATCAACATAAGTCTTTTTATTATATAATCTTCCTATACTCACTTTGTGTCTTCTCATATTAGCTCCATTTGAAAATTTCATATTACAAACATCACATTCAAACATCTTTCTGTGAGACCTGATCCCCGAATGGCCCTCTTCCGCATCCCCATCATTTTCTGTTCCTTCTATGCCTTCAGCACTTTCTCCAGCTTCGCCACTTGCCAGGCATTGATCTTGGTGAGCGGAGAAAGCCGTTTTATTTATAGTCTCGTAATTGTCGCATCTATCACATCTATGAAATTAAAGAAATTGGATATATATAATCAAGAAATGGAATCAAAATAGAATATCGTTCTAATCAGCTGATAACTGTCGCTTGATAATGACTGTGCAGAAAAAGCAACTATGTAACTGTTGTACAATTCTTTAATATGATTGATTTATCTAGATCTAGTGAGAAACTAAGGGTCAGACCAATCACATCAAAGGATTACTTTACAACAGTTGCAAAGCTGCTTTCTCTGCTAAATGCAATCATAACTACATTCAGCAGAATGCTTATTTTACAACTGTTGTAAATTTTCTTTGTACTAATTAGATTATATATTTAGATCTAGAGAAATAGTCTTATCGCTGCGAAGAAAAGTCTCAACGGTTGCAAAATAAACTTTAAGATTAATCACACAATAAAGCTATGTTTTGAATCTCACCTAAACGCAGGAACAGCTCCATCGCTACTGTCATAATTTGTATTGAGAGCTGCTTCGTTATCAGGATCCAACGTCTCTTCTTCCCTATGATTAGAAGAGTCCCCAGCTTCGGCTTGCGAAGAGGAATGGGAGTCTACCTCGTTTTCCCCACCACCACCGTCAACCCCATCTGACATGTTACCAGGCGGAAGGACTATCTTGAGTCCGTCATCTAACCTAAGACGACAAATACTTGGATTAATCAAGTTTATTCTTAAGCATCAAACACGAGCAGCTACCCATTGAATTCACATAACAGCTTTGAGAGTCCCAAACGTCAAAAACGTCAAAAACGTCAAATCACCGATCACCATTCACTCATTTAAATACAACTATATCTCTTTAAACGGATCACACTTTCGTTAACTTTCCGAAGAACCGAGAAGCATTATCAGGGAACTGCAAGGAAGGATCGATCATCTGACGCGCTTCGCGTTCCATATTTCGCCGTGTCGAGCGAACGGGAGGCTCGTCGCGCGAGACACTCGACCCGATATCGTCGTGCCCTACATAGCGTCAACCCGTTCGTCGTCACCACGTTCGCGGACACGTCGCGAAATTTTAA
This sequence comes from Acromyrmex echinatior, assembly GCF_024713525.1. Lineage (NCBI taxonomy): Eukaryota > Metazoa > Arthropoda > Insecta > Hymenoptera > Formicidae > Acromyrmex > Acromyrmex echinatior. Next base: position 17,457,956 of record NC_141854.1, on the reverse strand, counting down.
AGCGCGATGCAGGAACACGTTTTGCTAATCGCTACGTAGAACTAGTGATCGTTCGCTCGCTCACGCGTAGCGAGAGTGCGAGCGAATCTCTCGTCGACATCGCGAATCCTCGGAGAAACGAAACCGCTGTTTTAATCGCGCGTCTTGACGGCGCGAAAGAGAGAGAGAGAGAGAGAGAGAGAGAGAGAGTGTGTCTCACCATTTAACACTGTCGATCACCGTGACGTTACGCGCGAGCTCGCGTCCGCTCGCATCTCGCGCCGTCGCGCGCTCGATGCCACCTTTACCTGTCAGCTCTCTCTCCGGCGGCTCCGATACCCGTATATCTCTCTGTCAGGCGCTGTCAACCGTGCGGATTTTTGCGAGATACTCCGCGCGAAAGAGAGAGAGAAACAGAGAGGGAAAAAGAGAGAGAGAGAGAGCACGCGCGTGAATACGCGACTCCGAGAAGGGTGTCCGAGAGAGAGCAAGGTGCAACGGTACGAGTGTTACCCAATCCTGGGAAGATTACGGCATAGAAACACCTGGTGGTAAAGCGCAATGCCAGAGTGCACTGCACTTTGTCCCAGTTTCGACCGAATCCGTCACTCGTGACGTAGTTTTCGCGGCTTTTCCGCGGAAAGTCTCTGGCGGTCGCGCGCGCGACGGCGGAGGAGGCGAGAGAAAAAAACGATTGGCGAACGAGAGGAGGAGTGGGCTAAAAGGGGGGAAAGGGGGAAAGGACGAAACGTACGAACGGAACGGAGACGGGGGACACTTCTCTCGCTCTCGGTTTTGCGTGCCACTTACTCACATTCCACGGGGGGGATCGGGACCGCGGGTGCACCTTCCGCACCTTCCTCGACGCCACGACGGAATTTCGCTCGTCCTCGCGCGCCGCCCGACACTCACGTCTCACGATCGCTCGATCGCTGCCGCAACACACGCATCTCCCCGACACTTTTATTTTTCTTCTTCTCACTCTATCTTTCTCTCTCTCTCTCTCTCCTCCGTTTCCTCCCCGCAATACCCGCGCACGGCCACACACAAATAAAATGTAACGGAAGCGCGAGGTGTCCGTACGGCACTTCTCTCGCTCACCGATATCGACACTGCTGCCAACCGCGTCGCCGACGTTCACAACGACGACGCGGATCCGCTCCGTAGCTCGTCGATTGACGGATACCGCGTGATACCCTGATATCGCGCCGACGACGCCGATGCGGGAATCGCGACGTGCGAACCTCGGCGAACTTCACAGTTCACGCCGACCTCGCGATCGAGGCCGCGCGCGCAACTCCTTCGCGCGAACCTAACCTCACCGCGCGATCCGAGGTTGGTATCGTGATATCGCGCGCGTATTTCAATTCCTGACCTGTCAAACGTCATATGTCGTTATTTCGCCATCGTACGGCGTGTTTACGCGCAATAGATGATTAATGTTCCGGGATGTTTCGGATATTTCCTCGATTCACGCTGCTGTTCCCTAACATTTTTTTTATTACAATCATTTTTCTTTTGTGATTTTTTTATTGTTTTATAGTGTTATTGATTTATTACTGTAAATGTTTGTTTAGCACATCGTTGTGGAATTTGCTTGAGCGTTCGAAAGGATTAATCCTGAAGCGCAAGATAAATAGAGCTATCTATCTATTCATCCATTCATCTAATCCACTTATGTGAATTATTACATAAGTTTGTTTTTACTGCTGCATCATGCTGCACTAGAATTTTCTTAACTTTCCTTCTTGCTTTTATTAAATACTGAACTAACATATATATATATATATGCTTTTTTTATTTGAAATCTAAGAAGTGTACAATAATTCAAGAATAAAAAAATAGATATTTAATCAAAAAAGGTCATTGGGACAAAATTGGAATTATTTACAATTATATTAAGTTGGGCAAAATTATTTGAAAGGAATGTACATCAAGAATTCTAGTACCTAAGCGTCATATATGAGTCTTTCCAGCAGGAGAAAGTTTATAGTGATCTTTTATGGTGGTTTCCAGCAAAAAATATATAACACAGTAATCAGTTCATTTTTATTTAACATCCCATCATATGAGAATGGATTAAAATGGATTGAAATTTTTTTCTATCCGAATGCGTATTTTAAATAGCGAATATTTTTTCTGGGATTTAATTAGATTCAATTGGATTCAATTGGATACAATTGGATTGAAAAACTGCATTTCCTATACACAAAATTTTGAATTGAACAGTATTCACAATGTGTGTTGTGCACAGAAAAAGCTAATATTATTTTTAGATTGAAAGAGAGATATGCTCCATGCAATTCCTATAAATGAATGAATAAAAATGCATTCAGAATTGAAAAGCATTTATTTTAATATTCGTGAATCAATATTTCTGAAAATCTGAATCCATTTCAATTCATTTCAATCCATTCTCATTTGCTGGAATTGGCAAAATGAGGGTGTAATGGTTCATTCATTTACAACTGTCATCTGTGTCTCTTGCTGGAAAACACTTATAACCTTTAAGTTTTGTTTAATATTTAATAACAAGAGCTCATAAATAATTCATTGTTACATTGTCTCATTTATATTATTGTATTTGACTCTTGACTCTTGCTGGAAAGTCATCCTCAAGGCGATGAGATTGAAGGCACTAAATCCTACTAACTATTAAAAACCCTCGTGAATTTTAACTCAAGAACGTGATAGGAGTGAAAATGGAGTCATCAAAAGCGACGCAATTTCCTTTTAATATCGTCGGATGAGTGATATCCAGTGTGATATCCAATGTGATCAAGTAGTTTCTCGATAACGCGCGGTTTCTCGCTGCATATTGTATCGATTCCGTGAAGTGCGACTCCGATCCGACCTAACCTCACCTCATTTCCGATTCGCGTTCGCGGTGCACTTCACTGCGCTCCGCTGCGTGCAACTACGTTGTTTGTTGACTTCTCGCGAAACTTGACCGGAATTCCGTTATGCCTCGTTGCGGACAGCGAGGATCATTGTTGTGACGTCGGCGCGGATTGATTATCGTCTCACGAATTTCATATTTCAGTAAGTGTCATCAATGCTTATCGTACGTACGGCCAATATCCGCAAGTCGACGGATCCCGACTGACGTAAACAGGTAATTTGCAATTCTGAGACGTCATATAATTTCTATCCCCACGCCTCCCCGATATGTTACGTCCTTATTAATTTCTTGAAAATATGTTGTAATAAATCGATAAATAGATAAGTAGAGAAATTAAGGAAGTGCTCTTCTTCGCATCTATTTCGTACATAATTATGTTAATAACGATGTAATATATACTGTGTATATGTAATATAGTGAATGAGTCAATAAGTATTCTTAATGTATATCTTGATTTTTTTAGAACAAAATTAAGATTATTTATTGACTCACCTGTAATGTAGGGTGGCTATTATATCTAAATGATTTTAAGGAATGCATAAAAAATCCAAGATGAAAACTTCATATATTCGAAACGACTTAGTTTCAGAGATTCAAGAGATGTCAAAGTTGAGGAAAAAAATTTGGTTTTTTTCAAAAATTTCGAAAATCATTCGAGTTTTTTGCTAAAATTTTATATATATTTAAAGTTCTATTACAATAACTTAAATGATTTCTAAAATTTTTAGAAAAAACCAAACTTTTTTTTACCTTTAACTTTGACACCTTGATATTTGAAACTAAGTTCTTTCGGATACATGATCATATGAAGTTTTCTTGAATTAGTGTGAACAATCACACTTAAAATCTACTTAATAGCTACTCTGTGTATTAAATAAAATGTTAAGTATGCCAGAAGTAGATTTGTTATGTTTCCATACTCCAGAACTTTTTGCCCTCATTTGTTTCTTTTTATATTGGAGAAAAAAGGACAAAACATGAACTATGTAAGAAATTCAGACCTGGAATATGGAAAGAGAACAGATCTAGTTTGTCAGTAGATTGGAGCTTGAACCTGTCAATAATCTGAGCAGATTGCCAGCAAAAACCGAACAGAGTCTATCATTTTATGATCATTTAAATTAAATGTATTATTACAAAATAGCAAATTCTGCTCGGTTTCTGCAGTGCCATTGGATTCTATTATATTTCTGCTGACATTCTGCCGATAAAACAAACAATGAGTACTTTGTAACAGTCTATTTTTTAACAGATTTGGCTATCTGGATATATTTATCTTATATATTAATTTATAAATGAGCGCTCCAGGAAAGTACATAAATAATTTGTAAACGCGCGAAATGATTTATTTGAGCTTGATACAGCTGCGCTCGTGAAGAAGAATTAACGAAGACGGAGAAAAAGAGAGAGAAGAGTGAGAGAGAAAGAGAGACAGATAGAGACAGTGACATGGTATATGTTATGGTGGCAGAATGTTGGGCGTTGCTCTTCAGTACCTGTTGATCGTCGTTTGCATGCGTGTTATCTCTTTGTGTGATTGTCATTGTTTTACTATATCTGTGAGCTCCGGTGATCATTCTTATCATGAGATGCTACGGTAAAGATCCGAGTGATCGTCTCATGACATTCAATCTCTCTCTCTCTCTCTCTCTCTCTCTCTCTCTCTCTCTCTCTTTCTCTTTCTCTTGTGGTTCTCACATATCTCACTTTATCTTTTTTTTTTGCGATTAATTATCAAATTCATATGTTTTATCACTGATAAGAATTTATGTCCATTTTATATATGTTAAGTGCTTTTCGATGGATTTCGAGCTCGATGTAAGCGATATCTCTATTTTTGGCTAGAATTATGTTGGTTTTTTTATTTATGATTCAGGTGTCTAAATTTTGAAGATAATTGTGTTCATTTTTGAAAAACTTTAAGGTCGATATACATATAACCCGCAAATAAATTTAGAAAATGATCAAATTGAAGATATTTTCGCAAATAATTGTTTTAGAAACTTACGATTTTACTGCAGTTTACTAAAGGAAAACTATTTCTTCTTTTTTACTATACAGTAAAAAAGTCTTCTTGTTTACTACAGATATCTCTAAAAAAATTCTATAACAAACAATAAAGTTATAAAGCTACTTTCAACTGTAGTTTTTTGCTTTAATCTGCTGCAAATATTTTTCGTTATAAATTAATTTAAAAACAATATAATAGAATACAATTCGAAATTATTTAAATAAATTTTTCTCGAGCAAATATCTCGTTTTTATTAGATATAATTGCAATTTTATATAAAATGTTATAAGAACAAAATTATTAAAAAATGTGATTACATAATTTAGAATCCATTTGTGTAATTTCTCTCACCCGCATGCTATTGACTAAATGGAACAGTCCTGAACGTCGCACAATTATATCTACAGTGCATCGCACCTCGCGACGTTGCACTTACGTCGTCTGGAAAGCCTATGAATCAGCGGTTGAGCTTTCATGTCGTTTCGCGTGTAACATTCAGCAAGTACTTCCATTCATAGAGATATCGAGTTTTAAAGAAGGATTTTGCAGAGCGTGTCGGAAAAATATTATTCGGAGTGAAAATATCAACAGTTAAGAATGATAATTTTCCTCTTGCAGCGTTAAGTGATGGGCAAAGGTGAGGAGAGAAACGGCACGACGGCGCAGGCGGGCGAATCGACATTCCTGGGAAAGAGTTCGAACGAGGCCAGCAAGATGCTGGAGGCCGCGTTGCTCCAGATGGACGACATTATTTCTGGTACAAATGTCACTTGTGTACATATCAAATATGGATGTAATAGATTTTAATGTATCATTTATATGAATATATTTGAGAATTCTGTATTTTGTAAATACGTTATTAATGCGATATATTATAAAAGAAAAATAGGGGGATAAATACTATAGATTTTATGTCATTAAAAAAAAGATAGAAAAATATTCATTTTAAAAATCAGGCAAACCTATAATTTTTTTATATCCACTTGATGTATATATTTAAAACTTGGGTTTCCCTCTCAAGGGAGGAAGGAGGATTTTTGCCTCTTTCCCTTAAATTTTGACAAGAAGAAATGAATTGTGAAAATTATTTTTATAATGAAAAATTAAATGTTTATCGCTCAATTTGTAACTTACGCCTTATATGTGAATTAGAAAATTTGCTGAAAATTCTCGAAGGCTGATTTTAATACAAATATTTTAATAAGTGTAAAAATTTTGTGTAAAAATAAATAATTTTTGCTCCTTCCTGATTGAAATTCTGGACTCACTTAAAGTATAATGAATTTAAAGTATAATAGATCGCAGATCTCATAAGCCTACCTTATCCTTACCTTAGTATTGAATGACATTCGAATGACATTGTGATTACTTTCTGCGCAATTATTATATTATAAATACATTTGCAGGTGCTTGTGCCGAAAGTTCGGCCGAGAGTAGTTCGGAGTGGAAGAACTCGGTGAAAGAGGCGGCAAGGAATCTGGTAACTGCGATAAAGGGCGCACCGATGCCACCCCCGCCGCCCGATGGCGTCACTCAAAACATCCTCTTGGCGTGGATGCAGCCGGTAAGCTAACAAACAGATAGCTGTTCCAGCCTCTGTCCCAGCGATTTTATGCTACTCGCACACTCGTCAACGACCGAAGGATAAGCGTCATCTCCTCAGAATTTTGCCCTTCCGCTTTTCAAGATGACATGTTCCGGAAATAGGAACAATTTTCGCGATCAACTCGGATGTCGTGCGAGGAACACGTGTGGTGTCCGCCTCGTGCATCCGGAGCCGCGTTCGCATCCGGTACACGCTGTGTATCGGTACGCACGTGTTCGCACGCGTATTTAATCGCCATGATGTACATCGGTCACGTATGTCCGTGCGTACATCCGGACGTTTGACTTTGTAATCATTGGATCGTAATCACGGATTTGATATCGATCGACAGCGGTCGAAATCGACCATGGCTTAAGAATCCATTTTTAATTGCCATCGTTTTCATAACTATGCGTGTATAACTATAGTTTTCATAACTATGTCAGTATATATTGTCGGTAGAATTTCTCTCTTGCCTACAAAAGTAAGTATATAATTGACAATAATTTCTATGTATATACACACACACACACACACACACACACACACACACACACACACACACATATGGTGCGTGCGCGCGCGCGCGCGCGCGTGTGTGTGTATAAACAAGCGAAGATAATTTTTTATGCATTTTTATAGTTACATTTTCATTACCTTATTTTTTATGCAGTTTAAATAGCTAATGATGAGAAGCATTTAATAGTTGCGATCGTCATAGGTAACGAGAAGAGAGTACATTAATCTATTTATAAATTGCTCCTCTCTCTCCTTCTTTCTCTTTTGCGAGCTCCCTCCCGCTCTTCACGAAGGATTTCATGACGTTAATTTTAGTTTCGGCGGAGACGATGTCGCGGCTGGTAACGCGAGAGTGCACTTCACCGAGATAACGTTCGATTGTGTACAAACCTGCCGATATCAGAATCCTGAATACACTTTGCACGATGCACGATATCTGACAACGTCACACCAAGTGTCTATTATAATAAATATTGTGAGAGAAAGTAAGTGATGGAAATGTGATTTTTATTGGAAAAAGTATTCTGACGTTAATACATCTTTCACTGGACCAGGCATAAGATCGTAATGTGTTTTATATCGATTGTCAGCGCGACTAGAAAGCAAGCGCAATAATTTAGTAAAATAAAACGTACAGCATAAAATTTATCATGGAGAACACCTGGAGCGACGGTATCGTTGGAGAACGGAAGGATCTCACTCCCATAATGGAAGAAGAGGACAAAGGACAAGCGAAAGGTTTCTCTTTAACCCTTTTTCCCATTCCGCGTGACATCATACAAGATTGGAAAATTAAAGCGACAATAGTATTTGATTAAATCGGGACTTATTTTCCGATATCGCCCGAATCAAAGTACGTCTCGAGTAGGTCAATTTTGTATTTTCAATCGAATGTGAAAGTTACATATTTCTATGACTTTCGCGTTTACGACTTTCGCGAAAGCAAAGCCATGATATTCGATTTCGATTAAACAGCACGATATAACTTGGCAGACGTCCGACAGACGAGTTTGCGGGACTCGTCGAGTTTCAGTACTAAAATCGTGTGGCTGGCTAGCTCACTTTGGCTGGCCAGTGCACCGAAGTTATGCTTTTGATGGTGCTCGAATAAATGGCATGCTCGAAATAGATTGCCTTAACTACGGAACGCGCCGTAGTTGACCGTCGAAGGCACATACGTTCATTGACTCATAATCTCGAGTACGAGTATAGTACGCGGGATCGATTATTGTTTCAATTTCTGATAAAATAAATATTCGTCGAGGTCATGCGAAAAATAGATCGGAGCGTGTTATAATCTTAGAAAATTCATCGCACTGTCGATGGAAGGAACTTCTTGAACCTTTCATGTGCGTGAATTAAAAAAAGCTTCAAACGTATCTAAATTCAGATTCTCAGTCGGACTCGTCCGACGCGGCGTCGACTATAAAGCGTTGGAACAGTCGATGGACGCCCTCAGAGGGCTACGATTCGTCGGGCACGTCGACTAACTCTGACGAAGGTGACGAGTACGTCGAGGATTATTCACAGGATAGCAGAGCAGATCTATCTGAACCGACAATCGCTTGCCAGACAGCTTACCGATCGCAGGAGTGTTTATGTCAGGTAGATCTAAGATAGAGAAATCGAATTTAAAAAAGTCATTTGGATAAGGAATATCGTATTTATACAGTATTGATCATAAAGAACTCCCACAAATTAATGTTAATTTTTTATATCTAACGAAAAATAAATTTAAAAAATAGTTTTATTGAAAATATAATATTTATCTTTATAATAATTTTAATATTTTGTCAGTTCTTATTATCGCCTTTTCTAAGAAAAAATTGTAATAAATTGAGGATTCTTTGAATTTATGATCAAGATTGTATATCGCAATTAGTAAAATATGATTATATGAAAAATATAAATGAAATATCTTTCGCCATGAGATATTGATAATATCGTTGTAGGCTTGCTTACTCGGGTATGCTAAGATGATAGCGCTTCAAGGGAGTATGCCTAATATCTGTGCAGTATCCAACGGTATGGCTAATATCTGCCCGGCGTCGACTGCGCATCTGGGAAGTTTCCCATCTCTTTATACGATGCCGTGTTCAAGGTCACTATTTATATAGAATTCTAACTTTTATATTGTTGCTCGAAAAATACAAATATCCTTAATAAATTCTAAAAAATTATCGATTCTTGCAAATCGATAGCATTTCTAGCGATCTCGCGCATCACGCTGTTAAGGAACATGCGAGAAGTGTCGCTCATTATCCACATGTTTGTCACCTACAACAAGATCCGATATTCGCGAAAGAGCGAGAAATACATGCAGGTAACAGGACGAACAGTACGACATCTCTGCCAGCAAACTCGACGGGAAGATGTGTCGGTTCTTTGGACAGAAGACGACGTAGATTCCGCAGTAGAGTAGACCGCGATCAAAGAGCTATGTCTCATAGCGATCTACTTTGCCATGAGAGAGAGAGACCGCACCACTACTGCTCATTGCAACAATTTCATTGCGGAAGCAATATGTGCCTAAATAATTATCATAGCAAGACCGAGGTATACTGTATAAAAGAACTTTCAATAAAACTTCTAACTGTGTGGTATCATAAATGCGAATTTTTCCTTGATCCTTATTTTAATATTTACATGTATAATATTTACATGTATTTCAAAATAACGAAATTTTTCATTAAAAAAGGGTATTAATGATCGTTTTATTGATTTATTTTTCAGGAACGATTGAGAAAGTTGGAAAGTGAACGTGGAGCATTACATATGGAAGTATCAGTTTTGTCTGAACAGGTTGACGCACAATCGAATAAGATTCAAGAACTGGAGAGCTTACTTCAGGAAAAGAAAGATACTTTGAGACAGATGGAAGAAGCATTACAGAAGGTAAACTATCTCGTGATGTTACTCATTAATTTAGAGTTTATGTGCTTGTTTGTTTTTATAGGAAGTTTTATCAAGAAGCGCTTTGGAGACACAGAAATTGGAACTTCTTACCTCCTTGTCCGAAATGAAACTCAGACAGGCCAGTTTGGAGCACGAAAATCTATCGCTGCGTAGTACAAGTCCTTTATCGAATGTTAGTACATATTTTAACAGTTAATATATTTTATAATATTAAATTCTATATTACTGTAGATACAGGATACTGTGATAAAATTTACTGAGCAGTTTTATGTCTACAGGGTGAAAGATTCAGCAGACATACGGGTCAATATAGTAGTCTTCCCAGGCCACCGACATCCAAGAAAGGCGTTGTATTTGGTAAGGTTCCAAATTTAGTCTCGGGAGCGCATACGACGGTACCCTTGGCTGTTAGGGGAGTCTCTGCGAGATGTCTGTCCGCTCCTATTCTAGGTTCCGATCGATCTTTATCTAAGCATGCGGTGTCACGCTAAAATATGTTTAACGATGAACACGTTATCTCAATATTAATTGACTCGAGTAACAGCATGTTGCGATTAATTGAAAAAATAACTTCGCTTGCAAATCATTCATCATAGCTGATGCGCATGCATTCGGACATTATTTAATATATTCTTTAAGCCTTCATAGTTTAAATTAATTTTTATAAACATATAAATATTGTGCTTCTTTTTTATTTTAATTTTGATAATTTGATCACTTTGTGGAATTTTATGGAGCCCAAATATAGTTTACTGATTATAATTATGTATAATGCTTTGATAAGAAAAGTATTTGAAAAATTATATACGAGTAAAATTGCCACAAAGAATCTCGAAATTGATGCAGTATCATGCAAAGGATCACTATACATATAATTATTTAACATTCATAACTAATACCGTGTATGATTTTATAAACAAACATTATCATTGTAGCGGAAGAAACGAAAATCGTAATTAGTGAGGTGAGCGTGCAAGAATTATTACCACCGAAACCGCTCGCAGAACTCAGTATAGAAGAAGTCAGTGATTGGTTGGCTCATCTTGGTCTGGAATGTTACGCTGGTGAGTTGAGACGATGGGGTGCCACTGGATCGAAACTGCTCGACGCCACACAAGTTCAACTAGAGAAAGAGCTCGACATAAAGAACACTCTGCACAGGAAAAAATTACTCTATGCCATCGAATCGGAGCGAAGCAACGGCGCTGGATTTCTCGGTTCTCACAAGGTTGCAGTCGTTGTTATTATAACTTCATTGTGTTATCTCTGAAATATCAGAGAGAATGAAGTATCTTCATTCTCAAATTTTCTTAGATGAGAAAATCTCTTTGAGAATAAAGATCTTTTTTAATATCTCGCAGATGGATAATGCAGCCGTGTTACGGTGGCTAGACGATATCGGATTGCCACAGCACAAGGAAGCTTTCCACAATGCCAAGATCGATGGTAGAGTTTTACATAGATTGACCACAGAGGATCTCTTAAACCTTGGAGTGACTGCACAGTTGCACGCCGCCAGTTTAAGACGTGGAATTCAGGTACTTTATAATGTGATGTGATTAATAGTATAAGCTTATAATATTCAGAGTTACATATCCGCAGAACATAAACTAATAATAATGTCAATGTTATAATTTTTTTCTCAACAATGTTACCAATGTAACTGTTATGTACAATATGTGTTATATCATATATTATATTTATATCGTTGAGTGAGAAATTATAATATTGATGTAACATTACTATTAGCTTGTATTCTACGGAATATCGACCATAAATTTGGAGTCAATATTTGAAACGAGATGCAATTCATGTAGGTTTTACGAGATTTAAGTTTCGAGTTTGATAATTTGGAGAGAAGATCTATGACTGGGAACGGTGCCGATGGTACGAATGTGAGTCTCTGGACGAATCATCGTGTGATGGAATGGCTACGAGTCGTGGATCTTGCGGAATACGCACCGAACATGCGCGGCTCCGGTGTTCATGGCGGTTTGATTATTCACGAAGGTCGATTTACTTCCGAGCTGCTCGCTACATTGCTCAGCATTCCACCGGCAAAGACTCTACTTCGTAGACACCTAACAACGCATTTCAATCAGATTCTCGGCAGAGAGGTAGTTCAACAAAAGCGAGAGATAGAGAGCACTCTCGGATTTATTCCATTGACTCTTACTGCTAGATTAAAGGTGCGTTATATTTTTTATTATTATTTATCTCATGCTAAAGAATACGATAAAAGTTCTTGCAATCTTGTAATTATTTCTTATACCTATCTTATTATGATATTAATACTTTTTAATAGTAAATAATTATTATATTTTATCCACAGGTACCAAAGAAATCTCAATTCACACTGAAACGCAAGAAGAGTAAAAACGAGATGGATTTCGGCAATTTGGTTTGTCCATTGGAAGCGTCACCACCAGGTACCCCATCAACGCCCTCGTCAACACCGGGCAGTCCTAACTTGAACTCACCCACATTCTAACCACAATTTAAAGCTTCATTCGGGTAATCATCTAAACTAACTTGTAAGTCTAACTCGACTAATGATATTAATGATCGTATCATGATCGTAAGACTATACTTTTATAAATTATGTACATCATATTTTTATTTCTAGAAAAACCTATTTTTTGTTAACACTTCATCTTGAGTATAAATGACATATAAAGATTATATAGATTATTATATATTATATATTATAGGATATATTATATATCGGATTGTAAATTAAAATTCAATTAACTTATACTTTTATTATTATACCTTTACTATTAGCTTATGTAATTCTCTTTTACATCGATATTGCTTATATTATTACCAATTTTCATTCATTTCTTCATTAATTCATACTTTGTCTTTTTATCAAAAGCTTTTTATGAAAACATCGAATCCTATATAGCGCTATTATTAACCACTTCAAATATTGTTTATTTTTTATATTTTAATTTTATATACTTAAAAAAATAATATTCTTTTTAGACTTGGAGGATACTGGGCAAAGGAGAGGTTGCATATGAAGTAGATGAAAGAGAGAGAGAGAAAGAGAGAGAGAGAACATATTTTAATATTAAAACAATGGATATATACATATCCAACTCCTAAGACAACGCGCGAAGATACACCAGAATCACCCGGGACCAGATTATCCGTATCGTAAAGTACATAATCACATCAAAATGTGCATTTACGAGTTGCATAAAAGTTGATAGGTTGCATAAACGAGAGCTAACTCTGACACCGCCAAAGTTTCATTAACGCCGTCAACTAAAAAATTTGATAAAAATTAACAGTTTTATAGACAATAAATATTTTTACTACGAATCATTAAATTATGTATAGATATTATATAGGTATTTCATAAATTGAAAATAAATATTAAATTTATACTTATTCTCCATTTCTTTGTTCACTTTTAGCTCTTGTGTAAGAACAATATATCATCCAATCAATTATGTTATGTATTTTTATTTCTTAGGAAAAAAAATTTATTTTTACGTGACACATCTGTAGTGTCTTAAGTGTAAAAGTAATTGTAACTTTTACAAAAAATATTTATATAATTATGTATTAATTTTTTAAAATCAATTTTATATCAATAATTTTGTTAATTATTTTGCTAATACATTGTTTAAATTAGTTATTAACGTATTTAATTTTATATATATCTTATTGAAAAAAATTCGATTATCCATAATATTTAAAAAAGTGATAAATTTAATATAAAATATTCTTAGTGTACACGGGAAAATTACTAGACACTGGTCAATGTAAATAGATGTGGACTAACGGAATTCTCTTATTATTTTACACTTCCTAAAGTGGTATAAAATAATAATAATAGAAAGATTTGTCAATAAATAAAATATGTAGTATATTGATGCAATTCGAAGAAAATGAAACCATTATTTTTTTAATCACATATAGTTCTTTTGCGGCAGATGATAATCAGTTGCAAGTTGGTCACAAATCTACTTTATTGACCGTCACATTTGAAGATTTTCCATTAATTTGCTGGCTGAGCTTTCCAACGCGCATGTGCAATATACATTTTGATGGATTTGCATTGGCAGGACTGTTACGATTTTGTTCCTTCATTACTTCGTCGGCATGGTGAGTGTTTTTGTATTGTGCTATCTCCAAAATAATCCAAAGATATTAAAGACATCGTCGCATTATTCCCAATTTATTTCCATTAAACATACAATTAACATTATCATGGATAATTTTCTGCATTTATTACATTCGCGAAGAGAATGTTACAATATGTCTTTTATTAAACCGGAAAGTGTTAACCTAAACGATCATTATTTCATATTGAATAACATAATCGAAGACAATTTTCGAATTAATCGTTAATTTCAACATTAGTCATCATTGTGTATTGTTGATCTTTTGCATTACTTTGTTATGTTTACCTAGTCTACACACAAGAAGAAGACCAGGAAGTTACGTGGACACGTGAGCCATGGCCACGGTCGCGTTGGTAAGTTTACCCGGTAAAATTTGTTGTAGCTATAACCACATGCATAAAGTAAATATAAATTAGTATTAGTAATATAATAAATGATGCTAATAAATAAACGGCACAATACATAACTATGAATTTGAGATTAAAATTTCACATTCTTGTCTTTGAAAAAGAAGAAATTAAATTTTTGTTATTGTAGAATATTCCTTCCAAAATTTCAACTGGAGTCCTTGAATAAAAATTCCGACTAAAGTTATTTGGAATCAAAGATGCTTCATTTTTTGTACATATACGATTATTCCTCTATCATGCGTCCTGACTTCTGTATTTTGATTCAACTTTTGATATAACTAGTTGTTTTTTTTCTTTTTATCAGATAGATATATTAAAGATATATACTGATTAATATATTTTTTTATTTATTATCTTTTAGGCAAGCATAGGAAACATCCAGGTGGTCGCGGTAACGCCGGTGGTTTGCACCATCACCGAATCAACTTTGACAAATACCATCCTGGTTATTTTGGAAAGGTAAGAATATATCTATGTAATATTGCACGATAAAAATAGCTATAGATTTTTTAGCTTTTTGCATGATTTATTTTTCTTCTTTTTTTTTTAATGTTGAAGAAAAATAAAGAGGAAAGACGAACGATGCAAGAAGTTCAGTTAGAAAGAACAGATCTTATGTATCAGATGATGAGACTTCAATTTTCACCGGCGAACTGAATTATATTGATTGTATTTGTATAATCTGAATAATTTCTAATAACTATATAAAAATGTTATTTGAGAATTTACAAATAATTGATATTTTTTTCTTCAACTTACAGCTCGGTATGAGGAATTATCATCTACGACGCAACACTAAATGGTGTCCCACTATAAATCTAGACAAATTGTGGACTCTGGTCTCTGAACAGACAAGATTGAAGTACAAAGATGTTGAAGGCAAAGCTCCCGTAATCGATCTTGTCAAAGCGGTAAGTAATTTTTTTGTAATCATAATTTTATGTACACTGGAGCTTCATAATAGCGTTGTGCGTTATTTCGAGGTTCACTATTAAAGTTTCAGTGTATCATATTTTCTTTTAAATATTTATATTGTATTTCCTCATATGATGATTTGCAACGGGCGGACTGAAAAGTGCTGTACAACACTTATATTCCTGTAGAATGTTGCATTCTGATTATTATAAAATATTTAAAAAAAAATTATATAATAAAACACGACAATTCAATTACGTTTGCACTTTTATTTTGGCATATAAAATATATAAATATTTATTGATATCAATATCAACTTTTTTCAGGGATATTACAAACTTTTAGGAAAAGGACGCCTGCCGAAGCAACCTGTTATTGTAAAGGCTAAATTCTTCAGCAAACAGGCAGAGGACAAGATCAAGGCAGTTGGTGGGGCATGTGTTTTGTGTGCATAATCATCGAGTATGTTAATTTCCCTTTAAACTTTTTCTTCGGTGATATCTTTTTGTTATTGTGATGATTCAGCAACGGGCGGTCTGAAAATTGTATAGCATTTTAACATAATGTTATGCATTAGTGTAGATTGTTGCATTCTGATTAACAATTTTATGAAATATCCTTAAATATTTTATGTAAATAAAATGCTAATTTATACGTTTTGTTTTCAGAATATCAATCTTCATAAACGTGTACTTTGTAAGTACTCAAACTTTGATGCAACCTGTGAAGATAGAAGATCGATATTAATTTACAGAGAATGTATTTCGATGAAATGATAAATAAACATTTTTTTAATCACATTCGTCTCGTTCCTTTCTCACAATTTGTTTTGTTCTTATAAAATTATAGTTAGATTTCACTTATATTATACAAACCAAACACATTTTAAGTTTCGTGATTTAGAATAAGATCAATCTTTTGTAACATAGATAGCAAAGATCTAAGCACTAATATAAAAAAGATTATATGAATCTCGTATCCCGCTAGATTCCTTATATAAGTCTCGTATCCCACTAGATTCCTTATGCTATGTGAGGTGGTGGTGGAGGTATTTGCATCCCGGGTGCTAAGAGAGCTGGTGGTGGTGGTACCGGATTAAACATTGGCGGTCTGGGCGGAGGTGGTGGAACAGGCACCATCGGGCCTAATCCTGGTCTTATCAGAGGAACTGGCGGTGGTGGTACTTTACCCACAGCTGGCTTCTCGTTTTTAAATGCAAACTGCAAGAAAAATTGTTTCGTGTCCTTGTTCCAGTGAGTCCAAAACTTTCCTTCTGCCTTTTCCACTTCCCTACTAGGAACCTATAATATTGATTATGTGAATAAGGAAACTATTGATTATGAAAAAAGAAAATATCGATTATGTGAATAAAGAAAAACTTTTCTACTATTACTACTTTTAAATATCATTTATATTAAACATGGAAATTCCTGTTTTAATTATTCAAACATAATCAATGAAATGAATACCTAATATTCAAATAGAAAGAGAATGTGAGAACATAGAAATAAGCATACAAATATGTAAAAAGAGTTATATTCAGTCAAAATGCATCTCAATGTTTAATATTTTTGTATGAATTTTATAATCAATTTATGTAAACTGAGCATCAATTATTTGCTGATTTTGACATATAAAAAGTCTTAAATTGAATACGTTTAAATTTATTTGTCCAATTCTGATAAATCAAACATGTATATGAATAATTAAACAGAAACTTCTATTTGTTTTAACTTAATTAAGGTTTAAAAGTATTATTACAAATTTTTGAAAGTAATATTACAAAATTGACAAGTAATTTAATGATACTGATGTTAATAAACATTCTTCAGAAATAATCATACTTTGAAGGCGATAGTCTCATATGGCTCAGCTGCGAACAGCAGATACTGCCATTTGCGATCTGGTGGCTCGACCCTTTGCTCATAGGCAGACATGAACCTATGTCGTGGTATCACATTGTCCGCCACCTCTGGATAATCTACTTGAAACAGCAGACTCTGCTGGCCAGACTCCGGATCACGCTGCTTGGTGACTCGATAACCAGGTCGACCGATCTTCACAAATTTCTTCGGCTCGACCCGGGGCTTTTCTGGTGCAAGGGTCTGTGGTGCTTCCTTGGCTTCTTTCGCAGCTCTCCTGGCTAAATTGGCTTGATGTTTCTTACCCTGAGTGTGTGCTAGATAACTGCCCTCATTGTTGTGTAAAGTGAGACACAGTTTACATTCGTATGAGCCTAGGTGATTTTTCATAAAATACGGATCCTTGTTTAGATCAATGGTCTCCAAAGCAAGCTGACGGAGACGCTCCCGACGATCGCGATTACTCTCCGACCAGGAGGCGACGCCGCCACCGCCGGTTTTGCCGCCTGGACGATTCTGGAAATCCATTGTTGTTCTCCGAGAATAAGCCGCGTCAGTAGAATGAAAATCGCTCTTTGTAAGTGTAGATACTCGTCAACGTTATCGTAAATAAATCAATAACCTCACTTGAATTTACTTAGTTTAACATAACCGCGTTTTATGACGTTATCAAATAGATAGCTTGCTACTTCACATTCGCACTCGAGATTAGCGTTTCTCGATTCGTATTGGATGACATTCCGGAAATCAATCAATCCAATATGAAAATGTCTCAACGCGGCTTTTTTTAGCTCTTTTTATATCAATTAAATTATATATTAAATGTATTTCGAGATAGGAACTGGCAAAAATTTTTGTTTCTTCAAGAACCTTTGAGAAATCGTCAAAATTCAATTTGCTCACACTCTCAGCATTATTGTCTCTTTTCAATGTCCAAATATACAATATATGTAAACAGACTTTACATTCAGCCTATAAAGGTGAATGAGAAAAATTGATTTGTTTATTGTGAAATCATCAAAAATTGTAATGTGAATTTGCTCACTTTTGTAATTTTCACCTCATTTCAAGATACACAATTGACTTTCTGAATAGTGATAGCAATAGAAATAATACGATTTCAACCTATCAGAAATCAGATACACTGGATTATATATTGGGTCATCTAAAAAATATCCGCGGTTTTTTGTCACTAGATGGTTGTGGGAATATGTGACTCAATGGATAAGTCAGATTCTCTTGACAAGCCCACGCTTGTCGTGTGATGTGATAAAGAAAATAATAATCAAGACTTTATTTGTAACTGGTAATAATAATATTTATTTCACGAGCACAATTTTATATGACCGTACAGGACGAACACTTTTATTGATCTGTTATTATAATATTTCTTTTTTTATTATTTTTACGCTGCTAGGCAATTCGTTACCAACATAATCCTTAAGCTTTCTACACTCGCTGCGCTAGTGAGGTATTAAGAATTCCCCACATGGTGTTGATGGTCAACACCATCTAGTGACAAAAAACCGCGGATACTTTTTAGATGACCCAATAGTTTCTGATAGGTTGAAACCGCTTCAGGCAAATATAACTGAACACGGTTTTTACTTGTGCCATTTTACTTAGAAGAAAAAGAAGAAGGTTTTTACATTGTTGTATAGTTTTACGTTACTCAATTTTGCGTAATACAATAATTTCCGCAAATAAGTACTTTTTTTTAAAAATAGTTAAATTTTTTGAGGTGTTCTCCAAAGATTATCAAATTTTTGGTAATATAATATAAATTTTATCGTAAGATGTAAAAATGTATTAAAAAACAATATTCTTTTTATTTATATTTTTTTATACGTACAAATCGGTTTCTTTTTTATATCTTTTCTTTTTCTACGTCTCTTTTTACATATATACATAAGTTATTATAGAGAAATATTATTTAATAATATTTACATAGATCAATTAATAATAATAAAATTTAAATAAATTCGATTATAAGTATTAGTTCTTACGAAAATACATTTCAAACAATTGGCCCGAATATTCGACTTTTACAGGAAGGATTAGACGACATTTTCCCGAAAAGTGAAGACGATAATGTTGGTATCAACCATACCTCATCGGTAACCTCAGTTCTCTTTCTATATATATTCGTATGCTCGCTGGTGTAAGAAGGCACTTGTTGACTGTAAATAATAATATTCATGTAAGGAATTCTAATAAATAATAGAATTTTGAATAGGAATATTTACAGCATGCAGATTGACTGTGTATCATGGATTCGAAATTTGAACTGTCGCTAAAAAGTCATTTTCCCTGAAGAAAAATAGGAGAATCTCGAATTCTTTCCGAAAGACGACTGCTTCTATTACCATCGTTGACTCTTTGTTGATTAACTGCGAGAGTCACGATGGCTGCGAGGGGCATTCATAGCCTGAGATTCAATCAGGATCAAGGTAAACTTTAATTTACAATTTAAACCACAAAGTACATTCTTTTTTTCATTGGCATTGAGTCTTTTTTTGAGTTATTCCCATCAATTGGTGAGATTTGTATATCTTTTTATCTTCTTAAGATTATATGACGTCTAAAAATAATCTTTCTTATGCTGTTCTTGTAGTTTAAATTCATTTTTAAATTTATATTATTTTTTCCAACTTTTTTGTATAATTGAATATGATTCCTATATTGTTCCCTTTTGATTAGTTAAATATACTCTTACTTTCCTCTAATCCTTTCTAAAGCTCTCTTTAAAGCTCTATCATTTCTTTCTTTATCATATTTATAACATTGAGCATTGAGACAATCTCTCTTTCTCAGGTTGTTTTACGTGCTGCATGGAATCTGGACTGAGAATCTATAATGTCGATCCATTGGTTGAAAAGACACATTTTGATAATGATTTAATGGGAAGCATCTCCATGGCCGAGATGCTCTGGAGAACAAACGTGATTGCCGTGGTAGGTGGTGGGAATCGTGCTAAATTTGCTGATAATACTGTTCTGATTTACGACGATCTATTGAAGAAGTTTGTCATGGAAGTCACCTTTACCAGTATCATTAAAGCGGTCAGATTGCGAAGGGACAAGTATGGAATCCTTTTGTTCTCTCATTGCAAATTCTTGTACATTAAGCATCTGCTCTATAGAAAGATATTCTTATATCATAGAATGATAGTGGCGCTGCAGCGAGAGATACACGTCTTTTCATTTCCCACGCCTGTTCGAAGATTGTTGACGCTCGAAACTAGAGACAATCCAATGGGCTTGGTGGAAATAGCGACGTTCGTGACAGCACAAAGGCAATTACTGGCTTTTCCTGGCCACAAACTCGGTAGTGTACAATTGGTGGATCTTGGAGCAACTGAAGCTGGTAGTTCCAGTGCACCTGTTACTCTTTCAGCACATCAGGTATTTCTTTTTGCTACTTGGATTTTTCTTTTTCAACATGATAAAAATTTACATGGCTCAATTACTTTAGAATTTATTTTTAATTTTTATTTATATTACAGTATTTTTTCAGTATTTCTTTTTAAAAATTCTTTGTATTCTTTATATAGATGACAGAATTAAAACTTAGATTTTTTTGCTCGATAAGTTGAAGTATTAAGCTATCCAAGATCCCTGATTGATACTTTAATGGTTAATAAAGCGAACAATGTTTTATTGTTCTATTTATTATCGTATCCATATATGTGTTGCAATAATAACAGGGTGCACTGGCATGTCTGGCAGTTAATGGAAATGGGACCATGATCGCGACTGCATCTGTTCAGGGAACTTTAATCAGAGTGTGGGATTCTGTACGCAGGAGTTTATTAGTTGAATTAAGGCGCGGTGCTGATCCTGCTACTCTCTATTGGTTAGTATACAAGATTATTATCTAACGTTATAGTATTTTACCATACTGCAAATATTTTTCAGTTTTTTAAGGTTTCTTAATATTTTTTTTCTTTTAGCATAACATTCAGCAGAGATTCGGAATTCTTATGTGTTTCGAGCGATAAAGGAACAGTTCACATATTTGCCCTAAAAAATACTAGTTTGAATCGACGATCCACGTATGTAGATTTTATTGTTTTTTAAATAAAGGCTGCGTTCAGTAGAAAAAACAGTTTTGCAACTATTTCAAGACTGTTCTTTAATATGATTAGTTCATATATTTAGATCCATGAGGAATTAAATGCAGTCACATTAAAAAATCCTTAAGTCATGATCAGACTAGAGATTGAAATTGAATTGAAATTTAATTAATCAGAAGAAAGAAAAAATCTCAAATTTAGTGAACTTTGCTTTGATTGATTAGATTCTAAACTAATCTCAATCTCTAGTTTATTCACAGCTTTACAGTAGTTGTAATGCTACTTTTCGATTTAATACAGCCAAACTTTTCATATATTGTTATCTCATTTTTAGCTTTTCAAATATGGGATTTTTGGGCAATTACGTCGAGAGTCAGTGGGCATTGGCTACCTTCACAGTACCTCCAGAATGCGCTTGCGTTTGTGCGTTTGGTACACACAATTCTGTGATAGGTACTGTATTTATTTTACGAAAAATGTCGCTCTGTTTCTTCCTTTATACTTTCATTTTTTTTTTGTAATTTCAGCTGTTTGTATGGACGGAACGTTTCACAAATACGTCTTCACCGCAGAAGGCAATTGCAATCGACAAGCGTTTGATGTCTTCCTCGACGTGTGTGATGATGACGATTTTTAATATGAGGCCTATTACGTATGCATGTGCATATAGTTACAAGACTATATACTTGCAACGAAATTTCTAGTCGGTTTACGAGCGAAATTTCTTATATGTGATACAATTGTACAGGTAATCGAATCGCCGATTACGTAAAAAGCACATAAATCATGGAAAAGTCAGTGTTTCATGGAATCTTCGAGTACAATCTTTTTTTATGATTTATGTGCTTTCCATAATTATACAGTTTTAATAAATATGAACAGACATTTATATTATATATTTTGTATAGCAAACAATCTATTTAATTTTATATCTATATTACCTATCCTTTATAGAATTTTTGGGAATATAGAAAAAAAACTGCATAACATCATAACATGTAATTAACATGTCCAATAATTTTACAGGAACTTCCAACAAATTTTTACAAATTTGAGTTATGAAGGTCTATCTGAGAAGGCTCGTTCTCGAAATCTTTCTGAAAAAAAGTTTATTGAGATAATAATTAACTGTGCATATCATTTGTTTATTAATAGTCTGAAGGCAGATATATACTGTATGGTTCAGGATTCAGCATAGGTCGTATCATGGTAGCATAACAGCATAAACCAAAAAATCCAACGAAACCTCCAACAAATACACCATACCTCCATCCTTTCAATCGCATAACTCCCAATAGATCTACGAATAAAAAAATCAAATACATTAATATACAGGATGATTCAAAATTTCCACATCTGACAAGTAGTTTTTGCAGGAAAATAAGTTGAAGTTATACGAGTAAATGCAAAAATTATTATCGAATGTAATTTTACTACAGGAAAAAGTTGTTTGTTTTAGCATAAAGAACAATTTTTTCCTTTAACAAAATTGCGTCCAATAAAAATTTTTTGCAGGAGAGCAGATTGAAGTTAACAAATAAGTGCAAAAATTATTTATCGGATGATCGGCAAATTTTGCTAAAGAAAAAAATTGTTTTAGCATAAAGTATCATATCCTGTAAATTCTAAATGTGGGAATTCGAATCACCCTGTATATGATTTAATTTAAAGTAAACGGAAACTTCCACTTTAATTATTAGAAACAGAATAAATTAAGTTTACACAAATTTTTTTATGTAAACAGTACAAGTAATGTAAAATATATAAATTATTATAAATTAGATAACACAATACAGAAAAAAGTAAATATGTTTTATGTTTGTTAATATGTTTGCCTTTAGTAAGTCTGATAAATAAAAATATATAATCGAGATGGAAGTTTCAGAGAGTGCAGTGCAACGATAAAAAATATAGATTATTTATGATGATACGTAAAACATAATTTACATTGTATACACACAGATATAGATTATTATTTATATTTTAATGTAACACATTCTTGATTCAAATATATTTGACTTATCTCAATGATATATTCTCAAACACAGAACCACATCGAGATTCAATTGTGATAACGTCATTAAAATATTGCATCGAATCTTACCACGAAAATTATTTTATATTTAATTGATCATTAAATAATCTCTGATTTTTGTTTCGATTTCTATTCATAAAGTTATCATGTCCAATACTTGTTTCCGAGGTTATGTCATATAGTGCCAAATTGTGCCGATAGATGGCGAAAACTTGTAACTTCATGTTTCTCGTTAGTACACATAAACGTATTACTTAGTATATAAGCAACATTGTAAGAAATCCCTACCGTACTTGCTTCGGCAGTACATATACTAAAATTGGAACGATACAGAGAAGATTAGCATGGCCCCTGCGCAAGGATGACACGCAAAATCGTGAAGCGTTCCACATTTTTTGTAGTTTTAAACTCTTATTATTTATTTATTTTAGTATTAATGAAATTGCATGATAATTTATTTGATAAGTTAGGTGTCCTAATGATTGAATTGGCAAGCGACAATTAATTTTGTGATGTTATATCAATTGCTGATGGATATTACCAAAAAAATCAATATTTATTAGTGTTTTATTTAATTGTATTAGTGTATGTATGTACATATATATCTATATGAAATTTATTTGTTTTATCGGTGTTAAAAAACATTGACATATAAATTTAGAAAAAGACTATCTATAATAATTTCTTTTAAAAAAATTCTAGGAAATTTAAAAGATTGTAGAATATTATATTAATAAAATTGAACTTTAAAAAACCATCAATATGCATCAATAAATGTGAAAAATATATATACACTTATTAGATAAATTTTTACATAAAAAATTTCAAAGTTTTTTTATATAGTAACGCTTTAGTTTCTCGTTAAGTTTTTAGGAATAATATTTAGCAAATTTATTTATAAAAATTGATTAATTTTAGAATAAAACGATAATAATATAATTCAGTTGTGCTGATATTGCGTAGTTTTTGCATCTCATATACATATGTAGTTTCATAATTTATTACTAAATTTATTCACTTGACAAGATCAAAATTTATATGATTCCTATCTATCTCGATAGGAATACACTTATAAATGGCATTTAACGACAATAGAGTGACAATTGACAATATGTATTAAAGTACTTCATATCTAAAGTGAATAAATTAAAATTCCATCAAAATTGCAGCAATTCTTTTAGCGTAATCATGAATAAATGTAAAGTTTTATTGACCGCATTCTATAGATATAATATGTTTATTTTGCAACTGTTGGAAATTTTCTTCGTGCTGATTAGATTAATACTTTTAAATCTAGAAGAAAATACTTTCTATTTCAACCACAGCGAAGAAAACTTCCAACTGTTGTAAAATAAACATTCTGCTGAACACGGCTAATGTGTATATGTATGTACGACAAGTGCACATATCAGAATATTCGGGAGTGTCATATCATCGATATGTGAACACCAGTGAACGCTGTAGACGGCGCGGCGTCTTGATCTCTTCACATTTACAGCATGATCTTTACGCGATAATTGAAATAGATGCGTAAAGCGTATTGTGCGGATTAAGTGACGACCAAGTCGGAAAAGATCCGCAAAAGCGTCAGTTTATCAATAACGGTGCTCCGTCGTCACTCTCGTCGGTGAATATCCTGGACGCCGGTGTCACGAGAGGTTACGTCCGCGAGCGGGATAAATGAATCGATTGTGGTAGTGGAAACAGAAAGGTAAGTGATCATGTCGAGAAAGTGGTTGTCGAATTTCGCGCTGGCCGGTACCATCAGGCTGCTGATAATGAACTCCGAGTACCAAAAGATCATCGGTAACCGTGTCGAGGTGTCGACCGCCTTAAACTCCTGGAAGAGAGGTTAGTCAGATCCTGCTTTGATACACCCTCCAATCGTAGGAGCACACATTTTGTTTGAGATTATATTCGACTGCGTTTTTATTTTAAATTAAAAATTAAAATATTAACATCCTAGAATTGTTGATACTTATTTTCTACTATTTAATTCTTTGGAACTAACGTGTCTATTGGATCCACTAAGTATATGATCATTTGAATAACAAATATTCTGATGAGTAAAAATAATTCATCTTTCTCTGTGAAGTAATGTTTATAGATAATAAAAATATTTAAATATATAAAAATTCATAAAAATAATAAAATAATAAAAATACATTGTATTTGAATTTATTACTACTAATTTTTAATTCTTGTATCTATTATTGAAGTAATTACAGTTTTATACAAAAATGTCAAACAATTCAATTTTCTTTACATTATATTTGCAAGTTTGAATTATTGTCATTAAAATAACTTTTCAATAAATTCTTTTTTATACAAGTTATATCATTTGTTTTTGATTCTTTGAAATTAATTAGTATCTTTTAGTCAACATAAATTAAATGGGTCTCACAATGTCAATAATTGTATCATAGATTTTGAGGATTAAATATTGTTTTGATTAATTAGGATCAGTTTCATAATCATGAAACTTAATATGTTTTTGAATTTCCAGTAACAGAAGGAGTTTACCTGCATAAGTTTGGCATAGACCCATACGAGGGAGATCTATTTCATGAAACTCCAATTGGCTTATACGTGTTCACTTTGATGCAGGAGTATTTACCTCAATGGGCATTATTTCTACTATTTGTTGTCGTTGACTTAACGACTGCCCTGTGCCTCGCTCATGCAGCAAAACATTACGCATTTGAATTGGTCGGTACAATATTGGAATTTAAATTTATTTAATTTAAAATTTTTTCGATAAAAATGTATGGTACTTATTGCAACTTAAATTACAGACAACGAAAAAGAAAGAGGAAAAGGATGAGAATAAGCAGCTTAGTAAAGATGTTCTCAACACATCTGCTCTGTATGTTTCCGCAGCGTATCTATTTAATCCGTACATAATACTAAACTGCATTGGCCTAACAACTACGGTTTTTACCAATCTACTCTACTCGATCGCGCTGGTGTCAATGACGAGACGCTCTGTGCTTTGGAGTTGCGCATCGATAGCGTTATTGACGTTGCAAGGACTCTACCCCATGTCACTTATGGTACCGGCAACTATTTATGTCGCCACTACAGCGAAGAACAGAAAAATTAGTATTGTTACGATGCTAATTGTATTTACAAGCATCCTGGCAATCCTATTTGCTGTTTCTTACTGTATCATGGGAAGCTGGTCTTTCTTGTGGAGTACCATTGGTTTCATTCTAACTGTTCCGGACTTACGTCCGAATATCGGACTGTATTGGTACTTCTTCACAGAAATGTTCGAGCATTTCAGATGGCTTTTCATCGCGTCTTTTCAGATAAACGTTAGTTTATTGTACATAGTCCCTCTAGCGTTACGATTGCGACGCGATCCAATGTTACTAGCATTTTCCTACCTAGCGATAGCTGCCATATTCAAATCTTATCCATGCATCGGAGACGTTGGCTTCTATATATCTTTACTGCCGCTGTGGAAACACTTGTTCCAACGTGAGTTTAATTCGCGATATTTTTATCGTATTATTGAGAACGGTGCGAATTATTCTAATACATCATACGTTTTTTTTTAGATATGCAACAAGGATTCATTGTAGGTTGTTTTTTACTGTTTTGCACGGTCTTTGCCCCAACTGTGTGGCATCAGTGGATCTATTCCAGGTCAGCAAACGCCAATTTTTACTTTGGAGTAACACTGGCATTCGCCATAGCACAAATCTTCCTTCTGACGGACATCTTATTCGCCAGCGTAAAATACGAGTTCGCAGTTCAGCACGGTATTGATAAGAAAATTAACGGAAATGAGGCTAAACTGCTACTCGAGTAAAATAGGCTTTTTTTAGAGCGAAATGTACAATACTCTGCCAATGAACAGTGACAAGTGATACATGTCTTTGAATCATTGCCATGTGAAAAAAATAAATAGTTTTTTACAAAAAAAGTTGTCTTTATTTTGATTGATACATTTATTTTTGGTTAAAACACTTATAATATCACAGTACAAACTTTCTTTTAAAACTTGCTTACCTCTAAAATATATACTAAAACAATTTAATAATTTACAGTTAAAATCATAAACGTGAAAAAAGATCAAGAATTTTTTACACGATTTATTTTCAAATTACATAATCGATATATAAAAAAATCATATATAAAACTACTATAAAATTATTATGGTATAATAATTATTATACATTAATTCCTATAGTTCTATACTTGTAAAAATATTTTATGATATGAGCATACTTATAATGCTTCCGAAAATATTTTACAATGTATGACTACGATCCAATGCTACAAGTACTTGGAAGCATTGGTAATGCCAAATAGACGTACTTAATATAGTTGATTTATAAAACAATTATTATATCGGAGACATATTAAGTCATATTTAACTATTTTAAAACTTCATAATACTGACGTTTTTCAATACTTTAAATTATTTGAAGACAATGGTGATACTATTTCGAACTTCTTTTTTTTGATAATTTATTAAAACCTTTATTCTTAATAATTAATTTAAACGATATATTTATTTTATTAAGTATTTAGCAAATTAAATATTCTGCGTGTAAAATCTCTGTTGCTTGTGTCCGAGCGTGGTGACTTTTCTTATATGCCTGTGCGCACCACGTATATAAATATGTCGTTTAAATTAATTATTAAGAATAAAGGTTTTAAGCGTTACCAAAAAAAGAAGTTATTTTAAGTATGAAACAGTTAAATATCATTGTTTTTATTTGTTTCAAATGCAACAATTAAAAACAATAATATTTAACTGTTTCATACTTAAAATAACTTCTTTTTTTGGTAACTTAAAGCCTCTATTTTTAATAATTAATTAAAAATAATACAACAATTAAAAACAATGATATTTCAAACAGTTAAATGTACAATATACATTTTGCATTCGAATCAATGCAATCAATGCTCATTAAAAATCTACATCATTATTTTTGATCGATCCTTAAAGTCAAGCTTTCCATTTTACGTACAAGTACATCAAATAATACTTCCGTTTTTCTTTTTCCTTTCTTCTCGATTAAGTTTGTTGCATTTGATGTATCGCTATCATTACATAAATAAGTGTAAAGATTGTTCATTAATTTTATTTCACGGTTCTTTTTTAACGGTAACCGTTGAAACGGAACATATCCATTGTGTTCTTTACAATAGTCCCATAATAGTTTCCAACGTTCGTCTTTGCATAGTATATTTGGATCTCCTATTATTATAGTAAGTGCTTTTGCACGTGTTAAAGCAACATTAAATCTCTGCAAAGAATATATATAATTTTTTATAATATATATATACACAATATATGTAGAACATAATATAATTTTTATAAAATTATATTATGTATAATTTTATAAAATTCAAGATGAGGTATGGCTTTATATGAGCCAACAATTGACTTATTATTGACTGATCCCAAATCTGATCTTGACTCTCAATTATTATGTATAGTTTTGAAAGGTAGATTAAATTAATTAATAGGAAAATGAAGTGAATTGTAACCCCATTAAAATAAAAACTCATATATCATCTACAAGTAATTGGTATATTAAACATTTCTTCTGTTTTATATATAAAATTGGTTTATATAAATATATTAGCATATACACAACAAATATGACCATAAAATGAAATAAATTATAACAACTGTTGGGATGTCGTGTAGTTCCGTGAGAGCGATGGATTCGTAACTCATAAGTCGCGAGTTCAAATCTCGCATCCCATATATAAAAATTCATAATCCATATTAATTACAGAAAAACTCTTTAAATCTCTAGATGACTAGAGTAAGTTCAGAAATGGTATCACTCATCTCTCCTATGACTATTACTTCTATAAAATATTATTAGTGCTTATATTTGATAGTACATGAAATCAATAACATACCTTTGGATTGGACAAGAAACCAATATGCTCTTCGCTATCGTGTTTGAAGAGCTTTGATCGTACCGTCGATAATATTATCACATTTCGTTCTTGTCCTTGAAATGTTTCAACTGTTCCCACAGTTATATCTTTATAATTCATAGCTGCCAAGTGATATTTAATGTGCAGCTGTTGTCGTGTAAAAGGCGTTATGATTCCAATATCCTGCTGTGTTATCGCGTGTGTCTTAAATTGGGTATTCATCAGTATATCTACGTATACTAATACCGACAATACTTCGGCTGTGTTATAGACACTGCAAATATGTTTATACAATATCAAGTAAATATAAAGGTATATAAGTACAAAGTAGATAACTGTCAAGTGTGAATTTGAAATAAGAAGGTTGTGGAAGAATTGTGGAACTTCGGTATTAATAAGTATGTAAAAAAGTTCGCGAGTCGGAAATTCACCTTAGGAAGAGAAAAAATCAGTTTGATCAAATAATTTTTACTATCGCTGATCAACCCTCAAAGTTTCGAAATTTTAAGTAAAATTGTGTACTAAAAAAAATCTATCTGTAATTAGCACAATTAATTTGTTCGAATTTACATCTAAAGAATTCGTCCAAAGAGTTTTTTAGTATAATTTTATTAAAAATTTCGAAACTATGAGACTTGATCGAGGATAGTAAAAATTATCTGATCGAACTGATCTTTTATACATGTTAGTATTAAGGTTCCACAATTTTTCCGCAATCTCCCTATTTCAAATTCATACTTTTGATTTTTTTCGATATTACACTCTATTTAATATTTTTCAGATGAAAAATTTACTAGGATAACTGTCCATATACTATGTCTGTCTCTATTAATGTGCCTTTGTACTTAAATAAGCCATAAAGAAAATTAGCACAAATATAATATAAAAGATATTTTTTTTTTATTAAGTTAAATTATTAACGTATACGATATCAAATAATATTCAATTTTTTAATTATTAAAATATAACAAACATTTTTTGAAAGAAAAAATATATATTTAGAGGAATTTATCATTTATAAATCGAGTAGTATCTCAAGATTGATTCCTATTAGTGTGCCCTGTATTGGAGCTGAGAGCGTTGTGTTACGAATATACATTGAAATTATAAGTATAATTAAAGTAATGATTTATACAATATTAACTTAAACAGTTAAGCGTACATCTATTATCTATTTTAATAATATGTTAAAATTAATCAAATATAAATACAAATACATTAATAGGGCCATCGCTCTTTGGAGGGACATACTAACAGGAGCAAAAATATTGTCTTTATTACAAAAACATTATAAAACATTAACTTTTTTTTTAGATTAAAAAATATTTAAAAAAAGAAATAACTGAAAAACCAATATTGATTCAAGTAAACAAAATTCAAGCTATAATATTTAATAATTCAATAATGAGCAAATTTTGACTTAAAGCACATTAACAGGGACAATTGCCCTAATTATAAAAAATGAAGGCTCCTCTCAGAGTAGTCTCTGCGGTCGTATTTTGATTATAAACGAGAAATGAAATATTGAAGTTCCTTGCATGTCATTTATAAATAAAGATTAAGAATTAATATAGTCGCAATGACTACTCAGAAGCCTTAAATCTTGCTTTAAGACAATTTCAATGACATTTATATACTTAAACATATCAACTTACCTTAGAGATTCACATCTTTGTTCTGTGCCTAATACTTCTTGAAATATCATGGGAAATTTTTTATTGGATAACTGCGACCAGTTCAATGCCATTTGCGTATCAGCTCCTCCACAGACTTTCAATTCGTCATTATAAAATAATTTATTTGACATATATAAAAGATTTCCGTGACTACGATAATTTTTAATTAATTTTGTTATGTAGTTCGGATTATATTTTCCATCCTGCATTTTATACGGATCACAATCATTCATTAATCTTTCTAACATGGATCTTCCTGTTAGGATAATAATAGTTAAAAAAATGTAATATAGATTACATGACATGTAATATCATTTATTACCAATAGAAAAAAACTTACCGAGCAAACGCTCAATTCTCCTGCAACGAATTACAGGTCCTAATTGATAAGGATCGCCTGCGATAACAATTTGTGCTTGAAATCCAATCCCTTCATCCTCAGCTTGATTTGTTACCGCGAGAGGAATTAACATATCTGGTTCAGTTGCCTGACTTGCCTCGTCAATAATTATATAAGAAAAATGATTCTTCCGGAAATTTTCATCAATCAATCTATAATAAACAGTATGAGATATTATAATACAGATTATATAATACAAGGTAGGGCACCTAAAACAAAATACTGGAATATCTCGAAAATTAAACACGGTAAGGAAAAATGTTTCTGACAAAAGTTGTACTATATAAAGGGGGACAAATAATGAAATCATTAAAAAAAAATCGATTTTTCCTCACATGGAGATGTCCATTTTTTTAAATGAAAAATGGTATGATTTTTTTTACATAATATGATTCCTGTAATTATTCTGTATATGAAAGTATTAAGATAATGATATAAAAAAAACCAATAATTTACGAGATATGTTATACTTTATTGTGGCACATTTTAACATAAAATATTAAATAAATCGTAAACTATTAATTTTTTTATAATCGTATCTTAATACTTCTATGAACAGAATAATGAGATGAATTAATTGATGAAAAAAAAAACACATAGTAGTTTATTTTCCAAATTATCCATTTTGCATACATATTTTTTTAAAACAACTGTATTTTAATTCATCTTATTATACTATTCATAAAAGTATTAAGGTACGATTATAAAAAAATTAATAGTTTACGAGTTATTTAACATTTTATGTTAATACATGTCAGAATAAAGTATAAAATATCTCGTAAACTATTGGTTTTTTGATACACCACCTTAATACTTTTATATGCAGAATTAGAGGAACACACCATATTGTATAAAAAAAATCATACCATTCCATTTAAAAAAGTAGAGGCGACTTCCATGTGAACTTTGAAAAATCGATTTTTTTTTTAAATGATTTCATCATTATTTGCCTCCTTAGAATCATATAACTTTTGTCTGAAATATTTTTCCCTATCATGTTTAATTTTCGAGATATTCCATTGTTTTATTTTAGGTCCAATCTGTATATATTTTTTTAAAATTTAATTTAATAATATCAATTTAATTGTAAAATATTACATCTAAATAACATTCATATATAAAAATGATTAATTTTATTTAATCATACAAAAATTGCTGATTAAAAATAAAAATTTAGACTAATAATGTTTAAAATAATAATATACACATGTACAAAAGATGAAAAGAATATTGAATAATATATCAAATGCATACCTTATGGATGATGATAATGTTGAAATAATAATTTTTTTCTGCAGCAGTACATCTTTCGACAAAAAAATTGTAGTGTCTTCAACAAAATTCGCACATGGTCGGATCTCTTTGTCCACAGATAACCTGTTTTTCAATGAATAAAATTCAGTTTATATAATTTTTATCATATTTTATAAAATTTGTTACAATTAAGCAAAATTAATTAGAAATAAAAATGATATTTAAAGATATAAATTTTTTGTGTGACATTATTTATGTTAGAGATTTCTACATAATAAAAAAAAAGAAAAAAAAGAAATCAAGAAACCTATACAAAAATAAAATTTTTACCATTCTCTAGATGGGGCATACATTCGATATATCAAGTTTATTGGAATATTTTTAATCAATCTTTTGGCGATTTCATCAGCTGCTGTATTAGATAGTGTGCATACTAATATGTTTTTCATTGGATATTGTCTCACAATCTATTAACCAAAAAATTAAAATTAATAAAAATAAATAAAATAAATTAAATATAACATTTTATTAGACATTAAGTCTAGCTAAGAAATTACCTGGCATATAGCCTCAACCAATGTCGCAGTCTTTCCAGTACCTGGGGGGCCAAAAATTATATAAGGTGCAGGACGTGCTGTGTTATTTAATATCTTCATCACTGCTTGCTTTTGTCGTTTATTCTTCTTTATATTAGTATTTATCCATTCAATATCACTATACAACATATGTTTACAGTTATGATAACAATATAGTTCCAAATAATAAAACATTTTATTTTAAAACTTACAATTCCATATCTGTACAATTTGTCTTCAATTGTGGATATATAATCTCACGCCAATTACATTCACTCATTATCATTAATGCATAATGACAGCACCTTAATGGCCAATGTTTGCTTTGAAAACTAATATTAAATCTTTTTTCCTTGTCTCTCAATATTTCTGCTTGTCTGAATAACGAAAAAAAAAAATATAATACATGAAATTAATTCTATTACTATTATACTAATATACTACATTGTTATAAAGACTAAATATATTTCCAAGTGTTAAAACATGCAGATGTTAGCAGAGGTTTTTAAAGCAGTTGCATGTCAAGCAAAAGACTAAATTTGATTCTTTGATCTTGCTATTTCGTATAAAGAATTCTGAATAAAAAAATATCATTCATAGAAATAAATATTCTAAACAAATTCAAAATAATGCATTGCAATACTGTGTTCCTTGGAGAATAAAAACATAAAATAAAAATATAGAAAAAAGAAACAGTAATATTGTATCTCAATAAGTATAGATGAAATATATCAAAGTAGAAAGGATATTCATTCATAAAAAAGTACTACTTACTTAGAATGAAAGAACTTTACTGTAACTTCATTTTTTAATACGTTTATGATTTTAGCTCCAATAGGTTTGCTTGCATGAGCTTTGTTTGTATTTTCACAAAAAATTGCAATATCACCTGGTCTAATTAGCTTAGAAGGCTCAATATTTAAAGATGCCAGGTTGATAGTAAAACTCTTTTCTGAATTATACTCCTCAATTGCATAATTTAACAATGTGTACTTTTTCATTTCAAGATCTAGTTCAAATTGTATTAGATACAAGCACATTTTTAATATGATCAAATAATTCAGCTCTGTTATCCTTTGTACATTCGACAAACTTTCAATGCATTTTATGTAATTATTACATAGATCTGAACAGTGACTAGAACTCTGTCCTAAATATATATTTTTTAATGCAAGCTCTAAATCACGTGGAAAATTAATTTCTGGTAATGATGGTGTATGTACTATTGCAGGTACTGTACATATCCTAAAAAATTTAATGGTACATTAAATAACTTAATGAATTAAAATTATAAATAAACATTTCTTTTATATAAAGATATGTAAAACATTAATACGTAATATGAAAGAATTATAAACTGCTCACATTATATAACATGTTATTTGCTAAAATGACAATAGCATGTTACTTGTAACACCATTATCGTTACTATTACCTTTTCATAATGACAATTTGGTAATGACATTACAATTTTTCATGATAATAACGATAATGTCAGAATCGGGAATCTTTTTTGAAAATACTTATTATCATACTTTATCATTAAAAAGAGTAATAAGTTACTTTAAAAAAATGACCGTTCCAACTCTAGCATTATTGTTACTATTATGAAAAATTATAAATTATTAAATCATTATTACAAAAAAGTAACAGCATTATAAATAACATGTCATCCTTGGTTATATATTATTCCCATATTATATATATAAAAGTTACATTTTTTAATTAATTTAATTAGAATGTATTTTTAATATCATAAACAAATTAACATAAATTTTTCTTACATAAGATTCTCGTACTCATTTTTCTTCTGCATGATGAAAGTATATATATTCGTAAAAATTGCTAAATACAAATATCACACCTAAAAATATATAGAAAAAATAAGAATATTAAAACGTTTTCTAATTCTGCACAAATACATAATCAACAATCACAAAAGAATTGCGAACATTTAATGCAAATAACCACAAATTTCACATCAAAATATAAAAAAATCTCTAAATAATTAAACTAATGCTCTTTTTATATGTTTAGGTAACACATATAACGAGTTTTTTTACATTAATATACAGAATAATCATTTATACGTTATCGTGATAAAACGAAAGCCACGTATTACTTCAAAGAATTCTATAGTTACAAAATGCTGATAAGCTATATATATAATATACACAATAATAAGTAATCTTATCCAGTGCATCTTTATCTTCTTGGTGTTACTTGCAGTTATGTTTTATGAATGAGGGGACTCCCGCTGGGTGCAGGGAGTGCATTCAATAAGTGTATTCAGAACAATTCAAACTACAATTTTTTTTTCTTTTTCTTTAATTCGGCCTCGCAGCCGAACTGATTGGACTTTGATAGTCTTCGAAATATAAACTAAGGTAAATTGAATACAAGGCACCGACCACCTCGGACGAATAAAAAAAGATGATGTAATTCAAACGAAAATGGCGAGGCGCTCCCTCAAATACTGGACGCCTGCGGCTACACTTCCGCGCCACATGACCGCGCGCCGAAATGAATGAAGAGACTTCGAATAATGTAATGCAATGGCACTGTCGAAGCCGGCAGCGTTTTTAAAAAATATATTCAAGGTGCAACACCCGAGACAAGAGGGAACCCTGCTTGAATGGTCACGCGGACTTCAAACTACAATTCTGGTGGCAAAAGATAGGTGAAACAATTTGAGTGCGCAGTAGCTGATTTGATTGTAGCCAATCAGAAATTGTTCTAAGAGTGTAAAAAGCAATAGTACAAAATTAGATTGGATAGAATTGAAAAAATTTAGAGGAAATAGGCACAACAGGGAAGCTATCAAAGTATATCCACACAACTTGCATAGCTGCATAACATATGTAAAGAAAATTATCCAATCGCATTTCTCTTACAAAGCTGCACGTAAAATGTGATTGGATAATTTCTTTATGCATACATTTATGCGACTAAGCAAGTTTATGTGGATATATCCTCAAGCGAGAAGCACAGACCTTGCACAATGCATAACATAATGCATAAAAAATTAAAGTCCTCCGTTTCCTTCCTTTCTATAAAATAAAGAACTATGATTGCTTGAATTTCTCATGCTTTATGTGTTATGCGTTATGCAAGAGTCTATGCTCCTTGCTTCAGAGTCAAGACTATGTACCAATGGAAGGACGAAAGTCTACCATTTCGGAAGAGACATGCGTAAGGTGTAAACTTAAGCCGATGAGCCATCAATCAATCAGGATACTGCTTTAGATCTACATAATCTGACGGAAATAGAAGTATCAATAAATTTATCCGTAATGCCTACTGCACACTGGACGCGATAAGTGATGAGCGACGAGCAATATCCAATGAGAGCTTTGCTTTGTGTCGCACGTGAGAGAAAGCAGAACTTTTATTGGATATCGTGCGTCGTTCATCACTAAGAAAAATTTCAACTGATTAAAATTTGCTTTATGGATAAGTTTATTGTTATAGTGCTATTTTTATTTTCGTCGTACAGATTACGTACGTAATTAGTGTACAAACCGACATGTGCACTAAAAATTGCAGACTACAAAAAAAATTCATTGTCACTACTGGGTATGATTATACTGTGCTAATACTTAGAATATATTAAAATTTTATTATTATTAATGTTTAATCTTTGTAAACATTATTAAATAATATTTCTCTATAACTTATGTATATATGTAAAAAAAGACGTAAAAAAAAACGTAAAAAGAAGCCGTAAAAAGAATTTGTATAAAAAAGAATATTATTTTTTAATATATTTTTATGTCTTGGATACGATAAAATAAAATAAATTATCAAAAATTTCGTGGTCTTTAGAAAACACCTCAAAAATTAAGCATGAATATAATATATTTATCCAATTTGCAATATTCTTAATTAATTTTCCTCAAACGCCACGAACTTTTTAATAATGATTGTATCTAGATTATATCAAAGTAAAAAAATCTACAAAAAATTTTCTTTTACTTACAATTTGAGTATCCGATTATCGCGAATTATTATTTCCAATCTACTTGACTAAATGTGGCTCTTGGAAAAACTTTCATGTAGCCTTTTGTTGATGAATTACAAAAAGATTCGGAAAATTCAACTATTTTTATTTAAAAAGAAACACTTATGTGTAGAAATTACTGTATTATGTAAAATCGAGAAACATAAAATTACACGTGTAAAAATCTATCTTCTTCCCATGAAAAAATCCATGAAAAATCAGATGTGATTTTAGTGCCATCACGCCTTGCGGGAAAAGTTGGAAATATTGACTGTCACGTGATCACACGTATGTATCATTCCATACCTATCCCATACATAATATCACATACGTGATTTTGTGATCACGTGACAGACAATACTTCTAACTTTTCCCGCAAAGCATGATGATACTAAAATTACATTTGTCGGATTTTTCACGAGTTTTCCTACACCGTGTTTTGAGCTCATTTTTTTCGTAACCGGCCTTCAGTTTGATCTTCTTCTTATTACTCTGTGCACCTACCCTTATTTAATATTGGGTGAACAACAAAAATAAAACAGTACGCAAGAGCACTACAATGATATTTTCGAACACAGTCCTAGACCGCGGTCCGATTCACGCTTACAGCGCTATCAACGCGTTCACGGTCAGTCTGATTCGTCTAATTCACTCATTGTTTTGCGTCAGCAAAATGACGTCATGGATTTTTTAATTGCTCACGGCACAGTACGTACAGTAACGTAATTATCCTGATTTTATGTTGGCCAAAATGGAGTGTGCATGCTTGAAATAAGTAAATGTCCGTCTCATTTCTTCCTTTTTTATTGCTCTCTCTCTCTCTCTCTCTCTCTCTCTCTCTCTCTCTCTCTCTCTCTCTCTCTCTCTATTTACATTACGTTCCAAACTTCCTCTTCGAGGAAGATTTTACTCTATATGCTATAGTACGTCACATGTACTATATATTTCAAGCAAATGAACGTTTCAATGGACACGTTCAAGCCGAAAAAAGCTGCTAATCTGCTTGCTGAGCAAATGAATATAATTGGTTGTTACTTATAGATCCAACCAATTACATTCAATCGCTCGGCGAGCAGACTAGCCGCTTTATCTGGTTTGAACATGCCCAAGGTTTTACTTAAACATTTGTATATATTGTTTAATCTTGAGAGCTCAATTTTATTCCGAAACTTATTTAAACATTTATCTTTTAAGCATACGTGGTTCAGAGTAGAAATTTAGAGGGAAGTATTGGGTCATCTAAAAAGTATCCGCGGTACTTTGTCACTAGATATATGACCATCAACACACATCTAGTGACAAAAAACCGCGAATACTTTTTAGATGACCCAATATTATGAGCTCCGCACAATAAAAGCAACAGGGAACAGAGAACAGAGTATAAGAATTTCAACCTATCAGAAACTGTGTATTCCATAATACATGATTTCTGATAGGTTGAAATTTTTATTCTCTGTTCTCTGTTCCTTGTTCCTTTTATTGTGCGGAACTCCTTATGTATATTGTCCATTTGGTGAAATGTTATGTGAAAAACCTCGAGAGATTGGTCTAATGTTTGTGAAAAAGTGAAATAAAATGAAAAAGTGAACAAAAGTAACATAGAAAACCGAGCAAGAAAGATTTCCTTTTATTTATTATATTTTAAACTTATCTTTTGGACATATGGGTCATCTAAAAAGTATCCAATAGTCAACACCATCTAGTGACAAAAAACCGTGGATACTTTTTAGATGACTCAATATATAGTAGATACGCGTGACCTGACCACGTGACCAATCATACTTCTAACTTTTCCCGCAAGGCGTGATGGCTAAAATCACATCTGCCGAATTTTCTATGATTTTTCCTATTACGTATTTCGAGCCCACTTTCAGACCTCGAGTTTGATTTCCTTATTACGCCATGATTCTACGTAGTTTTGTAGGGGAATTCTCTTTATGAACAATTCCCTTTTTTTTATCTCGATCCGACTTATACAAGTTGATATATAAACAAAAAGGAACTGAAGACAGGAAAAAACCAAAATTTTGCATAAACATTAAAAAATAAAGGCTTTCGGGTCAACGGATTGTGCAACTCACCTGTAAACTCATTTTGATGGTTAGAACCTATTCATATTACAGAAAATTTCCTTATTCGCGAAAATTTCCGGGTATATGACTCCGCTAAAATATAATTATTACGAAAAGTACATTACACTTATTTATTAATTCTTTAATATTACAGTTATAAAATTACATCTAAAAAAAAGAAATCTGCGAAACGTATGATATAATCAGACTGTGTGAAATGTTTATCTAGTATACACATTTAGAATTAACATTTTAACACACAGCAAAGATCGCGATATGTTTTATACAGCACGACGAGGAAAATTATAGGCATTTAAATCTGCTGCGCGCGGAAGTCAAAGTGTCATCCGTAAATCTGTCGGTGAAGTACGTCCAAGTGATAAGACCTGAAAATGAGAATCCTTTACGCTGCGTCGCGAGTGACGCTGCGTTTGAATGTCATCGAGCGTACTTCCGTGGCAGTAACTTTTCCAGGCTTGCCAGTTGCAGAGGAGGCACTAGGATTTGGTGTGGGACTTTGCGACAGAGACGCCCGTTCGTCATTGGATTTCTCACGTTCTAGCCGTTGCTTGCTAAATTTGCCCATGCCGGGTCTATAAATCTCCATTGCCGGGCGATCCTACAATCAAATGAATAGTCAATAAAAATTTTCTTTCAAATAAATATAATATACGTGAAAGAAATATACACATGTATTAATTTTATAAGTAAGCACTCTATCCAGAAAGCAAGTTGATATTATATATTATTTTGACATTAACTGTCACTTTAACATCAAAATAACAAGTAACGTCAGCTTGCTATCTGGAAAGTAATTGTTTCATAAATCATCTATCATAGGAAAAAAAATATAGAGATACAAGGATTTAAGAGAATTATTGAAGAAATAATGAAAAAAAGAATATGGGATACATTCCATGTTTGAGAAAATAAAAATTGCAATTATAATAAAATTAATGAGGAAATTAAAAGACTTTCATATTAAGAATAAAGGTTCAGTACAGAAAATAGTGCCACCGAACAAGGAGTATTTACCTTATTTCGTATTCTTCGTTCCATTCGTGGATCTTTCTTATCCTTCTCTTTCTCCTCGTTATCATTCTTCTGGAGATTACTTTGGTCTCCCCCGTCTAGTGATTTGTGACGTCGTAAACAGTTGCCATCACCTGCACCGCCTTCGCCGCCACTTTCGAGGGAATTACGCCTCTTTACAACTTTCGATTCCTTATCTTCAGAATCGTCTTCATCATTGACATCTGTGCAAATATGTATGTTATATCATTGATGAATTTGTCACAAAAATATTCCTGCACAGATATTTTCCCTCGTTTATTAAATGGATATATAAAATCGACTCTGTTGTGTTGCTAATTAGATAGATATTCATCAAAATATATACCTATTTTATGACGAGAGTAGCTCCTATCTAGCTTTGTATAAAAAGACGTTATTAAGTTCCTGAAGGTGTTGGAATCAATAATGCTAAGAAAAATGAGGGAAGAAGTGAATTCTCTTCTATGATAACTATACGAATAAATTTTTTTCACCTGCATTGACCGAATCGTTTCCTTCTTCCACACTGTCCTGGCAATTTTGTAATGTGTCCATCGTTATCCTATCGTCGGCAGTATTACGTTGCTCACATTCGTTGTCTTTAATGTGTCTTAAATCATCTCCATTATATATAGATTCTTTGCTATTTCCATTTTCCTTCTCTGATACAGTATCATATTCTTCCTTCGCTTTCTTTGAAGTTGTATCATCTCCATTTGCATCGGCAATTTGTTTTTTCGTTTCGGCTAACTTTTTCTTCTCTTGTCTCATTTTCTCGTAACTTTTTCCGCGTCTTTCCTCCACCTTTCTGTCTCTGGACTCCCTAAAGTCTTCCTTCATCTCATATCTCCTGTCGTCTCGAAGCTCGATTCTTCTATCTTCTCTTTCGTCGCGTCTACCATATGACTTTTTCTCATCGTATCGCCGTTGCTTGATTTCTCTTTCCTTATTTCTATCGTCAACTCGGTCTCTATATCCCTTAATGATAGGTTTAATTTCTCGATCTCGCGTTGATTTCTCCCTTATTTTCTCGTCTCTTTTGTTTTTATTTTTCAATTCCTTTGGTGAGAGTTTATCTCTTTCTTCTTTATTCTCTTTATCATCTTTGCTCAATTCTTTATCTAAGTCTGGATTTCTTAAAACCTGCAAATATTAAAAACTATATGTCTATACTATTACTCTATGCTGTTATTTTAATGTAAGCATTTTGATCCGATGTTAAGAAATTAAAATTTTTTAACTTCCTAACATTGTTTTAAAGAATTTTATTTCATTCAAATCATTTCAATCTGATTTTTGTGTCAATGTTCACTAAACGACTTGCTATTCCAAAACTCAAGTAACAAAGAAAGGATAGTCAGCATTTACCCGAAAATTAAGCTGCATATTAATCTGATTCGATCATTTTTGATACACTTACTGCCTTTTACACATTTTTTATCGGTTTGCATGTCACATTTCTTCATTATAGTTTTTGCGGGTTCGTCTTACAACGAAATGTAGAGCACAATTATCAAATACATAAATAATACGTTTTTAAAAAAATTCTTTTCAAAAATTAGGTACAGAAAGAATTATAAATTGACAATGTATGAAATTACATAAAGTTTCGAAAAAATCATAAATATAAAGTTAATTGTGACAAATATACAATAAACATTCCTTTCTCGAGAACCATCACCAAACCAGCTCGTCAAATGTCAGCATCGATTTTTCTGCATGTTCTCACGATACAGCAGTAGATCAATTCACAAAGTTAAATCCTGAGTCCATTCTTTTTACACGCCACTTTGAAGTAATATACGATTCTTTCGGCGTAAATATTGTTACCACAGCTTTTTCGTAGGTCAAGATCAGGAAGAAAATCGCGGCTACTAGCGTAAATGAAAAGAATCTCATATATATTCTAAGGTATTATAAAAATAATTTAAACGGAGAAAAAAATATAACGAATTTTTTCTATCGCCAACGAAGAACTTTTTCTTACATGATCGCCTTTGTAGAAATATAAATAAGTTTTGCGATTAACTTGATTACTGCCAGTTAAATATTGTTTCTTGACTTCAAACATGCTTCTAATTGGTTTTGTCTTTCTAATGTGCTCGTAAAATCTTTCATGAGTCTTATACA
Source organism: Acromyrmex echinatior (assembly GCF_024713525.1). Taxonomy (NCBI): domain Eukaryota; kingdom Metazoa; phylum Arthropoda; class Insecta; order Hymenoptera; family Formicidae; genus Acromyrmex; species Acromyrmex echinatior. Next base: position 17,415,535 of record NC_141854.1, on the reverse strand, counting down.
GTTTTTCTTGCGCTCGTTTGTATAGAAATCTATTGAGGAAAATTTCTTCTCCATATTTATATGTACTTGCGTTTTCGAAAAAGCATTGAAAAAACGCGTCTTCAAATTTGACATTTGTGCGATGAGGTGTGGGAGAGTTGGGTGATTGTTCGTCTTCCGCATTATATACATGCTGCAGATGAAAATGTATGGCATCAGCAAATACAGTAAAGAATGAAAAGTACAATATAAAACTGTCTTGACCAAATGGATAATAATTACAAGCAAAATAATTATTATATTATTCCATACTGTATTTGTTGCCATTTGATGTATCAATTCGATTATTCTACCTTAGAGATAACAGGATCATCTTTGGTTCTCCGTCTTTCTATATCTCTGCGTCGTCTCTCCTCACGCTTCTCATCCCTAAGACGTTGTTTCTCCTGCTTACGAAGTTTCAAGTACTCGAGCAATGGAGTTGTAGTAATTTTCTTCACTGTATCTATAATATAATCATTATAATTTTAAAACACTTATTTATATGCATATATAATATATATATATATCTACACAAGAAATAATGACTCATATTTGCAAAACAATATAAGAAATATAAATAAGTACAAAATGAGCGAATAGAGTGCATGTTAAAAATAAATTATTTTAACACACACAAAGTATTGTATTTTATTATCGAATTAACAAAAATGTTTTGATTTACTTAATAATACAATTAAATAAAAATAATCAAAACAAATTTTTGCTGATGCGAATTTGTACTAGTAAGACTTAAGAGTTTAAATTAAATATAAATATAGAAATAACAGTTGTAAGTCAAAAACGTCTTGTTTCAACTCAATGTTCGTGTTAAAATAAATTTTTTAAATATATACCCTATTTGTTTGTGTTTTGGTCTATTTATGCCTTATATTTAATATATGCCTTGAATAAGAAATATACATAAAACAAAAAATACTCACTATCTGGTGGTTGATAAGAATATTCGGTTTTTGATTGGGCTACACTCGAATCAATTTCTTGATTCTTTAAATTCTCTAAGAAGCTTATATAATACGAATCACTTTCGATGGTACCGCATTTGACATCCTTTTTTTTGCCCATCCGTTTCTTTGGTAATCTTTGAAAAGGCGCAAATTCTACTACTGCAGGATATTCTACTCCTTTAGAATCTAAGAAGACATAGTTGTCAAACTTTTCCCGAAACATGAAGATGTCTTGTTGCTCCACGAAATTAATATAAGCACGAGAAAATGAGAACTGGCCAAGGGACATGTCTGCCTTCACAAAGTACAAGTAATCGTGTACTGGCAGTGGAGAGACTTGCTCTAAGAATTGATCCTGAGTCATTGATGGAGGTAGTCTTCTGATCACCACCTAATTCCAGTCAACAATATGACACATAATAATTACTATATGTATATAAAATAACAATATATTACACGTTTTAAAATTAGAGAAAATTTCAATTGTTTTTTATTTAAAAAAAAACTGGAGTTTTCAACCAAAACTGAGAAGTGGAAACCTAAGATGTATCCTTCTTAAATTTTAGCAAGTAGAAACAAATTATGAAAATCATTTTTACAATGAAATGTTAAGCTTATTGTTCCATTCAATATTATTTATAAAAATTTTGCTGAAGATCGTTAAAGGCTGGCATGGATGTATCCAGAATTTTATTCAGAGTGAACAAAAATTTATATTTTTACATAAAATTTATTAAAATACTTATATTAGCTAGCCTTCAAAGATCTTCAGCAAAATTTTAAATAATGTTGAATGGAACAATAAGCTTGTTTCATTGTAAAAATAATTTTCATAATTTGTTTGTACTTGCTAAAATTTAGGAAGGCCTTTTACAAGTGCCCCTTCCTTCCCCTCTGCTCCGCTTGCCAACATTCATAGGTATATGTGTTAATTAAAGAATTAGATTATGGAGATCTTAAAAAAGTTAGATCTGAAGAATGCTTCAGGTAGGTTTGAAGAATGCTTATTAAATACATATACAGTAATTTTTGCTTAAATCTGAAATCGCTCTACATATCCACAAGATTTTGTTTAAATCAATAAAATCCAGCCGGTTCTATTCCCCTGTTATTATTTAGCATAACCAACGTTTCAAAATATCTATTGGAGAAGCCAATAAAAGATTGCCTGTTGTGAAGTAAAAAAGTTCGTATCTGTTATGTTGATTCAGACAAACCTTCGTTATAGGACGACATTTTTCTTTTTTGTTATCTTTGGCTTTTCCAACATCCGACGAATTGATTTGCGTATCGTTCTGCACGGAACAGCTATCGTTCTGTGCAGTACTCTCGGATTGTTGCGCTTCCTCGGTCATTCTGACTCACAGTACACGTTTGCGATCACTTTCCAAGATTCAAGAAACTTCCGTTTGCCGTACAATTCGTACCGGTCCGAAATATATAATCGTACAATTTTGCCCTCTCGAAAATCAAACGAAAGGGTCCTTTCTGTTTTACGCGATTAACACGAACGTAGACATCTTGGCTGATCTGGCTGATTTTGGTCGTTCCTGCATAAAAGAAAAGACTGACAGCATTAAGTTTGTTCTTTATTTCTGCACTGTCTGAACTTGCACACTAGAGTTCTAAGGCCTGTTCTTTTTGGCTGAACTTTTATACTAGTTCATCTTTCTTTCTTTTCTCTCCAGGGGGCTTATGACGGGGTGCTTTCCATTTGATGACACAAGTTGATACAAGTGTCGTTCTATCTTTGTCACTCTCTGAATATCAACAAGAATAAAACGACTTGTGTCGACTTGTGTCATTAAATGGCACCTTCTTTAGACAAAGTGAAAATTACAAAAATGAACAAACTCACTAGGTGTTAACCAATGAAGTTATAAATATTCTAGTAAATTCGATCACTTTCACCTCGTTTCAAGAATCGTAATAAGCCCCCAGAAGAAAAGAAGAGAAAGAAATATGAATTGGGCTTCTTGAAAATAAATACTATAATATACGTAACGTATACTATAGTTATCATATGTTTCCTTTTTACAGCTGGAAAAGGAAATATGACAGCTCTCCACTGCGGGCACAATATGGCTGCTTTAATTAGGTAGGAATATCACCAATCAGAAATCGCGATGCCGATGTCGCTTCTCTTATATTGGGTCATCTAAAAGGTATCCGCGGTACTTTGTCACTAGATATATGACCATCAACACACATCTAGTGACAAAAAACCGCGGATACTTTGTCACTAGATATATGACCATCAACACACATCTAGTAACAAAAAACCGCAGATACTTTTTAGATGACCCAATAGAATGCACACGGTGCAATAAAGGCTTAAACACAATAAGAATAGGCAATAGACATAGGCACAGAGAATAACGAGCTGTCCAATCAGAGCTCTGGTATGTAAGTTCGATATTATATTGGGTCATCTAAAAAGTATCCGCGGTACTTTGTTACTAGATATATGACCATCAACACACATCTAGTGACAAAAACCGCGGATACTTTTTAGATGACCCAATATCTTAGAACTCTAATTGGACAGCTCGTTATTCCCTGTTCCTTGTGCCTATTGCCTGTGCCTATTGTGTTTAAGTCTTACGTAATAACGAAAATTATAGGGGAAAGCTCCAATTGCATACATCGTTAAGGGCCACTTTCACTAAGTTTCCAACTTAACGGGTCTAGTAACTTTGCAGGATTCCAACTGAAGCTGATGTCAAAGAAAAAATGTGAACTAAAGAGTTAAACAGATTTCACTAATTATAATGAATTGTAATTTTACATATTATATTGAACACAAAAATAGGTTATTAACAAATAGAGAGAAACCTTGCTACATAAGTTAAGTATTACAAATTTATATTTATAACTTCTCTCTTTTCTCATTTTTTTCTCCGACATCAGCTTCAGTTGGAAGTGCAAAGTTACTAGACCTGTTAAGTTAATTGAAGCTTGATGAAAGTGGCCTTGGATATATTGTATCTTATGGCACAATAGAAGGAATAAAGAATTAGGAATAAAGAATAAACCTATCGACGATGTATTCCGACATATCTGATTTCTAATAGGTTGAAATCTTTATTTTTTATTCTTAATTCCTTATTTCTTCTATTGTGGACATTATAGCTGTACCTTATGAGTATATTCACATAACTTGCGTAGCCGCATAAATATATGCGTAAAGAAAATTATCCAATCATATTTTATGTGCGTTTTTATAAGAGAAATGCGGTTGGATATAATTTTCCTTATGCATACATTTATGCAGCTATACAAGTTGTGTGGATATACCTTTAGACTCAAGTGCAGCAAGTGCAAAAGAGAAAAAAAAAGCAATGCGTTGTCGTCGATATGATTCGCAATTCCGCCAGGTCACAAAGTTGTACGAGTTTTCTCGAGTACCGTGCAATAGTCCGTCCATCTCAACGCCACCAACTTCACGATTGTTCACGATGTTACGTTGACATGGCGCGCCGCGAGAGGACGCATCAGTCGCCGTGGAGGCCGCCGGAGCGCCGTAGTTTTCGCGCGGGGCGGGTGTTGTCGTTGTCGCGTCGCAACTTTCGCGCGACCACGAGAGAGAAGTTGGAGTTACCGCGGGGGGAAGCTTGTCGTGCACGGAGGACCGCGCGAAAATGCCGCCGAAGAAGCGGGAAAAGGATCTCGATGGGCAGAAGGGACCTCGTATGGACCAGATCCAGGCTGACCACGAGCTCTTTCTGCAGGCCTTCGAAAGTAAGTGAAAAAAAAAACACATATCGCGGTCTTTCGCCCCGTGTGGGCCCCTTACCTCTTTGCCGCCTATCGGTGGCGTGCGTCGCTCCGTCGCGATAAAAGGTCTTCGACTTCTTCTGCCGGTCACCCCCACACCGATACCTCCTCGAACGACCCCTGCCGCGGAGGGCGCGCGACGCCCTCCTTCCCCTCCGCCGCCGTTATCTTGTTGCCGCTGTCGCCGTCGCCGCTGTCGCGACCGGACCTAACCCTATCCACCGCGAGTCAACTGGAGCGCCCGCCGCACCGTGGCGAGCGTCGTTTCGCTCTCTTCGTTTCCGCGTCCTCCACCGCTTCCAAAACGCGCGGACACCTGTCATCTGTACCCGAACTTAGCTATTGCGAAACAGACCGAGCGATTCCCGACGTCGAGATTCCTTCTTCCGAAGTATTCCGGAGGAAGACATCCTTGGACATACAGGCTAAATGCCCGCGGAAAATGTACGTGAGGAAAAGAAAATGATAACTACTCTTTTTATTATGCGATATAGTGATTTAAGGAGAATCAGACTAATTCAGGCTGCTCGATACGAATTAAATATCTTATTGTAATTTTTTTGTTCCTTTTAATTTTTCTTTCGGATTTCTAACTTGTTTAGGTCACGATATCATGATTTAATTGTTTAGTTGAACCAGTAAATAACCTTATCGGGGATTTAAGAAATTAATATAAAAAATCTTTCAATGAATCCGAGTATCCAATTGAAGAACCCAAAATCAGCATGACTAGGTTCAATCACAAGAGAAACACAATTTCACGAAGTCTGAATTCTTTCACATAAAATGCATACGGCTAAATGTTTCTGTTTTTTATGAGAAATTTTCGAGTTCGGAAATTGTCAACTTCATGAAAATGAAAAGAAAATGGGATCAGAGAGGTTTTACCTGCTTGAGTCGTAACAACAAGTAGGATGCAGGCGTCTCAAACAAATTTGAGTAAACCCATTCATCACATCCCATTTTGATACCTAAGAGAAGGATCGTTTTCTTCCTTGGTCGGAATTGCTTTTAAATCCTACGAGATGTATTTTAAACGCGAGAAAGCAATTCGCTTTTAAGGCCATCTAGGGAATCCATTCCGTATTAACACATGGTCATGAATAAGATTTCATTTCTAACAAAAGCAAAAATGTAAAACTGTTAAGTTACAAGATTAATTTTTGAAAAATTAAGAAAATAGATATTATTTTATATATATGAGTAAATTATTATATAATTTTATTTATTCTTTATGATTTATATTTTAATCATAGTTATTAATTAAATAACATGTTTCCTTTTTATTTGTTATTTGAGTTATTTTAATATTTTATCCAATGTATAATAAGTTTAAAAAGTTAATTGTAAATAACATATTTAACTCGTTTATATTATAGAAGCTATTTTTAAACATATATAAAAATAGTGCACATTAGTGTAAAAATTATTGAAAAAAAATTACAAAGAGAAAAAATTATTTATTTAGAGAATGTTTTCCATCATAATAATAAATAAATTTACTGGATTGTATTGGATACTTTATATATTATATAACTTATTTTAACTTATCGGTTAATTAATATTGATTTAACGTATCATTAATTTAACTTTACAATATGTAACTTTTATATTTCATTTTTTCAGAACCAACACAGATTTACCGGTTCCTCCGCACAAGAAATCAAATTTCAGTGAGTAAATAATTTTTTTTTTCATCCTCAGTTTGCTTATAATTTTAATTTGCGTTGCCCTCAAAGCGTTAATTATATTTTGTCCGTTTTTTTGTTATACATGTGTATAATTTTATAAATATGGTGTATCAAAAGTTTCTAAAAAAACATAACGATATATACGAATGTAAATAACCGTAACGATATGAAGCATTTCATAAAGGTAAGTTAATAAATGTTTCTTTGGATTGTTATATTGCCTCAATCGTAATTTATACTTTTATACGCTTTTCAAAATTTCTGTATGTAAAATTAGTGTAGCATGGTAGGTATAAAATTTAAATTTAAGTTATATTATAAAAATTTAAATTATTTAAGGAGCATAAACTATCAATTTTCCTTGGACAATAGATGTACATTAAAATTTAACGTTTCTTTTTAGCCAATATTTCTATATCGAAACTTAACGTATATGCGGCAACGTATGTCCAGAAGTCACAAGTCACGACGAGGATTTAAGGTCGATACGATTCTGGATAAATTAATAGCGAAAAAGAAGCATGAACAGAATCTCGGTGTTCGCGGATACATGACTCTTACGTTTTTAGGATTTTATGACAAAAAAGGTAAGTCTCGATTGTACAACCTGTTTCTCTTGTATGTATCTGAAAAGCTCTGATTTAAGATTGTGATGTTTGTAGCTGAAATATCGCAGGATCCTGTTAAAGTGGAAACATTGTTGTTGAAAATTTGCCACAAGAAAAGAAAAGATGTTAGCTCACCTGTCATGCAAGTAAGTTTGGTATCTATCAGATTTAAAATTTATGGTTCAAAATACTGATCTAGTTAAGTTTTCTGTCGGATCAGCTCTCGATTAAGATATGGCATTTGTTTAGGTTTCAGTCGGTACAAGCGAGGTCCCAATCAATCCTTCCGAGAGTCAACCTCCACCGAAGGCATCCACAATTTCCATACCCAATGAATCTTTCTGCTTAAATAATGGTCACATAGCAAAGACTTATATGCTTTTGCTCAGGGTTTACTGCATGTCTAACAATGGCTGCCTTATAACTAACTGTGATTTAGAAGGTAAGGGTGAGAGTCAGCGCAATTAACTCGCAGAATATTACAAGCCATGTCTTGCAGAACCAGCTCAAAAGCGTCGTAAATCGTCAACGGGTATGATAAAGGTCAATGGCGAAGAAGTGAAACAATATGGTTCGGAGCTTACCGTGTACGATAAACACAATCGATGCCTGTTGACGGACGGCGAGTATGAGTTAGGTTTGCAGGAAGTACAGACCAATGTTAGGTCCAGTCCCAAGAAACACAGCTCTTGGGAAACTGTGGCTGACATCAAAGACTGCGAACCGTTCGACATGTTTAGGCAAGGACCGACGTTAAAGTTTCGGCTCAGTTGGACGACGGAACCGAGCAACGGTCTGGTGGATAGACCGATGCCGATACCTCAAATACCGAGCGGTGACAATAAAGAGAATCGGTCGGCCAACGGTCAGTTCCCTATAGTTATTTTGCGAACGAAACTACTGCAATATATGCACTGAATCACACAAAAACATCGCTTTAAATGTTTAACGTTATCTTTTCAGCTGGTTTTGAACGTTCCTCTTCCGTAAATCACAATAACAATAGCACAAATAATAATAATAATAATAACGCGACACTGCCAACGCCTAGTCCGCTAACGCCCTCGTCGAGAATGAGCATCTCCAACGAGAAGGTGGACACTAATGCTAACGGAACTCAGCAGATAGTCTATCAATTTTTGTACAACAATAACAGCCGACAGCAAACGGAGGCCTGCGAAGACCTACACTGCCCCTGGTGCTCGTTGGATTGCGGCAAATTGTACTCGCTTCTAAAGCACTTGAAATTGTGTCATTCACGATTCACATTCACATACGTGGTAAATACGCATTTTTACAATATTTATAATATATGTAGTATAATTTGTACATTTACGCACACAGTTTATATATTTCTTTTACACTCTTTTATTTCAAGAATAATTCAATTTAAAAGACTAAATTTTAAAAAATGGAGAGAAAATATTTTTCGGCTTGGTAGAAAATAATTGATTAAATCAAATAATAATAATCCCGCGCGCAGTAAAAAAACAGTATATTTTTAACATGATCAGATGTCATTTTTATCATTTTTGTTTTATAATTCTTTAATTTTCTTTTTTAATTGCGACAATTTTGATAATTTTTTTTATGTTAAATTAGTTTACAAGCAATGTTAACTCATTCATGATAATTTGAAAATTATGTTTTTTTAATTATGTCACTTTTGAAGTAAGGGAGATATATATCGACATCAATGGAAAGTACATATATTTCCAGGAAATTGTCATTTTTAATGCTACTTTATCAGATATTTTAATAAATATTTCTAGATACTTCTTAGGCAATATAGAGTTGCAACTTTTAAGCAATCCACAAAATTTTTATGTATCTATATATATTTAGATTTTATGTTTTTTAAAGGAAATCTAATGGATAGATATAAATAATATTAATATCCCTGAAGGATTTTGCAACTACAATACTTTCCATTGATGCATTGATGTCACTAATATATATGGTAACCATGCGTTTGGAAAGAAACAAGCAATTGATTTGATCAGTTAAAATAAAGAGACTCCTCCATGCTGTGCCAGTAATTGAGTGTAAATGTTTTTTCTTCCAGCCAATTCCACAAGGTGCCCGAATTGATGTAGCAATAAACGAATGCTATGATGGTTCGTATGCAGGTAGTCCTCATGAATTAATTTCACAACCGTCTAGTATACCTTTTTCAAGGACAGGACCAACCAGACGTACGAGCGTGACGAATATTCTGGTGTGCCGTCCGAAGAGAACGAAACCAAGTCTGTCCGAGTTTTTGGAACTTGACGAGAATGAGTTCGAAAGTCAAAGGCCTTATATCACCGGCCACAATAGGTAAGCATCATGAGTAGTCACAATAGTTATGGTATAAATAATCTTTTACATTGGACATTATAAACTGGACATGTTCCTTTAGACTGTATCATCATACTGTGACCTGCCTGCCTATATATCCCAAAGAGATGGATATCGATTCCGAGGGTGAGAATGATCCTAAGTGGCTGCAAACAAAGACAATGATGATGATCGATGACTTTACGGATGTGAACGAGGGCGAGAAAGAGTTAATGAAGATGTGGAACCTGCATGTGATGAAGCATGGATATGTGGGAGACTGCCAGATACCACTAGCTTGCCAAATGTTCTTAGAGAATAAGGGGAAGGAGTTGCTCATGAAGAACCTCTATCGCAACTTCGTATTGCACATGTGCAGTCTGTTTGATTTTGGGCTAATCAGTCCGGTGATATTATATCAGACCATACAGAAGTTGCAAGAAATTATGAAGGAGGGCGGTGAAGACGGAGACGTACGTAAGGTGCTGCAAAAATCACACGAGGCTCAAGTGGAGCATTGGAAGGCTACGAGTGCACATACACAATTGGTACATGACGGGTCCAAAGCTGCCGGTGTAACGAGTGGTGTTAAGCTCAACTTCGGCAATGACAGTTCCTCGAGCACTTCGTCGAACGCCAGGCGAAAAACGACAACCGCCTCCATGCCGTTGGGCTCGCCCAACTCGCAAAACGTCAAGAATACAATGCATAACAATATGCACAACGTCAGTACGTAAGCACTGAATTCGTTATCATTGTCGAGGAGTAAGACTGTCATTCACAATAGTTCGATGCAGAATTCCGTTGTCGGTGCGTGCATCCCGCCCTTCTATCATTCTTTGGGGTCCAATTCTCTCCGACGCGGAGCATCGTAAGCAAGATTGTGCCCAACGGTGTGTCCAATTAGAAAGTACAAGCACGCCATCGAGCAGGCGGTCGAACGATCTATCGGCAAAAGTACAAACTGTAGTGCAAGTGACAAGAAGCAGCAGCGTTCCTGCTGTGCCGGATATTCGATACAAGCCGGCAAGAATGCTAGTACTATCGAATACCACCAGCGAAAATTGGTCCTGGACGTGATACTGGCGACAAACAACAATAGCCGCATCGCCGCATCCGCTAGCCAGAAACCGTCCTCGAACGGAGGTAGCTTCCACTAGCTACTTATCAATAGTAGTAAGATCGATTTCGCGCGTTTTTAATGCAAATTGCATCTTCTTTTTTTGTACAGTATTTGTTGCAAGTAATATAGATTATGCAATTGACATTTAAATAAACCGGATAATTATTGTTTTAGCTGTTAGATCGATTTTTGAGATTTAATTTAAAAATTATGCGAATAATTATTACAAATTGAGAAGAGAGATAAATAGATAAAGAGGATATCAGATGAACGATTTATTCTGCTCGCCTCTGTGTCGATGATACCGATCGCGAACAATAAAACACGATACAAACATGCTAATTTTATCATACTTATTCTTCATTTCTTTTTTTTTCTAGTCAGTGGCGTTTTTATTAATTATTTCACCTTTTTTAAAGCTTTTATCTTACATAATATTTCCGATAAGTTCTGGTATATCTGCATAACTGATTTATAAAATTCATAGTGATCCAGAAGCAGCTATTCCAGAATTAACAATTTTGTCACGCGTAATTTTGCATTATAATTGAAAAGAAAAGAATAAATGATATCAAGTTTTGAAATTTAATTTCTAAAGATGACTTTGGATGAGTAAAGCATGAAAAAGAATTTCTAGTTCTACATTCTGCTTGCGAGGTAACTCGCCATCATGGAACATCTTTCTATATCTGATAAATTATTCTTTTATATAGCGAAATGCATACTTTACAAGCGAATTGATCTCGTAGCTGAAATTTATGAACTTTTTATCGCCCTGAATTTAATCATTTTCGGAAATATGCTGAATGATGAAAAAATGCTACGGTATAAATGGTGTGACTATTTCTGAGATTTCAAGCGTGTGCATATATATACATATATATATATAATTATATATTTTAAGTATTATGTATATAATAATTATAAAGAATTACATAATTGTATATAACAATTATATATACATATATGTATATATAATAATTATGTATATAATACATAATATATATGCACACAGACATACACGTACATAAAAAAAGTATAAAAAAAATCTGTGAGGCTGTAAATTATACTTTACATTTTCTACATCGAGACGGATCGGTAGAGTGAAAGTGCCTTTTACCAAACCAAGCGCAGGCCTGAATTCGCACAGCGACGGTCGACGATACTTAAGAAATAATAATAATTATTCATCGTTATTCCTAAATTTCATGAAATCATCTCAGTTCGATTATAATTAATGAGATTAATCATTCAACTCATTCTTTAGTGATCGTCGTTTTTTCGCGAGCGATTCAGACCTCTAGTATATCATATTAGAAATGTTATGACTTTGCGTGTAACATATACAACTTCTACTGCCGTGGTCGTTCGAAGAAGCGCTTACATTCCTATATACATATTGTCTTCTTTATATTGTAGGTAGTCTAATGAAATTTTTTAATCTTAGGACATGCCGCCGGAGCATTTAAGTTCAACGGAATTATCGTTCTCTTCGAGCGACTTCCAATTCACTGTCCAATAATATTATCCATGGTAGGTTGTAAATAGGGAATTAAATGACGAAATAAATATGTGGACGTGAGAAATGTATATTATATAGTCATTTTTATCACACACTCCGAATATCTATGTTTTTTCCTTTTATTAATCCTTAGATTATCGTTTCTTATTCGTTATGTAAAATGATCTAAGGATTAAAAGAATGATTTCGAAATTTCTTAGCTTAAATTAAATCATGTTCAAAAATTGTGCTAAATTTTTACCGTTTGTTTCGTATTATGTATTGACAAACGTACATGTTCATTAAACAATCTTGTTTTAAATATATAATTATTTTTTACAACTTACATTAATTGTGATACTATATTTTGTTAAATATGTCTAGAGATCTTGTTCTTAATGTGGCAAGCTCTCTTTCTCTTTAGAATATTGTCATACTTTATGATAATTACGATAACATATTATGTGTTATCGTAATATATTATTTGCGTATCTAATTGAAAAAACTATTCGTTATGTATGTGCAACAGATCTTGTATTGTTCTGTATCTTCATTAAAACCAAATGTTTGACTCTATCATATTTGAAGTAGCGCGGGAAATCTATATTAATGTAATCTACAGACCAATTCATTTTGTACTTTTCGACACAACGTAAAAATTCTTCGTACATCGGAGCAATGGTATCCAAATCGGCGACAGTGAAAACATATCTTTTCTCGAGAGCGATGTAAATTATCTTTTTCTTTTTCGTATATAGAAGTTTCGTCAACGTGCGGACAAATCCATCCGTGATTTTGTCATCGTATATCACTATAAATCAAAAAAAGAAGTAATCACATTTCTTATATATCTATTTTACATTGTTAAAATGTACAATTATTAAGTTTACCGTCCGCAGCCAATACAATATTTGCGCTTTGCAATTTCTCCTCCAACTTTTTCGGCCATTCTAAGTTTAAAAAATTCACTTCCTCGATATGAAAACCCGATCTAACGTACGTATAATTCCTCAGAAAATTTCGTTCAATTAGATTTAATATATCACCTGCGTTGATATCTGGAATATTTGGACAAATAGATTTAAAATTTTCAACAGACGGGTTTCAACTAGTATTTTCATTACCGGTGCAAATTACTTCTTTAGCTAAGTAACTCGCTACGATACTGGTCAGACCAACCCCAGATCCTAATTCTAGAATTATTTGATTTCTAAACAAATCCTGATGCGATAGAATGTAGTCGGCTAACAAGAAAGCGGCTCTCCACACTTGTAAACCGACTAAATTGAGCTCTGTAGATACACTATGCTCTGTAAATACAATTTACTGAATATGTTTATACACACGAGAATACACGATAATTGATTCTGTACCTATTAGAATTACTCCTTCTTTGTCTCTATCTACATCTAGATCATCGTCACTGTCATAATTTAAAGGCTCGGCTGTGGATGCTGCCTCAATCATGTAAGATGGGCATTTAAAAGTGAATTCAGTTACCGCATCTGAAACCAATTAGGACGTGCATTAAGCATTATTTTTATCATCCAATTATTTGTTAAACATATATAACTTACTGCCATTGTCAAGCTCCTCAGAGATTTGATCATTTTCTGTGTATATTTCTGATGTTACTTTATGCATCGTCGTCTTAGCAAAAAAAAGATCAACGTTAATCAACTTTTTTTTATTTCTTTTTAAATTGATGATCAATAGATATTACGTAATTATTAATTACGTATTACGGGTTATTTATATAGGCCATCATACAGTTTCATTATTAATTTATCAATATTTAATAAATATTATTATATGTACAGAGTAGATGGTATAATAGCTCATTATATTTCACTCATAACGTACTAATTCGTTTGCAATATAAATATATTAATAATAAAAAAATTCAGTGAAGCATTATATCTCTCGAGTCGTGGATTAACGCGCGTAAATGAATCAGGAATCGACTTCGTGCTGCGACGCTCACGACACGATAATGAAGCGCGTCGTGACTGACCAATATTATAGCCTCGTGACTGCATTTATTTCGGGAATTTGTGTCTTAACACGACAATTATATAATCCATAATCTTATACTATCACGTTGCTCTGTATTATTACTGTATTGAGTAATCTATGTTCAATATTCAAAGTTAAATTACATTGTTTAAAAAAATTTTGTTTTGCTCAATTTACAATGATTTTCTGATTGTAGAGTTTTATTGTTTAAAGACATACGCAAAAGATACGCATTTTATAGTGACAATAAAATGTATTGATAACAATAAATATTTATATGAAAATAAAATTTTTATCAATTTTCATGCGCTCATGCCTTTATTACCATATCTATTGTTTAGGTTTTGTTTCAAAAAGATTATATTTTATTGCATTATAACTTATAAGGAATAACCACCATTTTTTGTACTTCAATAGCAAGAAAATAAAGCTCATCTATAATATTTTTCATATTTTTTACATCTATAGTAATTTTTCTTTGCTGATCGAGAATCTATATTTTCATTTTTTTAGAAAATATTGAATAAATCTATACACATAATAATCTCAAGTGCTAGTGTTACTTGAACTTTCTGCAACTTTTTATAATTTTTATTTTCTCTTCGCCAAAATATATATCTCTTTAAATGCAAAAATTTTATGGATTTGGACTAAATCTATACTAATAATTTGTAGAATGATTGATATGTATTATATAATTAATAATAACTTTTGGGATGTAAAAACATCTCAGACGATTGTCTATCCAGAAAAACTAGATAATTATTTTCAGATCAATCACTTCCATTTAAAGAAAACGCAATGAATCTCAACGTATATTCTTACGAATCACAAAGAGAATCATAAATATAAAAAGAAAAATACTATATTATCAATCGCTTTATGAATCTATTAAAAGAGGCTTAATTGTTACACCTTGGAACGCGTTTTGAGTGGACAATCGTTGCGTCGCGCGTCGTTTCCTCGACGATGTGATCTCAATCTTCGCCTTCCTCGTGGCATTCTCGTCAGCTGTGCCTGTCATTTTGCCATTTACTTCAAGCGTGCGATTGCACGAACGTCAACAGATGTTGTGGTTATGACCTTTTAATTCGATCAAATCGAGATCGGAGTCATTTGAACTTAATCTATTTGCCTTTATGATGTCTATAGATCTTGCGGACTTTAAAATCTAGCCCATTCGTCTCTCCTGATGTCGACTGCATCATCCAACATTGTTAAATCGTTAAGTCGCCAATATCGTTTTACTATGCGGCGCCATTGCGACGCCATGTGATTTTGACAGCCAAGCGCCGTCGATAAAGCTGCAAAAACATTACGTACTGGAGCTTTTTAAAATCATTATCCATTTGTTGAATATACAAATTGCTCAAACAGTATATCTGAATATTAATCAATACAAAAATAAATAAAGAAAATATAAAAATCGAACTGATCTTCGTCCTATTCGATTGTATCTGTCTGGAATATTATATTGTACTTTCGAGCTAATCGTCGAACGGTAATTCGTGGCGATAACCGCAGCCGATTTCAACTGAGGTCAAATCACGGTTCTCGCAAAAAAAAAAAACACGATTCGTTGCTATTTTAATCTGTCAACGATTACTTATGTCGATTTGCGAGCTTATCGTTTATATCATCCATATTGTCCGTCGGGAGGTTAATTATACATCTCGAAACGAAATAAAATATAATAAATTACAAAAGTGAGTGAATTTATTGGAATATTTATAATTTTATTGATCAACATTTAATGAATTTGTTCGCTTTTGTCATTTTTATCTCGTTTCAAGGTATACAATTAATTAAATTAAGCCGAGGATAATTGGGACTGAAATCTCGCGACCGGCGCGGCAGTGGGTAATGCCCGTCGCGATCGGAGTCGGAGTCAGGTCGGAGTGATGACGCGCGGGTGGCCGCGGATGCCGGGGGAGGCAGCCAATCAGCGATCCCCACGATGAGGACGATGCCACGCGTATGAGGCCGCGGAGCCAACGCGAGACGAGACTCGAGAACTTCAGCCTCCAACCAACTCGCCGACGCAGCGTCGCGCTCGCTCATTCATCGCGCGCTCTCCTCGCGGACGGTGGTGTCTTCCCGGTTTCTTTCGTCCTCGTTCCCGACGACGTCTTCGTCTCAGCGAGGCAAGTCGCGCTTCGACGCGCAAGAAACGCGAAGGAAAGAGAGAAAGACAGACAAAAGAAAAGAAAGTGAGGCATTTGGATCGTCATGAAACCCGTAGGTGTATTCTGTTTGACGGCATTCTGCCTGGTTGCGACCTCCCTCGCCAAGGTCGAAGTCGAGGATGGAGTCCTCGTGGTTACCAAGGACAACTTCGACAGCGTCATCCAGGACAACGATTACGTGCTTCTAGAGTTCTGTGAGTATGATATGTACGTCTCCCGGTGCGCTCTTCGGTTATGTTCAGAACTTAATTTGTACCGGATGCACTCGGGTATCATTTTCCTTGTTTAACATTCGGTGAAGAAAGATAAGATAATACCCGGGTGAAGTTCCTCTGAATGTAGTCCGATCTCGAACTAGCGCGTTCCGAGTGCGAATCGCGAATTTGCGTACGCTCATCGAGTTCGTACGCCTTGTATCTGTTGCTTTTCCGCGGAGGAGCTACACCCTCGCACCTGCACTTTCTGTACTCGCGACCGGAGATGATTGAAGAGCACTGGAGAGTGAAGGAAGCTGGAAGAGTCAAAGTTGATGGGAACGTCGAGGAAGACGAATCCACATCAGGATTATTGAGATACATCTACCGTGCGATTTGCCGTACTCGCTCGCAGGTTCGCCGGTTCTGCCAGATGCGAACCCCGTACACGTCATCACTCGAGCATTTTCGAGGATGGTGATGGGGGACCGGTTAGCGACATGCGACTTTTCAGCGATGATCGTCCTTCGGCTGAAATACTCCGTCTTCTTCTTCTAATCTTTTTTGGAATTCCGAAAATTACGTTAGTTTCTTTTTGCGATCTCTTTCTCCCCTCCCCCCTTCTTTTCTCGGCGTTTGATGAGGAAATCTGTGGAAATCGGTCACAAAGAGAAAAAAAATTGCAAAAGCCCCGAGAAGATCCATATTTGGACGACGTGCGTCTTCGAGACGGTCGTCTATATTTATTTATCGATATTTATTCATCGCGTCCAGCGTCCTTCGGTCGCCCCCTCGCAGCCTGTTTCTAATATTTTTCTCTCCGTTGATCTTTCTGTACCACCTCTCTCTGTCATTCCACGCGTTCGTCGAGAGCTTGAGTGCAGGAAGTGTAGCTGTAAAGATGGTTCTCACTTCTTGGCTTTTTTTTTACCGTTATGCACGATTGTATGCGTCTTGCAAATCGTCTGACGGTTATGAGACCGAGTGTAACGTCACGTTATGATAATGGTGTTGATGACGAGGACAATGACGGATGTAACGGACATATTATATATTTATGCGGACGCAGCATTCATAAATGATACAAATTCGACGCATTAATACGGAAAGAATTAATCGCTTTCTTTTATCGGAATCGAAGTTCAATACGCTGTTATCAATTTTAGATCGCTATCTACTACTTTGCCGACTTCAAAACTTAAACGACCATATGGTATCCCAATAATTCGATGTTAACGAGCAGATGTTTAGAATATTTCGAGAATACGATTTAAATTTTTGAAATAAAGTAGCATTAGATGATTCTTTGATATTTTCCTTTTTTTTTATATATTTTATTTTTTAGAACTGAACAGTTTTGATTCCTTCAAAATCTATGAATCTTAATATATCTTACTCTCCGATATAAAGCCACAGAATTTTTAGATTTAACTTATCAATCGTGAGAAAATATAAATTTGAAAAATTAAATTTTGTAATATTGAAATAGAAATTGCAATTGGATGATTATATATATATATATATATATATATATATATATATCTTATATGCCAACAAGTACTTCCAAGTTGTAATAAACCACATTAATATTTGTAAGATTCACGCAAAAGTATTAATAGGCACCAAGATTTTGATTGAGTATGGCCTTCTTCACTTATTCTCAGTCAAAGTATTTGTAATTTGCTGCTTTAAATTTGATCAATATATTCAACAAATTATAACTATATCCATATTAAGTTTTGCTGACAAAACTTACTGATATAACTTGAGAACAAATTATCAACATAAATAGCAAAACTTTGGTTAATTTTGGTTTTTTAATTTGGTATCACTGATAATTTATCAGATTGTCAATAAGCTTTACATGATTTTACCTTCAATTTATAGTTATATTTTGTCAACGAATTTTATTGTATATTTGTTGCCAGTTTCAAAAAATATAATAAAATTTATTAAATTTGATGTCTTTTTGTCGACAAAATTTGTAGTAAGTATTTGATGTTTTGTCTAACATACGAGGCTAATTAGATTTGTGTTAAACGTTTAGGTAATTATTTATATATAATTATCTAAATAATATATAATTTAGCTGAGGTATATTTATCGAGGTACACGATATCACCATTGTTGGATTTTTTAGGCTAAGGTATAATTACAATCATTCTTTCTTACATTTCTTGTATCATGACAATAATTTTCTACTTTTATCTACTAATAGTTTACATTTTAAACTATTATTAGCGTATAATGACTTTATTATAATAATTAGGAATACTAAAAAATAATTACAATAGCTTACCTATTTATATACATATGTAATATGTATATTTCTTGGTCGTAGATGCTCCGTGGTGTGGACACTGCAAAGCATTGGCACCCGAGTATGCTAAGGCGGCAAAGAAATTAGAGGAAACTAACTCACCAATCAAATTGGGCAAAATAGATGCGACAGTCGAATCAGCACTCACTGAGAAACACTTAGTGAGAGGATATCCCACTCTCAAGTTTTACCGTAAAGGAATCCAGATCGACTACACTGGTGGCCGTCAGGCTGACGAAATTGTGAACTGGCTGCTCAAGAAGACTGGTCCTCCTGCTAAAGATTTGACCACGGTTGACGAAGCTAAAGCATTTATTGAGGCACACAAAGTCGCCATTGTTGGATTCTTTAAGGTACAATTGCAATCTTTCTTTTTGCAACCCTTTTCTCACGCCAATAATAATTTTCTATTTTTTATCTACTAATACTGAATATCTTTCGTTTTTTATAAATTATTGTAATAATTAGGAGTAATCTGTTGCAACAGCTTACCTGTTTATACATATATAACGACTTTATTAGGACGTTACAAGTGATGTCGCCAAGGTATTCTTAGAAGTTGGTAGCATAGTAGATGATCATGTGTTTGGTATTACAAGCGCCGACGAAGTATTTAGCGAATACGGAATTGAAGATGGAAAGATCGTGCTATTTAAGAAGGTACATCTATATCAGTCTATACAACTGTATAATATCAATATTAAAGCAATCACGAATCAAATAAATTTCTATTGTTTGAAATCGTAATCTCAAATCTGATTAATCTGTATTTTTTGTAGTTCGATGAAGGTAAAGCCGTCTTTGATGGAGAGTATACAACTACAGCTGTACAGAACTTCATCTCCGTATTTTCGTTACCTCTGATTGTCGAATTCAACCAGGATACGGCGCAGAAGATCTTCAGTGGAGATATTAAGAGCCACTTGTTGCTTTTCCTCAGTAAAGAAGCCGGTCACTTTGAAAAATATATCGAAGGAATTCAAGAGCCAGCGAAGAAATACCGTAGCGAGGTATGAAAGTTATACATCACTCATCTCACTATATCATTTTAAAAAATGATATAATACTTCAAATCGATATAATACTTCAAAATATCTATGCATAGGTTTTGTTTGTAACAATCAATTGTGATGAAACCGATCACGAACGAATTCTGGAGTTCTTTGGCTTGAAAAAAGATGATGTGCCCGCTATGCGGCTTATCAAGCTTGAACAGGACATGGCTAAGTACAAGCCTGATAAACCAGAGATAACCACCGAGAATGTCCTGGAATTTGTCACTGCTTTCGTAGAGGGTAAATTGAAACGACATCTGCTTACCCAAGACTTGCCGGAGGACTGGGACAAGAACCCGGTTAAGGTTCTCGTCGGCACAAACTTCCACGAGATTGCCTTTGACAAGGAAAAGGATGTTTTTGTTGAATTCTACGCTCCTTGGTGTGGTCATTGTCAGCAATTAGCGCCTATTTATGACCAAGTACGTTGGAATTTTAATTGTAACAAATACAGATAATACAAGTAATTTTGTTAATAATCAAGTAATTTTGTTAATCGACGAATATGTTAATTTTAGCTTGGCGAAAAATACAAGGACAACGATAAATTGGTCATCGCAAAAATGGATGCCACTGCTAACGAGTTGGAGGATATAAAGGTTCTGAACTTCCCTACGCTGACACTCTATAAGAAAGAGACGAATGAGGTACGAACCTTTCGTACATCCATCCCTCAACTTTATATTTACAGTACGCTGGAAATGTATTTATTTTGATAACTCATTTTGTTGTAGGCTGTGGAATATAACGGAGAGAGGACACTTGAAGGTCTTTCCAAATTTATCGAAAGCGGTGGCGCGTATGGCGAAGCTGCAGAAGAGGTATGTCAAGGAATTATTTTTAATTGAAAAGGACTAGTACAAAAATTTTTTGCTAAAATATAATAAATTATGCTGAGAATATCTTTTAGAATTTTATGAGGCATAATCTTATATTACAATTATTCTTTATTATTTATTTCATCACAGGCTCAGGAAGAAGATGAAGACGATGATGTGCCAAGGAAGGACGAGCTGTAAACGCACATAATCATTATTATAAGAAGTAAAATCAACATTGACTCGTCTGTTGTATTTTCTGCATCCAGTCAATGAACTCTACAATTTTCCGCTTTACAGAAATATTTCATTTCTTATAAAGATAAAATATTGACGGTTCATCCTCACACATTTGTTACTTTAGGAATTAAGTTTAGGTAAATCGCAATGTACAATTTGTAATTAAGAATTTAGTTCACTGTTTTTCACAGGGTTATCGTCACAACTAATATCAGCTCAAATGGCGTACTTCCGTAATGTGTAGAATTACTTTATCTTGATAGTAAAATACAAATTATGCAAACAAAGATTTATAAGAATTTACAATATATTTGAGGTGTTTAATGTGCGCAATAATAACATAAATATTATTCGTATCTTTATATGGTTACGCCATTTGTGTTATGCATGTTGACTTTACATGACTTTCTGCCCTCTGAAAACTGTGACGTTATCATAGTTTCGCGCTTTTATTATTCCATAGTGTGGAACGTGGGACGAGAAGATAAATTATTAATCTAAAAACATCTTGAAGTCACTCTTTATTTTTATAAAGACTTATTTTATCGACAGATGTCTACATGATTCGTTACTCGTTGCGGCGCGCAAACTGAAACGAATCTTCGAGTGCTCTATGAGAGCTAGCGATTTATAAACACATTTCCAATTTATAGCATTTAAAACTATCATGAAGAGTGATGGTTTTAGATATATTAGTTAGGGTAGGCAGCCGTTTCAATGTTCTCCTAGTTTCAATTGACTGAAACTCTAGGAAATTAGCGATGAGGCA
The DNA here is from genome assembly GCF_024713525.1 of Acromyrmex echinatior. Lineage (NCBI taxonomy): Eukaryota > Metazoa > Arthropoda > Insecta > Hymenoptera > Formicidae > Acromyrmex > Acromyrmex echinatior. The sequence continues at coordinate 17,393,932 of NC_141854.1, read as the reverse complement.
CATATTGTGAAAAAAAGAAAAAAGTAAATTACATATATATATATATATATATATATATATACATATATACATTTTATATATAATATATATATATATATATATATATATATATATATATGCATATTATTCTTAATATATGAAGATTATATATATTCTATTCTGGTTTATGTCTATTTTTTATTACCATTTCTATATATATATATAAATGTATGCTGTATACAATACATTGTATATATAAATATAATTTTTAACATTTTTTCTATACGTATGACTTCTCAAGTTCGCGTGTTCAACTTGTATCCGGTAATCAATTTTAATGTGTTTACATAAGTGAAAAAAATGATGGATGGTTTCATAACCATTACATTTCACATAAACAGGTATTTATCGTTATCTTGTTGCCTTAGGCAATGATTATATTATTTGTTAATGATTAACGCTTTGAGTGGCATTTCTTTTTATCTTATTCATTTCTCATCATTTTTCTATGATAACATTTTATTTATATTTCTTTTACTAGGATCGCAGACATTCGGGAGTAATGGACTGTACGTTGAATTTGTCAAATTTGTACGAACTGTTGCATAACACTTTGTTAATCACAGAAGAAGTGAAGGAAATATTAAGAAAAGATTGTGACGAAGCAGCATTCGTTTTAAAACCGTGGCAGATGAAAACCGTCGTTGAAAAACGAATCAACGAAAACATTTGTACTTGTAAAAAAGTAATCGCGATTTAATTTATATATTTTTACTTTTAATATATGTTCTGCTTATAGGTTGACATGAATTTGTTTTATTTATTATTAATTAATAGAATGAAAACGAAGCTGAGGAGATCGCCGCTGGGATAAGCAGAACGATCGTTCTTGCGCAAGAATTGCGGGAAAAATTGAAGCTTAACGTAACATCGAAAAAAAAACCTTTAAGAAAAAATACAGTTGAAAATATTTACCTATCCAATTCTGCGTCGACTAGCGATCGCAAGAAAATCTCGAAAAGCAATATTACAACGCAAAAAACAAATACCGCTAAAAGCCCCCATTGTAAAAGATCAAGTGCACTTCAAAACGATAAAGTAACTTCTGTCGTGACGAAAAAATCTATCGCCGGTACAAAGCAAAGTAACGTAATTGAAACGGCGTCATCAAAGGCGTCATCTGCAAAAGTTGGATCAGGAAAGTTACAGAAAGGGAAGAATTTTATACTGGAAAATAAATTAAACATTAAGAAGATAAGTTCAGCAAATAAACTACAAATTGGCGATGATTCTGATGATATTCCGCAAAATGTATGCAGTAATGATACAGTCGTACATTATCAGATATAATAGATAGAATATTGAAAAATTTTTTATGTAATTTTTTATTGCGCATTTTTATTTCAGTCAAGAAAGTCTCTAACGCCTGAAACATCAGCTGCTGAATTAAGAGATTTGATACATAAAATGACACGACAATCTACCGAGAGGGCGTCAATTTCTTCTCCCGGGAATATTAAGAATAATTGTCTATTGCATGGAAATGAAGGACATCAGTCTATTCAAGAACAAATTATAGCGATAGATGTAGTGGAAGCATTCCGATACTTTAATGTGCCGCATGAAATTGTTAAAGTATTGAGAACTTATTATGCGTTTTTAAAAACTGAAGATAGCTCGAATGATATTAATGAGGATAGATTTCAGAAATCAGTTAACACTTTTCTAAAAGAATTCGAAGCGATGGTAAGTAATATAAGTGGAAAGAGGAAGAGCGTTGAAATTATACAAGATCGATGCCTTATATTATTTATAATTGTTGCAGAATATAACCATGCAAGATCATTTGTTAGAAGAGCCTCACTTGTTTAATAAGGCAGCAAAATCAATAACTGTATTTAGTAGCATTCTTACTGAAGATTTAGATTCGAGCCAGTCCAATGACATGAAAATTGCTTCCACTGAAGCAGTAGGAGTCTCTTTTAAGCAATATGATATTAAGAACATTGTAAAACCGATTACAAAAGACCCATATAATCTTTCTTTGACAAGAGGATGGATGTCGAACGGTATTTGGAATATTTCCTGTATGGAGCACTTTAAAAGTAAATTCACACTTTGTATATTAATCACAATTTTAAATTTTAATATAATTAATCTAATCACGCTGATCTCAATTTCTAAATTTTGTTATAGATTTTTCTAAAGCCCACAATATAAGATACTGTAACAAGAAGCAATTATTATCGCTGTACAAAGCAATACAAAAGTTACAGCGCACTACGTATCTGAATACATTAATCGAAATTGTTTTACGCGACGTGATACCCACCGTTAAATTTAATATCAAGCCTGCAAGCGCAGAGTACGCACAAGCATATAAAACGTTGTTCATTCTCTACCAAGGTTTAAATCCCGAAGTACCGGTTTTAGTAAAGACCGATAATTAAGTCTTACAACATGATATATTCTCTGTTACTATAGTAACCACACTGTGTGTGTACTGCCTAATTGACTATCCACTTTTCGTGAAATCATAGACTGGAACTATACACAAATGTATTTTTTGTTATGACTTTTATGACATTATTATGTTAATAACAATCGAAACGTTTTGTGCCATTAAATATTTCTTAATATGTGTGGAAAATAAAATTTTGATATTCAACACTAAAATTGTAAAAGCGAAACTATCTTAGAATTGTGTATTTCCTTACATATAGTTTAAGTTATCTTTGTACACAATGGATTTGGAGTATGCTTATACGAAAAAGAGAATGCATTTCGGGAAGAGATGCAATTTCTCCGACTTCGATAAAACAGAAGTGGAAATCAAATCGAATCCAGCATTGATGAATAATTATATTAGAATGGATCCCGTGACACACGCTACGCAATGCAGTAAAGTTTTTGCGGTTCACGAGGTAAAAATATTTTAATTAATGACATTTGTGAGAAAACTTATAGCAAAATTTTTATACATAGTGTATGTGTTAAGGTAAATACAACTACTGCAACGTATAGGGATAATAAAATGTTTCATTATGAGGGTGGCTGGCCGAAGGACATAAATATGAAGGATTTAGAACAGACAGTCAGATATAGACGTAAGATCGAAAAAGATGAATTGTATATTCATACAATGCTTCAGTTGCTACCTGTAAACATCTCTTTTGTTGTTCTTTTAAAGTTATAGGAATTATCTTATACATTCAGAATTATTTATTAAGAAATATTCTTTTTAAGTCGATGGAGCACTGTATTTTGCAAAACAATGCTTGCAACATTTACGAAGAATACTTCGCTGATGTGGAGGCAATCTCGCTAATACAAAGAGCTTTTTCGCGCACAGTGAACGTTTATCGTGATCCTTTAACGATGAAACGGCAGATCACTCATCTGTCGTGGTCGCCAGATCAAGGTAATCGCTTTGCGGCTAGTTATTGCAACGTTGATTTCAAAAAAACTTTTAGCAGCAATTACACGTCGTACATCTGGGAAGTAGGTGCGTTAAATAAACGGTATAGCCGAGAAATTCGAAACTGATTGATCGTTGATTGGTATATTTACGAAAAATTACTCCATAGAGAATCCAAATAATCCTTACATAACGCTAAAACCTTTTTGTCCGATCCTGACGTTGGAGTACAGCCCTAAGGATAGCAACACCTTGATAGGTGGTCTGATAACTGGACAGGTGGGTTGTTGGGATCTTAGAAGAGGTTCAGAAATAATAGACATCAGTTCGGTTGAGTTTAGTCATAGAGATCCCTGTGATAAAACCCTATGGATTAATTCCAAGACTGGTACCGAATTTTTTAGCGCATCGAAAGACGGACAGGTATAATTTTGTTCGAAACAACAGCGATTATCGACAATGAGTCCATATATCGGGATACTTGTTTGTTTGTAGATAAAGTGGTGGGATATCAGAAGGTTGCAAGTTCCAACAGAAACTTTAGTAATAGATTTATCGAAGCCAGAAAATCAAAACGTCGACAAAGCTACCGGTATCTCGGCTCTTCAATTCGAACCTTCGATGGGAACGCGTTTTATGTGTGGTTTGGAAAACGGTATAATAAATATTGTTGAGCAAATTATACGTTTAGATAGAACTTAAATAATTATATTTCAACATAAAATTTTAAAGTAATAAAAAATAGAATTTTAAATGCAAGAAATAAAAAACGAAACGAATCCGATAACGAATTTAATTATACATTTTTATGAAAAAGAAATAGATTATGTGATAAAACAATGATAAAATAGTTCGTTCTTTAGGTATTGTAATATCGGGAAATCGCAAAGGTAAAACGCCCAGTGAAAAAATTGCAACTAGATTTAGAGCCCAGTATGGACCGGTTATAAGTCTGGAAAGAAACCCAACGTTTGTAAAAAATTTTTTGACAGTCGGTGATTGGACTTCGAGAATTTGGTCGGAAGATTGTAGAGAGTCCTGCATAGCATGGACACCGTAAGTTTAATTGGGATAATGGAACATTTAGAAAACTTTACGACTTTGCTTCGATGTTTTTTAGCGGTCATCGAGACTTTTTAACGGGTGGTGCATGGAGTGCTACGCGTTATTCTGTGTATTATTTAATCAAAGTTGATGGGACTTTAGATGTGTGGGATTTTTTGATTCAGGAGGACAGCCCAGTTCTTAGCATAAAGGTATCTAATTACTAATTAGACTATCGCGTGAATAAATTTTAACAATATAATTTGTTCGAAGGTCTGCGACGAAAGTTTGACCTATTTACGACCGCATGAGCAGGGTCAACTGGTTGCAGTAGCGAATAAAAAGGGCTCGACTTATCTGCTCGAATTTTCGGAGGCTTTAACGGTCAATCAAAAGAATGATAAACTGCTATTAACCGCGGTAAATATTAGATTGATAAAGAATGTATTTTTGCCTATTTTCCTATTAGAACTATAAAAAAGAATAAAAGAATATCTTGCTACATCAATCTCTAATGATATATCTAATTAATAATAATTATTATTATTATTATATATAATTAATTATTTTTTATTATATTTTAATTATTTAGTTTTGAATTTTTAATATATTTTTAAAAGAGAAATTTTTAGGTAAGACATCTTGATAAATGTTCTGTGATATAATGAGCAAAATGAGTTTATTTTTAATTTATCCCAATGTATAGCGCAAGAAAAATATTTGCATGTTTTGCAAATTATTGTTTCTGACATTATAATTCGAGTATAGTAACTGTCGAGATATATTCGTTTCTTTAGCTTCTCGATCGTGAAACGCGCCGTGAGAAGGTAATAGAAGCAAAAAATAGGGAACAACGATTGAAAATGAGGACTTTGAAGATGCATGGTGAGTCAGATTTTACCGATGCTTCCTTGAAATTAGATGAAGGGGAAGAGTCTAAGGAATCTTCTGCCGGTTTGAAAAACGCACTGATAGTGCAATGCGAACAGGAATACGAAAATATAATTAATACGGTGAGGGGATTTTTTTCACTTAACGATAAACTAATCAACTCCGCGCAGATATATTTTTAAATATCGATTATTATTATACTACAGGAATTAACACGACAAGTGGAAGCAAGCATTGAATTGAATAACAATGTGATGCAGAACGGTGCGATTATAAGTTAAACTAATTATGTAAGTTAATGTAAGTAATTTAATTGTGAATAATTTGACGTAAGATATTTTTGCTTACTTGGATTATCACAGTACACATTATAAGAAATAAATATTCTAAGAGGAAGTATTTTGTTAAAACAATTGAAAAACCAAATATAATATATATTAAAATAATAATTTTGTATTTTCAATATTAATCCATCGTTTGCAAACGTACTTTTACTCTTTCCGTCTGCAATTGGAGTCTTTTTTTTCTTCGGCCCAAGTTTTTTACTATTCTACGTGTTCTAGACTTTCAAAAAAAATTCAGAGCTATTTTTCAATATCTCTATTACACATTGCCAAATAGTTTTTAAACGTTAAAATTTTTATTTAATAAAAATTGAAATTTAAGCAACAATGCGAGATTAAAATTTGAGAGTAAAATTTCGCCAAAAAATGATCCAGATTATAGATGGAAAGTTGATGTTGCTATAGTATCACTGCTCTTATTTTAATGCCAAAACATTATTATACCATGTCTCCTGATCTCTGACTTTTTTATTCTATAATATAGAGTTGCTCTTCTTGTTCTTTCCATCTTTCGTTTTTTCTTTAACTTTTTCTCAAATTTTTCTTGTTTTCTCTCTTTGCTCTTTTTCCCACCATTTTGACTCCCCTCTACTTTCTATTTTCAGGATTGGTAGAAATAAAAAAGTAGGAGGTGCTTCGGGATTGTTTCATGAAACATCCCTGTTTGCATTCTTTTCCCTATCCTTCCTAGTACTTGACGTTCAAATTAAAGTCAGTCAACTTGTCTTACGCTTAGCAAGAACATTTCATCCTGTTTTTAATTCTGCGATTCTTTGCAACTACATAACAAGTAAGTATGTCAGCCGAATCATATTCTATTTCAATGACAAGTCGGAATCTAGTAATGGAGTAAAAAATTGTGAATAAAAATACACATATTTCATTTTGTCGTTTCGTTTATGATATAATAATTTAATTGCAGAAATATAATTTTGATTGAAAAAGTGATTACGATTGTATAGTTGTAATAGTTTAAAAAAATTCCAAATCTCTGTGATTTTTAAGAATTTCTGACTAAATAATATGCAGAGCAATTCGAGAGTTCATACTTTTTACTGAATTATATTTTAAAATACATAATTTTCTTTCCTCTCTCTTGAACAATTTTATATTTTTTACTTGTGTCACTTGTTTTGCCGAAGTGCGATAAATCTTGAATCTATCGCACATTTATTATTACGAAACTCATATATTTTTATCTGTTACATGTTAAACATCACTACTAATTTTCCAATAATATTCAAATGTAATAATATAAAATGTTAATATAGTGAGATCAAATTCAATCGAAATAAATCTATATTGATATAAATGCCTTTATGAGCCACTATAATATGAAGGTGATCATAATAAAGGACAACAATACACTCACATATGATATGTATATTATAAAACGATCTTTTTCGGTCGCTATTTAAATTTTTTTTCCCAACATCCATTGAGTCAGAAACTTGGATGTGATGAGCTTGATAGATAGAGTTCTCCTGTTGTCTCATCAACATACTTTACAAAATGATTATTCTCAGAAAGAATACATAAACAGACGGTCTTAATTTGCAGAATGGAACTTCTAGATTTTATATGTTTTTATTATTATAACTCGTTTCTCTCTCTTCAACGGACATAGATCAATTTTTGTATTATTGTCTCATTACACATTTAGTCTTTGTACTGACAGTTCCTCGAATGCTTTTTCCTCACAACAATTATATATATTAGGTGTTGGAATTAATTCGTAATTTTTTAATGAAAGAATGTTATTTATTTCACATGAGCATTAAAAAATACATTAATGAAAGTACTTCCTATCACTTGTAAAACGCTACGAATTAATTCCAACACCTAATATATATACATGTAAGTACTGTAATTTTAATATAAAATCTAAATATATATTGACATCAAACTTTATTATTTAGTAAATTTGTTACTTCGATGATTCTGCTTGGATTAAATATATTCGGAGAAATCTTGCGAAATTATGTTCCCATATTTCATCACAAGTCTGATATCTACTTAAATAGATCACCAATTAGATTTAATATTTAATATTTGCGTTTATAATTTCATATTAGTTTAGCATTTTATTGTATTTACTGAAAAGGACCCGAACCGAGGGAGAAACATATATAGATTTATATTTCTTATTGAATAAAAAATACTTACACACTGTTATCCTGTGTTGACTTATAAAGGCATTTATACCATTATACAGAATGTAAAATATTTAACAGTATAAATTGTTTATAATTTATACGAATTATATTAGATCGGCGATTTGCTCAATGACTAAAATGATTATTATCTATTTATTTTGTATTAACGTACATGTATTGATCATTATTGTATTTTTCAAAAGAACAATTTTTTTTTTGTTAAACAGAAAGAGATATGTATACGATGAATCCCGTGAAGAATTCGCAGCTTGATTTATCAATATTGTTCCAATTTTCACGACATAAACAAAGGCGGATATTAGGACAGTATTTATTTCCGTTGGTTTATAACATATACCCGAATTTTATGCCTGACAAGCTCACAGATATCCTATTAGATATCAATTCTCTTGGAGTATTAATATCTATGCTAAATGATCCGGAATTGTTCCATCTCAAACTCAACGGTGCTATCAACGTGCTTCAAACTTATTATGCTATGAAAAGTAACATCGAGGAACCACAAGATCGAAATCATCTGTATATACATCGTGATGCTTAAATTTGCTTGTTTAACGCCGAGATACTACCGTATCTCCAGATCTAATTATATTCAATTAATTTAAGATAAATGTTTATTGAAAAATAATTAATTGTGATGCGATTATAACTATCCAGCAAACGAGAATGGATTGAAATGAATTGAAATGGATTCAGATTTTCAGAAATATTGATTCACAAATATTAAAATGAATACTTTTCAATCTTGAATTTTTATTCATTTTTATTCATTTATAGGAATTGCATGAAGCATATCTCTATGCTTTTCAATCAAAAATAATATTAATTTTTTCTGTGAATACTATTCAATTCAAATATTTTTTGAATAAAAAATGCAGTTTTTCAATCCAATTGCATCTAATTGAATCCAATTGAATCCAATTGAATCCAATTAAATCCAATTAAATCCAAAAAAAAGCATTCACTATTTAAAATACGCATTCGGATAGAAAAAAATTTCAATCCATTCTCATTTGCTGGGTAAATCTATTAATCAGTCAAATCTTTTTATTACCAAATAATTATTTAATAAATCTTTTTTAATTGTATTTTTTCTTTTTTTTTTATCATATTGTAATTTATTATTTACTGCAATAAAGTGATATGAGGTAATGTAATCCATGAAAGAGATAATTATTCAATAAATTTTTTTTAATTACATTTTATTTTTCCTTATTTTCTCTTTTTCCCTTTTTTTTATTATTTATATTGTAGTTATATTTACTATATTAATGTGATATGAAATGAATAATTAATTTAATTTGTAAAAGGGCCAAAATAATACCATAAATAGTTCACTAAATATAATTATAATTTAGCGAATAACAGCATTTGAAAAAAATGGGAATTTAATTCGTTAGAACCAAAAGTCAGTTGCAGACAATTGTTCCCAAACTATTCTACAAATTGCCATGTTGTTGTGCCATTACTTATTTTCTCCTTTTTCTTCTTTTTTTAGTAGATATCTGAAGTACCATTAAAGGAACTGTTAGGTGTCACATATATCACTTTTAATTTGGATCTATTGTTTTCTTTGTTGCGATTTATTTTCCCGACTTCTTTTATAAGTAAGTTGCGAATATATCTTTTATTTTGAGTGGAGAAAGTAGGTAAAATATATAGAGACAGTTTGCAAAGCTATTATGCACGCTAGTGACACGCTTTTTAAAGACTATTTTTAAAGGTCCATGTTCAGAAACAGGTCGAATCTTTCGGACTGCTATAAAATAGAAAATGTACAGATTTTATATTTGTGACTATGAATCGGCAATTCGCAAACACTTCACAGGTGGGTCGCAAATTGTGCATCACTGATGTAAAGAAACAAATTTGAATCTATAAAAGAATACAGTTTTTCAGCCTGTGATTGTCCACAATTAATTTAGATCGGGGGTCGAAAGGCGAGTTTTGAATCAGAAAGATAAGAAGTAAAAATCAGTAACTCGGCTTGCAATTATAAATCATAGAAATTTAGTGGAATAAGATGCTAATGAATTCGATTATGGAGCGTATATTACAAGGAGAAACTAAATGAAAGTAATTTATCGAGAGAAGTGTGTATTAAGGAGCTCGTGGAAAAAATTATTTTTTATTTCATCCCATTTTATCGTACAAGTACATTTTGTAGATTGAAACGTAGGATTAATTCGCACAAAAATTGAGAAAATGTATAAAGGACTGAGTTCGTGGTCGCCGCCGTCGTTCCCGTATCGATCGATCCATGCAACTGCTGAACGTAATCACTCCCACACCTGGTGTGCCGTCAGTTAGTAACACGGTTCTCCTCACCTGGTGAACGTAGCTAAGTAGAATTTATACATCGCGAGTAAATTAAGTCTACATATGTACGTGAATATTAATGAAGATTACAACGAGGACAGAATTATTTTCTTCAGGGCTGCGATGATATCACGGTTGAGTGTATTCGCAAGTTTCATGAGTGATCGATCGGCTCGCACAAGTGGAGCACACGCGATATTCTCTCGTAGACGACCTTCTTTCTATTAACAGTGAGCGTCAGTTGCAGCCTCAAGAAACCTGAAGTCGCAGAGATGGCCACGTCCGCGGAGTCTACGAGAGGTAGGAGATTAAGGAGATCGCGCAACGTTTCCTCTTTCTTCGATGAATCGACGGAGAACGCGATGTCGCCGAAGACGATGAATGTCGTCGTGGACGTTCACCACGCGGGTGAAAGTTCAAGCCAACGACAACAACAAAACAATGAAAATGATACTACAATCGATAAGGAGACTAAACGATCTTCCGAACGATCTTCCCAAAGTTCCAAAATTTCTTCGCGAGCGAGCGAAAGACCTCGGAATCGTTCCTCTGATCGCAGGAGTTCCTCGAAGGATCTTCCCAAACATGATGATTTGATGGTGGAGTCGTTGGATCTGATAGAGGAATTCGAGGCTCCGAGAAAGAGAAATGAGTCTCTCGAGGAGAAACCGCGGCGCAGGAAGCAATGGAATACTGTGGCGAACGAAACGGAAGTAGATTCGAAAAGACCACCGAGGAAACGCTGGTCCAAGGACGCCGGGGTGATCCGATTACCCGAGACGAGCGACGACGCATCCCCGTTGATCGAAGACTCACGTAAAACGCCGGTACCGGCACCGCGAACCAAGTTACGGCGGAGTGACGCCATCCTCTTCGACAATCCGGCGTTCGTGTCCGATAACGAGGACGAAGTGCTCCGGATCGAGACTGATCATAATCGAGAGAGCACCAAGATTGAAATGAGGAGATTGAGCGATCGCTCGAACGTCGAGGACGTGGACGTCGCTGGGATTACGTCCAGCGGCTCTTCGAGGAGGCATCGACAGGAATCGGTGAGCGAACGTCTCGCGGTGGAAAGCGACGATCGTTCTTCGAAAGCGAGATTTTCGGAAAGTCGAAGGAATAGCGTTGGGGAATTCGATTCGTCAGCGAGTCTGGAGAGGATCACTGATGTTCGATCGAGCTCGATCGCTTCCGAGGAACGAGTCTCGAGCAGCCGGAAGTCCAAACCGGAAACGACGCGCGATCGATCCAGGAGGAGAGAACGATCGTTGCTCAAGAAGAAGGAACCTTCCGGTGAAGACGTACTCCTCAGCTCATCCGCGAGGGATGCTAATTCGATGACAGAGACAGATACAAGGGTGAGAAGAAAGAGAAAAAAGAAACGTAAACAGGAAAAGGAGACGAAGGAGAAGGAAGAGGTGAAATTTATTTCCGTAACGATTCACCGAGCGGATGTGCTGGAAGCCGATTACATGAGCGTAAGGCGACCGATGGTCAGAGTTCATATCGTGGAGGCTCACACGGGTTCATATCTGAAGAGCACAGAGAGCGGCGGTACGTATATTCAACCGATGATCACCGGTAAGTTTGACTTCAAGAAGAACAAGTCGATGATACCAGTCTGGGAAGAAGAGCTCATCTTTGAACACAATTTCGACGCGATCATGAGACGCGAGGATGGCGAACAAGTGGTGATTCTCTTCGAAATTATAGAGCTCCTGAGCTTCGCCGACGCGAGCATCAGTTATGACAAAATTGGTAAATTTCTACTCAAATCTTATAAATATATTAGCTAGCTAGTTTGTTAAAAAAATGATAATGAGAATACGTGAGGATTAATTATTTTTGTCTTTTTTTAATGCAATTTTACATAAAAGAGTTTATTTTTTCGTTTTTTTTCTAAATTAATTATTTTATTTACGTCAAGTGATTAACATATAAATTACACGCTTTTGAAAGTACGATAACAATTAAATAATCAACAATTAAATTCTCAAGAACAGAGATTTGTTGATATTGAGAGCTAGAAATAAGTTAAATAAATTATTCGATTGTAAATGTTATTAATATATAATATTTGTTGCAATATTTAGGAAATCTTATAATTTTGTTTAGAATTGCATTGAGTTTTTGCTTGCTAAAAATCTAATAATTCACGTTTGACAATTCAGGTAGCGAGGGATGTTGGAACAAAATCGCCTGGGCATTTCTTAAGCCCGTAGGAACTAATAGCATTCTTCATACAGATAAAAAAGTGCGATTGCAACTTTACAAACCTAGACGGAGCTTTAAAAAATACGGCAGACAAAAGTGCGAGGTATTCACCGATTTTGTTATTCGAGCAAATTTCTTTAGTATTTTCTTTATTTCTTTGATATTTGTTAAGAATTGGCATTGCCAATTTTTACACTTTCTATACATTTCCTAAAAAAACTGTCTATGTGTTCCACTTTAATTTATCACTTTCTAAAGTTTTTTCAATTCGCATAAAAATTTTAAGAAAATTTTTTAGGATAAATAGACTATAGAATAGTTTGCAGACCATAACGAGTATCATGTCGTCTTTTAACGTCACTCTATTATTTGGGTTCTTTAAAAAAACCCAGATGAAAATTTTTGGCATAGATATTACATTGAATTCTATTGTTAGATGTAGTGAACAATGAACGTAATTTATCACAAAAAAAGAAAGATCGTATAACTTTTTATTTTCAGAATGCGATACTTTCACTTTTTCGTAAAACTAACGTTATATATATATATATATATATATATATATATATATATATATATATATATTCGCTATAGCGAAGGACTAGAAGCTTTAAGACCTTTTTGGGGTGATTTACGTAAAATTTTCGCAACAATGTCATGTTGAACAAACTTTTATTGCTTTTGTTTTGCGTACAGGTTTATACTTGGTGGCAGTCGAACAATAGAGACAAGTATCCCAGCAGTCTCCTGGTAACGGTGACATCAATCCCACCACCAAAACTTGAGTCAGTGCTTTATCAAAAGCTGCCAATAAACGATCTCCTTGATGAATCACAAAATGACTTGCGGGATCTTTCAAAATGTACGTCGGAGTCGATAGGTCTTCCTAAATGGGCGCGATTAGCGGCTCAATCTTGCAAAATTCCGAATGAGAAGATGTTCGAGACGGAAGTGAGCGAAAGAGGCTGCTTCTACGTCGCCTTCAGCAACGACGGCAAGTATCTGGCTTGCGTCCATTCCGAGGAGTACTATTATCCAATTGTCGTTTACGAGGTGCGTCAATATCGCAGATATCGCAAACAAATACCGCGACTAAAGGAGAGGAGAATGAAAGAATGAAAAAGATAATTAAATTTTTCTGAAGCAATAAGATCGTAAAATTCAGTTGTTTTTATTTATGTTCAAATTGTGTTATCAATTGTGTTTATCATTATTTCGATTTCAGGTCGAAACCGGCAAGATCCATGTTCGATTTCTCGGTCACAAGGCTTTCGTGTACTCTCTAAATTGGTCCAGCGACGATCATTGCCTGTTGTCGGCATCAACGGATCAAACGGCACGTATCTGGGACGTTCGCAATCAAATCGTGCAGCACATCGAGGTCATTAATTAAGATTAACGATATTAATTTTTAATTATAAGTTTCTTTTAATTTTCTAAATATTTAAAACTGTGCATTTTATTGACAATAAATGCGTTTAAACATATTCGCGTTAATTTTTTTTCTAATAAGTATCTTATATACAATTAAAAAAATTTAAATTATTAGATTGAATAAAATTGTTTGAAACATAACACGATTTGCGGCAGATCGTCTTTAAAATGTATTGTTAAAGGAAAATTTGTGTTTAATATAAACGTACACAAAACAAATTTATTGTAGATGCTACCACATCCTTCGTATGTCTATTGCGCCAAGTACGGGCCCGGCAATGCGACGATCGTGGCGACAGGATGTTACGATCGAGTGGTTCGCATCTGGGTGAACGACAGGAGATCAAGGAAGCGAGAATTGAACCAGGAATTGGAAGGCCACGAGGGTTTCGTCAATTCGATGGTCTTTCAAAAAAACGGTAATTTGATTACCGCCGACAGCGTAGGATTGATAATTCTTTGGACAATCCGCATAGACAGTAAGGTACCATCTAAGAGAACAGGATGCATCTTGAGGAAGATAAAAATTCGCGAGATCGAGGGTGTCGTTATCAACACGATCGTTCTGCATCCCCTGGAATCTAGACTCCTCGTACATTCGAGAGATAATGGCTTGCGAATGCTGGATCTCGCGACCGGCGTAGTATTACAAAAATATAAACGGCTGAATAATCAAAGGCACGTTAGACAAATATTTTTTATGCATTTTTAACATTCGCATTCTCAAACATTGCAATTAACTTTCTTTATATATCCTATATGATATAGGAAGACAATGTTTAATAATATTAAATTCTTTCCCTTTCTTATATTGCCTTCTTTCTTCTATTTTTCTTAACTTTTTCTCAATATATTTTTTAGCATGTTAATTTTCTTTCTTATTATATCTTTCACATCCTTTTTTAAATTTATAGGTCCACTTCACACTTTTTTCTCCATTTTTTATCAACCTCTTTTATGCTACGCCTAGCTTTGCTTCTCAATAGATTTTCCAAATCACTACTGCTTGTTGTATTCGTTCATTTTTTAATTAAACTTTTTTGTTAATTCGATCTATTATGTGTGAGCCTCTTTTCTTTCTTACTTATAGAATACAATTGAAAGCCTGTATTTCTCCCTGCGGTGGATTTGTTATATGCGGTAGCGAGGATTCCGTATTGAATATCTGGAATTTGGAGACAGGTAAACTCGTAGCCAAGTACACGAATGATGAACGTAATTCGGCTAAGATAATTGTTACCTGTGTGGATTACCATCCCTACGATCACGTTTTGGCATACTCAATATTCGGCAATCCCACGTCAGTAAATGTTCTGAGATACAATAAAGATGCCAGTGGGAACGACGTTGGATTACATTTTATGGAAGATGCGTCACAAAGTCGAGGTAATGAAGTGATCTTGAATGCCTTGAGCTGCTCTCGACAGAGTAAACCTAACGTAGCAGGGAGAAAGGAAATGCCCCCTTTGCCTCATCATTTAACAGCCGATCATACGATAATACAAATCGAAAATAATGATTATGGACGACTGTGGACAATGCCGCACTACTCGAGAGAAATGGAGCGAAATTGGAGGAAGAAGAGCTGGGATCGACTACATAATATTATTGAAAAGATCGACTCAATATTATTCGGGAATTCAATGTTTGAAGATGTTGCCAAACAGAGTTCCAGTGCGAACGAGCGTTGTGGTTCTTGGACTAACAACGCGTCTAACATCGATTTGCAACGAGATATACTCGACGATGCCGTGAACTCCACAAGGTCCCATGATGGTAACAATACGCAGTCTAGCTTCACAACTGTATCCAAGAGTTTGGATCATTCATCTGATTTTCGCAATTCGGCAGTTGCGTTAAAAAAAACAGATACGTCATTGCATATAAGTTCCCCAGACAGCGCTGGTACTTATATCGTGGAAATGTCGAACTTCAATAAAAACGTTGAAGGTGCTGTTACAGCTGAGGAGAAAGCTTCCATCCAAACGATTGGGAGCGATAATTCACGGATTAGTAATGTTACATTCCTCATAGAGAATGAGCGAGCATAAGTGATATTATTTTTTACACCAGTCTTCTTTTAAACTCAATTTTCTTATGTTTGGTCTCGTTAACATAATGAGTGTTCTATCTTCATCGTATTTTATATAATTTTATAATATTATTAATTTGATATTTTATTTACGTGTAAAAAAATATAATGCATGTGGAAAAAATTATACATAAACTTTATTTTATATACTATAACTTTAGTTGCAGAATAGAAAAATAAAAATATATTCATTACAAATAAATCTTGTGAGAATTTCTAATGACACACTTACAATATGGCAAAAAATGTAATACAATCCAGATCAAATCACGTATCAAAAGCGATTAATCGTGTAATCTTCAACATATGTGTACGTGTGTGTGTGTGTGTGTTTGTGTATGTATGTGTACATACTTTATATATAAATATACATATATAGAAATTATACATGTATAGATGTAATTTCTTTATTTATAGATATGGAATGCTGTTACTTAGTTAATATATTATACACAGCCAATCTTTTGTCATTAGACAATCATACTGTTTCGTTTAATATATATCATGAATTAACTTTGCAAAGTTAAACGACAAAAAATTAAAGGGGATACAATATAACGTTGTTAAAGAATATTCGACATTAAAATTAATATCTTCAAGAAATTCAACAAAATTATAATAAAACTTCTTTGTAAATAAACTGCACTTTGTTATAAGTTCAACGGTTTACAATTACATATCTGTTCATGTGTAATAACAAAAATTTAATTCATAACAGTAAACGTTAAAAAAACCTATTATAACATGCGCGTATAAATTGTATACAAGCTTTTATATGAAAACGAGTAATTTCCTCGAAAAATTCTATTTATATGTGTGTTCTCTTTTGCTCATATTTTGATACTTAGAGAAAAAAGAAAATTTCCAAATAACAAAATTGACAAATTTTATTAAAACTTAAAATAATCATTGTTATTTTTGTAACGATTATGTGCGTATCAATGCGTAACCGTGACGGAAAAAAATAAAACTTTACAGGTAACTCATGGAAGTGTTTCCCTCCGATTTTGATGAATGTTGTTTTCCAGACAAAAATATAGGACACATTTTTTTTATATCCAATTGAAAAGGCGCACTTTTAGAGTGCAACGCTCTTTTGAAAAAAATTGGTTACTTCGAAGCGAATTATAAGAGATAGAAAAAAAGTTTGAAATAAAAGTTGAAGTTCTAAAAATACTTAATGATTATAATACATAATTTTTAAAAGACTAAAATTGATATTTAAATTGATATTAAATAAATTTTTTTTAACTATTATAAAGTATTTTTCAAACCATTAAACTTTTCTTCAGAACATATTTTTCTATTTATAATTTCAACGCTTCGAAAAAAAAATAGATTTTCTTCAAAAGAGTATTTCACTCCCTGAACATGTGATTGGGTCTTTATAAAAAAAAAAAGTCCCTTATTTTTGTTTAAAACACAACATAATCAAAGCTCATCAAAATCGGAAGGGAAAATATTTCCATGAATTTCCTTGTTAGAAACATTCCTTGCGTCGTTCTTTCATGACAAGTTCGTGCATATATAAACAGTCCATTATCACGGCGTCATAGGATAACAATATATACTCATAAAGAAAAAATAGATATTTCTAGCTGTTGACTGATATAATCAATTAAGAAGGAAGACCTTCAACTTCTTCGATGTATTTGGCACGCTTTTCTTCTACTAATAACTCATCAATGTATATGTCTTTTTCGGTGCTAGTGTCAATCAGTTTTAAACCCAACATAGTACCATTGACTGGCGAGAGACTGTCAAATACCGACTCCACGATTACAGAGACGAAATCCTTATCAAGCACTAAATCCTTAAATTTGACGCAGTCGGTCACCGTCCAGTCAACATTTAAAGGCTCTATTCCTAATCAATATTAAAAGTCATTGTTAGAATTCCTTGTAAGTGATATAAGAGTTTAAATTGCATTTATAGTGTAAAAGAAGCCTTTTTTTTACCAACGAGTTTAGCCTTTACTGCCTGATATGGTAATTTCAAAAATTTACTCATCAACGGCTGCAAATTGCTGATAGATATTATCGTCACGTCGCCGTAGTCACAGAGATATACTGATACATCATTATCGCTGATAATGTCAGTAACATATACTCTAAAATAAATATAACGTTGTTATTATTATATTCTTTTTTATATTGCGAAGTAATGTGTTGCATACCTGTACCAATCATCTTGGAGTTTTCCTGCATAGAGTTTGCCTTCATTGACAGACTCCAAAGGCGGATTATTGTTTGCATCGTAGTACTTTCGTAAGTCTATCATCATTTCCTGGAAATAAGAAGGTCCAGAATATATTTAATTCATTAATTGAACATATTTAATGTACACTTAAAAAATTCCTATTAATTTTTACGTACTCTTAACTGGCTAACATTGTTCAACGGTTGCACGATAAAATGTCCTGGATGCGCAACTAATGTTACGTGGACGTCAAAATACTGACCGATGTCTGAAATTACAGGTGGATTCAATTTGCCGACGATCTCGGGAGCGCGAGTACTTTTGCGATCCAATCGTTTCTTGGACTTGTTATTATTATTGCTATCTTCCTTGATTCTATATATACATAGAAACTCGTTTAATAAAATTTATAAAGCTAGTACACAATTATGAAAATACAGAGTTATATAAATAAATATATATACATAAATATATAGCAAAAATGAAACGAAAATAAAATATAAAGACATAGAGCATGCATATAGGGATAGTATAGCTCGTAAAAGAATTGCCAAATATTTACTTCGATAGTTCGCCGGCATAAATCAATGATGTATTTATCGAAGCCAACATGTTACTCGGTCCAACTCTTTTAAAAATCTCTACCACTGGAACTCCAGAATTGCTGATCCTAATGACCCTCGCTACAAGCATATCTGTGTCCGAAACTAATTCTTGGAATTTTGCCACAAATCTCTTGTTGTACATTGACTGATCAATATTGTGCAGAAAGATTTGCATTGCCTGATTTTTTTACACACGATATATAAATATCAGTTTATCTTCACAAAAAATTAAAGAAATATTCAATGTCGATAAAAAAAACAATTTTCTCATACTTGCGGAGGGATGCACTGCAGAGTCTTTGATGTTTTGTCTATGTGAAATAGATTTGCTCTCGGTATCAAAACAATTTTACCAACATCAATCAGAAATACCATTACTTCTTGCTCGGCAGGAATGTCAGTCACTCTTGCCCTATACCATTGCGAATTCCATTCCGCAAGGTATGTTTTTGTAAAGTTAATCGCATTCACCTTTATATTGTTTGTAGCAAATTGAAACATATTTTCATTGCTCAATATATTTTTGGTAAACGAGTTTAATTGCGTATAAACTTTACCGTATTCGTCTATATGCGTGACATTTAATTCGATTAATTGTCCCACCTGTGAAAAACAATCGATGTACGTAAGAAAATGAAAAAGAATTTCAATAATAGAAAATCATAATAATAAATCAAAAGACAATTACACGCATTTTGAATGTAACAGCCATGACCTCCAAAATTTTGTCAATTAGTATTTGGTTCACATCAATATCTTCGTCTCCTTTGCTCGTGTCATAAAAAGTTACCGTTACGTATGAACCATATTCATCACTATCCATGCCATGTACTTTCACATAAAACAATTGATCGACTAAAAGATAATTTTCGATCTCCGTTACCATCTGAGCGCAATCGCGGAACTCCTTTAATCCTTGAAGACCTATTCTTATAGCCTATATAAAGTAGAAACATACATGAGATCACATCAGATTAATACAGTAAAGTACATACCCGTTTGCAATGTAGATTAATTTTAATCTCGGTTCAATTTACTTGTCACTTTTTTCTAATTTCTAGAATTAGAAAAAGATGGAGTATAAGTTGAATCTAGATTAAAGTCAATCTACAATGATAGAAATGAAAATCAAATAGTTACTTGAAATGGAAGAGTGTTGAATTTCTTGTCCAAAGGATGCAGAACGTCAGATTTATATTGCTCCACGTATCCCTGATCGATAAAGAATACCGTGGCGATTCCGGTTTCATTGTCATAATCTGTGCACTCAACTCGATGCCAATAATTTTCCTCGAGTACGGCATAGAAATCGCCGGGTACGCATGCCACAGACGAGGTAGGTTTATTTAATTTATCATAATAACTTGTCATTTCATTTGTCATATCAACAAATTCGTTCTACGAAACAAGAGTGTTAGCCCGTGAAAAAAAAAAGAATGGATAAACGATACATTCGGATACTTACATTGTCATCGCCTAGGCGAACCCAAATTTCAACAGTGTTTACAACGTAAGTAACACATACTTGCCAAATATGTGCTTCAGGTACTGGCAATATACTGGGCGTGGCGGGTCCAATCGGATTCAATTGTATTTTCTTGTTAGTCAAAAGAATATTCTCAGGAATATTCTTCAATACGGAATTACTGTCCAATCGCTAAATAAAAAAAAATATGCTTATTTCGATCTTCTGGAAACAATTATAATATATAATGCACATTTGTATTACTTTCAAAGTCGGTGAAGTTAGACAAAGTATCGTAGAATCCCCAACACCTTTCTCTTGATTTATATCCACGCATTTTTCAATAATTGTTTGCCAATTATGGGGCAGAGTCTCCCCATATTGTTCATTGTAATATTCGGGTAATAGATGCATGAAGACTCCACTATGATGCGTGGTTATAATTTTTAAAATGCGTTTTTTAATTAATTCTGCATCGGCAGTCGTCACTTCGGAGCTCGTCGATTCCTTAGCAAGGTGTCCCAGAGCTAAACGTGCTGCAATTTTCTCGGCTTCCTCTTCAGTTGCTGCGTCCTCCGGATATGTGTGGAATGTATGCGAACCAACCTGAGATTCATCGATCAATAAACACAATTAATTAAATAAATAAATATAAATATAAATAAGGACTTTCAATATTAAGCAATAAAAATAATGAAGGTTCAGATAAGGCTAATGAGAGTCATGCGCTGTTATAGGTGCTAAGAGATAGGCAAAGTAGATAATCCTCAGATGTTCATAGTTATCTTCATTCGACAAAAACGAAATAAATATCTCTTCGCACCTATAACAGCGCATGACTCTCATTAGCCTTATCTGACTTTGATTATTTTTATTGTTCATTGATCAATGTAGAAACTATATCTTTCAATAATATATATTTAAATATATACAATTGATATATTTACTTTCACGCTGGCATAAATGGTGACTTTAACAGAATGTTTCTCTTTCTTTGAATACATTTTATAAATTGGTGGTGGTAAGTTTAACATGTTGGCACGAACTTCCAACTCTTTCCGAGAATCAAGAGCCTTCAATGGCGGTGCAACCTGGGAAGGTGCCTTTTCATATTAAAAATATCACGTGATAAAAATTGAATATCAAGTATCAAATACTTAAAATAAATGTTTCAAAGTTTCGTAGCATTAAGGCCCGGGTGCACCACGTTACTTTAATTTTCAGCGAGGCTTAAAACTCTCTTTGTTCCTGTCAGTTTTAAAACGAGATAGAGAGTTTTAAGTTTCGCTTAAAATCAAAGTAACGTTGGTGCAACCGGGCCTAAGTGAACCGTAGCCTTGATTTGTGACCTATTTTGACGCAAAAAATAAGCATTGAACATCAGCATGAAAAGGCATCTTAAAAGTAATAAACTTTCACGAAAAAAATTTGCAAATATAGTGCGCGTATAGTTTAATCAAGGCCAGAATTTGGAAAAATTGTTTTTCGTTTTATTCTCTTACCTCTTCATCCTTCAAAATTGCAAGTGATAAAACATAAATACAAAATTAATTTAAAGAAAAAAAAACTATTTTAGAAAACTATTCATATTGAAATATTGTAAATAATACATATTTCATTTTTAAATTATATTTCATACAGCAATGTCTTAGCACATAAATCATAATATTCTTCTTACCTGTGGAACATTAAAAATGGATGGAGTAGACATAGATGTATAACCATTGTTGTAGTTACTGATTGATGGTAAAGGTGTTTCAGGAGGAGTAATTTTGAGCCTGTCGCTTAGTTTTGAAGATTTCGATTCTACAGTCTTTGGTTTTTGATTTATCACAGACGAAGCTGTATTGTCATTTAATACTTTGAATCTTACATCTTCAATAGTTTTACAATTATCGCTTTGGTTTACAGTCGCTAAACTTGGAATTGTCACTTTATCTGTCAGTCTCTAGAAGTATTAGCGTGATATAATGACGCAGATTTATCAACAGTTAAAAATTACTTCAAACTTTCGTAATTTAAACTTGCACTCACTTTGGGAAAAGTGGATATTGGAGAATTACATATACTTGGTGGTGGTGTAGTCGGTGTGAAACTTGATTTCGTGTTATTGAGCGGATACGGACACTGTACTATAGTTTCCATAAGAGGTACAGGTCTAAAAGATTATTATATAACAAATATATAAAATTGTTTACATCTTATGCGATATATATTAAATATTTTCAATTGATTAATCTTTTAAATTGATACTTGTAATTAAATCATTTAAAAGTTAAAAAATTTGTAATTAAATCAGGAACATATATCAAAGGCATATCAAGTGCTTAAATAAAAATAAACTTAAATCACTACTTATCGGTACTTATTATAGATTCTTTTTACTTTAATAAACAACTCTTAGATTAAGTTTGGATATTATAAATACCTAGTAAAATCTGTATACGAGTTACTCTTGTCGGGTGTTGATCTAGTAAAGGAATTTGAAGAAGAAATATAATTATTTTTAGAGGAGTAAAAACCACTGTTCAGATTATTATTTCTAGAACCAGAAAAACTTCTAGAACTAGACGAAAAACCTTTCACATGTCGGGGTGGAGTCCACTGAAAAAGATTCTATAATTAATCACAGCAAATATACAAATTGAATTGTTTGAGTTTCAACATTAAGGCAAGTAAAGTAATAAACAAACATATACTATAAGATGATATATGTATAACGTGTGCGTGACACGTTACTTTCCAGGAAATATGAAGTATTAATAAATTACTTTTTTTGGTTGTGGTCGTATTTTTCTCTTCGCATTTTTCTGTCGCGAAACTAATTTCGTAAGATGCGCGGATGTTTTCGAAGGTAATGCTTCCACAAACAGTTCTCCATTTTTTTTGGTCACTGTAACATCTGGTACATTGCGTACGAAAGCCTCGACAGAGGAATATCCGAGTTGTTTAAAAGGTAATAGTTCTCCTGTTATCATACGATAGTCCGCTACAAAGTAAAAATCAAGAATTACTACATCGATTAATAACAAATAAGTGGAATATAGAAATATTAGCAGATTATATCAAAACTCAAATAACTATGTTTACAAATACTACGCAGTAAAAATTGATAATATTTACTCCTTAAATTCTCTAGTTTGATGCCACCCTTGCAGGATATCAGACATGATCGCAATTTCTTTATTACTTCGTCTTGGTCCATTGTGATTCTCTCTCATAAAAGAGAGATCACAGGTAGACGTTATATCTGTTATTCCGACTGATGATCTACAACAGATTTTAATAAACGTTAAGGTATATAATTAAATTATACATTAAACGTACAAATCTCTGTATAATATTCTCAAAAAATTTCTAGAGGCAACAAAAAATAAAATTCCAGAAAAATGTGCAACAAGAATCCAAGTAACAAACAAATATACAATAGCATAAATAAAGACAAAAGGATACAGTGTTCATAGTGGTCAATTTTTTACGGTTTAAGACTTAAAACTTAGGTAATGACTTTTTGTAGAAAGCCCATTAAGCTTAAGCAATGACTTATTGTAGAAAGTTTATAAGATACATTTTGTCTCATAGGCTCATAACTTTAAGAGGCCCTAAGTCGTCAAGCCGTAAAAAATTAACTCGATTATTTTCATATTTAACTGTAAGTGATCAATTTTTTAAGGCTTTACGGCTTATGGCCTTTTAAAACAAAATTGTGGACTTAGTTAAATTTGGATTTTACAATATTTGGATATATCAATAAGCAATTACAGTTAATCTTTGTCAATACATATTTTTCAAAATAAAGTAAAACATAAATGTAAATAAAACTTATAATAAAAATCTAATGAAAATAACCGGTAGGAATTATTCACAGAAATCATTTAGTTATTATTAGTAAACTAATAAGATAAAAAAAATGCATCAATTAAAGTAATGTTGATAACATATTTTTTTCATGTATGCATTCCTAATATATGTAATTAGCTGTCATTAAGATATTTTAATTTTATACATATTTTACTTATATGTCTTATAATAATTGCATAACATGACAAAAAAAGCAATACTTAGTAAAAACAATAATAACCAAAATGCTTATTCTACATAATGTAATTCATATATCATTTATGTCATTTCTATATTATTCCTTCTTAAAAAACTCTTTACAACTATTTTCTCTTTATAGATAAAAGGAAGATGGAAGGAAAATCACAAGAGAACAAATAGTATTCTATTTATTCTCTTGTGGTTTTCTATTTCTGTAGTACTCTATTTCTGAATAATTAGCATCATTCCATCAAATCACTCTCAAGATTGTTCTTTACGCACCTCACCTTCCCTAATTATTTATCATTTGTCAATATTACCTTCTATTGTCTACGAAACACGCCAGACATTTAACATCCAATTAAATCACCGGCAAGTACCCTTCACCTACTTTTAGCTCAATGTCTGAAAGTCGCAATCTGAAAGTCAGCAGAAACGCGCAGTTAAAAACAAACTCAACGAACTGCACTCTACGACGTTTCGTGCACCATCAAAATACGAAACTCGCTTGAATGAATGGTGGTTCGGCACAGAGACGCGATCGAATCGACAGCAAGTAAACAAATACGACCTCTTAGACGAGTAGAGACGTCTCCACGTCTCACGTACTGCCATATGTCGCGATCGGCGGTGATTCGCGGAAATCAAGATTGGGACGAGTGAAACGGTATCGTTTACCCCGCAACGGCAAGTCGGCCACGATACCATGAGGAACCAGGCGACTATTAGAACGGGGTCATTAGCGCGGGGGAGGGGAGGGGAGAGAGAGCGATTAAAGTATATACCTTCTCTCTTTAGAACACTGAGATTTCGTTCCCCGTCCCCGTCGTCGCCGCCGCCGACACCACCGCTGTCGTATGCTGGACCTGCTGGACGACGACGACGAACTCGGGTTATCTCGATTACCGTCAACCGTTCTCTGTAGCGTTCGTTGGAGATAAACCTGAGGCAGGTTGGAACCTGACCGAACACGATTTTTCCCGATGTTATTGATGCTCGTTTCTCGATGGTTTCACGATCAAATGAACCTCCCGCGGGGAGGATGTGCCAAATACGACTGGTCGGACTGGCGTAATTGTCGACATTTCATGAGGCGCGCATTCGTGTCTACAATGTCTATATGCTATATATCTCTTTCATTTTCACTCTTTCGCTTCGATCTCGCTCGCTTGCTCACTCTCAGTTCTCCCGCGCCAACGGTCAGCAACAACCACAACAGCCGATTCGCTCGTTACACTCATTGAAGTGGGTCGTGACGCGTCCGCCAATCACGTGCCTACCTTCCCGGAAATATGAAAAGGTAATTAAAAAAAAAAAAGAACGAGGAATGCATCTCCCGCGCGGTCACGACCCTTCGAAATAGAAGCGAAAATTGGATACGTGTTTCTCCGGTTTCCCGCCCTTTTCCAACGAGAATTTTTTCAGAATTTGCGCTCGACAATAAACGCTTGCATGATTGATCCAATCTTCGATAAATCAAAGTAAAAAATATTTAAAGCTAGCTGATTTTTCACGCGCAGCACGTTGCAGCAGCAAAATGTCATAATTCAAAGCATGATTCAAATTTTCGAGAATTAATTGGAAATATGTCATCTCACGAAAAATTCTTAATCCATAATAGCATTTTTGATCACTACGTGCTGCGCATAAAGTCAGCTGTAGAAATAAATAGGATATGAAGTGAATTTTGTTTCTCTGTCCAACTCGTGAAGAGAAATTTCGGATGAAAGAATATTGGGGAGGGGCTATCAAATGCATTAAATTTATTATTTTTTATTTGTATATCTAAATTCTGTTAAAATAAATATCTTTGAAGTTAAGTGCAAGATGTTATTCTATTTTCTCTCCTTTTAAGAGAGGCTTAATTCCAATACAGATTAACTTTAATCTCGGTTCAATTTATTCTCCATTTTTTTCTAATTCTTAGAAAAAGATAGAGTTAGCTGAACCAAAATTTTAAAATTAAACTTGCATTAAAATAATGGCATAATTCTTACTAAAAATTAAATAAAGTAAGTTAAACCAAGATTAAACTTAATCTTGCCATCAGAATGAAAGCACAGAGTTGTGCATAACAAATAATAAATTAATAAGAAAATGAAGCAATCAAAGTCTTAATTTCTTTCTTTCTGTGAAATAAAAGACTGATGGTTGATTTTCTAAAGGTATTTTTCCATAACAATCGAACTTTCAAAAAATGGAATCTCGCAAAAATCATACGATTAATCAGAATCATTTAATTTAACACATTATACAAACGATTAATTAAATTTTAATCTCGGTTTTTAACTTACTCGTTAACATTTTTTACTCTTAAGAACAAGAAAAGTATACAAAATATGTTAAACTGAAATTGAAATTAATCTACATTGACAGAAATTAATGGACATAATTAAGACAATTTATTTATTTATTTACTTATTATTGAAGTTTAGGTAAACGAGGGGCAAAAGTGACAATATAAATCAAATAAGAAGCTTGAAATATGGTCGAAGCTAGATCTTGTTACTTTACAATATTTTTATGTATGTATTTTTAAATATATCTTTCAACTATATAAACTGTTTGATAGTAATCAATACGAAGTTTATACAACTGAAAAATGTATTTAAAAATTTACATAAAAATATTACATTATAATAAGACATCAAGATTTAGCTTTTAGTATTTGACGCTTTAGTTATTTAACTTATTCATACAGTAATCTCCAAACTTATTATTAATGCAATAAAATACGTCAATACCGTAAAGATCAAACTTCAAAGCTAAAAACGGTATCTGCCTTCTTATCTCCCAAGTGTTATTTTACAGCTGCAATGAATTCTATGAATGTAACGTGATCAGTAACCCTTATCTATTTTCCGATAAACTGTGACGAACGAGTGATCAAAGCACATTTATTCAATTCATGTCAGGAGTTACTCGCGGTAGTGTGTCTTGACAAGCGTATTATATCTATATTTACAGTACAACTAATATCTTTTATACATAGATAAGATATATTAGTTGTACACTGTAAAAAAATATATATATCTGGAAGTACATTTTATTGAATCTACATCTTATACGAAAATCTATAATATGCGTAACGTATACGACAGTATTTTCATATGCGATATTAGAGAGTTTTTGCAATATCTTTATCCAAATATGGTGAATGTTAAGGTCAGATTATCTTCTTTTTAATAACTACTTAAAAAAGGATAACGTGACTTCAGCGTATCTGGATTCACATTATTGCAAAAACTCCCTATTCTTCGAGAATAAGGCCTCTGTCTGCTTAATCCACTACGTAAATATTTTATCTAACAATTTTTTCGATTCAGACGATTTCATTCGTTTCAAATAGGAAATATAAGAGATGGGAAAAATATAAAAATACATTCAGCAGATGTAACAATTGTAGACAGCGTTAGGCAACAATTGTCTGCAGTTATATACTAACAGATCTAATTAACAGATCAAATTCAATTAACTTAAAAAAAAATCATTCAATTGTCACGTCTACTGAACGTTGATCATATGTATATCTCGAAAGAAAAAAATTTATTTATCATAAAATTTTAGGATTGGAAATCTTTTCACACTTCGCCCTTCTCGATAAACAAACGCTAGGCAAACGGTTATTCCCACTGATTCTAAGCAAGTATCTGGCGATACGCCGAATACGAATAGGTTTCTTTTCCTAAAATTTTACATCGTGAAAAGAGCATATATTTCTATATCTTTCCGAGCGACAATCGTTCCGATGTGCCGGTTACGTCCTTGAAAATAAATCCATTACATACTTAAATTGCGTTAATTCAGAAAAATAAAAATAAATGAAGGGATAACACTGTATTCCAATCAAATTCAAAACAATTAAAATTTATCCTCACGAATTGTAAATAAAAATTCTCGATGTGACGCTTATTCTTTTTTCGGCGCGACCGCTTGCTTAGCTTGATGGGCTTGTAATACGGCCACGGCCTCCTCGACCTTGGCCTTCAGAGACTCGCTGTGCTCCAGCATGTGGAGCAGTTCACTGTTATCGATTTCCAACAACATACCGGTAATCTTACCGGTCAATTGTGGATACATGCATTGAATCAGAGGGAATAACCGTTCCCCTAACATTTGCTTTTGCTCTTGCGGCGGTGCCGCAGCTAGCATAGACGCGGTGAGCGGTTCTTGGCCCTGGATGTGAACCGCTTGCTGCACAGAAGGACCACTAGGTGCAGGTATAGCCATGGCCGTTTGTGGCGGGTTGCGCATATTTGCAGTGTACTTGTAATTCGACGGACGACTCTGACCGGGCGAGACACCGACTGCGGGACCGGCCATAGTACGGCTCTGCATGTTGGCGCCACCAACTGCTTGTTGACCTGAGACAGAATTTGTAAATTATAATAATTTTCTCATTAATAGATATAAATGTAGTAATAATGATAAATACATAATATTATAATTAGTGTAATAATGTTGTGATTATATTCTTTCGATAATAAAGTTATTCATTTAGTTGTAAGATTAATACTGAAGATCATGTTGAACGCATATATCGTAATATATAGTTTCAATATATAGTTTTTTTTTTCTAAGAAAAGTTTATGACTTTTCTCATAATAAGACAATGCATGAAGAAAAATTTACCATAAAATAATCAATTGTTATCCGATGTGAAAAATAAATTTTACAATCAAGTTAAGAGTAGTTTTGCAATTGTAAAATTTTTTAACTGGTTTGTATATTTATTTACATCTATGACAACTAAGAGCAAGAGACAATCATATTAAAGAATCTTACAACAATTGCAAAACTGCTTTTTCTGCTGAACATAGCCAATATCATCACATAGATATATCGTTACGTACATGAAATTGATAGTTTTTCACAACACTACAACACTTTAAGTAATATTAAACAGTTTAATTAACATTTCCACATACACGCTTCACTTTCTTCTTTCCACATTTTTCCTTCGAGAAGTTAACTATTCAATTCTTGAACTACCTTTCTGTGAATTTAGATCTAAGAGATCGTTTCTGCAATACTGACAGTTAATGAAAGTCTCCGATTACTTTGGGCAATGTCTTGAAAATGCTTGCAATCTTGAAAATTTTAAACGTTACGATTCTCGAATGTTTTGAAATTCTTGTGTGGAGGTCAATTATTATCGCAATATGATACATCTATTTCTACATAATCTATGTTTATATATATCTTCATACATACATATAAAGATGTATAAAAACAAAATATCATATGTATATACATATTTAATATACCTATCTTCGAGAGAATTTAACGTTTTTCCAATTTGAATAATGCTGTTAGATTTAATTTTTGATTTAGATTATGAGAGAAAACACGGAGAAAACAAATACATGATTAACAGATCTCAGAATAACCTAAAACCGTATTTGTGAAAAATGTTAATCAATACATTTCTCTATGCATTTCATTTCATAGGTATTTTTCAAAAGTAAATATAATGTAGATTTCTAAGATTTGTCACTGCTTGTTTTCCATTTATTTGAAGCTAGTTATTTAAATTAAGTAATAAATAAAATTTTGTAATTTAATGGATGTCGAAGTAATTATAAAGGAAATCTGATAGATTCATAATGTAATCTTCTCGATAAAAAATTATTTAAGTTAGATTGTATTAAAAAAATACATTAAAAATGTATTTTTCTTTTTCTTTATATATATATAAAATTTTAAAATCGTCTATTTTCGATACAAACATGAATAATAAATACAGTCAATAATTATATTTTTTTTTTAATTAATTCTCGCCAAGAGTTAAAAATGTATCTTTTCTTTAAAATCTACTTTTAATTCTATTTTTCAATACACACATAGAAATATAATCAACAACTAATAATTATATTTTTAAAAGGCACTCTGAAAATTAGTTCAGATATATATGTCGCCAAAATTTTTTTAACGTTCAAGCCATTCAAGATATTTTCAAAATATCTTTAAAAATTCGAAAGTAACTTGAAACGTTTCCAATTCTTATAGGATTAATATTTTATTTAAAACAAAATTCATAAAATAAATAATAAATAGTAACAATAAAAAGATTTCAGTATTATCGCAAAAATTCTGTAACGCCTAAATCATAATGCTCATAGTAATCACCTGTGATAGGTCTGGCGGACATGCTGTTGCGCAAAGCGCCAGCCTGTGCGGCAGGAGCGCGCGGCGCCGCTCGGAACGGTGCAGCTTGCATAGACGCGAACCCGGAGGTACCAGTCTGCGTGTTCGGTCGTACTTGATTCGGTTGCGCCGGCCAGCGCGGAGTCGCACGGATCTGCGCCATCTGAGCGGGTCCGTAGAATCGCTGCGGCTGTGGCAGCGTAGGCACAAAATAACTGCCGGCGTTACTAGGTTGGAATATCTGACCCATCTGCTGCATGCGAACGTTCGCCATACGCTGCATGTACTGAGAGGCAAGATGTGCCTTACGATCTTCTTTGCGTTGCGCCAGAGCGACATAGAGAGGTTTAGAACCTACGATGCGTCCATTCATCTCGGTAACTGCCTTGGTAGCTTCCTCCGGCTGCGAGAAGCATACAAAGCCAAAACCTTTACTACGCCCTTCTTCCATCATCACCTTCGCAGAGGTGATCGTGCCGAACGGCGTAAATTCTTTACGCAGACGCTCGTCATCGATCGTATCGTCCAGATTTTTTACGTATAAATTCACGCCTTGGTATCGATTTAGCCGTTCAATTTTCAATTGCTCGAACTTCCGTTTAAGTTCCTGTTGACGTTCGGCTTTCTTCTGAGCCCGCCCGACGTACATGCACTTGCCCTCGGCAATCTCCTTGCCATTCAATTCGAGCACTGCCTGCTCGGCAGCGTCCGGGTCCTCAAACGCGACAAATCCGAAGCCACGTGATTTGCCATCGTCCTTGCTCATCACTTTGTGGCTTGTAATGGTCCCGTACTTCTCGAACATATCCTTCAGCTTGTCCTCGGTCATATCTTCGCCGAAGTTTTTCACGTAGACGTTCGTGAATAGTTTGGCTTTCTCACCCAACTCTTTCTCGCGTTCCTTGCGCGGGATGAATTTGCCAACGTACACCTATGAGCATAACCCACAAGATTGTTCTTATGTTAAGAAACAGAAGTAACCCGTCTCAACAAATCAATGAATCAAACGATGACTTGTCTTAATCTATAGAGATAAAGATCGTCACTTTACCTTCTTGCCATTTAGCAACATTCCATTGACTTTGTCGATAGATTTGTTAGCCGCTTCCTCCGTTTCAAAATGTACAAAGCCATAACCTTTTGACGCACCTGATTCATCTTGCGCAACCTTGCAACTCAATATATTACCGAACGCGGAAAATGTATCATACATCGCTTTATTGTCTATGTTTTTGTCTAGATTCTTAATAAATACATTTCCGACGCCCGACTTGCGTAGGGAGGGATCGCGTTGAGACCACATGATCCGAATAGGCCGCCCTTTTATCATGTCAAAGTTCATGGTATCAAGGGCGCGTTCAGCTGAAACATAAATGTCCACAAATGTATTTATGCAAACGTGTCATTCTTGTAAAAGTCAAGTACGGTTTTAAATAAAGATGTTATCGCATTTTTTTATCGAATGCAGATTTCTTATCATCAAATAAATACACATATGCATATAATTGCCATTGCCTAGAGTTTATAAACTGAAGATGTATTTGCAAAAAACTTAAAATGGATAAAATTTTTAATTAAAAATTATAAAATTAGATCTGTTAATAGTGAAAGAATGTTTTTATTCCACATCACTTGCACTGATACGTACAAGAATGATTCTAAACTGACTAATTCATTGAAGTGTATTACAGTAAGCAATTGTTGAGAAACAATTACATAGAGATCATGATTTTCTTGATGACTGAAAGAGAAAGAGACAAAGAAAGTTCTCTTGTATCAAAAAACATATTTGCGCGATAAAAATTTATAAGCTATTCCATGAATTGATAAGAAAAATATCTATAACAACCTCTTGACTCGATAAAAAAAAAAGATAATTTACAGTTGGAGCAAAAGTAAATTATCTTTTATCGTTAATTTTATATACATATCATTCATTATTTTTAAATTATTATCGATTAATTTGCAAGTGATCACGTTCACAAAAAATGCTATTGCATAATTTGTGAATGCTATCATGTCTTGTAAAAGACGCTTGTAAAATTATATGACAAATAAAAGATACAGATTCTTTTGTAAATTTATATTTACAAAAGATTTATACAAGGCACAGACGAGTATCACAAAAGAATAAAATCTCCATTTTTCAGATTCAAGGTTAAACGAATAAAGGAACTCTGGAAAACTATTTTATAAGGAAAAAAAAAGAACTTTTCATGCTTATTTTTCGTTTCTAGATTTGTAACTATAGCTATATTTTATTGTAATTTTTCTGCTTTTAAAACGACACGTACTTATGATGTGAATCTTGAAGAAAATACAAAAGAAGAAATTTAAAAAATATAAAATATGGAACAATTTTGCTGTTCATTCCGTTTCTATATTAATATTAAATACACATTTTTACATCAATTGATGTAAGACAGCTTTAATGTGTATAAATGTGCACTGAGTGTGTTCAATCAAATTCGCCATTATTTTACAGAGCAATTTTCTTTCATGTAAAGTAAGGAAAACATGAATGACATGCATGTGGCACAAGAATTTGTTTCCACGAACTGGATTCAGGTAGGAAAAGGTTAAATTAGAATTAAGAGCATCATGCGTTGACCTATTTCAAATCTGTGTGTGTATGTGTGTGTGTGTTGTGCGTGTGTGTGAATGGAGAAAATTTACACAAAAATTTGAAAAAAATTTGGAATCTTTTATTTTTGTAACGTTGAAATATCAACCTCAGCTAAAACAGATAAAAGTTAGGTAGAGAAAAAAAGGATCATTCAACTTTATAGATCTGTTCTTTATCGCTTTACTAGACTGCACTGAAATTTTCTTTTTCACTTTTGCCAACCAAACTTTTTATTTTTATGGATCTTCAAGAGATTAATGGTGTATTTTATAAAATAAGGTACAAATTACAAAAGTAAGCAAATTTGTTGATCAATACTGATCAATGAGATCTAAATATTTTATTAAATTTTTGATTTTACATTGAAGATGACTAAATTGTGGTCGAAATGTTTGTTATTTTTTTATTAGTATTAATGTATACAAGTTTTACATGTATTGGTTTACATTGGGATTTTCATTTCTAAGTTTCTATCAATGTAGTTAATTTTAATCTCAGTTTAACTCCTTCAAACCCTGTGTACAATACACTGTGTACATCAAATTTGAAGACATCGTCCATTGAAATTATTTAGTTGTCAACATCATCTAAGGCCAGATAATAACGTATGTTTAAAAAACAGTCCAAATAAAAAAAAAATTAATTTTTCAGTATGAATTAATCATCAAAGTGCCCTTGAATGAAAAAAAAAAAATTTTTTTAACACGATTGCTTTAAAATCGGATCTGAAGGGGTTAACTTACTTTGTTCTCCAATTCTTAGAAATGGAAAAAGATGCAAAGTAAATTAAACTGGGATTAAAGTAAATACTGTACTGATAAAAATAGATAAAAGGGAGAAAAAGAAAATATCTTTCCCCCTCTCATGATAATTCCATTTAACCGTTAACTACCATTAACGGTGGAGTGAGGACGTGGATCCAACATGGTGGGCACAATGGTGGGCACATTAGCGAGGCACGTGTGTGGCACGCAGGCGGCCATTCTAGTGAACCCACGTTGCGTCACCACGTTGACCACTACTCTAACATTTCCATCAGCATTTCCATATCCATCATCATCACGGGAACAGCGCTATTCTAAAATAACGATTACGACAACGATGGCAATGATAACTCACCATCAGCCGGTTGCTGGAAATTGACATATGCGTAGCCGAGCGAGCGGCGGGTGATCATGTCGCGGCATACACGGATCGACAGCACGGGTCCAGCCGACGAGAACTTCTCGAACAGCATCGCCTCGGTGATGTCGGTGTGTAAGTCGCCTACATAGAGCGAGGCCATGGGGTAGTTGGGCGCACCAGGATTCATGGCGACAGCGGCGACGGTGATGGTTGCAGAGTATCGGTATCACGTCCGAAGATGAGAGACACAAATGATGTTTTTCTTTTTATATGCGCGACAATTTCGCTTTCGCCCTATCTCGCAATATGGCTTATCTACCACCAAAGAACCTGGCTCGTGACCTCGTCGCTCGCAAGGTTTCTCGCACACACGCTTTCCTCTTAAAATCTCTTCCGCTTCTGCCTCGTACGTGTCTGGATGGGTATTTTTTTTCGCGTGCCTGTTGGGTTAGATGTTGAATCTTCCGTCTATTTTCTCTCTGATGACTTCGACGGTTTCACGCACTATCTGGCTCGTACTCACTTCTCTTCCTTTCTTTTTTTTTTTTTTTTTTTTATTACCACGCTGTTACCCGAGGTTACGACGGTTTTTCGCCTACGGTTTTGCGATTTTTTTGTATACGTTTTTTTACAGAAATTTTTTACTTTTTTTGGGTTTTTTCTAGGAGAGTTAGTTTCACGGAATGGACGGTTGTGTGGCCTATTTCGGGGAAAAAGGAAACGCACACAACCACACGTGAACACAACTCTACTCTTACTAAGGCAGAATAGCGTCGCGCGACTTCCTACGCGCGTTTATATACCCTCGGCCGCGCAACCATCATCGCCCAACTTCCGACGAAGTAGTTCCTCTCGAGCCCCACAGCGCCATCTCGAGATATCGATACCTGTCTGGCGCCAATTTTGAGCGATCTCTAAAGCCGGTTTTACATTAGTTGCAAGCCGATCGCAAGGTTGTTGCGACAGCCAATCTGAAGCTTGCATTTTGAAATCAATGCTTCATATTAACTGTCGCAACAAACTTGCGATCGGCTTGCAATTAATCTAGAACCGACTTTACTTCCGAGCAAGCGAGACGTTGATTGGCTATCGCGTCAACTTCCGCCACGCGGCAAGCGTTGCCACGTTCTGTGTGCAGGAGCCAATAAAAGGAAAAATTTCTCCTAAAGAATTAATCGCGCATTGAAAACTCGCTGCACGTGTTCCGCTATATGCGCCTAAAATCAGTCATTTCCGGTCGATTCCATCCGCTCTTTTTCAAATGCAATTTCTTTCTGCACTTTTCATCAGCATTTTCGTTTTCATGCTTAAACATAAATTTAAACATATAAAAAAATAAGAGCATAAAAAACCACAGCACAAGTTATAGTTTGTGATATTTAATTATTATTACATTAATTAAAACATTAAACGTTTCGGCCACAATCTGGCCATCTTCAGTAATTCAATAATATTCTTAAAACGCAGAGTTACATCTAGTTGACATTAAATTCAACAGTCGAAAATTGTAATTAAATAAACATGTTCTTTTATATGTGAAGATGCTTCATACAGTAATGTTACAACGCCAGTTGTCATATCAAGAAAAGTGTAGAACAAGAATTTCCAGATTCTAATTTAAATAAAATTGTATATATTAAAATCTTCTAGTCGGAATATAAAGAAATAGAATCATTACCTTGTTTTACAGCAAAAAAACCAAACGATGAATCTCGAATATTTCTTTTACACAATTAGAATTTTGTCGTGACATTATGTGTTGTTATTTGTCCTATCATATATTTTACCACTATTTATATATCTGAGTCAACAATTTAGAAAGTTCTAGAATTATTTATTAAAGGAAAGAGACATCCTTCTTTAGAAGAGGAAAATAAACCTCAGGCAAACCTTCCGTGTCACTTTGCTTATTGATACCACTTATTTGTCTTTTTATATGTATCATTTCCGAAATTCTTCTTTTCACTAAAGATTGTTCTATATCTAAAATTCTTATATTATCCCAATCTAATTCATGCATCTCATTCATACGGTGACGTGAAACCACAGAAATTTCGGAAGAAGGTTTTCTTATGTCGGTCTTATGTTCTTTAATCCAAGTTTTTAATTTCCTTTTAGTTTGGCCAACATAAGACGATTCACGGTTTAAGCAATTAATTTTATAAACTACTCCGCATTGGTCATCCTTAGGCAAAGAATCCTTTCCTGTCTTAATAAATGTATTTGAGTTCTTTTTTTTGGCTAGGTTGCCACATCTATCATTGACATTTCCATCAAATTTTATCGCCATAGCTTGACATTTGTAAAAATTACGCCGTCTTGAGTACATCTACCTCTGCGCGTGTTTTCGATTTTTTACAGTTTTAAAAATGGAGTTGAATTTGCAACAACGAGTTTGCAACAACGAATACCATCCAACAGCCATTGAATTCACCCGATATGGCTCCCTGCGATTTTTTTCTGTTCGATCGAGTCAAAAAACCTGCGGGGAACGCGTTTTAACAGCCGAAAGGAGGTAATGGAAAAATCGAAGACGGCTCTGATGGCTATACCAATAATAGAGTTCCAGAAATGTTTCGAGAGCTGGATCAAGCGCTGGCATAAGTGCGTTGCAGTCGCTGGAGAGTACTTTGAAGGGGACAATATCACTTTTGATGAATAAACTTGTATTTTGAATTTTCTGAATAAATTCCGGAAACTTTTTGATCAAGCTAGTAGTGTCACGACAAATTTCTATCTGTGAAATGAGTACTTATAATTCATCGATTATTTTGCTGTAAAACAGGTAATGTTTCCTTTGTTTTATTCTCCGTTTTAAAAGATATTAATAATTAAATAAATTATTGTAAATTAGAATCTGGAAATTCTCGTTCTACACTTTTTACTACATGACTTCTAACGTTCTAACATTATTATATGAAGCAGCGTCGCTTTGATGCAAACATGATCTTTACAATTATAACACACGAGGGTTGAATTTGATTCCAACTTGATGTAACTTTGCGTCTTAAGAATATTATTAATTTTACTGAAGATGGCCAGATTGTGGCCGAAACGTTTAATGTTTTTATTGTAATTCGTATATGCAAGAATAATTAAATATCACTAACTACATCTTGTGCTGTGGTTCTGTATGCTCTTTCTTTTCATATATTTTAAAATATCTATCTATTTTGATTGTAGAATTACCTGTAGATTTTTTTCAAACGCGCCTTACAACGACGCGTAGATATAAAATGTAATCTTGCATCAAGGTTTCAATTATTTATGTATGTAGCATATGTTCGAATTCATAAATGACTACTTTTTTATACTTTAACGGACAAAAATTATTTATTTCTTTCTGTTTTAGAATTATTATTCTACTTTTTGTACATTTGTAATATTCTAATTTATAATACTCTTTTCTTGTGATTCATATATGATAACTCTAGTTCCGAAAGATCGAGCTGCAGAAATTTTTTCTCGTTGCCATCTAACTGAAATTGTATTCTTGACACGTAATTAAAAACGTTCGAATTGTTCGATTATTAAGAAATTTCGGAATGTACTGAGATTTGGATAAAAACTTTTATCGAATTAACTTAATTACACTTAATCAGCAATTAATTCGACTGATACAATTGCTTACAGTAAAATTAACTAACACAAATACTTCTACAGACTCCATCGTTTCCATCTTATCATCTTTTCATAAATCAGATGTTAATTTGCGAAATGTAAGATAAATGAAGTAACTATTATCTATAATTACTACTTTAACTTTATTTAAAAAATAGGAAAAGTATATAGAATAAAAGATGTCCGTTTTTACCAACATATTTCAATCTCGATTTAATTTACTTTTTATCTTTTAATTCTAAGAATTAGAGAAAGAGTAAATTAAACCGAATTTGAAGTTAATTTGTATTGGTAGAAATAGAAGAGAATATTGAAAATAGAAATTCTGACTTAAAGGAAAAGTCAAAGACGCCTAACATTTATTTATCTAAAAAAATAAAAATGTTATTTATCTTTCGATAAACTCCAACAAACAGATATGACCGTAAATCGCAAATGATCAACCTTCATTATGATTGATTCTAGTGTAATTTGAAAAATAGTTTCTTTTCAGAGATGATTTTATTTGAAAAGGGAAATATGAAAAGAAAAAAATGTTCAATAGATGTAACAATTATATATATTGTTAGACAATCATTGTTTGCAGTTATACTTATAAATTTATCGAACAAAATTAATGGTTCCTAAACTATTCAATTAATTGTTGCATCCACTGAACATCGATCACTTTATCCTGACAGAAAAATTTATTATTTTAAATTTTTAGTTTGGAAATCATTTCATATTCTTTCACATGTTTCTTTTAGTAAGCAAATGCAAAACGAATCTAATTATTGATTCAGAAAACATACATCCGTAACTTCTCATATTTTAATGTGCCGAATATGAAGATTTTTTTCTTAAAATGTTACATTGTAAAAAAAGTATGCATTTTTGCATCTTTCCAAGTAATATCTCGGAATTGATTATCTTGGAAAATAAATTTATTATATAAACATGCTGACATGATAAATTTAGAAAAACAAAATTAAATGAAGAAATAATATCCCGCATACAAACGAATCAAATTCAAAATATATCGAAATTTATTTTCACTTATTATAAATAAACATTATCGATGAGACGTTTATTCCTTCTTCGGCGCGACGGCTTGTTTTGCTTGATGGGCCTGTAATACGGCCACGGCTTCATCGACCTTGGCCTTCAGAGATTCTTTGTGTTCCAGCATATGAAGCAGTTCACTGTTATCGATCTCCAACAACATACCAGTGATTTTGCCGGTCAGTTGTGGATTCATGTCATGGATCAGAGGGAATAAACGTTCTCCTAACATTTGTTTTTGTTCCTGCGGTGGTGCTGCAGCTAGCATCGATGCAGTGAGCGGTTCTTGGCCCTGGATATGAACCGCCTGCTGCATAGAAGGACCACTCGGTGTAGGTAGAGCCATAGCCGCTTGTGGAGGATTGCGCATATTTGCGGTGTACTTGTAATTCGATGGACGGCTCTGA
Organism: Acromyrmex echinatior; assembly: GCF_024713525.1. NCBI lineage: Eukaryota > Metazoa > Arthropoda > Insecta > Hymenoptera > Formicidae > Acromyrmex > Acromyrmex echinatior. The sequence goes on along the minus strand of NC_141854.1, from coordinate 17,354,740 downwards.
CCGGGCGAGACACCAACGGCTGGTCCAGCCATGGAACGGCTCTGCATATTGTTACTAACAGCTTGCAGACCTGAAATACATATTGTCAGATAATGTAAAATAATAATTATTTTACATTATTTACTAATTATTAAATATAATTATAATTATTATTATTGTATAATACTATAATCACGATATGGATTTACAAGTTGTGTTCATAAAATTCTGTTTATATTGAACAATACATTTGTATACATCAATACTTTTTTTTTTAATACCTGTGATAGGTCTTGCAGACATGTTATTACGTAAAGCTCCAGCCTGTGCGGCAGGAGCTCGCGGCGCCGCTCGGAATGGTGCAGCTTGCATTGATGCGAATCCAGAGTTGCCAGTCTGCGCGTTCGGTCTTACTTGATTTGGTTGCGCTGGCCAGCGTGGAGTAGCACGAATTTGCGCCATCTGCGCGGGTCCATAGAATCGCTGCGGCTGCGGCAGTGTAGGTACAAAGTAACTACCGGCGTTACCGGGTTGATGGAATATTTGACCCATCTGCTGCATGCGCATATTTGCCATGCGTTGCATATATTGAGAGGCAAGGTGTGCCTTACGATCTTCCTTACGTTGCGCCAGAGCAACGTAGAGGGGTTTGGAACCTACGATGCGTCCGTTCATCTCAGTAACTGCCTTGGTGGCTTCCTCTGGCTGTGAGAAGCACACAAAACCAAAACCCTTGCTACGTCCTTCTTCCATCATCACCTTCGCTGAGGTGATCGTACCAAACGGCGTAAATTCTTTACGCAGACGCTCATCGTCGATCGTATCATCCAAATTCTTTACATACAAATTCACACCTTGATATCGATTCAGCCGCTCGATTTTCAATTGCTCAAATTTCCGTTTAAGTTCCTGTTGACGCTCGGCTTTCTTCTGAGCCCGTCCAACGTACATACACTTGCCCTCGGCAATCTCCTTACCGTTCAAATCAAGCACCGCCTGCTCGGCAGAGTTTGGGTCCTCAAATGCGACAAATCCGAAGCCACGTGATTTGCCGTCGTCCTTAATCATCACTTTGTGGCTTGTAATGGTCCCATACTTTTCAAACATTTCTTTCAGCTTGTCGTCGGTCATATCCTCGCCAAAGTTCTTTACGTAGACGTTTGTGAACAGTTTGGCCTTCTCGCCTAATTCCTTTTGGCGTTCCTTACGTGGAATGAATTTACCGACATACACCTGTAAGCATAATCCATGTTGAAAAACAGAAAAGAAACGCGCTACTTCCTAGTTAATAGACAGTTTAAATTCTTAAAATTATGTAAAAGAATTAAAATAATAATATTAGGTGTTGGAATTAATTCGTAGCGTTTTACAAGTGATGGGAAGTACTTTCATTAATGTATTTTTTAATGCTCATGTGAAATAAATAACATTCTTTCATTAAAAAACGCTACGAATTAATTCCAACACCTAATATAAAAACATTACCAACAATACCAATTCCTTAATGTCATTATACATAAAATCATTTTTAATTTTATGTTATAATAAATATTTTAAGTTAATAAAATATAAAAATTGGCATTCATTTGCCCTGATTAAAAAAAAATTGTTAGAGAACGATAGAAAAATCCTATCGTTTTGAATATGAAATTTGATTCATGAATTCCCTAATTTGAATCAGATCTTATAGAAATCTTATAGAATAGATAAAATACGATAGGATTCATATCTGATCAATCATAATGCTCATGAAGTTAATGGTAGAAAATGATATAAATTTATAGAAAACGATACAAATTGATAGAAATCCTATCATTTTCAATCGTTCTCTATCAACTTTTTTTACCAGGGTAATGATAGGCTTATTCCTAAATTCTAAACAGAATCGTAAGGCTCGTAATATATTTTCGTACACTTGTAACAACTTATAACTGTTTATAACTTAATGCAATATCTTTACAGACAGTTTCTCTTGCTAGTCGTAAGATTTACAAGAAATCATTAGGTATTTCGTACACATCTTACAATATCTATATAAAGTATATAAAACATCAGTCATGAAGTCTTATATGTCTTACCAAAACAAATTACGATTCTGCTTAGAATTAATCCATTAATATGCTTGAGATATGTTTGAGGTTACATATCATGAAGGTTATATAAATGTCTCGCTCTCAAATCAAAATAATGCATGCGGCAAAATATGCAAATAATGAAAGTGATGTAACATCGAAATTATATGATATAAATTCAGACGAAACCTTAACAGAATGATTAAGTATTTACTTTGTAATTATAATATATTCTTGAAATGTCTCTCTTATATGCAAATGTTTCAAATTAAGAAAAAATATCTACAGAATAAAAAGTTTTGTATATATTTATGAATGTGAATTCCATATATTTAGAATTAAATATTTTAAAAAATCAATGTAATTTTTTTTAGATATTAATATAATCAACCTCTGTATCATGTATGTATTATATTATAGATTTGTCTCATGATTCATTAAACGAGAGAAACTCTTGACTCGATAAGCCAATCAATTGAGATAATAACTTTCATCTTATAATCAGTGAAGAAAGAATACTTTACCTTCTTGCCATTTAGCAACATTCCATTGACTTTTTCAATAGATTTGTTGGCTGCTTCCTCTGTTTCAAAATGAACAAAACCGTAACCCTTTGACGCGCCTGATTCGTCTTGCGTAACCTTGCAACTCAGTATATTACCGAACGCCGAAAACGTATCATACATCGCTTTATTGTCTATGTTTTTATCTAAGTTCTTGATAAATACATTTCCAACGCCTGACTTGCGTAAGGAGGGATCGCGCTGGGACCACATAATCCTGATAGGCCGCCCTTTTATAATGTCGAAGTTCATAGTATCAAGGGCGCGTTCAGCTGAAACATAACATCCGCAAATGTATATTTATGTTAATGTATTGCGTCTTTGTGGAAGTTGAATAACATGTTAAAGATTTGATCGTTATGTTAATCGCGAAGGCGGTTTTTTTATCATTAAATAAATTCATATGTATACACAATTGCTCTGACAACTGTTTAAAGTCTATAAGCTAAAAATACATCTCCAAAAATTACATAAAATTTTAAAATTAAATTACACAGTATATAAGATATATTTGTAGTAGAAAGAAAAATTTCCATTCCAAATAACTTTTGTATATTTGAATACTTCTTGATAAGAATTAATTTCGTGTGTGTGCGCGCGCATGATTTTTATGAACTTATTCTTCCAAGCATAAATATATAAAAAGAATAATCTTGTATTTTTCGATTTATTTATTTATTTTGTAAAATACTTTTTAAATCAAGTTATTGTAAAAATTTGTTTCTTTTAATTAAAATTCATAATTTTTTCTTGATTCTTTCTTGATTTCAGAATTAATACTACAATATTACAATAATATTACAAAATGAGATATATTAATGTTTCTCATAATTCAATTCTTGAATAAAAAATTAGATTACTTTAATCGAAAATTAAGAAAAATATTTAATGTTCGAGTTAATATTTCTATTTTATTTGAGTGTGTAGTTATGAAATACACTTAACGGGTGAACTACTCATTGAGTTTAGTTTCTTACCGTGTGCGTCACAGTGGAATTTTCATTATCGTAAGTGTACAATGATAAAGTATTGTGTAGTGTGTCTAAATAAAATATCCTTATAAGTACTATGTTGAATACATTTTTTCTTTAGGTATATCATTATTCATCTATTTATGTCATTTGAAATTCTATATTAAATATTAATATTTTACAAGCATTTTAAAAAATTATGATAGTTTCAGACACAAATATGACCAATCTGATACTCAACAGGTTTGTTTGTTGTTTTAAATTAAACTAGTACACTCATAAAGTGAAGTAAATATATTATACATATATTTGAAGTTTGCCGAAAGCGAAGAAGTTTTATAAAAAAAAATAAATATACTAAAATTTCAGATATTTTCGATGGATTTGTTTCTTTGACCGCTTTGACCGCGTGTCTTCAAATAATGCGCAACAAAAAAAAAAAAATTAAAGAAAAACAATATTTTCTCTGTCACATGGCAAATGCGCTTAAATGTTAATCATCAATCATCGTTAAGCCCGTGATGGACCGAGAATCGCAAATTGAAGATTAGAATTTAATCAATCAGAACAAAATGGATTAAGATTATTCGATTAAAGTCTAAAGCCTGAAACACAGTTGAATGCACAGACAATCGCGGAATGGGAAATAACAGATTTCAACCTATCATAAGTGTGTACATCAGAATATACAGTACTGATAAATTGAAATTAGGATTGTTACTTTTGACTGATTTCGATATTTCAAAGCTTCAAATTTTTTCAAAGTTTGAAGTTAATTTCGAAACTTCGAAAAATACATTCGTAAGAATGACGAATTTATTCAAGAAATGCTAAAAATATTATAAATAAAAAGAATTAATTTATAATATTTTTAGTATTTCTTGAATAAATTTAATACATATAAATACACATAATTTATATACATATATATACACTAAAAAATGTGATATTCTTAAAAAATTTGCAATATTATATTCTAAAATATTATACACTAATAATTAGACTGGATATGCATGTAAAAAGAAAAGGGATAATGCTTAATAAAAAAAATCTAATTAAGAAAATTAAAAAAAAAATTAAAAATAAATTTATTCTCGAATAAATGAACAAAATATAATAAAATAATATTAATGTTTTAACTTTACTAAGTAAATCTTTCTTAGCATACGATAATTTTAAAAAACATAAAATCCAGACAGAATCGTAAAATCAATGAAAATATTGAACTTACGTATTTTTTAATTTAACAAAGTAATCACAACATTAAAACATTCTATTTCAAATTTTGTCATACATATATAATTTTATAAATATGCACCTATTACGGTAATATTATTATTATATTAAATTAATTATTACTACATTTACACGACTCGATTTACAAAGTTATAACATCGATGTTATGAAACTAGCCAATCATTCCTCTGAAGAATGGAATGACTGTGATTGGCCAATTTCCCAACATCGATGTTAAATCGAGCCGTGTAAACGTAATCCATAATTGTGTTACTTTAATTGTTCAAATTTAATCATTCGATTTTTGAAGATTTTATTTTATTTGATGCTTTAAGCTTCAAAGTTTGAATGTCCAAGCCTTCGAAGCAAATCATCCATTATTCCCTGCGTGCTTTTCAATTGTGTTTCAATCTTAATTCCCCTCTCTTCAACTCACAATCCTCCATGACCTTCATCCTTAAAGGCCATAATACACAGAAGCTTAAACGGTAAAACGTAAGCAATAGCAAATCCAACAGGTTGATATTCTTACTGCTTACATCTTACTATTTAAGTTTTTATGTCGCGTCATGCTCTGCTGGATCCAACAGGGCGCGCGTTGGCGCGACACATGTGAGACATGCAGCAGGTGGCGATTCGCGCGGCGTTACCGACGCCGCGTTATCACTTACCACGTTGACTACCACTGCCACTGCCGCAACCACCACCACCGCTACCACCATCACCAACCACCACCACTATCGTCATTATGAGAATTGCGCAATAATAAAAATAATAACAATGATAACTCACCATCGGCTGGTTGCTGAAAGTTGACATATGCGTAGCCGAGCGAGCGGCGGGTGATCATGTCGCGGCATACGCGAATCGACAGCACAGGTCCAGCAGTCGAGAATTTCTCGAACAGCATCGCCTCGGTGATGTCGGTGTGCAGATTGCCTACATAGAGCGAAGCCATGGGGTAATTGGGTGCTCCAGGATTCATGGCGGCGGCTGTGGTGGCGGTAGATTATCGCAGAGAAAAGAGAGAAACGGGACGGCGTACTTTGGCGTCGCGCGCGACGCTTCAATCGTTTGGCTTCTTCCTTGTCTACCCTCCACGCGCGGTACGGCTTATCCTGCTCCGTCTACAACGCACCGCACCTGCCCGTGTCTCGTCGCTCGCGCGTCCTCGCACACGTTTTCCTCTTCACCTCTCCCGCTTCCACTACGTACGTGCGTGCGTAGGTACTTTTTTTTGCGTGCCTGTGAGTAGATAAATTCCTCCGTCTGTTTCTCCCCGCGAACGAACGTCGCTCACGAATACTCTGGGCTCTCGACTCGGTATTTACTTCCCTTTCTTTTCCTTTATCATCGAGGACACGACGATTTTCGCTTTGTGGTTTTGCGATTTTTTTTCAATACGTTTTTTTTTTCACAATTTTTTTTGCTTTTTTTTGGGTTTTTCTAGGAGAGTTAGTTTCACGAAATGGACATTAGGTTATGTGGCCTATTTCAGGGGAAAAGGAAACGCACACAACAAACGCGCAACGCGAACACAACTCTACCTTTACTGAGGCAAAAAAGCGACGTGCGGCATTCTTGCACGCATTTATATATCCGGTGATCCGCGCAACGATCGCCTACTCCTTCACAAAGTAGTTCCCTCTTCCGTCAAAATGAGAAACGTTTGCCCATGTTGCTATTGGTTAATTTGGAATAAAACTTTTTTATTGGTTAGTCCAATGGAAAAACACTAATAGCGTTTTCCACTGAGAAAATTAGTGCAACACTGAATCCACTTAAATATAAATTATTTTATTTATTTGCTATGTTAATAAATAATAATTTAACTCTTTTAATTGCATTGTTCTTTATTGTCACGATCATGTCATAATGTTAAAAGGCTTAAATTGTTTATTAATGAAAATACGTAAATCAATTTGCATTCAAGTACACTAGTGTTGCACTTCATTAAATTTCTCAATGGAAACGCTGCAAGTTTTAGTGGTTGCGTTCAGCAGAGAAAACTATTCAGTTAGCATTTAGTGATTCTTTAATATGATTCTTGCCTTTAGTTCTTCGTTCGATCTAAGTGTAGAAATCAATTATATTAAAGAATTACTAAGGATAAAATCTCACGGTGCGGAAAAAGGCTGCGAAATAAAAAATGCGTCACTGGCCTAGTTTCCATCGAAGATTTAAATCGGATCAGAATGTAAGAATCAACCAACTACAGTCAAGTATTCTCCTGTTACAATCGAACGACAGGGAAATGCTCGACTGTAGTTGGTTGGTTCTTACATTCTGATCCGATTTAAATTTCCGGTTTAAATGGAAATGGCACCCAAGCGCTAATTGATAGTGTTTTCACTCCGATCAAGTCTAACTTGGGTTGAAGTAATGATGTTTCGTGCTCTCCTATTGGTAGAGCGTGTAACGTCAACCAATAGCGAAGCATTTTCTAACCCAAGTTGGTGCAAACCCGGTCGGGCCGAAAACACTATGAGTTTTCTTTTCTGAATGCAGTCAGTCACAATCATATAATAAAAGTTTGCATAGTATGCTCTAATATGCTCTTGCCTCTTAGTTCGGATCTACAATAGGTGTTTTAAGTCTTAAGCCATAAGAAACTGACCAATATTCTCCTTAAATTTAACTGTAATTGGTCAATTTTTTACGACTAAAAGCTTAAAATACCGAGTAACCCCGGATTTACAATAGATTTTTAAGCCTTAAGCCATGAGGAATGGACGAATCATAATCAATTATTCTCTTCGCATTCAATTGTAATTGGTCAATTTCTTAAAGCTTAAAACACCTATTGTAGATCCGGACTACAGTCAAATGTGAGGAGAATAATTGATTGTGATTCGTCCATTCCTTATGGCTGGGATGGCTAGAAAAATTTATTGTAGATTCGGGATGACAATTGCAAAGCTATTTCTCTGCTAAATGCAACCTGCAATATTACGAACCAAAACAAAATACTTAGAATAAAATTAAAATTATCTGACTGATTGAATTAATCTTCAATCTATGACACATATAGTAGTTTGAATATGGATTTTACATATACATGTTAAAATATATAATTTTAAATATTCACATACACATATGATAACGTACTGTAAAATCTTTTCGTAATTATACTTCAAAACTTTGTATTGAAAATATTAATGATTCTGTACAAAAACTTTATTTAATTTATTTTTATATATATTAATTGTATAGTGTAAAAGTAATTAATTCATTTTAAAATAATTTGAATGACTGTCAAACTTTTTCTAATTGTACTTCAAAAATCTGTTTTATACAAATGATTTTACAAGAAAATTGTCTAATAGGAAATCATTTTATTGATGTCTACCTAAGTTTAAAACAAAAAAAAGAAATTAAATTATGGTTATAAAATTAATTATTGAAAGAAATAAACATTAATCGATGAGTTAATCGATTAAATTAAATGAAGTTGTTCTAAAATTTTGTTTTTTTTCGAGTTGTCAGAAAATCACAATATGACAACTGACAACTATGCACAATACATACGCATGTCGCCATTTAACATTGGATACGTCGATCTGTGAACTACGTGAAGAGTCCATTGAATTTCGTTGCAGTCCCTATAGAAATTGTATCCTCCGAAATGAGCAAGCCAATGAATCGGTTGATCAGTAAATAGCCAATTTTATATTTTACGTCTAATAAAATATCGATACGTTTCTGTTTTTTTATGTGATCGATTGCCAAGTGAGATAATATAGATGATACGAATTCTTACATAATGTATTTTTCGTTCCAGCCGTCGGTTTTAGGAAATGGTACTACAATGCCTGCGGATTTAATCAATTAGGTAATAAAAAGTGATGTTTTACATTGTTAATTAGTTAATTAATCGTATGAAAACGAATGAAATTCTTAACTCTAACCTAACCTTGTTGTTAATATTGTATATTTCCTTGTGTAGAAGCTGATATAACTCGTTTTATTGAACTAATAGAGACAAACGTTTAATACATTTGAAATGTTATCTGTAGTTGCTTCCTTATGTATCTGTATTGGCTAAATTTGTTTTTATAGCAAATTTGATCAGTATTATTCCGACACTAGTTGCAATACATATATATATATATATATGTGCAATTTTGTAAAAAAGTTGACACTAAAGAATGTGATAATAAATCTGTTCTTTTTAGAACTTCTTGTAGTCCATTCTTTCTCTTTTTTTTTTTGTTTTGAAGAAGAGCTGAATCAAGAAGTTCACCTAAATAGCTCTAATATATTTTTAATTATTATTATTATTATCATTAATTTTTCTGTTTAGGTTTAATGAAGAATGATTTAATAAATGATCAACTTCATTCGGATGTAGCAGAAGCATTGAGACGCCTTCCTCAAGAAATTTTAGATCAACGCAATTTCCGTATAATAAGAGCCCTACAGTTGAGTGCTTGTCACAGAGTCTTGCCCAAAGAACAGTGGACTAAGTTCGAAGAGGTCAGTAAATATCACTTACCATTGACTGATCAATATCGCAATTGATCCAAAGTTTTTTTAGCCAAAAGAAGAATTTTTTTTTACAGGATATAGAATATCTTAAGCCATATCTCGATGAAGTCGAAAAAGAGAACGAGGAGAAAGCGAGATGGGAAGAGTCGTAAAATATAATTTAGCTTATGGTTACTATAGTAATGTAACAAAAATTCTCCGTTCTTTAATGCACATTTCGCGGAGAAGAGCTGGTTTGTATATATTAAGATGAATAGAGATTAAATAAATTAAATTTGTTTGTTCAAAACAGTTATAAATATTCAGTGATGCTGTGTATTGATCATGTTATAAACATCCGTTTAATTTCCCAAATGATCATTTCCAAATAATAAACTATGTATCAAATAATAATAAACCAATTTATAATGAAAAAATATCTGTTAAGCCCATGTCACACTGTACATTAAAGGTCAATGATTGCGAATTGAAGATTAGAATTCAACCAATCAGAAACAAAACAAAATGGATTAAAATAAAAGTCTGGTTGAATTCTAATCTCCAATTCTCAATTCTCAATTTCCAATGCATTGTGTGACACGAATTTTAGGAGGAAAAGCCACATTCTGCAATATTGATAGAATATTTATAATATTGTTTAATTATTGTAATGCATATACTTTTTTCTTTAATAGTCAATACGTTCAGTATTTACATTATATTCAATGCATACTGATGTACATTGAGGCATACAATTGATGATAAAGACGTATGTTTAATGGAAATTGTTGATAAAGATGTTTTTTATATAAATATATATATATATATATATATATATATATATATATATAAACGAGGAAAATCATGGAGTCTCATCAATAGATTTTACTGTTCTGCTTGGTAAATCATGTATTTGTATTTTTATTTAGATTAATGTACGATGCTTTTAATATATTATACATTAGTGTGTTCAACCAAATTTGTTATAAATAATTCATAACTCAGTACATGAAGATATTAAATAAATTGCAGATAGACGCAAAAATAATTCTCGATCGAAGATACATGATAATTGGAAAGAAATTGTATTTCATTGTCGATTGTTTTCGCGTTCACATATATGTCTGCAATATATTTCTTATATAAGTGTATATTGAATCACTTGGATGACACATGTGATAACTGAATGATAATTAAACAGTAATAATAATAACGTCGTTAGTATGTTTTATTAAATTGATTAAGAGAAAACAGAAAACATTAAGCGACATAGTGAATTAAACAAAATCAAATTGAAGTAAAACACGAAACAAGTATGTTTAAGATTACAATATTTAAAAATATCTTGATATTCATTTATTATGAAAGTTGGTTTTTTTAAATTTCCAAATGGAAATTCCAAAATACTCGAGAAATTAAAGAAAGCGCAGTTTTATATATTAATTAGATAATTTTAAGCACAAAAAATACTTTAAAGTCAAAAAAATTTTTTAAAGTCATAAAAGTGTTTTTTTGGAAAATTTTATTACGACATAAATTATATTTAAAGGTTGCAATGAGGGTGATTTAAGAAAATGTCTTTCCTTTTTTTAGGGAAAAATTCATCGCAGTCAAATTTTTCAAAGTTCCTGTATGCTATATTTTTATTTTTTAGCATCAAATAATGTATCAAATTTTGCGTTAAAATCATGTCATCGAGCATTTTGCAATTCTGAAATCGATACCTCGAAGTGAGTTAATGCTTTACTCGATTTTTCCTGTAGTATCCATATGGACAAGTCTTGCATCAAAAGTTGAAGAAAATGAGAAAGAAACTGAACGAAAAAAAATGCTCCAATGGAATTCGACTGCCCCATTGAATGTGCCATTGGAGATCATTCATTGATCGTCATTGAGTTACATCATCCCTCACATACGTGCGGCATGCATTTCGCGGGCAAATTGTCGGATCAATATCTCACCCCCACGCGAACCTAAGCTGAGCGGTATCGCATCCGAGAGGAGCGTGCGGCCGCTAAAGTTTCAAGGAAGCCGTCGTGATTGCATCGTCGTCTCGTCAGACGACGGAGAGTGCTGCTGGTGATCCTGCTGGTGATTCCGCTGATCGCTGGTCCTGAACGTCGAGTGTCTTTCTCGAACGCAAGCGAGTTCGTTCCTGCCGGATGAGCCCGCGTGACCAGCAACGTTTCTCCAGCAACGTGCCGAAGAACACGACGCGCGCTGGTCAGCACGAAAAATGATTCGGAGCGTGGTAAATTGAATCATCTTGATAAAATGAATTGTTGAACGCGGCCGCTCGCCTTTTTCCTGAGAAACGCTCCGACCGGTGGAGGGTTCGATCGAGAAATTATGGTCGCGTTGCACCCGGCAATCAGGTCAACAGTTGCTAACGTTTTTTCTGCAAAAATCGAAAGAGATAATTAATTTGTGACACAGTTGTGGCATCTTTCCCTGATTTCTGGTCAAAAATCGACTCCGGATATGTCCATAAGTTAGGCTTAATGAAGGCAATGTGAGGGTTGGAACCCATAGTTCAATGAATCACGGGAGATTTTTACGAGGGCAGCATCCCGAAATTGAGAAGATGTTTTATGAATTTAATGTATGTTTCGAGAGCCTTAACGACGCGGCTATCGGTTTCCACGTGGCTGTATCGAAGATCGAATTACGGTGGATGACTCAGGGGTCGCGTTGTTGCATGAAGTCAATTGGACAGCTTCGATCATTTTCGTCTGTAGTCTCGCTGTCGTGAAATGCGCTGTCTCTCAAGGTGATATTTCAGAAATTTTAGAATATATAATGAAATTAATTTTGAATACAGTATAAATTTTAAATATATTATAAAAAAGTATCGGAGGACAAAGCGCAAGAATAGTTTCGTCAGAACCTCGTGGCGGTAGGAGGGAAAGGGAGAAAGAAATTAGTAGGAGTATAACGATCGAATACTGCTCGCGGGTGCATGCAATACTGCATAAACTGCATTTAGCCGGTACCACCAGCCGTTCGTACTTTAATTTGAAAGGAAAAATGTCACAATTCATAAATTGTTCCAAAATCTCAGATGTTCTTAATACTGAATCGACCAAATTTCTAATTAATTAAATAACAATTTTTTTGTAATTTTTATAAAAAATGTTTAATTATCGTTCTTTTCCAGTTTTCCGAAATGCAAGATAATGATTTATTTCGTTATAGATATAATATAATTTTTTTATATCTTAATGATCTGCGTTCGCAATGCTGGAACTATTTATCCTTATTTATCAAATGTTGGGATAAATAATACTCGCGAGCATTGTGAGCGCCAAGTGGAACGCACTATCTATCACGCCTAATCTATCAGAAAATACGAAATCATACTTCTTTTATTTAAATAATTAACACATTTTTGTTTGTCATTGAGAAATTTTATTTTATTTTTTGTTTGTTCTTTTTCAAAGAGATACAAAGGAAAAGATGATAATAAGTGAAGCCTTTTAAAGTTCTATTTAAAATTCTGTTATAAAATATTAACATTATTTTTACAAAAGATTTTTAACTTGTGTTTAGATAGGTAAGTTGTGAAACAGTTGCCTATCAAAATCTCGTTAAATCTCGATAAATAAAAGGTTGCCGTCATGACTGATGCAACAACCTTTTTGTTGACAATTGATGTTTATTACGAAGTGTACCAAAGATTTTTATCTGATTTTCAATGTCAAGTTTAACGAAGTTAAACGAAGTTTTAAGTTCGTAAGTAACGAGTCTATACTTTAAATAGTATTATTTTTTTTATTTTGAACAAGTAAGAGAGCTGAAATAATTGTATTTTTGCTGAAAAATATAACTAAATCTAAATTTTGTCAGTGTTTTTCATATTGCCTTCTAACAAATAAGTAACGTGGGATTTTTAACGATAAACGTCTTTTGTTAATGTGCAGGACTACATTATTACCGTTTTCTCTAAAAAAAAAAAATTGATAAAAAATTGAAAAAACAAATTTTTTTATTATCAAGTTATTAATTCAAAATATTAAATTTTACGGTTATCAAATTCTATAATAGATTTGAAGTTTATATTTCAGGTAAACGCAAGAACCTATTGTGAAAACTGAACCACCTATAGAAATTTATATATATTTATACACACACACACACACACACACACACGCGCGCGCACGTATATATCATCTATAATACATCTTGAAATAATCGATTTGTGTGATTTGCAGATGCGGGGAATACAGCGACCGGCGTATTTCCACACGAGGAAAGCGCTGATAGAGGAGCATCAAGAAGACACGAAGATCGCGCGTTACAATCTCGATCTGAGGAAGAGCACGATCGTTACTAGAATCAGCCAGTAACCTTCCTCGTTTCTTCGAGTTATATTAGCTCGACACAGTTGTGCATCAGTCACGTATGATCACGTGTGATGAAATCACGATGTTAGATAAATCAGGTGCTGCGCCAAAACACTACCTCTGCTACATGTACAAAACTACTGAAGAATTGATCGTATTAGGGCTACAATGAAAAATATATATAGATACATTATTATATTATAAAAGAATTATATATATATATATATATATATATATACATTCATCCAAGTATATATAGAAAGGATATATTCTGATGGATAAGCGTTTACACACAGTATTGATATAAAGTTCTGTATCAGAAAAGACTCTTCCTTGCTACGAGGTCCTTAGTCGATTGACATTATTTGTTATGAAAGTTTAGGAAAAAAAAAACGAGAGAGAATGATAATTTATGCCTATCAATTTTTTGATGGATACGCACGTGTAGTAGGTGGATAATTGCATAGAAGCATACACACGCAACAAACACGCATTGAAAGCTCAAGCAGAATAGATTTAAGTTAAAAGCGAGAACGATGAGTATACCATACGATGAGAACTTAATCTGGATAGTAGTGATCGGCTTTATAGTGGCGTTTGTATTGGCGTTCGGTATCGGCGCCAATGATGTCGCCAACAGCTTCGGGACGAGCGTCGGCGCCGGGGTGCTTACGATATTTCAAGCTTGTGCCCTGGCGACCGTCTTTGAGATCGCTGGTGCCGTTTTGATAGGATACAAGGCAGGTATCGAAGCAATGTCGGTTGTTGAATTTTTATAAATAAAAATGTTATATAATATTGTATAAATCATCCTGGCGAAAACTTTTCTTAGAATTTTTCATATAATTTTTTTCAGAATTTCTATACAAATTTTAGAATTTTTTAATATTTTTCTAATTTTACAATTTTTTTAGAAAAATTTTCAGACCTTTTTTTATACAAATTGAAACAGTTCAAGAAGACTGAAAAAGTCTACATCTTTTTAAAAAATTTTTTTATATGTGAATTCTAAAATATTCCAAGATTTCTCTTTATAATTTTAAAAGGAAAACTTTAAAATCTGAAGAGAGATTTAAGATATTTTTTCAGAAATCTTTACATAAATTTGAAATATGACAAATTTTTCAAAATATTATGAGATATATGAATTTTTTCTCCAGGGCAAAGAAATAATATATAGTATATATTTTTCAAAACTTTCAATTTTGTTTGCTTTGTCTATGAAGGCAAAATTTATAGAGCAACCCGGTAGAAAGTTCGACTTTGGAAAATTGTTCTCACTTGACTATTTATTCCTCCGCTACAGGTCTCCGATACAATGCGCAAGGGTATACTGGACGTCTCATTGTACGAAGGCCATGAAAAGGAGTTGATGCTAGGAGCGTTATCCAGTCTAGCCGGGTCCGGTATCTGGCTACTGCTGGCTACCGCATTACGACTTCCAATTTCCGGTACGCATTCCATTGTTGGTGCTACAGTTGGATTTTCGCTCGTGTGCCGGGGTACCGCCGGGGTTAGTAGCACCACGACGCGTTGCGATTGCGTTACATAACGTAGCTCATGAAGTAATTTAACCATATTCTTGTTGTAGGTAAAATGGATAGCTCTCGGTAACATAGCAGCGTCTTGGTTTGCCAGCCCCGTACTCAGCGGGATCGTGTCCGTCAGTATCTTTTGGATAATAAGAAAAACCGTGCTCCAATCTAACAAACCGTTTGAACAAGGTCTTCATATTCTTCCTGTAGCATACGGTTTGACCGTTGCTGTCAATATTATGTCAATTGCACTTGACGGACCTAAACGTAAGTATTTTGAAAAAATTAAATACATTAACTTACCCTAAGATTCTAAATATTTTCAAGAGAATAAAAGGAAGAAAAAATAATGCAACAATTCATTATTTTGAATTTTTCATCTTTTTATTCAAGATGTCTTTTTTAAATTTGTTAGTACTGATGATGGACAAGATGCCGTGGTGGATCAACTTGATAATCGCGATACTGGCAGGCACATTTACCGCGTTAATTGTGTACGTGTACGTAGTACCACGGCAGAGAGCGAGAATACTATTAGCATCGAACGGCAGTGACGAGAAGGCTTCAGCAACGACGGCGACGAATTTTGGCCTCTGCCAAGAGAACAACGAGACGACGGCGTTGTCGGTGATCTCGGAGGCTCCCTGTGGCAGCAGCAACGGCAACGCTAAAGCCGACCTGGCTCCGAAGTTGCGTGGTAATAGCAGCGAGAGCCCATTACTGATGGTCGCTCAAGCAGAGGTGGAGAACGCGCAGATGGACGGAATAGCAGATGACGAAGCGCAACCGGAAGTATCGAGATTGTTCGCCTTTCTGCAAATTCTCACTGCGATGTTCGGCAGCTTTGCACATGGTGGCAACGATGTTAGTAACGCGATCGGGCCGCTAATCGGGCTCTGGGCGGTATATGCAGAGGGCTCGGCCCGACAGGAGGCCGAAACACCCATACTTATACTGTTGTACGGCGGCCTAGGTATTTCTACGGGATTATGGGTGTGGGGACGCAGGGTGATACAGACGCTGGGCCAGGATCTGGTACGCATTACTCCCACGACCGGGTTCACTATAGAGGTAAACGAACGATTGGAGCTGATTATTTTCGGAGAATTCTGCGAAAAACAGAATTAAACCTTTTAGTTCCTGATTTTTATTGTATATTGTATACTTGAGTACAAAAATAAATTTATAACATGAGTTTTAGGATAATAATAAGAATTAATAGATATTATAGACTTGAAAAAATTAATAATATTTCATTTTCCTCTATTTCTTTGCTACATGTATTCATAATTGACAAGGTCGATTTCCTGTTTGATTTCAGATATTAAGCCTTTCTCTTTGTTGATTGAACTATGTTTATTAATCGACATGAAATTCTTGACTATAGGTGGGTGCCGCGGTGACAGTTCTGTTGGCAAGTAAAATTGGTCTACCTGTGTCAACGACGCACTGTAAAGTGGGATCAGTGGTGTGCGTAGGATGGGCCTCGCGTGGTGGCGAGGGGGTGTCGTGGAAGCTGTTTCGCAATATCGCGTTTGCATGGCTGATCACCGTGCCGATGGCCGGATGTCTGTCTGCCGGTTGCATGGCCATTTTCCGCGAAATAATTAGTTTGTGATCTTTTACAGTTGCAAACTACTCAAGCGCTTTAGACGCAGAATACCATCCAAATACTGCTGTTGTCAATAAGTTCTGAACAAATAAATGGTCAAACGAAGAAATTTTCACCCGCTTTGTTGCTCACTTTCTTTCAAAGTTTAAGTTTGAATTTAAGTTTAAATTTATTCAAATTAAGTATGTCGAGAAACAGATCCACCATAGATTTATGATTTTTTTGGTAAAGGAATCGACTACAGTAATACAGCCTCGGTAAACATTTTTATTATAATTCTTTTTAATTGTATGTCTCTTAATTTTTTAATCCTATTTTATTTAAAAATGTACTTGTGTTTCTTTTCTTAGATACTATATTATCATTTATATCTTATCTTTGTTTTAATTTTATATTTTTTTAAATTTATGAATCTATCCTGTGACTGAACTAGTTATAGTTATAATACTCGTTGTATTTAAAATATAAAAAATAAATATATTATAAATACATTAATATTTGAAATTTGGTGAAAGATAGTTTTAGTACACTTTAGTGCAGTACGAAGGACAGGTACTATTTTTTCGTTTTTAATATTATTGCTATACGTACGCTATTCTTATATGATTTAGTTCTTCTATTGTTTTTAAGTTTGCTTGTTTGTTTTATTATTTAGTTAATTTATTTAACGTGAGTGAATTAATAAGTAATCTTCAATTTGTATTTTTTTTTTGCTTTTAATTGTGTGATTTTGTATATTGTATCAATATGATATGTCTTATTTTCTATTGCTATATAATTTCTTGTTCTATAATTTCCGAAGAAAATTCATAAAATCTGAAAAAATTAAGATATTTTTTCGGAAATCTTTATACATTTAAAATATCAAATTTTTTAAAAATATGATAGAGAGAGAAAGAGAGAGAGAGAGAGAGACAGAATTCTTTTCATCAAGATTAATTAAATCGATAGGCAATCGCGTTGTTATAGAGACACGTTTAAACAGAACCTCTTAAAATCAGCCTACAACTTACAAGTAGATCGACATGTCAACGTTCCAGTCAAAGAGTCATTCTTAGTTTCGATGTAATATTTCATCATTGTTATGGCAAATTTACCCTTTTTACCGGGATTTACTTTTCGAGACATTACCGTAAGTATCCGAATAATTATATTTGATCTTTCTCTCTATTTTCACGTCATCAAGAGAATTATGTAATTGGAAGAATTGTATCGGCTATAATTGATTTCATATTTCTGCGCGAGGGAGTAGTTTTCCAAATTAGTGCTTTGAGAACTAATCAGGACATATTGAACTCCATCATTTTATAAGGTCGAGGATTACAAATTGCCGCACAAACTCGATGTTTTAAATGGCTTCCCTATGGTACGCGATACCAATTACGGCATCGGAAGGAGATTAACCGACGCAGCATCCATTCGATATGCTGAAGGTTTAGATCCTGTGGAGTGAGTAACTGCGAACTTATTCAAAAACTACATATCGTATTTATACCAATTATATTTGTTCTATAAAACTATACAATATAATATGTGTATACAACTTAATTAAAATGATTATTAAAAGAGTATTCAAAAATTATTAAAGATAATTAAGGTAACTATTTTGTAATTCTGAATTTAATTTGTCAAATTTCATATATAAAATCTATTATTACAATCATTGGTTTTCCAATTTATTAAGGGATAATAAAAATAGTTAATATTAATGTAATATGGTGTAAATTATTATCATTTTATGGAAAATAGCGTAAAGCAAGTGTGTTATGCATTAAATATATCATGTGTATATTAATATTATTTAATCGCGATTAAAATAATTATCTGGCTTTAATTTTTATTGTTATTAACAGATATGATATATCGTCGATTTATGGTCCGGTGTCTTGCTATGTATACCGGCAATTTGTGCCGCATTACGCGGTGTTCGCACAGAAGTGTCTTTGCTTTAAAGCTTTCTTCCGCCAAGGAGTCTTCAACTCCCCGGACGAACATTACCGCGTTCGTCATGTAGACATCATCTATTACTTAGAAGATGATACACTCTGTGTGATAGAGCCCGTGGTGAAGAACGCTGGTTTTCAGCAGGGTACGCTGGTGAAACGCGACAAGATTCCGAAGAATATAAAGGGAGATCTGTTCATCTGGAAGGATTTCAACGTCGGGATTGATATTTGTACGTTATTGATGATTAACTCTCTTGTCAATATCCAGATTTCCCTTTTCCGTTCAATACTCCGGTACTGAACTATGTAAACTCTCCAATTACAGCAGTGTAGAGTGAGCTTCAAGATCGATTAGGATTTAATGCTATCCGGATATCCGTTTATCCGAATAAATGTGATGCTTCAAATTCGGATTATCCGGAGATTCGAATTTTCTAAGATATCTGAATCTGAGATTCGAATAATAAAAGTCGAACCCAGATCCGGTTCCCAGATTCGGTTCCGGATTCGTAGCAAACTTATAGCGAATTCAGTTGGATGCATTAGTGCAGACTGAATGTATATTAAAGTTATTATATTATACACTTATTTTAATCTGAGTGTAAAAGTGAAATACAAATATTTCTCTTATTGCCTTGTACATCTTTGTTATTACTATTTTAAGATTGTGAGCCTATTTTAAACATTTATATTTATAAACAGTATTAAATCTCATTAGATGTATATATGAGAAACACAATCTATATAGAAATGCCTTAAATGGTCTAGTTGGATTTTAAATGCTTATATAATTCTGTGTAAATCTATATTTATATTTTTCAATTTTATTTTTCTTCAATTATATATGTGAATCAAAATTCAATTTTTATTTAAAAAGTAACTTACGTTAAAATTCATTAAATCGATGTTTTCTTTCTTTCTGAATATGGATTTAAATCTGAATTCAAATTCAAATCCACGGATCCGAATAATTCGGGTATCCAGGTTACCCGAATAATACGATTTTGAGTTCTCGAATCGGAATCGATTTCATATCCGAATACTTAGCCCAATGCTATTTCATTTGCGTTTGTTAAAAGTTTTAAGTGCTTTAAGTCTTGCTTAAAATCAAAGTAACATTGATACAACTAGGTCTTCCCAGTGTGAGAAATAACAGTGGAATCGACGTCAATTCCATTGTTATTTCTCACATTAAAACTACCTTTCCCCCCTCCAGGTACTCGACAGCTATAAGTTGACGAATGGACAGAGATTTTCCTCCTCTAGAAGTTTTCTGAAATTTTCTTCGTCTTAACAGACGAATCTGTTGCTGGATTCAAAATCTCGCTACAAATACTTTGAAGCATTTGATGGATCAATTAAAAGAAAGAATTTTACAAACTGATCAGTTAAAAAAGCGTTTGTTTCAAAGCGTTTGCAGCCACGTGTTGACCGTACCTGTATAGCGTGATTTCTCGCATGAGATCTTCACGTGCGACGTTCAACTTTCTTCTACATGTGAAATTTATATTATTATATTTTTTTTTTGAAACTCTTTTTGACTGCTTTTCTATTAATTATTTACGATTGTGATTATGGAACAAATGAAGGAGTTATCAGCAAATAAATTTGTAAGGTGAGCCATTTCAATGATTTGTTTTTTAGCATTGATGCATTTTGATATGAGATTCTTGAAGTTTCATCTCGAAATAATATTTTCGAGATAATTACCTTGGTGAAAATTTTTTTCAGAATTTTTTATATAAATTTTAGAATTTTTATATATAATTTTTCAGAATTTCTCTATATTTTATGATTTTCTTACATTTTTTATACGAATTGGAACATTTCTCGGAAATCTCCATCTTTTCTCAGAATTTATCATGTTAATTATGAGATATTGTAAGATTTTTAAAAATTTTTGTATAATTTCTGATGAAATGTTATAAAACTTCTAAAAAATTTTAAAATACTTTTTAAAAATTATGGCATGAGAAATTCTAGAATATTTCAGAATTCATTAGTACGAAAAAATCTGAGAGAAGATGTAAACTTTCCGAATATTTCTGAGTATTTCTGAAAAATGTTACAATTCGTATGAAAATGATGAAAAAAATTTTCACCAAGATATATATCTTTATTTGTAACTATCTATTTCAAAGAATTTATAGAAACATGAATGATTTTTGTACATCTTTAAAAAATTTCAGATTGACGGCCAAAGAAAAATTCAGTTATTTAATGTTGAGTGACGAATCTGATTGTACCGTAAATAATATCGGAACGGAAGAATTGATTCTAGTGCCACGAGAGCAATTCGGAATAATCCAATATGAATATGAAGTTCATATGGATACATATGAAGAAACAAGCTTAAAAAACGAAGAGATACTTCAACTATATTCTCAACTATGTTTTTACTATTTATAGCTATTTTTCTGTATCCGTGCTTTTTTATATCTTTTCATATGCCTGTATGAATGATTCTTTGTATCTCTTTATGTATCTTTATACTTCTTTATATATCATGTTTTGGCTTAAAATTGTTTTTAGAATTTCTATGAAATAATGGAAGCATTATAATAAAAATTATGCATAAAATGAAAATATATTGTAAATAAAGTAAGAATTAAAAATATATATAATTTTGAAATTTTACACACGCACGCACGCACGCACGCACGCACGCACGCACGTACAAGTAGTGTATAGTTGACTATAAGGATAAGAAATAGGAAGAATTAGCAAATAAGAATGTGTGAAAGGTATGAATGAATGAATGAGTTAAACGAGAATTGTAAACCAAGTCCCCTTCTTGGCATGTAAATACACTGAGCGAATAAATATTCTATTCTATTCTACATACATATATTATATACACATCCGATATCCTTATGCATTTTTTAATAATAGGCTTTTTTTCTTTGAAATATGTTTTTAATCATCAAATGAAGCCTCAGAATTTCTTTCAAATCCAAAGAAATTCCAAAGCACTTTATGCGTATGTGTACGCATATACATGTTCAAAATGTAATATTACTATTAAAATACCAAACGTTAAATCCTTATAACTATTAAAATATAAATACACACATTCATATGTGTATATTTATATTTTATTAGATCGAACGTACAAATTAATGATCTTTAATTAAATGAAACATATTTCTTCTAGGTATCTATGGCGTGGTTTATCACATCGTCGATTGTGACCCGTTCACCAGAGAGTTCCTGACGAGTCAAGGTATTGATGTCGGTGAAAAGGAAAATCTTCCTGCGGATCCTTACACTGAAAGGCGCGATGCCATGTGCAAGACATCAACAAGGATCACACGAATGGTGAGCGACGATTCCAGGCGACGCTTTCTCGAATATGATGGTATGGTGCTGTCTTTTGATGCAACATGGAATGAAGATCGTTATCGGGTGATGTATTTCCTAATGGATGACACTGTGGCGATCCGAGAGATTCATAAACCCAATGATGGCAAGGATCCTGTGGCGATGTTGCTGAAGCGAATGCGTGTGCCTAAGAACTGGCAGAATTTGTCTTGGCATCCGAGTATCTACATGGAATATAGAGATCCCGAAATCGTAGAATACTATACACCGCGAGATTTTAGAGTAAGGCCATTTCGGCTTATTTTAGCCTCATATATTTTGTTGTAGATGCAATATTGTATTTTAAATAAATAATATGAAATAAATAAGACTGTAATTAGATTATAAAATCCACCTATTTCATGTTTGATTATAAAATGCAATCTTAAAAATTATCTGAAAGGTAATCCAAGCAAAAATCCATAGATCAACAAAACGAGCTTCTCTTTTACATTTCAAAATAATGCTAAATTTCAAAATTAAATTTGTAAATTGATAAAATTAAAAATTTTAATATCGACGATTTCAAGACGCAGCACAATCAAATAAATAAATTCAGTAAAATATATATTTACATGTTTCTCTAGAGTAAATAAAAGCAAATGAATTATTTTGTTATTATTTTGTTTTTAGGTAGGCGAAACGATCCCCCTAATCGGACGATGCTTCCTACTGTATGACTGCGATGCTTTCACGCGCAAATATTATTCCGACATGCTAGGTACACCGCAACCGGACGCGATTCCGATCCCCACAAAAGTGGAAAGGCCAGCACCGAAGTACGAGATACCACCGCACATAATGTTCGGCAGTCCCGAGGATACGTACGCTAGCTGTTTGTCGTTTATATCAAAGCCACCCAAGAAGAATGTCATTCGTCAGCTGACAAACTTCCCGAAGAAGCTGCGCTATTCCGCTCAAATGGATGCGATACACCCAGAGGATGAGGGCCGTGATTTCATGTTGGAGTATAACCTAAGTGATGGTACCATTAAAATCATTGAAATCGAGAAGCCAAATTCTGGTCGACGTGAGGGCTGCTTCCTAAGATCCAGTTTGATTCCGAAGTCGTGCACAGAAAGCGATAATCCGGAGTACTATACGCCGCAGGATCTTTTCATTGGCGCGCGTATCAACGTGTTTAATCATCGCTTTATCATTACTGGCACTGATCTATTCGTGTATCGCTATATTGATGCAAATCGCGACAAATTTTGCCAGAAAGTCCTGGAGAATCTGCGCAATTATTTTCTACATCAGGGTATGCTACAGGACGACGTGGACGCTGAAGCTAAAAAGATACAAATGCTGGGAGATGAACAAAAACTTTTCGCGACTAATGTAGCCGCGAAAAACATCGAGGATAATATTAGTACAGGCAAATGCATGAACGAAGAATTTGATATGACTGGTTATAAAGAATTGACAACGGCTTAATTAATTAATTAATGCATAAATGGATTTATCGGCGTTTTCAATACCGATGCTTCAACCTATGAGGTTCGCTAATAAATTTTACAAACAATTCTTTTCGTTCTTTATAAAAATAGCACTGCCTTATATACAGAGTAATACTGAATAATGTTGACAAAAATTGTTTCCTTGAAACAAATTCAAATTTCTCTTTAATCGAAAGCAAAACGTCGAATTATCAAGTTTTTGAGTTAATATGAAATCAAATAAAACATTTATTTAAAATTGGGCTTTATTTTTAATTAAATATAAATTTTGTAAATTTAAAAATTGATTTTGAATATAAAAAAATCGATTTAAGACAAAAAATTAATTATAAAAAAGAACATCTATTTAGTACCATTATAATACTTAGAGTCTGTTTCCACATATTGATCAAGGAATATGAATTCGTTTACATTATTTAGTACTACTCACAATATAACGTTGCCATCATTGCAAAGAATGTTATTATCTAATGAAAAAACAGAGAACAGAGATGCGTTTAACAATAAGAATCATATCTCATGAAATGTCATCAAATGGTACAATAATAATGATCGTCGTAATCGTGTACATTACAGTAGATTAATTGTAATATTATTTCACTTTTCGTTATATTATTTTCAACTCATTTCTCTGTAGTCCATGAATAATATAATAATAGATGATATATTCGCAATACAGATATAGAATACGCGCTAAAATAAACGCCAATAATTTTCTGTATAATTCATTTTGTGAAGCATGATGGTTATAAATACAACTGAGGACGTTGTAACAAGCCCCTGCACCTTATTAACAATTAAGGGGGAATTCGACCCTTCTGTCGAGCTGCAGGCACCAGATTGAATGTTCATTGGTATTTAAAACGATACATAACCAATCCAAATGACACTTGTTTATAATATAATGTTCTTGTATAGATTTTTTCATTTTCAACAAAAGTTTAAGCATTTTACAAGGATTAGTCCACATATTACAGTTTTTTATTTTTTTCTTCTATACCGCGTTTTCTTTCTTTCCCTCTCCCCCTCTTCTCCCCTTTTCCTCTTTATTCCTGTCTTCTGTCCTGTTTTATGATTTGTACGTTTAAGAAACACCTTTCGATGAATAGCACGCAACACCACACTATATATACTTTATAATCGTCAGGGAGTTAATCAAATATCCTTCGAAGTAGTGCATTATCCTTCTGCTAAGGAGTTTCTCTTTCTCTTTCTCTTCTCGTCCTTTTCCTCAAAAGTTGCGGTTATATATTATTTTACGATGATGTCGACGCGATGCTAGTGTTATCTGATTATCGGATTAATCATTTTAACGAAAGAACACGGCCGAGGTCAACAACAAATGTTCGATCACAGGAAATCAGAAGAAGCCCATCGTGGATCCGGGAAAGCAAAGATAAATTGTAGGACGTGATTATTAGTCGTAGCGTGCTTCCTTTACATCGATTACTCTCGTTAACAGCATTACGTCTCTCCAATATTAAGCGCTACTGGCGCGAACCTCCTCTACCACTACGACCACCACGCTCCTGCAACAAAATAATATATAATAATCATTAAATGATCGTAAGCGAATTCTGTTTGAAGATTTCATAGTGCAGATCGAAGAAAATTCAATAGAATCTATCTACCTTGCGCTGATGCAGATGAGGCTGATGACCATGCTGATGGTGGTCTCTGGACATATCTGAGACATGTCCTCTATTTCTATGATTAGAGGAAGAATGATGATGTTGTATAGGATTGTTTGGGGCTTTACGCTGATCTTCTTCGGCTTGCCGGCGCTCGTAATGTCCGAAGTCATCGAAGATGCTCGTAGAATGACGATAAGTATGCAGGATACGCAATACTGTGACACCTTTCGCATGCGGGACCTCTTGTGCGTCTCGCGAGTTGGTCACCGGTTTATTCTCATTGTTCTCAAGCTTAATGTGTCGCAGTTGCACATTAGGAACATCCTTCACGTATATCCAACGGACGCGAAACTGACCCTTCCACTTATCCTGAGACCAGACACTACTGTTGCTCTGATAGTCAACAGGAGAGACCATCTGCGCCATGCCGCAGAAATGACCGGATCCATTTACAGAGAAAAACAAATAAAGGGGCGCACCTTCGCGACTCGCCTCCCGGTAAGCCTGGTCCAGCCGTTTGTTACCATGCTCCGTGCTGCACCAAATTTCATACTTGATGGACCGATGGATGTCGTCTTCCGAGTAAGATTTGATCACGAAAAACCTCGCGCCAGGCGCGGCTTGATCAAACTCCACGGGATTGTAATCGTTCTTTACTTTCAGTTCATCGAGAACTGGATGTGACTGGGCAAGTTGTTGTTGCTGTTGTTGTTGTTGTTGTTGCTGCTGCTGTTGTTGCTGCTGCTGCTGTTGATGCTGCTGTTGCTGCACTTGCTGATGTTGTTGTTGCTGATGATGGTGTTGATGCGATTGTTGATGCTGCTGCGATTGCGGCGGCATATGGATTTGCGTCTGTGATTGTGGTTGCGGGATCGGTGGGGTTGCCGTTGCGGATGGCTGTCTGTTCCAACATGGCTGTGGGGGCTGCTGTGGTCGTTGCTGCCTCTGGACAGGCGGCGGTGGCGGCGGAATCGGCGGTTGCACCTGCGGCGGCGGGAGCGCCGTAGGCGGCGGCGGTGCGGAAGACTTGCCCTCGCCCCACGTCCCGATGTCCATATTGTGCTTACCCGGCACGATAGGCGGTGGCGGCATGCCCGCCTTTTTTTTCATTCCTTGCGAGGACGAGAGTGGCGGCACCGGTTTCGCCGGCTGGCTCGCCACACTCGCCCACGTTATCTTTCTCGGTTCCTTCGGCTCAGGCTTAATCTGTTGCGCCGTAGCCTGTTGCGGATGTTGCTGATCTTGCCGTGGCAACTCACCGCCACCACTGCCGCCGATTGACAGACCCTGCACGCCCTGCTCGATGGTCTTGATCTCGCCGGTACCGCTCGCCGCCGGATTAACATAGCTCTCGTTGCCGCGCGGCGGTTGATAGTAATCCTCATACTTGGTCCTCCTTGGTGTACCCCATGTATTGAAGTCGCCGTTGCCATGGAAGTAGTTGAACGGCGGCTGGCCGAACGCGCTGAAACCACCGCCGGCTGCCGACGCCGAGAACATGCCATCCATACTGTATGCATCGTGGCTTATTTGACCACCATAACCGGACAGAAAGGTGACTGGATCGGTACCATTCGACCAGGTGCCATCGCCGGCGCCGAAGGTCTGATAAGGGAACGAGGTACCGGCGTAGTACGGGCTGTACGGATCGCCGGTGCCGATCGGATAACTCGAGTGATGCTGAGCATTGTTGCCGCCCCGCCACGAGTCGAAACCAGTGTCCTCGCCAGCGGCATGCTCCGTTTGCTGTTGCTGCTGGTGTTCCTTAGGACCATTGCTCACTGTCCGAAACAGAACTGCATTTACTCAATGTTCAAATGTATATGTAGCAATTAGGCACACGTGATAAGACAGCAGCCAAAATATTGCTTATTCCTCAAATAGATTGTTAATATTATTAATTTCAAGACGGTTTCTGAAGTAAATATAAACTCGTATTGTAGATACTAGAACAGTACTATGATTTATAGTTTCTTTATTGTTACCTTACATTGAAGTTACATCATACAGATAATAAATTAACAAGAAACAAGTACATCCAATATGTATAACTCGATAGTTAGTTATATAAGTTGAAAGATTTGAAATATAATAATAAAAAAAGGATCAACATTGTTGTATTCTAGAGATTGAGAGATTCATATTATATAGCGCACGAGAAAATCTTTTAATTTCATTCTGGAGAACATTCTGCCAGGTCAATTTCTTCATTACGCAGGCAACAAGATCTATTCTTCAGCTATATCACAAACCTCACACGTTCAATGTATACACAACTACA
Source organism: Acromyrmex echinatior (assembly GCF_024713525.1). Classification (NCBI taxonomy): domain Eukaryota; kingdom Metazoa; phylum Arthropoda; class Insecta; order Hymenoptera; family Formicidae; genus Acromyrmex; species Acromyrmex echinatior. The sequence goes on along the minus strand of NC_141854.1, from coordinate 17,327,281 downwards.
TTTCTCCGAGCATCCGAATGATTAACGTAGTATTATCCTCCAATAAAAGAGTTTGCTCTTCGCTGTTCTCAATTCAACTCGCGCGCTTCCTCTACGAGAACTCTAGTGACGAGTGATGACGAGTAAGTAACAGCGAGGAGAAAGATCGTCGGGCTACGAGTTTCTGGCGTGGGTTACTCACCTTGGTTGCCGGTTTGTCCTTTCATCCGCTGCATACCGTTGCATGAAAAAACATACAAAATTTAGAGAAGTGCCAACCCTCGGCAGCGTAACGGTAGCAGGGGGGGAGGCAACGAGGAAGGGAGGTATGTGTCAGTTGTCCTGCCGCGATAGAGCGGCAACGGCAACAGCAACGGCGCGACACGACACGGCACGGCACGGCACAGCACAGCGCGGCGCGGTACGGCACAGCGCGCGGTGCGGCGCGGCGCGTATCGCGTATCGCGTCAACACAACACACTGACCTGGTTTGAGACAGCGCCTGCCAATCCGCTTGACATAACCTGCGACTCGCGCGGCTGCCTCGCGTGTCTTCGTCGTCGTCGTCGTCGGCGGCGGGCGTCGAACGACGGCGGCGGCGGTGACGGCGGCGATCGTATCGGAGGGGGACGAGCTAGGTATCTTAGGATAGACTAGGCGGTCGAATCAAAGGGTGCACCGGCTGGGACGACCGCGAGCGCGATTGCATCCAGTGACTCGTCTGCTTCTTTCTCTCTCTCTCTCTCTTTCTCGCTTCTTTCTCTCTCTCTCTCTCTCTTTCTCTCACTCTCCCTTTCTCTCGTTCGCTTGCTGATTCGTTTCCTCGCGGTGGAACTCGGCTGCTTCGCAGTTTGCACACCCGGGTTGTTTCACGCACGGCGTCCGCGATTTCGTTCTCTCTTTCTCTCTCTCTCTTTCTCTATCGCGATTCCCGCTGTTCCTCCGCGCGCGCGCGTGCGTTCGCCCGACGTGGCCGTAGTCTTGTCGAGCGTGAACCAACGTGAGCAGACCGAGCCTGACCGCGCACCAAATGTCCCCGGCCCGCTCGGAAGTCTTTGACAGAGCAATTCGCTGTTGCGTATCCCACTTACGACACAACGGCCACCACGAATAACCGAAGTCTCCGAAGGGATTCCTCGGCTTCGAGTAATAACTACGTGACGTGCACTGACCTCCCGTGTTCACTTGCAGGCGCGCCAACCCGCGCTCTCCAACGAATGTCACCAGGTCCTCCAAAGCAGACTTCGAAAAATCTGTCGTGCGTGGTGAGAATCGTCTCCCTTAATTATGTGCCTTCAGCCATTCCTTTTAAAACTTGACTTATAGCCTTGTCTCGTTTTAAATAAGAAAATAATATTTATTTCAAGAACAAAAACACATCACACACATGGAGCGTCTGATCTATAGCGTGAAATTAGCTGCAGTGATAAAGAACCGTCTTCGAATATATCCTTCTCTTTCCTTTTAAGGTGATGTCATATATATCATCTCTCTTGTTGTGATATAATATATCGTATTTAAATAATATTTAATCATCATAATTTTGTATTGCATTAGTATAATAGTACGTTTATTTTTACCAAGGTTAACTTTAATTTAACTCACTTTTTATTTTTTTCCATTTACCGGTATTTATAATTCCGTTCTTAAGATTGCTTAAGTAATGTCTTAAAATGCTAATAGCTGTAACTAATTATAAAAAATATCTTAAGATTGTAGATGGATAAGAACGGATTATGAATTAGACCTAAGAATTAAAATAATATAAACAGTAAATTAAACTGAGATTAAAGTTAATCTATGTTGGTAGAAATAAACAATAATATTATAGATAAATCCTAAACGTAGATAACGAAAAAAAAAATTTATGATAAATCTTTAGAAATTGTAAAATTTAAATTTCGGTTTGTGCTACTTTTTATCGATTGTATTCTTCTGTTACTTCGTCTATTTTTAAGAAATAAAATTCTTGCATTTGTAATCTCAGACATAGTTTAAAAAATTTTCAAAATTGCAATTCTTGGAATTTTATTTATAATTAATTAATGTTCCCTTTTATCTAATCATGCTTAGCAATTTATTGATTTTTTAAAGTATACAGATTTTTCACTTTTTTTAGAGTTCTAGGAAGTTTTAAAATTTTGGTTGGTACTATTTTTAACCTCGATTACATTTCTATACTTATTTTAGAATTTAGCAGCTTTAAATTATTGGAAAATTTCTCGTTATCAACGATTATCAACGATTACAGCACAATTGATCACATGTATTTTAATTAACAATTTTTTATCAAATGTGATCACATCTAATTCCGTATGTCAAAATGGAAAAAAGAAAATATGAATAATTATCAACAGCGAAAAATTTTCCAATAATTTAAACCACTTGACCTCTATATAAGTATAGGAGCGTAATTAGAAGTTAAAAGATAGTACCAACAAAAATTTTCTCAATTTAATTTTTTAAAGGAAAATATAAGAGTCTTTTGTTCTAATAATGTAACCAAAAAAAAAATGTTTCACAAAATATATTAACACACACTTTTATTACAATTTTGAAAGCAACTATCTGTAAGTAATCTAAATGACAAAAGATATATGAAGTACAAAAATAAAGTTAAATATAATTCACAAGGAAGGTTTTCATGCTGACTCACAGTGTCTCATAAGTATAGATTACTCCTAATTACATAATTTTATACAATGTACATTTGTAACGTTATAAAATTTTGGTAATAATAACTTTATTAATCTCATTAGTCACAATAGAAGATTACAATTCTAACTGCTATGGCCACAGAAAATAACTATTTAGGAATAAATCGTACTACTTGATTAATTAATGTAACAACGAATATCATTTTCATGATATATCGAAAAAAAAAAATCATTTCTAGGACTTCATAATACTGAAAAATAAAAATGAGATATTCATTTGATCAATTTAGTGTACATGCGATGACTATTATCTGGTATATTCATTATATGAAAATTGACCCACTTTATTAATTCCCCGAATGTTTTATATACATTAACAATAACATATTGTCAAATCTAACAGAGTACACACATATTCTTTAAAGTTATATAAGCGAGATTTACTTTTAATTACGATAAGACAATCCGATCATTATACTTTTGATCTGTCTTCTTAATTATATGATATAGAAACACTCACACGCGTATGCTATATCGTCGTCTATTTCCGATGACCGATCACGAGACTGTGACAAAAAGTCTTTGGTTATACTTTCTTACAGCAAGAATGACTCAATGCTGGTTTATCATTTTTTGTTTTAAGGAAATAAATATCTCTGGCATTTTTCTTTTTTATTCCTTTCTTCTTTTCAATTTGCTTCAATTTCTGGTTAGCCAGGAAAAAGCTTTTAAAATGAAATATGCTACGGTCGCGATATACAGGAGCTTGTCTCTTTGTTGGCGATGTAACATGTCTAATTCGAGTGCCATCACTCTGCGATTTAATTTACCTACTTGACGACGTAAGTGCTGAACTTCCTCAGTGGGCGGCAGAGACACGTCGAGAGCATTAAAAGGTGTTTGTTCTCTATATAAAAGTAAAACAAATAAGAAACAAAATATTCTGCAAAAGATTCTATCCTAATAATGTCAAGAGTTCCGTACCTGACATGTCTTGTTATCTGTGTTTCTGCATTATATGTTTTAGGTACATCTACTGGTTTTGCAACTTCATTGTGATTTATAGGAGGATCATCTTCATCCACTGCTGGGAAGTAGTGATTGTCCAGAGTCAAAATTCTCGGAGGTGTCTGTCGATAATGATAAATATTTGATGACAAATTGCCAATTCATAATTTTTTAAATAGATTACCTGTACTCTAACTATAGCTGGCTCAGTGCGCATTACAGCATTTTCTAAAACAATTTCTGGTGGTGGTGCCTTAGTACCAACATGTTGCTCTTGTCCTACAATGAATAATTTATACAAGCTTATTATAAAAGAGTGAGCAAAATAAAATAGTAAAATATTTCTATCACAAATGCAAAATATTTCAGTCTTTCAAAATAAAATCTCACCAACAACAAGAATCCTCTCTGGTACATGCATTTCAAGTTTATCCATACCAGGTATTTGATTCCACGTAGCTCTATTTGTGATAGCGATATCTTCGTTTGGATAATCTCCGTTTACACGAATACTCTTGGGAACTCGCATCCGCGTGTTAATTTCAGCAGGAAAGTTTGGATCATAAAAGTTGTCTGTTTCTCCATTAAAATGTGTTGGACTGTGCGTCTTTGACATTATAACTGAAACTACATTTTTATTATAATGGCGATCGCCATATAATAAACTCAAGTATAATATTATCTACAAACTTAGGCTGATATTTATAGTCGATATTCTTATATTTAAGACCACCTTATTTAATACAATCCTAAAATAACATAGACTATTTATAGAATCTACTAGCTTCTTAAGACCGAAATGACGATCTCAAAAAACCAACTGAAAATACCAGTCTGTGTTTTGATACATTCATTTTGATACATTGATACAAAACTCTTCATATATCAGAAAAAACGTATAAAATGAATGTGTTTTTCAAACAGTTTATAAGTTATTATAAACAGTGAATCCTAACATGTAATAACAATAAGGAAGTCGGATTTGACATTCTTTTTAGCTGAACTACTTCTCTTAAAATAAAATAGATATATATTTAGAGTTTAAAATTAGAGTTAAAGATACAAGATATGTTAAAAGACATTAAGTTACTTAAAATATATGTTTTTTCTTATTAAAATATATATTTTTTTAATCCTATTTTTTGTTGCTGTACTGAATTGCACTAATAATAGCATTTTCTGCTAAAAAAAAACTAGTGTAACACTTGTACATACTGAGTGCAATTGAATGTAAATCAATTCATACATTTTCAGTGTTAATAATTTAATCCTTTTAATTGTATATTCTTTGTTGTCACGACCTTAAAAGGATTAAATTGCATTAAATTGTGTATCAGTATTGCACAAATGTGTATTGCACAAATTGTTCCAGTAGAAAATGTTATGAAATTTGGTTGTTTAACATTCGGTAAACAAGGTTAAAATGATATACCAATGATACATTATATAATTTATGAAAAGTGCAGCTTTTCTATCTCGCTTTTAAACTTCAAATATATACTTATTTCTATTTTAAGTATAATGTATACTAGTTCAGCTACAGACTCTTTATCTCAAGTTGCAAAATAACAATATTCTTTTTAAACTGGTTAAGTGCACAATGCAATATTTCCTTGTCAACAATATATTTCACACAAGTATAATCATCGAGATACAAAGGTCAGCGTATAATCTTTCTCTTTGTTTTTTTATCACTCACTCGTCCGTGGCAAACATTAGATATACGGCTAGAAGTCATTACCGAGGCTCGGGTTGCTCCGAAATCATCTGGGATTACATTATCATCCGCGAAGCGATCATAAATAGATGCAGATTGTTAGCAACCAACTAATGTTGTTATGCGAGCATTTCACCGAAAAGAAAAGAATATTTACCCTCTTGCAACTCGTGGTTCGTCAGATTAGTCAGATATAAAATCTCCTCTCTCTGAAGTTCGTTATAAATTTGACGGGTTAAAATTCGAGCATAGATTCGTAGCCATGTAGGACGACGTACTATGTAGAATGGTCACGAGTGGTGCACCCTAGAGACCCTCAAGGGAGAGTCTGACAAACTCGCCATGATGGTGCAAACTAGTGACACCTAGGTTACTTTATCCTTGTTATTTACCGAAGGTTAAACAAGGATGACATGAAAATTTTATCACATAATGGCTGCATCAATCAAAACTTGAACATTGCTTTGCCTTTATAGTAATGGAACTTATAGTAATGGAAGGGGAATATGAACGTCGAGCTGTGAGCAAGATCTAAAAAGGACAGAAATATATCTTTCTATTCTCTTTTACTCTCTTTTGGCACATGCGCAAAAAGAAGAAAAATTAGGAGCCCCGCACAATAAAAAGAACAGAGAATAAGAATTTCAACTTATTAGAAACTGTATGTTTCACAATACATGATTTCTGATAGATTGAAATCTTATTCTCTGTTCTCTGTTCCTTTTATTGTACAAAGCTCCTTAGGATGCGTTCATACCTTGATGGAAAAGCAGGGGTCAATCAGAACTCGCGCTGGTAATAAGTAGTACAAAAAGCTGAAATTGTCGACTACTAGCACGAATTCTGATTAGCTGCTGGTTTTCCGCTTTCTGTTTTTCCATCGAGGCCACCTTGACAATCAGATTCGTAGTAGTAGTAGACGATACATTTCGCTTGTCTGCTTCTGTCTTTCCGCGAGTTCTGAGTGGCTTCCGCTTTTCTGTCAAAGTGTGAACCCAGCCTTACTAAGCAGGACAGAAATATACAATACATTTTCTGTTTCCCAGGCTGTGGTCAAAGTCTCGCTACAAATGCTTTGAAGCGTTTGATGGACCAATTAGAAGAAAGAATTTTACAAACTGACCAATTAAAAAATGCTTCAAAGAGTTTGCAATATCGTGTTGATCATACCAGTCTTGCTCTTTGCACTCATTGGTTGGATAAGCTTTTTCCCTTTCATTATAAGTTTTATGGCTTTGCCAGACTGTTGAGGGTTTCTAATGCACCCATTCTATTAGATGGTGACGAAATCGAATGTGACGCGCAAAAATTATATTATTTGAATTTCAATATCAATTTTTATCAAACGAATTACATTATAAGATCTAATAATATAAGACTTATATTACATTACAAGATGAATTATTAATATACATTGAAAAATAGGTTTACAACATAACCGTTTATTAATATAATTAAATCATAATTCGCATACAAAATAAAATCTTATTGTTATAAACCAAAAATCTATTATTTTTATACGCATAATTGTAATAGTAATCTATAATATTCCCTGCGATTTTGAAAAACTTTATTAATGGGCAGTAAACAAAATATGATATTTGACAATGCTTGATTATTATAATTAATAACTTATACACTAGTATAAAAATGGAGCATTATATACAAAAATAATTCTAATAATGTATTTAGTATTTTAAAATTATATATCATATGAAAGCAATAGATATAACATCACAATGTAATATTGTTAGTTTTTTCTATTTCTTTTGGACAATTTTTTATATTTCTTTATATGTATAAGTATTTTGTAACGAAAAAGATTCACTCAAAATTAATTCAATAAAATTAAACTTGTATAAAAAATACTGATAACAAAATAATATGTATATATAGATAATATATATAAATCAACAACAAATAATAATAACAAATATTAACAAGGTTTATTATTATTATTATTAGGTTTTATATTCTCTTAAATTGAGAAATAAATTTGATAACTTTCTCTTGCATCTATAATAATTGTTTACATAATCACATAAATATAAATGATATAGATGAAAAAGAATTAAAGTTTCTAGTTTGACATTTTCATCATTTTGTAGTTATTTTGTCATTTTAAGAGAAAGAATATCAAGCCATTACAATTATTACGTAAAAAATAATAACTATGGCTGACATAAATTAGACAAAATATGATGCAAAAAAAATTGCTGTAAATGTGAAATAAACTTGTTGACTATATATACTTTGACTGTAATATTCTTCATGATTTTTGACTTGTGTAAACAATTGACTTAAACTATGTTTTTTTTCCATTTGTATTTTTTTTTGTTATATACAAAAAAATTAGTCCTAGAATTATACCAATAATAACACTTACTATTATTCTAGGCAAAGAAGATATCGATAATAAATTAGAAAACCTTTTTCTAGCTTGGGATAACAAACAGTTCTTTCTAAATTCCGCCAAAGAGCTTTCCGTTGATGATTCTTTATTTTTAGAAGAGTTCTCATACTTAGTTTGTGATACAGGTTGTATGTACATCTGTAATGGATCAAAAATCTAAAAATGATATACCTGTTTAAGAGATAAGCCAGAGATAATACACAAGTTTTTTAATTCATTGATTAAAAACCAGTTATATATTATATGCCAACTTGTTCCGTAAAATCGTTTTAAATCAAGTCTGTGCACTTGTGCAATAATATATTTTCGATAAATCGATAAATTAAAACTCTTATTTTACATCCTAATAGTATTTCACAATCGAATGGATCTAATTCTGCAAAATATTATCAATTGTATATACCTTATGAATATTTTGCATTTTCCATGGTTCATATTGTAGAGAACTCGAACGACGCATATATCCTTCTAATGGTCTGCGGGGTCTTGGTTTACATAGAAAACTGATAGAATGTCTGTAATTACATTAAAGTGTCATAATGTAAAGCAATGCAAATGCAAAAAAGATGGGAAGGAATTGTGCAATTATTATTAAAATAATCTATTTAAGCCTAATCGTTTTTATCAATTATTGAATTAATTTTAATCTTGGTTCAATTTGTGTACTCTTCATATTTTCTAATTCTTAGAATTAGAGATGAAGAGTTAATTGAACCAAGATTAAAATTAAACTACATTGATAGAAATGGGCATTAATGCAAAAATCTAAGCTCTAGAAGGAGCTTTTTTTTACATCCTGCAACCGTTTATTGTCTAGCGAGGTTATGAATTTCAGGGAGATTTGTAGTAATAATACCTTGAAAAAAATATTCTGTTGTCCATTTTGCTACTTGTGAATTTTTCTCCTTGTCTTTTATTATTGTGCGAAACCTCCTCAAAGGTATTCACATCCCAACGAACAACCATTGCTGCAATGCGCGAATTTTCAAAGTGTGCGATGCAGTGATGCAACCTTGCAACATTCCTGACTTCGCGAAGTGAATTTCTCAAGAATCATGTAAGAAGAATCATAAACAAGAATATAAAGGTGCATTCCACTTAATGCCCGCAACGCTCGTGGAATCATTTTTTTATCCTTGTTGTTTATCAAATATTAAACAAGGACAAAATGATGCTCGCGAGCGTTGCGAAAATTAAGCGGAACGCAACCTAAATAGAAACACATAAAAATAATGCTTTAGGGCGATATTCATTCATTATACATAGAATATTAAAAATTATCTTGATTCTAATTGTAAGATCAATTTCTGATTATTTATCTGTAATAATATTTGTCTTCCGCTTTTTCAGAAAATATGTGCTTTATTAAAATTTCTCGAATCATTCTGGAGATCGATTGTATCTTGTAACGAGATAAAAATTATCAACGTGAACAAATTCACTAGGACTTGACTCAATTGACCAATGAAATAAATATTCTACTCCTCTCGAATTAAATCGAATATCCCAAGATATCGCGATATTTCTGTCGCTGGGAAATTTATTTCCCGCCAAAACTTGTGGAACTATCATGACGTGAGATGCCGCGTAAGTGTTGTCAAATGTGTTTTACGAGAAGAATATAATGGACGATTCGCAGGGTAAGTACCACCGAATATAATTTTTGAGTATCACGTCGCGATAAGTGTGTTATTACATATATTATTACATGTACTCGTGAATGTCTCTAAATATATATTCAATCTGAATCTGCCACACCTTTTGTTTACATATATAGGTCTGTTTTTATTCCTGTATTAGACTGCATTATAAATTCCTTTTTCGATTTCGCTAAATATTATTTGCCTGAAATATACTTATTTTATTTTAAATTCTAAAAGTATATACTATTTCAGCTCATAGGAAATAGACTTTAAGTTTATAATGTATATTCTTGATAATTCAGTAGATGGTAATTGTATTCTTATAATGTATTTTTAATTGTTGAAAGAATAGTTTTTCTTATGGATGATCTCACAGTACAGTAGGATGTATTGTATTATATCACACTCTCATCGTGTCACATGTAATTAAAATAACTACAGTTATTTTAGTACAGTTTTACTTTACTGAATAATGTTTTAGCATCTACGTCTGGCAGGTCCAGGCGTCAGAAGATCGATAAGACTGGCAGGCTCTCGGCTCTGGAAAGATTGAAGGAAGCTCGAAGTGGTAACAAGCGCAAATATGAGGTTGAAGAGCTAGAAAATGTTTATGATGAAGTAGATGAGAAAGAATACAGTAATACTGTTTTAAAACGCCAACGAGATGATTGGATAGTTGATGATGGTAAGTAAAAGAGTTTCTATATTACTTTATTATTAAAAAATATTTATCATCTAAACATATTTAAACATATTATATTAAAAAAGTGACATACTTGAGAAATATTTTATAAAATATATCTAAGTTTCTACTTTAAAGAAATATAAAAAGATATAGATATAAAAAATGTATATATTAAATTCAAATTAAAATATTGAAGGAGAAAGTGGGTATATCGAAGATGGAAGAGAAATTTTTGATGATGATCTGGATGAAGAAAGCATCCGGGAAGCGAGAAAACAGAGGAATAGCATGGCTGGCCCTAGAAAAAGAAAGAAGGAAGACAACAAGAAGAAAGGAGATATTCAAAGTATGATTAGGAATATGCCTTCTAAGAAAGATGTTAATGTAATTCAGATTAAAGATGATGATATTTTGGGAGAATTGCTCAGTGAGATTTCTACCAATAAAAAGACTACAAGTAGTCCTAAACTAGGAAGCAACAGAAATAAATTTTGTCATACAGTTCATTCTAACATTACGTAAGTTAATGAATTCTATTATGTTATTTTATACTTTGTAAAACTTAATTATAGTTATGCATACACATTTATTATAGACAAACATATCAGGCTTCATCTATGAATCAAAAAGAAGCTGATAAAATAATATCTGAAAAACTAGTGACAATTGTATCAAATTTTGATAATATTCCACAAAGTGAAAGTCAGATAATTGAGGATGATGATGATATGACATTATTTGATGCGCCACAGAAGAAGAGTACAAGTAAACCAGTAGAATTAAATAATTATTCAAAAATTGAAGAAAATTCAAAGTCAGAAGATCAAAGCACAAAAAAATCAATAGAATCTAATAAGCAAAGTGCGAGTCAGATTATTGAGGAAGAAAATACCCCTATAATGGATCTTAGTGAATGTGTTGAAGATGTGAGTTGTCTATATTATCTTATTTTATTATTGATATTGAAGTGAAGTTTACATATAAAATACATTGCAGCTATCCACAATAGATTTTGATGATGGAAGTATGGATACTGACTTTTCATCGTCGATAAATAACGTTAAATCTCAAAAAATAGATGTAAAGACTCCTGAAATAGGTGTAAAGATTCCTGCTCATAAAACTTCTATTAAAAGTATGAAAATCGGTAATGCCATTGACTTAACAGAAGTAGCGCCACAACTAGTCAAGACAAAAGATGAGGAAGAAGTATTTAGGTTCTACTATCTAGATGCATATGAAAATCCTTACAAGAATCCTGGAACTGTGTATCTCTTCGGCAAGACTTATGTATCTAGCCATGATACATACTGTTCATGTTGTGTTATGGTGCATTGTATTCCAAGGAGAATATATCTCTTGCCCAGAAAATATGTATGTATATTTTCCAATGTTTTTTTGTATTTTTATTTCTAGTCTTATTTAATATCTGGATATATTAGTATTTTGTAATTATTATTAAATTATTACTAAAGAATATTTTTTTTACGGTTGTGAATTGCAGATAAAAAACACTGAATCGCAATTAACTACCATGGAAGATGTGTATAAAGAGTTCGATGAGTACGCCAATAAGATGCGTATAATGGAGTTCAATTGCAAAGAAGTGAAGAAGCACTATTCCTTTGAAAAGGAGGGTACACCGAAAACTTCAGACTATTTGGAAGTCAGATATAATGCACGCTATCCAGCAATCGATTCGAATTACTCTGGTCCGGCGATAGAACACGTTTTTGGCACAACAGTGAATGCATTAGAGCTATTGCTTATAGAACGAAAAATTAAGGGACCTTGCTGGTTAGACATTAAGAATATATCACCCACTGCAGGGCGATTTGCTTGGTGCCCACAGATTGTACGTAAATATATGTATCATGTTACAACAATAAAAAATAAATTCGATACATTTATTTTATACTATAATACAACAGGTTGTTACTTCAGACATGAACAATATATCGCTGTGTTCCCAAGAGAAAGCTAAGCCCCCAATGGTAATAGCGACTATAAATGTGAGGATGTCTTTAAATGCGAAGTTGCAGAATGAAGTAGTGATGGTTGTTGTATTAATTCATCATAAGTACAATGTTGATAAGGAACCACCAAAGCCGCCTTATGAACGTCAATTTTGTTGTAAGTTTACTTTTACATTACATTATTTACTAATTATTTCCTTCATTTTTTAAAATAATTAAATTGATATTTTAGAATGTAATATTGTTTTGTAATTTAAATACAGAAAAAAAAGATTTTTATTCTCGACAGAGAAAGTAAGACATTCATTTATCTTTAAATTATAGATGATTCTTCATTCATATTAAAATATTAATGAAGACTAAGTATTAATTTTAATTAACTTTTTACAGTTGTTACACGTCCACGAGATACTCCCTGGCCACGGCAAATTCGTGATGCCTTCCTGAAAGTTCCGAATACCGAAGTAATAAAATGTGAAACTGAAAGCGATTTACTTGAAGAGCTGTTAACTTTAATACAGAAAGTGGATCCTGATTTAATAATAGGCTATGACTGTGCATTTCAGTTCGATGTTTTAATGCAGAGAATGTTTACATTAAAAGTGTCTAATTGGAACAGAATGGGAAGATTAAAATCATCGACTCCTCCCTTACTTAGGGTAAAATATATCTTTATCTCTTTTCAATAAATTAAAATTAAAATACTACAATTAATATGTTATATTTACATAGTATACTAAAACTATGTTTATGTAATTGGCATATATATGAATATACGAAGATAGTTTTTCTAACACAAGATGACGAGTAATATTTATACAGGGAAAAATAATCCTTAATCAAGCGTTTGTCGGTCGTCCAGTTTGTGATATACAAGTTTCGGCAAAAGAATTGAACTTAAAAGTTAGGAGTTATGATCTGCAATCACTTTGCAGCGCAGTAAGTCATATTCGGCACATTGATATTGTATTGTTCATATGATTAAACAATTTTGACAAATATTTAGGTATTAAAGACGAAGGAACACGAATATAAAGAGATTACGCCAGCGGAAACTCCATTATTTTTCAATACAGCGGATAAAGTGTTAAATTTAATGCATGTAACATTAAAAGAAGCAAAATACATTATAACTATAGTGATGGATCTCAACGTTATACCACTCGCACTTCAAATTACTTGTTTAGCAGGTACATTTTAAGATTTTTTTTATTAATAAAATAATATTAATTGCAATTAGTTTTTTTATTAATAATTGAATGAATATAGGCAATATTTTATCAAGGACGCTATTAGGCGGAAGAGCGGAAAGGAATGAGTATCTGTTGCTGCATGCTTTTAATTTGAAAGATTACATAACGCCAGATAAAAAAATTGAAAAGAAGCAGAAGGATGGTGAGATCTTTATATATTTTTGTACATTGTTATTACGAAATTATTATTTATGCTTGGTACACTAATACCAGATATTTACTAGATGGTCCGCGTAGGAAGGCTGCGGCGTACACTGGAGGTCTAGTGCTTGAGCCGAAGAAAGGTTTCTACGATAAACTGGTACTTCTGATGGACTTCAATTCCCTATATCCGAGTATTATACAGGAATACAATTTATGTTTTACCACCGTGCCCGGTGCGGCATATACTGACGTCGAGGTAATTTTTTTCACATCGAGCAGCAAATATTTATATATATTAAAACGTTTTTTTTTTTAATTATATTAAAATTTCCATGGTGTAGCAATTAACTATTCCTGAGTCGAATCTGGAGCCAGGTGTAGTTCCGACAGAGATTCACAAGTTAGTCAAAAGCAGACAGCAGATCAAACAGCTTATGAAAACGCAAAAGAATTTATCACCAGCACAGAAAATGGATTATCATATCAGGCAAATGGCATTGAAGCTCACGGCTAATTCTATGTATGGATGTTTAGGAGCGACACATTGTCGATTTTATGCTAAAGGCCTCGCTGCTCTGATAACAGGTAAGATATATAATAGAAATTTAAAATACATGTTGATAATATAAAATATTAACGATTCTTCAGCCAAGGGTCGGGAGATTCTGGAGGATACGAAGCACTTAGTTGAGAAACTGCAGTACGAAGTAATTTATGGTGATACTGATTCTTTAATGATAAACACCAATATTTTGGAATACGACGACGTTTTCTTGATCGGCAAAAAAGTGATTTTCGTTTAATTTGTATTATAATTCGTAATACATTTTACATTTACATCATGCAGAGATATTAGCAACACTAGAATTAAATATTTTTTAGATTATGCGCGAAGTCAATAACCGATATAAGAAAGTCGAATTAGATATCGATGGAGTATTCCGATATCTATTGCTATTACAAAAGAAGAAATATGCCGCCGTTATGATGTCGAAAATAGATGGTCAAATACAATTGACGCAGGAACACAAAGGTTTGGATATCGTCAGAAGAGATTGGTGTCCATTAGCTTGCGACACTGGAAAGTTAGCAAATACATTCGATATTTTTCAGAGATTAATTTCATTCAAATTTACTTGAATTATTTATTCTTTTAGAAAAATTTTGGATATACTTCTCTGCGATCAGTCGAGCGAAACGCGTTTGGAACAAGTCGTGCAGATTTTGCAAAATGTTGCGAAAAGTGTAAAGGAAGGAACGACACCACTGTCATCATTTGTTATCACTAAACAATTGTCGAAAAATCCAGATGCGTATCCAGATAAAAAACAATTGTCTCATGTTATGGTAGCACTTAGATTAAACAAAGCGGGTGGTCGGATGTGGAAAGCCGGTGACACTCTGCCATACGTTATATGCAAGGTTTCTTTTTCTTTTCACAATTTTAATTAGTAAATTTTCTGAATAAATTATAGAAATGAAAATCGATAAAAATATACAAACATGAAGAAAGATTATTTTAATATTAGGATGAAACCAATGCGAGTGCGACGGAACGGGCGTATCACATTGATGAAGTAAAGAATAGTGAGAAATTAAAGGTGGATGTCAATTACTATCTGCTAAGTCAAATATTCCCTGTAGTGTTACGAATTTGTGAGCCAATCGAGGGTATCGACGATGTTTTCTTAGCCAACAATTTAGGTATTTCAAAGTTTTTGTAAGTTGTAGAAATGGAATAATGCATTATATTTTACATGTCAATTTGTTCATTAGGTTTACAATTTATTTATAAACCTAAGACGATATCATGCGAGGCAACCCTAAACTTACCGCTAGCTATTAATGATGATAGGTTCAACAATTGTCTTCCTTTGACATTTAAATGCAAAAATGAACGATGTAATACGGAAATAATTATTAAGGATACTGTTACAGAATTTGTAAGTGTGTTTTTCTTCATTGTATATGATTCTTTGTGTTTTATATAATTCAAGATTTCTATAATATATATCGTATTTTTTAATTAAATTGATATTTTTTATGAGAATTATATTGTTAAATATTTATGTATGTTATTTTCTGCAGCATTCTGGTCGACAGTTATCACTTAGCATGTGCCCTAATCAAGATTGTAAATTACCACCTTGGAAATATGCAAATGTGATACAAAATGTAGTTCAACTTGCCATGAGAAAAGCAATTACTAAGTACTACAATGGTTGGTTGGAATGCGAAAATCCACTTTGTTCCAACAGAACAAGACGACTACCATTGGATTTCACGAAGAAATTTCCAGATTGTTCAATGTGCAAGGACGTTTCTATGAATAGAGTTGTAAGTTCACTAAATCAATTTCGTATATTTTTATATTTATATTTTAAGACTGTACAATGTTAATATACACTTTTGTATGTTTCTTTTTCAGTATTCTGGAACAGATCTGTATAATCAATTGTACTATTATCATAAAATGTTCGACATTACTCAACCAGCTTACAAACGTAATAAATCTTTTATCGCATTTTACGTTACGAAAACATCAGAATTGAATTTTTTAATTTTTTTTACAGATTTATTATCTCAATGTTCACGGGATATGATAGCCGCATATAACACACTAAAAGAAGCAATTGACAGGCAATTGAAACGAAATAAATTTTCATGTGTAAATATCACAGGAATATTCAGCAGTGCCAGTGCTAATTCTGCGGGAATGTTTGTCAATCATGGTACGTGGGAGGATTTTGACGAACTGGGGGATATATCTGACGACACAGATAAAGAAGTTTAAAGGAGAAACGTATCAATTAAAGAAATAAGATAAAAATCAAAAAGACTATATCTAAGAAAATTTTACAAATTAAATTGTCCTTTACAAAATAATTCCGTGCATGTACGTCTCATTCACGAGTCCATATATGCGAGAAATTCAGAGAAAGTTATATTACATCTCATATGGAGGTAGTCCAAACTTTTCCGGTTCAAACTTCTCCAGACTATCTAAGACTAGAGTCGCTTCGGTCGTATAACGTTTGGGAAGCATCGGGTCCGGCACCATAACAACCTGCATTCCGGCGCTAAGTGCCGCTTTCACGCCATTCGGCGCATCCTCGAAAACCAGACACTAAAAAGAAATTTATAATCTTAAACACTATAAGATAATTAATTGACTCTTAGATTTTAATTATTTTTGGTCTTTAAATATAGTTCAAATAAAGCCTAATAAAAAATATTTTACATGCTATATTTGACAGTTAAATAACTGTCTCTTTGACGGATTCAAACTATTACGTTACCTTCGAAGGATCCGGATTGTTAGGGAAACGCTTGACAGCTATGAAAAATATGTCAGGCTCCGGTTTTCCGTGCACGACTTCAGGATCCGAACCGCCGAGCACTTTGTGATGAAAGAGTTCGAAGAGATCGTGCCAGCGACTGGTTTTTAATTCATAGTTTTCTTGGTCCGAGCTCGTGGCTAACGCAATCGGAATATTATTCTTTTTCAAGTGCTTCAGTAACCTAACGGCGCCTGTTATACAAATTATTGTTTAATAATTCAATCGGAATTAAATTATGAATACATCTGATGTATCTTGGTACAGAGCATTACCTGGCATGGGATCGGTGTGCGGAAACAATTCCTGATAGACTCCAACAATCTCCTTCTTGAATTCGTCCTTTGTTAACGGTAATTCTAATGTCTCAACCACGTATTCGGCAACGTCTTTGGTCTTAAAACCCATCGTTTGTGCCTTGTGCTCCCACGTGAATTCTTTATCATAACGATTAGTGATACGGTTGAAAGCCTTGGTGTACAGATGTTCTGTATCTAAAATAAAACGTGATACAGACTAATTTTGAATCGAATGGTCAGAAGTATATCTGATTTGTCTCGATACTTACTGAGCAATAAACCGTCCATATCGAAAATGCAGTGCGTGACTTTGTTATATGTGTCGACGGACATTTTGCAACTTAATATTTAGAATAGGGATATTTAAAAATCTAATGAGATGGAACAGTGAAGATGAACGAGAATACGATGCGCTGAAAACCATGTTTTTACGTCAATATTACTGCCTTATCTATTATCTGTTATTACTATGTTACATAATACATTTTTCTATTTTCATCATGTTTCGAAATTGGTATTTTATATAATAAGACAATCATTTTTTATTTCGAACAAGTTTCACGAAAGAAATAAAAGCGAAACTATATTAACTATATTTGATGTAATATAATTCCTTTGAGAATTATTATTAAACATTGTAAAAAATATATTCAAAAATAAAATAGCATATTTTTTAAAATCTTTTAATATCGTAGAGAATATTAAAGTTGTTTTTCATTGTATATATGTATTTATATTTATATTAAACTTTTAGTAAACAAAAACAGTGTATTCTGCAAAGTGTTTATTATCGTGTGTAAGCAAAGAATGTTTTGAGTATAGCTTTATGAAAGATTTGTAGAAAGATAATTAATGTAAGCAGAAAAATAAGATATATAATATTTTCATAATAAAAAATATTTAAACAAGACAGAATAGAGAAAATATTTATTGAAAATAGTTAATATATAAAATATGGATAAGAGCAAAATTCACACATGAATATAAATCTAAGAAAGAATTATAGAAAGATAAAATAATTTATATAAAAAAAAAATATTTAAATATTCAATTCAAAATAGAGAAAATATTTATTGAAGATAAATAAATATATAAAATAAAAAAAAGAACATTTATAATAATTTTTTTATAATAACATTTGTGATAATTCGAAAGAAAAAAAACGAGACGTTCATAAAGTATTGCTGGATTTTCATCACAAGCAGCTAACTTGCATACCAAACCACAGACCCTATGTTTTCATTCTCTTAATTTATCTTCAATCGAACATATTTACATACAATGTGTACACACACATATATATATATATATATATATATTAGGTGTTGGAATTAATTCGTAGCGTTTTACAAGTGATGGG
Organism: Acromyrmex echinatior; assembly: GCF_024713525.1. Lineage (NCBI taxonomy): Eukaryota > Metazoa > Arthropoda > Insecta > Hymenoptera > Formicidae > Acromyrmex > Acromyrmex echinatior. Next base: position 17,308,809 of record NC_141854.1, on the reverse strand, counting down.
AAGTACTTTCATTAATGTATTTTTTAATGCTCATGTGAAATAAATAACATTCTTTCATTAAAAACGCTACGAATTAATTCCAACACCTAATATATATATATATATATATATAATATACTATGTTACATGTATGGTTTTTATTTATCTAATTTATTTGAGAGAAAATTCTTGAAACGAGAAATGATAAATAGAAATTGTATGAATATATTCGAGAATGTAAAGAGCATAATCGATTGATTCTTTTGTCGGTAACCTATTTACGAGAGCTCGCAAAAAAGCAATTGACAGATCAAACGATATTGCAAATAATACTGAGATATGAAATTTTCCATCATGGTTCGGCTTTGCCGAGAATAGTAAGAGGTTAGAGGAGTTTTCTACCTAGTTTCTCGATTTGCATACAATGTTATCTGATGTTATCGTGAATCCTGAATTGCACTAAACTGATTAAACTGTCTTTGCTGCTAAAAGTGAGACATGAATGCTGATAAATGCCGCTTTTCGTCACCAGATGACGATAAAGCGAGCTTGCGCAACGAAACTGCCTTATTTTTCGCGCGAGAGTCAAGCCGGTCAATCTCGTCAATTATCGAAAGATACATCTCCAAATAGAAATATTTTTCGATTAGACATGAATGAGCACAGAGATGAATTTTTCTGAAATGACTTCGATCAAATTCCGATTAAATATTCAGTCAGTTCTTACATTAAAAATCGTATTAAGTACAGTCTTAAGATATCATAAGCTAATTTCTCACAGAATTATATTAGCATCTTAGATTCGGTTGCACCAATTTCTTTCTAGGATTTACAATCTGCCAAAAGAAGTCAATTATCATGACAACTATCATGCAAGACAGATGATACGATCCAGTATTTAGCCTCCTCGAGTAAGAGACAGGAAGAGAAGCTCCAGAGCCTTCAGTTATTGTGTAATTTTGTCAGTGCGCCTACTTAAAGATTAAGGCCTGGTTGCGTCAGCATTACTGTTTTGACACTTTAAGCTAAACTTAAAACTCTCTCTAATTTTAAAGGGAAAAAAAAGAGACAGAGAGAGTTTTAAATCTCACTTAAAATCAAAGTAACGTTGATGCAATCTGGCTTAAGACATTTACTTAAGACAATTTGAAATAAGAATGGACTATGCATGCCGGTCACTTGTGAAGCAAGAAAACGCATGCGCAAATTACTCCGTTTTGTAACAGTATACGTGGTGGTTGCAGTGTAATAACGTCGCGGTGACACGCGGTGTGTTTGGACGAAAGAAAAGTGTCCTTTGTGTCACATTGAATTTATATCATGACAAGATCCAAGAGTTCGTCAAGTGGCAACGTATACTTTGCATGAACGTGCAACGGTGATCATGGATCAGCTGATTATCTTGGTGTCCGTGGTTCACCTGCTATATTGCCCATTTACGAAAGTTGAGGAGAGTTTCAATCTGCAGGCGATGCACGATGTTCTTTATCATGGCTTCAATTTAACGGAGGTAATGACTGAAACATTAAACAGATTATTGAATCGTCCAATCCGAGGATATGGTATCATTCAACGATTATTATCCACCTTAGCCAATTGATTGTGATCAGCCAGCACACAAAAAGTGCCATATTATATTTAGTATCAGATACGTGTATTTATAAACTCGCGATCAGCTGATGCCGCTCCGAGTTCATTTAATGCATTAGCGGGCGATTTCGTATTTTTTTATTCTTTACTCGAATGTTATTTTTTCTGCTGATATTTCTGATAAATGTATTGCTGCTTTGATAGAAAAGTGATACATTTCTCAAAATTAGCAATCTTTCAGTAGTGATTTGAATGTTTTGAATTGAAACAATGTTTCAATTAGGATAAGTGAATATGTAATGTTTACTTTGAAATTTATTACTAATAGAGTATATTGAAGTAGATAAGTAGATATTTAAAGTAGATATTTAAAGTAAATATTTCATTTGAAAAAATAGAAATATAAGTTTTTATTTGCTTTTTTAACTATGTTAATTTTTTAGCTAATTTTTTGATTGACTATATGAATTTACTAAGTAGATATTATTGTTCTTATTGTTAATATAGTTTTGGTATTTTTTTTTTCAACAGTATGATCATCATGAATTTCCTGGAGTTGTGCCACGTTCCTTTTTGGGACCTATTATCGTATCTGGTCTTGCTTCACCATTGGTGGCATGTATTAATTACTTAAAGCTCAATAAATTTTTTGCTCAGTATATAGGTAAGTTCAATAATTTTAAAATATAATCACACTTATTTTTTTTTAGAATAAAAGGCTTAATATTTTTTTTTAGTAAGAGCAACATTGGGACTATTGGTAATATCTACGTTCAAATTATATAGACAGGCTTTACAAAAAATCTTTGGGGTGCAATTTACAAAGTGGTTCATGGCTATAACTGTGACACAGTATCATTTTATGTACTATCTTAGTCGTCCACTGCCAAACATTATGGTTATGCCTTTAGGTAATAAAGTAAAACTTTTATGTGTATGTATACCATCCTTGCTAATTTTTTAATATTTCTTTATCATATTAAAATGCTTGATTCGTATTGTTCGTTACAACAATGGCATAATTAAAAAATTGTTTCTTCGTTAGCGATTACATATATTAATGCAATTTAGAGACGATTTTTAATTTATATCATAACGATTATACTAACATTGATAATGATTCAATTTTTTTAGGAATCGAAACGTTTGTTATTTGTCTATTTTAGAAATATATATAATTAGTACAAACAATCTGCTCGGCTCATAGCTCCTTCCATTTCTATTTAGTATTTATTTAAAAAATTCTCATTTTGATTTGCTTACAGAAGAAGAATGAAAACACAATGGAAAAAAGATCGTATTTTAAAAGAACATATACTTAATCTTCTAAAATTAGTTACTACACCAAAATTATATTTTTGAAATATGTTGTAGCAAATGATCAGTATAATTTCATATATTCGTTTTCTTTTTAATTAATGAATAATATTGCAGTATTACTGGCCTTATTTGGATGGTTGAGGAAAAGTCATGTGTTGTTTATCTGGTCATCGGCTGCAGCTATAATAATATTCAGAGCAGAACTTGCCATACTTTTGGGATTGTTCCTCTTACACAATATTGCGAGCCAGACACTTTCTGTACAAAGGTATTTACATATTATGTCATGGACCATTGATTCCTAATATGGCTGTAAGATTACAAACAGAAATTAAAATCATCATGGGGTCTTCTGCAAAACTGCACAGATTTGTAAGCTTTCAAGTCAAATCTCTAATCGTTATGTGTATTGAATACATTACCATGAATCCTTGGATTTTGAGACACAAGCCCGATTCGATTTCATATCATTATATTAAAAGATATCTAATCTTCTATATAATTTTCTTTCCAAATTACTTATTGCACAATAATGTTTTATAATAATTTTTAGACTGCTTAAAATTGCGGTTCCAGCTGGTGTATTGTTCTTAGCACTTACTATTGCTACAGATTCAATATTCTGGAGACGCTTAGTATGGCCAGAAGGCGAAGTATTTTATTTCAACACTATTCTTAACAAAAGCAGCGAATGGGGTGTATCCTTTTCAGATGTAATAATAAAGTTTTTCATTAAGGATTTTTAATATCTCGGATGATAATCTTGAATTATGTAAGAAAAAATTGTTTTTGATCTGTCACATCACTAGGCTAGTGTTTATTCAAATTTCAGATTGTAATATGATAAACTCCTAAATTCTGAAATGACACTTTCGATTGTTGAGATATTTTGTTTTGTAGAGATCTTTAAGTATATATTTATAATTTTTTAATATGTATATGTATATCGATACATAAATAAACTTAACACATAAATAGACATCACCATTTTTATGGTACTTCTATTCAGCCCTGCCAAGAGGTCTAGCATTTTCATATTTTCTAATTCCTCTTGGGATGTTCTGGGATATTAGGGTTCGCGTGCTTACTGTTCCAGCTATTCTATTCGTTATATTATTTTCATTTTTACCACATAAGGAATTGAGATTTGTAATATATGTATTTCCATTGTTAAATGTTGCTGCAGCTGCTGCTTGCCACAGAATGTAAGTATATATATTTTATTCAAATTAATTATTTTTTCATCAGTAATTCCATTCTAATTTACCAACATGATTTTTTTCAAACGTATTTTAATTATAAGGATTACAAAATTACGATTATTATTAACATGTTCTTTTGCTCTTAGTAGTAAAAATATAAAGAGAAAAATATTTATATAAATACTATCTTTCTTTTAATAATTATATATAATTTTAAATAAATATAAATAAATAATTATTAATAAATGTATATATTTTTTGTCAATAAAATAGTCTAGAATTAACACAGTTATAGAGATCAGATTGCCACTGATGGAGAATTAAGCTTTAGATTATAAATCTTTGTAGCTATACATAATATATAATATAATGTAATAATATAATATAATATAATATAATGTAATAATGTAATATAATGTAAAAATTGTTTCTTGTTGAAAATTAGATGGGAAAACAGAGCAAAAACGACGTGGAATAGTTTTCTAGCGATAGTAGTCTTGAGTCATCTTGTATTAAATGCTATATTCTCCATGTTTCTACTGTGTGTGGCCAGTTTTAATTACCCTGGAGGTTTGGCAATTGCTAGATTACACAGACTTGAGAGAAACTCTATCGAGCCAATACATGTGCATATTGATGTGTTAACTGCACAAACCGGAGTATCAAGATTTACACAGACAAATGCTTCTTGGATGTAAGTTAATTTGCTTAACTCCTCCAATAATATCCCCAATATGATATTTTTTAATAGCAAGATTATTTATTATATTACAGTTACTCAAAACAAGAAAACCTTACTATTGATGATCCTGAAATGCTACAATTTACTCATCTCTTGATAGGAGGAAGAAACAAATTTTCACCGAGTATAAAGCCTTATCTTAAAACTCATGATATTATTGATTCTATCGATGGGTTTTCGCATATAACATTAAATTATAATATGTTACCACCTATTAGAATTAAAACAAGGCCTAGCATATTTATTATGAAAAGAAAATCGAATATCAAATATGATATTAATAAAGCAAGTTCACAAACTTCTATAAAATATTTGATAGAACAGGTAGATGATATAAAAGATGTAAAACTAAACATGTCTTTTAAAGAAGAAATAATTAATAAAGTTGTAGACTCACTGGAAAAACTTGAAGAGGCAAAAGAAACTGTTGAACAAAATTTTTCAGATGTCGAATTTGAAAAGACTAAAAAAGGAAATGATGTAATGAAAAAAGAAGTAGAAATATTTGATTTGGCACATGATAACATATCTATGGAAAATACTACTACATGGGAAGCTGAAAGTATAAATAAATTATCGTCGGATTCAAGAGATAAAAACGAAGAAAATATTGATTCTCAGAAAGATTTCAATATTATTTCAGATATTTCAGATATCAGTGATGTGAAATTTGATAAAAAAATAAAAATTGAAGAAAATATTAAGGGAAAATCTAAAGAAGATACAAATTTACGTCAAGAAACTCAAGGTATTAAAGAAAGTATAAAAAAAATAATTCAAGAAAAAATGTTAGAGGCTAAACAGAGGAGAGAAGTCAACGATGAACGAAAAAATATAGAACTTCCGATAAAATCAATGAAAAAGAAAGGAGTAACACATATGTTAAAAAGAGTAGAAATATTGAAACAGGAATTAAAAGAATCACCAATTTTTATAGATAAATCAACAATAACGGGAGAAGAACTTAAGAAAGAACATGTAAAAGATGAACGTACAATTAGTAAACAGAAATCAGTTTTACAAAAGAAAGATAAAATAAAGATAATAAAATCAGATAATTTAGAACAATCTGAGGATATAACAGAAGAAGAGAACGAAATTGTAGATGTAAAAACAGACGCAAAAAAGATTGTAAAATCACGACATAAAGTTAACGCAGAATTCCCTGAAACAAAAATTGTAGAGGAAGAGAATAAGGAAGAGAAAATTAAACCATCTAAATTAGTGAATGTAAGAGAAAGTATAAGAAATATAATAAATCAGTTTAAAGAATTTGAAAAAAATTTCATACATGATGATACAATAGTATCAAATGATATGAGTAATGCAAATTACATTGAGAGTGATTCACCTATGGAAGTGGATTATTCTGCAGAAAATGATGGTCAAGTAATGATAAAAGATGCTAGAGAAAGTCTTAAAGAAATAATAGATCAATTTAAATATATTAAACATGAATTAACTTCAGAGGAAGATGATCAATTCGACGAAATTGCAGCTAAATATATGGAACGGCCAATTGCTGAAACATTGCTGCAATTTAATGAAGCTCTAAAAGCTCTAATACAACAAAGAAAAAAATCTTTATCAAAAGAACATGCAGCTAACTTACACGATAATATAGATACTTATATATCAGAAAGTCAAAGAAAATCTGTTACAGAGAAATCCAATGTAGATATTATAAATATCGATGGAAAAGAAAGCTTACAGAAAAATAGAGAATGAGTTATAAGAAACTTTATTTAATAATGTTTCCAAGTAACTTTATTAAGTGTTACTAGTAAGACGAACGTATAATATTGTAACATAATGTAAATATGTTTTTCTGTGATATCACAACATATTGTATTTTTTAATATATGCTCGCTTATTATCAATATTGAAAGTACAAAATTGACTTTCCTACATGCGATAGAGAAAACAAATGTTATACAATTTTTCATATATTTATATCGGATATGATCCGATAAATCATTATGGAGCACAAAATTACGCAATACGCTAAGATAATATATATATAATTACGATAAGGATATATTTTATAGTTGTTTTATCGCTTTATTTGTAATTATATTTTTATTCATTATATTTGAAATTACAATTATGGACATATACATGTTTATAAGTTGTAAGCATTAAATTATAGTATGAGTTGCATTGTTATCTTTTTACAATTTTTGCATTTAGTATTGCTTAAATATATAGCTGATTATGTCATATCACGCTTGTAGCAAACCATATGTTAAATGAATTTAGAGTGAAATGAATTATAAATTTTTATGTTCCGCGGAATTTATTGTACAATTTAACAGACTGATGAATAATTTCTATTCGACATTTATATAGTATCATAATAATAGAGTGATTAATAGATTTATAAAATCTCTTCCAAAGTTAGAAACAATATTAAGAACATAAATGTAAACACATGTAGTCGCATATGTATATTTGAATGCGTGTATAATATATCAGATGTATTGATGTTTTACATAAAATGAAATTGTTAGATATTCTAATTTACAAATTCGATTATATCAAATAAAATATCTGAACCTTCTAGAGAAAAAGTTTCGACGTGAACTGTTTAAAAGGGGAAGTCTTTATAATTATCTCTTTGACATATAATCTTGGTCGGATATATAAAGTGTGTATAATGATACTATCGTGTTAACAAAAACCGAACTTGATAAAATATAAAACAGAATTCGATCGCGCATGCCACCTTTTAAATAAACTGGAAGTCCATCATCACACTAGAAATTTACGATGTTATGCATTAATATTGATTTTTTTAATACAATTCTTAAGTCAAATTTTAAAGATTGTTTCGAATTATGAATTTACCTGCATTTTTGCTTGCTTCAATTTAAATTTCTGGAATTCCTTGCACTCAAGAGATTGGTTTGTGCCCAATAATCTTCGTGATAATAGAGTATTGTACATACGTATCTAAATTGAAAGTTAAAAATTTCTTAATATTTTTTTGAAAATTCAGTATTCTACATTTATTTTACTTATTAAATTGGCACAAAGGATTTGTTCCTTCTGTTTCTATCAAGCTTTATGCAAGTAAGAGTTTTTGAGAAATTTTATTTATAAAAAAAATTAATAATTTTAATTAATAGAAAAATACTTTGCGAAACTATATGATTAAGTTTTAAGTTTATTTTATTACTAACAGACACACATTTTTGACATTAACTCAATAACACAATAATTTTAAACTATGATAACAAGAATTATGGTTCTTTTTATTCAGTGATGATGCATATTAATAATTAATTATAATATTTAACATGTTATTAGAAAATTCCGAGTTACTATATTGCGTTACTTTGTGCACATTCCATTTAAACATTTTCGAAATTTCTGGTTTAATGGCAACCTGGTTTAATGTTCAACTTGCTTTGCTAACATTTAGATCTGACAAAAATAAATATTAGTGATCTTATCTTTTTTTGTTTATCGGTTACTAAGAAACCAAATATTTAGAAAAGGAACATAATTTAAAAAAAGAGATATATATTGGGTCATCTAAAAAGTATCCGCGGTACTTTGTCACTAGATATATGACCATCAACACACATCTAGTGACAAAAAACCGTGGATACTTTTTAGATGACCCATATAATTATTTCAAAGAAAGATAATATATTATTTAAAGTTATAATTTAATCTTCTATTATGGGGGGAGGAGGGATTATCAATTCGATTGCAATAATTACAACTTTCATTTTACAAACAAGAAATTAAAATTATAAATCATTCATTATAATTATCTAGGCTGCGTTCGGATTCCTACCTGAGTCCTCTCCGAATGTTATATCCTTGTTGTTTACTGAACGTTAAACAAGGATAACATGACACTCGAGAAGCACCCAGGTGGGAATCCGAACGCAGCCCTATTTAATTCAATCAGTGGCGTAATCACGTGACGCCAAACGCATGTTATAAAATTCTTTAACATGATTGATCTTACCCTTAGTTCCTCACTGGATTTAAATATATAATGTCCGTATTCATAGTCAGACCTTATACTTAAGGCTTTTTTAAATTTATTTTTAGATGCTCAGCAGTCAATGAAATAATTCGTAGAGTATCTAAAGATAAATTTAAGGAAGCCTTAAATATAAGGTTTTATCTTTAGATACTTTACGAATTATTTCATTGGCTGCTGAGCATCTAAAGATAAATTTAAGGAAGTCTTAAATTTATCTTAAGTACAAGATCTGATTATGAATACGGACATATGAATACGAGTATAAGTACCGATTGTTCCACTTTTTGGTAAATTTTATCTGTGAGATAAATCTGGTAATTCGCGCATATGATTGGATAATCTTGCTTCTTACCCAACAAGTAAAATTTATCAAAAGGCGGAATAACCAGCCCTAAACCAATTACAGAATTTTACACAGTTGCAAAGCTACTTTTCTTCTGAAACGCAGCTGTTCGTCAATTTTGATCATAATTCTTTTTTGTTGTTGAAACCATGCTGTAAAATAAACTATTCCTACGGATGCGCAGTGGGTTGAAAGTAGTGGGGAGATCTATCAACCAATCAATTTTTGAGTTCATTTGTAGAAATTCACATAATTCGTTCTGCAAATAAGTTCACTGCAAATTAGTACAATTTTGATTGGTCGTATCTCGCCATTATGTGCAATGGTTCATCTTATATAATTCTATCATGGTTAAAACAATCAGTTTGAGCTCATGAAAACGTATCCTATTGTCTCCTGCACTGGCTGCGGAAACGCTTACAGCGCGGCAAAGTGTGACGCAATAGCCAATAAACTTACATCCCCTAACATGTTCATTGGTTACTGCTTTGCATTTTCCCGCGCATATTGGTACCTGGCGGTAGTGAAGCGAATCACCAAGGTGTGAGAATCGCCAAGAGACCCAAGAGTCGATAGTTGTCAGTGGAGAACCACGTTTGAGCAGCTGAGAGAGCCTGGCGCCCGACGCATGCGTATTCGTCGCGCGACGCAACAGTCGTAAACACGACCCTTCCTTTTTTTTTTCTTGGTGTTCCTCGCGACTCGAGCACGCCTGTACGGGGTGAACCGAGCGTCTCGTAGGGTGAGACGCGTCGCGATTCTGCGGCGTTGGCGTTCTCGCGTGGGTTTACGCGAGCCGAAAGATGATGGTTACGGCGGTTGCACCGCGACTCGGCATCTCGTGATATCGTAAAATTCACACCTCGATGGTATGCGGTGACGTCATCCGAATCTGCTCTGGAAAGATCCAGCAAGACAATGGCGGGTGCGTATTCCATGTTTGCGTCGAGCGACCCTTTTGCGCCCCTTTGCCATTATAATCGCCGGTCTTTGTACGTAATTATGCGTTTTGCGTTTCAGATTTGTACGCGCAATATAGCTGCACTTATTGCCAGGAGGACATCGCAGGTCTACGTGTCAAATGCATCGAGTGCCCCGAATTCGACCTTTGCTTGCAGGTGGGTCGACCGTTCGGACGACCATTTTGAATCACGTGATACATATCTCGCCTTCTTTTTCATTTTTTTCGACCTTTCCGTTGCCTTTTTCTTTTTTTCTGTCATGCTAGGTTTTTCCCCCCTCTTTTTCGTTAAATATCTATTCGTTTTTTTTCTGTATTTCTTGTATACTTTCGATCGTATTCGCTTTTATGTTTGTTCTTTTGTGTTTTCATGTTTCTCCCTTATTTCTTCCCTATCCCTCCCCTCTTTTACTCTATTCGCCTATCCTAAAATTGATGACTAAAGATTTAGTTCTTTGTAGCTAAACTTTGTACATTTATTGTAGTACTTGAAATGAAACAGATTTATTTCTTACTTAAAGTCCTTAAAAATGTTTGCACTTAAAATGAGATAAATATATATATATATTTAAGTATTTGAAACAAAGAACACATTCTGAATGCAAAAGGTGCAACCAACACATGGATTTTATATTTGGAATTTGGCAAAAGCGAGATAGAAAATTTTACACGATATCTATAAAAAAGCAAAACTTTAAGAACTTAAGAAAAAAACTTTTGGTTTTTTTAACCAATCATATACTCGTATTATTATAGTCAGGCCTTATATTTAAAATTTCCTTAAATTTATCTTTAGAATTACTCTACGAATTATTTCATTGGCTGTTGAGCATTTAAAAGTAAATTTAAGGAAGCCTTAAGTACAAAGTCTGACTATAAATACGGGCAATAGTCTATTATTCTTCTTATATTTAACTGTGATTGACCAATTTCTTAAGGCTTAAGTACTTCTCTATTATAGATATCTTTTGCAATGACAAAGAACAGAGGTCTTCAGGGCTATCACACACAAAGGGTGTCTTCTATTATAACATTTTTCACTGGGAAAACTAATGCAATACTAATGCAAATCGTTTTACATATTTTCAAGATTAATATATAATATAATTTATTCTCTTTGAAATCATATTATTAATGAAGAATCTATTTAAATAATCTAATTAAAGATGAAATTTATTAACACTGGAAATATGTAAACTGATTTGCATTCAGTTGCACTCACAATCAGTGTGCAACTGTGTTGCACTAATATTTCCAGGAAAATGTTACTAGATACTAGGATCATTCTGTCTTTGTTACTCATAGAAAAATAGAACGATATTTATGACATCTTATTTATTAAATGGTACCCAAAATGATGTAAACTGCATAAGCGTAGCATGAGGATCAATGAGCATCTTATGTAAATCAACATGACGCCTTTATATTGGATGCTCATTGGTCCAAAGTCTTTATATGGAGCAGTCTTGCATAATGCACAATGCAAAATGCATAGAGAATGAATTAAAGTTTTTTTATTTCCTTTTTTTTTCTATGAAATAAAAGATACTGATTTTCTTAGGGTCTAAAAATATCAAAATTAATTAAAGTGTACATAAAGAAAATTATCCAATCACATTTTACATACATCTTTATAAGAGAAATGCGTTTGGATAATTTTCTTTATGCATACTTTATGCAGCTATTTAAGTTTGTGTGGATATACTCTCATATTTTATACATTATCATACAAAGATCTGTGCTTCGGCCTTTAATGATGGATATTTTGAATTATGATACCTAAAGTTTTAATATTGTAATTTCAAAAATAATGAATGGTATAATTAATGAATTATTGAAATGAGTAAATATATATATTTCTCATAATAATTTAATCAGTAATATTTAATATTATTTGCTGTTCAAATTATTTATATTTTACATTTTATTTGTGCCTCGCAAAAAATGACACTAATGATTTGAAAGTGTATTTTTGGCTGCTTTCCTTTTAGTAGATATAGTAGATACAAACGTCGTTCTATTCTTAGCATTCACAATGATTAACAAAGATAAAACAACTTTGTGTCAAGTATGTGTCCTAAAAGAAAAGTTTTTGTATTAAATGTATCTATATGTGAAATGTATATTGTACACACAAATTTAATATTAATTGAAAAATAATAAATTAATTTAGACTCGTTTATGTGATATTTTTATGTAATAATAACATAAGTAAATAAAAGAACGTTAAACACAGTCAAAATCTAATAATATTTCTACGTGAATTATTAAATACATTTTTCAGTTCTTCAAACTGCGTGTCAAACACAACTGGTCTTAAAACGCTCCCAAACTGAAGCTAGAATAATAGTATCACAAATAAAGTCTATGGTTCATATTACGTTTTTTTTTTATTGGATTTGCTTGCATTTCAATAAATTACTAGAAATTCTGTGTTTTGATATGCAATTCTAGTAATTTACTAAAATGCAAGCAATTTAGCAAGAAAAATTGTAGGCTTTTACATCGATCGTTAATTAAATAATAATAATGCTAATATATAAACATTTTAAAATACTATAAAGAATTTATTATGGAAAATATCATCCTGAGATAATGGCTTATTAGCATTATTATTTAATTAATTAATGATTGATTTGTGATATTAATATTCCAACTTTAATTTAATTGCAGTTCAAGTATGCGTTCTATTTCATAATGCGCATGATGTATTAATTTATCCTTGTTATTCACCGAATTCAGAAAGGATAAAATATACTTATGCACATCATGCGTGAAACGGAACGCATCCTAAGACCGGCTTTATTCAGTGCACCGTTTGCAGAAATGGAATATGTAATAATTCATATAGAAATTATTAATGCACGAAAATCCAGTCTTGACTGTATTTAGCGCTCGTCTATTTATTTGTGATCAAAAAATATATATGTAAAATTTAAAATGTAATTGAAACATATTAATTTTGTAAATTACTTTTAGTGTTTTTCCGCCGGTGCTGAAATTGGTCAACATAAAAATAATCATGCCTATCAATTTATGGTACGTATCAGTATATTATGAACAAAGACAATTTTGAAATTGTGTGCTACAGAACTTAGCATGTTAATATATTTTTGTATGCATTGATTTAGGACTCTGGTACGATCAGCATATTTAATGGTCGTGGCAACTGGACAGCCAGAGAACAGCTGAGACTTCTGGACGCGATCGAACAATTTGGATTTGGAAATTGGGAGGACATCAGCAAACATATCGAGACGCGTACACCAGAAGGTAATTTAACTAGCATACTTTATAAATGTCACAAAATCTAAAGTCAATTTTTTTTAATTCATTCTTATCGTCTTCTATCTTTCACCTTTTGTCATATTCAAAATCATCAATCATATTCAATTAAATGAGGTAGAGGAAGCATTTTAGCTCCGGAGTTGAAGTTGGATGCCTGTCCTGAGATGATTGTTCATAATATTTTATTGTTATTATTTAGGTTTTTATTAGTATGAAAGACAGAAAAAAAAGAGCGACGAGCAATATGAATGCATATGAAAAGAAATACAGGTACGACGAAAAAAAGGATTGAACGAGAGATGGAGAGAATGTGTCCGATAGACAGCGTGTGTGCGAAAAGTGAGGAGATGATAGTGCGAAAAAAAAATAAAAATAAAAATAATTAATATGAACGATCACAGCGGCGATCCCTTCCGCTGCTCTTCAGCAAGGGACTTCGCGAAATAGCGTTTCTTGAGGGCCGAAATCGTGATCCGCGCGCGGCGGATTTGTCGATAACATTTAACGTCTATCCGCAGCTATTAAATAACCGTATCGGCAAGCTAATCAGCGGGATCAAGACATTGGCGATCCTGTTCTCTAAATTCTTCGAAGTAAAATCTCATTCGAAAAGAATGAAAGATCTTTTTCAAGAGTGGCAGAATTTTAACTCTTTTTTTTTTTTTTTCGAGCGATTTTACGTCTTTTTCAAGAGTGGCAAAATTTTCACACTTCTGGAGTGAGATTTCATCCTAAAGAATTTAGAGATCATTAGCGTGCTCCGCGCCGATCGTCGCGGGTTCTCGCGGCACTGTAAATTTATTACGTGCGTACAGTTCCGGAGTATTCCGGATGTGAGACGTCCCTGACGTTTAAATGTATCACGATTGCCAGTGTCACCTTGTGACAATTAAATACATGATGTGATGTTATTATTTCCGTTTTCGACTGTGTTTCAAGGTTGTGTTTGGAACACAGTTTGAAAAATTGGAAAATATATTTAATAATTTATTTATGTCTGGTGTTGTATATATGGGATGGAAAGTTCAAGATTTGAACTCGGATCTTTTGCTTGACAGACAACTACTCTAGCACTGTGCTATTCAACATCCCGTTATTACAGAATTTATTTATTTATCATTACAGAAGCAAAAGAAGAATATATCGCAAGGTATCTTAATGGTAACATCGGAAAACATACATGGCCACCCACAGATAGCTACGTACCAAATCTTACGGATCAGACGAAGTCTGACCATGGTCCTCTATCGCCTGACCTCACATCTAAATTACCACCATTGGACATCACCCCGGAAGAAGCCGCGCAACTGGGGTACATGCCCCAACGAGATGATTTTGAAAGAGTAAAATTGGCATTCTAAAAATTTGATTTGATTTTTTTTAAATGTGATTCATTTATTATGCTTTTTTTTCCAGGATTACAATCATGAGGCTGAATCTCTCGTATCTTCATTGTTCCTGAATCCTGCCGAAGACGATGATCTTGATATTGCACTTAAACTAGCACAAGTTGATATGTACACCAATAATCTCAGAGAGCGAGCCAGACGAAAACGCGTCGTGAGAGATTACCAGCTTGTGTCGGCTTTCTTCGCGTCATCCAGGAAAGATAAAGGAATAAAGAAAAAACGGACGAAAGAAGAGAAGTATGTTTCATATTAATGTACTTTTTTCTTTTATTATTTATGAAACATTTTAACAGATATTTAATTTTCTTCGGTTCATGTGTATTAAGCTGTTTTTTTTTATTCAATACAGAGAATTTAGGGACAGAATGCGTGTATTCGCACAGTTTTACACAGCACAAGAGCACGAACAGTTCCTAACAAATCTCGAGAGGGAAAGAGAATTGCGCTTACGGCTCTCGGAGCTTTATCGATATCGTGAGAACGGCATTACCAAACATGAGGAATGCGCTCATTTCGAGCAAATTCTTGCACAAACTCAGAGACAAAACGATACAGTGGATCATTGGACTGAAAAAAAATCTGTAAGTATACATTTTTATTTTCATAATATTTCCGTCTTGTTATAACATTATATGGATGTAGAATAGAAGTTATTTTACATTTTGTTATACTTTTATAAATGTAAAAGCTAAAATATACGTAAAAGCTAGTACTTACAATCTATTAAAAGTGTGAATATATTAGCGTAGTTTTTACTAAGTGCTGACGCATGCTAAAGCTCTGTACATATGAATGTATGATGGTAAACTATAAAACAAATATACACATGAAATCTCTATCTAAAAAATGATATTAAACAGCAGCAATGTCATTGTGCTTTGTTTTAATTATAATATGTTTATATTTTCGTGCACATTATATATATTTAATTTGTTAATTATATCGCTGTATTAATTTATATACATAGATATTAAGGTCCTTCTGTAACTCTTAACGATTATAATAATATTGTCGTTGCGCGAGTTTTACATATTGTAAAAAAACTGCGCAACGACAATATAACGACATCTACACTATCGAGTTACAGAAGAGTTACAGAATAGGGTCCTTAATCTTTTTTTTTATCTGTATGTTCTATGTATGCATATAAATGTGGCTATGATATTTACATGTGTAACTAGATATTATCTCTTATTATTTCTTATCTTTCTTTATATTAATTTTATACATATTCCATGACCTTATACTATCGTAATGAAATTATGATATATATATATATATGTGTGTGTGTGTGTGTGTGTGTATGTGTATACAAATTATTTAAAGTAATTTAATTGTTTCTATATTTTAACTGTCTTTATATATTTATATGTACAATAAAAATTAAAAAAAAGAAAGAATTTAGACCCTTAACTTATATTGTATACACTAGCTTTTGCTTCTTTTTAACTAATTCTACTATTTGTGGTGCGTGTTGCCAGGAATTTGTGAACAGATTGTATCAGTTTGCATTTCACTTAGGGCAGCAGTGGGCAGTCCACGCCAATACACCGCAGCACCTCAAAAAGAAGGTAAGAAGTCATATTTGTAGAATTAAATTGTTATATTTTGCATTGTAGAATTTATAAATATTGTCATTATTTTCATATCATCACGCATATTATTTATTTTATGTTTATGTTTATTTAATGAAAATTTTGTCTGCTTTATTGTTTCTGATAATGTTATTGTTATATTCCTGTTCAAATTGCATAAGTTAGCAGCAATAGTATTGTTATAATATCTTAGACTGCTATTGTATTTAAAAAATTTTAGAATACTGATCTGTATAGCTAAAGGAATTGTGCGTATTTTCTATTTCTTTTTACAGAGAAGAAGAAAAAAATTACGCTTCCATAGACCGAAAATACACTGTAAAACAAGATTTAGTCAACTCCACAGTCAGTCAAGCCAATCACAATCGGACGACGACTCCAGCCAATCAGTGGGCGGAGTCGGATAGCAATCCAAACACTTCCAATCAGTCGACTTCCAGCCCCAGTTCTTTACACGAAAAAAGTTACAACATTGGTTCCACTATTCAAGAGCGAGATATAGAATTGGAGGCTGCATCTCATCTTTTAACAAAGCAAGAAAAATCCTTATGTATTCAACTTGATCTAAAGCCGACTCAGTATTTGACGCAAAAGACATTGTTATTACAAGTAAGTGATGAATCAATTATAATTTTTTTTATTGTAATTATAATTTTGCTAATATATATTTTTAATGTCACAGGAATATTTAACCGGTAATAGGAGATTGAGTATTGTACCTCAATCAGAACCAGAAAGCAAAATTCTTCATTATTTAGTAACTAACGGTTGGATTACAGCCAATTGATCAAACATGTAAAAATTTACGATTTTTTTGCCACTCTAAGTCATTTCTAATTTTATAAGCTAAGTCTTAGATATAATTAAAATTTTTAAGTCTGATTCAGAGTTAAATGTAAAGCAGATGGATAAAGACAAGAAACGGAAGAAAAGAACGCATACGTGCATAATAGTTATGTTGTTACTGATCCTTCTTTTACATAGGGATATTGCTATAATATAACGTGATCTATAGTTCAACGTAGGATCAGATAGATTCACAATCAGGCGCAATTTATGTGTTTGGCGTCTGTAATAAATCTGGCAATGGCTGCGTTCAGAGAAAACTGATCAATCAACACTCAATAATTCTTTAATATGATTGATTCCTACACTTAGATTCATTACAGCAAAGAACTAAAGGCGAATCAATTAAAGAATCACTGAGCGTTTATTTATCAGTTTTCTCTCTTAAACGTGGCCAAAGAGTTCAGGGTCGATTTTATAAAATCTTAGCAAGTGTTCAATTGCTTCTTTATTTTTTTTCTTTTAGACTGATTTTTATTATAGCATGGCTACAAATATCGAGAATAATAAACAATTTATTTAATTACAACAAACATTAACAAATGTTTGATGATTCACAAATGAGAATCGACCCTTAAAATATTTTATTTATTTCCAATTGAATTTAAACGAATCTCTTAACACTGCCTACGTAGAGCCATTAAACGTATTGCTCAATTAATTCTTCCATTATGTTATGTCCATATGTAGACATGTCTGTTGAGCACTTTTCTTTCTATTTTAATTGTTATCATATTCGGCAATAAGGAAATATCAAGATTATTCACAATGGCTATGTTCAGCAGAGAAAGCAGCTTTGCAACTGTTATAAAATTCTTCAATGTGATTGATTCCTTATGGATCTAAATATATAAAATAACTATATATTGAAAAATTTTACATCAGAGCACGAGCGTAGTGTAGTTGATAGCGCACTGATCTGCTACACTAGAAATCCCGGATTTTGATCCTTGGCAAAACCGACAATTTTTGTACGCTCGTACTTCCTCTCGGAAGACAATGGCAAACCACCGAATAGTATATTCTTGCCCAGGAAATCTTCCTATTAAAAATTGTGATTCCTATTAAAAATAGGAATCTGCGTTCAAACTGTAGGTCTCCATATACCTTGTGTACGATCAGTACGCACGCAAAGATATAGAGAGGGAGGTGCCTATACGCTGACAGTGGATGGCACTTGAAGAAAACAACAGTTACAAAGCTACTTTTGCTGCTGAACGCAATCATTGTTTTTAAATTATAAAATTGTAGTACACAAAGCAGCACATGAAAAATATGTCGAAACTTTTTAGACCAATATAATTTATTCTAGAAAAGTATTGGAATTGGCTATTTTATTATGATTGTTATTATTGTTTATTAGATAGCTATATTGCTATTAAAATCAATGTATGTATACCTATATGAAGGCTAATGATGTAACGTATAGGAGAAATTGTTTATTTTACCAGAAATTTAAAGTGCTAGACCTCGATAAATCGATTTAATTACACCAATTCTCAATTAAAATATTACATATACATTATGCATATGTAAATCATGTGCAAATAATGACATAATTATGTATGCGATGCTATATAATCCCATTTAATAATTGTGAGAGAGAGAAAGAAAAAGATTTTTTCATATTTGGGTTAAAAAATTCCTTATTGACGAAAAATGGTGCAAATATTCATGTATTCAACTAAAATAAGATGTATAGTATTGAATAATTTGTCTTATTTGTATAGTATTTGTATATACGACAAGGGAATACTTTCTTAATGCTAATATGCTTTAAAGCACAAAGAATTACAATTTTACGACATATAAAGTGTCGTCTTTATTATGACAAAATTTGTTACGACAAAATTTTAAATAAGATTTTCGGGAACGGAAAAGACCTTTAGAAGATACTTGTAGGAGGGTTAATTATTTTCCATTTTTACTGCAAAAGTAAAAATTGATGAAAATGATCTGTTAATTGCCAGTAGGCAAATTTTGTGATATTACGAAAGCTGTCTCAGTAAGAAACATTCATTGAAACGTTTCTTTCAAAGGGATATATGTAAAGTATGCAGAAATCATCAAGGGGAATCATCACTATTTTTGCTATACTTTGACGTTCTCTTCCATTTGAGACTAATAATAATTTATCGGACAAAATATTATCATACATATAAATAAAAGTTTGGAATTTTGTTCAGATGAATTTCGTTGAATCTTTTTTGAAATAATTTCAAAGTAATCAAAGAGATTCGTGAATGACCTTTCATCTATTAGGTACAATTGCGATTTTTATTTCATGAAACATGAAATAACGCAAATTTTTCGGAATATGTATGTTTTTATGTTATTTATCTTTAAAATACAATAAAGCAGAAATTTAGTTGTATGATAATATATTATTAAATATCATTTAAATCACTTGTCCCCGAAATTTTCACGCTTATGAAAATTGTACATGTAAGTCTAAATAGAGGGATATATGGTGAAGTGTATATAGGTCCTAATTATGTAGATATAAAAGAGAGCCTATCTGTATATAACAACACGAGTAAATGAGATGAGACCTATACTCAGGTTTAAGTAGATAGAAAAATTCTATATCTTGACTTTCTCTGTA
The DNA here is from genome assembly GCF_024713525.1 of Acromyrmex echinatior. Lineage (NCBI taxonomy): Eukaryota > Metazoa > Arthropoda > Insecta > Hymenoptera > Formicidae > Acromyrmex > Acromyrmex echinatior. The sequence goes on along the minus strand of NC_141854.1, from coordinate 17,288,926 downwards.
TGCGCGTGCGTGCGTATGTATGCAAAGAGAAACATTTGTATGAAAGGGCGACGCTGAAATACGAACGATTCGCTCATATTTTGTATAGATATTAAACAGATACCTCTTCCGTTTATCCGACTATATTTGATGGTGCACAGCTAATTATATTTGAGACTGCTTCTTGTAAGCGTTGTGCGTATGGGTAATCGAAATTAATGGTCGCATTTAGCAGAGTGTTTATTTTGCAATTATTGAAAGTTTCTTTCACTAAAACAGAATTCTTAGAGTTCAGTAAGTATAATTAAAGTAATAATTCGACGCAAAGTATTTTCCAAATGTTTACTTCTGTTGAACGCGATCATTAAAGATCTCGTCTTCGCGTTATGTATAAAGTTAATTAATTAAAATATTTTAGCTATAACGTATCAACATCGAAATAAAAAAAATCCTTATGAAACAACTGTAGTCGGATAAAGAATGATATAAGAAGTACAGCTTCGGTCACAATAAATTGTCTGTATAATATTTGACACGCGTGTTACACTGTACGCACTATTTTCTCAATTGAACAACAAAAAATTAACTCTTTACAACTTATTTATTATGATGTACTCCGACATGGATATTCGTCGAACAATTGTGCGAAATAAATTATGCGATATTTTCAATTAAAAAAGATTTGTGCAATGATTTCTATAACTCAATACCTTTTTCCCCGCTGATCTCCCAGAAAGTAATTTAATTGATGTAACAATATATATAAATATAATACCGAGATAAAACTTCGTGTGAACTATGCACTCGGTAATTATTATAATGATTACTTTAATAATCTTATTTGCCTCCAAACATCGTAGGATCGTTGAATCATAGTTAATCAAAGCTATTAAATATTAAAAATATAAGACGTTTTTTTGTGATTTTTTTTTTGTTTTATTGATTACCCGATATCCTTCAGTTATATTTTTCTTGCAACTCGGCTGCGTGTATTATGTTATTATTGTTTCTACAATATTTTAATTCAAGTGACTTTATATGAGAGAAAGAAAGAGCTATTTTTAGATATTTTTGTTAATAACGTGATGAAAAGCTAAAATAAACGATCAAGCCGTGACTTTGAAAAAAAAAGAGATAAATAATGAGAAAATTTTTTTGGAAGTAACATCGCCTGAACTGTTCACAAATATAACAAGTCTTGAAAAATTAATATTATGATTAGAAATTAGAAATAAATTATTATATAATTATTAAATAGTTATTGCGAAAAACCTTGAAGTAATATCGATTCAATAATCCAGTTTTATTACATAATAATTCATTCATATTAATACTAATCTTCAGTCGTCGAGACAACATTGCTTCCACGATGGAATTTTTTAAGCAAAAATGAATATGAGCAAAGTCAAACATAATTTTCCAATCACAAGACAAGTCTTTTAAGTAACTCGAAGACTAAAAGTTGATGATAAATCATGTAATAAATCTAAAATTTTTAAAAAGAATTTTCCGCTCCGCCCTGTATCAATCACAGAAAATTTTATGATTTCTGGAAATATGTTATTTAAAAAGGAAAACTACCCAGTTAGTATTTTTAATGCGTGTGTAATTTAAATAGATTATAAATTATATAAGCATTCTTCTTTTTAAGAAGTTATTATTGTGGTAATAACACTTGGAAATCACCCTTGCATTTTTAAATCCTTCGTCAGCGAGAAAGAAAAACGATAATGCGTCATTAAAGCCGATGACGTGTTTCCCACTGATAGGTGCGAAGGTGAAGGTGCTCTCTAGCTAACGATTAAGAAGAATTCACAGAATAAATCGGTACCATTCCCACCATTGCCGTTCGTCTCTTCATGCGTATATAAAGTCAAGTCACACGAGTGATGTCCGTACAATCATATACATCAGACTGCGAATAACACGTGTTAGGTGAGCATTTATTCCATGTCAATCGGTGCGATTTCTTCGTTGGGACATCGCTTTGAAAAACAAATGTGATTACACAGTAAATTAACTATCGCGCTTTTCGATCCGAATATGGTTCAGTTTTTTTTACGGTTGAATGTGAATCAGTGTATTCCGATTGAAAAAGAATAAAAAAAGATCTAAAATATAATTGCATCGCGATTATTAATACTGTTGTGGAAGTTAATTTAATTATTGTGACGTTTTCCTAAGAGGCTATATTTGAAAAGATTTATGTCTCTAAGCTTATTCTTCACTGCGCGTTATTTAATCATCTGATCAATATGCAAATATCTCTGCATTCATGTCTGCATTCTCATCCGATATTTTTCATTGTCCTTGATGGAAATTTTTCATAATTTGCAGAATTTTTTGTGTAAATTTCATATATGCGAATTCTGAAATATTTTAAGATCTCCAAAATTTGTCATTTTTTTAATTTTTGATGAAATCTTATAAAATTTGTTGAAAAAGTTTATGATATTTTTTTCCGAAATTATAGAATGCAAAATCTTAGAAGTTATAGAATAGAAAATCTTAAAATATTTTAGAATTTACATGTATGGAAAATTCTAAGAAGAGATATAGATGTTTTTAGTATTTTTGAAACGTGTCTCAATTTGTATAAAAATTTGTAATAAAAATTCTGAGAAAAATTTTCACTAGATCACGTTTTGCAAATCGATATCATTGTCATACTTGATTAAGAAGCGCTGAATCGAATCTCGTCCAGCTAGAAATGATTGATTGATCGATGAATCAGTATTCATTCGGCATTGATCATCTATCATTCCGGCTGGACTGCATTATTAGATGCTTTCCAGTAACACATATAGAAGTAATACATAAAAAAGTTTCAGCTACAAGTCGACATTACTGTACACTATATTATTGTGTCATACAATATATAACTATGTTCCGTTGTTGGAAGAACAAATATTTATTGATCTTCTTCCGCGCAGATTTTAATTTTTTATAAATACCGTGATATAAAATTCATGTAACCAGGAAGACCTCACACATTTTTTATAACAGCAACTGTAATGCATGGTCTACAATGGGCAGTAGCAATAGTGGATTAAGGAGTAGGCGTAGAAATCGACCAATCATAGTTGAATGTGAGAAAAATAATCAATTATGATTGATCGATTTCTACGTCTACTCCTTAATCAACTACTGTTACTGCCCATTGTAGATCATGCATAAGACATACCAGAAGAATTAGCCAATGGCAATCAAGAACTATCAAACGTTTTCAGCTCTGATTGGTTAATTCTTACGGTACGTCTTACGATTACAAGTATGAAAAGTGTATGTTAATAGTCATGATAGATTCGCTTATATTATTATGTATTTTTCAAAATTACTCGCGACACAACTTGCACAGTTTCCCAAACTCGAACTTTGCTTGCATTTAATTAGATGTATGTATATTATATTGCAGCCATGAAACTCGCAGTGTTTTGCCTGTTGGCCATTATTTCTGTTGTTTACGCGGAGGAAACAACATACACTGATAAATTTGACAACATAGATATAGATCAGATTATTCGGAATGAGCGATTGTTGAAGCGATATGTCGATTGTATGCTAGACAAGCCCAACATTAGATGCCCTCCCGAAGCTATTGAATTGAGGAGTGAGTATTGCACACGATTTCTATATTCGTAATTATAAATGCAGCCTGGATAAAAAAAAACTTTGAACGAGTTGAATTGAATTTGTTTGTCTCAGTCTGTGTACGTGTAAAGATTATAATTATTAAATAGCACAAAGAGTTTAAAAATAATTCAATCATATATTATCAATTCTGAATTCATTTTTAAATGCAAATTCATTTCAAAACTTTCAAAAAAAAGAAATCCCGAATTTACAACTAAATTCTTTTTTAATTCTTTTTGAATTCTCTGTGCTATCTGGATAATTATAAGTGATCTCATCATTATTTATTTTTATCGAAATAATGCCTGAAAAGTATAAATATACTGCAAAATAGATCATTCTCAGTAATAGTTTTAAAACAATATCTCTAGAATAAATACTTGCTGAGGAAAAACTTTCTCTCGGTTAAAAATAATTCCATATTTCGTAAATTCTTTTGCATATATTAGATCAGAAGCTACAAAGTTCTAGGATATTTTCGTCTCTATGGACCAGTTGTTTCATCGTTTAGTAAATTTTAATTATTGGATAAATAGAAAAATTATTCAATCATATGCACGGATTGCCAGATTTATTTAACAGGTAAAATTTACGATCCATAGAGACGAAAATATTCTAGAATTTTGTAAGAATTTCCGATGTAGTATATTAAAATATTATATCGAAAGAATTTTATTATGGAGTTATTTTTAACCGAGAGGAAGTTTTTTCTCAGCAAGTATTTATTGCTTGCTTAAATTATAGAATTCCTTAATATTCAATTAATAAACATTCAATTTATTACAAAGTTACGCCTCTTATTATACGTTAACATCTTTGACAGTTGACAGAACGCGATACGATTAGCTATTAAAGATATTAACATATGATTAAAGATATTTTTTCTCTCTAAGTGTAAACAAATTCTCATATAATGTATTATATTTTTAAGAATTTGCCATATTTTATATATATATAAATTTACAAAAAATTTCTGAAAAAATACCTTAGATTTCCTCAGATTTTATAAATGTTTTTTTTTCGGAAATTATGGAATGAGAAATCTTAAAAGTCTTATATATAAAATATTTGACATATGAAGAATTCTAAAATTTTAGAAAAGATGTGTAAATTTTTTCAATATTTCTAAAAAATATTCAAATTTATATTTAAAAAATCTGAAAATTTTCTAAAAATTGTAAAATTGTTAGAAATTGCAGAAGAGATCTTAAATTTTGAAAAGATTTAAAATTTACATAAAAATTTTGAAAAATTATATGAAGAATTCTAAGAAAAATTTTCATTAGATGTTCATTAGATCAAGGTCGATTCTGACGTTATCGAGATAATTAGTATCCGATTGTATTTAGCATCATTAAATAAATAATAATCATGTAATTGCAGAAAACATAGACGAGGCGCTAGAAAATGACTGTGCAAAATGTACGAACAAACAGAAAGAGATAACAGAGAAGGTGATAAATCATCTAGTGAGAAATAAGAAAGATTGGTGGGATCTATTGAAGGTGAAATACGATCCGGAAGAGAAATTCTCGAAGAAATATGAGGAAGCGGCCAAGAACGAAAACATCAAGATTTAATCAGGAATGGATAAGGGAAAAAATTAATATACAATATAAAATTATTATAATGCAGTACTAATTGTCATTGTCCTTCTAGTTAGGATTTGACACAATTAAAATGTATACGTGTGTGTGTAAATAAAACATCGTTCGCGATATATGCGTCATAATATATTCCATGTGTATTTATTCTCATGTTTATCTTCATTGCTCGATGATACATAGAATGCGTTTCTCTATACATAGAAAAGATTTCAACGCGATATAGGATAGCTATTATATACTGAGCTGAAGATTTTCGCCTGTGATATGGCAAGAGGTTTTTTCCAATTAGCGCTGAGCGTAATAAATACTATTAGGTGTTGGAATTAATTCGTAGCGTTTTACAAGTGATGGGAAGTACTTTCATTAATGTATTTTTTAATGCTCATGTGAAATAAATAACATTCTTTCATTAAAAAACGCTACGAATTAATTCCAACACCTAATAGTTTAATCAATAAACACTAATTTATTACTTTTAATCAAAGTTTAAGGTAATGTTGTGATAAAGAATAATAAGAATATAAACTTTATTTTCCGAATTTGAGGATTATAAAAATATTAGGATATTAGAATCAATCTCTGAATATCAAACTTTTCTGTCGCATCAGTATATATAACTGGTATATGATTTTTATTTTAATTATATTAATTGTATTGGTATTTTCTGATTTTATTTAATAATCAAAATATATAAATTGATAGATGTAAATATAATATAATTAAATATATTACATGTAATACACTATCATAGAGAGATAAAATTTTCAATAATACTAACTTTTGATAATACATTTTTATTATATATTATTGAAAATTGATATTAGGTGTTGGAATTAATTCGTAGCGTTTTTTAATGAAAGAATGTTATTTATTTCACATGAGCATTAAAAAATACATTAATGAAAGTACTTCCCATCTCTTGTAAAACGCTACGAATTAATTCCAACACCTAATATTATCAAATAAATCAGGTTTATATTATATATTGTTATGTACATTTTATAAAAAAAACATTACCTATACAGAGTACAGGAAATCGAACTAGTTAAGATTTCAATTTTTAGAAATAATTGTAAATAATAGTAAAATTCTAAACATGAATTAGTTATTTCCGTTATGTAACTTCTTTTGTAAATTAAAAAATGCGTTATATAAATCTGACATACATAATATTAATGGCCATAACAGGTTGTGTCGAACGAAAAATTCGCATATATCGATTCCCCTTTTATTTTATTTCAAGAATGTCAAACTCGTCCGTGTCGTCATCCGTCTCGCCAATATCCGCGCAGGCATAGCAAATTCTACCGACATCGTCCCAGCACTCGGGACAATGAACGAAGGGACATCCGGGTGTCGTGCATCTATAGAATTGCGGACCTTTCCTCGGTTCCACTTCGCCGCAGATGAGGCACTTGTGACGTGTCCAGGCGAAGATCACCAACCAACCGCAGAGTGCTGGCCAACGCGTCCTCAGGGCGATCCACGGATCTATGTCGTATTCTAGCCGATGAGTTCTGACTAAAGTCTTGACCCTGGCTCTCATGAACCTTGATATCGAAAATGAGATAAAGATCGATATGCGAAGAATTGAGCATTTGTCGATTCCGAGTTTTGTTTCATGACTATATAGTTCGAGCACTATTGACTATTCATAAAATTCGTATAAAATTCATTATTTTCCTCATCAAAATAAGTAGTGTTCGAACTTGTATACATGATTCAATGTAGAAAAAGAACTGAATCTCTTATTCATAGAGATTTCTCATAGAGATAATATACATGCACGGAAAAGAATGGTTGAGGTACTTTAAAGTAGCTAGATTATACAGATCAAAATATTTATGTAATAATCGTATACTGATAATCAAACTGATGATGCTAGAGCATTTTACTTTTTTGTACCATTGTTCGTTATGCTTAAACTTTACATAATTATTTTAACGGCCGAACAAAATTATTTTCAGATGCATCTATCTAAATTTTTACATACTTTAGCAAAATTGTCTTTTCTGTTTCTCGAAATAGTCATAGAGAACTCAAAGCAGATACTTGCAGAATCTGCGAACTTAACCGTGAGATATTTAATTCCTTCTCTACCTAGCGTGACCAAGTCTGCGTCTCAGGCTCTCGTTGTAGAGATACAATACACGCCTTTTCTCGCGTTTCCTGTAGAAGAACGAGCAGATTACGCGTCGCAGCCGTTGCGTGTAAGCGGCGGTGAACAACAACATCCAAATAGCCAGATAGAGCGAATAGATCTTGAGGATCATGTAATTCGGTATTTTATTGGCTTTTGGTAAACACGCGCTGTTGGACACCACAGTCTTTACTCGCCTCTTCACGTTGAATCCGTGAATGACGCTACGTATCAGAGAGGCTATCATTCCTATACCGCGAACCTCCAAGGTCAAGTCGTGGTGACCCGCCTAGAAAAAATTCTAGTTATAGTTGTAAACAGATCGGAAAGAATAAATAATTAAGTTATATAACGCCTTAAGGAAAACCGCAATAAATCTAGCCATATGCTAATTTTCATATGCTAATTATTTATTATTATTACTTAAAACTTTCCTGATTACGTGTTCATCGTAGATTTCCTCTTTTTTTTTTTTTTTATAAAAACTTGAACTTGGAACATATGCAGAGATGTTTCGAATCTTGAGATTAAACTCAAATCTAACTAGAAGTAACAAGAATTGTTGATCGATCGCTTTCCAAATCTCAAACCTGAGTATATTCCATGTAGGAGTGTCTCCTGATTAAATCGAGTGCTTCAAAGAAGAGTCGGTCTATCAGTATAAATGTCGTTACGCTGATAATCTCGAGGATCAACTTCACCGTATGCCCTGTCAGATGCACCCGCTCGACTTGGCCCGGCCGCAAGCCGTATGGATCCACGAATTTCAATCTCTCAATTTTCTTTAGGGGCAGCAGGGTCAGACTACCTCGAGCCTTCCGTCTTGCATCGATTTTCCGGAAGTACGAAGTAACATATACATTGTCATGTTCGATGTCGTTCAAGTATTTCTCGTGATACGTCTGAGCATTTAAGATGATTCTCAAGAAAATGAAGGACAGACATCTGAATAATTATATAAAATATATTTTGTATGTTTTAATGACGAATCTTTAAGTCGTTCGAGCAAATTTTATATATATATATATATATATGGAAAGAACAGTTTTACTGAAATCTTGAAAAATTTAGTTAGATATAGAAATACTTTGTTGGATCATCAAAATAATATAAAAAATATTAATTATGTAAAAACAACTATTATAATTTTTACGTAATTATGTAAAAAAAGAATAATGATCGACGCTGCAAAGTTTGACATTTGTGCAACTTGAATATTCATATAGCTTGAATATTCTATTAATTTGAAAGTTTGAGCATTATAAATAATTATATTACTCCGAACTATTTTGATGGTTCAACAAAATTATTTTTAAATAATATTATATTCAAGGTCTTAATTTCTTAAGATCATCCAGGTCACCAACTGGCCATGGAAAAATGTATGAGAGATTGGCCAATAGAATCCACGCACACATTAATTATGAAACACAATTCATGAAAATATATTCTCTGAAGAAGGCTTGAATTTAATCAAAAGATACGTTATTGACTGTTGAAATATATTCTTTGGATTATAACTTTGGATTAAAATTTATTCATGCGCATGATTCCTGAATTGCCCAACTTACTTATTATTCAATTATTATTATTTTCAGATTTACATCTAACTAAATTTTTATTTACTTAAGCAAAAATGTTCTTTCTGTAAACAAACAAAAATCATTACCGAAAAAATTTAAAATGTTTAAAAGTATATTCCATTTTAAAGAATCAACATGTAATTCCATTAAAAGAAAAAACAAAAAGTTAAACTGTGTAAAATTTTTCCACATAATTTTCTTCTATTTTTATTCTAAGAAAACAATTATATCTGAGTCCTTAAAATCATTTGCATTTCTGCTATTACCTTTTAATAATTATCATCACTGACTCAAAAACTTTTCTGCGTGCGTTGAATTCGTGCATTACAGCCTTTGCAGCATCTGTTGCGTCGTGAAGGTCGAGAATCACCGGCATTTTCTTTACTTTATACTGCAGTTTCGCGTCCTTGAGACTTTTGCTAAAGGTGTCTCTGGCTCCTTTTCATGAAGAGGAGACAATATCTCGCGAAAACGTCGCGGAGGAATTGAATGAGTTCATTTCTAAATTTTTATCGATGCGAATGATATTCACTTTTTAAAGCAACGTAGCCTTCGCCAATACCGGGGTCTATTTTTCCTTCGGGATCGCAGATGTTGGAACCACCGAGGGCTTGCACCAGATTGCATACGAAGTTGAGTTTCATCGGCCAACACAGCAGCCAGGCCGCAAAAACCGACACTGTATCGTGACACTTGTCGTAAGCGTTAACAAACATATCTCTGAAAATCAGTTAAATTTTAATGAAAATTACCCAGCAAACGAGAATAGATTGAAATGGATTCAAATGGATTCAAATTTTCAGAAATACGGATTCATGAATGTTAAAATGAATCCTTTTCAATCGTGAATGAATTTTTATTCACATTTATAGGAATTACATAAAACAAATGTTTATTTCTTCTCAATCTTGAATGCATTTTTATTCATTTATAGGAATGGCATGGAGTATATTTCTATGCTTATCAATCTAAAAATAATATTATAGTATTTTGTGTGTGCATCGTGAATACTGCTAAATTCAAAATTTTGAATAGGAAATGCAGTTTTTTAATCCAATTAAATAACAAAAGTTTATCTTTTAATTTTAAAGTTTATTTTCTTAAAATGGGCCATAAATATTATTCAATTCAAAATTGTGAGTAGAAAATCCATTGTTTCATTTAAAAAAGCATCATGAATGCTATTTTATTCAGAATTATGAATAAGCAATTTTTCATTTTAATTCAACTGAATTAAAAAAAATATACCGTAAAACTATACTATGAAATCTATTTCATTTAATACTTAAAAGAGATATAAAAAGAACTACGTAAATATGTGCAATAAATGTTACATATGTAAATTCCTTATTTTTAATTAATAAATTAATCGCTTTTATGTATATTGTCTATTAATACGTTTCCTTTATTATACTAGCTAGCATAATTTTTTGTATAAAAGTTTTAAAATAATAATTATAGAATTTTATGTATGTATTACTACTTTAACTTATTTCAACTTTTACATGTATACAAATTTTTTATATGGAATCCAATCTATTTTTATGGACTTAAAATATGGATTCGGATGGATTGAAAATTCCTAATTCATTTCAATCCAATGAGTATAAAAATTAATTCTATTTTCAAATAGAATTAATTTTTATATTCAAGATTATTTTTCTCGAAAATTAATGAAAGAATATTCTATATTATTTAGTTATCTTCTTACAAAGAATCATATCATCATATTGGTATTGTTATATCGTTCGCCGGATTTGCATGAGAATGAATTCCTAGAAATCTATTTACGAGAAATGTATCTAAAAATTATTTGCCGACTACGAAATTCTCCGACATTATTTAGATAAAGTCAGTGTTAAATATCTTACCTGCATCGTTCAGCACCATGGCTAAGCTGCTCTTCGCAGCGCGCCTCAATCTTCCTCTTGTACTTCGCCTCATAAACATTCGCCTCGGACTTCGCTTTCGCGATCTCTTTCTCATGTTTCTCCTCGATCTCATCGCTTCTTCTCGTATCGTCCTGAAGCTCATCCAAATAGTCGTTCTCCTCTTTCAGTCTCCTCATCTCCTCTTCACCCTCGATTTCCTCGACTATCGGGCTCATCAAATCTCTCACCGAGGATAAAGTATCCTTTAGCTCGTTCGCGTCCGTTTTCATGGCGAGCACTGCCTACGTATTATTAGATACTTTGGTTATATCGGTTGACTTTTTCGCGCGAAGTTTCATCGCACAAACGATTAATCTTCTTCAAAATTTGCTTATTGCATTATTATTTCAATTAGTAGATATACCTGTTGAAACGGCTTAAACATGAGATCGAAACGTGTCTCGGTGAGATTGTATGTCAACTGCAGCGTGCAAGCGAAAGTTCTCATCACTTCTTTAGCGTTATAAGTTAAATTGAATATAGGTCCCGCTATTATATATCCCAGAATGATAGCCCTCAAAACATTGCGTCCAGATCGGCCAAGAAAAGTCGGTATAGTTAACAGACAGATGCATCTCACCTATTCAAATTGACAGAACGACGATTTCGATGCCAAATATTCTTTAACTGATGATACAATTTTGCTGAAGTATTTAAAAATTTAGGTAGTAAGTATTGATCTGAAAATAATCTTGTTAGACCATCAAAAAATAATATAGGAAAATTTATAAGACATTCAAGCTGAGTAATGTTACAAAATATTTAAGATGAGTAATGTTACAAAAAGTTTTGACATTTCAGCAATCAATTTGAGCGATAACTATTATAATAGATACTTTGATGATCCAGTAAAAATTATTTGTTGGATTTAAAGCTAATTTAAATAAATTTAATTATAATAAATAAATAAATTTTTAGATACTTTAGAAAAATTATTCTTTCTATGTAAAAACAATTTATATTTGTTAAATATTTTATATATTTCTCTCTATCATGATATAAGAATACATATTTTAAAACTATATTTTCTTTAAATGTCACAAATTTTTGTAACGCAGCTAACTAAATAAAAATGTCTCCGTTTCAAAATTCTCATATATAAATAACATATACAATTATCATAACTACATTTTCTTATTATCATTGGAAATTGCTTCGAATTGCACATTTACTCGACAAATATTTGCAATCCTATATAAGAATCGAATTGTGCAGACAAGGTAACATGCATGACATAAATATGCATTAAAGCACATTATAATACAGTAAAATACAGTAGACAAGTTTCAATTTGTGAAATATTTAGCAAGGCAAATGTGTAATTTCGATCCGGTTTTATCAAGAATATCAATAGTAATATAATTTAAATTCCTGGAGAAAAGAGTGGGTTGCTTTTTAGCAACGGAACACAGTCATTGTGTGACATAATCAGTGTCGAAACATTGTATCTGAAACGTTGCTTAGCTTTTTTATTTCACCTTTAGAATGAAATAAAAAAAAGTCTTATACATCTAAATGTCTTCAACCTTGAAATCCTCTTACTGCGAGAGTTTCACTAGAAAAATAAATGAAATGCATGGTGTAAATTCTAGAAAAAAATATTATAAATCGTAATGAAATACATGTAAAAATTTGATATTCGTGAAATGATATAAATTATAAAACGACAACACAGCATTTTAAATTTGTACGAGTTTGCTGACTTGTCACGATTGAAAAGCACATAGTAGAATCGTACATAGTATCACCTGTGTACATTGCTGGAAAGAACCTAGTACCTAAGAAACATACCAAGTTAGTAAGAGAAAGTTAAAATGACTTTATTTTGCCGTTATGAATGTCAAAATGATGATTTTTTTAATTATAAAATTTGATATTTTATCGACGTTAACAATAAAAAAAAATTATTTTATTTTCCTGTTGACTTTTGTATATTTCTTGAGTATCTTTCACAGAGAGATATCAATGTTGATGACTTAATCGAGTACGTTAATAAAATAACGTATAAAAGTAAGATAATATAAGAAGGTATAAAAGGTAATAAGTTAAATTGAGTGAAGTAAGAAAAGAGATTACCTGTATCGATGATGCGCATCCTATCGATAGCATCACGATAAGGATGGCTCCTAGAAAGATACTGGTATATATGTCAAATTGTAGATCGACGATTATGCCTTCATATAACACGACAGCTGCGACAAATCCGAAGAGAAATCCGATAAAGGCCCTCGCTTTCCGATGGGTGCCAATCGGATCGTAGCAGATGTGAAACAGGGTTGGACATTTTTTCAGATAATATTTCAGGAAATTCCTCCGCGTTCCCTCGATCAGACGACCGCAGAGATTAATCCGCTCTAAGCCGGGCATCGTTTCCTCTTTTTACGAAATATTAAAAGTCCACACTGATAAGCCACTTTGTCGCGGATTATGAAACGCGAAACTTTTGAGTTGATCTCTGAAATCAGACGAATGTGTATTGGTCGAATGAAATCGATTTTTTCCTGGGAGCGAATTTTCTAAGAGGGTTTGTAGTTGGAACTAAAAGCACTTACATAAGCTTTTTTATTAGCAACTATATAGAAATTTAGCATTTATAAAGAATTTTATAAATTATCAATTTTTTTAGAAAATTAACAATTATACTAAAAAAGTATAATTTATGAAATTAAATTTTTTGTTAAAAGAAACACACAAAAATCAACAAAAAGTAAAAAAGGCTTTATTTTGATTCTTAATTAAACATCAGTAAACAGTTAAATTTGTTTGTTTTTTAATAAAAAAATCAATCATCATTTTGTCAAAATTCCATTACGTCAAAATAAAGTCATTTTGACTTTCTCTTGATGCGTTCCTTGAGCATAAGTAATTTTTTTAGAACACTAAAAGTTTGATCTTTTAGCTAATTAGCACACGTTGCTAGTGAGGAAGCATCGCATAAACCTTGTTTAGTATTTATATACGATCTGTAAAATCTATAGACAAAGATACAAATATTTTAAATCCATTCAAAATTTTTACTAAAATATTTATATGTATAATATTATTAAAATATTTGAAACACAAAATTAAGGCTTAAAATAAATTGATGCTTAAAAGTAAAGTTCAACAAAAAAATATTCAATGAAAAAATCTTAAAAACATGGAGAAAATATCATAAGTTTGCTAAATTAATTGTAAACTGTTTTATTCGTGTGACACCGTGGTTATTATAAATGCTTTTCAAAAGTACACTACCAAGATGACAGTAGCAATTACACGAGGAGACTTCCAAGAATCAATTTTCTCCGCGACAGAGGACGATATTGCATTACTAGCAAGTTATGCAAGGCTGAAATGCCTCAAGCGAAGAATTTAAATTTACGAATTAAAAAAATTTTGCAAAGAATGGATAACAAGAGTCATCAATGATACAATCGTCCCTTATGCGAATCTAAAAGTCGAGGTCACGCACACGTAATACATTATTTATACTATCTATGGAATACAAAAAAAGGAATCGGCACACGAGAATTCTTTTCACGTATATGACACGTAAATTTCGCGCTATGCATTTTATCCGTTTATATATTTTTGTATTTGACACAAATATAATGATTGCGATACCACATAGAATTAATTTCTTTCTTTCTTTTACACTGTTTATATATTTTTATCAAATATACAAAAAAATGTATCTAATAAAATTATTTTATTTGTGTTGTCTGTTTCTCTTCTTCTTTTCTAACAGAAAAACGTTTTAATAATTTTTAAATTATTTATTTTTGGATATAAAAAAGATATTTCTTGAGAACATTAAATTTCTTTAAATTTTATAGAGATTTTTATGGAAAAACTTCTTAATTATCTGCAACAATAATATAATATTAGGTGTTGGAATTAATTCGTAGCGTTTTACAAGTGATGGGAAGTACTTTCATTAATGTATTTTTTAATGCTCATGTGAAATAAATAACATTCTTTCATTAAAAAACGCTACGAATTAATTCCAACACCTAATAATATAAATATAAAATATCTAGTATTAGTCTTTTATAATAAAATAATAATAATTTATATAATAATCTAAAAAATATATAATGTTAAAATAATTTTAGTAATATTTAATAATTTGATAATACAAAATTTAGAGAGAGCTGGATTTAAAGAGAAATATCAATTGCATCGACGCAGGAAGTGGCTTCATTGCGCGTATTTTTCTCGATAAATTATGGCAAGGACACAGGAGGACGATTTTGTGCAACTAACGAACCGTGTCCAAGCCCCTTATAAAACATACGAAATAATGAGCTTCATGAGCAGTGAATCAGGAGCAACGCATCGATCTTATCCGGTACGATGAGATATCTAGTCGTCGTCTTTATCACCGTGTGTGTCCTTTCATCCTCTTCCGTTTTTGCCGAAGAGATGTACACCACGAAATTCGACAATGTAGACGTGGACGCGATATTAAGCAATGACAGACTATTAAACGGATACGTGGGTTGCCTGCTTGATAAGAATCCTTGCACTCCAGACGCATCGGAACTCAAAAGTAAGTATGCGTAGGATGGCGAACGTCCGTTCTCCATGTTCCTGTAATCCTTTAAGAGGAACTCATATTCCGAGACTTGGAACATTCTCAGTAAAAGCAAAAAATTTTTTTTTTAATTTTACACGCACCTTTTCTTATAAATATAAATTTTTTAAAATTAGAATTTTTAAAAAATTTAAATTTATAAGAGGATGCGTAAAAATTAAAAACAATTTTTTTGGAAATTTTATATGCTTTGATATTTGAAAAATTTATTTCTCTCAAGACACATTTGTATAATATATTCTGATTTTGTTATTACATTCTTGTTGCAAACGAAGATAAAGTGTCATAATCTTAGAGAATCAGTGCAATTCACTTAATACTATTTCAAAGCATTTAATTAACAAATCAAAAGCAAAAATTTTATTAACAGAATAAAAGAATGCTTCAAAGTATCAAGTGTATGTATGCTCTAAGGCAAATTTTTTAAATCTTTTTTAATTTGCAACACATTAAATAATAAACCAAATTTATTGAATCTCATTAAATACTTCAAGCATGGGTTTTTTATCAGATACCGCAAACACGATATTTAAAAATAAACAGCAAAAGTTTTAATTTCCATTTTATAATATTACATTAAAAGCGATTTTTTTTATTGCAACGACGATATCGTTTGGATTAAAACGAGAATAAAAAAAATAATTTTCACAATTTAAAAAATATTTTTTACTTCGCTTCTTGTTTATTTCTAAATCTTTTCTCCTCCTTTTCTCTTTCTTAAAATTTTTGCGACGCACTTCCCGTAAGAGATCTTTTGCGGCACATCAGTATTTCGCGGTAACTGATTGAAAAACTCTGCTCTAAGATCACAATAATTATGATCTCATTATAACCTCTATATATAATAGAGAATCTCATTGTAACCCCTTTAGAGAATTTACCGGATGCATTGGAGCACGATTGCGCCGGTTGTAGTGAGGCACAAAAGAATATGGCCGACAAGCTCTCTCATCATCTAATCGACAACAAACCGGACGACTGGAAATTATTGGAGGACAAATATGATCCTACTGGAGCATACCGACGGCGTTATCTGGAGAACAAATCCGGGGATGGAGGCAGACTCGATTAAGATCATTCTCTACGCTGTAAGGATCATAATGACCAACTCTAATTCGACCTTGGCTCTATCCTCCGGACTTGATTGCTTGCCTTGTAATCCTTGTCATATGCGCTGGTTTCACTTTACGTAACGATTGCGTAATGGAAAACCCTATTGCATTCTATCATCTTTCGGAGCATGGAAGTTTCCATGTATATATTAAGGCAGGATATTAAAAAAAATAACAAGATATAAACGCTTGAGTTTCATGTTGCATTTTCGCACTACAAACGCGCAATTTATTTTCTTTTGCTATAAATTTGATTTAATCCTATGAATCTTAAAAGAATACGTGTTTGCAATCCAATATTTATTAAACGTGATTTACTAGACGTACTGACTTTTAAAGAATAATATTTCATTTAACATAATGAGTTAATATTCTTGAATTAGCAACGAACTGTTTTACGAGTCTTTTTGCTCATGTCGTAAATCAGTAAACAATATGTGCAATAAAAATTGTTTGATCAGTAATATATATGTAAAAATATTTACCAGAATGTATTTTTATTTCAATATTAAAATACAAAGACAAGGATTTATTCTGTCCATAAAAATGATTTAATTAAAAATATCGTGGTGTTAGAGTATTGCAATTAGAATTTTGCAATTAGAATTACAATAATTTGCACAGAAAGAGAAATAATATACAATGCACAGAAAGAGAGAGAGAGAGAGAGAGAGAGAGAGAGAGAGAGAGAGAGAGAGAGACGGAAATATGAATAATTTGCAAACAATCGTATATAATTCTGCACATAAAATAAATAAAGTAATTTGGATACAATTATCTTCGCATAATAAAGGAACGATTGCATCTAACTCCATAATATAAAAATATCTACAATAATACATTGAAAAAAAAGGAAAGAAAAAGAAAACATTATGAATTTCTATTTCTGCAACAATCTGATCGATAATTTTAACTTATTCTGTTTTGTTTTTCTTGAAATATTTTCTTTAACATTATATACATTTTACAATTATAAAATTTGATTAATTATCTCTATCGTTACATTAAGAAAATATACATATTTATATAAATATATTTTATTATTTTAATAGTTATTTGCTTCCTCCAGCATCCGCTCGTTTATAAATCTTGTTAAAAAAATGTTTGCTACTATTGTATATTCTGTAACATATTATAATATCGAAATAAACACAATTGTATCCAATACTAATATTTAATATTTTTTATAATATTTGAAATATGCAAATGTACATATATATAAAAAATCTTGAAGGTATCTTTTGTTTAAGAACTTCTCTTCTTTATCGATAATAATATTTTACAGTGATATTGGAATAAACACAGTTAATTGTATCCAATATTAATATTTTTTTCTATTATTTAAAATATTCCGAGTGTAAATATATAATTAATCTCGAGACGTTTTGTTTAGCGATTTCTCTTCTTTATCGATTACAGTTGTACGATGAGTACTCGTATCAGTCGGTAGATTCCGCTTTGTGATTGCATTTCAGTCAAGGAATAACTTTATCTTGAAATTAAATAATTTCATTTTCTAGCGAATAAAAATGATTTATTTTCATATATTTTAATTATATTTCTCGTCTATATTTTTTTCTTTATCTTTAAATTTGTTAATCAGTTGCGTATAATAGTGTTCTCACGATTGTGATACAAATATTGTATCCTGTTAACTTTATTTTAATAATTTTTCTTGAAATTGTTGACTATGGGAAAAACAAATTCCAAAACAACTTGATCAAAACTAACTTCAAGTTAATCAGTGATTAACTCGATCGGTCGCTTAAGACAAAATTTGTAATATATTTGTTCATTGTTCTTAATTTTTTTTAAATACTTTAAATATAGTTCTAAATTAACTTATTAATTTTATTCATATTACTTAATTACAAATATGGCGTTTTAATTAAGTTAATCATGGTTTGGTTGAAGTCACCCTATAGTTATTGTTGTAATTATGTGTAAGAAAAGTAAGACAAGTGAGTGTCGAGTATAAAACAGAGCGACAATGCTAATCATAATGTACATAATAATAAATAACAGTAATGCTTAATCGTTCGGAAAGACTTCCTCGTGCTACCAACAGAAACGCGACGAAGGGCGACCGAAAAATCTCCGGGGTGATCTTTTTTTGTAAGTTTCGGATTACCAAAAATATATCTCACAGCTCGGTACTTAACGCGGGTGGCCATCACGCTAGAACAGCCCTTCGCGTGATTCTCAGAAGCTTAGGGTCTATAATAAAAAAATAAAAAAAAAAGAAACAAAAAAAGAAAGAAGAAAGGAAAAAGGAGAAGAGAGTGATCTCGTAACAAACTGGGAAAAAAGGAAAATATCGAAGTTACGAGCAATCGTGCGAAGTAAAGGAAACGAACAGGAGATAGAGCGACGACTCTCGATTCCGAGTCGTGAGTCGTCCATAGAAAAAAGATCGACGTGCGATTATAAGAGAGATCTTCAGGATTCGAGAGAGGCGAGACGGACAATCGCCGCACAATTTATCAAGCTTTCCTGAACGACGTACCAAACGACGTCTTCAAGGGGGACCGGATCGATCGGGGAGCGAGCGACTCGACAATTACCGGAAATTACACACCGATCCCCCTGTCCGGTCGAGCGACGTCATCCTACGAAAGCTCGAAAACGATTTGGATCGAGAGAAGCGAACGAGCCACTCTTGCGATTTGATCCACTATACGCGTGTACGTACACGGGAAAGAGAGAGAAAGAGAGAGGGGGGGAGAGGGGAGAGAGAGAGAGAGAGAGAGAGAAAGAGAGAGGGAGAGAGAGAGAAAGAGAGGAGCGCCTGCACACCTTCCCGCACGGTAACAGGCAGGCTATCGTGGTTATTAAGGAAACAGACGAAGGAACGAAACGAAGGAACAAGCGCGTTGGGTGGTCTCGCCCCGCTGTTTATGGGGCACTGCATCTGCTGGCCCCGTATAACCCTCCGCGAGCGAGTGAGCGAGCAAGCAAGCGCGACCTGTGTGGTCCCACCTTACGTCCGACTTTGCATTCGATTCACTACTTGCTAATGGTAGCCGCATTAGCATTAGGTTGCCCCAGCCCCTGTCTCTCTTATATGATATGCTGCGACGAACGAAACCTGCTGTTGTGCAATTTTTCGTCGCTGGCGACGAGTACCGAGGCCCAGGAGGCCGGCCAGTCCGAAGGGACGGATGGACGACCGTCGGTTGCGCGATCGAGATCGAAATCGAGATCGGGATCGAGGTCGAATCGCGGTAGTCCTCGTGTTCGAGCGTGCCGCCTTCGCACTCCCCACGTGCCGTCATCGTCGCCGTCGCTGTTGCCGTCGCGCCTTGTGCTCGGCAAACATTTCTGACTGAACGAGCACGCGCGCGTCACCGTCGTACCTTCGCGCTGACGGCGAAGATTCGAATGACATTGCGCGATCTGGAGAGGCGATCCTTTTTTTTATACAAATCGATGCAGTCGTCAATATTTTTTCCATTTGAAGAAAAGTTTTACGATTTATTCATTTAGAAAAAAAAAAGCGTTAAATGACAAATATTTTTGATAATTAATTATTGTACAAATCACTCGCGATCTCTTCTATTTATTTGGAAGTGAACCTGATTTATATGGAATAGGTAATTTTATTCTTGTTTTTTTATCGAATCTTATATACAGGGATCTCTATTTCTCACATTTCTCTCTCTCTCTATAAATTTGTTTTAAGTACTTCTCTTCTTCTTATTATTATTATTGTAATTTCATTATTATTCACTTGCTTTTAATTTTTATTTTCTCTTGCGATCTTATTTTTTCTGTATTATTTTTTTGTATTTTTTCTGCGTCTTTATTTTTTTTCACCTTTTATTTTATCTTCTTTATATCATTATTTTTCTTTGTTATATTCTTATCACATTTCTTGCCTGTACATTCTTATAGGATTTGTCCTAGAATATTAATAAACACTGCATCTCTCTCTCTCTCTCTCTTTCTCCCAATATCTTCATTCATTCGAAGAATGCAAACGAGCGTTTTAAGCGGGGGGGGTTTCGCGTCGCGTGTGTAGGTACGTCGTTTAAAGCCGTGTTGGTGGATGCGTGCGGTGCAGCGTAGCGGCGACCAGCGTGGTGAACGAGGGCCGATATGACCGTGTTAGCGATTGGTCACGGGTGTGGGTGCGCCATATGTGCGACCGTTTCAAGCAGGCTACCTGTCTTTAGGGTCGTAACGCCGGATCGGCTTTTGACGAGCGATAATGATTTCGAGAATCGAGCACCCTCGTTATGCGAACAGAGGCGCGTCGGGGTTCATAACGTACGCACGCAGACGAGGTGTACAAATTTCTCGGCATATGTCTCTCTACCTGTTTATCAATATAAACGTTTTCTTCGAACGTTCAAATATATTGTAGACATTTTTATCGCATAAGGCAAACAGATAATTATTTATTTATTTATTTACTGCAAAAGAAATTTGGTCACGGAACTTGGAAATCTAGTCGATTTAACCAATTTGCCTATTTTGAAAAATAAACGAATTAAAATTCTTCTAGAAAATATCAAATAGATGTACGTGATTAATTCTTTTCTAATAAATACCATATTTTTTTATAATAATTTAGATATTTGAATAAATTTATATATATGAATATTTAATTAGATCAGTATAACTTTCGAAAATATTAAATTAAAAATACTATACAAATTTAAAGTCTACAAAACAAAGTTAAGTCTATTAAACATTCTAGCTATAAAATGTCGACTCACTGTTAAATTGACGATATTAAATTATATCCAATTTAAGTATTATATTTTAAATTATTTTTTACCATTTCTATAGGTCGCCATTTCAATATGTCGTTAATTTAACTAAAACAGTAGAAATAAACAATTATTAAACTCGATTTTAGCTTATTATTTATCAAGTTCATACGTTAATATGCACGTTGTTTATTTTTAAAACTAAACAGAGAAGTGGAATATTATATTTTATATTTTAACACACAAGGAAATTAAAAATATTTACAAAATGTACACAAAATGTTATTTAACTCAAGAGATTGTAACCATTATTTCCTTGGTATCTAATCTACTTCTGACATATTTAGAAAAATTTTTATTTTTATTTACGTCTAATATTAGTAATTGTCTAATCGCCAAATGTTTGTTCCGTCGAATATAACGTATCCAGAAGATCGAGGAAGTTCATTTTCGATCGCATCATCGTCGCGAAACCGCTGATAATTCAGAAGGTCGAATTTATATCGTTAGATCCGGCCGGCCAGTCGCCGCCGCCGCCGCCACCGCCTGCGGGGTGAAAAATACTTGCGCGGCCAAGCATGCCGCGATACTCCGATCGGTCGGCCGACCGAAGGAGGCATCGATCTCACCATTGATCGATCGGTCGGCCGGTGCCTCGGATAAGATACTGTCGTCGTTCTGGTCCTGTCCTACTCATCGTCGGCCGTCCGATGGACCACACGCGTCTTGTCGCCTTTCTCTCGTATCTTTTGCAATAGATCCGCCCGGCACGCGTGTTCTATCTCTCGTGATATCGATGCGATGCTGCTCTAGCAAGATTAATGCACTTTCTACGCTGGGCTGTAGTTTTTTTTCCTTTCTCTCCTTTATCATTCTCGTATCTTTTTAATACAAAAAAAATGTATTAATTTGATGATTATGCTCTATAAATTCTTTGAAATCTCACTTTAAAGATAATAAAAATTCTGCTACTTACTTTTGAAAGAGAGTGGTAGAATTTTCCGTCTTCTAAAGAAGATTTCTGTGAGATTTCACTTTTTAAAGTGAGATTTTATTCCAAAGAATTCAGTTAATAACGTTGAATACAATGGCGAGCTTATTTTTCCATTGCTTTCTAGTCGAGACAAATTTGATGTAAATTCTTTCAAGTGGAATCACACTTTAAAGAGTAAAATCTCACTTTTAAAGATTAAAGATTCTGCCACTTTTGGAAAAGATTTTTTTTTTAGAATGATTAGAAGGCGATAAAAAGCTTGCCATTCTATTTAATATTAAGAATTTTTCTTTACTAATTCTCGTAGCATTGTCTTTCCTCGATATTATACAGATTATACAGATATTATCGCAGATTCGCCGTATTGAGACGAGAAAGAGAGAGAGAAAGAGAAAGAGAGAGAGAGAGAGAGAGAAAGCACGTGCGCCTTGTTTCTCGTGTCGCGCGATCATGTTTGCAGAATCGATTCCCGGAATAAAAGGCGTCCGCACCGCGTTAAGATGAAAATTTCGGTCGCCACTGCGAGCATCGCCTTCGAGGAACGAGGACAAGAGACAACTTGTGACTTCTTCGGTGCGGAGGGACAGGCGAGAGACAGGGGGAAGGGGATTCCCCTCTGCCAGCAGCGAGAGGGCCACCCACGTCGTGGGCGCAAAGGCGATATTTAGCGGAAGGCAAATCTCTCCTGGACCACCCACATCGGCTTCTCGTCGCCGGAGCCTGGGCTACCTTATTTCAGGGTGCGCACCGGTGTCGTTGTGTGGGTCCCGCAGCACGAAAGCAAGACCGGGCCTCTCTAGCGTGATGTACACATAATACATTGATATATATATATATATATATATCTTTTTCTTCAAAAAGATATATATGTCTCTTTTTGAATATCGATTTCAATAGCGATTTGCACAAGATTTCCTTTATTAACTCCCTTTTCTACTGGTTTTCTATTCGAAAGACATTTGTCTTGCTAGACGTATACACGCCCCTACACATTGAGTTTAATAAATTATTAATTCTTTGCTTTTCACGTTTTGTAAACCGTGTATAACTATATCGCTCTCTTACTTTAGAAGTGACACAACAAAAAAATTGTTTCCCAGAAAGGAAGAATAACTATGTTTCGATTTGACTATGTTTAGAAAAATATCTATTGGCAAAAAGAATTTATTCTTAAATGTGATTTTGTTATTTTTATTTTATAACTTTTAAAAATCACTTTTCTTTGAGTGAGGATTTTAACGACTTTTTTTTTTTAAATCATCTTTTCTAAGTGTGTGGATATTGGCGATTTTTTGTGAAATTCAGTTAGTTTACTTTTGATGATTAACAGGGTAATATTTATTTAACTCATTTATGATAATAATACAAAAATCAATTTTTAAGCTATATCAATTTTGCACTAAAGGAACGATATTTTATTAAACAGTATTACATTTTCAACAAAATGATTGAAAACATTGACTCACGAATTTATTATATTGTCTTATCAATTATTATCAGTTTACTAATTGTAAATATAATTCAAAAATATCTACTACTGAGCGAATTTAACATGTTGAACTAAATTCTATCAAAAAATACATTTTTATTGTAAATATGTGTTCAGCACAATAATAATAGGATAATTGAAAATATTTTGTTACTTTCGCTATATAATCTATTTTACCAAGATCACAAATTACTATTCCTAATAAAATTATCTCTATTAACAGATTAATTTAATTGGTTAAAAAGTTTTATGTTAGAAAAACAACAAACTTAATAATAAAAAGTAACATGGATGAATCAAGCATAACAACTGCCATAATAATGTAGAATAAAATATATATATTATATATATATATATATACTATATATACATATATAAATAGTAACTGATAATTTTGTTTGATTTAATAATATTAACCGTATCGATAATCTTCTAAAGGAGAGACCGAGCGTAACGCACAAGAATGTGACACATACAGGAACATGGAAAACATACGATCCGCAAGCCTTGCCATCACAAATTTATGACGTAACGCATTCTGTACGTTCGCAGCGATTTTGGTGGGCTGAAGCATCATATCCCGGAAGAACTGACCGTGTAAACGCTATCATAAAGGTACCGAGAAATTTTATAAGGCCATTCTGCTTACACTACTGCGACTTGTTTCGAACGATCTTCAGATCGCTCCGAGATAACCAGAACGTCGTACGATATTCGTTCGCGATAAACACGTGCAAGCATAAAACTCGCTCGAAAGACGAGGACCTAACTGCCACAAAATGTCCGATAGAATTAGATAACGAAACCGATACGATCGAATCGCGTTTTTGGCTCATAAATATCATGTTTGATATGTTTGATAAACTCTCCATCTCGATCTTTATCTTGTTTCATAAAAATGTGTATAAAAGTTATCATCAATTTATTTCTTAATTTCCAAATTTTTAATTGCGTTTTGAAACACAGTATATAATGTTACTTCTGTTTTAATGTGTACTATATTTTTGTACATGGCAAAAATGTTGTATCAATAGTATTAGTTTAGTTGAAAATAATTTTGTTATAATAACAGTATTAATGAAATAAATAACATTTTATTAAGATAAAAGCATGATATATTAATTTTATTAATAGTGTTATTAAATTTACAAGATGTTTTCATACACATATAGAGTAACATCATAAATAGAGTAATATCATTAATAAAATTTTGTTTCTCATTAGAAATATATAATAACGCAGGAAAACAATAAGATTTTTATCAATATTTAAATAATATTGTAATTTCTTAACTGAGCAAATTAATAACTTTATGTAACAAAACAGATACAGATTTAATTATGTTAACACACAATTAATAAAAGAATAATTAATGTTATTTTTTTTAGATGATACCTAAAGAAGAATTAACTTAAAGACATTTTTAATTATTTGTATATATATCATGTACCTGTTGTGTAACACATCACGTAATTTGACATTTTTCGATAATAAAAGAGAAATGTTTCTCATTTTCACTTCTTATCGACTCTTTTTACGATAAATACAAGGTAAAGTAATTCTATGACAGAAAGAATCTTCAATAACTGGAAAAGATTACATTTTTTGATATCACGACATTTTATATCGCCATTCAATCGCGCCAATTTTGCAGAGAGAAAAAAAAGAGAAAGAGAGAGAAAGAGTATCTCTTTTTGGATACGGTGATACGTTTATAGGACCCTACGAGTATCCTGCCCACATCACACGCACATATGTAGTACTACATTGCCCAGAGTATCGCGACGTAGCAGTATTCGATCTTCTTTCTCCTCACTGTCCTTTTTCTCACTCTCCTTTCTACGAAGGAAAGAAAGGCGAGGGCCGTACGGCCCAAAGGCTCGGATCGAGAGAGGGAGAGAAAGAGAGAGAGACAGAGAGAGTGGGAAGGACGAGCGAGAGTGATATACCGCTAAATGGGAGAAGTGAGAGAGAGGGGAGGAGAGAGAGAGAGAGAGAGAGGGAGAGGGAAGGAGAGGGAGAGAGAAATCGACTACTTCCTTACGCAAGACGACTGCGTTCAACGGTGCGTGCACACGAGAGATGCTATCGGCCACCAAGACGGCACTCCGGACTTCTCTGGACCACCCACCGACAAAATAATAAACACGGAATGCGACATACGCGTCCGTCCATCCGTCCGTCCGTCTGTCTGTCAGTCCATCGCCCAGACACGTCCACCGGTTCGTCCGCTCGTTTTCTATTTCGCAGATATCATCCGAATTGAAACCTACTTGGAGCGCGATCTGTCCCAAGTCTATTTTTCAATTATTACTATTACAGTAGGGAGACTTCTTCTCGAGATTGAAAAAGACTAAAAAATTGATCAATGTCCACAAGTTGACACGTTCGTATTAACACGTCGTTGCTATTTAAAGAGAAAAAGAGATACTCGACGTTACTCGATAAAAGAAAAATGAAATTGTACAGATTTGAAAAAAGCTTACTTTTGTCAATCAAAATAAATTGTTTCATCGATGTATATATATTTTTTCTACCTGGACAAAAATTTCTCAATTCAATTTCTTAAAAAATTTCAATTTCTTTTAATTTAAAACAAAACTTACGAAGAGAAACAACGAAATCCTTTTGTATCAATTTATATCAGTGCCATCGTAGAATTAATATAATTATAATTGGATTTAAATTTTAGAAAAATTTAATTAAAGCACGATATATATTCTACAATTAAAAAAATGAGAATTAATTTTATAAATAATAATTTATAAATAAAATTAATTCAAATTCATATTTGAAATATTCACAATGCGAGAGAAACTAAAGAATCTAAAACAATTGAAAAAGGCAATCTGTTAACCTATTATTACATTGTAATTTAATTAGCCTGTTTATATATACGTACATATAATTTTGAAATAACTGAATGATTGAATTACGAGCTTTTATCCGTAAAAATTCTCAAACACCATACGGGCCGAGCTGATAAATCACGTAAGTAGTTATAGGGCGTTCGCGTTTGAACACGCGGCTTCACACTGTCATGGTAAGTCGGTGTGCAAACCAGTTGGCAGTGACGTGCGGAAAGCGAAGAGAATTTACGCGGGATGGTATAAAGTCGATGATACAATATGCGCGACGATCATCGTTTGCGACGTAAATGCGTAAGATTATTTACGCGATCCGTAAAACGCGCGAATCGTTCTCGGAACGACCGAGTGAGATGCGTCCGATTTAGGTATTTATGACCTTTTGTAATCGTCACGCACGACAGCCAATGTTCGCAACTTTTCGTTCGCACAGCAGAAAATTGGCAACGTGACCAAATTTCTTAATTAGACATAATTTACACGTTGATCGCGAATGGAGAGGGAAAGGAGAGGGAGAGAGAGAGAGAGAGAGAGAGAGAGAGAGAAAGAGAGAGATCGCTCTTTATAAAATGTGCAGAAAAAGAAGATTACGGAGAGAAAGTAATTTAAATGCAGAATGACCGGCATCTTTGCGTTTTTATCTCCTATTCCGGTCTGTCATAAATGACAAACGCTGTTTCCATTAATATTCGCGGGGCACAAAAGGATAGATCGATGAATCGGCGGGATTAAGTATTCCGACAAGATCGATCACTAGATATTCTGAAATTCGCTGAGTCAACGAAGATAATGGCGATTACCGTGGAGGATAGGGAACGTACTGACGGTTCAGCGCCGGAAGTCATGACCTATCGCTCTTTCGAACACTGATAAACGTTCACTCTTTCGAATACAGATAATCGGTTGAGAGTTCCGGTAGCCAGTTTAGAGATGCAGATAGCGCAGCACGTTTTAACCCTGTGGTAGCGAATAGAGTTTGTTTTTTTTTCAGATGTAATTCAAAATACTCAAATAATTATCTATCTTTAGTAAAAATTTTTGAATCCTTGTTTTCTTGGTGTTTCAATCGACGTGAATATTTACGATGTTACAATTAAAGTTTCATCGAAATATGAACGGAACGATTAAACTGAAGTACCTAAAAATTTAGCTAGATACAGATCTGAGGGTAAGACATTTTCAAGATGTTTTTTAGATCATATTTTAAACGGTTCTCGCAAAAATGTGTTTAAGAAAAGTCTACGTTTAAGACGTCTGATTTTGGATTTTGTGTTGTCTGGGAAAATTTTTCACAACGGATAAGTGATCAATTAAACAGCTTATGATAATTAAGAGACAAAATGTCGTAAAGCGTTTCCGTTTCAACTCACGCGAGACTGGTCGCAAGATTTGCCTAATTCGATCGTTTCTACGCGGTTCTCTCGCGCCCACATAACCAGCAGAAATCGTAAAGAATCGCAAAGTCGCCCAATTCCAACCGATACTTTGCCCGCGCGACGATCGTCGCGATAAACGCGAGTGATAAATTCGCTTTTTAAATATTCGGCGTTGGTGTTTTAATAGCGCTATTTTTCTAAGCTGACATAGCATCCCGATAGCATAGCAGAAATTTTTCTCACGCGTGTATCGATGATTACTTTCAAGATATCTTCTAATTTATGAATAGTCAAATGGTGATAAATTTCTTACTTTCTCGAACATTTGCACTTTCACAGTAAGTAATACAAGCATTTTATATAATAATTATACATAGTTGTAATAATACATACAATAAAAAATATTTTATACTTGTATTAAAATTAATCTTTGTCAAAATTGTTATATGTTGCATTTTTAACGTATTTTGTGAATAGTACTTTCAAATGATGATAATCTTAGAGTGAAAATAGTATATTTGCTAAATAAATTAAATAGAGTCGCTTATTTCGAGTTTATAAATAGACTTTAAATTAATACAGTTAGCATAAGATACATAAATACAATATAATATTCTAAAAATAAATTAATCAAATAATGTAAGATACAAACGTTTCGACTTACAAAGCAATAATATATAAATGAGTTAACGAACCGATAATATATAACGAATATAATGAAATAATTATAAAATCAGTGATGATGTGTCAATTTATAGTATATAGAAATCGAATGTCAATGTGTATTAAAACAAATAACTTAAAATATGAAGAATAAAATACTTCGATCAAAGGTAAGATAATAGTCTCATTTTCTCTAACGTTTGCAGAGAGTACTAATAAGCTTTTTATTGTAATAATAGTTATAATAAAATACATAGATTAAAACATTTTATACTGAATGTGAATGTAACAAATTTTTGAATTATATAACAACTCACTTTGTTATTTGCATATAATTTACGCATTATTTTCCTGACTTAAAGAGAATTTTAGGAATATTGTTTAAGAACCATTGTTTCTCAAAAATAGTAAAAAGGAGAAATAAATAATTTTGTATTAATAAAATTTTTATTCTTGAGTAATTTGCGTAGCAATTGTCACAAGTAAAGACAAGATTTATCTTGTTCTTACTCATCTGTGGGAAAAAACGATTCGTTGAAGTATTGTAACTTGGCGATTATAAAATTATCCGCTCTCTGCTTCACTTATTCCGCCATGGTTGTAATTACATTCTACGCGCGGAGGAGCGGTGGAATCAACAATCGGAATCGTTTTCCAGGCGGATTGTACCGTCCGTGGGCGTGCCGACATAGTCCGTCGAAAACGTTCCAATTATTAATTTACTTCGCTCACAATGTTCAGCGCGTATGCAACGAACGAGTGCAGCATGTTATTTCGCGTATAATGACGCTGCTGTGCACGCAAACGCGCGTAACCACCCTGGGGACGACATTAAGCGAGACCGCCGCCGCCACCTCCCCCCCCTCCCCACCCCTCCTGAAAGCGATTCGCGTCGAAGGAGCTCTCTTACGTCCCTCGCGGTACCGGATACGAAGAAGGAAAGAAGAAAGGAGGAAAAAAGAAGAATCGCCTATTTTTCCTCGCGAAATCGCAACGGTGAAGATGGTAAAAAAATCGGGAAAATAATTTACCGCAGGATCGCTCGTCGTCTCGTGGAAAATAACGAGCTCTCTTTAAGGCGACGACGATTCTCCAAATGTGAAAATCGTCGTAATTAGACCCAGTATTATCGATAAATGTACGTAATAATAGGCACCCGTAGCCGAGCGAAAGGTCGGGAACGGAAGGCTCGTAATCAGGGGCTGAAAAGTGAAGCTAAAAGAACGTCATTTTTAATGATGGTCGTAAAGAACGCGAAGATCGGCGAATTAAGAGGTAAAAGTTCCAGTCGGTGTAATCTTTTCGGGAAATGGCGCATTAGCCATACACAGGGTGTCCCAGACTTAACAAATTTTCTAATAATAAAATAGCCTAATAAAATAATGAAACAATAAACAAAGTTACGTAGAAAAAAGTATACGATGTAGCAAGCAAAGAATTGCAAAAGAACGGAATCCTTAACTTCCAAATTTAAAATCGATGTTTTAATTCAAGTAAAAAAAAAAAAATTTTATTATAACAAAAAATTTAAGTGCGGACGTCCTCTTAATTCAAGACATGTGATAATATTAATCGTAATAACCAGCATATAGAATCGACCGATGAGATTAAACATATATGAATGAAAAATACCATATTCGATCAAAGCGGTTCTTAGTGCCTATTATAATATTTCTCGTGAATTTATACAATCTCCAGTTCAAGCAAATCTATGCGCCGATTATTTGTCCGTTTTGGAATACAGTCCTAAATCGAATAGTAATATCACAAATTAACAAACATTTTAATATTATACCAGGTTGGAAGAATTTCCTCTAAATTTCAATTTTTTTTCTACTAAAGGATTTTTTGAAGATATAAAAAGTTTAGGAAAATTTTTTGGAGCTTTTTGAGAGAAAAATATAAAAAGATATCCAAATTACAGAAAATATTGAGAAAATCGCAATATATGGGAACAACTTTCAAACAGATCTGGCAACATTGAATTTTGAATTTCCTAAAAATTTAAAGTTGTAAGTAGCTGTAGTTGTAAGAATTGACTAATTATTATCTTCATATTTGACTGTGATCAATGTATTAATTTCTTACAACTACAATCACTTACAACTACACTACGTAATTGTAGAATGGGCTTAAAGCCCTGTTCTACAATGAGCTTTTTGTTTCTCGTTTCCTTGCTTTTTGTTATTTTTTACATCTTGTCTTTTTGCTTCTTATCTAGTTTTTTCTTTCACATCACCCGAGATAAAAGTTAACGAACTTCGAAAGAAACAAGAAATTACGTAGCAAAAAATACAATTGTTGATAAAACAATTGTTGCAAAGGAGAAAAAAAGCAAAAGGTAAAAAACAAACAAACAGGAACAGGAAAACAAAGAGCACATTGTAGACGAGGCTCAAGACTTTTACAGAAGAAAGATACCGAAATTCGGCGGCTTCCATCGCCGTTTATCGCGGGACACCCCGTATATTCCGCTGGTACCGCACGCGTATACGTGCGCGCGCGTGCAAATCGTGCGTGCGTACTTCCGCGGTGGACTAGCTGGGTGGTCCCCGCGATCACGGAATATGAGGCTTAGATAGGGACTCGTCCCGCGTACGAGCGCGAGCGAGGTTGCGTGCGCGCGTATACGCACACGCGGCACGATTTCGCATCCGTTCGCGAGTGCGCTTATTGATTTCTAATGACGCGCGTGTAAACGTTGATTTGCGCGCGGGACGCTGCGCTCGTCGGACGTCGAGCCGCTCGGCCGTATTTTGCAAATCTTCATCTCGACATTATCCCCTCGCGAGAACAGGAAGCCGCGCATCTACGCCCGAGGGGAATTTTATGAGCGCAAAAAAACTTTTGACATTTTTCCCGTCATTTCAGAGAATTCATCGCGAACATTATAATGTGCACCGTGCATTTTGTACGCATTATTAATTCTGTAATTGTAACACGATATTTGAAAAATATCGTCAAATAGAAATTACTTTATTTTAATCTGTTTGATAATCTAGTGAAATCATACTTCGAAGCCACACATTTTTTTTTAATCTCAAAGTTAATTACATAGGTTCTCGGATTAAAAAGATATCGTTCGTTTCGTTACAGCTTTCATTTTCTTTGCTTTTTCTGCAATTAAACAAATTTTGACATATGTAGGTCACGAATTTAATAATGTTTTATACACGTAGATTTTAGAGGTTAATACAGAGATTAATACGAATGGATTGATCGTACGAATAGATCTGTGCAAGACTTACCGACGTTTCTTAATAATAATTCCATTTCGTGTTATAAGCGATGAGCGAAAAAAAATGGTAAAAAAAAAAAAAAAAGAACGCGTCCTAGTGTCCTCGAGCGAACTCCGTTAGAAGTGAGTATAGGGTTGGCTGTTCGCTGTGTTAAAAGGTTAAAGGAGAACGGCGGTTGAAGTAAAGTGCGAAGTGGAGACGGGCCCCCTTATAATAGCGCGTCTCATTAGGTGGTCCCTCGGTTTCGCCGTGGGTGGCCAGTCACTAACACTGTTTTGATATTAAGCATAGGACCGCGTAACCGTAAGTTACGCGTACACCGCCATGATATACGCACGTACGAGGACCCGCTTTAACTGCCAAGTATCACGTTATTTAGCGCCAACGCGCGCCAACGGTCCGCCTATATATAGAACATTTTTATAAATTCTATCTGGAAAATATCCCAATATAGATACCTACGCGATGTTAAAACGTCGCGATGATTAACGCAGGGAAAATACTTGCGAGTGGCAATACAAAGTTTCTCTTGTGCTAGGAAATGTTACACGCGCCGAAGACATATTTTGAGATATACTTTGAGTATGAGAGTATACGAAGAGATAATCACGTGCGATTTCGAAATATTTACATTGCGAAACGATTAAATTAAAATATTACTTGAGATAGCAGAGTTGAATTATTTTAAGTTTTCAAAGAGGTAATAAATCAAATAAGTAAAGAAGAGCTATATCTAAATATGGTCGAGACGAGATCTTAACGTTAATTGTTTTTAATAATAATAACGTTTGTATGTAAATTTTTTAACATACCTTTCTGTTATTTAAACTGAAACATACGTTTAAAGTACGTGAGTGATTACTGTCAGACTTGGAACGCAATCATAAACTGAAATTGACATAATATCATAATTAAAGGGATAATCCTCTCTTTCCTTCTTATTTCTCGAAGAAATTGGGAAATTGCGTGTGTTTGCGTCATTAGATTGCGTCATTAGATTGCGCGGGAATCTTTTCAAATATCTCATAAGAATAGGGTCCCTTGTTTGCTTTTTGTCATAATGCCTCTCGTTCGTGATATAATCCAATCCTCTTGAGAAATGATGAGAAATGAGAAATGATACTGGGATCCTTAATAATATAGCATGGTATATACCATCCGTATCTAAAATTTTATAAAAAAGCTATTAACAATTTATCGAGGGATGTAAACTGTCAAGTAAAATATCTAAATTGATATTTAACATGTTGACACAACTGAAATACTAAAGAAATAATATTATAGCTAAATTCAATTATATAGTTTTAATTTAATAATAAATGTGTGCAATTGTCGTATTTTAAGAAATAAAAGGAAAAAAATATACAAGACCCAAATTGAACAAGAAGTGTCGTTTGCGTTTCTCGAACATTTTGATGCGTTATACTTTGAGTTAATAAAAGGAAACAAAGGACTTTTGTGGGACGAACGTTTCGCATTCCAATTTTCGCAGTTCCGCGCTTACGTTACAAACTACAAAACAGGATCGGACAGAGATATATTACGCGCACGTTGGGTGGCATCAAACTGAATAGACAGTCTCGTACGTTTGACACGCTAATTTCCCAAAACTTTCCTTGTTGTGCGATGGAGATGTCGGTGCATCCATCACCAGACGTTCAAGAATCATCGCGGGGAGTCGCGATCCTTGTAGTTGGACACAATGGGATGAAAAATAGCACATTGGATCAGGTTAAGAGTTTTGTTGCCTTGCGTCAGGGACGGATTAGAATTTCTATTGTGTAATATTTACCGGAAAATCATCTTATCGAGTTCAAAAGACATACAATACTGCAATAATTCCAAATGAAATATGTACATTGGATATTTATACAATAGGTACAAGTTCTTAAATAACTTTGTGACATGTGAAAATTCTTAATCAGAATACTTTTAAATTCCCTATTTTATGTAGAAATAGTTTCACAGAGAAATAACAGAGCTCAAAATAGATTTGTGCTAATTATTGTTCTTCGGTCAAACATTATTAATTTAGCGTGTTATATTGTTAAATAATGAGAGAGAGAGAGAGAGAGAGAGATGTATTTTAAAAACTCATAGAAATTATTTAATATTCTTATAAAAAGTTTCTAAAAAAATTATTTAAATTTAACTACATATCGATAAGAAACAATTTCAGATTTTATTTTTAAGTAACAGAATATAATTCTATATGTTATAACATTGTTTCTACGCGATAAAAAAATTGCGAGCAAAAAATTTCAAAAGATTGTATTTCTAAGTAAAAGATTGTATTTCTAAGGTAGAACCTTTTTTTCTTAATCTTTTGGCTTTCTATAGTACCGAACCCGAGTTATCCAAGTTGGAATGCGTTGATGATGTAAAAACAGATTTGTCCCAATGCACTGACGTGCGTGACGCAGAGGAAAATCGCGATTGTTTGTCCGGGGACTTTTTGACTTTCTGACGTCATAATCCGAGAAGGTGCCTGAATTTCGTAGTCGGTCCGCCCCTGCCTTACGTACGTCGCCTCCGCTCCGGCTCGGCGAAGCGAAGGATTCCGCCAAGTCGGATCTCGGATCCACTGGGATCCACCATGCGGACAGAGGCGTCGGCCCGACTTGGGTGGTCTCCGTCCTACGCAAACAGAGCGTACGTCTCCGGTCCCACCTCCCGTCCTCGGCCAGGTATAATTCCCCTGGCGCGACGTCCGGGAAATTTACTGACTTTCCGGATTTCAGGAGTGCTCGGACGATACAATGCCAGCTCGCTCATCGACAATCCGTCCCAGTAAATTCGTGAACCACCAGTTAGACCGTTTGCGGCTAACTCCGAGCCTTTACGGCCCGTTTAATAGCCCTCGGAATCGAAATGAACCGTAACTACGACCTACTACAGGGTGCCCGTGAAGTCTCAATCTATTTCCCGTGGAAACATCTCCATTCGCAGGGAGAGACGTCACACGGTTGTCCTTGTGGGTTCTAATCGATCTGCTTTCTAACGTTTACGTCTATATATGCGAAGGGACGATTGTCAATAGAGATGTCACGAATTATCGTAACATGTTGCGTTTTTTTAGTTTAAGAAAGGAGCAAAATCATTATGTTATTATTTTGTTATTTGATATATGAATTTTTATAAAGATTGCTATAATAATTAGCGTTGGCTCTTTATGCTCCTTTCTTACATTGTGATCGATTTATTTATAGAGCTTTGTCATTTTATATTATTACATTTTATTCAAATTTACATCCGTTAAAGGGATATGATTTGACTTTACGATACATTTAATAGGATGAATTTATATGAAAATTGAATTAAAATTCATATATTCCACAATTGGAATTTGTACACAACAATCAGCGGCTCAGCAAAATAAACTTGCTACGTTCGTACGAATTTCTTACTACAAAACATGAAAGTAGAAAAAATAAAGAAATACACTAATACCTTTTTTCCTGTGTGTCTCGCTTTAAAAAAACAATTACTTTCCGAAGATTCGGCGCGCCATGCTTTAAAGTCGAACGCGGCGCCGCTACAAATCCTTCGGGCCGGATTTACGATTTTAATTCGGGATAGAAAGGGAGAGGGGGAGAGAGAGAGAGAGAGAGAGAGGGAGAGGGAGAGGGAGAGTCACCGAGATGGATCCGCACCATGTATCCTGACCATATTGCTTTTCATTATGGCCCGCGGTGTGCCTCCGGACCACCGACGTCGTTGCAATTAGTAAGTCGGATATCTTCCTCTCCAACTCTTTCCCTCTCTCTTTCTCTCTCTGTCTGTCTATCTTTCTTATTCAACCTATTCCTCTCTCTGTTTCTCTCTTTCCTTCTATTCCTTCACTTCTTTTTTCTTTTCTATTTTCACCAAATAGAGAGGTAGTTTTCGGATAATTCTAAAGATTAAACTGGACAGACTTAATAGAGAGTCCTGAGAAAAGAGTACTCATTACATTTTTTTTTACAGAGATTGGTCTATTAAATCTCAAGCATGCCATGTCTTAAATAAGGGAAAATTCAAGAATATTCTTATATCAATATTTTTCTTTGACAACACACGATATATCAATGTTTAAATATTTAAGTTATTAGTAAGTGATTATTACAATTGATAAATTATTTCCGTTTTTAACAACATTTTTTAAATATCATCTGTATAACGCGAACAATATTAGTAATACGCTGTTGAAATAATGTCCTTAATGTCGACCTTGATATTTGCTTAAATTAAATTAGAGCACGAGATTTAAAAGGGATCCGGTTAATTGACATTGATAAAACCGATATTTAAGTCTTTTTATATACTGATTGCACGCAGCATTTATATTATATAATTATATAAATACACGTTTCAGAAAGTATGTCTTGAAAGCAAGTTAAAACAATCAAGTACATACAAATAATTAAATCATCATTATCGATCTTAAAAAAACATTATCAAATTATTTAATCCCAACACATTCCAATTATTTTGAATAAAATTGTCGAATTAGTTTTATTATAATTGATCCGAACAATCAAAGTGAACATTAATGTTATTCACCTGTCATAATGGATGCGTTTTCTTTTTTTTTCTTTTTTTTCTTTTGATTATCCATTGACCTAGTTTAAATAAATTTATTAAATGTTCATATTCTTTGTTTGTTTATTCTTTTATTTATAATATTTCTTTAGATATATACGATGTATTTACCTTACATTTAATCATTATACTAATTGTTTTTCGTTGTATTATATTGGCTGAAAAATATGTTTCAACTGCGAGTTGAAACTGTTTCTAAATGTTATTCTTATTGATTACATCATTTTAAAACAAAGATTATAATTCGATACAAAAAGGAATCGGCTTGTATTTATGAAATAATCTATAATAGAACTAATAAAAACGAATAAAATTAAGATATACATTAACAAATAATTTATTATGACAAGAATATTCGAAGAGACAGGGCGTTTCGTCTTACTTAGTCTTCCACACCCGTCAAATACATAATATTAATAAATACCTAAGGTCAACAGCATTGTTAGGTGAATATAAAATATAAAAAAGAAGTTATACTAAAATCAACGCTATCAACCAACATTATAATTATTTTTCACTTACACCTTTTTTATTCGTGTTGGCCCTTTTAATCTTGTATTGTTACTCTGCAAAAAACGAGCCTTGAATTTATATTCACTCTCCTCCTTTCTTTTCTCGACGGGCTTTGAAAAGCGCGAGAATTACGAGGTCGTCCTCGCACGATTTTTAGGTCCGTTTCACATTCATAATGTTCGTGAGCATTATTTGTCCTTATTTAACATTTATAAATAACAAGAAGAATGAAATGATTTCAAGAGCGCTGTGAACGTAAATCGGACTGCAACCAGCGCAGCCTTAAGTCCATTTTGCAATAGTCACAAATGATTGTAATTGTAAACCACATTCTACAATTGCATAAGTGTAGTTATAAATGGTTGTAGTTGTAAAAATTGACCAATCACAGTCGAATATTCTTCTCATATTCGATTATGATTAGTCAATTTTTACAAATAATATTCGACTGTATGATTGTTATCAATTGTTACAACTTAGATAATTATTTATTATGCTTACGCAATTAGATAAAGGATATTCATAATCGATTCTTATATTTGAGACCACTTATGCAATTGTAAAATGGGCTTTATGCTTTCATGCATAGGGCAGTATCTTTGAAAAATATTGCATTCAAAAATTTAAAACACACACACATACACACTGAAAAAGAAAGTGTTTCATTTTAAGATATTAAATGTTTTGTTCTTGTCTCCATTTTTTATACTTAAAGATGTTTTAGTTTTAAACTTTTTCAACAAACAACACACTACCTGTCCAAATTGAAAACACTATGTATTTTAAATCCAAGCACATGGTGTTTTGTTTAGAAAAAATTTAAAAGTAAAACATCTTAAGTATTTAAGAAATGGAGACAAGAACCAAGTATCATAATCTCTTAAAATTAAACACTTCTTTTTTTTTTACTATCATAGATTTTCCCTAGTATTTTCGTATGTGATATTTTTCAAGAATAAAGCCCCTGGGCTTATGCAACGCGACGTGCATCGACGACGACCAGAAGACAGTTCCACAGGCGGTCAGAATGCGCGCGCGAGCTGACTCAACTACGCTATCTCGCTCCCGCACTTATTAAGCCGATACACCGGGCGTCGGCGAAGATCAAAGCTCGTCTCCTACGGAGGACCGCTTAATACCGGGTGGCGAGTTAAGAGTGTCATAAAAATTATTAACGGTTCCTCAGCGCGCGCGTTCCCTTATCGCCGATCGACGGCGCGATCGCGGGGTGCGTCCGTCAAAGGAAACAATACGCAAAGATCTCTCCTTCGTCTCCCTCACCCTCCACTCTCTTTCTCTTCCCTTTTTTGTCGGGCATGTAGAGCATTTTGTACTTTTTTTTTTTTATTAAGACTCTTGCAGCCGCGCGTGAATGAAATCTTTCGATACGAAAAGACATCAATGCAAGAAACGCGGATTTTAAGAATTTTTTGTTTCCGTTAAAATATATGTAAGCTGTGCGTGAGAAAATAGGAATAATTGCAAAATAAACATTCTAAACGCAGCAAATTTTGCATGGAGTGTGTGTGTATACTTGTGTAAGTATGTGACTCTTTTAAAAGTACGTACAGTTTTTTAGTATTATTTATTATATATTAAAATATTATTTCGTAATACACATTAAGTTTCCTTTTGCCCGACCTGATTCATATGCACAGGCAAGCACATGGAGAACGGTTGCGCGACGCCTAATGAAGTCACGTCGTTATGCAGATATTATGACGACAGTTTAATACGTTAATCACGACGCGCGACTTAATGAGCGGCATCGAAAACAGCCGGCCTTTACTCCCACGTACTTATATATTATATATTGAAGAAAACGTACTTATATATTGAAGAAAATATCGTATATACAGATATCCCTGATGTGCTGAAGAAAAAAATTTTTTTCAATTATAGTCTCGAGCAACTTGGAGCTCCAAAAAGAAAAATTAGAAAAGATCCTTGAAAATACGAAATCTAGAAGGCTTAAAATTTCTTTAAGCCTTAATAATATATTATTAAAAATGACTAAATTATCAATAATAAATTATTAGAATCCGTTAGACTGATGTTGAAGAACGTAATTAAAAAGGTCTGATTGTGAGTTCAATCTTGGAGCTTAATAATATTTCAACGTGGATTTATATTCGTATCCAGTTCTGTAAACTGCGTGTCAGTATCATAAATCCCTGGCTGAGGTGATATTTATCATGATAGATTCTTTATAATGTTTTAATGAGTTCATTATCATTAATATCATTAAATCGCTTGTCGATTTAATTTGTAATATTACTATTTCAGTTTCAGTTTAAAATTCAAAACTGAAAATTAAATCAATGAGCAGTTTACAAGACTGGATATGTATATAAATTAACATTAAAATATCAAGCACTAAGATCTAATTCAAGTCGAAAAGGCATACACTCTCATAGTTATGAATAAATTATATTTTGTTTTTCATTTCTCGCAAATTATATTTGTTTCTATGCGTTGCAATTAATTTATTAAACCATATATGTATAAATTGATTCAAATTTTGTCAAAGCAAATGATATGAAATTAAATAAAGGCAATTGCAGCTTTTTTTAGGCAAACACAGAAGTATTTAATTATCTGCAATTTGTAAATATAACAATTAAGAAATAAAGTTGTTAGAAATGTTGTGAATTAAAATCGATAAATAATTTAACGCACATTTTTTTCGATAAAATTCTGCCGATCGGTAGCGTTTCTAAGACGAAAACCAATATATGCGATATTATAGCAGTGTATCGCTAAAAGTAGTCTTTCAGCTTGCAATTCCGTTCATCTCACATAAAGATCGCGTACGACATCATTCGAACTGAGAATTCGACGACCACATTCAGCGGTGAATGTGGGTTATGAATATTAATTCGAGTCCTCAGTGGTGCTCCCCCCCTCCCCACACACGCACACACACATGGCATTGGCTCCTTGGTGATTCTTTCAGATTCTCTCTCTTCAAATGAGCATGCAGGTAAACAAACAAATGCACGGCACGTGCATAAACGGAGCGAAGAACAACGTGGATGGCGGAATGCGTGAAACGACAGGGAAAGAAAGATCGACAACAGTGGTGCCTAAAAGAGATTTTACGGACCAAACATTCTGACGTTTATTGCAAACTGGCTTTAATAAGATATATTGGCAAAAAATCGTCCATTGATCGATAGTTGGTCATTTTTTGCCTCTTAAGTCTCAATAAGACATTCTATTACTTTATGACAAGCAAGGACATTTCTTTGGAAGCAGTCAGAATGTGTATTATACCTGTTTTATTTGTATTAAAAAAAAAATTAACATATTCTTTATTTAGTACATCTTTGTCTCGTTTGTATATAAATAGAAAATTACGAAGAAACATAAAGCAGAAATTTTCGTTCACTTCCTTTAACGTTTTATCATGTAGAGACCACCCAATCGGCATATCGGCAATAAATTAAAAGTAACATAACATCAATATTATAATTTTGTATTCAACAATATAGATGTATTTTCTAAAACTTTTAGAATGAATCCCACTCTGAAGAATGAAATATCACTCTTAAAGACTAAAAATTGAGCTGCTCTTTTTGGCTCAATTTTCACTCTTTAAAATGAGATTCTAAAGAATTTAGAGAGTAATGTAATACATGGTATTACATAACAGTTGGATTGTTAAGTGCAAAATTATAACATTGCTGTTATGTCACTTTTAATTGGTGTCAACTGGAAATACAATACTGGAGCAAGAAAATGTTGCGAAGGAGAGACGTCTCGACTTGTTAATCACTCCCGGAGTATTTATTTCTAGTTCAAGCCGTATAGAAATCTTAGTCTTTGCATATACAGACCGTTGTAATCGAAGATAGGTCGAGACGGACGCCAAACCCTGTCAAAAATGTTATTTTTTAATTATCTGCAAAATCACTTCTCGCTTGTACTCGTCTAAATAAATAAGAAGTTCCGTCATCTCGTTAAAATTAGAGGCTGCGCAAAACGAAAAAAATTGAACGATTTTTTAGTTCAATCTGTAAATTCTAGATCACAATCTGCAAATTCTGAGACGCCCATAGATCGATTTTCTGCGTGTTATGATATTTAAAAGAGCGCTCTCAAAGAATATCGATTTACTATTTCGGACAAAAAGATTTTCTAATAAAGATTTAATCAATAATAGCCTTGAGGACACGCCTCTCATTCTGCGAATTGAAATTACGTGAGTATGTGTGTTTGGATATTTTCTTAAACTTGAAACTTTGGGAAAAAATTCAGGTTTCATCTACCTAGGCACCACTGCGCGCCGTGGCGCAGCTGTGTGCACCGTCGTGTGTGTCGCGCGTCTCGGTGTGGGTAATGTTTTTGCTCCAGGGAAAATGGGAACGCGTGTGTGGTCTAGAGTCGACTCCCCTCGCTAGTCCCCGAGTATCCTAGCAACGTGAAACGCCAAGGCGCCTCCACCAATCGTCTCCAAGTCTCTGGTGCTTCGGCCCTTTTCGGCTCCGCTCGGCTCTGACGTCACTTTTACGCGCAGTAGCGCATCGAGCGTCCGTTTAGGATCCAGCTATCCGATCGATCAATCGAACATAACCGTGATATGTTAACTAATAGAATACAATAACGAATTTTTTTATTTATTGATTCGAATTTGATTATTAGCCAATCGATACGAAAGTCGATATACTTATCCACATTTTTGCATAATTTTTGCTTTAAGTCTCACTTACAATTAATTAGTTTAACTTTTTCTGTATTTTCATAAAGACAGATATATCTCAATATTTTTCAATTATCGTCATTTAAATTTTATATAATAATATTAGATAATTAGACAAATCGAAAAAAAATATAGATAGTGAATTATCGTATAATTCTAAATATCGCAGCTTTTTAATAATTTCATATACAATTGTTCTATCAACAAACATTTATGCCATCTACTCAGAAAAAAAAATAAGTGCATAATATAGCGAGTATATAATATGAAAACCCGTAATAAACCATAATTATAAATAAAAAAGATTATAACTATCATATTTGATTTTGAGTTTCACAGAAGATAAACAATTACAAGTGGAGAACGATAAGGATAAATCAAAAAGAAAGAATTATTTTCAGTCAAAGCAGATCTTGATAACAGCCTAATAACATAGCTTTAAGTTTAAAAAATTGATCAATCATAATCGATTATTCTTCCCTCATTCGACAGTGGTCAATTTTTTAGATAATGGCTTATTGTATAAAGCCCATGAAAAAATGAGCGTTGAGCGTCAACAGGAAATTGTAGAGTTGTATCCTAAATACGTAATCGGAGCGGACAAAATGATTTAGGCAGCGCGAGCGATATGGATAACGGGGGGCCCTTTGCGGACGGTACGCGGGGCCCGCGGCTACGCACGAGCCTGAATGTTTGCGCACCCGAGCCGGAGCGCTGAGCAGAAGAGGGGGGGAAGCCGTCAACTATGGCTGGCGCGGCAGGCAGGCCACGAAAGAAATGTGGCAGCGGGTTTCGCTTAGTACCGACTTAGACTGCTCTAAGTGGCGGTCGTGTGAACGCCGGTGTCCGTCGTCGCACTTTCACGCCGGAGCACGTATCATCAGGACGCATCAGAGGCCCGCGCAGAGGGCCCGTCATACTCTGCGAACGCGACAACAACAGTGGCAACGACGACGCAGACGCCGATGCCGACGCCGACGACGCCGACGACGACGGTGGCGATACTCAGTGCCCTCAGTGGTGACAGTGTGACACAACGCGACGGGCCGGGCCCGGAGCGAAGGGCCTTAATCGAAATACCGTGGATTGTACATACTCGGCGCGGTGACACGTGATCTTTTACATGCGATTGAACGTAAGGAGGAAAGAAAAAAAAATAAACAATCGCGT
The DNA here is from genome assembly GCF_024713525.1 of Acromyrmex echinatior. Lineage (NCBI taxonomy): Eukaryota > Metazoa > Arthropoda > Insecta > Hymenoptera > Formicidae > Acromyrmex > Acromyrmex echinatior. The sequence goes on along the minus strand of NC_141854.1, from coordinate 17,246,056 downwards.
CGCGCGATATATCACATATACCACATATATTTTTCCCTTTAACGTGCGCGCGCGCGCTTTCGCCTCTTGCGCCCTCGTCGGGCGTTCCTCGAGCTCCTTGTAAGCGAGAGGCAGCGAGAAGAGATCTGAGAGATAGAGAGCGACAGAGAAAGACGTATTTACGTACCGCGGGTAACCTAAAAACCGATCTCGGTCCGGCGCGGCGTATAGCGCCTTAGCGCCGAACGCGATACATCGGCAGGACGCGCGCGCATGCGCGCCACTGTTCGCCGTCCTCGTGCGCGAATTTTGAGCGTGGCTCACGGGGGAGGGGGGGTCACGTGTTATCGTTCCGTTCCGGGGAAATCGCCAGGCAGTGTCAGTGAAGAAGTGCTCCTGAAAAGGTGTTGCGATTTTTTTCGGGCAGTGGAGAGTGTGCGAGAATACGCGTTTTCGCGCGTCGATTCGTTACGTCCTCGTGCGCGAATTTCGAGGGTTCCCTTCGGGAAGGGTACCGTTGGTTTAGAGAAGACAAGATCGCCCGATTCCCCTCCTCCAACAAAATTAACAAAAAGGACCGATATATTGAAACGTCAAGTTGTTACCTCGAGGGTGGTCGGGATTTTTAGTGAACCGCCACGAGAGATCGATGAGAAATTAAAAAGATTCCCTCTCGATCGAAAGAGTTGGAAGGTGAAAGAAAGAAAGAAAGACGAGCGAGTTCGGAAAGTTGTAATCGCGCGTGGCGGGCGAATGCATGACAGATCATGGTTTCCGTGTCCGGACCCATATCCACGGGGATCCTAGCGGGACGCCTTTCTGGATCGCGGCAGAATGGTGACGCGGAGGGCGAGAAGGACCTCAAGGTAGCGGAACGCACCAGAATCCGGCACGAATCTGATCTTTACGTCAGGCCCAGCTGGACGGACGCCGCGATAGCGTTGGATCAGCTCGAGAAGGTGAGAACTCGTACTATTATCCCTGTTCAATCGTCTTCCTCCTGTCTATTTCTACCAATGTCGTAATGAGATTTACGTCAATCTCGGAGTTTAACTCATTTTTTGTCTCTTTCTAATTCTTAGGCTCAGTTTCACAACTCGCGGTTAACCCTTAATCGAGGTTCAACTTATTTCTCGTCTCTTTCCAATTCTAACATTAGAAAGAGATGAGGAATAAGTTAAACTTCGATTAAGAGTTAACTATGAGTTGTGAAACTGGGCCTTAGAAAGAAATAAATCTTGATTACAGTTAATCCTTAGTGTACACGATGATTTTCCAGTCGTTTAGTAAGTACTGCACATGATGGGTCATTCGTGTCTCTAATTAATTTTTATTATTTTAATAAATACACAAAAATTATCAAGTAATTCTGAAAAACATTGTTAAAATTTTCTGTTGAATTTTTAATATATTTCCGTGTTAATTTAATGAATTCGTTATTTAAATAGTTTGTGTTAAAATAGTTTGTGTTAAAGTGATATTCAACAATTTCTTGTTGAAAGATTTACATGCTCCATTTGTCGTTTATTTAGCATAATAATACGATAAATTGTTTTTTTTTTTAAGTTCGAGAAAAGTTTGTAGAAACGTACGTTGAAAATTGAAAATACAATCCGGAGAAAATTTGCGTAATTATTATCCGAAATCGATATATTAAATTATATAAAGCTAACATCTGACAATCTGTATTAAAAGAATGAAGAAATACTTGAAATAGTATGTAACATTCGTTGAATCAAATATTTCTTGCATTTAAATCGCCTCAGTTAATTCAACGATATCATTCGAAATTAAAAATTCGAAAAAAAAAAATGCGTTTGTGAAATGAAACCGGAACAAACTTTATCCAATTAGCAACAAATTGGCGAGTAATTTGATAAGAAGATTCGAAATCGTAGATATTCAGGAAGCAGTAAGAAAAATCCAACTTGAAAGTCGATTGCCGCTTATCTCCGACATTATTTACGCATGAAACACTACGTATTTATGTTCCTTAATATAGATACCAAGCATGGTTAATTAAGACGTTGAAATAATTTTTCCAATACGCCATGAAATACGCTATGAATATCGCTATCGATTTTTATTACGCCAAATAGGTAGACATAGATAATAGTTCGATACGGCATCGCGTGGCCCTTTGGTATGTGGAGATAATCGCGTTAACTCAATGCAAATTATATTAACCGTTGGCGATAACGGCGCCGTTATTTCCTACTGGGCGTCGCGTTATCTTCGATCGGCGATTAACGAGGCGCACTTTGACGATCGAAAATGCGTTTTAACGGCGGTTAGCGCTACTCGACTCTTATCGCCGTCGTCGGTGAAGCTGCCTCGAGAGCGGTATTATCGATGCCTCTACAGTCCGTTGCCACTGCCATAAAATGATACTCCTTGAAAGAGCAACGAATCTCTCCGTCTCTTCATTCCGTTCGTCGTGCCTTAAATCGTTTAATTATGTCATGAGGAAGTTTATACTGGGTGGTCCATTGCGGCTTAATCGGAAAAATTGAGTAGAAATGATTCGACACGAAAGAAAATTTTTTTAACTCGCAGTTTTCCTTTTTTAAATCGATGAAGATATTAAAGAAGAAACTTGTGAAAGCTAAGCTATTTATTTAGGATCACCTTTCCGACTCATGAATTGTCTATTTACAAAATGACTTTGCATTCCTATTATACACGTGCATATCCATTGCATGTCAAGTTTCTAAGGGACTAAGCTGTAGTGCAATGATTGATGAATGGAATTTCCATATTTGAAAATTTTGAAAGAGAAATTTTAAATGTTTTTCCTTTTGATGAAAATGGTGTTAAAGTAAAAGTTGTAAAAAAATAAGCTGTTTATTTAGGATCACCTTTCTGTCTTTTTCAATGTATAATAATTCTGTTTGAAAGTATCTTTTCCATTAAACAATACAAAAAGATAAATATAGTAGGCTAATAAGAGTCAGCAATGATAAACGGCGCAATTATTTAGTGAACAATCAATAATCAGATATTGGAGTGATGTCTTCTTTATTTTATACAAAAAGAAAACATTAATCCAATATCTGATTATTGATTGTTCACTAAATAATTTATCGTTGCTGACTCTCATTAGCCTACTATATTGATCTTTTTTTGTATTGTTTAAAGTTTGAAAGTCCTAATATAATTATTGTTATTATCTTTTTCATTGTCACTGATTTATGAATTGTTTATTTCTAAAAATTGTTTATCTTCGCATTAATACCCATTCACGCACAATTTACCCGCAAACAGGTCAAGTCTCTCCGGAGCTACGCGATTAACTGACGAGCTGTGAACTTTTCACATACGCGGGTGGTCTCGAGACATGTTTTTTGAAAGTACCGGATCGAAGGATCGATTTCCTGCCGAGGTCTGGCGGGATCCACGTCATCCCTGGCATTTCTTCTGTAACTAGTGAGATCTCTTGGGACCTGTCGCACACGAAACCGGGAGATCGGACCTTCGAGATCCTTCTCGCGGACGAAAATGTGCGTACGGTATCGCAATGCCTTTCGAGGATGCCTGTTTCGATCCGGAACGATCACGCGTTAATATCGATTCGCTTTCCTTCATCGATCGGGCCCCGAGAGCTTCCATCAAAATTGCTGCACGATCTCGTGCGACCGTTATCTCATTTTTCGTAAACTCTGATACCTCTCGTTTATGAGGGAATATCGTCCCGGCGAACTGACAGAAAAATTAAATTTTGTATTACAATTATCGTTACAGAGCTGCCACAAAACTGGAAATCGGGGAAATTAGAGAAATGTCAGGGAAATTAAAGAAAGTTGGAAATGGAATTTTAGGACGAGGAGTTTGTAAAAACTCTGCATTATTGTCTGTTTATCCTATTTTTATAGGTTGTACACACTGAATCTCTGGTATTTTGAAATAATGGAAAATAAAAATTTCCAAACTTTCACATGTTAACAAACTTCTCTTGATGGAGTAAATAAGGTCTGTTCGCATTGCCTGCATTTTTTACATTCAGTATCTTTGCTTTCTTTCTTTTCAATGCTCGAATGTTTATTTGTCCCGGTTTAAGTGCAAAAATTTGTGATAATTTCAAGTAACAAACCTAATATGTTCTTAATACATATTCCCTGGAAGAAGCAATCCAAGTGATTTCCAAGTGTTTGATTACATGTGGTAATTTTTTGTAAGAACTTTTTTTAGTTGACCTTTAAAATCATCAGAAATATGTACTCTCTAGAAACTCTCTTAGACTGAATTGTTATTTTGAAGAATGAAGTCCCATTCTTAAAGATTGAAAATTGAGCTACTTTCTTTCAAGACTGGCATAATTTTCACTTCAAAGAATTTAGAGAGTATCATGTGTTCATTTTTTATTTCTCATTATTGCAAAACATCGAAGATTTATCGTGCACATCCTGTGTTTTGATAGAAATCGCGTTTCTAAAATGCGATGGAATTATAGACAGCAGATTCTTACGATTTTTATGTTCGTTTTACAAGATCGCTGAATGTTTTACTTGCAATAATATCTTCAATTTCTGTCTGTCCGCGTCATGTTTAAATTATATCCGTTTACTGTGACGAAAGGATGTTACATTAAATCCACGTTGGTGCTATTTTCAATTGCGTTCGACGTATCCCGGCCGATGGTCCGAGAAACGCGTACCTATAATAAGAGGCGAAGCGAGTAGCAAGCCTCGCGAACTTTTTGCTCGTGATAGTCGCGCTGGGTGGTCGCACGAGCGATTTCCACATCGCGGATGTACCGGGTCGTCTCGTTGAAATCTCATATTTTTGCTCGTAACTTCGTCGAAACTAATTTTAGCGATATTGGATCGTAATTTTCGGTAACAATGATATTCTACAAAATTTCTGATACTTATACGTTACTATGGCAACGTTAAGTAAAAATTGTTGGTTTGTTTTATTTATGTTTTGTTTTATTGAAATCAAGGAATGCAATATCTTGCGAGTAAACATCGATCGAAATGTTAATTAAGATATCGTCTAATTGTAAGCAAAAACTGATACACTGTTTAATATTCCATTCAAATTAATACAAATTAATTCGAGTTAAATTTACAATTTTTTCATTGATAATATCGGCTACTAAAATCTAAGCCAATACGAGTATTAAAGCTAAAATCATTTTCCGATATGCAATTCTAAACTTTAATCAACAGCGTGTTTTTCGAATTTTCGCAATTTCACACTGAGAAAAAGATACTTAAAAGTTTACTTGTGAGAAATATATTTATTTCACTGAAGTAAATTTTTATTTATTAAATACGGCGACATAAAATTTTATTCCTGACAAATAAGCCATCTGTTTTGTTTTCTTATAATTACTGAAATATATTTCATCGAAATGTATATACAGTGACTCGCATTAATATTCGGACATCATAATAATAGAGAATTTATTATTTTTGAAATATAGTTTTTATAGGATTAAGAAATTTACGATTTTTTAACCATTGGAAATGCTCATTATAAATGTAAAAAAACATATTTAATTTTTAATTTTCTTTATCTAACTAATGTAGTTTTCAATGTAAAAAATATTAAATAACTTAATCCTTAATTTTAGAATCGCAAAAATATTCGGACACTCAATATATTTTATATTTACTGACCCTCGGAAATCAAGTTAGTTTATTCTTTATTTGTTTACCGTGAAGTAAGTCATACAAAACATGTTGAATTGAGTTAACCTAATTTCCCCACACAAATTAACAATGAAAATGGGACGTAAAAATAGTTGATTTGATAAACGCCAACTTGTTATTTTTCATTATAAAAAAGGCAAATCATATCAAGAAATCGGTAAATTAATAAATTTAGTAAGTGAGTAAGAATACGGTAGCAGATATTATAAAAAGACATGTTCGTGAAGATCGCATTGAATCAATACTTCAGAAAGGATGTCCAAAATTATTTGACTCACGGGATAAACGTAAAATTATTAGGAAAATAAAAATAAATCCTGGATTAAGTGCTATAAAATTGACCTCAGAATTATACGAAGAGAATAGTAAGAAGTACATCCTGATACAGTTCGTCGAGCATTAAAAGAAAGTGGTTACAATGGTAGAGTTGTTCGTAAAAAGTCGTTCATAAATGAAGCGGATCAGAAGAAAAGATTAATTTTCGTCAAGGGATTATTTCTAAAGAACAAATATGGTGGAATGATGTAATATTCGCTGATGAGAGCAAATTTAACATTTTTGAATCTGACGGACGGAAAATGATGTGACGAAAAGCAAACGAAGAATTTAAACTGAAAAATTTGAAGCCAACTAGAAGTTTAATAGTTTGGGGTTGTAAAGGAATGAGTGAATTAGTTAGTTTTCATTGACAGAATTTTAAATAAATATTTAAGTATTCTAAAAAACAATTTAATAAAAAATGCTAATAATATGAATATACGAGATAGTTTCAAATTTTATTAAGACAATGATTCAAAACATAAATCACGAATAGTGCAAGAATATTTATTATACAACTGTTCAAAAGTATTACATCCTCCATCACAGTCACTAGATTTAAATCTCATAGTATATTTATGGAATTTATTAAATCGTAACATTTGGATTATGCCTACAAGATCAAAAGAAGAACTAAAATTATGATTAAAAAAGATTAGACACGCATTATATCAGATTATTTAATAAAAATTATTTCTAACGTACTTAAACGTTTACAGCATGTTATTAAATAAAAAGGTTATCCAAAACAGTATTAAAATTATTATCATTTCATTTATATATTAGGTGTTGGAATTAATTCGTAGCGTTTTACAAGTGATGGGAAGTACTTTCATTAATGTATTTTTTAATGCTCATGTGAAATAAATAACATTCTTTCATTAAAAACGCTACGAATTAATTCCAACACCTAATATATTTATATTATATCTTGTTTATTATATCTTGTTAAGTGTCCGAATATTTTTGCAATATCAGAATTAAGCAAAATTCTGTCTATAGTTTAATATATTCGAAACTGCATCATATAAATGTAATTATAGAAATAAATCGCAAACAAATTTTTTCGTAGCTCATAAATATCGAAGAAAACGTTATAAATAATTTTTACAACACTTTGCGATACTTTGACATTTTTCTCTCGGTGCATTTATTATCGACCAAAGCGTGATACAAGAGATGGAGAGATTTTTAAGATTCCATGTCGCAGCAATTCGCGCGATTGCACAATCGCGAGAGCGCCGATCACCGGTAGAAAAGAAGTGGTGACAGTCGGCGGGCGATAAAAAGACTAAAATTCGAGGTCGATGCTCCACTTTTCTTCCCGATGAGGCGGCTCGGCCGAAGAAGAGCCTCTTCGTGCTTCGCGTTTATGCCGAATGAGTCAGTGAGTCAGTGGCCCCGGCCTCCACAAGGCAAACGTGCGTACGTGTGCGTGTGCGTGCATGCGTGCGTGCGTGCGTCGTACGTGCGGAGACGCATGCATACGGGCGTGTTTCCTTTTCTTCGTCTTTTTCTCCTCCACAAAGAAGAGAGACTGACTCCTCCGGAAGGATTTATGTGCGGGATGATAATGGAACGTGATGAATTAGTTTCGTCGGTGCCGGGGAGTATTGAAGAGAGCGCGTGCATGTGGAAGCATGGCGTGTTTCGTCGAAAATAATGCCATCAACTCGGTTTTTGACGTTGTCGTTGTGTACTTCGTCTCGTCTCCTTGAGAATCGACTTAATTTAGAGCAATTAGCTCGATAAAGGCACTTCTTTATATCGATAAAATAAATAATATTTTAATGCGGAGGAAGAAATAAGATAAAATTACATATGTTTACTGATTTAATTTTATTAAAGAAATTTTTAATCATAATCTTATGTTTTATTTAATTTATTGCATGTGTAAAAGTGTTGATTAATCTTGAATATTTTTACTAGGACGATTTTAGGCAAAGAATGACTATCAAGGAAAAAGATAAAAAAAAAAAGATTTAATTAATTGAAAACTCCAATATAAGTAAATTGTCTACGAGTCTCCGTGATTGTGTTAATATATTTGTAAGGTAAGATAAGATGTAATTCAAAAATAATTGGAATGTACTTTGCGAATTATATCTTGGCGTAATTATATCTTATAAATATATTATTACCCTTCCTTTCGTCTGCATCGCTGTTTGTCACTAACGTTGTTTGCACTGTGCAGAGTTTTTCATGCCAGTATCAAATTTCTCCTACTAAATAAAATAATTATGAATACAAAACACAAGTATCTAAATTATAGATATTAATAACACAAAATTAATATTTAGAAACAATAAGATATTTGTGAAACTCACTAAATGAGCAAAAAAAAAAAAGAACATTTGATTACTGTAATACTTATTACAATAATTTAAAATAAGTTTGACAGAAGAAGTTTAACTTCTTCTAATCTTTTTTTTCATTTTCCTAGTAATATAAAAGATTTTTTTTATTGCATAATATAATTGCATTCTAGAATTCGCGGAAATGCCTATTCGCGATTCGTTTGTCAATTCGATAATGGAATTTCGCTTTTAACGGAACAATCCAAACGGCGGCGCCGAACGCACTGATCAAAATTGATTTATTCTCATTGAGAATGCAACTCGATCGCGTCGGATCAACCTTGGCCTTGCATCGCACGCAACAAGCATGTGTACATACATGCGCGTGTGTACATACATGTGCTCGCCGGCGTAGCCCGAATGTTTACAGAATACGTGGATCCGTTATCATCACTGCGTCACACATACGAGCTCGCGCGCCGGAGTTCATTTACTCCAATTTGTTTACGTTCACGAGGAACGATTCAACCACGGGGTACTGGCCTCGACCTGCTGATGTTCGTATATCTCGGTGTTCGTATATATTTCATGTATGCGGGACGATTTGCTATGGGTATCAATTGTTGTATTGATGAACGGAAAATGTTTATCGAAATGTTACCGTTTGTATATTACGATTTTAAATATTAAACTATGATTGCAGTAGTAGATCACATTTTTCAGGAAATCTCTTATTTATCTTTCTCTTTTAAGAGAAAGAAAATGAAGAGATTTTCTGAAAATTGTCTATTACTATATTTTTTTATTGTGTCTATAAAATGGGATATTTTTATGAATATTTGTTTAATAAATATATATATATATTTCTTTTTAAAATATCATACTCAACGTAAAAAATCATTGAATTGATAATACTATATATCTCATTTTTCTTTATAAATTTTATCACTCTCTAGAATCTTAGGAGTGGAATTTAATTCTAAAGAATGAAATCTCTCATTTATACGAGCCACTCTGTTTCAACTCAATTGGTATTCTTTATTATTTTTTAGAATTAAACTCAAAGAATTTCGAAAGTAGGAAATTAGAAAATTATTTTTAGAATGCAGGAATAAAAATTATTTTTGCAATTTAAATTTGCAATAATTATGGGAGATACATTTTTCTATGTCGAATTAATATTCAAAAGTAAATTTTTATTAGGATAAAAAAACAACTTTACCTATAATAAAATTCGTAATAAAATTTCAAGAATGGAATATACTTATCGTTAATGATCTAACAGGATCGGTTCGGAGATTCCGACGATTTCCAATGTCGTCGATCGAGCGCGACGTTTACGACGGAAATCTATCGACCGGCTCCCAGCACGCATCGCTCGTTGCCACCGCTGATCCGAGACGATCGCCCGTAAAGATCACGATCGAAGATAAATGCTGAATTCCAGCGGCACGAAATAGCGTATGGGCGCACTATTCCGTAATCTGTGTCTTAATTTCTAGCAGCTGAAAGCGGTCGTCTTCGGTGCGGCTCCACAATACCGGGTATTCACGCACGCGCATATGTGTGAGAGTGAGATTAAAGGGCGCCGACACTACGTGTGAGAGACTTCCAACACTAATAATACCTACGAGAGGGTGGAGACGTGCGGCGCGCATACCGCCTCGAAGGCGACCCATGAAAACTCGTGTACAGGGTGTCTCAGAATGTCCTATCGAACACGATTCAACCGGAAGACGAATTAGCTAGATTTTCTTTTTAATATCGTAGATGCGCATACGCCTTTGAAAACGAGTCTACTTTTCCTGAATGATGCGGACGTAGCTAATGTATTCCTTTCTGTTTAATTTTTACCTTCAAGATACATTAATTTTTCCAATCAATTATATTGTATTTTTTCTGTGCATCGTTATTTGCTAAGTCGACCTAATTAATATTAATTTTAATAAACTTGAATTAATTTTTTGTTTATTAATAATTAGATAGATTTCATACGAATTAAGTGGACTTTAAGCTTGTATTTTTCACGTATGGCTTATGTATTTTATTTCCTCCGGTTTAAAAGGTTTAATATTGAAAATTGAAGATTTACAATAAATATTTTTCTTCAAATTTTCATTGGACAAGAATTAATCTAGAATTTATCTGAGAGGACACACGGTAGTTGTGAAATGTGCGTACAGGGTGAGTCACGGAACTGGGACAGATGAGGTACCTCTTCCCCCTGGAAGCAATTCAAGGACGGGGAGAGAAGGGAAGGTAAACAGTTTAATTCTACTTTTCCGAGAAGTTTACCTCTCCATAGTCTGACAACTAGGGAATGCGGTTGCATCTCTTCTTTTAAAAACCATATCACATATGTAATCCGTGTTTACCTTAGGATTGCCCAGACGTATGTTATTTGCTTGCTACAAAACCCTTCAACTTATTTATATTTCATTGATTTTTTTATCAAAGTTAATTTTATTATACATTTTATGTAGTAAGAAGACTCGATTCAATTCTATCAACAAATTATATTTGAAAAGATTTATAACTTTTAATAAATATAATCGATAGTTTTGCAAATTAATTAAAAAATTATATCAAATTTAAGATGACCGTATAATGCGCACACAATAACATTGTTTTATTTATGTGATGATAAAATAGTAGTAAAAAAATAATTATACATTGTAAAGAAAATTGCCTATTGTTTGTTTTAATTTTTCAATCTGTCTCGAATATTTCGCACTCTGAATATACAGGGAATATCACGAAGAAATTTTATGTAACATATGATTACGGGAAATTACACGTTAGAATATAGGAGTAACTATCTCATTACATGAATTATGATACACGAAAGATCATCTTCAAACAACACGCTAGACGATTGAAGTTATTAATTTTAATCAGCGTTAATGTTTTTATTTAAAAGAGTTTTATTTTTCTCACCTTCTTTCCTAATGTAAAAAATTTTAACGAAATATTCATAAAATCTATAAAAATATTCGCTATTAAGCAATTAATTCGCTTTAACTTTCCTCGCTGATTTTCTTTTTTTATGGAAATAAAAAACAGATGAAAATTAGTAATCGTGAGTTAAAAATTTTGTGAGTTAAAAATTTTGGCCGAGACGTTTTTTTTGCCGAATTACAATAAAAAAAGATTGAGTAGCAATTATGTAATTTTTTCTTTAAAATGAAAATTTTTTGGTAATACTATTGATTATATTTATAAGTCTTTTTAATTATAATTTATTAACAGAATTAAATCGAGTTTTCTTATTACATAAAGTATATAATAAATGGCAAGAATTTCAATGAAAAATTAATTAAACATAAATAAGTTGGAGAGTTTGGTGTCAAGCAAAAATAATATAGGGGCTTAAGGGCTTAAGGGCGTATCATTTCGATCATTCCGAATAACTTAACCAGCACTATTAAATAATACGAAGAAAACTATTAAATTAATTAATTAATGGAATTATATTTAATGAATCGAAAACAATTAAAAACAATGAACTGTATATCAGAGATATTTTGTTTTAAGTAATGTCGATTAAAGTTAATCCTCCAGTTAATCAGAGTTGACTGAAGTAATCCTGAAGTCCTGAGTAATCCTAAGGTAATGGAGACATCTTTCACTTTTCACCCTAGGGAGTCTAAGGAAGAAGTAAAAAAAAGTTACATGATGATTACCCTGAAGTTGGATTCGTACAGGTGCAAAATGTCAATACGAGCTTTCTCATAAGTTCGACTTTCATCAAACGACAGGAAGTTTTCACGCGTTCTTAACACGAAAAATCTTAAAGACACCGACCGTCACGCTTTTCCTCGAGTTTCATAAGGGACGAGAAGGAGGAGTGTGCGGACATCGATGCGCCTAGGGATCGGTCCGTCCCTTTCATCCTGAAAGGATACACGCTGAAGGATACATGCCCACACGAGCTGGCGTCGTTCGGACGCCTTTCATCTTCCGCCTGTCGTACAATGTCCTATACCTAGCTCCCGTTGTATACATGCATATGCGCGTGTCTAAAGTCCTTAGAATGTTCAAATAGAGCTCTCCTTGCACTCACAATTTGTGTTAAAAGATCGATTCGATTCACGTCCTTTTCTCAGGACACCGACTATTTCTTTAGACAACGTTATTATCACGAAGACCAACGTATCATTGATTTTCTGGAGAAAATTTTTTTTCACCCTTTTAATTTTTGGAAATTTTTTCTATTTTCTTATTAATTTTTATGCAATTCTTCAAGAAGCTTATAGAAAAATATTCAAAGTAAAAGCGAAATCAGAGAACTTATTAATTTCTGTATAAGAAAACATGAATTTATACTCTCACATTCCAGGCCAAAAGTTTGGAAACACTTAATTTTTTAAAATTAACATTTTTTATTACTCGTTAAAATATCCATAATAGTAAAATATCCATTTTAGCAATAATTCTTTTAATTCTTCATATTTAATAATGGCAATAAATGAATTATTGTGTTAAAAAAAAACATGGATATTAAAACAGATAATTGAGTAAAAACTATCAATTTTTAAAAAGTGTTTTCAAACCTTTAACTCGTACGTCTTTAAACATCTTTCACTTAAACATTTTTCACTCGTTAGAATTTTTTTTCAATTTTTTATATCGGGTACTTTAAAATTCTTTGAGGGGGATATCAAAACTATATATTGAAGTATTGAAAATAGAATGATAAAACTTTACAATGGGATTGGTCGCGCCGTCGAAATAAAAGGGGGGAGGAAGAATAGAATACAGAGTACTCGCGATTATCATCTGTCTCGAAAGCTCGTTACTATTTGCAATTCGACCTTTGGATTTCCCTTTCGAATAGACATCGCTGCGGAATTCTTCGGTCGATTAGAGCGCCGGCCGGATCGAGTTTCTTGCGGACACTTTCGAGCCGTACCTACCGCAAGAATCTCTTCTTCGTTTATCCGACATGGCGTACCGCGGTGAGTTACGTGCACGCGCACGCGGAGTATTCTGGAATTCACGGCGCGCGATTGAAAGAAATGAAAACCGAAGAAACACACACGCGAACCTACGACTTACCTACACTTTCGCGAATTGTGCTAATTTTCACTAAGTTGCGATAGGGTTTTTAGCTTTGTAAACTTAGCACCCCCTCAATATTTTTGATAGAAAAAAAAATTAAAATCTTTTTTCATTGCTCCTCATAATATAACAGCTTACACTATTAAATTTATAATGTGAAATTATACTCACTTTGAGTTATTTTTAATCGGTTCAGTATTTAAAAAAAATCATTCCTATAAGTCGCTGCTACCCTAATAAAACAATAAAGTTGAACAATTTAAGGAAATTAAATTTAGCCCAAATTTAGTTTATTATTTATTAAATGTACGTTAATGTACGTTAATATGGACGATATTTATTTTGAAACTAACCATAGAAATGGATTGATTTACATTTTGACGTACATGAAAGTTAAGAATAACAAAATATTATTAAACTCAAAGGATTGGGTTACCATTGTGCTCCTTTGATCTCTAACAGTGTAATCCAAGTTTAAAATCGATGATTGTGTATTGTGTGGACGGTATAATCGACGGGCAATAAAATAAGAGAATCGCAACGAGAGTGGAGATGGAGGAGACACAAAGAGCCCGACGAGGTGAAGAGGGTGAGAGTGTTCCGAGCGGGCGATCAGCGCTCGTCTCTCGAGGAGGGCACTCTCGCGAGAGAAGCGAGGCGACCGCCGCGCTTAACGAATTTATGTTACTCGTACTTTTAATGTTTTTTATGGCGCGACACGAGCTGCGCCGAGAGATAGCAGACAGCATAACAGGATCTTATGTCAACGACGGTGGTCTCCGCGCCGCGAGCTTGTAATATGTAGATACTGCCCACTGCCGGGAGAAACCCCATAAGGCCCGCGGTGAGAGAGACCACTTACGGGAAAAAGGGGGGAACCATCTTTGTCCCCCCCTCTCCCCTCCCCTCTTCATCCCCCTCTTGGTCTACCCTCCCGTTTCCCTCTCTCGCACGCTGCCGCGTGTGTGAACGCTATATAGACGTCTCGAGAGCGACTCGTGGCGTCTCGACTTCCTTTTACTTCTTCTTTTTCTTCTCCTTCTTCTTCTTCTCCTTCTTCTTCTTCTTCTCCTTCTTCTTCTTCTTCTTCTTCTTCTTCTTCTTCTTCTTCTTCTTCTTCTTCTTCTTCTTCGTCCTTTCGGTTTCTTTCTCGAAACGGTCGGTGAAAATACCGGTGTGTGCTTTCTGAGAGATGGTATACAGGGTGTCTCGTAACTTTAATAGCAGATTCCCGAGTAAATTCGGAGTCAACTTTGGAAGTGATATCGTATATATATATGTATATATATCTTTGTATCGTGTAAATTTGAAACTACATGGAAAGAACGATTTTGTCGATGTACCTAAAAATTTAATTAAATATAGATCTGAAAATAATTTTGGATTATTGAAATAATTATTAGAACTTAAACGTTGATGATAATATTACAAGAAGTTCTATAAAGTTCCAGCAATTAGTTTAAGAGTTCGACATAATTATTTTGATAATCCAAACAGAATTATTTTTATGTCAACTAATTGTAAGTGCCAATTGCGGTTAAAGTTAAATGTTGGAATAATATATTTGTATGTATTTCAATAAGTTTATATTTCACATATATGACTGATTACTTTTAGACTTGCAATACAACCAAACTGAAAGAGTAATAATAATCTCTCCAAATTAAATAACTCTTTAAATTCTTCGAAATAAACTTCACTCTAAAAAAAGTGAAAATTCTATTACTCTTGAAAAAAGTGAAAGAATTTTCATACGTTTGAAGTGAGATTTATTCCAAAAAATTTAGAGTAGATTGTCAATTTAATGCTATTCGTCGAATATTTAAGCATCCTAAAACCTGTAAGGAACTTATTATGAAAAACCTTTAAAAACAGCCAGAATTTGTCACATTTTAAGCAAAAATTTTTAGCGATTTCACGAACAAGCTTGATGTCGATATGAGTCAGCTGCAAAATATAACGCGATATATCGTATATATACTGATACTTTAAGTACTTAAGAGGTACCGCGATGCGATTTCGCTGGCTGTACATTTTTCTGAGGAAAACGCGGAAATGCGAAACTCGTATTGGATGCGTATTGGATGCGTAGCGCGGTGGAGCCACACCATGTGGCGAACGCGGAGTCCGATTGTCCGCACGTCTAGAATTACCCGGGCCCCTCTCTCCCCCTCCCCTCCCCCCCCCCCCTCTTCCCTCTCGCTTGTGTCGAGTCACGGGCCCGCGCCACGAGAGTTAATTGGCTGGAAAACCTTGCTATCCGATACCCGGACGCGGCTACCGCCCCGAGATACGTGCCCGCGTGCAATCCATATTTTCGTCCGTCAGCTGCGCACGAGCATATTAAGCCTGTTCTACAATACACTTTTTGTTTCCAGTTTCTTGCTTTTTTGCAATTTTTTTACATCTTATCTTTTTGCTTCTTATTCGCTTTTTTATTTTATATCGCCCGAGATGAGAGACTAACGAAGAGATTAACGAACTTCGAAAGAAACAAGAAATACAATTGTCGATAAAACGGTTGCAAAGGGGTTAAAAGTAAAAGGTAAAAAACAAGAAACAGGAAACAAAGAGTACATTGTAGAATAGGCTTAATGGCTCCTGCACATAGAACGCTGCAATGTTTGCCAATAATTCTATGTTCTTAAGTCGGTCTCACCATGCGAAACTTCTAGAAATGATGTAATATTACCTCCGCCGCGCGCGACAAAAGTTGGATTGAGTTCAAAAGTTTGAAAATTGTATATCTATTACTTCTGAGCAAAGCGAGACGTTGATTGGCTATCGCGCCAACTTCCGTTGCCGCGTTCTGTGTGCGGGAACCATTACGCTCTTAAAACATAACTGTACCCGCGGTGCAAAAGGGCGACATTATAGATCCTTTTGCTCCCTCCGGATATACACTCATAAATAATTTTATAGGCTATCGCGGCTTTTATATCTTTATATCTACACTGCGCATTTCTCGGCGTTCCAGCCCCGTTTCTACCAATGCAGATTAACTTTGATCTTGACTCTTAACTTACTTTCTGCCTTTTTCTAATTTTAAGAATTAGAAGAGGATAAAAAGTAAATTAAATCAAGATTATAGTTAATCTCTACATTGAAATGGACCTCAAGCAGCCATGTAACGTTTGCTGAGAGAGCTCGCATAATCAGATCTTTTTTTTTTTAATTACGATTTCGGTAATTTCGAAAGTGAAAACTGGAAAAGTGCGATTACATAACTGTTCGCGTAATAATAGAATCGTTGGCGCTGGTGCGTAAAGTTAGTAAAACCCTAATCCTTGGGTCAACTACCTATTATAGGTAAATACTTGTTTGTCACAAATCGAGCCCTGTATTTGTTTGTTTAGGCGTCGAACGAGAGGGTGATAGCTACGACTTCGACCTCTGTCTTTCTCTCTCTCTCTCTCTCCTTCTCTTTCTCTCTTTCCTCGTCTCATTCTGAATTAGGCATCCTTTTCCTTTCGTCTCGACTCGAAAGATAGGATTGTTGCGGGTGGTCCACGGTACATATTGTCAGAGCGGCTACCAGGTAGTGTGCAACGTTGCCGTTTGCAATGTTGCAAGCGCGGTTTTCCATCTCTCCTCTCCTCTCCGTAAGACTCTGACTCTCCTTGTATGATTACCCCTCTCTTTGTACCTTTTTTTTCTTCTCTGTATTTTCCCTCTCTCTCTCTCTCTATATATATATATTTCTCTCTCTTTTTCTCTTTCTTTTTTCTCAGTTTCGTTTAAGCAGCCGTAACCTCGCTCTAAAAGCCCGAACCGCCATCCTCACCCCCTCCACCCTCCCTCCCGTCTACGTTCCTTCTTCACTGACCTTCTCTGTCTCACTCTCGCTTTTTCTCATTTCCATCGCTTGTCGTTCTACAAACCCACGCGTCAAATTTAAAGGCCCCGACGCATATGCCTCCCCTGCCTCTTCCCTCCCTTCGTTCTCACTCTCGGCGATGAGTGCATTCACCGATTTTTCCCGGAAACCGGCTGCACCCATTCTTATCCCGCGTAATGTCCCGCGGAATTATTCTGGAATACAGGTCATCCCAAAATCGCCGACGATTCGTAGAACATTTCGATGGAGATTTATTGTAATGCGCTCCCTCTATTTCAGAGATATTTGAGCCGGTTCGAAGAAAAAGCTCTGTGCTGGAATTTTTCGACGATATTGTTATATCAATCTGAGCGAAAACGCGACACATGAAAGTATCGAAAGTACGTTATCAGTACACGTTCACTCGGCGATCAAATTTCTCTGCAATATTTTACCCTCCGGAGCTTAGAATCTATATAACAGTCACTAGGTCTGTAAGACCTTTATTTTAATTTAATTAATTTTTTAATTAATAGATAGTTTGTTACTTTTAAGAAATCAAAATGTCATAATTCATAACTTAAAAAGAACAAATACTATAAAATATTTTAATAAAATTTCTTCATATTTTAATAATGAAATTTGCAACATAAACAAAAGAAATTGTTTGACATTTTTGACAAAGATAATTGACTGGATCCATTGTCAGCGTTGGACGGTTAAGAAATGTATATTTACGCAGTGTACATAATTCTACCGATTTGTTTCACGAAGAGCAAGAAGAACCATTGAGAAATCGTACGTTGAGAAATCTCTCGAGTGAATGTGGAACAGAGTTAATTTGTGCATCGCAAAATTTTTTTGAACCATACATGTAATTACGCAATGACTTCACGAATCCTCGATCTTCTTTCCAGGGAAAGGCTGATGGTCAGAGATCAGCGGTGTGGTTCAGGGCACGACTACAAGATCAGCTGAGCCAGTTGGGCTACTTTCTGCAGAGGCATGCCGGAAAGGTGCTCTTCGTGTCCGTCCTCGCACTGGCGATCCTCTGCGTCGCTCTCAAGTCCGCGCAAGTCAACAGCAAGGTCGAGCAGCTGTGGGTGCAAGGTAAGTGATTGTCATACTTTACATTCTTTTATTTCTTTTGTGGATGCAATATTTTGTTCTTTTCTCGCCTTTATCGATGAACGTGATGTAATATATTTGCAGTAAAAATACTATACGTTCCGTTGTGAAGATTAAAGTCGTAAATGCAGGAAAAAGAAATAGATGGAAATTGTTTATTTTCTTCTCATAGAATTCTACGAATTTTTTCAGAATTTTGTAAATATTATTAACTTTTTAGTACTGCATTTCCTCATTTTTATCAACATGAAAAAATACGATATTAAAAAATTCTGAAAAAATTCTTAGAGCTCTATGAGAAGAAAATAAACAATTTTTATCTCTTACAGTTTTTCTGTAAAGTTAATAATATTTGAGTAAAAAATTATTCAAGACCAATTTTCGGCAATTTTTAGCAATTAATCTTGTTAACTATTGTGAAAATTGCAAAATGAGGACTTTCCATCTCAATTTAGTCTGCTCTACATATCTACGAACTCCGTCAGAACAATTATCAGACAACCTGTATATTTCTTTGAATAGTACTAAGTGAACATTTACTTGCAGTAAATAAATATTTACTTCATAAAAAAATTATAGAGAAATCGAATTAATCGTTTTTGTAACAGATAAATATATATTTATATTTAGTAACTATTTATTTAAAACTGTTTAAACAAAAAAAAATATTAAAAATTAATCTTTTCTTTTTAGTGTTTATTTTTAAATTTATTGTGTTTTGAAATAAAAATCAATCATAATTTCTTCTAAATTACTAACAAAAAATATTGAAATCTTTATTTACTACCACAAGTAAAATTTAAATCACAAGTTAAATTGAATCGGTTATAAAATTTCTCTAAAACGCAAAATGTAATAGCAAAAAAAAATTAATCAATAATATATGTAACAAAATCATCGTAAGATCATCGATTTAATTCCCGAACAGAGTCGATCTTTCGTATAGAAGTGTGACGTAAATTTTTACACTGCAGCGAGTGGAAAATGGATAGAGCGAACAAGAAATACGGATAAATCTCCGCGAGATGGAAAAAGGAGGATACGCTCACTACGCGAGTAAAAAGTGGGAAACGATTCGAGCAGAATCTTCCCCACCATATAGGTTACATTAGTTGCACACACGTTGGGTGGCCGCTCTATATTTACTTTTAGTCTGAACGTTAATTCGACATACATGTTGCTAACTTATATACATGTATATCGCGAGAATGAGAACAATCAGCGAGGAAAAGTCAAACGTTTCGGAGAGGCGAATGTTTTTACTTTTATTCCACGTTTGCATAACGAAAGTAGTGGAATTGTTAGCTGTATTATTAGAGCGTGAGTTTATTTGTTCATTAGACCGACAATGAAATCTGTTTGAGTGTATCAACATTTTGTATATTATATGTTTGCTCTCTTGTTGCTTGATTCTTTGTAAATGTTGACAAACGAAAGATCATAATATCGATACTAGATATTCATTATTTGAGGTCGTAACTTGTGTCGCGCGTAGAGTTGCCAGTCATACTTTTTGAATCTCTTCAGAATTCAAATCCTACAGTGTACATTGTAATGTATTAAATTTGAAGACATGTTATCTATTGAAATTATTTAGTTCTATCGATATCATCTGAGACCAAGATATACGTAATAATTTACATGGAAAAATAGTCCAAAATAAAAAAAAATAATTTTTTAATATTGTATTAATTAACTATTAATGTGCCCTTGAATTGAATTAAAAAAAAATTTTTAACGTGGTTCCATTACAATCAGATCTGAAGGGATTAAAAGTACATGGACTCTTTTTGAGGTAGTGAAATTTTCTATTATTAATTAAAATTTTATATTTATAAAATTATGTTAATGAGAATAGTCAATATTCTAAAAATTTTATTTTATTAAATACCTACATTTAAACGCATAATAAATTATAACTCCTTTTGTTCCCATAAGCTTTTTTTTTAATATACATACTCTTTTTTGTGATTTATGTATAATAACTCGTGCGTCATATTCGGTTGAAATATATGGGATTGTACAATGCAGATAAATAAAAAATAGCAATAATGTAATTATGGATACAATTTTATATTACATTTTATTGAGGATTTATTTAATTTTCTGAAAATTATTTAATTCTAATTTCTCATGTATTATTATATCTATAAATAAGATGACATGTGAAGAAAAAGTTAAAATTTTGAATAATTATATTGTCACATAAGCTTCAGATATCATTAAAAATGTTATATTACGCAGATCATTATATCTATGTATATTCTGAGATTAAAACTGATATTCCTCGATATCAGGTACCTTTTGTATTTGGGATGAATATCTTTTGTAACGAATTTTGCATTGCGTAGAGTGACGGAAGACAAGTCGACAGGGCGAATGGACATTCCGTTCGTTGGGGCTAGAGAAGTGCCTCGTCGATGTCACGGGTAACTGTATAGAGATTCTTTCGACGCGCTCGACTTAGCACGAAGAAACGGCGAGTCGTGTCCTGGTTTTCGATCGGATGGAAGATACAGCGGACCTCCTAGATCGCGTCGTCGGAGACTAATCCGTCCGAGCGAACCTTTCGTGACACTTGACCCCGTGAAACTTCACACCGAGGACAAGTGTTACTCTCGTCGATGTTTGTCTTCCCGGTAATAACGGTACGACGAATCGTAAATGGATTGATCGAGAATACATACGAAATTCCGCGAAAACCGTCTGCAGACAGGAATTTTCATTGATAATTCTCGTGACAACTTAAAATATTGATTACATATTTGTACGCATAATCATCTCTTTTGGATGGTTTTCCTTTAAAAATTTAAAAATTCACGCATGCGAGTAACCTTTGGACGAAAGACTTGCTGAGACGGTGTGCTGGAATAAATAAGTCAAATATCATCAAAACTGATTTTCTTATACGAAAAGAACGATTTTGATGAAGTACCTGAAAATTTAGGTACACTGAGAATAATGTTCTGATTAAATAACAAAAAGGTCCAACTAGAATATTTTTCTCTACGTAGATGTAGACCTGATAATAATTTTGTTGGATCAAAATAATTACACAGGAAACTCAAGCAATGTTGTAAAAATTAATTTTAACATTCTAGCAACCAGTTTGAGCCTACATAATTATTTTCAGATTTGTATTTAGCTTTAAATATTTTAGCAAAGTCGCCCTTTCCTCGTGTAAGATGTAACAAGCTAATTAAAGGATCTATTTTGAATGATAATTACGGATATCGCGAACTTAATACGTCGAAATTTTTCCGAAGGAATGTGACTCCTCGGAAACACGGTTCGCGTGTGTAAAACATTCGGAAACCATTCTTTTCACCTTTCACGACCGTTCAGCGATCGGTATGCGCCCGATCGGTTCCCGCAACTACGAAAGTCACAACCCGATTGCCGTCGGCAGTCACGGCGATAAACCCGCCGCTGTTAAGGATTTATAAGGATCGTTAAAGGAGGCGCGGAACGTTGGATTTGCGATCTGGCTCGAGGCTCGCTTCATCTTTCGTTCTTTTTTTTTTTGCACTATTGCACGATTGTGTGGCTTAAACGTTTATTGCCTTCGAGGAATTTATATTGTTATTAATATTGTGTGACATGTTATCATGCACTTCTATTACGCGACTTGCGCGGAATTACTCATTATGCAATTATTCATATAACACTATATTAAGTTTTAATCCATATAATTTACTCGTTATTTATATATGTAAAAATCAGCCGTCTCAAAAATTAAAATACAATTTCTTGTAACGCAATAAAATGACCAAACATTTCAAGGATACGCTGGATACTTTTGAATTGTGTCGAGAATAACCAGTTTCCAGTTAAAAAAGCTGAGTCCTAATAAGTTTGTCACTTTGAATTTGATGATTACTTTTTTTTTTGTTTAAGAAGAAAAAAGTAGACTCTCTGAATTATATCTTAGTTTCACGAAGGGCCAATCGTCGTCGTCCACCGGACGCGCACTCATGTTTGATCGGCCCTTCTAAAAAGACTGCGCCCGCATATTCCGACCGAATACGACGCAAGTCACCTCACGGATATCCGGTACCGATACACATACGTCGTATACACGCACATCTTTACGCATGTCGACTGTCTCATAGCGTCGATCTGCCTCTGAAGGTGTTATATCCCTTTACCGTCCTTCGACCTTCCCTGTCGCACGCCGGTGTCACATAACTCTTTCTTTACTTTTCTGCCAGTATCTTTATCAATAAATAATCCCAACGATCGCCAGCATCGCGTTGCGACGTTTTGAATACATTTTTTCTTAATATCGCAGATATTATCGGCGTTACTAAGGTTATAAGGTAAAAATACTAATAATATGTAGCACGAGTATTGGTAGGATTTACTAAAACTCAACTAATTTAAGTTTAATAACATGAAATTTGGAGAAATTTAAGTTATCGTCTTAAGTTGTGTCTTAAGATGTTAATACGGCTTCTGATTGGTTCGTAACAGCTTAAGAGTTTTCTTAAATCTAATATAAGAATTTAATATAAGAATCAACCATGAATACCTATAGAATCAGGTTGACATGCAAAATAATTCACTTTTTAATCTTCATCTTTTTCTAACTCTCACCCTTTTTTAATTGAAAATTCTATTCTTTTTCTTGTATTTATCTTTCTTTATCTTGTTTTCTTTTATCTATCTAAACTTATTCTAAATTTTATCTTTTTTTTTTAATTCTGAAAAAAAGATAAGATTTTTTTATTCTTCAAAGAAGTTAAAAAGATGAGCAGAAATAAAATCTTCTTTGATAGAAACAGATTAGTAACACCAATTTACTTAAATGCTGAGCAGAAACACTGTCTCGCGTTAATTTTTGATAAAATTCAGATACAATATTACAGCAGAAATCAGAATATCGTCACTTTTGCCACAATATTATTCAAATTTTAGCTACACTAATATGCTCTCAAGTAAATGCGGTAAATCGGCATTATAATTTCGATATTAAACATAGTTTTTTGTTAGGAAAATGCATTTTCTTGATAAAGAATGATAAGATACGGAGAAAGAATTCGTAGCATAGCAATGGTTGTTGGACAATATGCTGGAGATAAAAACTTTCGGCGCCGATACTGTCTGACGCCAAAGGGAGTTGAGCAATGATCGGTGCATGCAGTTGCATCTGATGCAAGTGCGGAGAGTATCGGCTTTCAATCACCTGCGCCTGTACCTACAACCGTCGCACTTTCTTTCGTTCCGAATTCGTTGCGCTATTTTCGATGCGAGAAAACTGGCACGGTGTGCGTTACCAATCGTATAACGAAAAACACAATATCGACTCTGGAATTATATCAATAAAGACCGTAAAGAAGAACGATCGATAAAATAAGAAAGGGAATATTTTTTCGCAACATAATATGATAGAACAAGAAAAAAGAAATACACATAGGAAAATTACTTTTTTATCAAATATATTTTTAATTTTGGTGATTTTTAATCGGGTTAAACACTGTGTTTTACTGATAAAAGATAAAGTATTGAAGAAATAAATGTTAAGGTACATATGAAATGTGTATTTTGAAATCGTTTCCGTTTGGTATTAAATTAAATTAGTCGAATCAGTGCCTTTCCTTGAGAAATAATATGTTTGGTTCTTTTTTTATTAAATTGTAGAATTCGTGCATTTCGAACACAAACGTGATTATCGTGATTGCCGGAAGGTTATACCGAAACGCGAATGGCACACGCGCCAATATCTGTTCTCTTCTTTTTCTACGTCGAACGATTATGTGTGTTTGTGTGGCGGGAAGTGTTTAGCATTCACAGGGAAACGAGAGAACACAGTACGGTGGAAAAAGACGAGGAGTAACTTATTTTACATTTACCTCGAGTAAGAGAGCCAACAATGTATACAGGATGCTTTAAGAAAGATAGTTTTCCAGAATCGTCGTAATTTGCATAACAAATTCGTTATATTGCTTATTTGCTATACAATAACGACTTAAAAATTATAATTTTGAACTTATTTACAGAAAAAGAACGAAAAGAAAAAAGAATGAACATATTTTATTTCACTACAAATAATTATTACATCAAAATTGCCTTTTAAAATTAATGTTATAATTTTTATGTTTAATTTTTAAACATTCAAATTCATTTTTTTTTTAATTTTTCAGTCATGTAGCAAATAAACGATATATTTTTGAAGCAAATATTTACTATATCTTAAACTGAAACAATTCGAAAAGGAAAACGAAAGGATTCAAGCTTAGTTTCTTGAAGAAATTATTATTAAAATTTAATTTTCTCTTTCTAGATATTAAAATTAAAAATTTCTGTTGCTTAAAGGTTTTTGTTCATTTTTGTTCGTATTTTTAGCTGTATTTTACATATAATTTATTTCAAAAGTCTTTAATAAACTATTTATTACAAAGTTTTCTTTTAATATAAATATCTTATTTGCTCGTTTTTAATGTATAGAGTTTCTTCAAGTTTTCTTAATGCAGAAGGGGAGGGCAGCTATATAGCTTGTAAATTACAACTTAACGCTTATAACATGGCTTATTAGGTTGTAATTTGCATTTACTGCTATTAACTACAGGATGCGAGATCGAAATGAGAGCTAGGATAACACACTCGGCCGGCCGGTTTCATCCGGTTTAAAATATAACTTAATCCAGAATTAAAAAGAAATTATATGCAAGCGGGACTTGTCATCTGAATAGAAATATTTGTATATCGATGTGTTGAGAAGTACAGGGTGTTTCGTATGGTATTGCACCAAAATTATTTTCATCTTAAATCTCGTTCTAAATGAATGTGAGAAATAAAATTTCTCAGCGATGTTGAACCGAAAAAATAAAGCCGCTGCTCTCTGATATACCAGTTATTTTCTGATAAAATCATTACATAAAACCCACCATGTTCAACGTTTAATTTAGCAACAAGAATTAAAAGATCCAGCCGGTTAAAGAGCCGATTACAGTTCCTCTTCCGCGCAACTATACGTTTAATTCGTTTCGAGCATCGATTTTCGCCTGCACTGAGAAAAATGTCTCAATTAAAAATGAACGAATCGGAAAAGTTTAATTATATTAATCAGAATTTTGGTTATCTCACCTAAAATTCTAATTTAGTGAATTTAACAAAAAATTTTGATTCGTTCATTTTCAATTAGAATTCCAATTAAACCAATCAGAATTTTTTCTCAATATGTATATGTATTGTTTATTTCTACCACAGTAGATTAACTTTAATCTCGGTTCAACTTAAGCTTTGTAATTGTGTAAACGTAGTTGTAAGCTTTGATTAATAATCATAAACGAATATTCTCATAATCATTCTCTTAATTGTAGACTAAGTTTTATTCTTCATCTTTTTCTAATTCTTAAAACTAGAAAAAGATGAAGAGTTAACCAAGAAGAGTTAAAATTAACTTTTAAATAAGATAAGGTGGAGAGTAGAACATTTCAAAAAAAAACAAATTTTATTTATATAATCATATTTTTTCATTCATATAGAGAATTAAACTTCATTTATATTCTTGAGGATAGAGCAGCGTAAAATGAACTTTAAGATTTCTGAGCAATTCTTTACAGTTTCCTTTTCCAGAACAGGAATTTTAAGATAATTACGCGTAGAGTGCTGTTAGCGACCTATACCTACTTAAAAGTAAACTACATTTACATTGGTAAAAATGGGAGAAATAAAAATCAGAGAAATAAAAATGCCTTTGCATCTGACGCGATCGCGATCCCGAATTGATCGCAAACGCCGATGCTGTCCTCCGCGCGGCGATAGCGTCCGCGATATCGTCGCGCTCGTATAGCGGTCCACCGCGCGCGTTCGCACGCGTGCACAATGCACGGCGAGTAAACAGAAGATGAGATCCTCTGTTTATGCGGCCGTCCGTCCGTTCGTCCGTCCGTCCGTCGGTGCAACAACAACAGATTCCTGGTGGGTCTTTGGACGACGATCTTCTAGCTCGCTCTTACCGGCCTTTCTCGCTCCGTCCTTCTCTCGCCTTTCGCATCGTGCCCTTTTTCTTCCTCTCAGCTTCTTCTCTCGATTTCTTCCTCTCTCTTTCTCTCTGTCTTCATTTCTCTCTTGCCCACCATCTCTTTCATTCCCGCTCAGCGAGTCTACCTCTCTCCCTCTTTCTTACTCCTCGCTCTCGCCCACTGGAAGGCATGGAGGCCTAATGAAGATGTAAGCACTCGGACCGGCCCTCGTGTACGGTCGTGCTTTCGTCCTCCGTCCGTCCTTGTCGCACTAACACGACAAGGCGGCTTCCTTGGCCCTGTACAGGCTGTTCCAAGTACGTCAGATTGATCGAGCCACTTTTATAGTTCCTGATGTTGTCCGAATTCCGAGTTTCATGAATCAGCGGGAACGGCGGAGACATTTCTTTTAACTCGACAAGTTATGTTTTTTTCTATTAAGATAAATGATAAATTGAATTTTATATGTTTAAATATATGATTTTTTTATGACGGGATATATTTTCTTTTTTTATGTTGTGTTTTATAGTGTTGTTGTTTGCTGCGAGGTATCTAATTTTGATAAAGAATTTGTTTCTGCTTAATGTGTTCTATTTGTTTCTTGTTGGGTGAAGAGAAACGTATGTTTGATTGTAAGAGAAAACTAATTTGAGTAATTTATCAAATTTTTATCTTTCTTTTATCTGATCAGATATTTAATGAACGTCTTATAAGATTTATCACAAATTTTAATAATGTTTTTTGGAACTCTCTAGCATTTAGTTGACTCATCATTAAAGTTTTGTTAATTTTTCAATAAAATTAAGATTCGTCATAGTTTTGTTAAAATTGTCTTGAATGCTAAAATATTTTTCGATAAAATTCCAGAAATTTCTGAATAAAAAAAATTCATTCATGTGAAACTTGGGATTTCTATCGATTTTCATTTTAGAGAAATGGAAAATCACTGCATCTTCAATTCTTTTCCAAGTTTCTCTAGCAGATATTAAAAATTCAAGCCGTTTTGATTAAAATAAAAAAAAATACGTCGTAATTTTCTTATAATAAAAATATGTAGGCACTTTTTCTACGAATTTTCATTTTTAATTTTAAAAATTATTTTTAAAACGTCGGGAACTCTGAAATTCCGTGGGGAAGATAGTTATCTTTCCTCTCTTATTACTTACATTGACATTCGAAAAATGAGATGATAATTTTACAGATCATCACCATCGCGGCATTATTGTATCACCAACCATGGACCACCCCGTAATAAGATAATAACGTCCCGCTATTAGAGAGCCGCGATCAAGTCGCTGCCGCACCATGAAACCAATTATGTTAACTCATCTCTACCGCGATATATACTTTCATCTTTCGTTAATCATTACAGCTTTGAATCTACAACTCTCATTTCTATTCATTTCTAGACTAGTACCTTCTAGGAAAGCACCAATTCCTTTCAGTCGATTTATTTCCTTCGTATATTGGACGCATTTATTAAACTTGAAAAAATCTAAATCAAGTAATAATATCCCGAGATCATTAAATTGATTTCTCGCTGAAAGATTCGTCGAATGAAGTGCTCTATGAAGTGCTCGCGGATGAATAGCCGGTACTGTGTTGTGTGCTCTCTCTCTCTCTCTCTCTCTCTCTCTCGATTGTGTGCGATTGATGCGCACTGGACGGATAGTAGAGAGGAACCGCGAGATGGAGAAAGGAAGCAGCGTGTGGCGTGGTGCGCGCCCGGGAGAGGGTGGGCCAGCAGCAGAGCAGCTACTCGATATAGGAACTCTCTTGTGGCCCCTTTTACTGACTATTCCTGACGGAGTGTGTCGAGAGAGCAACGGAGAGCGAGCGACTGTGAGCTGACTGCGGCGGAAGGGATCGGGCAGATCGGGCAGATCGGGCAGATCGGGCTTGGCAAGGGGGCGAACACCGGGCAACACCGGGCAACACCGGGGCCCCATGACGACGACGAGGCTGCTCTCGCTCGACTCGCCACTCGGCTCGGCTCGACTCTACTCTCTGGAGACTGGAGAGAAGATCCGAGACTTGGCTCAGCTCAGGCACGCAGGCCCACCACTGGTTGGTTGGCTGGCTGGGTTGGCTTGGCTTGGCTTGGCTTGGCTTGGCTTGGCGCACAGAGAGTCCACCGGGCCACCCACCGCGACCATTCACCGGAACCGAGCCCCATCCAATCCCAGTGACTCTCATTCACCCATGTACACATTCACGACCTCGACTGAGAGCGCGAGAGGGGCGAGAGGGGGAGGAGGAGAGGGGTCTAGGGAGAAAACGAAGGACAGAGAAAACGAAAGACCTAGGTATATCTCTGTGATTCGCATTTTTTACAAGATTAATGGAGATTATCTTAATTTAAGGAATTCATAGTCGTAAATAATTTTCAGTCTTTGAGAGCGCATTTAATTATAGATTCATCTTTTGGATGTAATATTTCACAGTCTGTTTTACGAATGTCTGTGTTTAAAAAATTGTTATTATTATTATTATTATGTCGTATTTTAGTTAATTTATTTTGTCTATATATATACACACAATAAATATATATTTTTTCAAATGTAAATCTTATTTTACTCGCGGAGTTTAAATTTGGAAATCGTTTCGGTCTTTTTTGTAGGCCGACAAAATTTATTCAGTGACGGGGGTGAGAGAATGAAGGGGAACACCAGCAGAATTTCGGTATAGGAAACGAAACGCCATCGCCCATCAATCTCACGGAAAGCGGGCGGGCACACTCTTCTCGCACGCAGGAATTTCTATAAGCATTTCCTCGAAGATTCGAATCGTTGCGTTGCGCAGCCAGCCGGGGCGTGTCGCAGGAACAAGGACCCTTAACGAGGCTGTGACCACGTGGTTCTTACGTTTTCACACGCCATAAAGCTGTTCGCACTTGCACTCCGCCCGGAGATGAATAGATCTAACTCTGATGAAGATCACCGATCGATCTAGGATAAATAATTTGAATAATAACAGTGCAAAGGGTATTTTTTATGTGGAACGGGAGATGCTTACGTCATCTAAAAAGATTCTTCGTTCTCTATTAGGAACTTTTGTCGTTGCTGGTTAGCAGCAACGTATAAATCTAACCCTGTAGGCTAAGTAAATTTACATTCCGCCATAGCTCGGGTTATATTAAATTGAGTGAAAAATGTTCTACACAAATATATTACTATTCAAAAGTAGATATTTTCTTATTCTGTCTTCCTTAATTAACAATATAATTGAAATAGGTTTTTTTTCTTAATTAAATGATGAATTTTTATAATATTTTTTCTTTTCTATTCTTTTAAATGTTAGACTTAATAATAATGTTTAATAGATGAAAATTTTTTATTTTACATACATTAAAAAAATATTAGTAAAGTTAGGATGGAATTCTGGTGTATAAAAATGATACGTACAAAAATTGGGGTAGACAAATACTTTTTTGAGCGGTAGTGTAAGCGAAGAAAGCCATATTCAGTCAAAGTGTAATATTTTTGTACGAATTTTTATAATTTCCAGTTCAAGCAAACTGCGCACCTAATTGTTTGTCTGCTACCGTAATTTTAATAATATGTGAATTGAAATGTAAAAGGAATCGTGAATTGAAAACTTGTTAATGTTTATCAATATTAGTAATAATATAAATATATTTATCAGTATTAATAATAATATCATCTCACGGTAGCGGAAAATTTTAGTTTTCTGTAAAGTTTTCTGTTTAAGTAAATTGAACGGCAAAAAATCGTATTACAAGATTTTTTTTGTAAGGGCAAATTTCTAAATGAAAATATAATAGTTCAAACAGATAAAATTGGCATTGGTACAAATTCTGTGATATTAATTTAAACTGATTAACTTTTAAACGCAAGGGGCTGGATGAGAACGGAAAATCCTCCGCAATATAAATGAAAGGAACCAGCGTGCACCTGCTTCCCTCTTTCTGGGAGGTAGAGGGCGGAACTCGAGCGTGGCTCTGCCGTTTTCCTCTTCCTGGAGAATCTTCGAATCTCGGATTGAACATAAACATTAATTCATGATCGGATATATTGATTGCTTTCCAACGGCCGAATAATCAAATCGTTATATTTCCGGCTTTAATAGAGCTCTTTCCTCTTAACAATTGGAAGACGCGATCGTTAAAGCTCTGCGATATCGCATTAATGTCGACGGTTGACCCTTCGCTTTGACCCTGAAGGACTCCTCCAAAGAGAGAGAGAGAGAGAGAGAGAGAAGAACGTGGACCCCCAGGATTTCTGTCACGCCGCGAAAGAGAACTGGAAGATTGAACGTCGTCGTTGTTACGGAACGGATGTAACGTTCCCGAATAAATCCACCCCCGTTCTCGCGGGAAGTTCGCGGAAATAACAATAGGTAGAGGAGAGGAATGGTGAATGAGACGCGCCGACAGAGCTGAAAGACGACGGCCATTCAAGGGTGCCCCGGAGCGAGCGGGACCGATGCGCGCGGAGAGATGTGAGCGCGCGCGACCGCAATCACGGTAGCCGGAAGGGTGCAGATAGACGGAATGGAGGAAGGGGGAGGGTGAGGGGGCGCAAGAGAGCAGTTCGCTCCCGAGAGTTGGACGAGACAGAGACGGAGAAATAATTACAGAGACGCCTCGTCGATAAATCAAGCCCGGTGCCCTCTCTCCCCGTCTCTCTCTTTCTTTCTCTTCTCCTCTTTTCCCCTCGCGAGTGTACCCTGCCTGCTATAGTCCTCCTCTAACCGTCCCCTCCGTCGGCGGTGTTGCCCTTTTTCACTATCTCTCTCCGTCTCTCTCTCTCTCTCTCTCTCTCTCTCTCTCTCTCTCTCTCTCTCTCTCTCTCTCTTTTTGTCTCTCTTCTTTTACCCCTTTCCTCTCCTCCGCTTTCCACCGTTAAGCCACGTTTCTTGCTTCGTAGAGCAGAGAGTAGTGTCTTTATTACGCTCAGTGTACCCGACCGCATTCTACAGGCCGACTCACAAACGCATAAGCTCGCTGTCATCGTCGCGGCAATTACATCATTACATGCAAGTTTCTTAATGATCGAAAAAAATAATCAGACTATTGGATGATGTCCACAGAGAAATTGTAATGCATATGTTATTTGCTTTGTGTATCATCTCCCCTGTCGAATAAAGAGACACCTGGCTAAAAATAGAATATTTGCAATTTTTGAAACAACTATCATTGACTTTAATAAAATATAATTAATTTTCTCAAAGAAGTTTAACGACTTTTCTTTAAAAAGCTCCGAAATCTAAGACTATTTAGAATAGAGTTTTGTAGAAAAATGAATATTTCTTTTACATCAAGTTATTATAAATTTAATAATTTTCGTAAATAGAGATTTAGTCGGATTAAATAAAAAAATTCATTTTTTTTCAGCATATTTATTTTTTTTTTTTTTTTTTTGGCAAGAAAGTATATCATAATTTTCTTAATTTTATATCGAATAAAATTACGTTTACATATAATATAATTATAAATGTTTATTATTTTATTTATATGTACGTGAATGAATTTTACTTTTTAAAATTTGTAATTTGATATAAGTTTTTCTAATTTATCTTTAATCAGATTTAAATCGATAAATTAAATTAAACTAAATTTTAAGAGCGCGCGCGTTAATTTAATACACTCGTACTGCGTTTAATTGCCTTAATTGGCAGATAGGAATAAAAAATACGTTCCAAAGATAGTAGTGGATATCAGCTGTATAATCACGGTGTCGTGCGCGTGGACAAGATCTTTCCTTCTATTTAGTAAATTAATCTAATTAATAAAGTAATTAATCTCAAAAAATTCCATCTTCGTCATTCTTTTCTCACGGAATGTAGGAAACAATTCGTTTTCGTTTCTTTATTCGCACCGTCGCGATCATCCTTTCTACAACGGCGAGGCCGTTTGAGAACCACTTTCGCGCGGCGAGCTATACGGGTGGTCCACGGCGACCGCGTCGTGGCGGAACGAGCAAATACGCCGTCGGCATTTTTGACGGTGAAATCTGACTAGGTGGGATACCAGGATACCCCGCGCGCGCACAACGGCCATCATCCTCGTGTGCCCCTCGTCCATTACTACTGCTCGCCGTATACAGTGTATATACAGCGTATGCTCCTTTAAATCACAACGTGCAAGCGTTGTCCTCCGCAAAGATGCTTTTGAACTTCATATCTAGCTTCTTCAAATGACTTATAAAAAGCGAAGGATTCTCGCGCGAAATGCTCACACGTGCGTGCGCACTTTCGACACAAAATCATTCGTTTTCTCTTTCTCTCTTTTTTTTTTTTAAGATCGCTCCGAAATCTCTTCCGTAAGATCTTCCTTTTATTCGGAGAACGATGGAGAACAATCGCGATACCGCGACGTTGAACGAAAACACTTGGATGTTTTCCTCAGTCGAAGCCGCAAAGCATTCTCTCCGCTCCGAAAACCTTCTCTCAAAGCTTCTGGATTATATTGTCAGAAACGGAGAATTTCGACGGATCCTTTGCGTCGAAAATAAATTGAACTTACTTTTAAGAGTATTAATCTAATGCGCTCGTAATGCACTATATAAAAAAATTGAGATTTTTGTCATTATTTTATAATAATATCTATATTTCCATATACTTCTATTAGAGTACAAATTATAAAGATATTATTTCTTATTTTGAAATAACTTTTGATCTAGATGATAAACCGTCGTTAACTTTTGTATTACGTTTAATTCTCTTAATCAGTGGATAAAAATAAAATGCCTACCAATAAATAAAAATAAAAATACGTACAAAAAGTAGTATATCGGCTGTAAAATCATGCGAAGCCCACGCATTTTTTTTTCTCTTCAGTAAATTTAGCAATTTTAATCTCTAAAATTTCATTTTATTTTTTTCCACAATTTTTTCATGCCGTCAATTTTGATGATATCTAAATTACCAAAAAATGTTATGTTTTTAATTTAAAAATTATGTTGACCTAATTAAAATTTTGTTATTCTAATCAAATTTTGATTAAAATAACACAATTTTTTAATGAAAGCATAACAAAATTTTGATAATTCAAATATCAATAAAATTATATTTATTCATATCAAACATTTTTTTCAGTGTATCGATTTTATGCTAGAATATTTGAGCAAAAATTGTCTGTAACTGTAATAATTAGAAGGAAAACAACGGCTCGCTAACGCTAACAGGGACGATCTGTGACAGCCAGATTGCGAATCACCCTCTCTTGTCGCATTTCGGTCCGCTATTTTCATGTCAGTTTCCGGGAATGTTTTATTGGTAGACTGCCAGGAATTTTTGTCAGTACAAAGACGTGTAGAACCGTGTATGTTACAACACTGTCTCGACCAATGTTTCTCTTCGGGGAACTGCGCTGATCACAAACATCGTCCGTTGGAAGGTTTACAAAGTCATTGAAGGAACACCTGAAACTTGTGACTGTTCTCATGTTAATCTTCTCGTAAAGTCCAGTGAGTTTGAGCGACCATCATTCAAATAATTTTATTTCGTATTGTTTAGTAGGAAACGTAAAAGTGATCGTTTGCGCCACAAATGACAATGCAAAAAAATTATTTGTCGAATAATTATATTTATCGAATATTTTAAGATTAATTACACATATTTTCAAAATAATGAAAAAATAATAAATTATTCTAAATCGAATTTAAAAGTATAAAATATAAAAAAATTATTGGTGATAATATCTATCATCTAGATCAAAAGTTATTTCAATAATATTTTTTTTTATTTGTGCTTTGATAAAAATCTCATTTTCTTATATAAATATAAGAGAACAATAAAACGACATTAATATCAATAATTATAGTTTCCTTCGATTTTTATTGTAGGCAATTAATTTTTTAAGACAGCTACAGAATTATAATTTGCTAAAAACTCGCTTTATAGATATCGCGTAAATATTCTTGAATTCATGAATAATTACTCACTGACTTCTCTTTGCAGAAGGTGGAAGGCTACAAAAAGAACTTACCTATGCATCGGAAGTTCTCGGCGAGGCAGCCGCCTCGACGCACCAGCTCATCATCCAAACGCCGAGGCATTCCGGGGCGAATATCCTTCATCCGGCCGCGCTCAAGGAACATTTGACGGTGCTGGAGGCTGCGATGAATGTGGAGGTGCACCTGTTCGATATGTGAGTCTTTTTCTCCGTTCACTGCGTTTTCTTATTTGTATATGGAAAGGGAACGTCCGGTGTTTAATTCGAAAGCCGAATTAATTAGAGAGAGAGAGAGAGAGAGAGAGAGAGAGAGAGGGGAGAGAGAGAGAGAGAGAGAGGAGAGAGAGAGAGAGAGAGAGAGAGAGAGAGAGAGAGAGACTAGGCTGCGCTTGGCGGCCTAATTAATCCCTTCGAGAAGAAGGATCGTGGCGTTTATACTGGAAGACTCGTTAACGGCGATACAAATCGCGAGAAAAGAGATTATACGCGAGAGAGTAAGTTGCGAATGCGGAATAGCACTCTTTCATATAAAAATGTTTTTTTTTTTTGAGAAAATTTAATTTAAGAATTGAGTAATTGACATAATGTTTATTGTATTTTGCGTTTAATGCCGCTGTATATTATAGATCGATGAATTCGTTTTATCATATTCTATTTAAGAAAATAGAAACGATTTTTATCTTCATAAATAACTCGTCCAGCAAAATTTCAAATATTGCTTACTATACGTACTTTTTAAATATAGTTTGTTAAATTTTTTAATAATCATTTCTTCGAATACTTTTTATAATAATTTATGTAAAAACATGATTACTTAAGGTAACAATAGATATTAATCTTTTGAATTAATTTTTCAATTCTTTCGGAAACAAAACTCCAAAGAAACGAGAAAAAAAGTTTTCTTTACATTTTCATCTTGATATTGAATCATTCATTTATCTATTACTTTCTCTATTTTATTAAGTGTTTCAAATATTGGAGTAATTTAGCGATTATAGTTAATATCGCTTTTCGCAAACACATCGATAAATTAATGTCTCGTTTAATTCACATAATTCTTGTCTCTACTTTAAGAATGAAATGACGCAAAGTCTCGTAGTCACGAATGTATGTGTCATTTGCAGCACGTGGAAGCTGAAGGACTTGTGTTACGCGCCGAGCATACCCAACTTCGACATGCACTACATCGACCAGGTAATGCAGCTAACATTTATATATATATATATATATATATATATATATATATATATATGTGTATGTATATACACACGCACGTATACGCACTCGAGACGGATGCACACACGCGCGCACGTACAGCATGAATGGCGCGCGCGAGCACGTGTTTACGCACCGTCTCTCGATCCCATTAGACCCCTAGTGAAGGCATCAATGCGCGCACGTGACACGTGCACGACGTGTCCGCGTAATAAGCTACCGATAGCTGTCGTTAGCGAAATATCGCGCACGTTTGGTATCGACATTTTCGATACGCATACACGATACACATTCCTTATCAATTCCATTTTACGGTTATTAATTTAAGTTCTGCCATCTGTAATTTTTATATCTTAATAGACAGAAAATAAAGTTTGATCATAATAAGTTTTTTTGAGTAAGAATTTATACCTTTTATTTCTTTTTTTAAGAAAATATTAAATAAGTTTATGTATACTATTATAAACTGATAGTACAGGGTGGGCCATCTATTGGTACGTTTTTAAAAATGCGATCAAATGAGCATACATTGATATTTTTTATTAATTTTTTTTTTATTGTGAAGCTAAAAGTATCCGCGTCAAGAATGAAAAACGATTTCGTTCATGTGGCTCCCTCTACTGGCCTTACAGTATGCCATTCGGTCACCCCAATTATTAATGACATTTTGGACTACCTCGGCGCCAATTTCACTCAAAACAGTCGTAATATAATGTCATCCACTAACATCCCTTTCTCACGAACTTTCCTCACCAATTTGCGTATAGCTCCTTCGGTGGGTGCTCTATCACGACCCATATTTCTTTTCAAAATTCGTACAGTTTCGGCGACACAGCACTGACTTTGAAAATAAGTTTTTAAAATTTCAAAACGCTCTTCAAGAGAAAACATGTTGTTTCGTGCCGCGGACGGTATGACTAATAAACTGTCAAAATTTCGGGTCTGTAGCTCGTTCGGTGTTGCCATACGACGAAATTCAAAAACGTACCAATAGATGGCCCACCCTGTACAATACGATCGTACAATACAATCGTGAAGGACGTGATTCTACATTTAATGAAAACATTAGTTGAAAACGTAGAAAAACATTTTTTCGAGGTTTTTGTTTTCGATTTTAAATATTCATATATCCGAATACTGATTTAATTGATAAATGAAAGTATCAGAACACACATTAGGAAGTGTCCATAAAAATTTATACTTCAAAGAGCAGAATCGTGCATTTAACAGAATGGACAATTTTTAATAACTTATAAAGTAATAAAATTTATCGTTCGTGAATATCTTGTTTTCATTATATATTCTTAATTACCTAGTATAATAATAAAAACACTATGCAATAATAAACATGAGCGAAGTAATAAGTCTATAGCGAGAACCATTAAACTGAGACCATTAAGTTAAATGCATATTGCATACTTGGCAATATTTAAACTCAATTTTCTCGAAAACATAGCCTCAAAAAATGAAAAAAATTTTGTTTTAGTTAATAATATTGGGTGGATCCATATATTCGTTCGGTTTTTGTTAGTAGTGCAAAAACGGAGAATCATATCATTGATTAAAATTCATTCTTTGTATGAAAAAAAACTTGTTTCATTTTACCTTCAAAAACCGAACGAATATATGGATCCACCCAATAGTAACTTATAATTGCAATGTAAAAATAATCCCAAGAGTGATCGTTCACGCAATAAAAAAACTATTTTCTGGTTTAATAATCTGTGCCGTACAAGTCGTACTTCGAATTCGTTTATGTGATAAATTCTTCGGCAGTTTACTTAAAATTCTATTTTCTGTTATTCGTTTGTTATATTTCTTTACAATTATGCAATAGTTAAAAGATCAATCAGCACGTTGTAGGTATATATATTTATCGATAGGGATCTCGTTTTTAGAGAAATATCATGCCAAAGATATTTAAATTTTATGACGACTCCATCGATATCCGCATTGTTCAAGAGAGATTAACATGCATGTACGTTACATCACTTCGCGCGTTAGAGAATGGCGCGACGGTGGCTGTGGTATTTCGAGAGGAAAAACGCGCGTCTTGAGATCTCATAACGAACGCCAATCCCCACTTCCGGGACATCATAAACGTGTTTCGCGCGAAGGACTGCTTTTTTTATGCGCCGTCAAAAACTTATGCTTGGCCATGAATCTCGTTTCTCTCTTCTCCTCTCTTCTTCGCTTTCTCTCTTAACGTTACATAACACGTATAATTCCATTATCGTTTAATTTTATATAATCAGAAGTGAAAAATGTATTATCCAGTACAATAATAAACCTGAGCAAGGATAGTCTGCAGCGCGAGTTATTAAATTGAAATATTCGTCAATAAGAATCTCGTTTTCTCTACAGAAATATGAGATATTTAAATTTTATAATAGTTCCATCAATATCCGCATCATCGAAAAGATATCGGCGTGCATATACGATATATATTAATATGAAGATAATTATTTAGTTTCTTATTATATATGCATAAACGATCACTTGGTGTGATTTTTTACATCTCAATTAAAAGTTACTACTATTAACTAGAATAACTAATAATAATTTTTTAAAGGATCCATTTATTTGCTCTCTACAAGATATTGGTTTCGGAGATTGCTCTGAAATTTAAGGAAATACTTGATAGTTTGCTATGTTTGCTAACAGTATCAACAATAGCAAGAAATGAGCGAGCAAGCGAGAAGGATATTCTCCGTATAGGGCGGTAAACAAAATCCGATCCGACTAATATCCGACTCCGGCATTAACGATCGTCATACGGTTTTTCTGGGTACTAGGCCATTATGAGAGCCCACCTCTGGGTTCCAGGAAACTCGAATAGGGCGGTCCGCGCACTACGTTCTTTCGTAACCCTCGCGCGCCTTGCATTCGACAGCGGGATATAAGATCATCTTAGATTACACCCTGTACAATATCTAAGCGCTGTTTAAACGGAACTTGGTTCTCCATCGCGTTTCCCAAATGACACTTGATAGAACGATCTCACCAAACTCATAATTTGCATTCGTTAAGACAGACTACTTGCATTCGCCGCTTGTGAGTTAATATTTGTCCAGTTAACTCCACGTTTTCGGTTTCTGCAACGTTTTATTAAAATGATACGCTGAAATTAGACTGAACTGTGAATCACAGTTTGTATTTGGTATCCCTAATTTGTTCGCGAATTATATTAATAATGTCACGATTGAAATACTTATAAAAGAGCAGTTTCTGCTCGACTTCTATCGTCAATTTGCTATCTAGGCATCAATATTAACAGATTCTGTTTGGTTTCTGTTGCTAGTCTGACAACATTCTGTTAACATTTTGCTTATGGAGTAGGTACTTAGTTTAAAGTACATGTAAAAAATTACAATATTGTTTTTTTAATGTAATAAAAGTTCATAAAACGCGTATTTATTATATTTCACACATAAACGTGTCCTGTTTTTATTGCATAATTAAAATAAGTTGGAGTACAAATCTCTCTGAATTAAGGATTGAAAATTGCTTGCGAATTTAATTTGTAATATTATGTAAAATCCAGCTTCAATTTAGAATTGTATTTCAGGATCAACTGATCCTCGCACAGTTTACGTTAACTATACAAATTCCAACAATAAGATTCACGCAAAAATATTGTTATGAGCATCAAATCCCCTTTGATTGAATATGGCCTTTTTCGCTTAGGTATTTGCGTTGAAAATTTCTCGGTCGATTTGCAGTTATTAAAAATTGGAAAGTTTTCTCGTCGCAAATAGCAATAATATGATAAGAATGATGCAATAATAAGATGCAATAATAATCCGTACTACTTCAGACGTAATTTTAAAGTTGGAGAGATTTAAGTTAATTAAGATTAAAGATTTAAGTTGGATTATGCTCGTTGATGAAATCAAAATATAAATTTGCAACAGTGTGCAGTGGAGAGATTTATGCTGTGCGTCTCCTCTCTTTCGAGATGCAAATCTTCCTATGCCTATGCAATTGCGTGCGGACGTGCACGCACCGTATCGGTTGCATACACACGGGGCAAGGTTGCGAAGAACTCGGGACAAGAGAACGAGCAATTAACATTGAATAATGACGCCGGCGTCCCGCTGCGGTATGCGGCATCATGTTAGGTGTGGTTCAAGCCATTCCACGCTGAAACGATCACTTTTCGGAGCAGAGAACCCGAATAACCCTCCGAATTTTAATCATCGCGAAATCTGTTACAGAAAATTCTAACTGACATTTAAATATGTCCACATTTTTGTTGTTAGAAACTGAATACATCGTTTGTTATAAAAAAAAATTAATTAATAATGATATTTAATTAAACTAAATTATTGTTTCATTAATTAAGATATATTCGTCTGATTCTCTAATTACGAAAAAATGTATTTACTTGTTCGCAGATCTTCGAAAGTATTATTCCTTGCGCCATCATCACACCACTTGATTGTTTCTGGGAAGGTAGTAAACTTTTGGGTCCAGAGTTTCCTGTTCATGTACCGTAAGTATTATCAATTTTTTTACGATTTGTAATTGACGATAAAGAGATGTAGAGCTGCAAACTCGTTCTTTTTTATATATAAATTTGTTTAACATTAATACCATCGGCATTTAAATTTATCTTTCTGACATTTAAATTATTAGGAGTTGGAATTAATTCGTAGCGTTTTACAAGTGATGGGAAGTACTTTCATTAATGTATTTTTTAATGCTCATGTGAAATAAATAACATTCTTTCATTAAAAAACGCTACGAATTAATTCCAACACCTAATATTATTTATGTTAAATAAATTGTTCTCGCATATGAACTGTAATATATAAATGTTTATGGTAATTTTTGTTAATGTTTGCAATTTGTTATGTATCTATTTATTTGAATTTTATTATAAATTTTAAGTTGCTTTTTGGCAAATAGAAATAAATTAGTTAAATCAATAAATTTATTTCGATTTCTCTTTTGATTAAACAGTGGTGTGAAGAACAACAAGCGCGTCAAGTGGACGAATCTGAATCCTTCCATATTGTTGGAGGAGATAAAGGGTTTGCTGGTCTCATTTCCCTTTAAAACACTTGAGGACTATATGAAGAGGGCCGGGATAACGAACGGTTATCAAAGCAAACCTTGCCTGAACCCAGAGGATCCAGAATGCCCGGAAACCGCACCTAACAAACAATCCAAACAGGTAAAACCCGTTAACATGATTGTTCGCTCGACATTAAAATCGTCAATTCCATTGAATTCTATAAAATCATTGAGAAGCAAAAGACAAATAATAAAGTATTCTCTCTTCAACGTACATCTCAAATCTAGATAGACTTTAATCTTTAAAAAATAGAGGTTCATTTTCTCAAAATCTTATAACTTATCCTTGAATAAGATTTGTCATTATATCATTGCATTTCTTGCCTCAAAATATAACACTGTTTCAGTGCTACTATAGTAGATATTATAGTAGACTTTATGTCCTATAAAGAGGTCTTATTCGTGTTATTTGTACTTTTTACACTTAGCATTTTCGCCTTTTCTCTTTGCAACACCTGAATATATATTTTAAGTGCAAACTTTAAGTGCATTTTTGGAAATTTCAAGCAATGCGAACAGACCTAATATTATAAACCTCTATCAAACTAGAAATTAAGATTGCAAATTGGATTAGAATCTGACTAATCAGAAAAAAGAGAAAACCAATATCAAGGTAGTCAAATTTGCTTTGATTGATCAAATTTCAATGCAATCTCATTCTTAATCTCTAATCTGATAGGCTTTACAATTTGCAGCGCAAGAAATGTAAATACGTGCTTTGACTAAAAGTATAGATTTCGGAAACGGGACGAAAGATTGGGATGGGAATCCGCGATCGTAGTCTGTAATTCGACGAATGAATACTTGTGTGTATTGCGTTGAACAAAAAAAGAAGACGCTGTGTGACACGATAGGTAATATAAAGACTGTCAGCGGCGAAACATTCGTTCGTGCGCCGCATTGAGAATAACAAGCGATCGTTTGAAATTCTCTACCGGATACGATGGCCGGTTGTGGACACGTACGTATATATGCGAACCGCTGGGTGCTTTGATGTCCAGCCCGCGGAATGACGGCGATGAATATTTAACTACGCGTTTCAATGCGATCGAAATCGAGTTTCTTTCACGCGTACGATCACGAAAGACTTTACTCGAATGTCCTGTTTAATCGTTCTCATTATGACAGTTTTAATTTAGGTTATATCGCTCGTTTGCTACAACAACGACGTAATTCTAAAATTATCAAGTAGAAGTTGCTTATGTAGAAAAAGAACAGAAAAAAAATATGTTTTAAAAGAATACTTTTATTTTTTATTGTACTAAATTCTATTATACTAAAATTAAATTTCAAAATTAATTCGAAGGAGAAATATATATATATATATATATATATATATATATATATATATATTAGGTCATTTAAAAAGTATCCGCGGTTTTTGTTCAATTTTTGAATGAAAAAACCGCGGATACTTTTTAAATGACCCAATATATATATATTCAATATTTAATTAATTTTTATGTGGGAAAAATATATGATTATTTATTAGCGCTAAATTATTTTGCCTATTTATTACAATATAAGACCCGATTGCACTAACTTTGACTTTAAAGTAAAGCTTAAAATTCTTTCTTTCTTTTTAAAATTGAGAGAGACATGAGTCTTAGAAACATTTTTTCATGCTAAAAGAATATACGATTTCTTAGGACTTACTAAAGTTTTTGTTATTAATTTAATTTTTTAAAGAATTGTTTAAATTCAGAATTGCAAAATAAAATAGTGAAACAAAATTATTCCAAATACTATTTAAAAATTTCTTCTGATTATTCCACGATCTATATGTTTCAGTTACGTGTGAATATTATAAAATTTTAATGATCAAACTTCATTTTTTGAGTTAATGTACATCAGCGATATATATGTAATGAATGATAGTTTATGTTAATTTTTCATTTGTGTGGGTCATCCACTTGTTTGATTTTTAATATGAATTTTAAGAAATAGTAAAGAATCGATTAAATCGATGGACAGAAATCGTCTTCCAATCGTATGTTTCTTACTTGGGAAAAGGGGGTTAAAATTCTTGGTAATAGAAAAACGTGTCTCGCGTTGCGATGAATCCGCGGCAATCGGCACGTTCGTCGCATATATCGCAAGATAAGAAGGTGGATCGGAAGGGGGAAGGCCGGGGTGGCGGGATAAAACTGTCTGAATGAAAGGACGATCCCTGCGCGAAAATGGTCGATGAGTATGCGAGTCGCGTGGGCCGCGGCGCGGTGTGGCGGCCTATTAAAATAATAAAATCGAGTGACGTGCGTCATTATTGCGCTACGCCGGTGGTCGCGGCTGGTCGCGGCGCGGCGGAGCATGCCCCGGCATTGCATTGCCGGCCCGGCCCGGCTGGGCCCGGCCCGGCCCAGCAGCGGTCCCACACACGCGCACCGCGCATCGCATTACGCGGCCGTCATTTCGGTGTCATTAACATACGCACGGCCGGCGTGCTCTGACACGTGCACAACGTGAATCGCATCGCTACGCGCGCGTGTGCGTATATTAGCATCGTCCAAGATCTCTCTCTCTCTCTCTCGCTCTCTCGCTCTCCTTTTCTTCCTTTTAATCTGCCCTTTTCCTTATCTTTTTCTTTCTTTCTCTCTCTTTCTCTCTCTCTCTCTCTCTCTCTTGTTCTTTCTCTGTCAGACACACACCTATTTCTATTTTCATAACGGATACGCGCGCTCTCGTACTTAAAGTAATTGCACTTAATGGCCACGCGGCGCGTCCGCGTGGCATGCATGCGCTTCAGAATATTTCGAATGTAGCTGCAGGCGGGGCACGTTGATCGGGTGTTTAAGTCAAGAACCGGCATCGCGTGTTCCGCATATGCACGGAGTCCCGAAGAATCGCGTTCACGACCGGCTCAGCGTCACGACGCGAATACGTATGTTTTTGCCTTATTAATTCAGCGTAATTAATTAATTAGCCGTCAATTCTTAAGTCAGGACAGAATTAATAATGAATTCATAGAAGTAATAAATTTTTATTTTGTTTGCCGATAAAATGTCGAGACAATTCGTATGTTAAGGCCCATAATGAACACGCGTAAACATACCACACATTAAAAAATATCGGTGCGGATTTAACACCCAAGCAATGTTCATATATGTAATTCTCAACGTGCACGTTGATATTGATATTAACATGATGTTGATTTATAATTCCTGGTGTTCATATTAACTAAGTTCATCATCGTGGATTTAAAATCCATATCGCATTGGTGTTAATATTAATTATGTTCGAAATTATGCGAATCATTGATTCGATTTCGGTTCAATCGCTTATTTTATTCGCTTCATTTATGCACGATTCTTATAAATTAAAATTTATTCTTCTTGTTTACTTAAAAAATCTGGAACGTTATTGAAAATTTATTACTTTTAAAATAGCTTGTAAAACTATTTCTGCGGCAGAAAATAAATGTTATTACATCAAAGATTCGATTCGATTCAAATGCTTGATTTGCATACTTCTAGTAAGAATTATATGGATACCATATGATGTTGAATCCACACCAATATTTTTTATAGTGCATAGTAATTAGAGAGACGCGAAAGCGTAACTCATATCCACGTCGAGCTATTTTTCTCTCAAACATGTACCAACGCTGGAAGACGGCGGAACGTATCGCGAGCACAAGTAAAAAGCATGAAAAGCGTGCCAGCAACTCGGCTACATTCTACACGCTTCTTCGTGGAATTACATAACGCCGGTGTGAGGTAACCGATTTCAATCACACGTACGATCGAGAACGATTACGAAGCTT
Source organism: Acromyrmex echinatior (assembly GCF_024713525.1). Lineage (NCBI taxonomy): Eukaryota > Metazoa > Arthropoda > Insecta > Hymenoptera > Formicidae > Acromyrmex > Acromyrmex echinatior. The sequence goes on along the minus strand of NC_141854.1, from coordinate 17,201,857 downwards.
TATTTGATATATGCTTTTTCTATGTACTTCGTCGCACTACTATCTACACTTCCGCGATGCAGCGGCATTTAATGGCGTGCTTTCAATTCAATTAGGACGACACTGTCTAGTCATCCCAATTTAACGATTGCATTTAATTAATAAAAGAAGAAATAAAAGTCTTCATATAAAGCGGTATGACAAAAATTATGCCTTTCTCATAAATCTTTTAATCCTCTATTTTTTTCTTATCGTGTCTTTTACAACTTTTTTTTTAAATATCTTTTCAACAATTTACAGTTTTAAGTCTTATATTAATTTTTCAGTCAGTTAAATCTGACTTAAGATTTAATCAAGATTAATCAAGATTAAGAATTATGATTTTTTCATTTGTTTCTCTAAATTTTTTTATTTTTTCAAAGAAATCCTTTCATTTTCGATCGCTTGTAAGTAACATAAAAGCTTCGTAAAGGATATTTTTATAAAGGAAAAATTGAGGTGAAATTGATCAAAGAATCCACGGGATTTCGAAGAAAACGATGACCGCAGCGTCCTTTCTATACGCGTAAAGGAAAGAAAAGTCTTGCTCGAGATATGTCCAGATACAGTAATAATTCCGTCGTTGAGATTCTATTCTTCGTGCCGCGTTGTGGCGGACGCTCATCTGTTCTGGTATGATATAAAGGACAGTGGACAAGGCAGCTTGATCGTCTAAAGTCACGGCTGGTATGCCCTTTTATAGGACCCTATAAAGTCTCTCGGTGTGGGGTCCACGACACCCCCGGTTACCCTATAAGAAAGAACGTCGCTCGAACCCCCTGTAATAATTCTTTGCCATAGGAATTCCTGGCGTGACTTGACACGGTTCTGCCTTCGGTCACGCTTGAGAAATTCATAGATGAAAAACAAAATGTTGCGGAAGGGCTTGAGGTGGCGGATAGGAAAAGAAACACTTTTCTAGTCCCTTGCGCTTGAAATGGTTGTCGCTTATAAAAAAAATCACGGGAATTAATCTAATTTCTAATTATCATTTTCATTTACATTTATTATCATCATCGTCGAAATCTAATTAATAATTAAAGAAATCGTTGCTCTTAGAAATCAGTTATTTTACATTTTTAGTTTTTTGATCGCGCGGATGAAGTTTTATTTTTAAAAAATGATATCTGGAAAATCATTTTCAAGTGGTTCCTTTTCATATAATTAGATTCTAAAATTATAATTTTGCTCAGAGGGCAGCTTTCCATTTTACTAATTTCCAATTCTACATTTTCTATAATAGGTACCTGATGTAGGAGTCGAATTGTCAGGTGGTTGCTATGGATTCGCGGCCAAATACATGCATTGGCCGGAGGAACTGGTGGTCGGCGGTGCCAAGCACAACAAAACGGGCCATTTGACTCGCGCGGCTGCGCTGCAAACTGTGGTGCAGCTGATGGGCGAACGCGAGCTGTACGATTTCTTGGTGAACACCTACAGGGTCCATCATATCGATTGGACGCAGGAGAAGGCGGCTAAAGTTCTAGAGACCTGGCAAAGAATATTTAGTAATGAAGTGAAAAAGTTGATGGAGATCAACGGATCGGCACCGTACAATCTGTACGCTTTCAGCACGACAACTATGAATGACATCCTTGGGAAGTACAGCGAGGTGTCCGTCATGAAGATCGCGATTGGTTGCGTACTTATGGTTAGAAATAACTCTATTATGTGTAATTGAAGAAAAATAATTAATAATCTTAATGTAACAATAGGCGAACTCATTTTAATAACGGAGAATAAAAGCATTTTTTCCTATCACTTTAACTTTCACTTTAAAGTTCATTTCCTTTGTTTTTAAAATATTATGTTAATCCACTGTTGCAGCAAACTTTTCAATTATTGTAATACCGTAAAGTTTAAAGATACTGAAAATATTTTTATTTTACTTATGTATTTTATTATGATTCAATTTCTGTTTTATTTTTCTAGTTGCTATATGCTGGTGTAGCTCTTTTTCGTTGGAAAGATCCAGTGCGTTCACAGTCCGGGGTAGGAATGGCTGGCGTAATGTTAATTTGTGCCACAGTAGCTGCAGGATTGGGTTTCTGCGCTCTTTTGGGGATCCCATTTAATGCCACCACGACGCAAATAGTGCCATTTCTTGCCCTCGGTCTGGGTGTACATGATATGTTCCTGTTAACGCATACGTATGCGGAACTGTCGGTAAACGAAGTGCCCAGCAGTGAGCAAACAGGAGTCGTTCTCAAGCGGACTGGCTTGTCGGTGCTACTGACAGGTCTGACCAACGTTATTGCCTTCTTCGCAGCATCGATAATTCCGATCCCGGCTCTCCGAACGTTCTGCATGCAAGCCGGTATTGTGCTATTGTTCAATTTGGCCGCCATGCTGTTGATATTTCCTGCGATGGTCAGTTTAGATCTACGACGTAGACGTTCTGGTAGGAAAGATATTCTCTGCTGCTGCTTACCGGCGTCACCCAATCTCGGAAAGAATAGGTACTCCGTAAAGACCAACGGCACGGCTAAGCAAACGGTTACCAGGGCGATACCACCTGAGAGACGAGAAACCTGCACACAGATCTTAACTCCACAGAATACACAGAATGAATCTTGGGTACGAAATGACATATATGTATACATATCGCATATATACTGGATTTTGTTTGAAGTCGTATTGTGAAATATCAAATTTTAATATTCGCTATATTAGAGATTGAAGAAATTTATTTGATAAATGGTTGCTTGATTATAAAGAGACTTGATAAAAATCAATAACAATTGCTTTTTATGTATTTACACAAGTTGAAATTAATGCAGAATCATCTACAAGTATTCCATTCGTGTTGCAGATAGGTGGAAATGTTATCGATGCGGAACTGGATAAACAGTGCACTGAAGAAGACGCGCTGACCGGCTGTTCACAAGATGATTGTCTGAGCTTTTCCCTGACGCAGCTTGCGTCTCGGCATTACGCACCCTTTATCAGTCGAACGGCTACCAAAGTGTTTGGCGTGATAATTCTGGTCGCCGTGTTAGTTGGTAGCATATGGGAGGCGGTATCCCTACGTGATGGCCTGGATCTGACTGATTTAGTGCCACAGAACTCAAATGAGCATGAATTCCTGTCTGCCCAGGCAAAATATTTCGGTTTCTACAACATGTACGCAGTCACCGGGCGAGATTTTGAATATCCGACTAATCAAAAATTGTTGTTCGATTATCATGACAGTTTTATGCGGATCAAGAACGTCATCAAGAACGACAATGGTGGTTTACCTGAGTTCTGGCTTAGTTTGTTCCGCGAATGGCTAAAGGGTTTACAGGCCGCATTTGACAAGGACTATGAAAACGGCTGCATCACTCAGGAAAGATGGTTCCCGAACGCGAGCGACGAAGCAATCCTAGCATATAAGTTACTCGTGCAGACCGGTCATGTGGACAATCCGATCGATAAGACGTTGATTACTAGTGTACGACTGATTGACGGTGACGGTATCATTAATTCACGTGCTTTTTACAACTACTTGAGTGCATGGGCGTCCAACGACGCGCTTGCTTACGGTGCTTCACAGGCAAATTTGAGACCTGAACCACGTCAATGGATCTACATTAATGACCATGAGCTTAAGATTCCTAAGAGCATGCCGCTTACGTACGCGCAGATGCCGTTTTACTTGCACAGGCTCACGAATACGCAAGATATCACAGAATTGATCAGTAGCGTCCGGGAACTGTGCAAAAAATTTGAAGAACGCGGTTTGCCGAATTTTCCGTCCGGTATATTGTTCCTCTTCTGGGAACAGTATATGAATTTGAGAACCTCCATGTGTATCGCTCTTGTGGCTGCATTGGGTGTAAGCATCTTAGTGGTCGGATTCCTATTGTTGAACATATGGGCTGCTGTGCTGGTTGGTTTCTTTCTTCTCGTTGTTATTGCTGAACTACTAGGCGTTATGAGTCTGTTCAACATCAAGTTAAGCGCAGTACCTGCCGTACTGTTAGTGGTTAGTGTGGGCATAGCTGTTCATTTCACGGTACACATCTGCCTGGTAAGTAATTTAAGAAGTTTTTTCATTAACATATCTTATTTTTTAGTCCTTTCAAGCATTAGATTTATAATATCAAAACCAAAATATTTTTTTGAAAATTAAAAGTGATTGAACGTTTTGGCTGTATTGTGATTATTTTATCAACTGTTTTTTCATCAATCGTTAATGACATAAATCATTATTGATATATTTATGCATCAACATTTTCTCTAATTGATTTTTCCCTATTTGCGTTTTTTATTTTGCATAAGTCGTGTCTCTGTTAACATAAACGCGTAATTCTGTTTCAGAGTTTTGTCACTAGTGTGGGTAGCAGAAATCGCAGGATGCGTTTAGCTCTGGAACATATGTTCGCTCCGGTTGTCCATAGTGCGTTCACTACGCTACTCGCCGTAGTGATGCTCGCTTTCTCGGAGTTCAATTTTATAGTCAATTATTTTTTCCTTGTATTACTCAGTGTGATCGGTATCAGTCTTGTGAATGGCATCTTTTTCTTCCCTATTCTATTGTCCCTTATCGGTCCGAAGGCGGAAGTAATTCCGAACGATCATCCGGATCGTATATCCACGCCGACGCCGCCGGCATCGCCCGTCGTGAGAAGATCCAAGCCGCCCACACCACCGAGGAGATCTCACAAAATCGATAATGCTCGGCTGCATGCTGAACCATCGCTCACAACCATTAGCGAGGAACCCAACTCGTGGCACAGTACGCAGGAATCCTGTATTATTGTTCAACCGGAACTCAAGGTGGAGACCACGTCCACATGTAATCAGGTGCGTTGAGATTCACGATCAATTAGTTGTTTATAAGCATGAGAACGTAACTTTCTATAATAAATTATTACACTTTTCCGAGCATGACTAACGAGCGTGTTCTTTCATTTTGGCTAACAGAACTGTAGCGGATCGGATACGAGTGGGTCTAGTCGAACGTCGCCGATTCCGCCCACATCACACATCACCACTAAGGTCACTGCAACGGCGAACATTAAGGTCGAAGTTCATACACCGTTAACTAGTAGGTATTCATTTTAAACAATTCCTAAAAGTTATTCCAAAATATTCCCTTAATGTAATTTGAGACTTTAAACTAATTCGAAATCTAACTAACGCATGTTACTGTGATCGAATGTAATTATATTTATGTATTGCTAAAAATATTTGCTTTTGAATTATTTTAACTTTTTTTTTTATAGAGAGATTGTAAATTATGGTAACTTTTTTATATAGTCTTACTTTAAAAATTAGAGTAAAATTTATATCATTAAAATTTGTATGCATTATAAGACTCAGAAAGAATCCACAAAACATGTAATGTATCTTTTTTTACTTTTCTATGCAAATATCGCTATTTTCACGCTACATATATTTATTTATTTAATTCCTATTTTAATTTGTTATTGCATTTTCTTAAATCGATATGAGGGAATTATAACAAATATATTTATTTTTATGATAATTATAGGTGGAATGGATCGTAGTGAAAAATGCCGGCACTCGGGCAGCAATAGTCGAAGGAGCTCGCGCTGCAATACGAACGTTAATGCTGGGGAGTCTTCCGGTTCCGAGCCAGATTCAGACTCTAACGCAAAACATTAATAACAAGTACCGGGGGGACCGGCAGCTACTGCTCAAGTACCACGCAAAGCGGGAAAACACAGAAGGCTGACTAGGATAGATTAATAGATTTTCCATTATCTCTTCCTGTTTTCCTCTTTCCCCTCTCCTTACCTTTACTTAGCTCTCTATTTTTCGGTTCTAAACTGTTTTTCTCCCTCAAGTGAGTAATGCAATGAATTGTTTTACTCAAACTTTAAAGACAGAAGTATTATAACACAAACCGCAACTTCATAATATATATATGAATATTTTCATTAAAAATTTTGTTGCATGTTTAATTTTTTGTGTTTTTACAACGAATTTTTTAAAGTTTTAAGTAGACCTTTTCTGTAAGAACCAACATTGTATTTACTTAATTAGGATTTGTTATTATCAGCGGACTATATTTACATTTTATGCGTATATTAATGCGTGAATTATTATAAGATTTTTAAGTAAATTGTTAAAGTTTTTAATGAAAAAAATTTTAACCGAAATTATATAAAAAACAGGATACTATTCAAATATTTCAACATTGTTAAATAACATTACCAAGGACATTAATGCGTACAATTTACTAAATCAATGTATTAGATTATTTTAGATAAATACATATTTTTTAGATAAATTTATTTAATTAGTGACTTGCGGCGTCACAAGAGTAGTTCGTGTCATGTACTACTGGCAAGTATATAAGAACATTATATGATTTGTACTCTTTCGAGAAAGAGGGAAGACAATACTTGCCAGTATGCCTTTATTTATCAGAGACTGACACTAATATCTATGTCAGTGAGCGTATTCGTAATATTTGCGTAATACATAACGGGAGAGAGCATTTACTAAAATGTATATATACATACTTATTATTTAATTAGAAAGTTAAAGATATTACTGTCAATAGAAGAACGCGACATTTCTCAAATGTAATCGTGAAATTTTGCGATGATGACGCTTTATTGTGCGACAAAAACGACAAAATTTCCAAATAGTACTATTTATTTTTTTTCTACATTAATCATGTTACGCGCAGTGTGTATGTATGTGACTACGAGCGGTATACTGAATCTTTGAGACCTATTTATTATTTATTTTAATAATAGTATTCCTCGGCATTTCTGCGGGTGTGTGTGCGCGAGCGCAATATTTTGTACGCATAAATATATAATGACTTTCTTGTAAAAATAATTATTTATATCGGACTATACGAGAATACTTTTCATTGCCTACGACAATAATGGTACTTAATTTAATGTGGAGTATATATTCCTATTCTGATATTCATACCTCTAATGTGTATATAAAATTGTAATATATAGTACCAGTGACTGCGGCATGCATTGTCATAAGGTGTGACTCGTAAAATTATGTATAATATAACGAGAAGTATTCCTTATGCCAAGTCAATTTTGTATACATATGCGAGACTCGAGGTGTGTATTTAAAGTGACGAAAAGCATTCTGCAGAATGGCTTTTGCATTTTGTACATGTTGTATAAGCTCGGATGGGAAAAATAGTCAATATACCTCTAATATACGTATAAATTGTACCATGACTTTTATTTTACAAACTTCATTGTAAGAATTTAATTATTTTTCATATAATGAATGTGTGTAGAAGCGGGTATTTGTACGATTTATAATCTAATTTTTGTAAATATAAATATTGTAATAATAACATTATCTTTATTGCCGTTATGATATCGGCAATATCGTAAATAAGATTGAGATACAAAATTAATATTATAGCAAAGCACATTAAAATTGCATAAATCAAATTATAAATTATATAATGTTATTAAAAAATTGCATTAAATTATATAATATTAATTTTCTTTTGTGTAGATATTTCTAATAATCTCGCGACAAATTTAGTTTATATTCCAATTTTAATTGTAAATCTTCAAATTTAAAACCGTTTAAAAATGTAAAAATGTTTAAAACTGCAATTTCTTCTTAGGATTTTTATTAATTCTTATCATCTAATATCTAATTATATTTTTTCTTAATTTGTTTCCATAATTAAGTTTTCATGATTTGTTTATGTCAATATTTATCGACGATTGAGATAGTTGTGACCTTATAACACAATCTCTCATTGATATTTTATTTTAAAAAATCTCAAATAACTTATTTTATAATATGAAGTAACAATTAGTGTAGTGTTTAATTTAATTAAAATTATAAAACAATTTTATATTATAATTTTTAAAAAATAATGAAAATTTTCAGTTAATATTAATAATAACGGAAGCAGTTCTGATAACCTTGACCTTGACATATGTTGTCAAAGTCATGACCCTGAGTGACCTCCAACAATGACTATATAATACGAAAATTACCTGCTTTAAAATATGTTTGATAGTCGTGCACTGCAGGAGATGCCGCGATGACCGCGATTTTGACATATGTCATCAAGATCATGACTTTGAAAGACCTCCAACAGATTTTAGATGATTTAGGTAATTTTCACCTTCGATTCTCACTCCCTCTCATCCCCTTGCAAAGGGACGCACGACTCACCTTCGACTCTCACCCTCCTCTCCCCTCCCTAACCTAATGTACTACAATATATTTCACATGATTATATTGTTCATTTGTTTTGGTGGGTACTTTTGACAAACGTATTGAACATTTTTTTGAAATAATAACCGAATTGTATCCGTTAGAATCGTTAGATAATTCTATATAGACATTCAGTGTTCATTTAACATTATTGTCATTTGCTTTTTCAATATTATATTTAACAGAAATAAAACGTTATTTTTTCAAACTTTTTTTGTTAATGAAGGACGAACAACGGTTAAAATCTGTTGGAGGTTAGGGTCATGACCTTGACAATATATATCAAGGTCAAGGTTATCGGAGCTGCTTCCATTATTAATATTTACCAACATTTCTTGACAATTGATAACAAGGTATCCTCAACCTACAACTATCGACGTCCTTCCTCATGGAGATTGGAGGTAGGTGGAGCTAATGGCCATTTTTTTTGAAGGGACGTCATGAAGACCGAAGTAACCTAACCTAGAGAGGCTATAAAAAGAGTGACACTAATTGGCTAGGAATCGCCATTTGTGCCCTATATGACATGATATAATTTCTCTCGTTTTATCCTCTTCTTTCTAATTAACAGTAAAGCAGATCGCAAGTTTGTTATAACAGTCAATCTGAAGCTTGCATTTTGAAATCAACGCTTTATATATATTGGCTGTTGCAATTTGCGATCAGCTTGCAACTAATGTAGAACCGGCTTTAATGGCTTCCGCACACAGAACGGCAACGAGATGCCGCGCGGCGGAAGTTGGCGAGATAGCCAATCAACGTCTCATTTGCGGAAATAATAGATATATAATTTCCACCGCGCGACAAAAGTTGAACTTAATCTAACTTTTGTGCGCGGCGGAGATAATATTACATCATTTCTAGAAGTTTTGTATGGTGAGGACGACTTAAGAATATAGAATTATTGATTAGTGCGTTAATTTTCGCCGCGCGGCAAGCGCGTCACGTTCTGTGTGTAGGGCCATAAGGACACTAAATGGCGGAGCCAATCAGTATTAGGCACATGCATTGGCGTCACTCTCTTTACACCCGTTCTAACCTAACCGATCATGTGAAATTTAAATTCAAAGCGATGCTGAACGATGTCACGTGCTCCGAAAAAAAGTTATTTACATTGCTCCACATATCTGACGTAAATATTTCAGTAGAAAAAAAAAGCGAAGGACGTAGTACCTTGCGTACAGTGATTGAAGTAGCTACCTCAAAATAATATTGCTTTTTAGAAATTAATATTCTTGTAAACTTGATTAAGGTAAAGGTTGCATTCCATTGCACGCCTAATGTATCATCACATGATGTATCATTTTTATTCTTGTTTAATACTCTGTGAACAAATATAAAATGATGCGCGTTATATGCATGCAACAAAATGAAGCTAAAGAAAGATATGTTTGTATTTGTGGTTATATGCACTTTCTTGTATTAATTATATTTAACATTGTAAAGTACAAATTTCATTATATATATTATTTAATTCAATCTTTGCAGCGAGCTGTGATGGATGAAGATAGATTTGTGAAACAGAATGAGGATAATCTGGAAGAGATAATTGATAAACAAACCATAAGACTCCAGGAATTGGATATGGCCACAGCATTAATAAAAAGTATTATTGTGGCATTTGTTGCACTTTCATAAAATTTTAATGGATGGATTTTTTTGTGGATGGTTTTATATACTGGATATAATCTAAGAGGAGTCATCTCCTTCCAATGAAATATTGAAATTTTGTTTTATTGACACAAGATAAAAAAGAGAATAGCTTATTTGTTTTCTGTGTAATAATGTATTTGTTGGTATTTGCCAGAATCATATTTTATTTCTTATAGGTAAGCAAAATATAAAAGGTGAACTTCAGGATGCACATGAGGAAGTACAGCAAATTTCAGGTGGCATTAGCGAAGCAAAAAGAATGTTAAGTAGAATGCATGAACAGAATTCTCGTTTGAAAGTACGTATAGTCAAATTATTTCTAAAAATTATTTCAAGAATTAGAAATTAATTAAGATTATTTATATGAAGGAAATATTCACGTTAGTTGAAACTTTGGACAAAAGAATTCTTCATCAAGAAAGAAATATTCCACCTGAACTTATACAAGGTTATCAGGATGCCATGTATACTCCTTTGTCAGAATATCCTATAAATCCAACGCACCAGTCGACTAGAAAAACACCCAATAGTGTAAGAAACATCACAACATTTGAAAAGGAAGAAACAGTGAAAGATTGTAAAAGAACACTTTTTAATGAACCAGAAGTATGCCCAACAATACAATTTATCACTGCAGAAGAGTTCAATGCAGTACCTAAATATATTATTGGAAGGCAAACTGTTAATAGTTTAGAGACAATTAATCACTTTATAAATGCTATAAATCAAACGTTAATTGCAAAGTATACACTTTTATCCATGGGAAAGGCTGTTGCTCAAAAAAAGGGTGATATTAATTTGTATTTATACTATAAAAAGCAAGAGCTCGATATTCGAGATGAAGATGGTAAGTCAGTTTATTTAAGTATGTTAGTAAATATGTGTAAATAGTCGTAATAATATGTAAATATATGTATTTCACGTATGTGTGGAAATTTTTGCACGCCACTGTATATTTTATATCAAAATAATTTTCAGGATATCTCTACTTCTTCACAGCTGAGGATTATTATAGACAAACGAAAACAAAAATTGATAAGACCAAGTTGAACTTACTAACAGCATTGCGCCATTGCAAACGTTTACGAGAATGTAGAATCAGAAACGAATTACGATATGTTATAACGTCACATTAATTTATACAATTTTCTATGTATTCATAGACTTTTAACATTATCGTAATAAGAAAAATGTATTAATTTACTAATAATGTTCTGAATATATGTATACTTTTAATAGACAGATATTGTTTACTGCCTATTATTAACATGGTATAATTTTAAAATCTATGGAAATAGCATATGTACGTTATTTGCAATATTTCTTAAAAAATTAATATTAGAAATATTGATATTTTTATATACGAATTATCAATTTTTGTAAACAATTATATAAATCTATATAAAAATATAATAAATATTAAACCATGTTACCAAAATTACATACGTTTTATTTTTGCTAAGATTAATTTTTCTATATTATTCAGTAAATATTTTTAAGTAATTCAATAAAGTTGTTAACTACTGCCTAATTCTGTTTTATATACATACATATACATAATATATATGAATTAAATAAAAAATATTTAATCATGTATACATATATATATATATATATATATTTATATATGTATATATATATAACCTCCATTTCTCTATGCTCTTTTATTTGTATTAAATTTAGAGACAAAATAGAAACGGCAAAACAGCCTTCAATTGTTTCAGAAGTAGCAGGCAGTTATTCCAGTTAACTAACCAATCTATTTGTTCGTTTTTGAAGAAGCTGAATCGTGGTAGCACGAAATTTCACTAAATCAAGAATATTGAGTTTGCCATGAAAGAATATTTGAATATTTGTGTTCTTTTCAGAGAAAAAAAAGGTAATCTATGTTTTATTCCAAGTATTTTTTACAATGTGTAAAATAATTTGATAAATTTGTTATAATTAAGATGTATTGTAATTTTGTTTTAAATGTTTAGAGTAAATAAACGAGCTAGAAAAATTAGAAAATATTAAATAATATTTAAAAAAACATGGTTTTTTTAATAAATAATATTCACTGTAATTCATAGGTAAAAACTATTATAGATATTATATTTAATATTTAATATCTTAGAATTTTATAAACATTTTACGAAAGATAAGTGGTTAAATATAAGGTATTTGTAATTGATTATTATCACATTGTATAAATTTAACTTGCAGCGATAAAACATGTTCAAAACAGAGTCAATTAGTACATTAAGTGATTGTGAAGATGATATTGACAATTTGGAGGGTTCTATGATATGGTCCCAAGAGGAGCCACTTTCTTCCAATGAAATATTGGAATTATCGGCACAAGATGACAGAGAAAACAGCTTATTTGCTTTCTGTCGATTGTGTGCTGGTCAAACTACTAATCCAATATATATCTATTCTGAATCTGGAGAATCAATGAAATTGGCACATAAAATAAATACATGTCTAAGTATTAAGGTAAAATATTCTTTTTACTTTGTAAACGTATATATTGCATACTGTGATTCTTATAAATATATAAAGAATGAGAATAAACCTATAAATGAAAGAAATAGGGAACAGGAAACAGAGAATAAGAATTTCAATCTATCAGAAATCATGTATTGTAGAATACACAGTTTCTGTTAGATTGAAATTCTTATTTTCTGTTCCCTGTTCCCTATATTCCTTTCATTGTGTGCAGCCCCTAATACAATCGGAAAAGAGATAAGTCTTTGTACAAAAGTTAAAAATATAGAATAAACTTTTTTTGTATGAGGTTTTGTTTTTGAGAAAAGACATTTAAAAATTGCATTGAATACCATGCATTTAATAAAGATACGATTTTGTGGAAAGATACTATAAATGCTACAGAATAAATACGTAAATATAGGAGAAAATGCCAACACCAATTCTTCGTATAATCCAATGCATGTATTAAAAATATGGTTTTATTAAAAATATATATTAAAAGTATAATACAGACGTTTCGACCCCAGTATTGGGTCTTCCTCAGTGTCATAAAATATAATGAAGTTTTGTATTAATCCATGAAATATCAATTAATATAATTTGTATTATGACTTAGTCACAAAAGATTGACGTTTTCTTTGTCTTAATATATGTACATAATTTATATTTACGTATTTACCTCCAATCTATATTTATACTTAATTTATCATCATCGTTGCTCTCTATTCTTTCTTATTTTTCTTTGCGACTTGACTTTCTTCAATACAACGATCTCTCTCTGTATTTACATCTTATTGTAACCATAATTTTATTGCTTCTTAAGTTTATAATATTTTTGACTAACAATAAGTTTATTTGATTAATTTTGATAGTTTATTTTAAATAATTTATTAAATCTCTTATGAATTTTCTATTCTAGTGGGATTTTTCAAATAAATACTGTATATTCAATAAAATATAACAGACTTTGAATATTATAATTGAATAAACAAAAAGCAACAATAGATTAACAATGTTTTGACGATTGAGCATTTACTTATTATATTATATTAATTGATTTCATGGACTAATACCAAACTTCATTATACTTTATACACTGAGGAAGACCCAATACTGGAGTCGAAACGTCTATACCATATTTTTAATATATACATTGGATTACATACGAAGAATTGGTGTTGGTTCATATTGGCATTTCCTCCTATATCTACGTATTTATTCTGTAATTTATTTGGAGAGTCTTTTTTTTATTATTTTAATTACTATAAATGTTGTTTATATAAGGTGTTCCATTTTAAAGGAACTCACTGAAATATCTCGGAAAACTCTGCATTAAATCGTAAAATATTTTAGACAAAAGTCTTGATTTTAAGGGGGACATAAGATGGTATTGGATTGATCTTGTGTGGCGTTGTCAAGGTCAGAGTAAGATAATTTTGAATTTTTTAAATGGAACTTCTAATTTTTCATTACATATTCTTGTAGCTTACCTTTAAGTACTTTTCAAGTTATAAGGCTTGAAACTTACAGTACCGCTGTGGCGAAAAGTATTTAATGAAAAAATATATTTTATTATAATATTTTAAAAAGCTCTCGAGATAAGCTACAAGAATATGTAATGAAAGATCGGGAATCTCAAAATAAACAAAGATATCAAACTAATGATATCTTATGTACCCCTTGAAGTAAAAAAACTTTTGTCTGAAATATTTTTCGATTTAATGCAGTTTTTTCGAGATTTTCAATGGATCCTTTAAAATGAGACACCCTGTATTTATATATAATGCCCACACGACTTGAGTGACAGAATTTAAAAAGTATAACAAATAATTAAATTTTATTTACTTTCGACTTATTTTTATAAATTATCTCTTGTCCGGTTGTATTATACGTTTATCCCTATCCTGTAAGTTCTGTAAAGTTGATAATATTTGAGAAAAAAATTATTGAAGGCCAATTTTCAGCTATTTTTAGCAATTAATATCTTGTTAACTATTGCAAAATGGAGGAGACTTTTCTTCTCAGTTTAGTCCATTCTGCTCCTATGCGAAAGATTTGTCATTATTTTCCAAACACCCTGTATAATAATATCATAAAATATATATGTATATTATATAGCGTGATTCATTGTAGATTAAGAAGACAGACCCATTACCGAAACAGCTTTGTTCGACTTGCGTTGAGAAAGTGAACTGGTGTGACACATTTGACACGCAATGCATTAAAGCAGAGGAAATTCTGTCAACGATGTTGGAGGAGAAACAATCTTTTAATTTTTCCGATCAACTTTCTTCTAATCAACAATCCTGTCCTTTATGTATAAAGGGCTTTATGAATACGTGTGAGGAGACATTACAGAATACGAAGGATAAGGAATTATACGAGAATGATATAATTCTAGAAAGCAGTGATGAGGAAAATATTTTTAATAACGCAAAGGTCAGTAAAGAAAGCGGGAATCATTCTATCATATTGCAATGTCTAGGAACTAAACAGAAATATTTAAAATGCGGAGCATGCATGAATCTTTATCACACTAAGGAAACACTAGATGGTCATAAGTGTAAACCTAGTGTACAGAACACAACAAAACCGTACAAATGTCTCGTATGTGATAAGACATTTACTTTCGAGGAGCGATTGAACTTTCACATGCAATTTCACAAAGGCGCAAAAGCATTATACTGTGAGGTCTGCAAGATGACGTTCGGTAAAGAGCTGAAGTTGTTTTATCACTATAAGAGACAACATTCCAAGGAAATTAGTGTATCGTGTCTACAATGCGGAAAGTTGTTTGAGAATCAGGAGACACTCCGAGTTCATGTTTGCGTTGACGGTAAAAATCGCCCTCACATTTGTGAGGTATGCAATAAAGGCTTTTTTGACGGCTACACCCTGAAGCGTCACATAGTGACACATCTGCCCGAGAAGCCTTACAAGTGCTCGGAATGTTCGAAAAGCTTTACACAGAAATCAAGGTTGAACAAGCATGTCACGAGCCATTGTATAGTTATCGAAAACAACCAGACGGTCTGGAAATGCATTCAGTGCGGTGAAGCACTTATCTCTTGCGATGATGCAGATATTCACTATAAGATAATACATGAGGACAAGATCACACTGATTGAGGAGCTATCGATATCAAAGCTATATCATTGTGAGTTTTGTAACAGTCATTTCATCAATGCGGACAACTTGAAGGCTCATCAAAAACATCATGTTGTCGAAAGACCCTACACGTGTAATACGTGCATGGCTACTTATAAATCATTTGCTGAAGCTGTTTTGCATTGGAAGGAACATCCTAGACTGTTTAAAGTCCTCGTCGTTTTTTTATGTGATGTCTGCAACAAAGACATGAAAGAATTATCCTTACTATACAAGCACAAGCAAAATAGGCATAACCGTGAATCCAGATTATCCGAGTCGGGCGACGCAAAATTCATCTGCGAACTCTGTGGGAGTGTCTTCGACAAATATGAGGATATAAAGGATCACGGACGAGATCAATGTTCCAAGTTCCCCTGCGATATTTGTGGCAGCCTGCTGCCTACAGCAAACTCGTTGAACGCACACAAAAGGCGGCATAATGGATTGAGACCGTACGTCTGTAATATTTGCGGAAAGAGTTACACTCAGTCCAGTCATATGTGGACTCACAAGAGATTCCATATGGGTATCAAGCCATACGCTTGCGAATATTGCGATCAACGTTTTACCATAAAGCCAGACTTAGCGGATCATGTTAGGAAGAAGCATACGAGAGAGAGACCATTCAAATGCGATGTGTGCAATAAAGCTTTCCTGACTGGGTCCGTGTTTTACCAGCATAGATTGATACACCGTGGCGATCGTAGATACAAGTGCCATTACTGTGAAAAGGCTTTCACTAGAACGGAAGCTTTGAACAACCACATCAAGATACACACCGGGGAAAAGCCACACTTGTGCGACGTATGTGGCAGATGCTTCAGACAGAAAGGAGATATGAGAAAACACAGACGCACCAAGCATGCTTCTGAACAAGATAAATCTTGAGAATTGTACGTCAAATATGGAATCGTTATTTTTTCATTCTTGCATTTTAATTATTTCTATGTGATAAGTAATTGATACGTACGTTGCGTTCGAAAATATTACTAAATACCTCGGAGTATCATTTTATTTTTGTTTAACATTCGATAAACAATAATAATAAAATGATACTCAAGTTTTTTTGAACGCGCGCCAATATATTTTAATTATTTGTTACGAAGTAGTTATATTACAGTAGCAGATACATATCGATTATTAAGCTACTTTTTTCAATAAATAGCAAAGTATTCCGAAGAATATGATATTAAGGAATTATCATAAGTAATAAAATAAATAAGACTACACAATATATGTATTATGTGTCTGCGTACATTATTATAATATACAATCAATACAATATAATAATTGTATATATAAGTATATAAATATTATATATAACATTTTATATATAATATTTATCATAGAAGTATACTCATTAATAATGTATTATATAATATATATCATAGAGATATACTCATTAATAATGTTATATAACAAATTTTACATAAAATACAAAACATGTTACTAAATAATAATTTGTATTGCCATACATTTAAACATGTCACTTATTTATACTACAATAATGACAAGTAACTAAAAAATGATCTTTTTTTTTTAATTACAAAAAAAGGATGGAAACAAAGAAAAAGAAAGGAAGAACATACTTTTATTTATTTACAATCAATTATATTAAAATTAATATTCTCCAAAATTTAAATTCAAAACATTCAAATTCATTTTCTGGAAAACTTTGTTCTTTGAATTGTGTCGTTGTAACAAATGAACGATATAATGTATTTTTAAAAATTTGCCGCTATAAATTATTCATTTATTTTACATTGTATTTTATTTTACATTCGACCATTGATGAAATTTTAAACAGCCGCGTGTGCGTTACGCACGACAGGTGCGCGAATGCGCGTCATTTACATTGCGCACGCGCCCGCGCGTCTTGGAACAGGTGATGTTACATACCTGACGAAGTGCGATGTCTCATGACCGTCATCGTGCATTCGATCACGCACGGACGACCTGCTTCACTGGACGATTCGATTCCTGGCTGTGATAATTACTGAGGCCCGTTGCGCCCATACACGCGGGACATACATCGCAATGATCACCAAAATGACAGTACCGAGATAGAATCGTGCCGACAGGCATCCCAAGATCCACGGAACGGATTATATTGGTACGTGGTGATAGTCCGAGGACGACAACGAGAGTAAAGACGATCGTCGTCGTTATCGCGTAAGAATCTCACCTTGGAAGTCTGTTTTCTGTTCGGCCACGGGAAAACCTTTTGCGAGTCCGTGTCCGAGAATACAACTTAACCTTTATTGCGTTTGACATATGTAACTGTAACGAGTACACGAATGAAGAGGAAGAGACGACGTAATTGTAAACAAAGCCCGTGTTAAGGTAACGGTCGAATGATTTCGCGATTTGTTTTTACATCCGTTTGTGCATTATTGTAACGTAGTGAGAGATCTTTTTATTTTACATCTTTCACTAATTTCGTTTGTAAAACGTATTGTTGATATTTTCTAAAATAGGGAGAACCATGGCTTTCCCACCTTTAGTCAGCTCTACGCCACCGCCCTTAGACAACTTTGGAGAGTCTGATGAAGACGAATTCGGAGATTTTACAGCTGGTGGAATAGATGGTACTTATATAGATTAACAGCTATCTAATAAAATATCAAACCGTATTACATATTAATAGTTTCTAAACTCTAATAATACTGTAATATAATAAAAAACTGGAACATGTACTATTATGATACATTTATAAGTAAAGAGTATAGAATGGACATGAGATGATATAAAAGGATCACCTATTTTTTTTCCAATCATCCTGTGATTTATTAATTCTTAAGATGAATTCTCACAATCAGTGCATGTTCCAGTATTATTAAAGTTTAGTAATTAACGCTTTGAGTATATTAGAGGAGATGCTACCCAAGCATGCATCTGCCACATACGTCGCATAACATGTCATAAAAGGCATCATAAAGATATAAAGATATTTTTTAAGACATATATAAGACATATATATATATATATATGTTATCTAAAGACATCATAAAGAAGTCTTCTAGACAATGCTTATTTATATTGCATATCAGTGTTATTTGTGTCATTTTATCTCTCTCTTCTTTATCATTCATAGATATAAAACAAAGATGGAAGTGACACAAATAGCATTCGTAGCATTTCTTTAAACACATCGTTTATATCACTTTCTAATTTGTATAAATGTTATTATAGGTCTATCTGTTTCATCAGAGTCCCCTCAGAAACTCATCACTCCGATACAAACACCAGTAGCATCACAGAATGTATCTCCTCGATTAAACGGTCACCAGATTAACGAGTCACCAGTATTGGATAATTGTCCTAAGATAAACGAAACAAAATGTGGTGTCATAAATGATCTGTTGATCGTCGAGAAGGCAGGCAACAATGTGAGCCACATAAGATTGAAGGATAGAACAGATGATAGTAACGTATTGGAAAATAATTTTGAAGACGCTAGTGTAACAGAATACAATGTATTAGATTCACCCAGGAATGGCGAGTCGCGTAATGTTGAGATTAGTAATAGTGTTGATCATGTTTGTACTCAGAATGTTTTAGTTAAGAAAAATTTTGTTGATACAGATGTAATTAGTAGCAACAATAGTAGTTTAGCTGATAGCGTAAAGACAGTTAGTGAGCAGGAAGGATCGTCAAATGATTTGGAGGCGAATGACGAGGTTGAACCTGTGAGTTTAGACTTGGAAGATCCTACGAGTACGCCGGACATATTACAACAACTGGACGACGATTTTTACAATTATGAACAGTTTAAAGATTCCAACGAATGGAACGACACTGTTAGCGATAAAAAGGTGGATGTAACGGTTCTGCAAACGGATTATTTGAATGATAAGCCTAATTCCATGGACACAGAATGCAATGTAACGGATGAAGTTGGAGAAAATTACACATACGAGAATGAAACTTGTGTCATTGATACTAATGATAAATCTGTCTTCATCAATGATGAAAGGACAATTTCTAATTTTGTTATCTCTCAAGAACATAATGTAGGCGGTACTGACATTTTTAGACAACCGGACTGTGAATTCAGTATTCAGCCGAAATACATAAAGATGTACGATGTAATATCTAACACTGAGACGAGTAATGAGAAGTCGA
This sequence comes from Acromyrmex echinatior, assembly GCF_024713525.1. Lineage (NCBI taxonomy): Eukaryota > Metazoa > Arthropoda > Insecta > Hymenoptera > Formicidae > Acromyrmex > Acromyrmex echinatior. The sequence goes on along the minus strand of NC_141854.1, from coordinate 17,182,261 downwards.
ATAAAACTATAGATGATTCTTTTAATTTCGATTTCACTTTCGACGACGATACTGTGAGAGAGGAATCAAATTTAGATCATACATCCGTACATGCGCATACTGAAGACATTCACCTTCGAAATTCTAGTAAAAAAAGCGACGCGAGTACTTTTCCTAATAATTTCTGCGATATAGCTGATGTAAAAAATACTATACAATCAAAAGAAAACGAATATGTAGCCGTAGAAACGAAAAATCAAACTGTTCAAAAAGTAGCTGTGAATGGGATAAGTGAGGAAATTTCTGCTAAGAAAAAAGAGTCGAATAATGAAGAGATACACAAAGATTACATTCCGGAAAACGGTTTTGATGCACACGATCCAGATAATTCTGATTTTACAGAATTTATGGAGCATAGAGATTTTAATGGTGTATCGGAGTTGACAAATAACTACAATTCAATATCCAATAATAGTACATACGAGACAGTACAAATTCACGGTTTACATACATCTTCATCTGAAGCGTCTTGTATACAAAAATTTTCACCAATTAAAGGAGCTTCACTGCCATCTATTAATACATCTCTCGACTGCTTAAAGGATAAAATTAATATTACGAATAATACGGGCGAAGAATGTGCCACATTTAAAAGCGAAAATTCTGTAGTATATTTTAGTAATGGTGAATTTTATGATTTTCCTTTACGAACAACAGAGCCGGTAGCAACCAGAGCACAAGAAGATAATTGTCCCGGATTCGAAAGTGCGGATAATGAAGATGATGATTTTGGTGATTTTACTAATTTTTCGAGCACAACGGTAGAATGGAAATCTGACGATGCTAAAGAACTGAAGGTACCTGAGGACGATGATGATTTCGGAGACTTTAGTAATTTTGAAACATCAACGGATGTAGTAGAAACACAACAGTTTAGTTTAAAAGAATCTATATGTCGGATAGAAAACAAGAATGTGAGTTTAGGAATGTTTGTGTAATACATGATTGCTAGTAGTTTATTAGAGTAAAAAAATGAGAGTATCGCTTTAACTTAGATTTTTAGATACATTACATTATGATATATATGAAGTAATATATAATTTTATATATTTTAACATTAATTTAATTAAAACAATTTCAGGCTGCGAATAAAATAGAAGATATAATAACAAATATGTTTTCTGTGCTTTCTGAACATCACGAAGTTGAGTTAAAAGCCTTAATAGATAAAGCAGATAAAGTTTGGCAGAATGTGAAGAGCGTGGAAGAAACCAATGCTCTCACTTACCAATGGGCGAATAGTAGTAGTAACAATGTTCTTTTGAATTCTCTTGGCATCGATTCTCGGAATATTGTAAGTATACACAACTTAAATTAAAATATTTTTATATATTTATGAGAAAAAATAACGATTTTTATTGTTGTATTTTATATGTAAAATTAAAGCTATTTGGACCAAGATGGAATCCGAATATACCAAGATTTGCTGCAAATCTTGGTTTTACTCCGTTAGAGCCAATTAAAGCTACTGCTGAGTCTCAGCAACCTTCTGCAGCCAATACCAGCAAGATACAGGGTGCAATTTGTTCAGATGTAAGTTGTTTTAATTTCTATAGTATGTGTAAGTAATTTACGTATTAATTAATAATTGTAACGTCGTATTAGGAAGTACCTGCCGCCCAATTTGATTGGAATAGTTCTGGCCTTGTAAATCCTCTAGATGCTAGTAAGTATTTATTGCATGTTTAGTGATTAAAATATTATACTTAGGAGAGAAACATAGCTAAATGTCTCGTATTTTGCTAATTTATATTCTCATATATAACGAGATAAAGAAAGAGAATATTTTCTGAATAAATATTCTATATGTAAAAATAGTTTGATGTGTTGTCTCTTACATATAGATCGTATAGATCAAGGCTGTGTTTGCTTTGGCGCTTATAGTAAGCATAATTATCCTTGTTTAATATTTCACAGCAAGGAAACAATACTTTAAGTGGTGTGAGTGCCAAAGCGAAAGCGGTCTAAGTGTGTTGAATTTTGTCCTAAATGTCGCGAAAAATAACAATACAGGTGGTGGGTTATCCGCTCTTCTGCCTCTGGATTTATTGTGTCCGTTTGATCCTCTACTAACACCCCATTGCTCCACACATTCCGAATCCTATCATCAGTCATCTTGCTCAACGAACTCCGTTTATTACTGTAAGTGCTCAAGCTGTAATGTCTTTGTTTTTGCATACATGTATATGTATAAATGTATATTCATAAATTTTGTTTCAAATAGGATATCTTTTCTAAATGTATATATTAAAAATTAAATAGACTGCCACTTAATTTTGTTTTGCTTGGTTTTAAACATTCATAGTATTTTCAAAATTATTGTATTGATAATTCAACTAATTGTTAATTTTTATTATTAATACAGATTCATCAGAAGCAGTTGTACAAGAACCAAGCCAATCCATAAAATCGCAAAATTTATCCGATCTCACTTACAGTTCATTAAAACAGCAAAAATCATCCCAGATGTCCAAGATAATAGAACCATTACCAGGACCCTGTACAGTGGAATGGAAGAAAAAAACCGAACAAGACATTGGAATTAAGCAGAAAAGCAACTCTTCACATCGAGTATTGAGAAATGTCCATCTAACCAACAATAAGTCATTTCCAATAAGCAATAATACTTCCAGGGTACATGAATATCACAGAAAGATATCAGTAGGTAAGAAAGAGAATACGCAAGGTACGGAGCACGTAGTCGTGGATCGATACGGGAGACCGATGACCGTGCAAGCCGAGACTATAAAAGTTCTGAATCAGTTACCGGACCTGTCGTTCTTGAATGCGAGAACTTTATTGTTCAATCGCGAACAGAGACAGATCGTGCCGGATCTGGGCGCTATGATAAATCGGAAGATGCCCGGCTGAGTAACATCGGTCTGAATGCGAGTTTGAAAGGGCAAACGCGAGAGGAAACTTCCCAGAGAACCTATTGCCAGCTGGATGTTTCTAAGTGACCCATACAATCAAAACGTACTTCTGCTACCTTTCAAACCTGTGTTCAGACCAACCTTTAATCCAACCTTGACTCTTCCACGTCAGGAAAGGATAATGAGATGCCACGTATGAAAGACACTGTCCTATATTAATCTATTTGCTTGCGGCACCGAATAATGCACTTCGACATTCCGAATCATCATTGTTTTGTGATTTTATAGCGCTATTGGTATTGTTACTGAATCCTTCAAAGTCTTTACTTTGTTACGCAATTACGATTTAATGTTGTACTGATCATTTAAGAAATGATGACATGTAAGTTTGTTTCGTTAACTCAACAGTTGTGTAATCTTTATTAAAGACGACAATTTTTCGTTACTTACATAGATATAAGAACTCACACACACATTCGGCCATATTCTAGTCTACAGTTCTTAATGATAAGTTTTCTGTATTATATGTTAGGAGAGATTTGTTCGATATGTTTATTTCCGATGATAATTGCAGGCAATTAAATAGCGCCAGAGTATTATACTCGTTTGTATTGTATTTCAAAAATTTATCTACTAATATTCTGGAATTACTTTTAGAAGAACCAATCTGAATATTTATCTTGGATTCATTTCTATTAATGTAGACTAACTTTAATTTCAGTTCAATTGACTCTTCATCTTTTTCTACTTCTTAGGATTAGAAAAAGATGAAAAGTAAGTTAAACTGAGATCAATTAATCTTCATTAGTGAGAATGGACATTATACATTCAAGAAACTGCGCGCGTACTTTGTACGACATTGATATGTTACAATTTCAAGCAATCGTAAATATTTCCAGTCATATAGAAAGAGAACACATACTTTATCTACCCAAAATAAAAACTATATACTAATTGTAAGTCAATTATCGTAGATTGACGAGATTGATATCTGTAATGAAATCGTCGAGTGATACATTTATCAAATTCGCTTGATGCTTTTATTGCACATTTTGAATTTCTACTATGAAACGTGATGTACTTAATTATGTAAATTTCGGCATTTGCATATTGATTATTAGAACGAAACGATAAATATTATTACCATTATTCGTTATTTATTAATAATAATATTGTAATATATATTTTATGTAAAATATTGTGGATAACATTAACACATAGGCAATCTTTAATGATCGAATCGTTGTTACTTTTCTTAATCACTCTATGAAAGCGTACGATTTTTTTTAATTCTCGATTTTTTCCCGATCCTTGAATGCAATCTTTTATAATAGTCAGAACAATTTAGATGCAAAGCAATTCATTAGCTCACAATTACTTTAATTATATTAAATATAGAAGAATTCTATAAAATATGAATTAAATAACAGTTCTGCATAATTTTTCTAATAAAAATACTTTTATTAAGCATATTCATTTTATATTTCATAATGTTTTATAAAATACTGTCATCAAAATATATATATTAGTTACAATTAAACTATCTAATAATAATAGTTGCTCTTGCACATTAAAAATGAAATTGCATTTTACTTTAATATATTATCAATTATCAATTTTTCGCACACACATAATAGATTTTTTCTAATATAAAATAATTTTTATTAAAACGTTGGAGTTTAGACTAGAACATTTCATTTCGGCACATAATACAAATCGGATACGTGCTATAATAATTTCATATAGAAATTTTTTTTTAAACAATTAAATAATTTTGTTAAATACGTTAAATAATTTTATCTCTTAAATATAAGGAAAAGAATGCAATATATTATTTTTGTTATTAGGAAAACATATCCTCCTCAGAGCTGTTATGTTCTTCTTTTGAGTTGTTAAGAACTCGTTTGGATTTCACTGTATCATACATGTTTGTATTTTGTAACATTAACTTGACTTTACTTGTTGAAGGCTCAGGGCTTGTATCTTCACTAGAAGAAAAATTCATGTGTCTCTTAAAATTTTGTTTACTACTCTTTGGTATAACTTCCTGATCATTTTTATAATCCATCTTTTGTTTCTTTAACTTAGATGGTTTAGTATCATGCATTTTCTTACTCTTTATATCTGATCCATCACTTTCATCATCAGTGGTTTCGTTATATGCTGATTTCGTTGTTGTCTTTTTTGTATTATTTAAAGCCTCCTGAAGCTCTCTAATCTTTTTCTTCTTTGTATTCAGAAGTAAAAGAAATTTCATGTTAAGATCTTTCTCCATAGTGTTCTTTTTGTTTATTATTTCTTCTAAATCCACGACCAGTTCTGTATTGCTTTTCTTAAGGTATTCATTCTCTTTTTCCAGTGTCAGTGCTCGCTCTTGGTATTGTTGATAGAGTTCTAATGATTGTTTTAACGTGTCGGACAGAATTAATATATTCGAAAGAGAATGCATTGCAATTTCTCCACGAGTGAGAATATTTTGTTGTTTCCATGTGAATGTCATTCCATCTGATTCATCCTGCAGAAAGAACTGTATATCAATGTCTTTTCCAGAGAATGCTTGTTTTGTTTTCTCCAGATATGTTTCAAAGGATTCGTCCAAGTGATTTAAGAAGTAATTGGCACTCTCTATATGCATCTAAAATATAAGATAATAAGATAATTTTTAATAGATGATAATCATCGACTGTTGGCAATGAAATTATAATTTCTTGATAAACCTGATAAAATTGTTCAGATTTTTCAAATTTTGTCTAACACTTTGGCTATGTTTTTTAACAAGGACACAGTGTAACACAATGAATCATTACATTCTTGTTGTATATGCCAACTTTAAACAAGGATAAAATAATTCAACATGTAATATTGTCTGGAAACCTTTGCTGGAAAAGATCCTGATTACGATCAACAGAATGTTGCAATGTTGCTTTGAAATTTGGTTGCTATAAACGCTTTGTATTCTTTGATTGGTCAATTAATTTTTTTTTATTAATCAATCAAATGCTTCAAAGTATTTGTAGTGAAACTTTGACTGCATCCATAAATATACAATAAAATAAGTAAATAGTTAATTAAATTACCTCACCACTTAATGGTAGTGTACATGGCCTCAACACTATTATTTTGAAAGATGTATCCTCCCATTCTGTGTATAATGTAAAATTGCTCTTGTCCACTTGATTCACAAGTTTACTTACACTCACGTTAATCATGATGTTTCTTTTCGGTAATCCAGAAAAAGTGTGAGGCAATTAACGAGAAAAGTCATCAAAAATATCTGATGTGCAGTCATCTGATGATGAAGATTTTGTTAACTTGATTAAGAACTCTTGTTAGAAGAAAATACATTTTGACATTGTATAAAAAAAGAATTTCAATCGGATCCGACAATTAAGTTTGTACTTTAATAATTCATAAATACGATTCAAAATTGATGTGTGTATTATAGGTTAGTGACATGATGCGATAAAAATAATAGTAATACGCATGCGCCAACCCGGTAAAAAATTTTTCATGCATGAATATCAATATAAATATGTATAACATACATAACACGCATAAATATTCATAAACATGTATAATTATGCATATGTCCATACATGTTCTTTTTTTTACTTTTTTCCAAACTTGTTTTTTTTTTCTAAAACAAACAATGCGAAAATTATCCTCTTAATTATTTTTTATGTTTTCACATTACTATTATTATTTCTATTACACTAAAAAGTAATTTTACAAAAGAAAAAAGGATGTATGAACATATTTCATACATAATTATACATGTTTATGAATATTTATGCGTATTTATATATGTTTAAATATATTTATATATATTTATGCATGAAAAATTTTTTACCGGGCTTCGCGGTGTAGCAATTTTTTTAATTAAAAAAACTTTAATTAAAAAAATATGTATTTAAAAAATAAAAAATTGTTGAGGTTATCACCTAATTAGGTTGTAAAACAGACATAGAAAATTAAAATTAAAATTAACAAAATATAGATAATAAAAAATAATAAAATAAGACAATAGAACATTTTTCATAAATTTCTTCATGAATTTTGTTTTTTGTAAAACATAATATTATATTACATATGTTGATTATATGTATTATGCGTGTAATTGGAGTTTTATTGTCATATATCAGGCGTGATACCAATCATGAAACTTTTTTCCTAGGATGAAAAGTGAAAAGTAAAAAATTTCTCCATTAATTTTAATGATACCCAGGCATATTCCGCGTATATTGAAACAAAATCCGCCAAAAAATGGCCAAGCTTTGGATTGGCTACAGCAATTAAATATGTGCAAGAATTGTGTAGGTACTTGCATGTTTCCCATGATTCCCCCCGAATAAAATAAAAAATCTCGTAGTATTGTATATACAATATATAATAAAGTGTAATTAGTTTAATGTAGTACAATGTAATAGTATTAAGTAGCATTTGATATACATTCTTGTGTGACACTCGACGGATTTTCAAAACGTAAGAGATTTCTAACTTTGCCATTTTCTGTGCTAAAATTTAAGGACTAATTTTGAATAAGACTAAATATATTTTACAGGGTAAACTATGGAGAAATCTGCACTCAAAATCATTTTTAAAGTATTAGCTATAATATTACATAAATAAAAAATACGCATTTAAGATTCACAACCCATGATAGCACAGATCTCCAAGGAATGTTCTGAAGGATGTCTTGAGAACATCTTAACGTCCTGAAAACGTACTTAGGAAGATCTTTGAGATAAAATGTGCTGTATGGGAACTGACATGTTTGACTACAAATATATGCAATCGACAATTAACATAATTGGCTGCGTTCCGTTTCATGCATAATGCGCATGACATCATTTATTCTTGTTATTCACCGAATGTTAAGGATGGTCTCCGAAAAAATTCCATTTTCTTTAGATTTTTCTGAAACTTACAGTAAAAGCTTGTTTTAGTGTCTTGAACATGTGCTTTCCCTAATAATACACTTTATTCAAGGGACGTTCTGGCAAACGTTCTTAGGACATAGGGATATCCTCTGAATGTTTTTTGGATCTGTGTTATTGGGGTTAAAACTCAATACCCAGAGCGGGATTAAAAATCGAAATATTCCACTTCAATTAAAGTTGAAGTGTTTAACATAGGATCTTCTTATTCTGTCTTACATTGTAATAAAGTTTTTCTTAACAATTTTTTGAAACAATGAGACATAAAACTTTAATATCACAAGGAATAACATGAAATTTGTCTGAATGTAGCTTCCGGTATTCATTTTTAAGAAATAATCTTTGAACAAAATAGTACAAAAAAAGTAGCTGCACTATTAATAATTTGAATAAAGAATTTTATTTCATATGATATTTGTATTTATTAGAACACTAACTATATTGTATAAAAAACTTGTATAAAAACATTAACACTTATTATGAAATATCTTATACTATATAAAAGTGAAATACATTATTTTCATAATGGTGAGCACTAATGTGCTCATTGGGTTGAGTACAACTGCAGTCGAAGAACGTCCTTAAACAAGGATGACGCATTAGTCACATCATGCGTGAAACGATAGTCACCCATTATATAATTTTTGCGCCGAGAAGCATCAAGAATACTTATAGAAAATCCATAACATTACTCATCTGGACCTAAGTTTTAGGTTCATATGTAACAGCTTTTATTTTACCAGGTATAAATAAAAGGCAACAGAACGTTAAGGTTAAGTGTGAATGTTAAAATTTTGAACGTAAATTTCTAACCATTTTCTATAAATAACAATTTTTGTATTTACTTAATACTGAGAATCGTGACCACAACAGAAACTTTTTATAAAAAATTTTATGATAAATCTTATCTTTCATATTAATTGTGATTGTATGATTTATAGGTTACATTTTGTGGAGATTCTGAAATTCTCAAGTTAAAAGTCAGAATCGCAAAGGATACACTTAAGGATTAGTTTTTATTTATAATTTATACACTTGTCCAATATATCCAGAATATAGTGGAAACATGATACGTGTACCATTGCATAAAGCACTAGAATCATTGGCTTGGCTAGAAGGAACGTGGCGAACCGAGAATCAAGGCAGCGGCAAATACCCAACAATTAAGGATTTTAGCTATTATGATGAGATAAGTTTCATGTCCTTAGGGCAACCTATGTTCAATTATACTGCGCAAAGCTTTTCCAATTCTGATTTAAAGAAGCCAATGCATCGGGAAACAGGTTTTCTGAAAGTAAATCCTGGAACTAATCAAGTAACTCTTATCTCAGCACATAATTTTGGTTTAACTACCATTGAATGTGGCGAAATAACTGACAAAACCATCAACTTAAATAGTACTGATATAACTAGGATAAAAGAGGCAAAGATACCCCATGTAACACAGGTATATTTAACAGTAAATTTGGTCATATTATACTAGATTAGTGCATGCTAATGTATATAAAATTAGCAAAGTTAAATGTAAAAGGATATAAATATTATTTGATTTAATATTTAAAATATCATCACGTTATTGAACAAATATATATTGTTGCCAAAATTATGTTATATCACTACTACATTTAGATACTTTGTATAAAGTAGCCTTTAATGTGCACTAATCCAGTGTAATATAAGTGATCAAATTTATCATAAATTTTAATAATTTAACATTTGCAACTGATATTTATGTAAGTAATAGCATAATTAAAATATATTTCTAATTTTATGGCAGGTACGCAGGGAATTTAAACTTCACGATAATTGTTTGGAATATATATTTTACATGGCAACATCGAATACTCCAGTGTTGACTGAACACTTACAAGCAAAGTATACGAAAGTGAGCGAAGAAAAATAAAAGGATGTAAGATAGGGTGACCAGACATTTGGTTCCAGATGACTTTTTTTTAAGACCTGCTGGATTTTCAGTATGTCCAGGGTGTACTCTTTTTAGCACTTATTTTATGAGAAAGAGCGAGAGGACCGGAAGCTATTGCACATGAAATACATAATAGTAAGCTAAATTATTATTATTAAGGATGCACCGGATCGTAAAATTACCGGATATCGGATATCCGGTGCATTTCTAATTATTATGTATATGTGATAAAATATTTAAAAATTGTTAAGTATTATTATGTAAAACATTTTTTGGCTAATACTAAATACGTGTTTTTATCGTTCTTAGGATTTTTAAATGTACACCCTTCTTCCATTTTTGAGTTTAAATATACTATTTACTTTATATTACCATGTAACTTTTTTTGTTTTACTTTTGATTCTTAATGTCCTAATTTTGTACTATTTTCTAATTTGGAATAGTCCTACTTTACTTAAGTTAGATCTGGTCACCCTACCAGAAGAGCCAATAAAGTTTTAATTTTATTATATATTTTTAATTACTGTACTTTTTTTAAGCGTAAATAAAATTTTAGAGCGATAAAAATGCGCATAAATCTATTGTTCATTATTTAATCATCTACTACGATTTAAGAATCTGTGTACACGTGCATGACAGATTTACTGTTAGTAATTACAGATTTCACGAACTTACCATAATAAAGTATTCACTTTTTTGTTATGTAACAGCAAGATCTGTTTTTCATGAAATTATGTTTTCTGCACTTCGGATATATATATCTAATTAAAGAGAGAGAAAGAGCAAAGATAAAACTATATAGATGCTGAAAAGAATAGATCTGTAATAATACATGGAGCGTATATTTTTCCGATTGACAATCGCGATTTCCATTTATGAGATAAGTATCAAGTAAATGTTCGTGATGTTACAGAACGTTACGTGCTTGCGTATAGTTTCATGTAATAAATGAGATTACGGGATGATGCGAAGGTATAAGCGGGGAGCAGACTCTTGCATTACGCATAACATAGAAGACTTAAGAAATTCAACCAATCAGAGTTCTTTATTTCATAAAAAGGAAACTAAGGATTTTGATTGGTACATTTTCGTATACATTATGTTGCGCGTTATGCAAGAGTCTGTGCTCCCCGCTATAAAATATTGGAAATCTCACGTTGTTATCTCAGTATGAAGTATACATTTTACTGTTGAAGACGCGTAGATATGAAAAGTCAATCAGAAGCCTTATTAGACTAGATTGCTAACTATAACTGCCACAAAGATGGAGATGAAGATCTTGCAACTGCATGAGCTAATGCACGTACTGGCCTGGTTGGAGGGCACGTGGATAACGGATGAGCCCGCAGTGGGCACGTATCCGACCATCAAGCCCTTCAATTACTACGATGAGATAAACATTACGTCCACAGGTCAGCCGATGTTCAATTATATCGCACAGAGCTGGCATCCGGATTCAGGGACACCGATGCATCGAGAGACCGGCTTTCTGCAGATCTTACCAGGAATTAACAAGATCGTACTTAGTCTAATTGGTAACATAGGAGTGTTTACAGTCGAAGAGGGTGATCTGATGAGCAAAGATAACAATACCATCGACTTAAACAGCAACAATATACTGGCGACAGATGCATCGATACCATCTTTCTCGCCTTTAACAAAGGTACAATTAAGTTTTCGGATATATATTGGATGTCTTGTAACTGTAGATATGATCGTGAATGGGTAAAGATTCTGTATAAATAAGTAAAAATTTAACAAAGAGAAAAAAGAAAATTGTCTAATCTTTAAAGTTAATTTTTCTAAACACAAAAAGCGTTATGAAGACTTGTCTTCAACTTTCCATTGAAATTGTCCACATCGCAATTGGTATGGTTTCTTCTGTTTTTTTTTTTAATCAAAGATGAAGAAATCATTATGTTGATTATAGCACGATCGGCTTCAGTGGGGACAAGTCTTCAGAAGATCTCTTGTTCGATCATGATTTAAGAATATGATGTCATCTGATGTATCATAATGTCTTATATGATTATGATAACTTTTTTATTTTTATTCTATATTTTTTACTTATTTTTAAATATGGATTTATTAATTGAATATTCTTCAATTACAAGACATTTTTCTTTTGTATGTTACACTTGAGCACTTTTGCGTAATATATTTTTTAAATATTTGTTCTCGCAAATATCGAATATTAATTATGTAATTAAAAAATGTTGATTTTAATTAACATTCTTTTGTTTCCACGATAGACACGTCGAGTGTACAAACGCAACGGCGACAACTTAGAGCTTATTTTCTACATGGCGACATCGAAAACACCTGAGTTGACGGAACATTTGAATGCAAAATATAGAAAGGTGGCATAAAGATAAAGAGGTGGTGAAAGATATGTGTGTGTTAGAAGACACAAAAGTGAAAAAAATCTTTCAGTTTCTATGAATTATCATTCTTTATTCGTTTTATATTTATATAAAAACAATATATATATTCTTGAAAACATAAATGTATTCTTTGATACAGTTAATAAACAGCATGTATTCATAATTTATTAATGCAGCATAGTGTTGGTTTGTACACAATTATACACCCTCTCTTATTTCGCTTTTATCAAGGTGAATCAACTAACTGGAAGTCGGGGCACACGATATCTAGGAGAAAATTTGCAACTGGCACGCGACGTGACCGCATAGAGTACTGCGCCACAGATTGCATCCTTAAGCGTATCCTTTCACGCCCGATCGATGGAATTTAGTTATATTTCGTCGCTAACTACTGCAATGTGACTTTTATCGATTGTAACTTGCGATTGACGTTGGAGTTACGTCGAAGTACCACAAATTTTAACTTAATCCTTACTGTTTTAATTGCGTCATTATTTTTCGTAAAATAGAATTTGAGATAAGGAATCGAAAAATGAAAATTTTAGTGTCTAATGTTCTAGTATTCTTTTTATAATATTTAGAAAGTTTTTATATTATTTAGTATACGTGATAATGTTGCGATAATAATCATCGATAAATTTCTAACTTTAGGATCGTGTTGGAGAACAGCGTTAAGAACAGCGGATACGAAAAAGATATATTAATGATTAAACTTCTTATTTCTTTTCTCATAATTATCAAATTTATAATCATTTTATTTTTTGAATTATATATATGAAAATTCGAATTTGATTTTAACAATAATGTTAACAACAAAAAATCGCGACTGATACAGTTCTGAAATGATAAATGCGGGTACCAGTTACACACGTGGCGAGAACGTGGACCCACGCGTTTCGTAACATTGTGAAATTCAAGTTAAAGCTGCTGCTTAGTCGAATTCGCTCGGCATAAAGGGAGTAGGGAACGTAACACCTGCGTGTTTACCCGCTGAAACAGCCCCGACCTGCCACGGTAGACTCGACGATTCGACCGCGACAGTTGCTCGCCGCGTCGGCATGACGAAGGATCGTTTCTTCGTCCTGAAAGCCTTGAGGATATCGGACTCAAATACCGAATACCTCGCGCACACCAAGTATTCATTCCATTGTTGTTGCATCTGTACCGCCGTTGTGAACAATTCTGGGCGATTCGAGTGTCGTTTCGACACTCGAATTCTCACCCTAATAACTTAATCTTCGTTTGATCATTTTTGAATTTAAAAGTATGTCTCACATTTAATCATCATGTTGAATTTTTAATTCTATTCCTTTTTAACTGATTCCTATCTTATACTTTTCCTTTAAAAATATTTAATTCTTTTTAAATAACGTTCGCTTTTATGATTTAAATATTCTATGTTCTCCAATTATTTCCCGCTAAACACGAAGTAGTAGTAATATTACATCAATATTATTGTATAATTTCTCATTTAACAATAGAAATGTAATGCAATACATGCTATACGAAATAAATTACATTGTTAAATAAGAAAAATTATCAGTATAATTATATATTGAAATAATATTACTGTCACTTTATATTTAATGAGTTTTACTCATTTTTAATATTTGTTTATGAAATCTCTCTTTTTAAAAACTTCTATTTCTTAATTCATTCTTTCATATTTCTTCATTTGCATCAAAACTTTAGTCTGGTATTCCTTCTACTCTTTTTTTATTTTAACAAAGTTCGTATTTCTTCTGGAGAAATTAACATAATTTTAAATTCAGAAAGAAACTAGAAAACTGTGGAAAGTCGATGAGTAAAAATGCGTTCGTTTCGAGCATTTGCATTATTGTCTTCACATCTGTTTCAGAGATGCTAAAAAATTCCTCGAATCACGATTATCGACGCCGCAAGATACTCTCGTCTTTCGAATCGCACAGTACATAAACTTGAACTTCCGTCGCGTGGAACGACGATTATTTGAATCGATTGTATGTCGATCGCCTCGATGTGCGACGATCGTCCTTCAACTTTTTGGTCTCTGAATGGCGCGCAGCATGGCACCGCTTTACGATGGTCACGATTATTACAAGAGAATGTTTGAGCTTCAGGAGAAGCTGCGGAAGAGGCAAGTATACCACATCTTCCAGGATAAATCTTGTGAATGTGGGAATACAATTGTTGATAATATTGCAAAATTTCCAGTGAGGAGGAGAGAATACGACTGGAAGAGCGATTCACCATGCTCATGCGAGAGTCCCGTAACAGGTGAGTGAGTTTCGAATCCGTTTAGAGAATTCCTGCAATGTCGCTTGATTGACTTGAATTTGCCAATTGATTGACTTGAATTTGAAATAGAGAGTGCAGATCAATGTGTCACTATCCTCATAAAAGAGTCTCAATAATATTATAATAAAGTCATGGTGAATGTCCGCTTTGTCACAGATGTGATATCACTATGATATTATGAAATTGATAAAAATTGCACTTCATTGCTATGACACACATAGATTAAGATAATAAAATGTTATATCATTGCGACTTTTTGATAATCTTACAATGACATTATTATCTATTTATGACTATTGTGAATCTATTGTGATGTAAATATTGATATTTTTTGTATATATTATGATTATAGTAGATATCTAATTACACCATGATTATAATGAAGTTATTGTAGTGAATTATAGTAAAGTTTGCTATATATCTAGAAAATTAATAATAAGTAATTGCAAATCTTGTGGTCTATTTATTAGGTATTATTTATATGTATATACAATATATACTATTCTATAATTTAATGCAATATATTATCATTAATGTATTATCAGCGAGTAGGGAAAGATGATAAGAATTATTAAAAGATAATTAAAAAGTTTTTAATTCAATTTTTATTTTTAAAAGATATAATAACATATTGCAGAGTTATTTTTAAATATTTTGGCAGTACAAAAATTTACAATCAATAAATGTATTTCATCTGGAAGCTACACAGCTAGAAATGGTGGGTCAAATCAACAAGATCATCGATCAATGTTGATTCGAATAATTATTTCTGGCAGGATATTTTTTGAACAAATTTCTCAATTTGAAAATATGAAATTTTGAATGAATTGTTCTAGCACGTCGCTTAGCACATTAATGTAGAGAAATTACCTGAAATACTCGATATCGATTCAGTGGCAGTCCGGTTCTACGGAATGTCACGATCAATAACAGCCGCGAGCTCAATCCCATTCCCGTCGATATATCTTCACGCTCGGGACGACGTGAATTCTGCTCTCTCGTTGTTTACGCGTCCTGATTCGTGTCTGGCCGAGACATCCGAGCGTTTCATCGATCGTGAACGTAGGATAAAAATGTTCACGATATCATGCCTCACGATAATGCGCGCCTCCATTTTCAAAGGAGTTGCGTTAGCTGTATATTGTCGTGGAGACTTCAGCGACTTTGTGCCACCGAAGTGACCTGCTCGTGAGGGAGTCTAACTTCTTAATCGATCGCTTAACCATTTGAGTGAACTATTTCTATGTCATTAAAAAAAAAAGAGATGAATATGTGCGAGATATTTAACGTAATAGGCCTTCCATAATAAATCATTATCTAAGCTTTAAGTCTTAAGTCGTAAGAAATTAATCAATTACAGTCAAATGTGAAAAGTCGAATCGATTATAATTAATCAATTTCTTACGACTTAAGACTTAAAGCTTAGATAATGGCTTATTGTAAAAAAAAAGCTATAAAACATGATGCTAATTTGCTAATTTTTTTTATTGCAATTTACGTAATTCCGTATCTGTAGAATTAATAATGTTATGAATCTATATAATAGATGAAAAAAAATGCTAGAAAATGACAGGGTATTGTTGAAATTTAAATTTGCCATTCGATGAATGATTTTTTAATTACAGACATGATGTCTGTATAAATCGATTACGCATGAGATATATACAGTATCTGGAGGAACAACGCACGAGGGATGAAAGAAATCACAAGCTTCTAGCCGCATTAGACAGAGTTATGAACAAGCTTGCGCTGATAAGCGCGAAAAAAGACAGACTCAATATTCTCAGAGTGAGTTATCATTTTAATCATTGTTATATCGTTTGTTATATTTTTATAGAAAAATTACTTCACGTTACTTATTTTTTTTGTTATAACAGTATTATTATTCATTATATTAAAATAAAACAATGAACTGTTGGAGGATAAGAATTATAGCCGATAAAATTCCAGTTATGTTTTTAAATTCTTTTTTAAGATTAATTTATTATTGATATAAGATTCAATCAACTTTTATTCTAAAGATTTAAGTTTTTTTATTTATTAATTTATATTCGTATTATCAAGTTCCTTTTTTTTATAGATGCAAAGATAAATTGAAAATATAAATGAAAACTGATTTTCTCGATTGTCAAACTTGATGCGTTTCATTAAAACAATTTTATAAAAAAATTTAAATTCTATATAAATAGAGGAAAGTCCCCTATTATGAGATAGGCGCCTAATATGAGATAGCGGCGTTTCTGCTAAACTATAGACGCTACCTATTGATTCCATCATGAATTGTCCTTGGAAAACTGTTTAGTAGAAAATTCATTATTAGATGATGCCTGTAGTCATCGTAAAAAAAGATTTTAGAATTTCGATATCTTCAAATTTCATTGAGATGAGCCTTTAAATATTGTTTATTATTTAATAAAATAAATATTTGGCAATAAATTCTTCATGTGGTGATAGAGTAAGGTCGTACTAATAGAAAAATATGGGATACGTTGAATTGCTTAATTACAGAAGTTAGATTTGATAATTGCAAAATCATAAGGCGTGGAAATCGTAATGAGATATCCAGGTTATTTCTAATATGAAATAACCCATGCTCCCATGTCATAGTGAAAATCGTTGCTAAAGTATAAATGTTATTGTACAATAATAAAAAACAACCGGAATGAATGTCTATTTCTGCGATGCTTGATTTCAACTACCTGAAGACGAGTCCTGGGTATAATGTATCGCATATTCATTTTTCGCACCCTGGCTGTGTTTATTTGTATTTAAGAAACATTAAATAAAATTTTTTAGCTACAATACTGATATACTTTGCGTTTTACTATCGATTTCTCAAGGCATTTCATATTAGGAGCACAATTTTTTGACTTTGCGATTTGCTCATTTTTTTCTTTAAAAAAAAAATGAAATTTGAATTAAATTTTATATAACATTTTCTTAAAGCTTATTAAATTCTCCTCAAAATGATCTATTATTTTTTTTAATTCTGCCCATAGACTTCTAGCATTTACTCAAAATGAACTCGGTATCTCATAATAGGAGTCTTTTCTCTATATATATTCTCATATATCGCACTATTCCTTGTAGCCACATAATGAAATATGAATATGTAAACGCAAATAAACGAATTAACTCCAACAAAATAACGTACTTCTTAATTATAATTTCCTACTCAAACAATATAACTATAATATAACATTTGTACTATATTTACAGTTATATTAATTATTGAAAGAGAAATTACAAAATGACAGGACGTTATATATAATATAATTTTGTGTTTCTTAGGATTGTTCTATGTAATTATGTTCTACCTAAGCGAGAATGTTGGTTTCTTTCCAGAAACAGTACGAGGCTCATTTACTTCACGCTTATGTGAATTACCGGCCACCCGGTAGTGTCACCGAGGATAGTGGCATCGCCAGTCAGAATGAGGATAGATACACGAAGAAAACTGTCGCGTTGGCACATCCCGATTTAGCATCTGCGGAAACAAGAAGCATTTCATCACCGCGATTGCATCCGGGGGCGCCTGGTCCACAGTCGAGTCAGCCAAGGTCTACCTCCACTTCCAAGTTGCACGATCAGACTGTCGTAGATGCCTCGTTAAATAATCCTCCACCAATTTTGATAACTACGCCATTAGGTGCAACCCGCGATGTCGACCATCGTCAGACGAATGTTCTACATGGACCACACATTTATGCCTCCGTGCCGAACGCTCATCAATATCCACGAATGATACCTTCCAATTATGACGGAAGTGCGCCTAATCTTCAGCATGTTTCGGACATTCGCGTTTCGTATGCGGAAGCGCCGATATTGCCAATTGCGCCTTCGGATAATCCCACTAATCGATTCTTCATGGAATCGACGCAAGTCTCACCCGGTCTTTCGGCGACCGCGCGGTTTCCCGCTGGAGATATCTCACAATATGAAAAGAACGTGCCTGTTCAACACCAATTTGACCCTTTGACCTCACGTCATTATCACGACACCAACATGTTGACGTCTGATCCACGATCGCAGATAAGAGAATACAATCCATCCGATACCGCAACCATGGAACCGACTTTAATGACCGGGAAATCGAGTACATACCGAACAGGATCTGACATGAACATTGCTAATCAGGTCAGTCCTTTACCGGGATACATGGACTACATCCTGGCGAATTCGCAGAAATCCGATGATGAAGGATCCACTCGTTCCATCACCAGCGACGACCTGGACAATTTGATGAGGCGCAACGAACATTTGCTGTGGGGCAACGCGGATATTGCCAAGACTCTGTCGCCGACCGCTTTGGGAACAGATAACTTTAATCTGGATGATAATGGCAGGACGGCGATTCTAGAGAAAGAACTGGATCGATATATCAGTAACATCCGGAGGATCCATCGGGAACACGGCGTGCAGAGCGTGGACGAACTGGACCATGAGCAGAACACTAGCGGCGATTTGTTAAATGTCTCCCTGACCGAAGATGGTCTGGAACTTCCAGCCGAGGATCGGGTGAAGAAGGAGAGGGTACCCGAGGAAATGGGCAAGATTCTAGCATTAGCTAGCGATCTTGCGTCCAGGACGGCGACTCTGAAGGATATTGCACGAAATTCAGTCGGGCAAAACGGTAGTGGAAGACTCATGGAAGTCGAGGGTGGAATTAGTCATCGCGAGAATGCAAAAAGCGATGCGACGGAATGTAAAGAGGAATGCGAGGCTGAAGGACGTACAAGAAATGAAATTCAAGAAGACGTTGCGACACACTCGGCGAAATTAGATCGACCGCGCGAAGACGCGCAGATTACGAAAGAAGATTGGAATAACGCGGCCAATTCAGCCGAGTCACGGGAATGCGATCGGGAAATATCTACTGCGAAAAAAGACAGCGTGAATGAGGAAATAGTCGCGAGTGACGGATCACAGATCGATTCGAAAAGTGCGCCGGATGAGAAACAACTTGATCTTGTAACCGGTAAAGAATCGGATATCGATGGTGTGTTTGATACTGCCGAGGAATTGGCGCCATGGGATCTTGCAAGTGTGCAGAAAAAAGTTCGCGAGTTACATTTGGACGATGCTGATGGAGACCGAGTGGCGGGAAAAAATGCCGAAGCTACGATGGACGTCAAAGAAGAAGTCATTAACGAATCGTCACGATTCATCGATCAAAACGTGAATGACAAAATGGACGCGCGTCCTCCGCAGGATACACTTCCTTGCTCGGAAATAGAAATGAAAACATTGGACACAAGCGAGGTAAATGAGACCGAGGAACAAACTGAAACACGTGGACCTATCGAGGACGTTCAAGACGTACCTTCTAAAAATTTGGGTCAACATTCAGTTGATGAATCTAAGACCGCGTCGCAGCCAGGTGAGGAACTTGGTGAACAAGACGAAAGTGACAGAAGAAAGCTGGACAACGACGAGACGACGGAACTTCGAGTTGATGATCAAATCGAAAATATTGTGAAAGATGGTGAGTACACTGCCGAGCAAGGATACGCTGAAGATCCGAACCAAACGCAGCAGTACGAGCAACAAGATCCAAATCAGCAATATTACGACCCAAACATGCCATACGACGCTGGTAACGAGGAGTATTCAAGATACGCTGATCAAGGATACGCTCAAGATGGTCAAGAGTACGTCGAGTATGTGGCTGACCAGTATGAGCAGTACCCTGAAGATCTTAATAATCAACAGTACCAGCACTATCCTGACGCACAGTACGAGCAGGATCCGAATCAAGCGTACGATTACGGCTATGACCCCAATCAAGGATATGGTGATCCTGCTCAGCAATACAATCCTAATCAAGAATATGAGAATAATCCTGACACTCAGGCGTACGATTATACTGAGCAAGTCCCCTATGATCCTAATCAGACATATGATAACGCGTACGAACAGGAGTATAAGGAGGACCAGCGGAATCCTGGTGACGACGCCGAGGGTCATGTAGAGAAATCAGCAGAAGAGACCTCACAAATACAAGTGGATCCAGAATTGGAACATAAATCGGACAAAGATGGGGATAAATTGCAACAGGCGGATGTTAACGTAGCGAGTCAATCGAAGAAGAAGAAAGATGTGATCAAGTCCCTTCTGGATTCCGATACAGATACGACGATCGAAAAAAATGTTTCGAACACAGAAAGTGATTTCGATTTCAATTAAGATATGCGACTATCGAAAGGATGTTGAACTTGTTACGGATGAAGAAAAATAGTGACGATGAGATCTCGTTAATAAAATAAATGAGATCTTGCATCTTTAAATGCCGACGTGAATATCTGCGATTAAAAGAGATGGCTATGAATAATTGTAATTTTTATTGAAACGTACAATGAGAGATGAAGACATAGATTTAGGTAGGTGAAGATAAACTAACGAATGTCAGTAAGACAAATGTGATCCAAGGAGGAAACGCGACTGAATCTTGAAATGAATTACGAAAACGGACTTCTATTTGTCCAGTTTATTCGTGAGAAGTGCCTAGAATATGGGATAATGAATTTAATTTTAATTATAGTTTCAATTAGAGCCCACGAGTTGTAGGCGAGAATAATTAATTGCGAATTTCGCTTGCTAAATATCATATTTACATAATGTAGATGTAGAATAAAATGAAGCAAAATGCGAATGAAAATGTACATTATTTCGTGGACGTTTACCTACTCTCGGAAAGGAAAAAATCTCGTTTGAGATTTAAATTAATTAATGTCTATAAATGCGCATTTATGCAGTTGCGAAAAAATTCATTGTTATAAAAACACGCTTGACATATCATTTTTTCACTTTAAAAGTGACGCGACTAAAAAAATGTAATTTCGGAGTTTATTATGAATGAGTTCAGTAAACATTATTTTAAAAGTGAACAATCTTCTCATAAAAAATTTTCAAAATTGTCACAACTAAAAAAAATGGTTTTTTAAGAAAACGAAAACGAAAAAAGTGGTACTTGATTATGAATATTCTTTTTGCCAATATTTATTTGATTAGTCAATAATTTTTTCTAGTTAAAAAAGTTTTCCCTTTTTTTGAGAAATTTAATTTTTTAAGTTGTTACTTTTAAATAAGAAAGCGACATTATAAAAATTGTTTTTTTTTTTTTTGAAGAATTGTTTGTTTGTGGAATTTTTCTATTCCATTTCTCATTCAAAGTATATATTGCGCAATATGTGCAATGAATTAATAAATAATTATATATTCAATAAATATACAATTATATTTAATTATAATTAATCCACGTATTGTGACATTACGAGACATGCGTAAGTGCATCGACAAATTCATTTTTTCATCTAATAATCTTGTCTTTTTTCATGCAAAATTTCAAGACTGAGTTTACAAGTTTGAAAAATTGATCGGAGTGTAGCTAACGCAGTCCCTCCAAGCTTTTTTATAATCTACGCGCGCATGCAAATAATTTATGCGTACACTACGCAACGCGAGACCCTCGTTCCCTCGCGTCCTGTATAATTAGTGCAACGCGGTGGCGGTGTGGTGGTCAGTCGCGCGGTATGGATTTTCACGGGATCGTATCGACGAGGAAGGGAATGAGTCTGCGCCAGTCGAAACGTCGCGGTTCGCAGCTGTGTCGAGCCTTCTCGACCAATCACGCTCAGTGCCACGCGCGTCACACCACGGGCGCAGTGCCGCAGGAGTCACCGGTGAAGAGATCGTTCGTTCATTTCGTCGCGAGTGTTCTGAGAAAGGTAGGTACCTTGTCCTTTTGTCACACACTTATTCCTCTTTATCTCTATTATTTTTTCTTCCCTCGGAATTATCGTCACGCAGAATCGCATTGTCTTGTGGAACGCGATGCGCTCTATCTGGCGAATTGAGTGAAAGGAATTGAAAGAAACAGAGAAAGAAAGAGAGAGAGAGAGAGAGAGAGAGAGAAAGGGAAAGAGAATAAGATTTACGGGCACATAACAAAAGAAATTTTCATAATGTCCTATAATGAAACAAAGGTGAGGAATTTCATCGCAAAGCGGAATTATTTTTATTCAAGTTGTGGTACATATTCAATTCTGCATAGCAGAAACAGTTACTATTCCTACAATGAGGGTATAAATATATAAAAAAAGATTCGATTAAATTTAATACAATTCGCTAGAATTAATGAACTAATTATAAAAGAGAGTTGCAATTTGTATACGCCGGGTCATTCATGTCTGATACGTATATCATAGTATATATTTTCTATACGTGCTCCGATAAGCATATTATCTAATTACGTGTTGAGGCATTAGTGACCCCATCCTATGCACGTACGTCACTTCGATATATCGTAAGATCGTAGCCAGTGACTCGCACGCTGCGAGTCGCAGCGTGCGTCAGACTTCACTGTCACGACGACGCACACGGCACAAAGCGTGTTTATGTGGCGCAGCTAGAGGCTGGAGCGTGCACCGGCTCCGTTCGAGACGATCGGAGTATTCGCGTGAGTGCGTATTCGAGAGGAGAACCTCACGCGTGGCGTCGACCATAGTCGAACCGCTTTCACTTGAATATTGTCTCGCGTCGTGCCGGTCGCGCGTAATCGAACGTCGCTGAACGTCGCCGCATTCGTGTCGCTATCGCACCGCTCTCGAGCAACTTCACTCTGTCGATTGTGCGGATCGAACTGGTCTGTGGACAGCGCGTACGGCTGCGCTGTGATTGGCCGAACGCGTGTGCCACGCTGCCTCGTGATTGGCTCGCTTCTTTCGTCGCATAGCTGTGTGCCGTTGTGATCGTCCGACAGTGGCGATCTCCATCGCGTACAAGACATTCCTCGTCATCCACAGAATCAGGCCAAACGAACGTGAGAGATCTTGTTTCTTTTTTAAGAGAAATATTTTTCCTAAAAAAATCTAATTTCTTAACACTGCAGCTAATATGGCTATATAGAGGGAATCCGGGTGCGATAAATTGCACCGTGGCACGACATAGATGTCGAGCGATAATAATTTCGCGTTTGCTGCATGAAACGCATAAAAATTCTTACGATGAATCATTAGCATATCAATTGATCTGACACGAGCTGCACGTGTGCTCTTTCCCCGTAAAAGTCTCTAATGACCGAATGTGCAATGTGAGCGAAGGAAGAATGACGTGTACATGTTTATCATCGCTGTACTGGCCTATTTAAAACTATATATTTCTTGCATACTTCATACATTTTACGCTGGTATATAATATATCTTATTGCATGTATATGGAGAGAGATGTAATATGTAAATATTTTCTCGCGTAATTTTTTGACATTTTAAAAAACCTGTCACGTAAAACAACATTATAAAATTAATAACTATATATTTTAACTCTTCATTTGGAATCTGAGTCTTTCAGCGAAATTTTAAATTCGTGAGCTCCAAAATAAAACAAAACAAAGTTCGATTCCCCTCCTAAAGTTTCTTGTTAAAAAACTGTTTGGTAATGTAATAAGAAAGATGTTGAAAAATAATTTTTTTTCCTGAATTTTTTTACATTTTTTGAAAGCCTAGAACAGTAAAAAAAATTTGAGCTAAACGGAGGGAATATAAGTGTGATTGCAGACGGAGGTTAACGAAATAAAATAATTATGTTACTAATTATTTTATTATATTAACTATTAACTGTTTCGAATTATTAATTTTTATTATTTATTTTTGCATATAATAAACAAATTAAGTAAATTAGAATATTACAAATTAGAATGTTTAATAATAAAAAAAGATGAATAAATAATTATTCATATATTAAAAAATGAAGAGCAACATTTAAACAGAAAGAATAATTTAACTAATTAAGCAAGGTTAAATCAATTATTTTACTATTTAATGAAAATTGTTGACGATTTCAGTATTTTAACATAGAAACTGTATAATCAAAGAAAAAATTATCTTTAGATATAAACTTTTTCGATTATGATGTAATAGAATATTTAACTGTCACGCATATCATAAATTAATCGAAAGATCGATTGTGCATATGTGCGCAGAAAAAAAACTTAATCGCATCGTTGTATATTAATAAATAAACTGCAACACGCTCCAACTTACGTAGGCATTAATAATTAAATCGCTAAATTTAACGGAAAGATATTGCACACCGTTGTTTCTCAAATGATTTGAAATTCCACAGTAATTATAATGATGCGATTAATCCCTATTTAAACGAGCGCAGCTCTTAATTGTCAGTTAAAACGAGCTGAACGTTTAAATTTGATAGAATAACAAATTTGTTGTGTCAGAGATGTGCGATAAAACTAATCGAAGTACAGCATCAATATTATGCGAATCAGATTGTAATATATATCATGTTAATTCGTTTGCACATCTATTTGCATTAAATCAGTCGATGATTTGTTTTTCAGTCCTTTCTTCATAATTTTCTTTTATTAATCATACATTATGATCTTTCATATATTCATATTGTTAATCAGATAGTTAAACAATAATAATTAAATTTTTTCTTATTCAGAATTGTTACAAAGATTTATATTGCAGTGTACTTTTATTTTCTCACAATTAGGTTTTCTTATCGCAAAGATAAGAATGCTTATGTGATTTCTTCGATAAGAAGAGATCTTTTGATACTTCAGAAAGTTTTGATAATATAAAAAAGAAGAGACAGATTATAGTTCAATATTCCAACTTTAAAGTAGTATTCTTAACATTTTATCATTATAATTGGTGATTTATATATTATTTATTTAATTATAAATACAATAAAATTAGTAACAATCATGAATATTAAAGAGAAAAATATTACAGAAAAAAAACATATTTTTAGCAAATTGTGTCAGTGTTAATTTGTCGTGTTAATTTCTTTTACATAACATTTGTAACTAAATTTCCTAATATATTCATCTTGTGTTAAATAAACACAAAAATTTGAATGAGCCGTTTGGGATACATCAAATGTATTTTTTATATAAATTTTTTAATTATATTCTTGGAAATATTGTATTTAAACATCTTCTTACACAAAGCCTTGCAATTTGCGCGCATCGAAAGCTTATCGTAAAATCAATGGCTGATAATGCAGCCACGTCAACACCGCGGATAATTAAATAAAGCGAGCACTCAAGATGACGAACGCATTTGCAGAATTATGGAGGATGTGATGGCCATGAACGGCGTGAAGGAGGTGAACGGTGACACAGACAGGCTCTATTACGAATTGGATGGCGAGGGCGACGCCGACAGCTCGACAACTCCGAGCCATAATGTGGATCACCATCGCGATCGTGAGTACCATCGATTATTATTTTATGATGTAACTAGTTCTAATCTATTAGTCGTGCGAAAAGCGACCCGTTACAATATGCAATCATAACTACGAGACAAGATAATGAGAATAACGATTTTAAAGTCAAAGTTGTCAAGGTGTTATATCCTTTGACAGACGTTTATTGAGTCAAAGTTATTCTTCAGCTTTTTGAAGTGTAACTTAATTTAGAAAATATAGTATTAGTCTTTGACGAGTATTCGTTCGTTGCACTTCAAGGCACTCTTTAATCTCTTACTCATATTATAAAGAACGAAATTACTTTTTGAAAGTATTCATCCGTTGAAAATATAAGCTATATTTCTTAATTTTTTGAATAGTGATGAGCCTAAAGTCACAAGGACAAAATCATTATCAAATTTTTTGCAATCTTTTTCTCGGCGAAGGTAAAATTAGAAGCTGTATTTTCCGTGACTTTGCGCTTCATGGCCGATCACCTTCTGCAATTATACTACGAAACGAGCGCGAAATGTATATCGTGGAATTAGATGATGCATTATAGTAGTCAGAAGTCGCTCATAGCTACAACGTTTTATTTGGCCTCACGAAAGGCGAAGTTAATTAAAGTTCGCGAGAGGGATGGAGATCGATATGAATTATATTTCGCTGCAGTCGCGAAAGGAAGACAAATGTCTCGGAGATTTTTATATAATCATCAGAACTGGCTGATTCTCGTGATGCTAGGTACGGAAATGTTAGTTTTAAAAATAATAAATAAATAATCGAGATAGCCAAGAAAAAATTTGTAACTAAGATATGAACAAATATCTAAAAATTTTTCATTGGTCAATACAAGATGAATTAAAATAATTTTCCGATGTTTCAATGTTGTATTCATCTCGTCATATCGCAATATCATTCGTATCAATTTTTCAAACATGCGAATTATTAAATTTACCCGGTTTATCAAATTGAGATTTTAATTCCAATTATTGCTTTAACTTTTGTCAACTATTTGAGTGAATTAATTATTCGCGTAATGAGGATCGCATTTAATTTGTTTTTTCGAATTGTCTGTATCGTGGAGTTTTAAATGCATTTTCATTGACACAAAATCCTGCGTTCCGATGAACGCGAGTGAAAATTTCAGAAATTGGCAGGCAGCCTAAGACCTTGCCTCTACAGACGGCCGATAGTATTTTGGCCATCGTCACAATGGTGCCGACGGTTCTCGTCAGTGCGAGGCGAGACTTTCGGAACGTGAATAGAGAGCAAGAGTTAGCTTCTTAGAAGTAAACTACAATTCGGTCACGGTAGTTTCGCGACGTCCCTTGTTGAGTCGCGTTATGCACAATCGTAAGTCCCGAGATAAAGTGGTGATTACGTGGAAATTTTGCAAGTTTCTGAAAAAACAGCTCCTTGCAGTAATCACACGGCAAATTCAAAGGTCGACGTTAATGGTGAATTCTGAAAGTGACGTACGTGAAATTTGAAAAATTCCGCGAAAACAGCTTATTGCACAACCGAGTCGAATTTCGTCGATAATTGGCTGACGAAGATACGCTCCGTGAAATCTTGTACATTTTCCAATTCCGATCTAATTCGATTCATTAGGTTGGGTGAATCATAATTAACTTTTTACTCAAGTTCTTATTTTTTTCTAATGTATCTCAATTCAAGATAGATGACTTTAATAACTTTAAAAGATTAAAAAAATCAATTATTACATTGGAAAAAAAGTTTTGTTTCATTAATTGAAATTTTGATATAGATTTATCCAAAAAGATACAAATTAGACACTTATAATTGAATCTTATTAAGTATTCAAATTGAAACAACCAGAAATCTAATTGTGTAAATCAAAATTTTGATTTATATGATCAGAATTTGTTTTATTTGTACTTCTTGTTGGTACAATCAGAACATTTTTCTCAGTGTCGCTAAAATAATATACGAAAAAGAAGGAAAAAAGATTAATTATATTTAGAGAAATAAATTACGATTTAATTTAATAATTTTTTAACGAATTATCTTAATCATATAGCATTATATAGCATTAAGATAATATTAACATTTAATTGCTAAATTTTTTATTAAATTAAATTTTTATTATTATAATATATTTTAAAATCGAACTTTCAGTTCAACTATTTTCCAAACAAATATTTATACTTACCGTTTGTTCGACGATGCCATCAGGTAAACTAACACTCTTATCGCTTTCGCATTCGTAATCCAGTCGGGAAATATGATCAGAGTTCGCGATCATGTTTGTCGCGTCTGAATTTATATTACACGTTTAAAATTGTTTCGGCATTCTTCATTATTTTTCGTTCGCTTTTGTGACCTCGTACGTGGTGCTGGCACGGTTGATAAGCACATTATTTAGTGCGATGTCTTCGAGCTAAAAGCGCGACGACGACACGCTATTAAAAGTCATTTTGCTAGTATCGAGCTCGATATATCTATCGTCGTATCTCTTGCGAACGATTACAGTATTTCTTGAGAGTTTCTGCGATATCGCAAAAAATTCATTCGCCGCATCCTCTAGTATCTCTCAAGAATCTTTTATTATCAGGAGAAACGAGTTAATAAATTTTCTGTCGAAGTAAGGGATCTTCGGTAGTGCGATTTACGCTGCAACGAGGATCGCGTGACTTGGGGTGACCTGAGAAAAATGTCAATCAGGGGTGTGACCACTTCGGAGAGTGAAACGTTCCTTGGTTCCTTGCGGCTGTCGAATTTTCTGATCGATCTGGATGAATTTTATGAAGGTAAAAGCGAGCGCGAACGACTCGTGTATCTATCGGATTGTGCTGTAGCGATTCTTATAACCGCTTGATATCGGGAACGATTTAATTGGCAAAACGCATTTATGTCGACGTCACTTTATTGTGAAATTGTTTTAGATAACGGTATTCTTGCATCGTGGGAGCATTATTCCACGTGAATAACATATGTAAATAACAATGATGACGAATCTTTGTGTTTGTAGTGTCATCAGTGTCTCTTGTTAATAACACAACTAACTGAGCCACTTTGTCCATATACTCTTAATTGCGAAATGTGTTTATTGTCAGATTATTGTGACTATAAGTTGCAGAAAATCGCAATTTTTTGCGTCTTTTTTAAGTCTTTCCGGAATTTTCTTAACTATGAGTCATTACTATTATCTTTCTGAAGCGTAGATGTCTAAAGCTCTTCATTAAAACAGAAAATTATACACGTTATCATCAGTACAAGTCGGAGATGTTATTTTAATAATTAAAGGAAATGTTGCTTCATTATTGTTTAGGCGAATTGTTATTTCGATCGAATTAATAAAACTGCAAATTATAATTTTAACCTGCATATAAATATATATGCAAGTTAGTGTCTAACTTGGAGATACTATATTATTTTAATGATTGAAGAAAACATTGCTCTAGCATTGTTTGGGTTATTCTTGTTCTGCTTGAATTATCACGCTAGGACTTTTTATACCGATAATATAACGCATTCGAATGATGTAATACTCAAGAATTTCAAGTAATTCTTATATATTTATGGTTAAGGTCAAGGCACAAGTCGATGTTTATCCATTACGCAATTATAATGTACTCGTTTCCAATATTGTGAAATAGTTAAACTGATTAATTTCAGAGAATGCTATTTTGAAATTTTTATATTTTTAAATTCTGTGAACAAAGAGTATAAATTTAATTAAACAAGTTTTAATTATTTTTATATATTGTATTTTGACATACTGAAGTTTTTTTTTCAATTTTATTAGAATAAGCTTGCATTTGGAAGTTTTACTTTCGACACAGTGATAGCGGAAATGAAAAATATTCCAATTACAAAACTTTTTACGCAAGCATCTCGACATAAATTTTTATGACACTGCTTATAAATGCAATTTTATATTACGTATATAAATAAGAATTAAAAATGAAAAATATTCCAATTACAAGACTTTTAGAAGAATTATAATTTTACTACTTTTTATGCAAGCATCTCGACATAAACTTTCATAATATTGCTTACAAGTTGCAATTCTATATTACGTAGAAATCATTAAGAAAATATTATCGACAAGATAGCGTTGAGGAAATTAAATACAATCGAGAATGATTGAAGATACAGTTACGATATTAGCCGTAAAAATTATAACCTTATCTAAATCTTGATTCAAATTCTTTGATTCTGAAATCACTACAGTATATTCTGCATCTTTTGCGAACCTAAGTGTTTACACACCTAAGTGTTTACATGAGTATCGAAAATATTGACGCGGATTTATTTTCGTCTCACAGCGCGGTATTTTTGTCACGAGGACCAGGTCCTACAGGCCAGACGAGAACGAAAAGTTGTCGACGTTCTCGATTGAGAAAAGATTGGGACGTGCTATGCGGAGATCCACGGTAACCGTGCCAAGGAGGTGCGGTATTGATCTCTTCCGCGGCTACGTCTACGCTATGCCACTCGTCTTGGCGCGTGCTAGTCGCACCGCCGGCCGCCAGAAATTGAATCACGCAAATTCACGCGATTGCTGTAAATAGACATAACTGTAGCGTTCGATCTTGTTCTTCCGATGCTTCAAGGAAATTTCCGCAGCTTAGAGCCGGTTACATCATTATCGCCGATAATAGCTAGTTGAATATTCATGAAAGCCACAGTCATTGGAAAAAGAGAGAAAGAGATTCGCTTCTGTTGAGATATAATTAAATTTTTCTTGTTATCAAAATTATCTTTGCTAGTTTGGTATTAAATACACTGTCTTTTTTTGCAATATTATGTTTTGTGTCGCTGAAAGTTTTACAAATATTATCAGAGAACTTTATTTTAATAGAATTTTGAGACTCAAGAATTTTTTGAAATTAGAGAAAAATTAATTGCAAAAATATTTAAAATTACAAGTATATTTAAATTTAAAAAAATGGGTACAAAAAATAGAAATTTTTTTATAAAGAAAAATCGATTTTTTATCGTTTATTGAAACATTCATAGCTGTAAAGAAACATACGTATTCAAAGATATTTTTTTATAAAAATTGTTATTACTGTGTATTCTATTTTCTTTATTCTGGTTACATGCGCATAAACATTTATTCTCTTATAAATTTATGATTCATTTAATACGACATTAGTTTCAATTTTAATGTCGCGAAATCATTCGTGATGAATCTTCCAATGAAGCTTATCTATAAATAGTTCATCATGCTTATCTATAAATAGGTCATCATGTGTAACGCAGATATTTATTATAGAATCGACTGAACATAATTTCGTGACAAGATTATCCGATAAACATTATCATGCGATAGCAAATCTGTTTTAATGGAATAATAAATTCTACTATCTACTTAATTCGCTTTTAACGTTGTGAGTTCGTTTTATTTATTTTATATAATCTATTATGTTATCTCGTAATTATCTTGCATCTATGAGATATCTATGAGAAAATACTCAAATAGAACAACAAGTTATGATAACGTCAAAATGACATTAAAATGAATCGGAAACGATTGAAAAATGACTTTTTATGATTATTTTGGAATCATTTTGACATCATTTTGATATTATAATAACTTGTTGTTCTGCTTGAGTACCTACGAGATAACATAATATATTATATCTGTGGTATCTATATATCTATGGTATATATATATATAATATATATATACATATATATATATATATGTATATGTACATTAAAAAAATGTTTTAAGTAACTTTGTTTTATGAGATTTACAAAGTAGGTTTAAAATAATAAAAAAAAATTTTTTTTTTTAATCTGATCGCGAGCTGTTTAATCTGAACTTATTTATTTATATAACTGATCTTCCTGGAGATAAAACGGCACATTCGATATAAACGTAAGATTTAACATTAAACATAAGACCATTGATTATTTATCTGATATAAGATAGGCGAATAATAACTTATTAAAAATTTGTGCAGTTTGTCTTGATTTTAATTTGCATAGAGAATATGATTTTAAATTACCTGCATTTTTTGAAGGTCTTCTGCGCCAAAAGCGACCCTTATTTCATTCAAAATATACAGCTGACTCAAGACTTCATTCTGGATGGTAAATGTCAAGGTTAAAAGATCTCAGCAGAGAAATCTTAATGTTTGAAAATGATTACCGAAAGAAGCACTACAAAAATAAATATAAATAAAAATAAGCATAAATATGAGTAATATTGTACATAAATATAAATGAACATGAATATTAAGTGTAATCATCTTTGTTTAACGCACGCGATGTCGAGGTAAATTAGGTGACACGTTTTTTTTTAAATTAAATTTTTGAATAAATGTGTTAAACTGCCTCTTAGAGACCTTAAGATTAGCCTCTCTGAAATTAAATTGATTAATTCCATTTTTTATCAATTTCTTTATTTTAACGCCAGATTAATTTGTAATATGATCATGTCTTTTTATTAATTTGTTCTACTTTAATTTGATGAAGTTGATCAATTTGGTTTTAAGCAGAGGTCCAAATACATTTGCGTAAGGATATTTAATTCCAGGAATGTAACGTTTTCATGATTCGTGGTACGGATTGCATGATGCCGTGACACCGATTGGAGGAAATTCCTTGCACGGATCGCGACAGTAAACACTAATTAGTTCAGCTGCCGCGTTTGATGCACGCGAAAACCGTTCGGCACGACACAAGAATGGCGCCGTAATTAAATTAGTAAGAGTGCATCACACGCTAAAATAATTCATGAGTTTGTCAGTTGTTAAAAAAAAAATAATATGCATCACGATATGTACTATGATGAAAAATAATTAATATTTATTTGTCGAGAAAAAATTGTGCTCACTTTTCATCATAACTTTTACATTTAATAATTAATTTAACAATTAATAATTCATTTTATACATTTTGAAATATCTACATGTCAGATTTTATTTGGACAGTACGAAGATTTACTGTTGATACAACCATTTCATGTAATATAAATTGACATAAATATTGATTGTACTATTAATAAATATTGCCACTCTGTCGTTTTTAAATAATTTATTCACGATGACGAATCCCAGAAAGTTATCGCAGTTTCTCTGATTCTTTCATTTTCAAGCGTTTCTCATTTTCAAAACTTTCTAGTTTTCCTTGTGGAATAACTTGTGCAATAATTCAATATCTGCTTTTTGAAATGTATACATATTTATTTATAAGAAATTTCTGATGGAAAGTTAACGTTGACTACATATTTTTGTAAGATTTAAAAAAATATCTAAGATTTATTCTTTTTATTGATTAATTCTTCTTTACGAGGCATAAATTAAAATGTTAAATTGCCTATAACACCGCCTATAACAGTGTTAGATTTATGTCTTAAGTGAGTATCGAATACAAAACAAGAGGAAGAGATAAATATGCAACATTCGAGGCGTGACAAGAAAACATATATCTTATATCTTATATTTATTAAAGCTCTGCTCTAGAGTTACAAAGGTGATGTTTTTTGAACGGTCACGCATTATTTACGCTGTACAATTGTCAACAATAGATGGCCTTTTAAACGTACGTCTCTTGAGCTGTTTTATCGCTCGTGTGTAATCTATGCTTCGGAACACCCACGCAGATACGCATGTATAATACATAATGATCGTGTGTGTCGCACCGTGAGATGTGGGTCACCACAAGAATGAGCATATGTACACATCATGAGAGTGTAGTGTCCGCGAATGTATTATTATTGAAAATACCAACGTGCGTATTTAACACACGTTTCGCTCGCTGTGCGTTGCAAGGTATTTGTGCCAAGTTTCTCTAGTATCTACGAGCGTGTGCAAGTCGTGAATAAGTCGGATATTAATACATTGATAATATGGACAAGTGGCATGAATCCAGTTCCAAAACTCTCGCCGAGTTTTATGGCCTTACGTCGTTACGTGCCTATAATTTTAATCAAATTACCTTAGATTTTATTAGTTTTAATTTTAAACACTTAAAAATCTTAAGTATCACCCAAAATATTTCTCAAAAAGATTTTTTCATAGATATTTTTTGAATAAATCCTAACGGATTTATCTCTCGAGTTTTGTCCGAGTACTATATTTTCTTTGATGTGTTAAAATGTGCACATGGAAAAATATACGTATGTATCAAGAGACACAATACTATCTCGGATATCAAGTGCAGTTATATGTTTCTTTTATATAAATATGTTTATGTGAAACTACAAGTATATATGTGATGTTATGTGACTTTCGAGACTGGGGGGCTTTAAATATTACTTACCTTTTTCAAGTATTTCAAAAATTCAGACATCTGCAAATTCATAAAATCACTACAAACAATGAATTTATTTAAAATATATTCTGAATTCTCTAGTAAGTTTATAATATTGTAATCAAGATTATTAAATTAAAACAAATTTGATTTGCTTATTCTAAAGTCGCTTCTTTGGTAAAATTTTATAAATTCTTCAAAGGAAAATAAATTCTTGTTTTGAATATATAATAATAAGTTTTTCTCTGAAATTTATGATAAATATATTTTAAGATATTACCAAGAAATTCTTTATCTAAAAATAACTATTACTTGAAAGAAAAAAGATAACTAATCACTAATTTCTTAACAGTAGAATAAAAAAAACAATTTTGGAAATAAGATAAGCAAACCATTTCTGATAAAAATATTCTTCAAAGAAAAATAAACTTTTGTTTTGAGTACATGAATTTTTCTAAAATTTGTGATAAGTATGTTTTAAAAATACAAGTAAATTCTTTATTAAAGATAATTGAAAAGAAAATGTAAACTGAGTAATTATTTTTCTTAACAGTAAAAGCAAAAAAGCAACATTAGATATAGGATAAAGAAACATTTTTAACATAAAAAGAACATTAAAAAGAACGTATTTTTAATTAAATTGTATAAATGAATTATTAAGTATTGATTACAGAGAGAGAAACTGATTACGCCAATCAATTTTACGGAAAAAGTGACAAAAAAACATTACAACTTTTTCCAATTGTTTTTTACTTTAAATTATTTTAAATAATTTATAATATATAATCACATTTTTGCAAAAAGTTATTTGTTTTTTCTGTTATTTTTCTTATTGAATCGATTCGGAGTAATCAGTTTTCTTTTATAGTCAATATGAGTCAATATTGAATAATTCATTTATAATAATTAGTCGCAAAATTGATTTTTTTATTATGTTTTTAATATCAGAAATGTTTTTTATGCTCCGATTCTATGTTCAACTATTTTTTTTTTAACATAAACGCTGCCAGGTTGTAATAGGATTCAAACTTTATATCGGGTATATATATATATATATATATAAAAATTCACATTGAATTTCAGTACTAAAGATCCAGCTTGATCGACTTCCATTTCCTATTTACTGTGTACTCATGTTACGGTCTTAAAAGCTTCTTTGTCTGCTATGTTTTACATTGTTCTGTATTTATATACAAGTGCATAGTCTTATTAAATAATTATAGCCTTCATAATGAATTAATTTGTATTGCGTGCACGAGTTTCGCACGCGTGTGCAGCGTACACACGCGGATTCCGCAATGCGGTTCCACCGCCAAGATACTACCATCAAGTATTCCCTCCCTTCTCACCCTGGCATAGTCAGTGCATTCGACACTCACAGACCAGTTGATATGGTCAGTGCCCCCCGACGCGTCGTCGACTAAACACACGCAGTAAAGTTTCTTTCTCTTTCGAGGGAGAGAGTAAGAGCTCTCGAGAGCGAACTCGCATCTCGTCGATCTCGCGTTGCGCTCCGTTTTCCCGTGGAGCGAAGTTGTTATAAACTTCTCCGTGATAGATAAAACGGACATCGTACAAATCGGGTAATCCCTCGGGGATCTCACAAGTTTGTGTGTTATTCAGAGAAATGTTAAATTTGCGTTGCATCGATCGTGCGATTTGTCTGATTATTGGCATTACAATCTGGGGCTTGCAATTAAAACAAATCGTTATACTTTTGAGAGTGCATATTTATTATTGTAGTCGACGTTGGAATTCGGAATGTTTGAAACATTCTTTGTTTTTTGAGTAATCTTAAGTAATCTTGACTAATCTTTAATAATAGCAAGTTAGGAATGTTACGAGATAGTAAAAGGAAGTTTGAATTTTTTCGTTTACTGAAAAAACACTAAATTGTAACAAATATTTGTGTGAATAGTTCTATTTACTAAATGTAAACGTATATTTATTTGATATAAAATTATTAATTTTGTATCTATATTTTATTGAGTAAATATTTATTTATTGAATAAATGTTTGTTTAGTTAGTATTATTCAAAGAAATATGTACTAATATTTAGTAAATTTTTTTCATTGTATGTTATTTTGATAAAAATAATTTGATTTGTGATAAAAATAAAATAAAATATTATATATCAAACGAAATATCTTTACTACTCGAACGCCAACTATACAAGCTGATGAAAGAGACGAGACCAATTAGAGAATGAAATACTCGAAGCTGTTTTCAAATAGAATCTTAAAAAAACATAAGAAATTATCATTTATTGCAAAATTTATATAGCCATATAGCATCTATAAAATAAATCTTCCTTTTAGAATTTTAATTTATAGCCAAGAAATTTTAAAATGTGACACGATCGATAGTCTCTTTCGACAATTCTGAGATAAAAGAATTGTAACTATAAGAAATAATGCAATGTTTGTGTTTTATTATGTGATAGCCCGTATATCACAGAGCAAGAAGACCCCAGTTGACCAAAGTTAGCATTAATCGATGTCGATGCAACACGCTCCTCAAATGTGTCGATCACAAAAGTCGCTCGCCAAGTAAACATCTCACATTACAACAGGAACGTTTTATTTACGCGATAATAAATACGCGGCCCTTCGCTTTTTCTGCGTTGATAAGATGTATCACTGGTCCAACTAATTATCATTTGCGTCAGAACGGTACTCTTATTATCAATACGGCTGTAAATAAACAGCGTAGATTGACACACTTGACTTGCTCGCTGAGACGAGCAACAAGCTTATGACATCCCGTGCGAGATTTAATTTGAATATCGTTTTTTTTCTCGGAGCTTCAATACCGCGAGTATCGACTTTGATAACGCAAAGCGAA
Organism: Acromyrmex echinatior; assembly: GCF_024713525.1. Lineage (NCBI taxonomy): Eukaryota > Metazoa > Arthropoda > Insecta > Hymenoptera > Formicidae > Acromyrmex > Acromyrmex echinatior. The sequence goes on along the minus strand of NC_141854.1, from coordinate 17,145,536 downwards.
TAGGGTATAAAAGAATTACAGAGATATTTATAGACATTAATACTGACGGTATGTATCGGATAATTCTTATATTATTCTCGAACACTCGGATATATTATTGTAGCATCTGCGGTTATTTAAAGTCACAGATAAGTCGGCGTCGCGATTCGTGATATCTGGCGAATAGAAATATAATTTTACATGACATTTATCCTTGCTTTATAAGTCACTCGAATCACTTACACAGATGGTCATGACATTTTTTTTTTATACAGATATTGAGATAAATTTAATAACTGTGAATTGAAGTGCCAGACTTTATATTTATTTTGCTTTAAAATAAAATACTCTAACCACTCGAATCGCAACGTTCCTGGAATATACTTGACCGAAAACGTAAATTGTTTTTTCGATCTGAATTCGTTGATAAATTAAAATATATTTTTCTCTACAGACATGATCTGGAAATAACGTTTTCTTAATTAGCAAAAACGGCAATGCGTTTATCTCGTACATGCGGTTTAAATGAAATTCTGCATGCAGACGATACGTGAAAAAATCCGAGATATGAAAATAAATCCATATGACGGTTTATATATCCAAGAACAATTGCATTTTATCAAAGGGATTCTGCGTCACGCGATAATTTCCATTCTTCGTGAAATCGTATCTCATACTTAGACAAGTGGACTTGTTATGCGCGTGAATCACCACGTTGAAAACGATGAAAAAATGTGGTGGTTTTTGAGTACCGACCTTACGGAAAAGCTGAGAATATTTCTTTGGGTCAACTATTTATAGTGTAAGCCAACGTTTTCATCTCCGTCATCGTTGATGCTCGGACGAAAGGCTTGTTGACATTGTGCCGCAAATTTTTGCTGCCGACAGTTTGTTATTGATTTACATTGGAATGTTTGTACCTGTTATTTTGTCTTGTAAATCTATTTTTGAGACAGTTATAAATCTTTTTTTAGAACAAAGATTTTTAGGCATAAATTACGATTGTTAAACTATGAATAACCGTAGTTTCTACTTGTGTATAAAACGTATAAATATTATTGTTAAATCTAATAATATTACTATTAAAATCAATAATGTAACATGTTTAATATCAAAATTAGTGCGATTTTTGCGAAAGAATAAATTTAAAAATTGCTAGAAAAGATGAAAAACAGGATAACAGCACACCACGTATTTGGAACGCAAAAAGAAGTACAGTTAACTTGTTGTCTACTGTATGATTCACCTATATAGTTTATAAGAATACGTTCGTGTCAATTTCATGCAAATTAGACGCAGAGAAACAGGCGTGTACACGCGTAATCTAATTATCCTCGACGCAACCCTAATCCATGTTCTCTGACGTAGGTGTAGTAGTGTTTATTATGCGTGGATCGTTGGGAAGTCTGTAACATTTGTTACAAATTCTTCGTAATAGTTGTCTTGTCTGTTTTTGTAAAACCTACAGATTGCAGTTGCCCTCGCGGCGAACATAGCGGCGTCGAAGACGAGAACAATCGTTGGTTTGATGAACGAAAACAACAGTACTCGTCATGGTGCATTCTATTAATAACTCGGCACCGCGGCTCTTTGTAAATTTGTCGAGGGTCGCGGCGAGCTCATTGATTCATTGATCATATCGTGGGAGAATGATATGTCTCCCGCGGAAGTGCCATCGTTGTTAAACTAGTGACCCTCTTTAGAAGAGTATCGAAATAATATTCAATTAAAATTAACCAGCATCAATCGTGCAACTGATTGAAAAAAATTATTTATGGCAATTTATGACACAATTTGACAAAAAATTACTTTTTTCTCTGAAATGTCATCAAAGATCTTTTCATGTTGAACACGATTGACAGAATTTAGCATTCAATGGCTGGATCCATGAGGGAGGACCCTCATGACCCTCCCCCTTTTTCAAAAAATATTAATGTCAAATGTTATATACTTTTTAAATATTTATGAAATGCTTAATCAAAATTTTGATTCTAAAAATATTTTTTAATTTAAGGAGTCATATAAAAGTATAAAAAATGTAGATCCCATTATATTATAGTTTTAAAAAATATATTAGTTTTGAAAAGTTTTTTTTTCAAATTGCAGAAAGAAAATTAAAATGATTTTCTTTTCGGAAGCAAATATAGCAGATCATACGGACACATAAATTTTTCCAACGACAAAATAAACTGCAGTGAAATAAGCAAAAAAAAATGACATTTTTTACCATATTCAATATTTTTACGGCAAAACAAAAACTCGTTTTTATATAAAATTCAGAATTTAAAAATACACATACAAAATTTAAAAGTTTTAAATAAATTTAGTTCATGATTATACGATTTATTCTTATCATCAAGTTATGGTTGTATAAATTTCAGACTTTCTATATAATTATTCAAACAGTCATAACTAATGATAATAAATCATACAATGAACTAAAATTTATTCGAAAACTTTTGAATTATATTTTTATATATCCTAGACTTTATTATTTAGAAATAAGTTTTGCCGCAAAAAATGTTGAAAATGATGAAAACATACCATTTTTGCTCTTTTCATCCAAATTTATTTAAAATTCTGACGTTCTACACAAATTCTGTTAACGGTATCGTGTTCAGCATGAAAAAATTTCCGGGATATGTACTTTGGCACTTGAGAGAAAATTTGATGATGAATTGTGTATAATTCTTCACCAACAATTATTAACTATTCATATTTCGAAATCAATCGCTAGTTGCTTGTTTTATTTAAATTCAGCGAACAGTTACTAATTACGGCCGTAACTTGCTAATTGCATTTATAACTAGTTGGCAGGCATTACTTTATATTTGTAGATGTTCGGTAATGAATTTTTTAAAATTATAACATAAAAACGTGTATTTTCGGTTAATCTATTTATCGGATTAGATTAAATTATTTTAAGTTTCTTATGTAATTAATTATTAATTAATAAACATTAATTATCTTAAGTTTCTTATATATCTATGTTTAATATCTTGCGAGTTAGAGATCGATCATTTTGAGCTTTTCGTATGACGGTATATAAACACGAATATATCGTAAAACTGGAAAATGATTGCAGGAACGTTAACAGTTCATATTGATGAAAACGATTGATATTTTCGAAATGGGAAATGAGAACGAAATTCTTGCCATGTACAAGCATAATTCTGTTACCGAGTGGTTGCAGAAAACAGGACAAGCCATGGACTATGTAAATAATGGTAAATCGATAATTATAAATTTCAATCTTCCTCCAATTTTTATCGCAATTTATTTTATGTTCATTATCTTTAAACGAGAAAACATTTAAAGATAAATAATATAAAATACATATAAATTTTGTAATGTTTATGTATCACAAATTTTTATGTTTGTATGAATTATTATAGTATAGTATATAAGATGTTTAGGAAATCATCAAATTCTATCACGTTTTGATATCACTTATAATAATACGTGCTTTAAATTCTCTAACTAAGACATGTATGCTTTCCGCGTATATTGTTTTTTAATTAACATCGTGGCACATTTATATTTGTACGTAAACTTTGAAATGCACATAAAGGAGCAAATGATAAAAAGCAATAAAATATGTAGAAGTAATAATGTTAACATAACAAAATAAAATAATATAAAATTTCGTACATTTAACTAAAAATAAAAATTTGTTATTGATTTAATTCAGAATTTTGTATTACCGTAGAGAAGATATTTTCAATATATTGTAATAGGTTTTTTTTCTAGGTAAACAAACTAAGCAGATCATTCTTTATTAGCGAATCTCATTTAAACAAAATTATTTTATTTCTGATGCAGGTAGCGAAAGCCCAGTTTTTGGCATCGAGGGTGGTAGTAGCGCTGCAGGCGCCAGCAATAACTTGAGACTTGCATCTCACGAGCTGCCAAATGAGATTTCAGCTCCCTATGAAGTACCTCAATTCCCGATCGAACAGATCGAGAAGAAGCTTCTGATCCAACGACAATTGACTGTCAAGTGAGTATTTATTCCGATTGCATGCATTTTTATAGCATTTTTTGGTTTACTTACACAATTCAAATTGGTTCAAGTAAAAACTTACGAAATTATACTTATAACCTTATACATATGTACAATATTTTAGTTTCTTAAATTTTACATTTTAATTTGTAATATAATTCTGATTTAAATATATTTTAATTGAAATATATCCTCGCAAAAATTGATTCCAGTTGTATCAATTATATAATACGAATAAAAAAAAATTATTATTAAATTTATTAAACGCGAAAGAGTTGTTGTATTTATCAAATAAAATTTAAAAAATGTCACTCATCATCAAAACAAGAAGCCACCATAATCTAAAGACCAGAGCTGTTTCTTCAACAAGTTTTATATTGAACAAAGTTGGAAGTTTTTTTGAAAAGCATTGATGAAAAATTTCTCTCTGATGAAAAGAAAAGTATTTTAATATATTTTTCTTTTTATTTAGAGGGAAATTTTGCAATGACTTTTTCAAAAAATTTCCAACTTTATTTAATATAAAATTTATCGAAAAAATGACAGATATATTTTATATTTTATGTTCTAGTACGTCAACCCCTAATGTGTAAAGTTTATATATTACATCTTGAATAGAAGGGTTGATTTCAACTAATTTAAATGATTTTATTTTAGATGATCAGTAAGTTTAGATAATTATTTCTCTCCGAAAAAATTATAATTTCAAGGGATACGATGATACTGATAAGCAGGCGGCTATAAAACTGAGATCGCGATATATTTACGACTGTGCGAAAGGCACTAAAGTATTATCGCTATATCGAAGGGTATAAAGTACTTGGCTGTATATACGAGGTAATACGTACGCGATCGAGTATCTAGTAAAACCAAGCCACAGCTAGATTATACTATACAGGGTGTCTGCAACGCAAATTTAAGTCTTAGACATTTTAAATTAAAATTTGCTGAACATCGCTAGAAATATAAATCGAAATTATTTTTAGAATAGCAACGACATTTGGAAAAACCTTTTTCAAAAGATAAGACGTTTGAAAAAATATCGTGTTTCTTGTATCTTAAACGATATAAACGTTCTGTTTTCGAAATCACGCTGTATGTCTAAACGAGATTACGTCGGGTAGATAATCATCATAATCCGTTAGAAAGTTTTTTACAGAAATTAAGGAACGTAGATAGAAGATTGCTTATTTTTTGTATAGTATTATGTATAGTATTTTTTGTATAGTTTTTTGTATAGTATTTTGTATACTATTATGGAATCATCGTATTAATCGTGAGATGCGAGATCGATTTTTAACGTGAAGATATCTCTGCCAAGAAATATTCTGAATTAGCTTTCTTCTCTGTTGAAGGAATATTAAATGCTCTTTACTAATTCTTACCTAAGCTTTAGGCGGGAATTTATTTAAAAGATAAAGGAGGAAAATGATTTCTAAATTCACTGGTCAGAAAATCTGAAAAATTCGAGGAATATTTTGCGTAATAAATATATTCGTAAATATTTTATGGTTGTAAATAGTTAATATGAGTATGGCAGCTATATTTGTAGTCATAGGCCGGTATTTATAGGCGGTTTTTATATTTAAGACCGTCTTAAGTGAAGTCTTAAATGTCATGAATTATTACAGTACAGTATTCATAGTTAAAATCTTATATTTAGGATCGTCTTAAATAATAATGTTTCAAGATGCTAATACAGATTTCTCATTGGTTCAGACAGTCTTAAATATAAGAATCGATTATGAATACTGCCTATAGAGCCGTAATTAGAAATCTTAAAGAGTTACTTAAGACCATTTTGAAATAAGAACAAACCAGAAACCATTTTGTCGATAATTGGACGTTGATGCAACACTTAGGGATAGCTGTTACACTTCCTGTGTTATCGCATAATAATGAGAAAATGTTTTATATACGATGTTTTATGTATACTAATGGAATTGCCAACTCGGCAATGTTCGTCAGGTTTGCGTTCGCGCGAACCAGTTCGGAATTATTATCGTCGTTAGATATTTTACCGGTACCGTGATGTATTATGTAGATCCAAGCGAAGGATATAAACGAATAGATAGAGACTGGTAGGTCACGCCGCCCACGTCTTAACTGGAACGGTCGAGGCAGACATTTTGCGAATTTTACGCGAGAAATGTCGCATTGCTATTCAGTGAGACAGTTCTGCGTTCCTTCGAATTCCTACGTCTTTTGAATTGCTTTCTACATTTTCGAAAAATTTTTTTTTTAATAATACCCAACTGTTTTATATTATATCTATACTATACACATACATACACACACACATATATATATATATATATATATATATATATATATATAGAGGATTTGTGTTATATCCTTAGAGATACTTATTACTGAGAATTACTATGAAAATTATAACAATGAAATGTTGATATTATTTTAGTTTTGGCGCAATATTGAATTAAATCACACTGGCTGGATTTCTAATTTTGTAATATTGTTATAATTGTTATGTTAAATACATATATATTGAGAATTGTTAATATTCTTTACAGAAATTGGATACTGGAAAACAGTAATTAAGTACTTATTAGGAATATAAAAAGCACTAATAATTAGTGCTGTTCATACTCTAAAAAATAATTAATTCATACCTTATAATATTAAATTTCTGTAAGGGTATAGAGAATTCTAAATTTAGACGCATATTTATATGTGAACACTGGTGCCTTACCGATTTTGTATTCATACGTTTTGTATCTGTCGATATAATATATACGATAGTTTGATTGAGTGTATAATTAAGTTCGAAATACAATATTTGAGTATTACATTAAAATTTTAATTTAATTAATTAAACAGCACTATTGGTAAAGTTTATTTATGGACTAAAATTTAATTATTTACAAAAAAAGGGGGAACTATGCAACATTTATATATTATTTATATTATTTTTAATCAATCTCTTTCTCTCGATTTGCTTTATTTAAAGTCAATTGTTACAACTACTTGCTTAAAAAACAATTTTTAAGATACTCTCAGATATTATTATTATTTTCTCGCATTCAATTGTGTGTATTCAAGAGCGACTTTACTCACTTCAAATTTAATTTTTTTTATCTTACATTTTTATATTTTTTCGCTTTGACATTTCGATTTATTTTGTAATCTGGTTTTATGCGCCTTATTCTTTTTTTTTTTATTTTATTTTAACTGTGTATTTATTTTTGCCAAAGTGCTTGAGGGGATTTTCCCAGAGCGTTCAATAAATGGTGAGCTCTCTCTTTCTTTTTCGACTGGTCATTTCAAATTACAATATTAATCATTTAAAAGCCATATGAAGGACGAGCAGTGAAACATATTTAACTGAATACACATTATTATTTACAAATATGCCACATGATTGCAAATGTATTTACATTGATATACTTACAGCGATACTAAGTATTGAGAAAAGAGGAGCGTATTCGTGTGTTATTTAGATCGACTACGCAATCTTTGTTTACCAATTACACATGAAAACTGCGGATTACCTTGAGACGGCCGTTGATCACCGATAAAATCGTCGTCGTCGTCGACGTGAACAGAATTCTCGTTGCTGCAGCCAATAAAGCTGCGATCAATAATTCAACGCGGGACGTATGCTTGTTTGGCCTCGAGATACTTAATGTAACACGATAGTTCAATTCGAAATGTATGTCATCGTTAATGCTTATTTAAAAATAAAATTATCCCAGTAGACAATCAAAGGGTATGGCGAAAAAGATTGATTCGCGAGCTGTGAAAAGAACTAATAAGTTCTTAGCTCATCGACAGATGAGACGCGCTTTTGTGTATTTGTCAAACAGACCTTGTTGCGACCCTGTATAACGATCTCTGCTTCAAAAATTTATTGTAATTGATTTTCGTCACGAAACAAAGGCAATAAGCTTATTCAAGATAGTTTCATCTCATTCACATTTCTATCTGTTGTCCCTAACTAGAAGTACTCACGATATACTTCAATGATATTGAAGCGAAAAGCAATGTATATTTTGCGACGGCGATGTATGATCTTTAGAGAGAAATAACGCAAAAGATAAAATACTGGAGAGTACCTAAGTAGTAATTAAATAAACGATAATAAATATGCGTGCGTATTTATTATCGTTTATTTAATTTATCACGCTATACTCTCTAAATTCTTTGGAGTAGAATCTCACTCTAAAGAATGAAAATTAGGCCAGTCTTGAAAAAGATTGGTTCAGTTTTTACGCCCAGTTTTCACAAATGTAAGATTAACTTTAATCTCGGTTCAACTTACTCCTTATCTTTTTCCAATTTTAGAAAAAGATGAGAAGCGTAAGGTTAACTTCAATCTCAGTATCAACTTACTCCTCATCGTTTTTCCAATCTAAAATTAGAAAAGGATGAAGAGTAAATTGAACCGAAACTTAAATTTAAGATTTTACATATATAGAACCTAACCGGGCTTTAGAGTGAGATTTCATTCTTCAGAGAGAGACAATCCACTCTAAAAGTTTTAGAGAGTACGATTTTAATGCATTGCCGCATTGAGCATGCACAAAGGATACAATGTGCAATGTAGGGAAGTTACGTCATGTAAACGGAAACCATGTATCGGCCGTTTTTACATGCAATTGGAGACCACTGTGAAACGCGGTGGGTCCGCGGCTCGATCCGAGCGCGGGGGTGGGTCGAAGGGGTTGCCCGCGATCAGCCGCCCTCCACGGCCACCCGTTCAGTGCTCGTGCGACCGTCGTTGATGCCGGACGTACACCCGGCGGGGTACGTGACTTCCGGCACGGTTACATGCGCGTGAAGGAGGTTTTAGGTAACGTTCGCACGAGGCTCGTGTGCCGCGCGCCGTGTTCCGTATCGAAAACCGGTATTAATAACCGGTGATCTGCAAGATACGAGAAATGGACCTCACGCTAAACCGTCGTCGTTATGATTATAGAGATTATTTCAAATCACCGGGATCCGATGAAACTGTAATCGAGTTCGATCACGGTATGCAGTGTTTAATATTCCAGCGTAGCCACACGATCTCCATGGAGAATTAGCGTCCTGCGACGGAAGATCCGCGAAGATGATCTAATTATTAATTTTATCATTTTTTAAATACAAAAGATATCAAACATAATTCAAACATAATTCGACAATTATGATTGTCGATAATTGCATTGATCGCTCTGTAGGTTTATTTTTATAAAAACAAACATTTGCTTGATACAAGTATAATGGACTCTATTCAGATCATATTAAACCGCTCTCTACTTTGATTTGGGAATCACATATTTTGATTTATCGATCCTCTCGACGCGCGATGTAATTACATTACTGGAGCTTGAAAGCGTCCGTACTGCAACGCAACGGCACCAACATGCATTCGATCCACGTAATTGGTATAGCGTGAGAGATGTAGCGAGCTAAGAAATCTCGCGTTTAAAACGTGATATAATCAGACTGTAGCAACACTAATCCTTACGCGAACGACACTGTGGACGAGATCGTTCGATGCTGGCGAGTGAGTTAATTGAAGAGAGGGACGCTTCTTGCTTGCGCTTAAACACCGCGTCAACAGCATTGATGACGCAGAAACGCGCAATACGCGATTTGAGGATCTTCCAAGAATTTGGTTCAAATTTATGATCTTTTCTTAATCCGTGAGATTTGTTAATCCAACTGATTTCCGCTTACTTGCATGTTGCCCTTATAATTCATGCGATACGAATTTGAATTTCGTAGAGAACTGAAACATTGAATGATTATCAAGGATTACAAAAAGAGATTCAGGAAAAAGGAAATTTAAAGAATCTTGGAGAATACGAATACATTTTTTTTAAGATATTTATTCGAATGCATCGTGAATTGATAACATTTTGGCATTTTTGTCACTCAAATAGAATATAACAAATATCAATGTGAGTACAATATCATGCGTCTACGTAATTCTCATCGTGTGGGTATTAATATTAACGCCTACACACGGCGTGTGAATTTAATACAATGGATTTTATATCAACTGATATTTTTAGAGTGTTTCTATAAACTTTTTAACTGTGGTGCTTAGCGAGATTTATTGCGTGGGGGGGAGATACAAAGGTGTGATAAATTGCGTTTACCGCAGCATCGTATAGCACACTGCTATTACATCGCGAAATTTTGTTACACCTTTCGCCGCATCTCACAACCATCTGTCAACTGAAATTAAACAAAATATGAAATAGCAAAATACTGATGAAAAATATAAGTGGAAAAAAAGAATACATGTACATAAATATTGTAAACGTTAATGGTTGAAAAATAATATTTATAGAAATATACAAGATCCTTTTACCTGCTTCTCCACGCATGAATTAATTTCATTTACATATTGAAAAAATTTTATATTACTTTTCGTTTTTATTTTCATTTAATTTTATTTAATTTTATATAATTTTATTTAA